>NC_030388.2:7639863-8959863 GCF_001625215.2 Daucus carota subsp. sativus
GTTTTCCAATCTCAATCAGTCATAATGAAGCTACAAGTTGTTTCCGGGTTCAACGAGTCAATATGAAACTACAAGTTGATCCAATTTCAAACAACGAAAATGAAGCTACAAGTTGCTTTTCAACTTCAAAACGAGTCTGTAATAAGCTACAGTTGTTCCAACTTCATCAGTCAATAATGAAGCTACAAGTGTGTTTCGGCTCAAACGAGTCAAGAATGAAACTAAAAGTTGAATTCCAATTTCAAACAACGAAAAATGAAGTTACAAGTTTTCAATTCTCAAACAGTTAGAATGAAGCTACAAGTTGTTTCCACATCAATCTAGTCAATAATGAAGCTACAGTTTTCGGCTTAAAAGAGTCAAGAATGAAACTACAGTTGATCCAATTTCAACACCGAAAATGAAGCTACAAGTTTTTTCAACTTCGAACGAGTGGGAATGAGCTACATGTTGTTTCCAACTTCAATCAGTCTAATAATGAAGCTACAAGTGTTTTCCGGCTCAAACGAGTCAATAATGAAACTACGTTGATCCAATTTCAAACAACGAAAATGAAGCTACAAGTTTTTTCACTTCAAAGAGTCTGGAATGAAGCCACCAGTTGTTTCCAACTTCAATCTAGTCAATAATGAGCTACAGTTGTTTTGGGCTCAAACGAGTCAAGAATGGAACTACAAGTTGATTCCACTTTACACAACCTGAAAATGAAGATACAAGTGTTTTCAATCTTCGAAAGAGTTTGAATGAAGCCACAAGTTGTTTCCAACTTAATCAGTCATAATGGAGCTACAAGTTGTTTCCGGGTTCAAACGAGTCAAGAATGAACTACAAGTTGATTCCAATTTCAAACAACTGAAAATGAGCTACAAGTTGTTTTCAATTCAAAGAGTCTGGAATAAAGCTACAAGTTGTCCAACTTCCCATCTACAATAATGAGCTACAAGTTTGTTCGGGCTCAAACGAGTCAATAATGAACTACAGTTGTCCATTTCAAACAACCGAAAATGAAGCACAGTTGCTTTCAACTTCAAACGAGTCTGGAATGAAGCCACAAGTTGTTTCCAACTTTCAATCTCGTCAATAATGAAGCTACAAGTTGTTTTCCGGGCTCAAACCAGTCAAGAATGGAACTACAAGTTGATTCCAATTTCAAACAACGAAAATGAAGCTACAAGTTGTTTTCAACTTAAAGAGTCTGGAAGAACACAGTTGTTTCCCACCTCACTCTAGTCATAATGAAGCTACAAGTTGTTTCCGGGTCAAACGAGTCAAGAATGAAAACTAAAGTTGATCCATTTCAAACACTGAAAATAAGCTACAAGTGTTTTCAACTTCAAAAACGTCTGGAATGAAGCTACAAGTTGTGTTCGGGCTCAAACGAGTCAATAATGAAAACTACAAGTTGATCCAATTCAAACAACCGAAAATGAAGCTACAAGTTTTTTCAACTTCAAACGAGTCTGAATAAAGCACAAGTTGATCCAACTTCAATCGAGTCAATAAGAGCTACAAGTTGTTTCCGGGTCAAACGAATCAGAATGAAACTACAAGTTGATCCAATTTCAAACAACGAAATGAAGCTACAAGTTGTTTTCAACTTCAAACGAGTTGGAATGAGCCACAAGTGTTTCCAACTCAATCTGTCAATAATGAACTACAAGTTGTTTCCGGGCTTCAAACGAGTCAAGAATGAACTACAAGTTGATTCCAATTTCAACAACTGAAATGAAGCTACAATTGTTTTCAACTTCAAAGCGTCTGTAATGAAACCACACGTTTGTCCAACCTTCAATCTAGTCAATAATGAAGCTACAAGTTGTTTCCGTTTCAAACGAGTCAAAATGAAACAACAGTTGATTCCAATTTCAAACAACTGAAATGAAGCTACAAGTGTTTTTCAAACTTCAAACGAGTGGATGAAGCTACAAGTTGTTTCCACTCAATCTAGTCAATAATGAAGCTACAAGTGTGTTCGGGCTCAACGAGTCAAAATGAAATACAAGTTGATCCAATTTCCACAACCAAAATGAAGCTACAGTGTTTTCAACTTCAAACGAGTCAGAATGAAGATACAGGTTGTTTCCAACTTCATCAGTCATAATGAGCTACAAGTTGTTTCCGGGCTCAAACGAGTCAAAATGAAACTACAAGTTGATCAATTTAAACAATCGAAATGAAGCTACAGTTGTTTTCAACTTCAAACGAGCTGGATAAGCTGTCAAAAAAAAAATTGTTTTCACTCCAACGATCAAATGAAGCTACAAGTGTTCTAACTTCAATCGTCAATAATGAAGCTACAAGTTGTTGTGCTCAAACGAGTCAAGAATGAACTACAAGTTGATTCCAATTTTAATAACATGAAAATGAAGCTACAAGTTGTTCCAATTCAATTCTAGTCAATAATGAAGCTACAAGTTGTTTTCAAATTCAACGAGTCTCGAATGAAGCTACAAGTTGATTCCAACTTCAATCTAGGCAATAATGAAGCTACAAGTTGTGTTCGGGCTCAAACAAGTCAATAATGAACTACAAGTTGATCTAATTTCAAACAACCAAAAATGAAGCTATAAGTTGTTTTCAACTTCAAACGAGTCGGGAATGAAGCTAATTTGTTTTCAACTTCAAACGAGTCTGGAATGAAACTACAAGTTGTTTCCAACTTCAAACGACTCAATAATGAAGCTACAAGTTGTTTCCGGGCTCAAACGAATCAAGAATGAAACTACAAGTTGATTCCAATTTCAAACAACCGAATATGAAGCTACAAGTTGTTTTCAACTTCAAACGAGTCTGGAATGAAGCCACAACTTGTTTACAACTTCAATCTAGTCAATAATGAAGCTACAAGTTGTTTCCGGGCTCAAACGAGTCAAGAATGGAACTACAAGTTGATTCCAATTTCAAACAACTGAAAATAAAGCTAGAAGTTGTTTTCAACTTCGAAAGAGTCTAGAATGAAGCGACAAGTTGTTTTCAAGTTCAATCTAGTCAATAATGAAGCTACAAGTTGTTTCCGGGTTCAAACGAATCAAGAATGAAACTACAAGTTGATTCCAACTTCAATCTTGTCAATAATGAAGCTACAAGTTGTGTTCAGGCTCAAACGAGTCAATAATGAAACTACAAGTTGATTCCAATTTCAAACAACCAAAAATGAAGTTACAAGTCGTTTTCAACTTCAAACGAGTCTGAATGAAGCTACAAGTTGTTTCCACGTTCAACCTAGTCAATATTGAAGCTACAAGTTATTTTCAGGCTCAAAAGAGTCAAGAATGAAACTACAAGTTGTACCAATTTCAGACAACCGAAAATGAAGCTACAAGTTGTTTCCAACTTCAAACGAGTCAGGAATGAAGCTACAGGTTGTTTCCAACTTCAATCGAGCCAATAATGAAGCTACAAGTTGTTTCCGGGCTCAAACGAGTCAAAAATGAAACTACAAGTTGATTCCAATTTCAAACAATCGAAAATGAAGCTACAAGTTGTTTTCAACTTCAAACGAGTCTGGAATTAAGCTGTCAAAAAAAATTGTTTTCAACTTCCAACGAGTCTAAAATGAAGCTACAAGTTGTTTCTAACTTCAATCGAGTCAATAATGAAGCTACAAGTTGTTTGCAGGCTCAAACGAGTCAAGAATGATAGTACAAGTTGATTCCATTTTTAAATAACTAAAAATGAAGCTACAAGTTGTTTCCAACTTCAATCTAGTCAATAATGAAGCTACAAGTTGTTTTCAAATTCAAACGAGTCTCGAATGAAGCTACAAGTTGATTCCAACTTCAATCTAGGCAATAATGAAGCTACAAGTTGTGTTCGGGCTCAAACAAGTCAATAATGAAACTACAAGTTGATCTAATTTCAAACAACCAAAAATGAAGCTATAAGTTGTTTTCAACTTCAAACGAGTCTGGAATGAAGCTAAATTTGTTTTCAACTTCAAACGAGTCTGGAATGAAGCTACAAGTTGTTTCCAACTTCAAACGACTCAATAATGAAGCTACAAGTTGTTTCCGGGCTCAAACGAATCAAGAATGAAACTACAAGTTGATTCCAATTTCAAACAACCGAATATGAAGCTACAAGTTGTTTTCAACTTCAAACGAGTCTGGAATGAAGCCACAACTTGTTTACAACTTCAATCTACTCAATAATGAAGCTACAAGTTGTTTCCGGGCTCAAACGAGTCAAGAATGGAACTACAAGTTGATTCCAATTTCAAACAACTGAAAATGAAGCTAGAAGTTGTTTTCAACTTCGAAAGAGTCTAGAATGAAGCGACAAGTTGTTTTCAAGTTCAATCTAGTCAATAATGAAGCTACAAGTTGTTTCCGGGTTCAAACGAATCAAGAATGAAACTACAAGTTGATTCCAACTTCAATCTAGTCAATAATGAAGCTACAAGTTGTGTTCAGGCTCAAACGAGTCAATAATGAAACTACAAGTTGATTCCAATTTCAAACAACCAAAAATGAAGTTACAAGTCGTTTTCAACTTCAAACGTGTCTAGAATGAAGCTACAAGTTGTTTCCACGTTCAATCTAGTCAATAATGAAGCTACAAGTTGTTTTCAGGCTCAAACGAGTCAAGAATGAAACTACAAGTTGATCCAATTTCAAACAACTAAAAATAAAGCTACAAATTGTTTTCAACTTCAAACTAGTCTGGAATGAAGCTACAATTTGTTTTCAACTTCAAACGAGTCTGGAATGAAGCCACAAGTTATTCCCAACTTCAATCTAGTCAAAAATGAAGCTACAAGTTGTTTCCGGGCTCAAACGAGTCAAGAATAGAACTACAAGTTGATTCCAATTTCAAACAACTGAAAATGAAGCTACAAGTTGTTTTCAACTTCGAAAGAGTCTGGAATGAAACCACAAGTTGTTTCCAACTTCAATCTAGTCAATAATGAAGCTACAAGTTGTTTCCGGGTTCAAACGAGTCAAGAATAAAACTACAAGTTGATTCCAATTTCAAACAACTTAAAATGAAGCTACAAGTTGTTTTCAACTTCAGAAGAGTCTAGAATAAAGCTACAAGTTGTTTCCAACTTCAATCTAGTCACTAATGAAGCTACAAGTTGTGTTTGGGCTAAAACGAGTCAATAATGAAACTACAAGTTGATTCCAATTTCAAACAACCGAATATGAAGCTACAAGTTGTTTTCAACTTCAAACGAGTCTGGAATGAAGCCAAAAGTTGTTTCCAACTTCAATCTAGTCAATAATGAAGCTACAAGTTGTTTCCGGGCTCAAACGAGTCAAGAATGAACTACAAGTTGATTCCAATTTCAAACAACTGAAAATGAAGCTACAAGTTGTTTTCAACTTCGAAAGAGTCTAGAATGAAGCGACAAGTTGTTTCCAACTTCAATCTAGTCAATAATGAAGCTACAAGTTGTTTCCGGGTTCAAACGAGTGAAGAATGAAACTACAAGTTGATTCCAATTTCAAACAACTGAAAATGAAGCTACAAGATGTTTTCAACTTCAGAAGAGTCTAGAATAAAGCTACAAATTGTTTCCAACTTCAATCTAGTCAATAATGAAGCTACAAGTTGTGTTCGGGCTCAAACGAGTCAATAATGAAACTACAAGTTGATCCAATTTCAAACAATCGAAAATGAAGCTACAAGTTGCTTTCAACTTCAAACGAGTCTGGAATGAAGCCACAAGTTGTTTCCAACTTCAATCTAGTCAATAATGAAGCTACAACTTGTTTTCGGGCTCAAACGAGTCAAGAATGGAACTACAAGTTGATTCCAATTTCAATAACTGAAAATGAAGCTACAAGTTGTTTTCAACGTCGAAAGAGTCTGGAATGAAGCTACAAGTTGTTTCCAACTTCAATCTAGTCAATAATGAAGCTACAAGTTGTTTCCGGGTTCAAACGAGTCAAGAATGAAACTACAAGTTGATTCCAACTTCAATCTAGTCAATAATGAAGCTACAAGTTGTGTTCGGGCTCAAACGAGTCAATAATGAAACTACAAGTTGATCCAATTTCAAACAACCAAAAATGAAGCTACAAGTTGTTTTCAACTTCAAACGAGTCTGGAATGAAGCTAAATTTGTTTTCAACTTCAAACGAGTCTGGAATGAAGCTACAAGTTGTTTCCAACTTCAAACAACTCAAAAATGAAGCTACAAGTTGTTTCCGGGCACAAACGAATCAAGAATAAAACTACAAGTTGATTCCAATTTCAAACAACCGAATATGAAGCTACAAGTTGTTTTCAACTTCAAACGAGTCTAGAATGAAGCCACAAGTTGTTTCCAACTTCAACCTAGTCAATAATGAAGCTACAACTTGTTTGCGGCCTCAAACGAGTCAAGAATGGAACTACAAGTTGATTCCAATTTCAAACAACCAAAAATGAAGTTACAAGTCGTTTTCAACTTCAAACGTGTTTGGAATGAAGCTACAAGTTGTTTCCACGTTCAATCTAGTCAATAATGAAGCTACAAGTTGTTTTCAGGCTCAAACGAGTCAAGAATGAAACTACAAGTTGATCCAATTTCAAACAACTAAAAATGAAGCTACAAGTTGTTTTCAACTTCAAACGAGTCTGGAATGAAACCATAAGTTGTTTCCAACTTCAATCTAGTCAATAATGAAGCTACAAGTTGTTTCCGGGTTCAAACGAGTCAAGAATAAAACTACAAGTTGATTCCAATTTCAAACAACTTAAAATGAAGCTACAAGTTGTTTTCAACTTCAGAAGAGTCTTGAATAAAGCTACAAGTTGTTTCCAACTTCAATCTAGTCACTAATGAAGCTACAAGTTGTGTTCGGGCTAAAACGAGTCAATAATGAAACTACAAGTTGATTCCAATTTCAAACAACCGAATATGAAGCTACAAGTTGTTTTCAACTTCAAACGAGTCTGGAATGAAGCCAAAAGTTGTTTCCAACTTCAATCTAGTCAATAATGAAGCTACAAGTTGTTTCCGGGCTCAAACGAGTCAAGAATGAACTACAAGTTGATTCCAATTTCAAACAACTGAAAATGAAGCTACAAGTTGTTTTCAACTTCGAAAGAGTCTAGAATGAAGCGACAAGTTGTTTCCAACTTCAATCTAGTCAATAATGAAGCTACAAGTTGTTTCCGGGTTCAAACGAGTGAAGAATGAAACTACAAGTTGATTCCAATTTCAAACAACTGAAAATGAAGCTACAAGATGTTTTCAACTTCAGAAGAGTCTAGAATAAAGCTACAAATTGTTTCCAACTTCAATCTAGTCAATAATGAAGCTACAAGTTGTGTTCGGGCTCAAACGAGTCAATAATGAAACTACAAGTTGATCCAATTTCAAACAATCGAAAATGAAGCTACAAGTTGCTTTCAACTTCAAACGAGTCTGGAATGAAGCCACAAGTTGTTTCCAACTTCAATCTAGTCAATAATGAAGCTACAACTTGTTTTCGGGCTCAAACGAGTCAAGAATGGAACTACAAGTTGATTCCAATTTCAATAACTGAAAATGAAGCTACAAGTTGTTTTCAACGTCGAAAGAGTCTGGAATGAAGCTACAAGTTGTTTCC
This sequence comes from Daucus carota subsp. sativus, assembly GCF_001625215.2. NCBI lineage: Eukaryota > Viridiplantae > Streptophyta > Magnoliopsida > Apiales > Apiaceae > Daucus > Daucus carota. Next base: position 7,647,405 of record NC_030388.2, read on the forward strand.
AACTTCAATCTAGTCAATAATGAAGCTACAAGTTGTTTCCGGGTTCAAACGAGTCAAGAATGAAACTACAAGTTGATTCCAACTTCAATCTAGTCAATAATGAAGCTACAAGTTGTGTTCGGGCTCAAACGAGTCAATAATGAAACTACAAGTTGATCCAATTTCAAACAACCAAAAATGAAGCTACAAGTTGTTTTCAACTTCAAACGAGTCTGGAATGAAGCTAAATTTGTTTTCAACTTCAAACGAGTCTGGAATGAAGCTACAAGTTGTTTCCAACTTCAAACAACTCAAAAATGAAGCTACAAGTTGTTTCCGGGCTCAAACGAATCAAGAATAAAACTACAAGTTGATTCCAATTTCAAACAACCGAATATGAAGCTACAAGTTGTTTTCAACTTCAAACGAGTCTAGAATGAAGCCACAAGTTGTTTCCAACTTCAACCTAGTCAATAATGAAGCTACAACTTGTTTGCGGCCTCAAACGAGTCAAGAATGGAACTACAAGTTGATTCCAATTTCAAACAACCAAAAATGAAGTTACAAGTCGTTTTCAACTTCAAACGTGTTTGGAATGAAGCTACAAGTTGTTTCCACTTTCAATCTAGTCAATAATGAAGCTACAAGTTGTTTTCAGGCTCAAACGAGTCAAGAATGAAACTACAAGTTGATCCAATTTCAAACAACTAAAAATGAAGCTACAAGTTGTTTTCAACTTCAAACGAGTCTGGAATGAAGCCACAAGTTATTTCCAACTTAAATCTAGTCAATAATGAAGCTACAAGTTGTTTCCGGGCTCAAACGAGTCAAGAATGGAACTACAAGTTGATTCCAATTTCAAACAACTGAAAATCAAGCTACAAGTTGTTTTCAACTTCGAAAGAGTCTGGAATGAAACCACAAGTTGTTTCCAACTTCAATCTAGTCAATAATGAAGCTACAAGTTGTTTCCGGGTTCAAACGAGTCAAGAATGAAACTACAAGTTGATTCCAATTTCAAACAACTGAAAATGAAGCTACAAGTTGTTTTCAACTTCAAAAGAGTCTGGAATGAAGCTACAAGTTGTTTCCAACTTCAATCTAGTCAATAATGAAGCTACAAATTGTGTTCAGTCTCAAACGAGTCAATAATGAAACTACAAGTTGATCCAATTTCAAACAACCGAAAATGAAGCTACAAGTTGCTTTCAACTTCAAACAAGTCTGGATTGAAGCTAAAAGTTGATTCCAACTTCAATCGAGTCAATAATGAAGCTACAAGTTGTTTCCGGGCTCAAACGAGTCAAGAATGAAACTACAAGTTGATTCCAATTTCAAACAACCAAAAATGAAGTTACAAGTCGTTTTCAACTTCAAACGTGTCTGGAATGAAGCTACAAGTTGTTTCCACGTTCAATCTAGTCAATAATGAAGCTACAAGTTGTTTTCAGGCTCAAACGAGTCAAGAATGAAACTACAAGTTGATCCAATTTCAAACAACTAAAAATGAAGCTACAAGTTGTTTTCAACTTCAAACGAGTCTGGAATGAAGCCACAAGTTATTTCCAACTTCAATCTAGTCAATAATGAAGCTACAAGTTGTTTCCAGGCCCAAACGAGTCAAGAATGGAACTACAAGTTGATTCCAATTTCAAACAACTGAAAATGAAGCTACAAGTTGTTTTCAACTTCAAAAGAGTCTAGAATGAAGCTACAAGTTGTTTCCAACTTCAATCTAGTCAATAATGAAGCTACAAGTTGTGTTCTGGCTCAAACGAGTCAATAATGAAACTACAAGTTGATCCAATTTCAAACAACCGAAAATGAAGCTACAAGTTGCTTTCAAATTCAAACGAGTCTAGAATGAAGCCACAAGTTGTTTCCAACTTCAATCTAGTCAATAATGAAGCTACAACTTGTTTTCGGGCTCAAATGAGTCAAGAATGGAACTACAAGTTGATTCCAATTTCAAATAACTGAAAATGAAGCTACAAGTTGTTTTCAACTTCGAAAGAGTCTAGAATGAAGCTACAAGTTGTTTCCAACTTCAATCTAGGCCATAATGAAGCTACAAGTTGTTTCCGGTTTCAAACGAGTCAAGAATGAAACTACAAGTTGATTCTAATTTCAAACAACTGAAAATGAAGCTACAAGTTGTTTTCAACTTCAAAAGATTCTGGAATGAAGCTACAAGTTGTTTCCAACTTCAATCTAGTCAATAATGAAGCTACAAGTTGTGTTCGGGCTCAAACGGGTCAATAATGAAATTACAAGTTGATCCAATTTCAAACAACCAAAAATGAAGCTACAAGTTGCTTTCAAATTCAAACGAGTCTGGAATGAAGCCACAAGTTGTTTCCAACTTCAATCTAGTCAATAATGAAGCTACAACTTGTTTTCGGGCTCAAATGAGTCAAAAATGGAACTACAAGTTGATTCCAATTTCAAATAACTGAAAATGAAGCTACAAGTTGTTTTCAACTTCTAAAGAGTCTGGAATGAAGCTACAAGTTGTTTCCCACTTCAATCTAGTCCATAATGAAGCTAGAAGTTGTTTCCAGGTTCAAACGAGTCAAGAATGAAACTACAAGTTGATTCTAATTTCAAACAACTGAAAATGAAGCTACAAGTTGTTTTCAACTTCAAAAGATTCTGGAATGAAGCTGCAAGTTGTTTCCAACTTCAATCTAGTCAATAATGAAGCTACAAGTTGTGTTCGGGCTCAAACGAGTCAATAATGAAACTACAAGTTGATCCAATTTCAAACAACTGAAAATGAAGCTACAAGTTGCTTTCAACTTCTAACGACTCTGGAATGAAGCTACAAGTTCATTCCAACTTCAATCGAGTCAATAAATGAAGCTACAAGTTGTTTCCGGGCTCAAACGAGTCAAGAATGAAACTACAAGTTGATTCCAATTTCAAACAACCAAAAATGAAGTTACAAGTCTATTTTAACTTCAAACGAGTCTGGAATGAAGCTACAAGTTGTTTCCACGTTCAATCTAGTCAATAATGAAGCTACAAGTTGTTTTCAGGCTCAAACGAGTCAAGAATGAAACTACAAGTTGATCCAGTTTCAGACAACTGAAAATGAAGCTACAAGTTTTTTCAACTTCAAACAAGTCAGGAATGAAGCTACAAGTTGCTTTCAACTTCAATCGAGTCAATAACGAAGCTACAAGTTGTTTCCGGGCTCAAACGAGTCAATAATGAAACTACAAGTTGTTTTCAACTTCAAACGCGTGTAGAATGAAGCTATCACAAAAAAATTGTTTTCAACTTCTAACGAGTCTGAAATGAAGCTACAAGTTTTTTCAAACTTCAATCGAGTAAATAATGAAGTTACAAGTTGTTTACAGGCTCAAACAAGTCAAGAATGATACTACAAGTTGATTCCATTTTTAAATAACCAAAAATGAAGCTACAAGTTGTTTTTAACTTCAAACGAGTCTGGAATGAAGCTACAAGTTGTTTCCAACTTCAATCTAGTCAATAATGAAGCCACAAGTTCTTTCTGGGCTCAAACGAGTCAAGAATGAAACTACAAGTTGATCCAATTTCAAAAAACCGAAAATGAAGCAACAAGTTGTTTTCAAATTCAAACGAGTCTCGAATGAAGCTACCAGTTGATTCCAACTTGAATCGAGTCAATAATGAAGCTAAAAGTTGTTTCCAGGCCCAAACGAGTCAATAATGAAACTACAAGTTGATTCCAATTTCAAACAACCAAAAATGAAGCTACAAGTTGTTTTCAACTTCAAATGAGTCTGGAATGAAGCTAAAAGTTGTTTCCATGTTCAATCTAGTCAATAATGAAGCTACAAGTTGTTTTCGGGCTCAAATGAGTCAAGAATGAAACTAGAAGTTGAATCATTTTCAGACAACCGAAAATTAAGCTACAAGTTGTTTTTAACAATAAACGAGTCAGGAATGAAGCTACAAGTTGATTCCAACTTCAATCGAGTCAATAATGAAGCTACAAGTTGTTTCTAAGCTCAAACGAGTCAAGAATGAAACTACAAGTTGATTCCAATTTCAAACAACCAAAAATGAAGCTACAAGTTGTTTTCAACTTCAAATGAGTCTAGAATGAAGCTAAAAGTTGTTTCCATGTTCAATCTAGTCAATAATGAAGCTACAAGTTGTTTTCGGGCTCAAATGAGTCTAGAATGAAACTAGAAGTTGAATCATTTTCAGACAACCGAAAATTAAGCTACAAGTTGTTTTTAACAATAAACGAGTCAGGAATGAAGCTACAAGTTGATTCCAACTTCAATCGAGTCAATAATGAAGCTACAAGTTGTTTCTAAGCTCAAACGAGTCAAGAATGAAACTACAAGTTGATTCCAATTTCAAACAACCAAAAATGAAGCTACAAGTCGTTTTCAACTTGAAATGAGTCTGGAATGGAGCTACAAGTTGTTTCCACGTTCAATCTAGTCAGTAATGAAGCTACAAGTTGTTTTCGGGCTCAAACGAGTTAAGAATAAAACTACAAGTTGATCCAATTTCAAACAACCGAAAATGAAGCTACAAGTTGTTTTCAACTTCAAACGAGTCTGGAATGAAGCTACAAATTGTTTTCAACTTCAAACGAGTCTGGAATGAAGCTACAAGTTGTTTCCAACTTCAATCTAGTCAATAATGAAGCTACAAGTTGTTTTCGGGCTCAAATGAGTCAAGAATGGAACTACAAGTTGATTCCAATTTCAAATAACTGAAAATGAAGCTACAAGTTGTTTTCAACTTCGAAAGAGTCTAGAATGAAGCTACAAGTTGTTTCCAACTTCAATCTAGTCCATAATGAAGCTACAAGTTGTTTCCGGGTTCAAACGAGTCAAGAATGAAACTACAAGTTGATTCTAATTTCAAACAACTGAAAATGAAGCTACAAGTTGTTTTCAACTTCAAAAGATTCTGGAATGAAGCTACAAGTTGTTTCCAACTTCAATCTAGTCAATAATGAAGCTACAAGTTGTGTTCGGGCTCAAACGAGTCAATAATGAAACTACAAGTTGATCCAATTTCAAACAACCGAAAATGAAGCTACAAGTTGCTTTCAAATTCAAACGAGTCTGGAATGAAGCCACAAGTTGTTTCCAACTTCAATCTAGTCAATAATGAAGCTACAACTTGTTTTCGGGCTCAAATGAGTCAAAAATGGAACTACAAGTTGATTCCAATTTCAAATAACTGAAAATGAAGCAACAAGTTGTTTTCAACTTCGAAAGAGTCTGGAATGAAGCTACAAGTTGTTTCCAACTTCAATCTAGTCCATAATGAAGCTAGAAGTTGTTTCCGGGTTCAAACGAGTCAAGAATGAAACTACAAGTTGATTCTAATTTCAAATAACTGAAAATGAAGCTAAAAGTTGTTTTCAACTTCAAAAGATTCTGGAATGAAGCTACAAGTTGTTTCCAACTTCAATCTAGTCAATAATGAAGCTACAAGTTGTGTTCGGGCTCAAACGAGTCAATAATGAAACTACAAGTTGATTCAATTTCAAACAACTGAAAATGAAGCTACAAGTTGCTTTCAACTTCAAACGAATCTGGAATGAAGCTACAAGTTCATTCCAACTTCAATCGAGTCAATAAATGAAGCTACAAGTTGTTTCTGGGCTCAAACGAGTCAAGAATGAAACTACAAGTTGATTCCAATTTCAAACAACCAAAAATGAAGTTACAAGTCTATTTCAACTTCAAACGAGTCTGGAATGAAGCTACAAGTTGTTTCCACGTTCAATCTAGTCAATAATGAAGCTACAAGTTGTTTTCAGGCTCAAACGAGTCAAGAATGAAACTACAAGTTGATCCAGTTTCAGACAACTGAAAATGAAGCTACAAGTTTTTTCAACTTCAAACGAGTCAGGAATGAAGCTACAAGTTGCTTCCAACTTCAATCGAGTCAATAACGAAGCTACAAGTTGTTTCTGGGCTCAAACGAGTCAATAATGAAACCACAAGTTGTTTTCAACTTCAAACGAGTGTAGAATGAAGCTATCAAAAAAAAATTGTTTTCAACTTCTAACGAGTCTGAAATGAAGCTACAAGTTTTTTCAAACTTCAATCGAGTAAATAATGAAGTTACAAGTTGTTTACAGGCTCAAACGAGTCAAGAATGATACTACAAGTTGATTCCATTTTTAAATAACCAAAAATGAAGCTACAAGTTGTTTTTAACTTGAAACGAGTCTGGAATGAAGCTACAAGTTGTTTCCAACTTCAATCTAGTCAATAATGAAGCCACAAGTTCTTTTCGGGCTCAAATGAGTCGAGAATGAAACTACAAGTTGATCCAATTTCAAACAACCGAAAATGAGGCAACAAGTTGTTTTCAAATTCAAACGAGTCTCGAATGAAGCTACCAGTTGATTCCAACTTGAATCGAGTCAATAATGAAGCTAAAACTTGTTTCCAGGCCCAAACGAGTCAATAATGAAACTACAATTTGATTCCAATTTCAAACAACCAAAAATGAAGCTACAAGTTGTTTTCAACTTCAAATGAGTCTAGAATGAAGCTAAAAGTTGTTTACATGTTCAATCTAGTCAATAATGAAGCTACAAGTTGTTTTCGGGCTCAAACGAGTCAAGAATGAAACTACAAGTTGATCCAGTTTCAGACAACTGAAAATGAAGCTACAAGTTGTTTTCAACGTCAAACGAGTCAGGAATGAAGCTACAAGTTGCTTCTAACTTCAATCGAGTCAATAACGAAGCTACAAGTTGTTTCCGGGCTCAAACGAGTCAATAATGAAACTACAAGTTGTTTTCAACTTCAAACGAGTGTAGAATGAAGCTATAAAAAAAATTGTTTTCAACTTCTGACGAGTCTGAAATGAAGCTACAAGCTTTTTCAAACTTCAATTGAGTAAATAATGAAGTTACAAGTTGTTTACAGGCTCAAACGAGTCAAGAATGATACTACAAGTTGATTCCATTTTAAATAACCAAAAATGAAGCTACAAGTTGTTTTTAACTTCAAACGAGTCTGGAATGAAGCTACAAGTTGATTCCAACTTCAATCGAGTCAATAATGAAGCTACAAGTTGTTTCCGAGCTCAAACGAGTGAAGAATGAAACTACAAGTTGATTCCAATTTCAAATAACCAAAAATGAAGCTACAAGTCGTTTTCAACTTGAAATGAGTCTGGAATGAAGCTACAAGTTATTACCACGTTCAATCTAGTCAGTAATGAAGCTACAAGTTGTTTTCGGGCTCAAACGAGTTAAGAATAAAACTACATGTTGATCTAATTTCAAACAACCGAAAATGAAGCTACAAGTTGTTTTCAACTTGAAACGAGTCTGGAATGAAGCTACAAGTTGATTCCACTTTCAAACAACTGAAAATGAAGCTACAAGTTGTTTTCAACTTCAAAAGAGTCTAGAATGAAGCTACAAGTTGTTTCCAACTTCAATCTAGTCAAAAATGAAGCTACAAGTTGTTTCTGGGCTCAAACGAGTCAAGAATGAAACTACAAGTTGATTCCAATTTCAAACAATCGAAAATGAAGCTACAAGTTGTTTTCAATTGCAAACAAGTCTGGAATGAAGCTACAAGCTTTTTTCAACTTCAATCTAGTCAATAATGAAGCTACAAGTGGTTTACAAGCTCATATGAGTCAAAAATGAAACTACAAGTCGATTCCAATTTGAAACAACCAAAAAAGAAGCTGCAAGTTGTTTTCAACTTCAAACAAGTCTGAATGAAGCTACAAGTTGTTTCCAACTTCAATCGAGTCAATAATGAAGCTACAAGTTGTTTCCGGGCTCAAACGAGTCAATAATCAAACTACAAGTTGATTCCAATTTCAAACAACCGAAAATGAAGGTACAAGTTGTTTTCAACTTCAAACGAGTCTGGAATAAGATGTCAAAAAAAATTGTTTTCAACTTCAAACGAGTTTGAAATGAAGATACAAGTTGTTTCTAACTTCAATCGAGTCAATAATGAAGCTACAAGTTGTTTACAGGCTCAAACGAGTCAAGAATGATACTAAAAGTTGATTCCATTTTTAAACAACTCAAAATGAAGCTACAAGTTGTTTTCAACTTCAAACGAGTCTTGAATGAAGCTACAAGTTGTTTCCAACTTCAATCTAGTCAACAACGAAGCTACAAGTTGTTTTCGGGCTCAAACGAGTCAAGAATGAAACTACAAGTTGATCCAATTTCAAACAACTGAAAATGAAGCTACAAGTTGTTTTCAACTTCAAATGGGTTTTGAATGAAGCTACAAGTTGTAAGATTTGGTGGGATGTTGTTAAGCTTACACGCGACGTTAATCAGATGACTTGGGCTGATTTCGAGACCCTTTTTAACGAAAAGTTCTATAGTGAAGCTATGTTAAGTGCTAAAGTAAACGAGTTTAGTAGATTGTACCAGGGGAGTCCATCGGTTGCTGAATATGCTTGAAAGTTTAATCGACTAGCTAAGTTTGCACCGGATTTGATTGTCACTGAGGCTAGTAGGGTGAATCGTTTTCTTGAGGGATTACAACCGGAGTAGCTAGAGATGTTGACTGGGACATACTGGGCCTCTAACTTATTCTCAAGCAGTTTAAAAGGCTTTGATGGATGAACATAGGGAACAAAAGATAATAAGGGCGAAGGGTTCTCCTGCAATGCCTCGAAGAGAAGTTCCATTTAATAAAGATCAAGATCGGTTTTTAAAAAAACGAGGTGGTGAAGGATCTCAGAAAGGATTTAATCCAAATAAAAGATTTAAAGGTGAACCACGAAACAAACAATTGGGGCAACAACCTTGGCCACAATGTCAAAAGTTCGGAAAGTGTCATTTCAGGGTATGCAAAGCATCAACAAGGAAGTGTTAAAAATGCGGTAAGGAGGACCATCTAATCAAGGATTGTCTGATGTGGCAAAATGTGCAGAAGAAAGAGGAGCCTTCAAGGACTAATGCCAGAATCTTTGCTATCACTCAAGCAGATGCACATGCTAGCAATACGGTGGTGTCAGGTAACATCACTATCGATGGTATTCCTACTTATGCATTGATAGATTCAGGAGCCACACATTCATTTTCATCTAAATTATTTGAAAAGACTTAGGAGACCCTTTGAGAAGTTATCAAGTGAGTTTAGTGCAATATTACCATCCGGAGAGATTTTATATTCTAACCAATGGTCAAGAGCGGTTCCTGTATGTATTAATAACCATGAATTGTATGTTGATTTGGTGGTTTTAGAGATGTATGATTATGAGGTGATACTAGGTATGGATTGGTTATCCAAGTATAATGATACTATTGATTTTAAGAACAAAAAGGTGATGTTTAAACCTTCTAAGGAGGACCAATTTGTGTTTGTTGCTGATTTCCCCAATAACATGATATATAGACCGTCTCAGCTATTCAAGCAAGGAGAATGTCACAAGACGGTTGTGTTGGTTTTTTTGGAAACGTGTTAGGTACTAATTTCGTAGTAGGAAATAAGCCCGAGGAGATACCTATAGTTAAAGATTTTAGAAGTTTTTCCAGAAGAGTTACTAGGATTACCTCCCGATAGAGAAATACAGTCTGAAATAGATTTAATACCTAGTATGGCTCCAATATTTAAAGCACCTTATAGGATGGCCCCTGCAGAACTGAAAGAGTTAAAAAGTCAAATACACGAACTATTGGAAAAGAAATTCGTTAGACCTAGTTATTCGCCATGGGGAGCCCCAGTGTTGTTCGTGAAGAAGAAAGATGAGACTATGAGAATGTGCATTGATTATAGGGAGTTAAATAAGGTTACGATTAAGAATAAATATCCCCTTCCAAGAATCGATGACCTTTTTAATCAATTACAAGGATATGCGGTATTTTCAAAGATTGATTTAAGGTCTGGGTATCATCAATAAAGATGAGAGAGGAAGATATACCCAAAACCGCTTTTAGAACGATGTATGGTCATTACGAGTTTCTACTGATGGCATTTGGACTAACCAATGCTCCAGCAGCATTTATGGATCTCATGAATAGAGTGTTTAAGGATTATCTTGACAAGTTTGTGATAGTGTTTATAGATGATATTTTAGTATATTCTCGATCTAGGGATGAGCATGAAGAACATTTGACACCGACCTTACAAAAGTTAAAAGAGGAGAAATTATATGCCAAGTTGAAGAAATGTGAGTTTTGGTTGGAAAAAGTGGCATTCTTAGAGCATATAGTATCAAAAGAGGGTATTTCAGTAGATCCGGCCAAAGTTGAAGTAGTGAGCAACTGGAGTAGACCAAGGAATACGTCAGAATTGAGAAGTTTTCTTGGATTGGCAGGATACTATAGAAGATTTGTTGAGGGCTTTTCTAAGATTGCTACCCCATTGACACATTTGATGAGAAAGAATCACAAGTTTGAGTAAACAGATGTTTGTGAAAGGAGTTTTCAAGAATTAAAGAAACGTCTAGTGTCTGCTCCAATTCTTACTATTCCATCATGATTGGGAGGATTTGTTATCTATAGTGATGCTTCTCAGCAGTTTTTGGGATGCGTACTGATGCAAAATGGTAAGGTTATCGCTTATGCATCTAGATGATTAAAAGATTATGAAAAGAGATATCCTACACATGACTTGGAGTTGGCAGCAGTTGTATTTGTTCTTAAAATTTGGAGGCATTATTTGTATGGCGAGAAATGTGAGATATACACGGATCATAAAAGTCTGAAATATTTCATTACTCAAAAAGAGTTGAATATGAGATAGAGACGATGGTTAGAATTAGTCATGGATTATGATTGCGAGATTATGTACCATCCAGGAAAAGCGAACGTGGTTGCAGATGCACTTAGTAGAAAGGTTTATGGTAACTTGTCAGTTTTGAGATCATTGCCCAAACCTCTTCAAGAGGATATTAGTAGATCAAAATTTGAGTTGATTACCAATAGACTGGATAAAATGAGTATCGAGTCAACACTACTTGAGAGAATCAAGAAAGGTCAAATTGAAGATAATGAGTTGAATAAACGAAGAGGTGAAGTGGAAAGTGGTAAAGCAATAGACTTTAAGATATCGTCAAATGGGAGTTTAAAGTTTAAGGATAAAATATGTGTTCCTAACAATGAAGAGATAAAGAAATAAATCCCTACGGAAGCTCATAGTACCTCATACTCAGTACATCCAGGAACAACCAAAATGTATAACGATTTAAAAATGCATTACTGGTGGCCAGGGATGAAGAAAGATGTGGTAGAATTTGTGACAAGATGTCTGACATGTCAACAGGTTAAGGTTGAACATCAAAGGCCAGCTGGATTATTACAACCAATACAGATCCCCGAATGGAAATGAAGAGAAATCACCATGGATTTCGTAGTTGGATTGCCAAAGACTCTTAAACAGCACGATGCCATTTGGGTTATTGTTGATAGATTTTCAAAATCAGCACACTTCCTTCCAGTACACATGACATATAGTATGGATCAGTTAGCTGAATTGTATGTCCAAGAAATAGTTAGATTTCATGGAGTACCAGTATCGATAATTTCTGATAAGGATGCTTGGTTTACTTCTAAGTTTTGGGAAAGTTTGCATAAATCCATGGGTACCCGATTAAAGTTCAGTACTGTTTTTCATCCACAGTCAGACGGTCAAAGTGAAAGAACGATTCAGACATTAGAAGATATGCTTAGGGCGTGTGTTCTTGACTTCTCAAGTTTATGGAGTAAGTACCTTCCACTAATAGAATTTTCGTACAATAATAGTTTTCAAGCGTCAATTGATGCAGCTCCATATGAAATTATTTATGGTAGAAAGTGTTGATCTCCTATCCATCGGGATGAAATGGGAGAAGGAAATTATCTTGGCCCTAAGTTGGTCAGAGATACAACAGAGGCGGTAAAAAGAATCAGAGAGAAAATTTTAGCCACACAGAGTCGACAAAAGAGTTATGCGGATCCAAAACAGAGAGATATTATGTTCTCGGTTGGAGATAAAGTATTTCTAAAGGTAGCACCAGTAAAGGGGATAGTGAGATTTGGAAAGAAGGGAAAGTTAAGCCCAAGATTTGTAGGTCCCTTTGAGATACTCGAAAAAGTTGGAAAAGTAGTTTATAGATTAGCCTTGCCTCCATTATTAGAAAAGGTTCCTAATGTGTTCCACGTCTCGTTGTTAAGAAAATATGTGGCCGACCCATCTCATTTACTTAATTATGAACCTTTGGAATTAAGTCAAGATCTGACCTATATGGAAAAGCCTGTGCAAATTCTCGACAGAAAAGAAAAAGAGCTTAGAAATAAGAAGATTTCACTGGTGAGAGTTTTGTGGAGGAACTCTAAAATAGAAGAAAGTATGTGGGAGCGAGAAGATGAAATAAGATCCAGATACCCAAAGTTATTCCAATAGCAAATTCCGAGGAAGGAATCCTTATAAGGGGGTAGAATGTAATAACCCAGGGTTTCAAATTTAGATTTGATTATTATGGATCTAAATGGTCCAGATGATTATTGTGTGGATAGACATATATTATATGTATTGCGTGATTAAGTGTTATGTGTATAAGGGTTCGTGTGATTAATTATGATCAATTATGAATATTATGTGAATAATATATGAATTTTTGTGAATTTCGTTTTATCTGGTTTATTGATTTGACTGCTTATATGTGTTCGTATTTGAAATATTTCAATTTTTATAAGCACATGATAAAATATAGTTTATTTAGATATTTTCATATCGATTTTTGGTTTGCTATGTGATTTTATAATCGATTTATGGATTTAATTGCGTATATTGGTATTTGATTATTAATTATTTTAAAATCGTTTACTTAGCATTTTAAACCCTGGGGGCTTTCGGAAAAATTTCACCATTAGGCTATTTGGGATATTTCGAGCACTTTTTGTGTTTTAACTTTTTAAATTCGGAGTACGGTTTCACCCGTAATCAGTCTAGCGCAACTTTAAGGGTATTTTTTTGTTGATAATTATCTGGTTGTCTCGAAGTACGTGAAGCCTAGATATTTTCGTTATCTAAAAGTATATTCAAGGAATATTCCAAAGCATATTCAAGGAATATTCTATCCAAATGTATATTTAAGGAATATTCCAAAGCAACTCAAAGAATATTCTCAAAACTTCCTTGATAAATAGCTCTTTCAGTAGTTTTATTTCGCACACATAAGCATTTCACCAGTTTTATTAAGTGATTATCGATAGGAATCAAAGTTAAGCTCAAATCTGAGGTGATTATAAAAGATCTTGATCGAAAGTATCTTGCTGTTTAAGCTGGATTTGAGGTTAGTAAAGTACTTAACTGCAACACAAGATTACTTATTTGAATTTGTCCTTGGTGGTTGTCAATTTTGTGTTACTTTGTGATGATTGAAGTGATTGTAGTTACATGTGTGCGTATTTATCAAGAAATTTTGATAGCATATGTTGCTAAATATACGAAAGTATGCATGTGATCGACTGGGAATATGATTGTATAAGTGAATTGTGTCACTATTATGAGAAGATGAGTTTTATTAAGCCCTTCGTAGGCTCGTAAGGGTAGCCCGTTACGGGCAGGCTAGGTTCGGTTATCGAATATGAGTTTCCTCCTCCATGTTATTAAGATCTATTTGATCTAAGATCCACGTGATCAGATATCACAGCGCAAGGCCGCCTTAGGTCTTGAGCTCGACAGGGCAACGATGGAATAAGGTACACAACGAGCCACTCTGTTGGTAATGGCGCCTGAGGAGATTTCCCATGGGATATTATGTTATAAGAAAGCCCTGCAGGCAAATGTGTCGAACATGGTGCACTAATTAAATGTGTCGAGGTTCATAAATAATAAAAGATGAAATGCATTTATACGTGTTGAATTACTTATGTGTGTTAAATTATCTTCAGCTACTTTACTTACTGAGCGGCACAACTCATAGTTTCTTGTATTGCAGGCAAGGGTAAAGATAAAAATAAGTAGAAGTGGGACCGAGCTGAAGTAAAACCTTGCATGGATGATGTACATATGGCTACTTTGACCTGGGGATGGCTTATCTATATGTTTTGCTATATGTCACCTAGTAGTAATGACACGTTTTATAATACGTTTTAAGTATGATTTGTATTAAAGAATAAAAGTAAACTCTATATGTGTGTAATGTGGTTTTGTTGGAGTTATAAGAAGAAGAAAAAATATATGTTAAAGCTTATGTGATGAATTCGCAATGTTATTGTAGTAAGTTTCCTCTTATAAAGTAATTCGGGTTGGGGTGTTACACCTACAATTCATTAATAACTTAAAACTACTCACCATGTCAAGACAAAGGCATCCATGTTTGATAGACTAAGATTCAAGAAGACTCAATTTTACATGCCAGTTAAATTCCTCTCTAAAACAATCCGTAATGATTTTTCAGAAGAAGATTATGGGTTGTTCTAATTGGGAGAAGATTAACAAAAGAGCAGAATACAGATTCAACAACACTCTCATCTTGAAGCATAGACGGAAACGACTCCAAAGAACAGACAAAGTAGGCTTATTAGTATCGCCGGAGGAAGAAGACGATGGGGTATGAGGGATGCGTCCATGACCTGCAGATCGTAACCATCGCTGAGGACTAAAAACAAACAACATAATGCAAAAGCGAAATCATCAACAATCAAAATCAGTAAACACACCGGACATGGCACAGGCAAGATCGAGTTGCTCTATGAATGATCGAAGAAGCCAAACACACTACACTACGCCTCAGATTACGTCTTCAATAATCATGGAATTTCAAATTTCAAATTGATGGGGAGATGACAAAATTATGAGAAAAATTGGGAACATAGAGAAAAAGTAGTTAAATATTAGATACGTGATTAGCATTAAAATATGATTTTAACCGATAAGGATATGGACTATCCATGCAAGTGCAAAAATACACTCAAATAAAGACGGGTTCAGCTCGTTTTCAAATAGATAGTCCAGGTGGAAGTAAAATGTTTAAAAAGCACATGGGTATTAATATAGTGGATCACAAGTTAAGGGCAAATATAGTCATTTAGAATGTGCTAATACTAGCACAGTTTTATAATATATTGATATTGATATAAGAAACTAACAAACGTTTATACAGAGAAAAATAAATGAAATTTGTTATATAAGAGCAAGTTCAAAGAGTATCATTATAATTGATCTATAAATATTATAAATATAAATTTTAGTAATTTAAAATATTATATTTATATATCCACTCCAACAAAATTTCTCATCCATAAGTCTTGTTATCAAGATATTAATATATTTGAATTATAAGAATGGAAAGAGAGGATCCAATAATATTTTATTATTAAAATAAAAATAAATTCGAGTAGGGCAGTTTTAAAAATAAGACCCATCACAATACTCTAACAATGGGAAAATTAATTTTAAAGTCCCTCAACTATAAACATTTTTTTTCTAGGTCCCTGAACTATAAATGTCAATTCATAAGTAATTCAACTCTTGATTTTTTCCTATCTGGGTCCTTCCGTTAGATCTGGTTTGACGTCGTTAGTTCTTCTTAAGTTCATGAGAATCAAAGATAACTTTGAAGGTGATTCCGGTATCGAAATTTGAAACTTGAGTAATCAAATTGCTCGTTTTTCAATCCCCTATCCATCTATACCATCAAAATTTAGTTTGGTAATTTCCGAATTTTGAGTTGAATATTAGTTTTCATTTTAATAGCTTTTATTCGAATTATAATGATGTAGATCGATAGATCATGTGATTATGAGCATGTTCATATAATTTTCGTGATTTTTAATGTTCGAATTAGCCTCGTCGGAAAATTCGAGCACACCGGATTTGAGCTTTTCCGACCAAGTTCGTCGAAAAAACTAACGACGTCAATCATATCTAATGGAAGGACCTATGTAGGAAAAAATCAAGAGTTGAATTATTTATGAATTGATATTTATAGTTCAAGGACCTAGAAAAGAAAATGCTTATAGTTCAGGAATTTTAAAATTAATTTTCCCCTCTAACAATTTAAGACAATACAATGTTGAAACGTTTTTTTTCTTTTTGTCTAATATCTTCAATTTTGATTTAAAATATCAAATAAGATAGATGTTAGACTTGTTGTTACAATTGTCAAATACTTAAATGACTAAAATGGCCTCCTTAATTTGAAATATGATCCCTGCTCTGAACAAGTTATTTATGTTTTTACTTTTATGTCATTCCTAATTTTATACTTTAAATTTTTAGAATATAATAATAATCACATCCATCACTTTAATATACTATTAAAAAAGTATTAATTAATTATTAAGTGATCTCAACTTTTAGTTACTCTTTCAATATTTTATGTAGCATAATATTTGTCTCATGTTTTTATCCATAATAATATTTCGATATTTTATCTAATCATATTAAGTATTCTCATAATTATGAAAAAAAATTATTTTTTAAATATATAATTAGTACCAAGTTACATTAATAAATGAATGTGAATAGTAATTTTAAAGAGATATAATCAAAATAAATGATAGGAAGAGAATATATTTTTCTCGACTATCTCTCGCCACATGTAGAAAAGGGTGAGTGGAAGGAATATAAATATTATGTATTTAAATTTTATCTCATATTTTTTTTTAAATAACATGAGGGAAAGAGGACTAATTTTGATTAAATAATTTTGTATATATAGAATTTCATTATTATATATATTAATAACTACAATTTGGAAAACAACTTTAAAAATATTTTTTATAATACCCAATATTTTAATACATGTTAAAAGTCAGCATCCATCATGCATGCGGACTTTTCATCGCCATGTGGTAGGAGGTAATTCACAAACATGCAAATAAACAATAATGTATGCAGACAGAGCAAGTGAACCACTCAAGAGATAGGGACAGGTATGGGTAGAAAAACTAAGAATTGAAATCAACATGGCATATTCGCGATTGTTACCACGTTTTAATACTATTGTCCAGCGTTGATACAAAGGCATAGCCGTCGGCTAAATGATTTTTCAAACACGGGACGGGACAGCCGCTCCCACTTGGCTTGCTTGTCAACCTAATCTTTTAGGTGGAACTAGTAGTATACTCCCTCCGTCCCGCCCAATTTTTTACATTGGGTTTGGGCACGGAGGTTAAGAAATATGTATAAAGTAGTAGAAAAGAGAAAGAAAAGTGGGTGAAGTGGCGGGACCCACTGATTTTTAATATATAAAAAAGAGATAGTTGAGTAAAAGTAGTGTGAAAAGGAAGAAAAAGTGGGAAAATAGTGGGACCCATTAACTATTTTAGGAAAGTTTTGTAATGTAAAGAAATGGGTGGGACGACCAAATAATGAAACTGTAAAGAATCTGATGGGACGGAGGGAGTAGTAATTTTCAACTACATGTATTAATTATGTCTCTACACGCAAAACAGTGTTCTAAATAATCACGGGTATATATCTAATTATTTATTTTAAAATTTTACATATTTATATGATATTTTCATATTAAAATATTTAACAAATAAATAACATTCCTAAATAAGAATTAAGTTACTTATCTACATCAAAAAATCAAGTATAAAATTTTTACGCATATTTTAATTTAGAAATATCAAGTCTAAAATTCTTACATAAAATATAAGTATATATTTTGAATATTTCAGATAAAAGTATATACTTTGAAAAACGTGGATATGAAAAATGAATAAGAATAATCAGAGAGAGAAGGAAAAGAGAAGGGAAGATGAGGAGAAAAGACTGAATATAAATTTTGTGTAACAAAAGATTGGGGTAGAAAATGAGAGTATATATTGGTAATAAAACATTATTTCACAAGATAAAGTATTTGAACTCTAGTTAAAAAGTTTAGAAATTAAATGACGGAAAAATTGAAAATTTAGAACATTTAATTATATTATAATTTAAATTTCATTTCATTAATTTCTATTTTCATTCCCTCAACCCCAACATAATATACAAAATTAAGCATATTAATGTCCGAAAAGATACGAAAGCCGCGTTGATTATAAGTACTGAAAAATATATTACTAAGTATTTCTTTTTAAACTCGTCGCCTTAAAATCGAATAATACTGAAAACTACAGTAGAAACAGAGACATGCAATCGAAGACAGTGATCCTGACCATTAAATGCCATCCATATAATCAACTCGTAAGATAAGTGTTTTGACTTGACCTCAGCGTGTTGATGTACAAGTAGGCATTACTATATCATTAAAAATAAGTAAACAATATTGCCCGAGTTGCCACGCCGGCAGTTTCTTAATAAAATATCTAATTCGTCCCGTGTTCCAAAAATTGCTGATTTAATCTATAATCCTGAGCTAATTCGTATATTTGATTTTTGGAATTTAATTAATTCTTATAAATTTTTGTTAGTCGAAGTATATATAATAAATTATTAGTATTGAATACTATATTACTTTAAATATGAACAATTATAGAATTTATGGTATATAATATATATTTGTCATTACAACTAAAATAATAATAATTAAATATTAAAATAAAATTTTAATATTAAAGTACAAACAATTTTCACTCCGATTAATCCCCGATTTTTGATTAATCTTGAATCGGTAGTTCAACTGATTAGATACGATTTTCGATTTCTGTAACACTAGATTAGTCGGATAAAGAAAAACAAATTCTAAACCGAAACGATAAAATGGCCGGTCAATCTTAAGTGGGAATATTTACCAACTTCAGCTTAAGTTTCCATACGATTGAAAATGTTCGCGAATTCGAAGTTTATCAACGTTTAATTAAAAATGGTGGAAATTAAGTCATTTTGACCAACTCTTACACTGCCAAAGATCTCAGCAGGATTGATATATCTTCGAAAATCGAAAAGAATTTCGAATTGAATTCGTAAACTAGCTCATTGTACAAAATCGAACCAAAGTTTCCAAACTTTTAGGTGAAAAGTAGGTCAAACTAATTAGCAAAAAAAAAAAAAAACTTTTAGGACAAACTTGTTTGCGAACGTGTTATATTCGACTTCAGTGTAATTCAAAAATATTAGAAGGTACTTGGTTTTACTTGGTTTTGGTAACATTCAAAAATAATGTGTAAAACTTTATAAATAATATTTTTACTACTTGAACTCATATTTCAAGGTACTTGTTTGATATTTATGGCCACTTCAGTGACCATCTTGATACCGTTTTGAGTTCAGTTACCAACTTGATACATTAAGTTTACTTCAATGACCAACTTGATAATTAACCCAATTATAAAGTCGATAAATTAATTACTACTTTTAAACGAAAGGTACGAATATGTTTTGAAAGAAAAAAACAAAAGGTGGTACGAATATAAATAAAAAATACTCCCTCCGTCCCGGCCAATTCTTTACGTTTGGTTTGGGCACGGAGGTTAAGAAATATGTATAAAGTAGTGGAAAAGAGGAAGAAAAGTGGGTGAAGTGGTGGGACCCATCAATTTTTAATGAATAAAAGAGAGATAGTGGAGTAAAAGTAGTGTGAAAAGAGAGTAAAAGTAGTGTGAAAAGGGAGGAAAAGTTGGGAAGTGGTGGGACCCGTTGACTATATTTGGTAAGTTTTGGAATGTAAAGAATTGGATGGGACATCCCAAAAAGGAAACTGTAAAGAACCTGGTGGGACGGAGGGAGTATATATTTTAGTAAAATTACAAATGTAATCGATGAGGACAAGACAAAGGTTGTTGAATTTTAGTCACGATTCAAAAGATTTAGGTGGTGGCCTTGTGTCTGAAAATAAATAATCGATAAGCTTTCATTATTGAAGCCATCACCTCTACGTCCTAAACTATCATGGCCTTAGAATAATCAACTCTAAATTTCACCTTATATAAACACACATTCACAAACCCAAAATCATCCGAATCTGAAAATGAAGCTCTCAACTTGGCTCTTAGCCTTGGCTCTTGTAATCTCATCCCTATGTTCTTTCTCATCCGCAACTCAAACCACGGCTTTTCTCAATTGCCTAGCCCTGTCTAGCGACTCATCCACAATCTCGGGGCTTGTTTACACCCAAGCTAACTCTTCTTTCAACGCCACATTGCAATATTCCATCAATAATCTCCGATTCGGACAGGCCTCGAAACCGAAACCCCTCGTCATTATTACTCCCACGACCGAATCTCATATCCAGACTGTTATCTATTGCACCAAGCTAACAGGCTTGGAGATGAGGATCAGGAGCGGCGGCCACAGTTTCGAGGGCTTCTCCTATGTTTCCTCGATCCCGTTTGTACTACTTGACTTGCGCAACATTAATAAAGTTGTCGCGGACGTGGCTACCGCGACTGCATGGATCGATAGTGGCGCGACGAATGGCGAGCTCTACTATTATCTCAGCAGGGCCACGTCCGAGTACGGGTTCCCCTCGGGATTATGGGCTAATGTTGGCGTTGGTGGGATTTTGAGTGGTGGAGGGTACGGTATGTTGAGAAGGAAGTATGGTTTGGCGGGAGATCATGTTATCGATGCTCGGTTGATTAATGCAGATGGAGTTATTTTAACCAGGGCGACGATGGGGGAGGATTTGTTTTGGGCGATTAGAGGTGGTGGTGGTGGAAGCTTCGGAGTTGTTGTGTCGTGGAAAGTTGATTTAGTTCCTGTGCCTCCGGTGGTTACAATTTTTCAGGTTTTCAGAACTATCGAACAAGATATGACGAATATTTTCTACAAGTGGCAATCTGTGGCTCCCCTGTTCCCTAAAGAACTCGACATCAGGTATGGGACATACTGCGTATTTTAATTTATCACTTGTTTGACTTTAGAGTTGTTAAGTGATCACTTCTCTTAAAATCTCGTGAAAAGAATTATCAGGATCATATTTTATTCTTACAAAAGTAATTGATGAAATTGGAAATTTATTGGGAAACAATTATTGCAATTTTTGATCTAACGAACGAAGATCTGTGACAGGTGCAACGGAAATGTGATATTAAGTGAAAACAGTACCAGGGCCGATAACAAGACAGTCCGAATGAGCTTCGACTCATTGTACCTCGGACCAGCCTCGGAGGTTCTTGCAATCATGGGAGAACAATTCCCAGAGTTAGGATTAGTTCAAGAAGATCTCATCGAAGTTAGCTACATCCAAGCTATGGTATTTTTCTCACAGTTTCCATACAATGCGCCCCCAGAACTTTTACTAAACAAGACAATTTTACCCCGTCCCGCGTTCAAAGGAAGATCAGATTTCTTCAAGCAGCCAATGCCAGTAGAAGGCTTACTAGGCGTGTGGGATTACATGTTCCAACTTCCCGAAAACCAGGCATTCTTGCAATACACTCCCTATGGTGGTAGAATGAATGAAATCTCTGAAAGCGCGCTCCCATTCCCCTACCGAGCAGGGTACTTGTACATGTTCAATTTCTTTGCGGTGACATGTCCGGGTCTGGAGGAATGTGCAGAGGAAGCTGCGAGGATGGATTGGGTGCGGAGGTTGGTCGCATATTTGACTCCTTATGTTACCAGCAATCCCAGGAGTGCATATGTGAATTATGTGAATGTTTGGATGGGTCAAAACAATCCAACAGGGAGCACAAGTTATGCTCAGGCTAGCCAGTGGGGCAAGCGTTACTTTGGTGTTAACTTCGATAGGTTGGTTGCGGTGAAGACGGTGGCTGATCCTCTCAACTTCTTCAGACACGAGCAGAGTATCCCTGTTTTTTCACTTGTGTCCGATATGTAGATTGGTGCATCTTGGTTGTATTACAAGGTGTCTTACTAGATTGTTTGTACTTATTTATTTTGAAGATTGGATGGATCGTTTCATCTAATAAAATATATGTGTGTCCGTGAGTCTTGCAGTTTGTTTGGTAAAATTTTGAAAATAATAATATTTACGAGTTGGACTTTATGAGATGATCAAAACATGTCTGATAGGGTATAACCCGGTTAACCAACACCCGGGTCCTTCAGGAGCAGCACCCGGGTCCTTCAGAGGAACCTCCACCCCGGGTAGCCACCAACACCACAGGGCATCCCCAGCCTTGACAGGTGAAACAACCCGGACATGATTGCTTACCCGGGCACATGAAACTTACTACTCACCCGGATACACATGTACCAGCCGACACTTGCTGCACAAGGCGCAGACTGACACGATAAAGACAAACGTAACGGTCAACTACTGGCGATAGAGACAAGCCAAGGAACATTCCAAAATACTACTCCTAAGCTGACACCTGGACACGTGTAGGGGATCAAACCCCTACACGTGTAGGACCAGGATCCAGGTACGCACCCTTAAACCCTAATCCTTGGCCTATAAATAGGACCAAGATCAGGAGTTCAAGGGTAACTCTCTCTTTACACTCATTTTACACACACACTCACACTCAGCATATATTCAAACACTCTCAGCCACCAGTCACCAGCAACCACCATACATACATCTTCTCCCACCACACATAGATAACACTTTCTCTAATCTTTATCCTTCCGAAACCCGCGCTTACTCTCACGCCGGAGGCGCTTTGGGGCAAAACCCCCCCGCCGGCGTTGTTTTGTAGGCTCCCATCCAGCAGCTACACCACGGAACCACCAGTCACGGCGGAGGAAGGACCGGGATCGGAGATTGGCGTTATCATTTGGCGCTAGAAGGAGGGGAAGGTGTCCTCTGTCCTGTGGTCACGGTGCCACTGGACTCATCTTCTTCAACAAACCCCCAAAACGGGGGTCCAAATCACACCAGTAAGCTTTCGTAAAACACCCAGCTCCTCAAAACCTTCAGCCATGGTTTTTCTTGATGTGTGCATGATAGCAAACCCTGTCTGAGCAAAACCCTAATCTTGTCTGTAGCACATAAAATCTTTTGTCTCACACCTGCACACATTTTGTCACTTAACTATTTGTGGTATCTCTGAAAATAGTAAGTTGACTACTTGTGCACACTATTTTTGTCATCCTGTCACTATCTATACTATTTGTGGGCACTACCACCAAAACAGCAACCATACACCCTGTGTAAGTTCTTGAGACCATGACAAAAAGGACGCGCTCCCACCTGGGTCTTCCCCAGAACCCGGATAACCCTCAGACAGACCAGGATAACCCGAACCAGGATCATGCCTCAGGACCCCTTTTCACCCATGTGAACCCGGACGAGAACCAAGCAATCAACCCCAATGACGCCCGGGTCACGATCGAAGCAAACCAGTACAAGTACACCGACGTCCCGATCACCACCCTCCACCTGTCCCAGCTCACCAATGTAGAGTTGGCCGAGGCCATCCGGCAGTACCATGATCGCCGGGAAAGCAACCGCAGACTTGAGGACATCGGTGAGTCTGAGGACTCCGGGAACAGCCGTCAATCCCGGGGTTCCGTCTTCGACCGGATCGGAGACAAAGCCAAGAAAAAGAAACAGAAGGATAGTGAGGAAACCCGGCTAAGAATCTTAGCTGAAAGAAAAGAACAGATCCGAAAAGAGGAAGAGGAAAAACTGGAACAAAAAATTGCCATCCGGATGCAACTCGAAGAAGAGAAATTGATAAAGGGATC
Source organism: Daucus carota subsp. sativus (assembly GCF_001625215.2). NCBI lineage: Eukaryota > Viridiplantae > Streptophyta > Magnoliopsida > Apiales > Apiaceae > Daucus > Daucus carota. Next base: position 7,670,828 of record NC_030388.2, read on the forward strand.
CCGGTCCAAGCGATACCGGAAGGAAACAACACCCGAACTCATCTCTGATGAAGAGGATGAGAGACCGGGGCAAACCAACCTCAGAGACATGATCAATGAACTCAACCGGAAAATCGGAAATGATGCCGGGCTTGAAATTGGGGGAACCCTGACTCCCTTCAGCCACTCCTTGGAATCCATACCCCGACAAAAGGGTATGAAACACTACAACTTCGAATCCTTCAATGGACTGGGTGACCCGGAGGAACACCTGCACTATTTTGAACAGATAGCCCTGATCTACTACTACAATGATCTGACCAAATGCCGCTTCTTCGCATCCACATTCAAGGGAGGGGCCCAGAGATGGTTCAGCCGGATCCCCTCCCGGAGCATCGGATCCTGGAAAGATTTCAGGGAAGCCTTCCTCAGAAGGTTCCGAGCAAACAAGACACATGAACTTCATATGTGTCACCTGGAAACGGTTCGTCAGTATGACAATGAGGCACTCTCAGATTACATGAAACGTTTCCAGGAAGCAATCAACAAAATCTCCAACCTGGACGAGCGTGAGGCTTTGAGCATTTTCAGAAGAAACCTAGACCCGGAACAAAACGAGAGATATGTTGTCGAGTTAATCAACAAAGAACCCCAGAGCCTGGCGGCTGCCTATGCCATGGCTGCAAAATTCATCAAAGAAACCGACGTACTCCAAGCCATGAGAATGACCAGACAGGGCAGCTCAAGAGGAAAACAGGTCGAGGACAGACCCAGGAAAGAATACCATCAGGATAAGAAATTCAAGCCAGACAGACAAACAAACTTCATCCAGCAATCAGGTTCCAAGAGGACAAGCCAACAGGGATCCGGGTCCAGAAGTGACCCCGGTCCAAACAAAGCAACCAGGGAACCAAAACCAGAGCCCGATTGGACTCCGTTAAACAGATCCCGCGAGGATATACTCAAAGAAATCAGAGACAAACCCTTCTACTACCCACCAAAACCTATGCAGACTCCTCCAGAGAGCAGACCCGCTAACCGGCATTGTGACTATCATGGCACCCACGGTCACAAGACGGAAAACTGCATATCCCTCAAGTACTTCATTGAAGAGCAAATCGGCAAAGGCAACATGGGACAATACATCGCCCGGAACACAGCAAACAAGGGAGAAGGTTCGGGGAAACAAAAGAACATTGTCAACGTAGTACTGGGCGGATCCTGTTCCCCTCCTCCCAGCCCGGACTCCCGTCAAGAAGTGATGTCCATCCAAGCCTTCCCCGAACAAGTGATTTCCTTCAGCAACAAGGACTTTGAAGGAGTCACACGGGGTCACAATCAAGCCCTGGTAGTGACCCTTGACATGGCCGAAAATGAAGTAAGGAGGATCCTGGTGGATAACGGCTCCTCGGCAAACATTTTGTTCAAACACACCATGGATCGGATGGAACTAGGAAGCATCCGGATGAACGACTACAGGGAGGATCCTTTATATGGATTCGGGAACAGCATTGTCCCAGTCCTTGGAACACTTTATCTCCCGGTCCGATTCGGAACTCTCCCGAACCAAGTCACCCACACTATCAAATTCTATGTGACGGATACACCCTCCCCTTACAACGTGATCATCGGTCGCCCAGGTCTGAACAAGATCGAAGCTATTACTTCTATCCCACACCTAAAGTTCAAATTCCCAACCCCGTTCGGGGTAGGGGAAGTCAGAGGAGATTCGGAAACAGCTGGGATGTGTTACAGCCAAGCCTTGGTCATGGCGGAAACACACCTGGACAACAAGAGAAAGGCCACCGTTTTCCAAAAACAGAGAAGTAACAAGAAGCATCGACCCTACCCGAAAACAAACCCAAAAGGAGAAGTCCAGGTGATCGAAATCGACCCGGGTAACATCAACCCGGGAGCAGCCAACCCTGATCCCAGAAAAAGCAACCAAAAAGCAACCATGAGCTCAGCTCAAGATTTTGCGGAAAAGAACACGGACGCTCGAATCCAGCAAATGATCTCGGCACAAGAATTAACCAAGGTCGAAGCTGCGGTCGAGACCGAGTCAGTCCTGATCGAAAAAGACAACCCGACAAGGAAAGTCAAAATTGGAAAAGGCCTAGATACCGTTTTTAAAGAGGAACTCATCCAACTGCTCCGGAGCTACGCAGACGTCTTTGCCTGGAGCCCGGACGACATGCCCGGGTTGGACGAATCATTGGCAATGCACAGCCTTGACGTCGATCCCAAAAAGAGGCCTGTTAAGCAGAAGCGAAGAAATTTTGCCCCAGAGAGGCAGAAAGCAATAGATGAGGAAGTCGGGAAGTTAATGAAGGCGGACATCATATGTGAGATCAAATACCCGGAGTGGCTAGCTAACGTAGTCATGGTCAAGAAAGCAAATGGAAAGTGGAGGATGTGTGTCGACTACACGGATCTGAATGCGGCATGCCCCAAGGACCCTTATCCTCTACCAAGCATTGACCAGCTTATCGATGCCACGTCCGGACACCTGATGCTAAGTTTCATGGACGCTTTCTCCGGGTACAACCAGGTCAAGATGAACCCAGCGGACATAGCCAAAACAGCCTTCATAACCCACCGAGCAGTTTATGCCTACAAGCTGATGCCTTTCGGGTTAAGGAACGCCGGGTCTACTTACCAGAAGGCAATGAACGAGATTTTCAAGGACCAACTTGGAAGAAATCTGGAATGCTACGTCGACGACATCATCTCCAAATCTACATCAGTCCCGGGTCACATTTCAGATCTCAGAGAGTGTTTTGAGAACATGAGAAGAACTAAACTAAAGCTCAATCCGGACAAGTGCACCTTCGGGGTAGAGGCCGGAAAGTTTTTGGGTTTCATGGTAAGCAACCGGGGTATCGAGGCTAACCCGGAGAAGATCAAAGCTGTACAAGAGATGCAACCACCTCGGACTCAGAGAGAAGTCCAAAAGCTAGCAGGGTCTTTAGCAGCACTTCGGAGATTTGTCTCCAAACTCGCTGAAAGATGTCTACCGTTCTTTGAGTTGTTAAAAGGGGCAAAAAATCAGAAGTTGGTAGAATGGAGCCCGGATTGCCAAAGAGCTCTCGACGAAATAAAAGCATACCTGTCCAAACCCCCGATCCTGACAAAAGCTTTACCCGGAGAACCTCTCTATCTATACCTGTCAGCCGGACCTCTGGCCGTTGGGGCAGCCCTGATCAGGGAAGAAGCCGGGCAGCAGAAGCCTGTCTACTATGTCAGCCAGGTCCTCAAAGATGCGGAGACCAGATACCCCAACTTAGAGAAATTCGCTTTCGCACTGATCACCGCATCCAGAAAGCTCAGACATTACTTCCAAGGAAGAGAAATCAGGATCGTCACAGACCAACCTTTGAGGAAAATCATTCACAAGCCAGACATCTCCGGGAGACTAGTAAACTGGGCGATCGAACTTAGCCAGTTCAGCCTAACCTTCCTACCCCGGACAGCAGTCAAAGCCCAGGTCCTGGCAGACTTTGTAGTGGAATGCAACTTCCCAGAAAACCAGTCAACTCCTATGGAAACCGAACCGGAAGCTCCAGTAGAACCCAACCCGGAGTCTTGGATACTCCATGTTGACGGCTCCTCAACAACCGAAAGGTCAGGAGCTGGGCTAATCCTGAAGAGCCCGGACGGGTTCACCATCAAAACAGCAATCTCTTTCAACTTCCCAGCAACCAACAATCAAGCAGAGTATGAAGCCCTATTAGCGGGATTGAAGTTGGTCCGGACCTTGTCAATCCGGAACCTCACCATCTACAGTGATTCCCAGATCGTGGTCAGACAGACCAATGGGGAGTACCTTGCCAAAGACCCGATCCTGACCAAGTATCAGGCCTTGGTAAAAGGCTACCTCACTCTGATCCCCGGGTGCAGGATCTTGCAAGTCAACAGGGAAGAAAATGCTGAAGCGGACAACCTCTCCAGGTTGGTCCAAAATTCAGCAGACCTGGATAGCTCGGTCTATTTCGAGGAATTGCACAAGCCAACAATAGATCATGAAGAAATTTTCGAAATCAGCAACAACCCTACCTGGATGACTCCCCTGATCAACTACATTGAGAGGGGAGAGTTACCTGAAGACAAGGGAAAAGCACAACGGCTGAAAGCTAAGGCGGCCAAGTTTTTTGTCGAAGAAGGAACACTCTTTCGCCGGACCTACTCATCCCCAATCCTGAAATGCATAGGTCCGGAGGAAGCCGAATATTGTCTGAGAGAAGTTCACGAAGGGATCTGTGGAGATCACATGTCAGCGAAAGGCCTGGCATATAAAATCATCCGGCAAGGCTACTACTGGCCAACAATTCATCAAGACGCCGTCGAGTTTGTTAAGAAGTGCAAAAATTGCCAACTGTTCAGCAACGTGCCCCGGTTAAGCCCTGTCCTACCTTCCTCGGTTTTATCCCCGATCCCCTTTGCTGTATGGGGGATAGACATCATGGGACCCTTTCCCCGGGCTAAAGGAGACCTCAGATACTTGCTTGTTTCCATTGATTATATGACCAAGTGGGTTGAAGCCAAGGCAATGCGGACGATCAATCAGCAAGATGTCATCCGGTTCATGGACAACATCCTGATGAGATTCGGGCTACCAAGAGTCCTGGTCTCAGATAATGGACCCCAGTTCATAGGGTCGGACTTTGAAAGCTACCTGGCTGAAAGAGGCATCAAGCACAAGAAGTCTTCAGTCGCCTATCCTTAAGGAAATGGCCAGGTCGAGGTCACCAACCGGATCCTCCTGAGAGGAATTGAGAAAAGACTTGAAGAAAGCAAGAGCAAGTGGCCAGAAGAACTACCCCATGTCCTCTGGTCATACCGAACTAGTCCTCGGACAAGCACCGGAGAAACTCCCTTCAAATTGGCCTATGGAACGGAGGCAATGCTCCCAATCGAAGTCGGGTCACCTTCCTACAGAGCAATCAACTTTGATGAAATTGCGAATGAAGAAGGACTCCGGGTCAACCTAGACTTGGTAGATGAGGTCCGAGACCAGGCAATCGCAAGGATGGAAAAATACAAAGAGAAGACCCGGGATCACTTCAGCAAAAGATCCCGGGTTAGAAATTTTCAAGCAGGAGACCTGGTCCTACGAGACACCGAAGCCTCTGATCCAACCAACACTGGCAAGCTGATGCCTAAGTGGGAAGGCCCCTACAAAGTCAAAGAAGTCCTAAGGCCGGACACCTACAAATTGGAGCATATGGACGGGTCAGAAGTATCCAACACCTGGCATGGTCTTAGGTTGAGGAAGTTCTATCAGTAAAATCGACGAGAAGGAAGGATCCTAGAAGACAGCAATATATCCCTAAAAAGCAATCATGTACTTTTGATCATTATCAAAGCTGTATAATCTTCTGAATATCAATGAAGTCAATGAAGTCTTTTGCTACTAATGAATTGCACCTGTTATTTTACTCAGAAAATTTCTAAAGCAACCAAAAACAAATAAAGCAATCAACCCGGGTAAGAATTGCCCGGGTCCATCCATTTTATTTACTTGGAAAAATTTTCTAAGTACAAACACAAATCAAGCAGTCAACCCGGGTAAGAATTGCCCGGGTCCATCCATTTTATTTACTTGGAAAAATTTCCTAAGTGCAAACACAAATCAAGCAGTCAACCCGGGTAAGAATTGCCCGGGTCCATCCATTTTATTTACTTGGAAAAATTTCCTAAGTGCAAACACAAATAAAGCAATCAACCCGGGCAAGAATTGCCCGGGTCCATCCATTTTATTTACTTGGAAAAATTTTCTAAGTACAAACACAAATAAAGCAATCAACCCGGGTAAGAATGGCCCGGGTCCATCCATTTTACTTCCTTAGAAAAAATTTCTAAGTACAAACATGTATAAAGCAGTCCACCCGGGTAAAACATCGCCCAGGTCCATCCATCTTCATTTTTGGCTTAGAAAAAATTTCTAAATGCAAAACACATTTAAACGACCAACCCAGGTAGATGCTACCCGGGTCAACCTATTTCATTTACTTAGAAAAATTTTCTAAGTACAAAACTATGTAAGCAACCAACCCGGATAGATGTTACCCGGGTCCACCTATTTCATTTGCTTAGAAAAAATTTCAAAGTACAAAACTATGTAAGCAACCAACCCGGATAGATGTTACCCGGGTCCACCTATTTCATTTGCTTAGAAAAAATTTCTAAGTACAAAACTATGTAAGCAACCAACCCGGATAGATGTTACCCGGGTCCACCTATTTCATTTGCTTAGAAAAAATTTCTAAGTACAAAACTATGTAAGCAACCAACCCGGGTAGATGTTACCCGGGCCCACCTATTTCATTTGCTTAGAAAAAATTTCTAAGTACAAAACTATGTAAGCAACCGATCCGGACGATAAGTATATAAAGCAAGCAACGAAGCATTCACGAGTCTATCGTTGACAAAAAAAAAAAAAAAAAATAAAATAGTTGATCAAAAGCAGCGAAGTAAGCATCCATAGTACCCGGGTACACACAGACCCGGTCAAATAACCAATCCTGATACACAAATATACTTGATATCACAAAAACATTGTTTTTCAAAAGCAAAGGCAAAAATCAATCTAAGCAGGAGGAGAGTCTTGGACGGGATGATCATCGGCAGGAGGATCTTGAACAGGAATCTCTTCATCCACCGGTTCGGATTCAGCCGAAGAATCCGAGTCCACATCCTGACCCGGGACAGCATAAGGCTCGGGCTCCGCCCCACCTGCATTGATTCTGTTCTTCACAGCAATGTATAAGTCAATGAAGCTTTGAGCATTAGCACCCGGGTCAGTTTTGATATGCTTCTCAGCCACAGTCCAGCAGCGCATGACTTCAGCAGCTGCGGCCTTGGCCAGGGCATCCTCATAAACCTTCGACTTTTGAAAGTCGGCGATGACCTCCGCAGGCGCTTTCCGGGTCTCCAACTCCCGCTTCAGGCCAGCCACCTCCTGCTCCAACCCGGTAACCTTCTTCTCCGCGCCCTCAGCCCGGGTTTTAGCATCTTTGACTCTCTGCCCGAGCTCAGCTTCCTTACGAACTTCAGCCTCCTTGACTCTGGTAGCCAAACTCGATTCCAACGCTTCCCGGGCTGACCTCTCTATATCAAGATCCTTCTCCAATTTCACTGCTTTGGCATGATTAGCGATAGAGAAATCTCTCTCCTTCTTCAAGTTAGCCAAAGCATGGGTATTGAACCCGGCCAAGCGACCACCGAGCTAACAGAGAAACATCAGACCCGGGTCAGAAAAACCAGAATTATAAAAAACAAGGAAAACGAAGCAAAGTACAAAAGAAAATTGAACCCGGGTAGGAGAATTACCTGACCCCACAGGTCCCCGATCTCCTTAAAATTCTCGACCAGACCCTGATCTTCCATCATCTCCCAATCCTGGTCAGAGGGGAGCTCAGACATTAATCCAATCACTTTCTTGACCGGATATTTTCCAAACCTGGGCGCTGGGCGGGAACCACCCTCGAGATCGACCCCCAGGTCCACCACTTCCATCGCAGACTTTCCCGGATCCTCCCCCGTCATATCAATCACTTGTTTCTGGGAAGAATCAGTCTTCTTCTTCTTTTTCTTCGGCTCGTGGACCGGGCTCTCCACCTCCACAGCATCAACTCCCAGATCCTGATCTTCAACTGGGACCTCCGGGTCCGGAGTAGCACTCGAATGCCCGGTCCCATCTGTCTCCTGACGAGAGGACCCGGACTCCCCCCTCTTCACAGCCCTCTTCTTCTTTTTTGCCGACTTATCCTTCGGCTGAGGCTTGGGAAGGGTATGAACTCCCCCCAAGTTCCTCAAAGCGGCAGCAAAGGAGTCGTTAGCAGACATATCTTTCCAGAGATCCGGGTCGAAGTAGGGAAGACCTGCCAAAGAACCAAAGAACCCGGGTCAATACAAAGAAATATGGCAACAAAAATTATCTAAGGAACATACACATAACAAGCAAAGAGACCCGGACAATACAGCAACACAAGATTACCAACTAGAAGACCCGGACAAAACAGGAGCAGACGTAAGACGAAGAAGACCCGGACAAGACTACAAAAGTGAAATAAAAGACTAAAGAAGAGATGCGACTCACAGCCGCCCTCATGCAATTTGTTGTGCTGCATAAACGTATCCCGGGTCAGCTGAAACCCGAGACAATTACAAAACTCGACCAACTGAGCCCGGAACTCCCCAGTAGCTCCGGGCGCCCCAGAGTCCGTCTTCACCTCCTTATCATCTACCTCTATATAAGGCATGAAACCCAGGTCTAGGCCCTTCAGCATGAGGACCTCGCCGTTCCAGCCCTTCAGTGAACTTTGATGCATAACCGGGCTCACAAACCCGGTTCCCAGACCACACTCCTTTGAGCGAAAGCGCAGTTCATATAGGGGCTTCACCCCGGACTTCTTAAACTGAAACAGCATGCGGAACAGCCTCAAAGTGGGATAGTAATTCATCTTATTGCAAGCCCACAGAAACCAGGTCATCCACTTGACCGCGTTCGGAGTCAGCTGCATCGGAGACACCTTCCACTCATATTTACATAGATGTTTGAAGAAAATATGCCATCGGGGATTCCACCCGGATCGAAGATGTTCCATCCACACCGGGACGAAACCATCTGCAGGCCGGTGGTAAATCATTTCCCCGGGCACAGGCCACCTCCACTCGACTTCCGGAGGCAATTGGAAAGCGGCCCGGATCATTCGATCGGCCGCGTCCGGAGACATTTCCCTGATATGGCTCTTCAGCGGGAACGGAGCCCGGATCCCAATCAGCTCCCGGAACTTCTCATCAAACTCCTCCTTACTGTAAGGTCCCAACATCCCGTTTGGGTGCTTACGCCTGTAGAATCCGGACATGTTGGTGTAAAACCCCTTCTCCTCGACCAGGGGAGCCTTGGTAACAAAGTAAGACTTAGAGTCACACCAGATACCTTCCGGGGACATAATAACCTGCTTCCCGATCGTCTTTGTCACTTTTTGGAACTCGGACACCACTCCCGAGGAAGAAACTTCTCTTTCAGCCATCTTTACCCGAGCACGGTGAGCAAGAGTATGGACCTCGTCGCACTCGGTGTCACTAGAAAACTCCCCGGGTACAGCTGAGTAAGCAACGATCTCTTTCCTTGGCGGCCTAGGGATCCGGACCATAAACCTAAATAAAGAAGGGAACCCGGGTCAGTTTTAGAATTCACATATAGTTACAGATTTTATTTGGGTCCGGATCCCATCCTAATTCTATGTGAAAAAGCATCCAGAAAAGAGAAACGACCAAGTACAAACAAGCACTACCCGGGTACCAACTACAGCAACCCTACCCGGGTCCTCCCCTTCCCCCAGGTTTTTGCGGGGAGAAGGGTACTACATACAAGAAAGCTACCCGGGGTCCCGCATACACACATCTAAAACAAAGCAACCAGAAACCCCTACCCGGACCTAAAGTACATAACCGGGCAAATACTCTCACGACTTACAAACATCTAAAACAGCCATGTCCTAAATCTACCCAACCCGGGTATAACCATATGACCCGGGTCCAGTTCAAATCACCGAAGAATCCCAAACGCCACAAACATTTCCACAGAAATTTCAAAACAAAATCAAGAATCAAAACCCAAACCCCCAGCCGTTATACACTCACTATACACATATACATACACATACACTCAAGAAATTCCAAACCAAAACCCAGATTTTCAAAAACCAAAACCCCAAACACCAAGCCATCTCAAATCAAAACACGAAACCATAAACTAATCTTACAAACCCCCAACGAACACATGCAATATCAAAACAAAAATGCAAACAGGGCACCAGCAACATTCAAAGATTACCAAGACAACATCAAGCACATATCAGACGAAACAATATAAAAGGAAGAAGCGAAATGAATCACTTACTTGGTACAAAGACGAGGAAAAAGAGCGAAGCCGCAGGCAACAATCGGCAAAAACTCCGACGAAAAGAAGAGCACGAACGAGGGGTTTTTGAAGAAAGGGCAGAGAAAACAAGTAAAAACTGAAGTGAAAATGGAGAAGTGAAACAGAGATGCGTGTATTTATATACATAAACGTACTGCTAGGCCACGTGGCAGTTTCCTATTGGCCACATAGCAATTATTACAGCCGTTTCTAATTTACTTCTCCTCAAAAGACGCGTCGGTGCAACTCCCAAGACACGCCACCCGTCTGAATTCCGCACATCTCGACCGTTTCACCATCCCTTGACCCGGGCTATAGCCTTACCCGGATCCAGAAATGCGGAAGAACAGCCGACCGATGAGGCCCACTCAACCCGGGCAGGATGGCGAAAGCGCAACACCCCTACCCCCACCCGGATCTACTCAGAATGAAAAGCGAACAACTCATATATCTACCCGGGCCGGGGGGCAACAATAAGCCTGTACTCTCATCCGGATCCACTCGACCGGGGAAACAGCACTGAAACTACACTTTACTCCCTCACATAGAAAATCTATATAAGGGAGTGGGGGGCAAATGATAGGGTATAACCCGGTTAACCAACACCCGGGTCCTTCAGGAGCAGCACCCGGGTCCTTCAGAGGAACCTCCACCCCGGGTAGCCACCAACACCACAGGGCATCCCCAGCCTTGACAGGTGAAACAACCCGGACATGATTGCTTACCCGGGCACATGAAACTTACTACTCACCCGGATACACATGTACCAGCCGACACTTGCTGCACAAGGCGCAGACTGACACGATAAAGACAAACGTAACGGTCAACTACTGGCGATAGAGACAAGCCAAGGAACATTCCAAAATACTACTCCTAAGCTGACACCTGGACACGTGTAGGGGATCAAACCCCTACACGTGTAGGACCAGGATCCAGGTACGCACCCTTAAACCCTAATCCTTGGCCTATAAATAGGACCAAGATCAGGAGTTCAAGGGTAACTCTCTCTTTACACTCATTTTACACACACACTCACACTCAGCATATATTCAAACACTCTCAGCCACCAGTCACCAGCAACCACCATACATACATCTTCTCCCACCACACATAGATAACACTTTCTCTAATCTTTATCCTTCCGAAACCCGCGCTTACTCTCACGCCGGAGGCGCTTTGGGGCAAAACCCCCCCGCCGGCGTTGTTTTGTAGGCTCCCATCCAGCAGCTACACCACGGAACCACCAGTCACGGCGGAGGAAGGACCGGGATCGGAGATTGGCGTTATCAGCTGGTATCAGAGGTTGTTGGGATTTTGTTTTCTGTGGTTGCTGAGTACTGCTTCCAGCCTTATCATCCCTCTTTTCTTTAGATTGACTCTGAGAGTGCAAGATTATCTCAGAGTTTAAATTTCCAGACTCCTTCTTTTCTTCATCCTCTTCCTCATCATCTGGTTTTCTCTGTTGCTGATCAACCTTGCATTTGTCTTTCAGTACTTTCTCCCCCTTTTTGGCATCATCAGGGATGAGAAATTTGACCAGTTGAGCAACAGAGGAGCTCAACTCAGCCAGAGTTTGCTGCATGGATTGCTGAGTGAATTCTATAGAGGATAGTCTGGCTTCCACAGAGGAAGTTGGAGCTCTTTGCATCCTCTTAGAGTAACTGAGAGTGCAAACTCTGTTTTCTGTAGGTTTGGAAGAAGGAATTTCACAAACAGGAGCCGTTGATGCAGATTGAACAGGTGAAGGATCTCTGACTGGAGAGACTTCCCTGACTGAAATGCTGACTCTGTTCTCAGCAGAGACTTCAGCTGCAAGAATAGCTGGGGCAATAGGATGACCAGAAGTGACCTCTGTAGTATCTGTATCATCATCATCAACTGCAATACTGAGTGTCTGTGAGCACAAAGGGGCTGTAGCTTCCTCAGAATTTGCAGCAGATAATATCTCCTGATCAGGAGCTGCAACCAATTCTTCAACAGGAGTTATAATTTCTTGAGCAATGTCTGGAGTAGTGACAATTGCCTCTGGAATCGACTCAGATTCTTCAGGAATGTTGTCAGAGATAGGAATTGCAGCCTCTGTGGAATGCGGCAAAGGATCCTCTGACTGAGGAATAGATTCTGACATTGGGGTGTCAGCATGAGGTGAAGTAGTCAGAGGTACTGCAGATAAGGGCTCTATCATCAGAGGATCAGATACTGTTACCATCTCAAGAGGATTTATTGTGGATTCTAGAGGAGGGTCCACAGTAAGATCAGTGATAGTGGAGGTGGGCTTGATCTTCTTTCTGGGCCTTGAGATGAGTGGTACTGGTTCTGGCTCAGAGTCTGAGTCTGAGTCTGATAGTTTCTGCATAAATCTTCTCTTCCTAGGTGGAGGAGATGACTGTTTGGATGGAGATGACTGTTTAGATGACCTCAGTACTCTTGTAGGTGAAGATGTTACAACTGGCCCTTTTTGGGAAGGACCAGAGGTTTGCTTTGGTTTAGATTTTACAACTGGCCCCTTTTGGGAAGGACCAGAGGTTGGTATTTCTTGTGGCTGTTGAGAGGAGGTTGGTAAATTCTCATCAGAGAATAGTGAGCCATATTTATCTGGCATTGCCAGCTTCAATTTATCCTGCACAGTTACAGGTATGGCAAAAATGGGCAGTTGGGGTTTCTTACTGTCCTTCTTAATTAAGTCAGAGAAAGCTCTTTTTGTAATTTTGAAGGGTGGTTCAGTGTCAGTATCAGGAATAGGTACCAGAGGATAACAATATGAGAAAATAAGCTGACAAAATCTAGCAAAGTAGACAGTATTTTCATCCTCTAATCTCCTATCACCAATAAATCTCAAGATATAAGGAGCAATATCAAAGTTGAGATTATGAATCAGAGCATACCCAATTTGCTGACTGAAGAGTGGGATTGCATCATAGTTGCTGCATTTATTTCCAAAAGCCCTGGTGATACAGTCGTAGTAAAAGCTCCATTCTTTGCAGAGACAAGGGCGCTTGAGTTCCCCCATCTTGTCAGTGTTACCAGAGTATCCAAAGAATTGCATCATATCCTTCAGAGTTTGGGTGCTGACAGAGCTATGATATTTGGAATGCTCTGGAAGGTGGAGAGCCTTTCTTACAGTTTCAGGAGTGACAATATACTCCTGACCATCATATATGCATGTCAAAGATGGTGATCCATGTTCACCACCATCATTGTATCTTGCTGAACGCCAGAGTGAGAGAACTTGTTCTGGAGAAATCACCTCTGGTTGTGTGAGTGCATACATGAGCTCACTGTGAGCCAGATAGTCCTGAATGAGATGGAACTCGCTTGGAGCTTCAGCGTTTGACAGGATTGCAGCGTAGTTGTTGGTGACGAACTTGGCACCATTATATTCAAAGGCTTTGGTCGACATTTTCTGAAAAATCAAGAGAATAGTGAGGTGTAGATAAGGTGTTTGATGAAATGCGCACAAGAGTTTTTGAAACGATTATCAGAGAGAGAGAGAATGATTAATTGTGTGAAATAATGAAAAATTTCAATTTCTGACAATATATATGTGTATACGCATGTTGGTGAGAGATAAACGCTGTAGTGGGGCACGTGGCAGGTTCTAAACGGTAAAAAAATATGGTAGTGGAGAGGTAATTATGAGTGGCGTGTGAATCTGAACAAATATGCACCATTTACCAATAAAACACAAATAATTACCGAGTTTTTCTCCACTCAGGAATTCAAATGGTTTTTCTACCGTTTGATAATAAAATCTAATACTATCTGACCAAAATATTTATTTTAACTCGGACTTCGATCAGAGGCTGACCATTGACCAGAGTTTAAATAAATGACTTACAAAGTGACAAATCAAAGAGTGATCATAGAATCTTGTAATGGTGAGAGATAAATATTCAAGGTCTATACGACACTTGCTCCTCAGAGTTTGCAAATATTTATTGAACTCTAGTCAAAAATTACTCGAAGCCAAAAAAAATTGTCAATCACAGAAGTGGAGTGAGGTGTGTGTTAACATGAATATTCTAATGTCACAGAGATTGTCAAATTTCTTAACTAATATTAGAAAGAATCAAATTATTAGAAAATTGTTTAATCATCTCATAAGCCGAGTTTCTCAAGAGATGGATCAGAGTATACTTATTTCTTCTCTTTGGAATCACAAATGTCTTTTGAAAGGGAACTCCTCATGGTAAGTGAGTCATAACCTTTATTAGACTTTTTGTTTTCTCAGAGTATTTCTCCAGTAATCAGAGAATGTGAAAAGTCACCAAAAAATTGTTTCAATTTTTGATGCATTTGCTTAATACCAGCAGTGCACTTGGTTCTTTCCTTTCACAAATTTTCTAAGATCTCAAAGGAGTACCTGAGATTATTTCTTTTGTTTTTCTTTTCTTTTGATTTTCTTTACTGAGAAGAAATTTCTTGAGGACCCATAACTGAGTTGTCTTAACTCTTAGCTTAGAAGAGGAATAAATCAGATTCTTTTCTGAGTACATGTCTAATATTTAAGAAGTAAGACAATCTAGGTGACAAAATTAACTCATGTGTTATGTGTTAAAGATTTCCACAGCTGTAATATCAAAAAAATCAGACTTTAGAGATACTTAACGACCAAATTCACGTAAGTGCAACATGTTCTTCACAGGAGTATCTTTCATCATGAAAAATTCAAGTCACCAGAGTTTGTCGGGTCAGAGTTTAAATATCAGAGTTTATCAAATCAGAGTATAATCACCAGAGTTTAGATCAGAGAATAACAGATGCAGTTGTAGATCAGATTTATAACAACAAATACTAACAGATATAGTATGATGCAATGTATCAGAGTTTAGAGAGGACCAGAAATCATCCCTAATTCGTTTACAAGCCTTGTAAATGTTGCTTCAGCCAGAGGTTTGGTGAAGATATCTGCCAACTGCTGATCTGTTGGAACAAAGTGAAGCTCTACTGTTCCTTCCATCACATGTTCTCTGATAAAATGATACCTTATGCTGATATGCTTGGTCATGGAATGCTGTACTGGATTTCCTGTCATAGCAATAGCACTTTGGTTATCACAATAAATAGGAATTTGAGTCAGAGTTAACCCATAATCCAGTAGTTGATTCTTCATCCATAAGATCTGAGCACAGCAGCTTCCTGCAGCAATATACTCTGCTTCTGCAGTGGATGTGGAGATAGATTTTTGTTTCTTACTGAACCAAGAAACTAATCTTCCTCCTAAAAATTGACAGCTCCCACTTGTACTTTTTCTGTCTATTTTGCATCCTGCAAAATCTGCATCAGAGTAACCAATCAGTGTAAAGTCTGATTCTCTGGGATACCAGAGTCCCATCTCAACTGTTCCTTTGAGATATTTGAAAATCCTTTTGACTGCTACAAGGTGTGGTTCTCTTGGATCTGCTTGAAATCTTGCACAGAGACAGGTTGCAAACATGATATCAGGTCTACTAGCAGTCAGATATAGAAGTGAGCCTATCATACCTCTATAGTTAGTAATTTCTACTGGTGATCCAGTATCTTTATCTAACTTAGTGGCAGTTGCCATTGGAGTGGTAGCAGCTGAGCTATCCTGCATGCCAAATTTCTTTAGCAGGTTCCTGGTATATTTAGACTGATTAATGAAAATACCCTCATCAGTCTGTTTGACTTGAAGTCCCAAAAAGTAGCTCATTTCTCCCATCATGCTCATCTGATATCTGGACTGCATGAGCTTTGAGAATCTCTCACAGAGTTTAGGATTAGTAGATCCAAAAATAATATCATCTACATAGACTTGAACTAATAGCAGATCATTACCATGGTTTAGATAAAATAGAGTTTTATCAATTGTACCTCTGTTGAAACCACTGTCCAAAAGAAATTGAGCCAGAGTTTCATACCATGCTCTTGGTGCTTGCTTTAGTCCATACAGTGCTTTATCCAATCTGTAGACATGATCTGGAAATTTTGTGTCCACAAACCCTGGAGGTTGTTCAACATATACCTCTTCCTCCAGCTCCCCATTAAGAAAAGCACTCTTTACATCCATCTGAAACACTTTGAATTTCTTATGTGCTGCATAAGCCAAGAAAATTCTGATTGCTTCCAATCTGGCAACTGGGGCAAAGGTCTCATCATAGTCAATTCCTTCTTGTTGAGAATATCCCTTAGCTACCAGTCTGGCTTTATTTCTTGTGATTATACCATCACTGTCTGTTTTGTTCCTAAAAACCCACTTAGTACCAACAATTGACCTGTTCTTTGGTCTTGGTACAAGTGTCCAGACTTTATTTCTCTCAAATTCATTTAACTCCTCCTGCATTGCTGTTACCAACAATTGACCTGTTCTTTTGTAGACCTTATTTCTCTCAAATAAGATAGATGTTAGACTTGTTGTTACAATTGTCAAATACTTAAATGACTAAAATGGCCTCCTTAATTTGAAATATGATCCCTGCTCTGAACAAGTTATTTATGTTTTTACTTTTATGTCATTCCTAATTTTATACTTTAAATTTTTAGAATATAATAATAATCACATCCATCACTTTAATATACTATTAAAAAAGTATTAATTAATTATTAAGTGATCTCAACTTTTAGTTACTCTTTCAATATTTTATGTAGCATAATATTTGTCTCATGTTTTTATCCATAATAATATTTCGATATTTTATCTAATCATATTAAGTATTCTCATAATTATGAAAAAAAATTATTTTTTAAATATATAATTAGTACCAAGTTACATTAATAAATGAATGTGAATAGTAATTTTAAAGAGATATAATCAAAATAAATGATAGGAAGAGAATATATTTTTCTCGACTATCTCTCGCCACATGTAGAAAAGGGTGAGTGGAAGGAATATAAATATTATGTATTTAAATTTTATCTCATATTTTTTTTTAAATAACATGAGGGAAAGAGGACTAATTTTGATTAAATAATTTTGTATATATAGAATTTCATTATTATATATATTAATAACTACAATTTGGAAAACAACTTTAAAAATATTTTTTATAATACCCAATATTTTAATACATGTTAAAAGTCAGCATCCATCATGCATGCGGACTTTTCATCGCCATGTGGTAGGAGGTAATTCACAAACATGCAAATAAACAATAATGTATGCAGACAGAGCAAGTGAACCACTCAAGAGATAGGGACAGGTATGGGTAGAAAAACTAAGAATTGAAATCAACATGGCATATTCGCGATTGTTACCACGTTTTAATACTATTGTCCAGCGTTGATACAAAGGCATAGCCGTCGGCTAAATGATTTTTCAAACACGGGACGGGACAGCCGCTCCCACTTGGCTTGCTTGTCAACCTAATCTTTTAGGTGGAACTAGTAGTATACTCCCTCCGTCCCGCCCAATTTTTTACATTGGGTTTGGGCACGGAGGTTAAGAAATATGTATAAAGTAGTAGAAAAGAGAAAGAAAAGTGGGTGAAGTGGCGGGACCCACTGATTTTTAATATATAAAAAAGAGATAGTTGAGTAAAAGTAGTGTGAAAAGGAAGAAAAAGTGGGAAAATAGTGGGACCCATTAACTATTTTAGGAAAGTTTTGTAATGTAAAGAAATGGGTGGGACGACCAAATAATGAAACTGTAAAGAATCTGATGGGACGGAGGGAGTAGTAATTTTCAACTACATGTATTAATTATGTCTCTACACGCAAAACAGTGTTCTAAATAATCACGGGTATATATCTAATTATTTATTTTAAAATTTTACATATTTATATGATATTTTCATATTAAAATATTTAACAAATAAATAACATTCCTAAATAAGAATTAAGTTACTTATCTACATCAAAAAATCAAGTATAAAATTTTTACGCATATTTTAATTTAGAAATATCAAGTCTAAAATTCTTACATAAAATATAAGTATATATTTTGAATATTTCAGATAAAAGTATATACTTTGAAAAACGTGGATATGAAAAATGAATAAGAATAATCAGAGAGAGAAGGAAAAGAGAAGGGAAGATGAGGAGAAAAGACTGAATATAAATTTTGTGTAACAAAAGATTGGGGTAGAAAATGAGAGTATATATTGGTAATAAAACATTATTTCACAAGATAAAGTATTTGAACTCTAGTTAAAAAGTTTAGAAATTAAATGACGGAAAAATTGAAAATTTAGAACATTTAATTATATTATAATTTAAATTTCATTTCATTAATTTCTATTTTCATTCCCTCAACCCCAACATAATATACAAAATTAAGCATATTAATGTCCGAAAAGATACGAAAGCCGCGTTGATTATAAGTACTGAAAAATATATTACTAAGTATTTCTTTTTAAACTCGTCGCCTTAAAATCGAATAATACTGAAAACTACAGTAGAAACAGAGACATGCAATCGAAGACAGTGATCCTGACCATTAAATGCCATCCATATAATCAACTCGTAAGATAAGTGTTTTGACTTGACCTCAGCGTGTTGATGTACAAGTAGGCATTACTATATCATTAAAAATAAGTAAACAATATTGCCCGAGTTGCCACGCCGGCAGTTTCTTAATAAAATATCTAATTCGTCCCGTGTTCCAAAAATTGCTGATTTAATCTATAATCCTGAGCTAATTCGTATATTTGATTTTTGGAATTTAATTAATTCTTATAAATTTTTGTTAGTCGAAGTATATATAATAAATTATTAGTATTGAATACTATATTACTTTAAATATGAACAATTATAGAATTTATGGTATATAATATATATTTGTCATTACAACTAAAATAATAATAATTAAATATTAAAATAAAATTTTAATATTAAAGTACAAACAATTTTCACTCCGATTAATCCCCGATTTTTGATTAATCTTGAATCGGTAGTTCAACTGATTAGATACGATTTTCGATTTCTGTAACACTAGATTAGTCGGATAAAGAAAAACAAATTCTAAACCGAAACGATAAAATGGCCGGTCAATCTTAAGTGGGAATATTTACCAACTTCAGCTTAAGTTTCCATACGATTGAAAATGTTCGCGAATTCGAAGTTTATCAACGTTTAATTAAAAATGGTGGAAATTAAGTCATTTTGACCAACTCTTACACTGCCAAAGATCTCAGCAGGATTGATATATCTTCGAAAATCGAAAAGAATTTCGAATTGAATTCGTAAACTAGCTCATTGTACAAAATCGAACCAAAGTTTCCAAACTTTTAGGTGAAAAGTAGGTCAAACTAATTAGCAAAAAAAAAAAAAAACTTTTAGGACAAACTTGTTTGCGAACGTGTTATATTCGACTTCAGTGTAATTCAAAAATATTAGAAGGTACTTGGTTTTACTTGGTTTTGGTAACATTCAAAAATAATGTGTAAAACTTTATAAATAATATTTTTACTACTTGAACTCATATTTCAAGGTACTTGTTTGATATTTATGGCCACTTCAGTGACCATCTTGATACCGTTTTGAGTTCAGTTACCAACTTGATACATTAAGTTTACTTCAATGACCAACTTGATAATTAACCCAATTATAAAGTCGATAAATTAATTACTACTTTTAAACGAAAGGTACGAATATGTTTTGAAAGAAAAAAACAAAAGGTGGTACGAATATAAATAAAAAATACTCCCTCCGTCCCGGCCAATTCTTTACGTTTGGTTTGGGCACGGAGGTTAAGAAATATGTATAAAGTAGTGGAAAAGAGGAAGAAAAGTGGGTGAAGTGGTGGGACCCATCAATTTTTAATGAATAAAAGAGAGATAGTGGAGTAAAAGTAGTGTGAAAAGAGAGTAAAAGTAGTGTGAAAAGGGAGGAAAAGTTGGGAAGTGGTGGGACCCGTTGACTATATTTGGTAAGTTTTGGAATGTAAAGAATTGGATGGGACATCCCAAAAAGGAAACTGTAAAGAACCTGGTGGGACGGAGGGAGTATATATTTTAGTAAAATTACAAATGTAATCGATGAGGACAAGACAAAGGTTGTTGAATTTTAGTCACGATTCAAAAGATTTAGGTGGTGGCCTTGTGTCTGAAAATAAATAATCGATAAGCTTTCATTATTGAAGCCATCACCTCTACGTCCTAAACTATCATGGCCTTAGAATAATCAACTCTAAATTTCACCTTATATAAACACACATTCACAAACCCAAAATCATCCGAATCTGAAAATGAAGCTCTCAACTTGGCTCTTAGCCTTGGCTCTTGTAATCTCATCCCTATGTTCTTTCTCATCCGCAACTCAAACCACGGCTTTTCTCAATTGCCTAGCCCTGTCTAGCGACTCATCCACAATCTCGGGGCTTGTTTACACCCAAGCTAACTCTTCTTTCAACGCCACATTGCAATATTCCATCAATAATCTCCGATTCGGACAGGCCTCGAAACCGAAACCCCTCGTCATTATTACTCCCACGACCGAATCTCATATCCAGACTGTTATCTATTGCACCAAGCTAACAGGCTTGGAGATGAGGATCAGGAGCGGCGGCCACAGTTTCGAGGGCTTCTCCTATGTTTCCTCGATCCCGTTTGTACTACTTGACTTGCGCAACATTAATAAAGTTGTCGCGGACGTGGCTACCGCGACTGCATGGATCGATAGTGGCGCGACGAATGGCGAGCTCTACTATTATCTCAGCAGGGCCACGTCCGAGTACGGGTTCCCCTCGGGATTATGGGCTAATGTTGGCGTTGGTGGGATTTTGAGTGGTGGAGGGTACGGTATGTTGAGAAGGAAGTATGGTTTGGCGGGAGATCATGTTATCGATGCTCGGTTGATTAATGCAGATGGAGTTATTTTAACCAGGGCGACGATGGGGGAGGATTTGTTTTGGGCGATTAGAGGTGGTGGTGGTGGAAGCTTCGGAGTTGTTGTGTCGTGGAAAGTTGATTTAGTTCCTGTGCCTCCGGTGGTTACAATTTTTCAGGTTTTCAGAACTATCGAACAAGATATGACGAATATTTTCTACAAGTGGCAATCTGTGGCTCCCCTGTTCCCTAAAGAACTCGACATCAGGTATGGGACATACTGCGTATTTTAATTTATCACTTGTTTGACTTTAGAGTTGTTAAGTGATCACTTCTCTTAAAATCTCGTGAAAAGAATTATCAGGATCATATTTTATTCTTACAAAAGTAATTGATGAAATTGGAAATTTATTGGGAAACAATTATTGCAATTTTTGATCTAACGAACGAAGATCTGTGACAGGTGCAACGGAAATGTGATATTAAGTGAAAACAGTACCAGGGCCGATAACAAGACAGTCCGAATGAGCTTCGACTCATTGTACCTCGGACCAGCCTCGGAGGTTCTTGCAATCATGGGAGAACAATTCCCAGAGTTAGGATTAGTTCAAGAAGATCTCATCGAAGTTAGCTACATCCAAGCTATGGTATTTTTCTCACAGTTTCCATACAATGCGCCCCCAGAACTTTTACTAAACAAGACAATTTTACCCCGTCCCGCGTTCAAAGGAAGATCAGATTTCTTCAAGCAGCCAATGCCAGTAGAAGGCTTACTAGGCGTGTGGGATTACATGTTCCAACTTCCCGAAAACCAGGCATTCTTGCAATACACTCCCTATGGTGGTAGAATGAATGAAATCTCTGAAAGCGCGCTCCCATTCCCCTACCGAGCAGGGTACTTGTACATGTTCAATTTCTTTGCGGTGACATGTCCGGGTCTGGAGGAATGTGCAGAGGAAGCTGCGAGGATGGATTGGGTGCGGAGGTTGGTCGCATATTTGACTCCTTATGTTACCAGCAATCCCAGGAGTGCATATGTGAATTATGTGAATGTTTGGATGGGTCAAAACAATCCAACAGGGAGCACAAGTTATGCTCAGGCTAGCCAGTGGGGCAAGCGTTACTTTGGTGTTAACTTCGATAGGTTGGTTGCGGTGAAGACGGTGGCTGATCCTCTCAACTTCTTCAGACACGAGCAGAGTATCCCTGTTTTTTCACTTGTGTCCGATATGTAGATTGGTGCATCTTGGTTGTATTACAAGGTGTCTTACTAGATTGTTTGTACTTATTTATTTTGAAGATTGGATGGATCGTTTCATCTAATAAAATATATGTGTGTCCGTGAGTCTTGCAGTTTGTTTGGTAAAATTTTGAAAATAATAATATTTACGAGTTGGACTTTATGAGATGATCAAAACATGTCTTTAATCATTTCTCAATGCTCTCTCCTAATATCTTTCTGAGGCGACCAAACTTATGCAGATTGGCGTGCGTTTTATACATGGGTTTTATCAATTGAATTTCGAATGACATTCGTTTTGTCGTACGTTGTAGCCTTTTTTAAAAATACCGGTATAAATCGAGTGATAAAATTGACAATTCATATTCGGGGTAAAGTTTGGGCGTACTTTTTGACCCTTAAAGTATACATATCGTTCCTTTTAACCCCTAAAAAATACATTAAAATACATTAGATGTTCTTTTTAATCCTTAATGTTTAATGCCCCTTTTAACCCTCACGTGTGAAATGTCAACTTTGTCCACCCGTTATATACCGGTATATGCCATAAAGGCTAAAAAGGTACAACAAAGATACTTTAAGGGTCGAAATGTACATTTTTAAACTTCAAGGCCGTATTAAAACTTCCACCCAAACTTCAAGGGCAAGAAGGTCATTAAACCTATATTTTCATGATGTATATTTAGTCATTGAATACAAATCAATGTCCATAAATCATAATTGACAATCTATTTTTTAATTATTGTTTACCTAACGCCGCTCTCATCACCACCGTTGTTAGTATATACACTCCCATGTGTTTGTTTTAAGAAAAAGAGAATAGCCATACGACATCTACAAGAATGATCGAGTCGACCAAACATGGAAAAAATTAACATGTTTGTCTTCCTCAAGATGAGACAAATAAGTGATGTTGAAATTGACGATGGTATATATAGAGATCCTTACTCTGTGTTCACCATCTTTTCCAAAAACCCGGTTTGAGCTATCAACCACAAATGCAATTCCCAGAAGGTTTTTATCAATAAATACAAATCAACTTTTACAAAAAGGTGAGAAATCATACATTCTCATCAGGGAGAGAAATCAAACTATAATCAAAAACTAGAGATAATCCAACTATAAATTAAAACAATTAGATCTGCACCACGACGTGTAGAAGATAATCGATCCACTCACAAATCCAAAAAGTCCTTTGAAAGCGCATAAGAACGAAAACCAAAACTTTGGTGACATAGATCTAAGAAAACTTTCTCTAAAGAGGGAGATTAATTAAGAAAATCAATGAAAAAGCAAAAAAAATCATAAAACAAGCAATCAAATGGAAAGATTTCGGGGCTTTCCACCGGAAAACAGATGGAAGCCCCTTTGGGGATGAGAAGAGGGAGGCGGCTAGAGAATAGAGAAAAAAAAACTAGGTTTTTTTTTGTTATACTCCCATGTGTTAAAAAATAATTACAAGAGGCATGAATGTAGAAATAATGAGGAGCTGAATATATTTCCTATATTATCAAACTAGGTAAAAACAAACGCGCTCTGCGCACTTGAATAGTTATTATAATTTTTTGAAAATATGGATATAAAATATATTATCGAGAATTTAGGTAGAAGAGAATATTTAAAATTTAAAGAATATATATATAAATATAGAGAGAGGGGGGCGGAGGGAGGGAGAGAAAGAGAGAAGTTATTTGGAGTGCCATTTTTTTGGAGTTCCCAAAATCTCAATCCTGACCCATCATTTTACTCTCATCTAACGGCTGTAATTTAATTAGAATTTTATAATATTTAAATCATTACATAATTTTTCAAATTGAGCACTCATTTCTTTCACGATTGTAGCGTCGGTTTATTTTGTTGCTGAATTTGTGAGAGAGATATTATCTTGCCATTTGTTACTTCACATGTCCTGCATTCAACTTCACCTCCTTTCTAGTTTCGTGGCGGTTTCTTTATTTCATTCTTAATTTACATCGAATCATTATTGAATTTTCTTAGCTTTCTCATCCTTTTGGAATCATGACACTATGGGCATGTTTGTTTGCCATAAGAAGAAGTTTTCTGCTTCTGGCTTCTGCTTTTCTTGACCCGTTTGTGTAAAGAAGTAGAAGCACTTTTAAGAAGCTGAGAATCCTAACTTCTCTCTCACAGCTTCTGCTTCTTTTCCAAACACTTTATTCACTTATTTACTTCTCAATTATGCTCCACTTCTCTAGTTTAAGCAAGAAGTCATTTTTTTTAAACTTGCCCAAACATCCCCTATATGCGAAAGGATATACCGCGTGTGTTTGGCTATTAATTTGAAGCACTTATAATGGGCTTGAGAAGTTCAAGCACTCATAATGGGCTTGAGAAGTTCAGAAAAGAAACCATATATTGTAGCTTTTATTTCACCGCAGCTTCTTCTGCTCTTCCTAATACACTTCTTAGTACAATTATGTTTATGGTATGTTTGGGAACCAAGATTTCATTTGAAATTCTGGATTGATCAAATAACTTGTTTGGAAAGTTAGATTTAGATTTCGTTTGAAATCCACACATTCAAATATCAGTATAAATATGAGAATTTGAAATGACAACTCAAATTCTATCATTTGAAATCCATCATCTGAAATGAAATCCATGTTTCCAAACGGCCTCTTATAATAAATTGTGCACGATTGTCATCTTCGTGAACTCTCTCACAGTATGCCGCTTGATGCACTACCTCCCACGAAAAGAAAACAGAAGACTTTTTATCTTAAGATATCATTAAATTAAAGTTGGCATTATGTCTTAAGTCAATATGTTTAAATCATAAAACTCTTTTTCTCGCAAAATTAATTATAATAAATTTAAATAACAAAATTTTTTGTACTATTGTAATTTAAATAGTAAAAATCTTTTATTATTGTTATTATTTTTTAATAAAGTAAAACAATTTTATATTACGAATTTATTAAATTATACCAAATTATAAGTTAAATTATCCAAACATTAAACAATTTATAAATTATGATATCCAAACACTTTTAATAACTTATAAATTCAAGCCAATTTTTCACTTATAATTCACTCTTTCACCCAAATCAATAAATCACTTTTTTTAAACTCAGCAAAACGGTCCAATATCTTGTTTGTTAACAAAAAGATAATTATAAAATAATCAAGACATCCATGTCACATGATTCCGAGTAAATTATGACGACGAGATCAAGACAAAGAGGGAGAAAAAAGTAACTTTATAACTTCCGACAAGTAATATCCAAATTCAGACGACGTTGAATATTATAAATAATTTAATTGACGAAATTATTATGGACGGTGTTGAATCATACACATGATTTCCGTTCTACTTTGCGATAAGAATGGTATTCGAGTCTTGTCACTGTTTTCAAACTTTTACTCTGGTTAAACGTTCTCAATTTGGATTCTTCTATCATCATATTGGTCGTACATGTACAGCCTAGGCTTTCTTACATATAAACGAAGACTAGAGGAAAACAATTCAGTAGCAAAATGGTGGAGCTTCGAGTCTTCTTCTTCCCTATGCTGGCTCATGGCCACATGATACCCACCCTAGACATGGCCAAGTTATTTGCCTTCCACGGCGTGCACTCCACGATCATCACCACCCCTCTCAATGCTCCTGCTTTTGAAAAAGCTGTGCAAGAATGCAACCACTCGGGCTTTCGAATGAGTATTGCGGTTGTTAAATTCCCCAGAGTTTCGGGCTTGCCTGAAGATTGTGAGAATGCTGATCAGCTCACTTCCCCTGCGATGTCACCGTTGTTTCTACGTGCTACGCAGATGCTTGAGGAACAAGTTGAGCAGGTTCTTGAGCAGCACCGTCCTGATTGCCTTGTTGCTGATATGTTCTTCCCCTGGGCTACTTATTCGGCTGCCAAGTTTGGCATCCCGAGACTCGTGTTTCATGGAACATCTTTCTTTTCTTTGTGTGCTTCGGAGCAAGTGAGGCTTCACGTGGCTGCTGATAAGTTGGAAAATGATTCGGATGAGATTATTGTTCCTAATCTACCGGATGAAGTGACGTTGTTAGTGAGCCAACTTCCGATTTATCAAAGGCAAAAAAATGAATCTGAGTTCAGTAAGCTGATGATTAGGATCAAAGAGTCTGAAATGAAGAGCTACGGAGTGATTGTGAATAGCTTTTATGAGCTGGAACCTGATTATGCTGATCATTACAGGAATGTTCTTATGAGACGAGCGTGGCATGTAGGGCCTGTTTCGTTGTGCAATACAAGTGTGGAAGACAAGGCGCGGAGAGGGAAAGAAGCTGCAATTGGTGGAGATGAATGCTTGAAGTGGCTGGACACGAAGAAGGCTGATTCGGTTTTGTATGTTTGTTTCGGGAGTGTAAGCAAATTTCCTAGTAATCAGTTGCATGAGATTGCAGTGGGACTGGAAGCCTGTGGACAACAATTCATATGGGTTGTGAGGAAAGGCAAAAATGATGAGGAATGGATGCCTGAAGGATTCGAGGAGAGAATAAAAGGGAAAGGCCTCATAATTCGAGGATGGGCGCCCCAAGTGCTGATTCTTGATCACAAAGCTATAGGTGGTTTTGTGACACATTGCGGATGGAACTCGACTCTTGAAGGAATAACTGCTGGAGTGCCAATGGTCACCTGGCCATCATTTGCCGAACAATTTTATAATGAGAAACTGGTTGTTGAGATTCTTCGGATTGGGGTTGCTGTTGGTGCCAAGGAATGGGTTGCTGGTACAGGCAGTGGCAATATAAAAAGGGAGGCATTTGAGAAGGCGGCGAGGAGTGTGATGGTGGGGAAAGATGCTGAGGAGAGAAGAGACAGAGCAAAAGCACTAAAAGAGATGGCAAGAAAGGCCATTGGAGAAGGCGGTTCATCGTGCTTAGATTTGGATGCTTTGATCAAGGAGCTGAGAATGCATCATTCCTCTTGTTAAAGCAGCACAAAATCAATTTCAGCTAGCTATTTTATATTTGTTTTGCTATGTGTTCTGTTTTGTACTAGTCTTTCAAGTTCATCTAGCTTTAATCCTATATTACTCAAGCACATCCAAACGATTAGTTCTTTAAGGGTGAATACTTGCATCTATACTTTCAGGCTGTCTAAGACTTTCCTTAACAGAATAAATATTAGAACAATATATGAAGAACATATATAAGAATACTAAAAACTAGATACCAGATACATAAACTCACTCCTCAACCATCCGGTGCTGTCTTGGTTTTGGTGGGATGTTGAGTGCCTTGGTGGTGGGTATGTAATGTTGTCAAGGAAATATGGCTTGGTTGGAGATTATGTTATCGATGCTCGGTTGATTAGAGTTGGTGGGGGGGGCTTTAGAGTTGTTTTGTCTGTTGCTACCCTGTTATCTAAAGAACTTGACATAGGGTATATTGCTACTAATATTTGCTCTTGAAACAAACATTTTGAGCTTGTGATTTTAATTATTTGTGTTTGGTATTTATAGTTTCTTTTTACTCGCCTTGTCAAGATTTTTTGGCCATGGGCTGATAGTCAGGGGCGCGTCTAGGAAGAGGCATGGGGGACACGTATCCCCCCTAAAATTATTTTTTAAGCTTTTCACCATTCTAAATTTTGTAAAAGTAAAGAAGTGCCTCCACAAAATTTAAAAATATATAGATGTTTTCTAAAAATTTGTCTGATGTCCCCTAAGTTTAAATCCTAGATCCGCCCTTGCTGACAGGTGCACCGGAAGACTTATGGATAATTCCAGTACCTGAGTTAAAGAAGACAATGCAAATGAGCTTTGGATCATTGTACATCGGACCAGTTATTGACGTTCTTTCAATACTTTGAGAGAGTTTGCCAGAATTAGGATTAGTCTAGGAAGATCTTCATGAAGTTAGTTCTATCCAAGTTATGGTGCTTTTGTCAGTTTATCACCAGAGATTTTGATAAACAAAGAGATTTTACCTAGTCTGGAACTCAAATGAAGATGTGAGTTTTAAAGAAACCAATGCCAGTAGATGGATTACATATTACAGGTGTTCCAACTTCCGACTAAGCAAGCATTCTTACAAGACACGCCTCGTGGTTGTGAAATGAACGAAATCTCGGAAACTTTAGATAAATCACTAAAGCTTTTCAAAAAAAATGCAGGAACTTAGTTTTAGCCTGTTATGCTCCTAATAATATACTAATTCACCCTGTTCTCAGCATGCATTATCATTTAATATCAGAACCTGGTGTACTAGTTATACTGTTAGAAAAGCATATCTTAAAGGATTATCATTTTACATGGCCTCACTTCTTTAACGGAGAATTTTAGCTACTGAAAAGAAGAATGAACTGAAGATGCTTTTTCACTAGAAAGGAGTCCTGAAAAGAGGTCCTTTCCTATGAGACAAGTTCATGATTTCACAGGTCCGTCCAGAAATTACGAAGAACAACTATGTTGGTAGAGCTCAAAATGAAGTATCTTCTGGATCTAATGTCAAGCTAAGTTGCAAAGATAAAAATTCAGATGATAAATTTGATAAAGATATAAGTTAGTTTTCGAGTAAGATTTAAAAACTTTGAAGTTTACTCAAAAAAGTTCCGTAAGTCAAGAGCAGAACTTCAAATTCAAAGGACAAACCTGCTTCAAAGAAGATGAGCCATTAGCTCCTTTCAAAGCTAAGCAGGCCTAAAGAAGCATAAATAAATGGACACACTTATTCACCAAGGACAAAATTAGCGAGTATATAGGCATGTTGTCCTAACAAGGGGACAATATAAATTAGGTTTAGGCTTCTTATTTTGTTTGTGTTCCAGCTTCTGTTTCTATAAATAAATCCTACTTATCAAACCAATGATATATATAATTTGAAAATTCAATATATACATATATATAAGTTAGATATTTAAAACTTCATAATTTAATTTCTAATTTAATACTTAAATGCGAATTTTAATTTCATAATTTAATTTCTAACTTCTACGTAATAAATTTTCTAACATAAATTTGAAATATTTTATAAATAATCTACAAATCAAAAAATCAAATCATCTCTACATATTTGAATATTAAATTTATTATCCAAATTTGAATACTAATTTACTTGTTTAATTTTTAATTTTGATCTAATAAATTTTGAAACCTAATTTTTAAATATTATATAAATAATCTATGAATCAAAAAATTATATCATTTCTACATATTTCGAATATTAACTTTATTATTTGCATTGATAAGAAAAACTTAATTATTTGCATTCGAATTTTAATTTCAATATTTTATCTAATAAATTTTCTGATCTAAATTTTAAATATTTCATAAATAATCTATAATAGCACTTAACGACCCCAACCCCTCCATGGCTCCATCTCCGGAACACGTTATCCACAGCAGAAAAGTAGCTAGAAATTTAAAATGCTGATACCAACAGGCTAATACAAAAGAAACTCACCGCAGGGACCAATCAAAAATTAAAAGAAAATACCCAACTCGTCCGGAGATAACTAAATTACCGGGCACAACAAGCTAAACAAAAAGCATAAAACTGAGATCTAAGAGCATCTCCAACTGCTCACTGCTAAAACTGTAATGATCTGGACTTTTTTTTAAAAATTTATTTATTAGAGTTAAGTTCTATGGAGACCATTTTTTTTAGAGACTGTGGAGACCACTTATATTCTGCAAATAAAATATTGCATAAAAATATTGCAAAACTCGTAATTTTGCAAAACATGTTGTACAAAGATCCTTATATCATTTAAAATCTTGAATATCATGTATGTTTTGCATGTAGAATATTACAAAATGTTTTGTCCAGCGGAATATGTTTAGTTTGCAGAACATTTGTTCAATTTGCAGAACATACACATTCTACTTATTAAACATAGATGTTCTTCAATAATTTTGATGAATTCATGATATTTGTAGTACATACTTCACAAAATAATGTGTTTTGATTTGCAAAATTATGAGTTTTGCAATGTTTTTATGCAATATTTTACTTGCAGAACATAATGGTCTCCACGGTCTCCAAAAAAAGTGGTCTCAATATAACTTTTCTCAAATTTATAAAATAAAATAAATTTGCTGTAGTCTATAAAAATTATATTAATGATTCAAAATTAATATTTATGGAATAAAATAATTTTATGTTATAAACATCTCGATGCAATACCAATATTAATATACAAAATTGCAAAATTGGATTATAATTCATGAGTAAAAAAATGAAAATAAAAATCTGCATGTAATTAACGATTCAAAGCACAACAAATCTTAATTTTGGTTGTGTTTAACATAGGTGCGTAAAAGTCTAAAATATATTCGTATACAAATCCGAAACCATCCTTAATTTTTTAATAGAGATAAATATTATGTTCTAGTTGTACGAACATTAATTATCTCGGGACGTATGAACTCCAATCCATGCACGAGTGTATTAGTGATTCCTTCATTTTTTGGATCGATTGACTGCAAAAACATCAACTTAAATCCATGAGGTCTCGGTTTATAACCACCCTTGCAACAACCTTTATTTATTCTGTATAAACAGCCTACACTTACAAGGTGCTTGAACTGAGCAAACAGATGTTGTGAAAGTGTTGCATGAATAATCTTTTCCTGTATACAAAGTAAATCATATAAAAATTAACAATAACAAACATATCCGATTAACAAAACAAATATTATAAAAAAATAAAGAACAAACATATATCCTCTATTAATCTTTTCATGCATCAATATCATGTCAAGACTATATTGTTCTCCCGTATTTGGATTTGTCGACTACCACATCCGGCAAACTCTTACTTTTATCAGCCAATCATCTCTATCGTGATTCAAAACATCTAGAGTGTAATTCATTATTGTATTAGATGGAGAAGACAAATAACCTCAAGAAAAACTGTGTGTTAAATTTTATGAAGTCTGGTCTTAATTTATAGGGGTTGTTTTGAGAAAAGACCGGTTTATCAAAAATACTTTTTGTTTTTGATATACACCTTTCCCAAAAATATGATGATAGTTTAAGATTCTGATTTGATTTTGATATTTTGAAAAAAGTAGTTTTGAAATTTTCATCCCATATATCCGAAACTAAAAAAGACAGTTTTTATTTTAGATATTTTTTCATCCAAAAATTCCAAAAAATTAAAAAAATAGAACAGAGCTCTCTGGGAGGCGCCACCTAAACGACTCATGCTTCTCCTTTATATAAATATACTAGTGAATAAAGCCGCGCTTCGCGGCGGCGTTATAAATTTGGATACGAATAAATATTATAATAGCATAAAAATTATTTTGAGTCATCTTCCCGTCAAACATACCACTAATTAAAAAAAATTATAATTAATATAAAAATTTGTTTAAGTGGTCATCCTGTCAAACACAATACTAATAATAATATTAGTTCGAACCGTCCTCCAGTCAAAAACAATATTAATCCATAATTATTATTTTTATGATAAAATTAAATATTATAATTTAGATCAAAATTAGTTTGAGTCACCCTCTTGTCAAACACAATACTAATTACAAAACATTGTAATTTAGATATTAGTTTGAGTCGTCTTATTGTCAAACGCAATACTAATAAAAAAATTTCTAATTATGATAAAATTAAATATTATAACTGGATAAAAATTATTTTGAACGGTGGTCCCGTTTTAACAAAAAAATATTTTTTAACATAGATAAAAAATTATTTTAGCCACTATCCCATCAAACATAATACTAATAAATTTTTTTTAACTATTTAGATAAAAATTAGTTTGGGATGCTTCCCGTGCCCGTCAAACACAATACTAATAGAAAAATTATAATTGTTTAGATACAAATTAATTTGGGCCGCCTCCTGTGGCGCCCTCCAAACCCGGGTCAGAAATTTGGGGTCCACACCATAACATAAACCTATAATTAATATAATATGTGCAGTGACCCTTAACTGTCCATGGATCGCAACAGGTTAAAGTATAAAACAAGCCACAACATAACTTTAATTATTACAAACCCAAATCCCAAAATATAAACTTAATTCTTACAAGCTTACACATCACTTGTGTCTCGTTACTCAAACTAATACATATATAAAAAGCCAAGTGCTGCTGATAGCTCTCTCCATCTCTCAGCCTGGAATCCTGGCCTTACCACTAGCCTGAGGGTCATCATTACCAACTTTCTCTGCCTTCACTGGAAAGAACATAAAGTATCGCAAGAGTGAGCTAACAAGCTCAGCAAGTATAACAATGTCAATTTAAAATATTAATCATAAGCTGAAGGAAACCAGTGTCTAATGGAATCAATCTCAATATCAAGATTTGTTTTTCTTTTAGAGTATCAATTAGAATTGGATATTAAATTTATTTTTAAAAATCAAAGGTTAGGCTGCTTATCAGTCAGACACTAACCCCGAGCAGGTCCCACCATGCTCGTTTACTGGATCCAAGGCACACATTGGCCTAAAGCGACCACTCATCTGGTCTGACCACTCATTTGGTCCAAGTTTAGAAAACTATCCAATTCTATCACAATCAAGATGATCAACAATATTATTCAATAAAATGGAAACACCAATATCATAAATAAATTTTGAAGCAGAAGCATGTTGGGTTTCGGGGCAACAAACGCAGCGGATAATCGACGTAAAATAAAAAAAATCCGAAACCCTAACCCGAGGATCCATCTATAAAGAACGGCTGATCATGGAGATACGAAATAATACCTTGTTGAAGCTTTACGTTAGCGAAAGATGGAGGTCCGGAACAAGCAATCACCACGCAGCCCTCGTCTAAGGATCGCGTCTCTAAGCAGTCCACACGAACGTCTGATCGCCAAAGATCACCGGAGCCGGTACTAGCCGAATGTAGCCTCTCTCTCTCTCTCTAGCCTCTCTTGATGTAGAGCTGCTAGGGTTTTATAATAAAACGAATTTTATGTTACTTAACCCTAAAACAATACATCATTATGTATTTATAGGGAAGAGAGATAGATGGGCCAAACCCTAATCGGATTTGGGCTTCTCCAAACCTAATCCGATTTTGGTTTTAATATTAAATTCGAAATTCTAATTACTTAATTAAGACTGGCTCAATTAAATAATTTATTTCGAACTTAATCATTTAATTTAAATTCAGAATTTAAATTAAAACTCCTTTAAACATTCAAAGTGTGTGACCCTTTAGGTTATTATTACGCTGGCAATAATTTTAATATCCAATAATAAAATTGTAAACAATGAGCGGCATCTAGTAATACATCATTGCTACCCAAGTAATAATAATAATTGGTGATTCAATTAAACCTTTTGTGAATAATGTACAATGTAATATAATCCCTTTAACCTTATATTATAGATCAGACTCAAGGCATGTATTGTGTCATCCTCTTCATCGTCTAATCCGAATTTCCTTGATCAATGAGTAGACTATTAAACAAATCAATATTTGAGCACGGCCATGCATTTTATAGTCTCACTCAATCAAGAGGCCAATAATATCACTCCTAAAATAGGAGGGTTAAATCCTTTCTAGATCATTCATATTTCTCATACGATTCATAATATACCCAATGTACATTTCATCATTACCCGGTCAAAGGTAACTTTTAGTGCAACCAAAGTATATTAATTCTCATATAGAAATATAATGATATCAAGTCAGAGGATCATTACATCATTATCACAGTGAGAATTTCTAATGACACTTATTAACATGTAAAATCTCACGGTGGGTCATTCCAGTGCCATGTGTCGATACATGCACTTATGTTCTTGACTTTAGCATCACTATACCTATGATCAATGAGATGTGATCATCAGTCAACAAACATACTAGTCTTAATGCATCATTATTGTCCCTTAACAATGATACTCGACTAGGGACATTTAGGAATATTGATATTATTCTCATAATCTCATTTCTAAGTCACGTACTTAGAGATATAGAATTACATATAATATTCCAAGGACATTTATTATGCTTTCAATTTATTACGCAGTAAATAAAGACACATTAAATATTTATTCCATAATCAATATAACATAATCCATAAATGTCTACGATAGAACACAATAGTATTGTCTCTAGGACACCAATACTAACAAAGCAGACCACTATTCAAAGTGTCTCAGATGTATTTCAAAGGAGGAATGAGAAACAACTTCAGGGTTTATCAAAGAATCAGATATCGCATAATTGGATTACAAAGTATATCAAAGTTTAGTGTTTATATGAAGAAGGGTTCTAGGTTCACAAAAATTCAAGTATAAATGAATGCTTTTAAGATCAAGAAACTTGGGTTTATGGAAAGAATCAAACAACTGTAAGGTATATGTTATAACAGACGTTATTTGGTGTTGATCAACTGGTTAAGGTCTGAAGGATATGGGATTGACCAACTGGTTGAGGTATCGAGGGTATGTTCTTGAAATGAAATGAGATTCTTATGGTAATCATTTAGAAGTTTTTAAAAAAATTAAAGGTTTACAATTGAAATAGGTTTCTTAGCAGGTATCAAAGAACCGGGTCAAAGGTTCAAGAATCAATAAAGTAAATAATCCATATTATAATTCAAGGAATCTGGTTCAAGGTTCAAAAATCACTAGGATAAATAATCCATGCTATAATTCAATAGATCACAGGGCTTAATCAGAAAGCTCGCTAAATAATCACAACAGACACAATATATAATTGTAGGAAAGTCTCAGGGAACTTGCCTTATATAGCTGATCTCAAGTTTCAACTACGCTTGCTCGCTATACTACTCTATCACCACTTGCTTTCCCCTTTTTACGTCTCGCTTCTCTGCTAATCACAACAATTCTTTATCAATATATGATCTCATACTCTTCTTATTATCACACCTTCGCAACGAGTTTCTATCTACTCTTCGTTTCACCCAAATCCGATTTATGGATTAAAAGATATGTCAAAAACAATCATATAAGGTTCACATAGACATGTAACACATCAATCAGATATCACATAACACATATCAAACAAGATATTCAATAAAATTTATCTTTCAAAGAAGGTTTGAAGTCAAAAGGAGTTTTCTGGCATTTGATATGGATTTTAAAACATTTTTCGGAATTAAAACGGGTCAAAGAATCATTTTATAAATAAATAATCAATTTTGGATACTCGAAATCAAGTCCGAAATCATTTGAAATCAATTAACGAGCTTCAAACATATTTTAGAATAATATTTCAAAGCTCGAAACTATTTTTCGGAATTTTAGAATCATTTAAAATAATTAAATCTAATTAATAAATCAATTAAAATTAATTAATAATTAATTAAAACAATTAATCAATTAATATTTAAATTAATTGACTAATTATAAAAATTAATTACTAATTAAAATTAATTAATAAATTAAATCAGATTTATTTTTGAATTAATAAATAATTAAAAACTATTTTTGAAATTAAAATAAATGATTTAAAAAAATGATTTTGAAAATAAATTGAAAAGGTTTATTTTGTAAATAATTGAAAGTTTACACAGGGGTGCAAACTGTCAGGTTTTGAAAATATGATATGATCAATGAAAGTTTAGAAACCATGGTGACTAAAAGTCACCATCTTCAAAACTACGGTGACCAAACAGCATAAATGCCGTCGGCCACCGTCTGAGTCGCCGGAGATTGATCTCCAGGCCGTAGACCACTACCAAAACCTCCAGATCAGCTATATCAGCCACCAGGAACCGATTGGTGGCTTCAGATTCTACAGGAGATAAGCCGTTTGCCCGGAAAAGCTGAAAGAAACTCGCCGTCCGGCGAGTTCTTCATTTTGCCGATTCGGCCAAAATCCAGCTCCTCCGCTTGATGTGAAACCCTTAAACAAGTCACTACAACACACTGAATATGCCCGTACCCTTCGATTATTCCCAGAATCATTAAAACTCGAAATCCCAATTCTCAATTAAAAACATTCAAGAACACATATAAACTCTAATTCGAGAATCAAACCTTAATTTGAACCTGTTATCGAACTCCAAATCAAGCATATGATATATGGAAATGCTCACAATTCAATTCTCTACAACATACAATCATCAAAACACATAAAAAACTTCAAAATCAAAAAGTCCTAATTTAATCTTAATTATTTCGAATTAAAAACCTTAAATCCCTCCTCACCTGCAAATCTCTTGATGTTTTTGATGACAAAATCAGCTTCTACTCCTCAAAACCTTCGATTTGGATACTTGAACACTGAAATCTGAGTCCGATAACGCTTCCAAATCTTCGTTTGAATCTCAAGAACACGAAGAACACTCTCTCGATAAACCCGTGTTTAACTGAGATTATGATTTCCCCAATGAATTAAAGTGCGGTTAAGGCTATTTATATTTACGAATAATTAATACCCCTCTGGATCATATATGACACGAAAATACAATGTTTAATAGCTTCATATTAATAAAACGGGTCCAATCGGTACCGGTTTTCGAGATAACTATCAAAACGGGGCTTTTTAATCAGTCATTAGTATGCGGGTCCCATTTGCACTTATTACAAGATAATAAATAATATAATAATCAAAATATCTGGTTTCACGTATATCGAGACAACCAGATAATTATCGATAATTTAAAATACCCAAAAAGCTCCGCCGGACCGGCTCCGGAACAAACCGTACTCCGGATCGAAAAAGTCAAAACATGAAAAGTGTCCGGAATATTCAAATTAGGCTAAAGGTGAATTTTGTTGAAATTTTCGGGAAGTAAAATCTCGGTACCGTTACAGGTTGACGGTTTTCGTAAAATCAAAATAATTAATAATTAAATATAATATACGTAATTAAATCCATAAATCAAAGATAAAATCATACGACAATACATAAATCGATATGAAAATATCTAAATAAACTATATTTTGTACTGAGCATATAAAAATTGGTATTCCTCAAATTTAATCAGAAATACGTAACTAAATTAATAGAACAGGAACCAATTAATTCACAGAAATTCACATAATATTCATATAATATTCATTAATCATTCAAATAATTACACGGATAATCCCAGATGTTACATCCTTCCCCCCTTAAAAGGATTCTGTCCTCAGAATCGCTTAGGTGAACAAATGAGGGTACTTTTCACGCATATCACTTTCTAATTCCCAGGTTGACTCTTCAACCTTTGGGTTTCTCCACAATACTCTTACTAAGTTAACTACCTTGTTTCTTAACACCTTCTCTTTTCTATCTAGAATTTCCACTGGCCTTTCTACATACGATAAATCTGCCTCGAGTTCTACCGGCTCATACTCTATCACATGTTTCGAATCTGGATTATACTTCTTAAGCATCGATACATGAAAGACGTTATGAATGTGCTCCATTTGCGGGGGTAACGCCAATTCGTATGCTACTTTGCCTACACGCCTCAAGATTTCAAATGGCCCCACGTATCGGGGACTTAGCTTGCCTTTCTTTCCGAATCTGGATAGCCCTTTCCATGGTGATACCTTCAGTAACACTGCTTCTCCGTCTTCAAATTCTACGTTCTTCCGGGATTGATCTGCATAATTTCGTTGACGACTCTGTGCTGCAATTAGTCGTTTCTGAATAATTTCAACGATTTCCTTTGTTTGTTGTACTAATTCCGGTCCAAGTACTTTGCGTTCTCCGACTTCATCCCAATATACTGGCGATCGACATTTGCGTCCGTAAAGAGCTTCATAAGGAGGCATCCCAATACTTGCGTGATAACTATTATTGTATGCAAATTCCACTAAAGGTAGATGTTCGTCCCAATTGCCTTTGAAATCAATTGCACAAACACGTAACATGTCCTCGATCGTCTGAATAGTTCTCTCACTTTGGCCGTCTGTTTGTGGATGATATGCCGTACTCATATTCAATTTAGTGCCCAAGCATTCTTGAAAACTTTTCCAAAATCTCGAATTAAATCGTGGATCTCTAT
This sequence comes from Daucus carota subsp. sativus, assembly GCF_001625215.2. Classification (NCBI taxonomy): domain Eukaryota; kingdom Viridiplantae; phylum Streptophyta; class Magnoliopsida; order Apiales; family Apiaceae; genus Daucus; species Daucus carota. The sequence goes on from NC_030388.2 coordinate 7,708,581, forward strand.
CTGATACAATGGATACGGGGACTCCATGACGAACTACAATCTCTTTCAAGTACATATGAATTAATTTATCCAAAGAGAATCTCTCATTGATCGGAAGAAAATGAGCTGACTTGGTTAGTCTGTCCACTATAACCCAAATGGCATCATGGTTTGCTTTGGTCCTTGGTAATCCTACAATAAAATCCATAGCAATATGTTCCCACTTCCATTCTGGAATCTCTAAAGGTTGCAATAATCCACTTGGTCTTTGGTGTTCTGCTTTCACTCTTTGACACGTATAGCATTTACTCACCCATTCTGCAATCTCTCTTTTCATGTCTGGCCACCAATAGTTCTCCTTTAAATCTCTATACATCTTAGTGCTGCCTGGATGAATTGAATATTTAGAATTGTGTGCTTCCTGCAAGATGTCATTCTTTAACGCTGTCACCGGTGGAATCCATATCCTGGAAGAAAATCTAAGAATACCCTGATCAACTTTCTGTGTACATAACTCTTCTCCTACTAACCTGTTTACATCCTGATCCATTACCTCTTCCTGGCACTTCCTAATCTTTTCTGATAGCTCTGGTTGGAAGGTCATGGTATAAACTGCTATCTCTGATGGTTCATGAATTCTTACCTCGATTTCCAACTTCTGGAACTCTTTATATAATTCCTCTGGCACAGTCAATAGGTTTAACCTCTCCTTTCTACTTAAAGCATCCGCTACAACGTTGGCTTTTCCTGGATGATACTTAATCGTACAATCATAATCCTTAATCAACTCGAACCATCGTCTTTGTCTCATGTTCAGCTCCTTCTGAGTAAAGATGTACTTCAAACTTTTATGATCTGTATAAATCTCACATTTTTCTCCGTACAGATAGTGTCTCCATATTTTTAATGCAAATACAATAGCTGCTAACTCCAGGTCATGAGTGGGGTACTTTTGTTCATGAGGTTTAAGTTGTCTAGACGCATACGCAATAACTTTATCATGTTGCATCAATACACATCCTAATCCTTTATAAGAGGCATCACTATAAATCACAAAATTCCCTTGATCATCTGGAAGGGACAATACTGGTGCTGACACTAATCTTTTCTTCAACTCCTGAAAACTTTCCTCACACTTCTCATCCCATATGAACTTTTCATTCTTTCTAGTTAACTTAGTCAGTGGGGTTGCAATTCTTGAGAAATCCTGTACAAACCTTCTATAGTAACCTGCTAACCCCAAGAAACTCCTGATCTCTGTGGGGGTCTTTGGTCTTTCCCAATTCATTATAGCTTCAATCTTTGCTGGATCTACCTTGATTCCTTCACGACTCACTATATGTCCTAGAAATTGAACTTCTTGTAACCAAAATTCACATTTAGAAAACTTTGCATACAACTTCTCCTTTCTTAGTATCTCTAAGGCTGTTCTTAAATGTTCTGCATGCTCCTCAGCTGTCTTAGAATATATCAGAATATCATCTATAAAAATAATCACAAACTTGTCCAAATACTTCTTAAAGACTCTATTCATTAAATCCATAAAAGCTGCTGGTGCATTCGTTAATCCAAAAGCCAACACTAAAAATTCATAATGACCGTATCTTGTTCTAAAAGCTGTCTTAGGTATATCCTCAGATTTGATTTTGAGCTGGTGGTATCCCGACCTAAGGTCAATCTTAGAAAAATATTCTGCTCCTTTCAACTGGTCAAACAAGTCGTCAATACGGGGTAAAGGATATCTATTCTTGATAGTAAGCTTGTTAAGCTCTCTGTAATCTATGCATAACCTCATACTTCCATCTTTCTTCTTTACAAACAACACTGGTGCTCCCCATGGGGATACACTCGGTCTAATCACTCCCTTTTCCAATAACTCTTGTAATTGTTTTGCCAATTCTTTCATCTCTACGGGTGCCATCCTATACGGGGTTTTGGACACCGGCTCCGTTCCAGGTGCTAAATCAATTGCAAATTCTATCTCTCTATCTGGAGGAAGTCCTGGTAACTCATCCGGAAACACGTCTGGAAATTCATTCACTACAGGGATATTTTCAAGTTTTACTGGTTCTTGACTTTTATCAATTACATAGGCAATATAGGCTTCGCATCCTTGACGTAACATCCTCTTTGCTTGAATCATGGTTAAGAACTTCTTTACTTGCTTTTGTCCTCTAAACGTTATTATCTTATCGTCTGGTGTCATTAGTATTACTTTCTTATTTTTACAATCTATCTGCGCACTATGTTTAGACAGCCAGTCCATCCCTAAGATTACATTAAATTCCCCCAACTTGAAAGGTATCAAGTCGGCGCAAAATTTACTTCCTAAAATCTCAACTTCACAATTAGGACAAACTTGATTAACAGAAATACAATCCTGATTAGCTAGGTCTACATTCATAACCTCATTCAACAATTCAACCGGAAAATTCAACTTATCAACAAAAGCTTGAGAAATAAATGATCTAGTGGCTCTGGAATCAATTAACACCTTGGCATTTAAAGAGTTTACGTTAAGCGTACCTGCCACCACATCAGCATCCTGAATAGCATCCTTTACTGACATATCAAAGACTCTTGCCCTAGGAGGCTCATTCACTTCTGGAACAGTTCCCATGAGTTTAAGTGCATTACTAACTGGGGCTGATGTTTTGCAATCCCTAGCCATATGTCCCTGCTTCCCACATTTGAAACATGCATATCCTATAGCTGGAGCTTTACTTGTCGAGCTCTTATTCGCCTGATCTCTTATCGCTGGTTGGTTCTGACATTCTCTAGAGTAATGTCCTTTCTGGTTGCACTTAAAGCACACTACGTTCGGCTTGTTACACACTCCTCCATGTCTCTTGCCACATATCTGGCATTCTGGTATAGAAGACCTCTGCTGATTGGCCTGATTTCCCATAATGAAACGACCACCTTGTCCACTACTGCCTATATTCTGCTTCTTAAAATTGGAACTCCTTCCTGCTTGAAATTTCCCTTTCTTCTGGAACCTCCCCTGATGGGATGGCCCTTCTCTATTGTCTGGCTTTCTCTTCTTATCCTCTTTAGACTTCTGAAACAACTCATTTTCAGCCTCCGCAATCATTGCCTTCTCAACCACTGCCGCATAAGTCTCTAATTGCAAAATAGCTAATTTGCCTCTAATCCAGGGTTTCAGACCTTGCTGGAACCTCTTCGCTTTCTGCCTATCGGTCTCTACATAGGTTGGCACAAACCTAGCCAATTCCGCAAACTTATTCTCATACTCAACAACAGACATATTTCCTTGTTTCAGCTCTAAAAAGTTCAACTCCATTTGGTCCTGAAGAAACCTAGGAAAATACTTTTCTAAAAACAATTCCTTAAACCTCTCCCAAGTAATCTCAACTGTACCTTCCATATTCTTCACAGATTCCCACCAATACGTTGCTTCATTCTTTAAGTAATGATTGGCAAACTTTGTTTTCTGGTCCTCACTTGCTGGAACTAATTCAAAACACTTTTCCATTTCTTTTAGCCATGTTTGGGCTGCAACAGGATCTGCTGAGCCTTTAAACTCTGAAGGATGAACTGCCTGAAAAGTTTTAAAAGTTACCCTAGGATTCTCTTGATGTTGCTGTTGTCGGGTAAGATGAGCAGTTTGTTGTGCCAAAATTTGAATTAGTTGGGCCACAACAGAATCTACTGGGTTGACATTCCGGTTATCATTGTTATCATTGATGCTGTTGGTGCCTTCAGGATCACTGTTGGCACGAGTATGTCTTGTTGGAGGCATTCTGTAAAGAAGAAACAATTCACTTAGTCGTTTTAAATCAAATTCTCTTTTTTTTTTTTATAAAAGGTTTTTAAGGAAACAGAATTATACATTTTTGAAAACATTTTTGAGATCGTTTAACTAAATAAATTGCATGCTTCTTTACAGAATGTAAAGCAATAAAAGAAAGGGTGCAATATTATCACAAGAGTTTATGATCGGTACTGAAAGTAAAGTAAAGTAAAGCAAGTGCGATAAAGTAAAGGACAAGACTGGAAAGTAAAAGATGCTGATATATATAAGTCAGTGCTGGAGATACAAGCGTCAAGCGCTTCGTCAAAAGTAACGTACAACAACAGCAACAACAAACCTATCATCTAGTCAGCTCGGCTAGTCTATATATACATGTCAAAATCTGCTGACAACCACAACAACATACCTATCATCTAGTCAGCTCCGCTAGTCTATATATACATGTCAAAATCTGCTGACCTGATACATACTACTCACTACACACTACATCATACACACTACTCACTATAATACTGATCATCTCCAACATCTGATATATTCCAGACCTATGGGAAGTCTGGGCCTCCGATAACATCCAGCTGCTCCAAGACCCAACGAGCCCAATCTATCACATCCCCAGGGGTACCAAACTCCGAAGTGGCTCCATGTAATCTCGCTGCTGCAATCCTCCGGAAAACAAAGATATCCTCTCTCAACTGTCGCTCTCCCCTGTTAGGATCTAGATCCCTCATCGCCTGTGTCAGCTCTCCAATCTGGCCCAACAGCTCCTCTCTCTCCATCAGGAGTGCCTGATAATAGTGATAGGGTACCGAAAGAGGGGAACACGGATAAGAGGGTCCGACACCTGAAAATCCAGAAGAATCATGCTCCGGTGGAGGTCCACGGATAGGAGGTCGTATCATGGGAGCAGGTGGGGGCATCACAGGAGCGGGCGGGGGTATAGCCCTAAGTGGTATAGGTGCAATAGGGGTCTGTCCACTACGAGGGTATCCAGGTGGACGTGAAGGTCCAGCTACAGGTGGGGGTGTAGGTGCCCTAGGTGGAGATATAGGTACAACTCCAGGACGGGGTGGAAGTCCCTCAACCGTCGACTCTGAATGATCAGAATGAACCGGGGTACTGGGGCCTGACATGCCTGATAGTCTGAGAATCAACATAAACAAACACGTATAAAAATCTGTATCCACTACCAAAATCAACCCTAAATCTTTTACGAATTATCCTCAACCTCTCAACGTTCTATCTACCTATCACTCATTTCTAGTCCTAATCTTCTACCCAACCTAACAATCTAGGCTTGTTTCATTGACTTATAACCTGTCGCTCTGATACCAACCTGTGGCGCCCTCCAAACCCGGGTCAGAAGTTTGGGGTCCACACCATAACATAAACCTATAATTAATATAATATGTGCAGTGACCCTTAACTGTCCATGAATCGCAACAGGTTAAAGTATAAAACAAGCCACAACATAACTTTAATTATTACAAACCCAAATCCCAAAATATAAACTTAATTCTTACAAGCTTACACATCACTTGTGTCTCGTTACTCAAACTAATACATATATAAAAAGCCAAGTGCTGCTGATAGCTCTCTCCATCTCTCAGCCTGGAATCCTGGCCTTACCACTAGCCTGAGGGTCATCATTACCAACTTTCTCTGCCTTCACTGGAAAGAACATAAAGTATCGCAAGAGTGAGCTAACAAGCTCAGCAAGTATAACAATGTCAATTTAAAATATTAATCATAAGCTGAAGGAAACCAGTGTCTAATGGAATCAATCTCAATATCAAGATTTGTTTTTCTTTTAGAGTATCAATTAGAATTGGATATTAAATTTATTTTTAAAAATCAAAGGTTAGGCTGCTGATCAGTCAGACACTAACCCCGAGCAGGTCCCACCATGCTCGTTTACTGGATCCAAGGCACACATTGGCCTAAAGCGACCACTCATCTGGTCTGACCACTCATTTGGTCCAAGTTTAGAAAACTATCCAATTCTATCACAATCAAGATGATCAACAATATTATTCAATAAAATGGAAACACCAATATCATAAATAAATTTTGAAGCAGAAGCATGTTGGGTTTCGGGGCAACAAACGCAGCGGATAATCGACGTAAAATAAAAAAAATCCGAAACCCTAACCCGAGGATCCATCTATAAAGAACGGCTGATCATGGAGATACGAAATAATACCTTGTTGAAGCTTTACGTTAGCGAAAGATGGAGGTCCGGAACAAGCAATCACCACGCAGCCCTCGTCTAAGGATCGCGTCTCTAAGCAGTCCACACGAACGTCTGATCGCCAAAGATCACCGGAGCCGGTACTAGCCGAATGTAGCCTCTCTCTCTCTCTCTAGCCTCTCTTGATGTAGAGCTGCTAGGGTTTTATAATAAAACGAATTTTATGTTACTTAACCCTAAAACAATACATCATTATGTATTTATAGGGAAGAGAGATAGATGGGCCAAACCCTAATCGGATTTGGGCTTCTCCAAACCTAATCCGATTTTGGTTTTAATATTAAATTCGAAATTCTAATTACTTAATTAAGACTGGCTCAATTAAATAATTTATTTCGAACTTAATCATTTAATTTAAATTCAGAATTTAAATTAAAACTCCTTTAAACATTCAAAGTGTGTGACCCTTTAGGTTATTATTACGCTGGCAATAATTTTAATATCCAATAATAAAATTATAAACAATGAGCGGCATCTAGTAATACATCATTGCTACCCAAGTAATAATAATAATTGGTGATTCAATTAAACCTTTTGTGAATAATGTACAATGTAATATAATCCCTTTAACCTTATATTATAGATCAGACTCAAGGCATGTATTGTGTCATCCTCTTCATCGTCTAATCCGAATTTCCTTGATCAATGAGTAGACTATTAAACAAATCAATATTTGAGCACGGCCATGCATTTTATAGTCTCACTCAATCAAGAGGCCAATAATATCACTCCTAAAATAGGAGGGTTAAATCCTTTCTAGATCATTCATATTTCTCATACGATTCATAATATACCCAATGTACATTTCATCATTACCCGGTCAAAGGTAACTTTTAGTGCAACCAAAGTATATTAATTCTCATATAGAAATATAATGATATCAAGTCAGAGGATCATTACATCATTATCACAGTGAGAATTTCTGATGACACTTATTAACATGTAAAATCTCACGGTGGGTCATTCCAGTGCCATGTGTCGATACATGCACTTATGTTCTTGACTTTAGCATCACTATACCTATGATCAATGAGATGTGATCATCAGTCAACAAACATACTAGTCTTAATGCATCATTATTGTCCCTTAACAATGATACTCGACTAGGGACATTTAGGAATATTGATATTATTCTCATAATCTCATTTCTAAGTCACGTACTTAGAGATATAGAATTACATATAATATTCCAAGGACATTTATTATGCTTTCAATTTATTACGCAGTAAATAAAGACACATTAAATATTTATTCCATAATCAATATAACATAATCCATAAATGTCTACGATAGAACACAATAGTATTGTCTCTAGGACACCAATACTAACAAAGCAGACCACTATTCAAAGTGTCTCAGATGTATTTCAAAGGAGGAATGAGAAACAACTTCAGGGTTTATCAAAGAATCAGATATCGCATAATTGGATTACAAAGTATATCAAAGTTTAGTGTTTATATGAAGAAGGGTTCTAGGTTCACAAAAATTCAAGTATAAATGAATGCTTTTAAGATCAAGAAACTTGGGTTTATGGAAAGAATCAAACAACTGTAAGGTATATGTTATAACAGACGTTATTTGGTGTTGATCAACTGGTTAAGGTCTGAAGGATATGGGATTGACCAACTGGTTGAGGTATCGAGGGTATGTTCTTGAAATGAAATGAGATTCTTATGGTAATCATTTAGAAGTTTTTAAAAAAATTAAAGGTTTACAATTGAAATAGGTTTCTTAGCAGGTATCAAAGAACCGGGTCAAAGGTTCAAGAATCAATAAAGTAAATAATCCATATTATAATTCAAGGAATCTGGTTCAAGGTTCAAAAATCACTAGGATAAATAATCCATGCTATAATTCAATAGATCACAGGGCTTAATCAGAAAGCTCGCTAAATAATCACAACAGACACAATATATAATTGTAGGAAAGTCTCAGGGAACTTGCCTTATATAGCTGATCTCAAGTTTCAACTACGCTTGCTCGCTATACTACTCTATCACCACTTGCTTTCCCCTTTTTACGTCTCGCTTCTCTGCTAATCACAACAATTCTTTATCAATATATGATCTCATACTCTTCTTATTATCACACCTTCGCAACGAGTTTCTATCTACTCTTCGTTTCACCCAAATCCGATTTATGGATTAAAAGATATGTCAAAAACAATCATATAAGGTTCACATAGACATGTAACACATCAATCAGATATCACATAACACATATCAAACAAGATATTCAATAAAATTTATCTTTCAAAGAAGGTTTGAAGTCAAAAGGAGTTTTCTGGCATTTGATATGGATTTTAAAACATTTTTCGGAATTAAAACGGGTCAAAGAATCATTTTATAAATAAATAATCAATGTTGGATACTCGAAATCAAGTCCGAAATCATTTGAAATCAATTAACGAGCTTCAAACATATTTTAGAATAATATTTCAAAGCTCGAAACTATTTTTCGGAATTTTAGAATCATTTAAAATAATTAAATCTAATTAATAAATCAATTAAAATTAATTAATAATTAATTAAAACAATTAATCAATTAATATTTAAATTAATTGACTAATTATAAAAATTAATTACTAATTAAAATTAATTAATAAATTAAATCAGATTTATTTTTGAATTAATAAATAATTAAAAACTATTTTTGAAATTAAAATAAATGATTTAAAAAAATGATTTTGAAAATAAATTGAAAAGGTTTATTTTGTAAATAATTGAAAGTTTACACAGGGGTGCAAACTGTCAGGTTTTGAAAATATGATATGATCAATGAAAGTTTAGAAACCATGGTGACTAAAAGTCACCATCTTCAAAACTACGGTGACCAAACAGCATAAATGTCGTCGGCCACCGTCTGAGTCGCCGGAGATTGATCTCCAGGCCGTAGACCACTACCAAAACCTCCAGATCAGCTATATCAGCCACCAGGAACCGATTGGTGGCTTCAGATTCTACAGGAGATAAGCCGTTTGCCCGGAAAAGCTGAAAGAAACTCGCCGTCCGGCGAGTTCTTCATTTTGCCGATTCGGCCAAAATCCAGCTCCTCCGCTTGATGTGAAACCCTTAAACAAGTCACTACAACACACTGAATATGCCCGTACCCTTCGATTATTCCCAGAATCATTAAAACTCGAAATCCCAATTCTCAATTAAAAACATTCAAGAACACATATAAACTCTAATTCGAGAATCAAACCTTAATTTGAACCTGTTATCGAACTCCAAATCAAGCATATGATATATGGAAATGCTCACAATTCAATTCTCTACAACATACAATCATCAAAACACATAAACAACTTCAAAATCAAAAAGTCCTAATTTAATCTTAATTATTTCGAATTAAAAACCTTAAATCCCTCCTCACCTGCAAATCTCTTGATGTTTTTGATGACAAAATCAGCTTCTACTCCTCAAAACCTTCGATTTGGATACTTGAACACTGAAATCTGAGTCCGATAACGCTTCCAAATCTTCGTTTGAATCTCAAGAACACGAAGAACACTCTCTCGATAAACCCGTGTTTAACTGAGATTATGATTTCCCCAATGAATTAAAGTGCGGTTAAGGCTATTTATATTTACGAATAATTAATACCCCTCTGGATCATATATGACACGAAAATACAATGTTTAATAGCTTTATATTAATAAAACGGGTCCAATCGGTACCGGTTTTCGAGATAACTATCAAAACGGGGCTTTTTAATCAGTCATTAGTATGCGGGTCCCATTTGCACTTATTATAAGATAAGAAATAATATAATAATCAAAATATCTGGTTTCACGTATATCGAGACAACCAGATAATTATCGATAATTTAAAATACCCAAAAAGCTCCGCCGGACCGGCTCCGGAACAAACCGTACTCCGGATCGAAAAAGTCAAAACATGAAAAGTGTCCGGAATATTTAAATTAGGCTAAAGGTGAATTTTGTTGAAATTTTCGGGAAGTAAAATCTCGGTACCGTTACAGGTTGACGGTTTTCGTAAAATCAAAATAATTAATAATTAAATATAATATACGTAATTAAATCCATAAATCAAATATAAAATCATACGACAATACATAAATCGATATGAAAATATCTAAATAAACTATATTTTGTACTGAGCATATAAAAATTGGTATTCCTCAAATTTAATCAGAAATACGTAACTAAATTAATAGAACAGGAACCAATTAATTCACAGAAATTCACATAATATTCATTAATCATTCAAATAATTACACGGATAATCCCAGATGTTACACCTCCCGTGCCCGTCAAACACAAAACTAATCCAGAATCATTTACATTATCATAAAATCAATATATGATTCCTATTCTATATATCATATTTTATTTGTTAATTATTTTTGTTTTATGATTCCTATTTATTAGTTATTTCGAACAAATAGAATTCTACTCTTTTATGATTCCTAAATAAGTAAAAGAATTGTACTATCTTTGCAATCCTTTTATCTATACAATTCTTGAACCTGATTTTTAGATTATAAATATATTTTCTATCCGAAATTTAAGAAAAATCAGAAGACTGAATCGAACAATTCTAGAGATGCCCGCATCCTCCTTTATATATAACTAGTGAAAAAAGCCGCGCTTCGCGGCGGCGTGATAAATTTTGATATGAATAAGTATTATAATAACATAGAAATTATTTTGAGTCATCTTTCCGTTAAACATATCACAAATGAAAAATATTATAATTGGTATAAAAATTTGTTTAAGTGATCATCCTGTCAAACACAATACTAATAATAAAATTAGTTTGAACCTCCTTCCCGTCAAAGACAATATTAATCCATAATTATTATTTTTATGATAAAATTAAATACTATAATTTAGATCAAAATTAGTTTGAACCGCTCTCTTATCAAACACAATACCAATAACAAAACATTATAATTTAGATATTAGTTTGAGTCGCCTTACTGTCAAACACATACTAATAAAAATTATTATAATTATGATAAAATTAAAGATTATAATTGGACAAAAAGTATTTTGAACTGTGGTCCCGTTTTAACAAAAATATATACTATAACATAGATAAAAAATTATTTTAGCCACTTTCCTGTCAAACATAATACTAATAGAAAATTTATTATTATTTAGATAAAAATTAGTTTGGGCCGCCTCCCGTGCCCGTCAAACACAATACTAATCAACATTATAATAAAATCAATATATGATTCCTATTTTATATGTATTATTTTATATGTTAATTATTTTTATTTTTTGACTCCTATTTATTAGTTTAAAATTATTATTCTTTTATGGTTCTAATATTTTTGGTATTAGTTTTTTAATGATTATTATCTTTACAATCTTTTATTTTCTATTCGAAATTTAAGAAATTTATAAGACTAAATCGAAAATAAAAATTGTGCGTATTACCTTACAAATCTTAAATATAAATTGTATTTTATCTATGATTATTAGTTTAAATAAATATAATCATATTTCTTTTGGCATTCCTAGATAATAAAAAAATTGTATTACCTCTAGAATCCGAAAAAAAAAAAGAATTATATTAACTTTTGGAATCCTTCAAGTTGATTTTTTAAATTATAACTATAATTGGATAAAAATTATTTTGAATTGTGGTACCATTTTAAAAAACAAATATTATAACATAGATAAAAAAATTATATTAGCCACTTTCCCGTCAAACATAATACTAATAGAAAATTTATTATTATTTAAATAAAAATTGGTTTGGGCTGCCTCCCGTGCCCGTCAAACGCAACACTAATAAAAAATCATTTACATTATTATAAAATCAATATATATTTCCTATTTTTTATATCCTATTTTTTTTGTTAATTATTTTTATTTTATGATTCCTATTTATTACCTAAAAATTATTACTCTTTTATGGTTCTAATTTTTTTGCTATTAGTGTTTTTTAATGATTATTATCTTTGCAGTCCTTTATTTCTATAGGAAATTTAAAAAATAAATTATGAGACTAAATTGAAAATAAAAATTATACGTATTACTCTACAAATCTTAAATATAAATAGTATTTTATATATGATTGTTAGTTTAAATAAATATAATCCAACTTAGGATTTCTAAATAAGAAAAAAATTGTATTATCTTTATAATCCAAAAAGAAAAGAACTGTATTAATTTTTGGAATCTTTGAACCTTATTTTTTAAACATAATCTTATTTCTTTTAGGATTACTAAATAAGAAAAGAATTATGTCATCTTTAGAATTCAATAAGAAATATTAAATAAAAAGGAAAAGAGTTGTATCATCTTTACAATTCAATAAGAAAAGAGTTGTATCTTCTTTAGAATTCTTAAACATGATTTTTTGAATTATAACTATATTTTCTATCCGAAATTTAAAAAAAATCAGAAGACTAAATCGAAGAATTCTAGAGACGTCCGCATCCTCCTTTATATATATATACTAGTGAAAAAAACCGCGCTTCGCGGCGGAGTGATAAATTTTGATATGAATCAATATTATAATAGCATTAAAAATTATTTTGAGTCATCTTCTCGTTAAACAAAAAATGTTATAATTGGTATAAAAAATTGTTTAAGTGGTCATCATGTCAAACACAATACTAATAAAAAAATTATTTCGAACCCCATCCCGTCAAAGACAATATTATCCATAATCATTGTTTTTATGATGAAATTAAATATTATAATTTATATCAAAATTAATGCGAGATGCTCTCTTGTCAAACACAATACTAATAACAAAGTATTATAATTTAGATATTCGTTTCCTTACTTAATAAAAATTATTATAATTGTGATAAAATTAGAGATTATAACTGGATAAAAATTGTTTTGGACCGTGGTCCCGTTATGACGAAAAAATATATTATAACATAGATAAAATTTTATTTTAGCCACTTTATTCTACCCACTTTCCCGTCAAACATAATATTAATAGAAAATTTATTATTATTTAGATAAAAATTAGTTTGGGCCGCCTCCCGTGCCCGTCAAACACAATACTAATCAAGAATCATTTGCATTATCATAAAATCAATATATAATTCCTATTTTATATATCTTATTTTATTTGTTAATTATTTTTATTTTATGTTTCCTATTTATTAGTTAAAAATTAATATTCTTTTATAGTTCTATTTTTTTTGCTATTAGTTTTTTAATGATTATCATCTTTACAATCCTTTATTTTCTATTTGAAATTTAAAACAATTATAAAACTAAATCGAAAATAAAAATTATACGTATTTCCTTACAAATCTTAAATATAAATTTTATTTTATCTATGATTGTTAGTTTAAATAAATATAATTTTTTCCCTTTTAGGATTCCTAAATAAGAAAAGAACTGTAATTGTATTAACTTTTGGAATCCTTGAACTTGATTTTTTAAATTATAATTATATTTTCTATCTCAAATTTAATAAAAGTATAAGAAAAGAATTTTCTTATTTTTAGAATCCAATAAAAAAAGAATTGTATTATCTTTAATATAATTGAACTTGATTTTTTGAATTATAATTTTACTTTCTATTCGAAATTCAAGAAAATTATACGACTGAATCCAACTTTTATTGAGATTGGTTGTAAGTTATGTATGCATACTATTTGAATGAGGTTGCGACGATCTCAAAGATGTTTTCATGATAGAGTTGCTATCTTATTCATCTTTTTGGAACGACGTGAGTTTACCGTTACGAACAGATAATTTGATATTCGGGAAGATGATGATTTTTATTTTTTAGATATATGATTTGAGAAAAACTAATAAAATAAGATTATAAAATTTATAATTTTTAAAAATAAGAATTATTTTTTTTTAATTATATTTGTTAAATAATTGTTATTTTGAATAAATAGGATCCTACTATTTTATGATTTTTAAATAAATAAGGAATTGTACTATCTTTGCAATCCTTTTATCTATACAATACTTGAACCTGATTTTTAGATTATAATCATATTTTCTATATTCTTAATTTTATTTTCTACTCTAAATTTAAGAAAATTATTTATGTATATATAATTTGAATAGAATTAATAAAATAAGACTATAATTTTATAACTTTCGAAAATAAGAATTATGTTTTTATTGTATTTTTTCAATGATTGTTATATTAAATAAATAAAATCATACTCTTTTTACGAATCTTGAATAAGAAAAAGAATTGTATTTCCTTTGCGACCCTTGAACCTTATTTTTAATTTTATTTTTCATTCAAAATTTAAGAAAATTATTTGTTAGGTATATGATTTGAAATTTTTTAATAAAATAAGACTATAAGTTTTATAACTTTTGAAAATAATAATTGTATTTTTCAACCTGATTTTTATGTTATAATTTTATTTTCAATTTGAAATTTAATTAAGAAAATGATAAGACTAAATTTAATAATTCTAGACACGTTGAGTTAATAAATTTTATGATTCGAACATATCATGTTCTCTAATTTATTATTTGTGTCTACTATTTAGACTCTTAAACATAGTTGAGTATTAGATTATTCTTCTATATATCTTATCAAAAATAAAATTTTATAATATAAATTTCGAATATATCTTCGATATATCTTATAGAAAATAAGAATTGTACATATTACCTTAAAAATCTTAAATATAAATTATATTTTACCTATTATTGTTAGTTTGAATAAATATAATCCTACTCCTTTTAGTATTCCTAAATAATAAAAGAATTGTATTACGTTTAGAATCCAAAAATCTAAAATATAAATTATAATTTATCTATTATTGTTAGTTTGAATATATATAATCCTACTCCTTTTAGTATTCCTAAATAATAAAAGAATTGTATTACTTTTGGAATCCAAAAAGAAAAAAATTGTATGGACGCTTGGAATCCTTGAACCTGATTTTTTAAATATAATCCTATTTCTTTTAGGATTACTAAATAAGAAAAGAATTGTATCATTTTTAGAATTCAATAACAAATACTAAATAAAAAAGAAAAGAATTGTATCATATTTAGAATTCAATAAGAAAAGAATTGTATTAGCTTTAGAATTCTTGAACCTGATTTTTTGAATTATAACTATATTTTCTATCCGAAATTTAAGAAAATTCAGAAGACTGAATCGAAGAATTCTAGACACGCCCGCGTCTTCCTTTATATATATATAGGGTTGGGTTCCAGAGAGACTGCTCGTATTGAGAGACTGAAGAGACTGTATCCAGACCATTGATTTTAACGTATAGCAGATCATAATCAACAATTATACAAAAAATTATACGCTTCATTGTTATGAAAATATGGTAATATGAATATTTTTAGCAATTAACAAATCTTTGCAAATTTGGAAAGAGCAATCAATAAGAATAATTATTAGAGTTTTAATTCAGATACAGATGCTCTTCATTTTGACTTATTAGTCGCAAGAACTATCATCACTTCCATCTTGGTTCCTTCTAAACACAGAAAATATAAATCATCAAGTTCCTTTTTTCTTCATATCACTCACATAATAATCATGCAATATTGAATCTTTAAAAGAACATGATGGAGGTAGTATAATGTTTTTTCTGTACAAATAATTAAGATATTGCTAATTTGCTTATTCGAAATTTTATCTGATGATTTTTTTTATTGATACTATTCTAATAGGTTCTTTTGTGTGTTCTTGGTCGTAGTATTGGAATTTGTTGTTACGATTTTTAGTTCGAGATTTCTTTTGCTATACTTATGCAGGTTCACAATGTCATCGATCACTAACTCTTTGAGATGAGCAAAATGATTAGGTTAATTTAACAGGTTTTGGATTTTTATTGAGGTTTTATGTCCGAGAATACCTTAGTTGTTATCGATATATTGTAATGTGTTCTTTTGAATCTGTCATGTTTGTGTACAATGTGTTTGTAATGAACACTTTCATGCTTTTGACCCAAATTCTATTAATTGTTGCTTCAACTGTTCTAAGATATTAAAGAGATTGCAAATATGATGCAGGTCTTCCTCCGTGTTCCGGCAAAAAAGAATCGGATAAAGAATGTAGTAAAACAAGATGGGCAATAGATCTGTAAAACCAACTCTTGGGTTTTCATTATTAGCATGTGTCAAGATTTTCTTGCACATAATGATGGAGAGATATCCAACAAATTCTTGGGATTCATTTAAAAGCGGAATAGGGAAGGAACCACTACTACTAGGCTTTGCCAAAAAGTTAGCAAGGAAGAGAGAGTCTCTGCACAAACGAGAACTTCTGTCCATATGGGGCTTCGATATACTTCCTTCACTACAAAGTGCTAAGTCGTTGAAGTTTTTACCAAAACATGGATCAACTATGCCTGTCATAAGACAACATACTATATATAAGTGTTATGTTTTTATTAGATACTCATGAATATTCTGTAATATTAAAATAATTTATAAGATCATTTATCCCTTTCGTGATCTTGACGCTAGTAATATATTTAGTTCAAATCAGATTCTTTGTATTGTATACAACAAGTTCATTTTTAATATATTTACCAAAACACTGGTAACTAAATACACAAGATTCTTCATTGGAAACACGGAAAGAATTTCATGTAGAGAAGTGAAAAATTTGCTATTAATGATTTAATTTATATGGAGATTCCATAATGTGTTCATGGCTGTAATAAGAATAAATCCATCTTAAAATTAAAAAAAAAAAAATTAAAATTACCTTATATCAATGAGGTTCTACTTGTAATATCCGCAACATCACTCGTATTTATTACTATATTTTATTGATTAATTTATACTTTTTTATATTAAATTATCAACTTCATTTCACAAGAATCTTTAAGGTGTTCCTTAGACAAGAATTTATATTTTTATTATAAATTACGATAAAGTTCTCTAAACTATTGTGTTTAATAATATATTAGGATTTATTATTTTATTGTAATGAAGTTATAATTATTTAAGAAAAAACACTTTAAGAAACATTATAACGAATATTATACTATTCAACAAAATGTTCGTAAAATCTAATGAATTTTTTACGAAGAACACTATTAAATATTTCTATTAAATATTGTTATCAACATATTACTAAATTATATTAAGATCTAACAATATATTTTATTCAATTATATTATAAATACTAGTAGAATACTTACAAAATTAGAAAAACAACATATTATGTTGATTATTTACAATAACAATAATATTATTGAGCACAATTAATTATTTAGACACCATATTTCTTAATATATCATAATTCTTAATATATCATGATTCAATATTATGAGTAAATCACATAAGAGAATCTTATTATTATCAGTCTTCATTGGAATTTTATAACACTTGTCTTCTAGAATTTTCATGGGATATCTTTGTTTTTTTTTTTAGAGAAGTATGTCATTGAATTTTATTTCACTGATAAAGTTTTATTATTATTACTTTTCTCTTATAATTTTTTTATAGAGCGATCCAAAATTTTTGAATTAAGTATGTTTTGGGATGAATATCATAAGAAGAAAATCTCATAATTTTTATTTACTAACTTATTTTTACAAGATTTTTTAAGGTGTTCGTTGAAAACACGATAAGAATTTCATGTAGAATCGAAAAAATTGCTATTAATAATTTAATTTTCTAATTTATATGGAGATTCCGTAACGTGTTCATGACACTGATAAGAACCATATGGAATTTAATATTAAGAAAATTAAAATTTCCGTAGCATCTGTTGTATTTATTATTCTATTTTACTAACTAATTTATACTTGTTTTAATACTAAATTATTAACCTACTTTCACAAGATTCTTTAAGGGGTTCATCAGAAAAAAAAATTTATTTTACTATAGATTACGATAGAGTTCTCTAAACTATTGTGTCTTATACAATTAACATAAACATAATTTTTTTAATAAAAATTTATCATTGTTTAAATTATTTAAAAGTTTCAATAATTTGTAAAATGGCATAAAGAATTTTGAAAAATTAGTTCTATTTTTATAATTGGATGAAAGAATCTTAATATTGTTAAATATATTATAATAAAATAATATTTACTTTCTTGTTCCGTAAGACCATCATATTTCAAAACATGTTAAGATTTTGTTTCCATCTTCATTTAATTAATCTATTTTTTGTCATATTAATTATCAAAATTTTATTTTAACGTAGTATTTTATTTAAATAACACTTTGAAGAACATTATAGCGAACTTTCAAGATTCTTTTAGGTGTTCCTTCAACTATACTTTTTATTAAATGTACATGAGGTCTAAATCAGGTTCCCTTCCACGGTACAACGCTACAATTGCAGAATTCTCAGAGGGTAAAATCAACCCTAAATTGAAATGGTTTACGATTTGTTTCCACATAAGCACTCTTATTTAGTATCATCATTAAACGAAAGTTGTTGTCCTCCTGGCTTACTCCGTCATCTTTAGTGTGATTACGGTCTTCCTCCAAGGACTTAGATCTTCATGAATCCATCAGAAGTTTTCTGGGCAACCATCATTGACTTAAAATTAGAGCCCAGTCTCTTATGTCGTATAGAATTGTGATCTTTAATATTTAGGTTATTTATGTATAGGTTAAATAGAATTCAAACCTGAATTCCGCATGTTTCTTTGAGATGATTATATTCTCCATTAAAGCTATGTTCACCATTGAAACTTGACAGAAGAGATAACGTGTATAATAAATAAAGAAGTCAACTGAAAAGGTAAGTAACGTTTTAAAAAATATGTCAAATTGATCGCGTGAATCATGTAAGATATTTTTTAGACACAATCTACCTATACAAGGAAAGTTAAATATTCTATTTTGATTGAATACGGTATAGAATATGGTATACATACGTATAAAACTAGTTTAACTGTGGCCACACGATTAAACAATATCCAATGGTTGGATATATGGTCTTCCAAATCTCTCCTTATGCCTCGGTCTCTTTTGAGCCTCACCCTATATATATATATTGACTATTTAGATAAAAATTAGTTTGGGCTGCCTCCCGTGCCCGTCAAACACAATACTAATCCAGAATCATTTACATTATCATAAAATCAATATATGATTCCTATTCTATATATCATATTTTATTTGTTAATTATTTTTGTTTTATGATTCTTATTTATTAGTTATTTCGAACAAATAGAATTCTACTCTTTTATGATTTCTAAATAAGTAAAAGAATTGTACTATCTTTGCAATCCTTTTATCTATACAATTCTTGAACCTGATTTTTAGATTATAATTATATTTTTATTTTGCTTCTTTATTGATCAAGTATATTTTGGAATTTTATTGTTTAGATTTACCACTTCTTTGATATTTTTTTTTTAATGTCATTTTATTAAGTGTACCGAATATCTGAAATCCCGTCACATCTTATTCCGGAAATTTGGAACAATACAATACAGATATTTATAATAATGGTACAATTTTGGTTCTCAACATTTTGAATATCCGAAAATTGGGATGGTTTTGGAGATCTCAGGGGTTCAAGAGATCTCCAAAACCATCCCAATTTTCTATTCGAAGTTTAAAAAAAATTAGAAGACTGAATCGAACAATTCTAGAGACGCCCGCATCCTCCTTTATGTATTTTTTAATTATATTTGTTCTATAATTGTTATTTTGAATAAATAGAATCCTACTCTTTTATGATTTTTAAATAAGTAAAAAAAATTGTACTATCTTTGCAATCCTTTTATTACTTGAACTTGGTTTTTAGATTATAATTTTATTTTTTATCTGTAATTTAAAAAAATTATAAAACTGAATCTAACAATTCTAGAGACGTCATATTATTGGAGGATTCTCAACATGCATGTAGATAATAAACGTAAATAACTTGTTGGGAGGGACGGAGAATATCTGATCATAATTGGCCAATGTGTTGTTCTGTTGATTAAAATCAAAATTCATTCATGACGACGCAAAATTTTCGATCTATGCAGGCTCGACGGTATCAAATTTCTAAGCCCGGGGTATTAGAATTTTGAAGTGTTGAGTGCAAGTCTTGTTCATGCTGGATTATCCCGCCCATAGGACCGGGTACCTGGCGAAATATATCAATTAATCAATATAAATGGAAGAATAAATTTTAAAATTCCTATTTCTTAACTACTTAAAGTTATATCTGTAAATAAATAAGAAGAAGAATTGTATTACTTTTGGAACTCAATAAAAAAAGAATTGTATTACCTTTAGAATTCTTAAACATGAATTTTTGAATTATAATTATATTTTTTATCCAAAATTTAAGAAAAATCAGAAGACTGAATCGAAGCATTCTAGAGACGTCTGCATCCTCCTTTATATATATATACTAGTTGATAAAGCCGCGCTTCGCGGCGGCGTTATAAAATTTGATATGAATCAATATTATAATATCATAAAAAATTATTTTGAGTCATCTTCCCGTTAAACATATCACTAATAAAAAAATATTATAATTAGTATAAAAATTTGTTTGTGTGGCCATACTGTCGAACACAATACTAATAATAAAATTAGTTCGAACCCCCCTCCCGTCAAGATAATATTAATCCATAATTATTACTTTTATGATAAAATTAAATATTATAATTTAGATCAAAATTAGTTTGAGTCGTTCCCTTGTCAAACACATAACTAATAACAAAACATTATAATTTAGATATTAGTTTGAGTCGCCTTAGTATTGTCTTGTTAAACACAATACTAATAAAAATTATTCTAATTATGATAAATTAATGATTATAATTGGATAAAAATTATTTTGAACCGTGGTCCCATTTTAACTAAAGAATATATTATAACATAGATAAAAAATTATTTTAGCCACTTTCCCGTCAAACATAATACAAATAGAAAATATATTTATTGTTTAGATAAAAATTAATTTGGGCCTGCCTCCCGTGCCCGTCAAATACAATACTAATCAAGAATCATTTACATTATCATAAAATCAATATATGATTCCTATTTTATATATCCTAATTTATTTGTTGATTATTTTTATTTTATGATTCTTATTTATTAGTTAAAAATTATTATTATTTTATGGTTCTATTTTTTTTTGCTGTCAGTTTTTTTAATGATTATTATCTTTGCAATCATTTATTTTCTATTCGAAATTTAAGAAAATTATAACACTAAATTGAAAATAAAAATTGCACGTATTACCTTACAAATCTTAAATATAAATTGTATTTTATTTGTGATTGTTAGTTTCAATAAATATAATCCTATTTCTCTTAGGTTTTCTAAATAAGAAAAGAATTGTATTACCTTTAGAATCCAAAAGGAAAAGAATTCTATTAACTTTTGGTATTCTTGAACCTGATTTTTTAAATTATAATTAAATTTTTAATCCAAAATATTAAGAAAATTATAAGAAAAGAATTTTATTATTTTTAGAATTCAATAAAAAAAGAATTATATTACCTTTAAGATTCTTGAACTTGATTTTTTGAATTATAATTTTATTTTCTATTCGAAATTCAAAAAAATTATAAGACTGAATCGAACAGATTGGTTATAAGTTAATGCATACTATTTGAATGAGGTTGCAAAAATCTCAAAAATGTTTTCATGATAGAGATGATATCTTCTTCATCATTATGGAACGACGTGAGTTTAGCGTTACGAACGTGTTGTCTTGATCATTATGGAACGACGTGAATTTAGCGTTACGAACGTGTTTAGACAATTTGATATTCCGGAATATGCTGGTTTTTATTTTTTAGATATATAATTTGAGAAAAACTAATAAAATAAGATTATAAATTTTATCACTTTTGAAAATAAGAATTATATTTTTTAATTGTATTTGTTCTATAATTGTTATTTTGAATAAATAGAATCCTACTAAATAAGAAAAGAATTGTATCATCTTTAGAATTCAATAAGAAAAGAATTGTATTACTTTTAGAATTCTTCAACCTGATTTTTTGAATTATAATTATAAGTTTTATCCGAAATTTAAGAAAAATTAGAAGATTGAATCGAACAATTCTAGAAATTCCCAGGCCAACATCATATATCGTGTTTAACTGCTTGTTTTATCAAGAATTTATGTAATCATGTTTTTGTGTTTTCTCCGCAACGACTAACATGGATCCGTCTTGCGGCCATTCTTTCTGCCGGTGTCAATGCACTTTATATTGAATTCATAAAAAAAAAGAATTATATTATTTTTATGATTTCTAAATATGAAAAAAATTGTATTACTTTTAAATTGTTTTTTCTAGATTCTAGAGTATTACCTGCAAAAAATTTAAAGAAGTTCCAGAGATCAGAATAACATACCAGAGTAACCCGAAAAAAATAAGCCAATTTGCTAATTGCTATACACAATGCAATAGCTAGTCCAATCACAAATCCAGCTACAAAAATCCAGCTAATGACAGAATGGATCAGGAAAACCTCAAGCGAAACCCATGCCATTCCCTAACCTTAATCGGGCTCGGCAAGAACCTCTGTGTAGGCAAAAGAAATCCAAAGCTAAAATGCATGGGAATAAACCACAAAGCCACTATTCCAGTTTGCTCCGCGATATCATCTGGTTGGCCTAGGAGCTTAAGCAGTTGGGTAGTAAATATATCGATTAAAAAAATCGGGATGAAAGAATTGTATTATGAAGAAATTACCTTAGAATCCTTTAAACTCCAAAAACAATTCTATTACCTTTAGAATCCTTTAAACTGATATTTTGAAATCTAGAGTATTACTTTTAGAATCCAATAAGAAAAAGAATTATATCACCTTTAGATACCTTAAACCTGATTTTTTGAATTATAATTAAAAATTTTATTCGAAATTTAAGAAAAATTAGAAGACTGAATCGAACGATTCTAGACACGTCCGCATCCTCCTTTATATATATATATATATATATATATATATATATATATATATATATATATATATATATATATATATATATATATATATATATATATATATATATATATATATATATATATGTATTGATGATTTTTGAATTATAATTACATTTTTTATCCGAAATTTAAGAAAAATTAGAAGACTGAATCGAACGATTCTAGACACCCTTCAAATCGCCACCGCCACCTGCGTTGTCCGCCGATTACATCTCACATTCTCACCCCTGAGTATGCATCGATTTTCTTTATCATATGCATATGTATAGACTTGTGTTCTGATTGATTTTCTTTAAGATTAATTTGGTTGATTATGTAATTAATACTTAATTTGGTAGGTGGAATGTGTTTGAAAAATATGTGTTATTTGTTTAGAGAAGCGCCAAAAGGCCCAAAACCCACAAATATGAAAATAAAACTTTTAAATCTAAATCAGCAATACTTATATATTCTAATGCTATGCTCCGGTATATTAAAAGTAAGTATACATGATGATTTTCTTATTTACTTTTTAGTTGACAATATAATTTTTTATGATTTCTCTATCATTAAAAAATCTTTTAGAAACTTATTATCAAATAATATAATCAGTAACATTGCATATTTTTTCATTTTAGGTATTTTATTACATTTTATAAATATTTTTTCATTTTTTCATTTTAGGTATTTTATTACATATTTATCAAATAATATTTATTTTTTGAGGAAGACATAATGTGTCCTTTCTTTGTGAACTACAATCTAAAAAGATTCCGGTAAGGATAGTACTATGCGTACCATTGTCTGTAACATACCCCAAAACATATTTTATATTTGAATTTAATGGATAGTTGTAATAGACATATCGTGCTTATTTTCCATTACTGTCGTTTGACATATATCTTGAGGGTAATATTCGTCAAGTTTTTGGCAGATAAAGGACATCATAATTTTGGGTAACAAAAATATTCGTTAAGTTTTGGACATAGGACATCATAGTTTTGTACAGATAGAGAACATCGTAAGGTTTTTATCATTTATACTAGTATAGTTTTAGGGTTTGAATCTTATCAACAACATACTAAAAGAAATTATTAATTTAAACACGTATAAAAAATTACTAAATATTAAAATGAACAGGTATATTGCACTACCGGTGCATTTTAACATTTAATAAATTTTTATTTATCACTTTTTTCGAACTACTATTTTTTCATTAAAAATTAGTCATCTTCTTCACTATATTATCACAAATCTCTATAAGTAAAAACAAATTCGGTTTTGCTCACCCCTATGTTTAAGTTTTCACTTTTCAGTGATAGGATTGACATCCTTATGCTAATGACTTGGTTTAGAAGCTTTCTCATATATGCTAATGACTGGTTAAGAAGTTGCCGGGGATAGTTCCTGAAAAAAAGCATCTATTCTAATTCCGGCTCCGATATTAGCTCAGGTGAGAGCGCTAGCAGAAATGGAAGGCCACTTTCCGCCAAATCTCAATGGAGTCAAGATTGTTGGACATAGTAGAATGTAGATGTATTAGGGGTTGAGAATGGTTGAAATTTGCCGACATGGATTAGGGGTTGAAAACCCAATCTGGATTGATACGGATTAAAGGTTGAGAATGGTTGAAATTTGCTCCTTAACCCGGATTGATATGGATTTGAGGTTGAGATATGTTGTTAAAACTTATTTTAATCAAGAATCATTTGTATTATCATAAAATCAATATATGATTCTTATTTTATTTGTTAATTATTTTTATTTTATGATTCCTATTTATTAGTAAATAATTATTATTCTTTTATTGTTCTAATTTTTTTGCTATTAGTTTTTTTTAATGATTATTATTTTCACAATCCTAAATAAGAAAAGAATTGTATTACCTTTAGAATCCAAAAATAAAAGAATTGTATTAACTTTCGAAACCTTGAACTTGATTTTTTAAATTAAAATTATATTTTATTTTTAGATTTGAATTTTATTTTCTATTTAAAATTTAAGAAAATTATTTGTTAGATATATGATTTGAAAATTTTTAATAAAATAAGACTATAAGTTTTTTAACTCTTGAAAATAAGAATGGTATTTTTTAACCTGATTTTTAGGTATAATTTATTTTCAATTTGAAATTTAATTAAGAAAATTATAAGACTAAATTCAAAAATTCTATGATTCGAACATATCGTGTTCTCTAATTTATTATTTGTGTCTATTATTTAGAATCTTAAACACAATTTTGATTACGGACCTAATATTAGATTATTCTTCTATATATCTCATTGAAAATAAATTTTATAATGTAAAATTCAATTACATCTTCTATATATCTTCTATATATCTTATCGAAAACCCGTGAGGAGAGGAGCTCTAAAATCGGACTTTCCATGAAAGTTATCAGCCATATCGATCGATACTATTCCTGTTACAGAAGTATTAGTACAAACACAGCTCTGATACCAATTGAAATAACACACCTAGAGGGGGGGTGAATAGGTGTTATGGCTAATATACCCGATTTTTATAAGTTACCAAATAATTAATCTGTCAATGACAGCCTACTATTAATTTTCAGAGTAAACAGTTAGCCTGCTAATAAGACAAATGCAATGCAGAAAATGTAAAGCAGTATGCTAGCAACACCAAGAATTTTAGCCAGGTTCGACCCCTAACCCTAATGGTCTACGTCCTGGTCCCCTACCAACTGGTAAGAGATTATATTATTAATCAATAATATCAACGATTACAAGATTCAATAATATAACTCCCTTTCTCCCTTGTTCCTGTTATCAGCCTGCTGAAACCCCTGAACCACGAACCAAAAGCCTACCAAGACCTATACTTCCCAAGTATACTCTTCTAGCTAACTAGTTCCCTTGTTTCACAAGCTGGATACACAGCAACAACACATTACACCTTGAACAATACAATGAATAAGTGTAATACAACCGAAACTATGAACTCTCAATATAGATATATATACGAATATAAGCACTAGAGCTCAATAAAAGATTTAGCAATGTAAAGAGTTGTATTTCAGAAAGCTTGGTGTGTTCTCCTTGTTGTTAAAACCGAAATCACACTCAAGTATATATACATCACACTAACGGTCATAATCCAACAAATTTCCAACGATCTTGGTAACAACCTCACGTTTAAATTTGATTTGAATAATGAACGTTTGGATGACATAAGTTTACTGAGTAAAAGATAGAACACGTTTGAAATCATCTCAGTAAAGTATTTAAATAAAATCCGTTTGAAACAAAATAGGAGTTGTTCAAAAGATAAGATTGATTTGAGAGAAAATCTCCTATTAGTTAGGAAAACGTTTTTGAATGAAAACTCTTTATAAAACCGAGCTCTAATATTTATATAAGATATATACAAATATTAGAATCCTTACAAAGTCGTTTCCTATTAAATCTCCATGAAAATAGACTTTGATCTTTATCTGATTGTTTCTCTGTTCACGCTGTAAGCCTGCTGATAGCTTGTAAATATTCCTGTAAGCTTGCTGACAGCTATAATCATGCTAACCTCCTGAAATACTGTTAGTCCGCATAAACAACCTTTGATAGCATGCTAACACATATCAGTTTCATGTTATTAGCTTGCTGTTAGTGTCATCATCAAAACCTTGAGAGTATCAATCTCCCCCTTTTTGATGATTACACTATATTAGGAAAAGTAATAAACTCCCCCTAAATATAGCAATCTAATATCACTAAACTTTCACAATTATCACAGAGAATAAAATCTAGCAGATAATCTAATTCACAGATATACAAAATTCAGCTAACACAGAAAACAATTAACCAAAGCAAATAGCATAGATATTTCAAATAATCCTAACCAACACAAACCAACACATACCAACTTAGTCTTGAACACAGAACAAAATAAAACTTAGGGCCAATTGTACTTAAGCAGATAAAACAAACTTAAGTAAAGTCTTATTATTAATTTCCTAATTTCCTCCCCCTTAATCATTAAAAAGGTGAGAAAATTAAGTTCCAGCCTTGTCTTGATCATCCTGTTCCTTCGCAAACTTCTTGGCAAGCTCTGCAGCAATAAGATTTCCAGCCAGCATTGCATTCCCAGCATCAGCATACTTGGAATCAGTTCCAGCAGCTTCCTTCAGTGCATCCATAGCTGTTCTAGGCCTTGGGCTATCAGTGGTATCATCCTCTGAAGTAAATGTGACCTTCACATCTGAAGACCCGCCAGACCCATGCATCCGCTTGCAAAGTTCGTAAGCAAAGCTCCCAGAACTGCATTTCTCTAAAGCAGTTGAAGTTCGAGCCCCAAACATCATGTCCTTCCAGAAACCGAACTGAGAAACCAACTCACCCATCTGCTCAGACAGCTGCTTCTGTCCATCCATCACTTCCTTGTGATTTGCTCGAAGTTCATCTATATATTCATGATTCTCTTGAGCAGAGATTCCCAAATCCACAATGTTCACAGACTGTGCAGAAGGTATAGGTGGAGACACTTCAACCACAACCAACTGACCTTCTGAATCCAGCTTCAAATTTGACTGAGTCAAGAATTTCATATCAAGAAATTCTTTTGCAGACATAGAATCCTCACCAACAAAAGAAACTCCAAACCACTCAAAAACCCTTGTTAATAACAACCCGTAAGGTAAACCACCAGAAGATTTACCCTCGACAGAGTCCAACATATTCTTCAGGATTAACTCAGGCAAATCAAACTTCCTACCAGCCATGATCATAGACACAACCACAATATCTTGTGAAGACAGATTAGACCTAGTACCAAGCCTAGGACTGACATTCTCAATAGACAGTTTAAAAAGTGCTTGAGCAAGTGGAAGTAATTGTGTAGTGGAAGGAAACACACCCTCAGAAACATTTTCAAGACCAGTAATCAACTTTAACTGATCCTGGTGAGAAAAACCCTCAACATTTTTCGGACCCCTCTTAGTATGAATCGACACAGTAGACGGTGGGATTTTTAAAATCGCACCCAAGAACATCGAAGACAAACAGATCTTAACATCCGAAACAAAAGAAACATACTGATCCGACCCAACTAGTTGAAGATTAGCATAAAATTCTCGAACCAAAGCAGGATAACATATTTTAGGTAAATCAACCAAGAACGATTGAAAACCTAAATCCTCAAACAACTTAACAACACCGCAAGAGTAAAAAGTTTTGCCTGAGAGGGGCTTACCCAAGATGACCTTTCGGCCTGCAAGTCCACGAACAGCCAACATCTCCGATTTAGGCTTTTTCTGAGTTGACTCAACCCCAATCTCATCCCGATTAACACCAGAAAGTTCATCACCGCTCTCAACCGTCACGAGCTCGTCATCGTCCTCATCCATTAGCTTGCGCTTCTGAGAAATAGAAGATGGCTGAGGAGTGTGAGCCTTCACGTTCGCCCTTGTATTCTTCCTCATTGCGAGCCGTAAACCGATAGTTGCTATTGTGATTACGAAAGCTTTTCTGAGAAAATGGGTTAAAACCCTAGCGTCTCGGGGAGGGTTGTATATGTAGTTGAAGAGGCGTGGAGTGAGTAGATATTTTAAAACTCTTTTAACAATTATCAGGGGAGTAGTTTTAGGAATGAAATTAAACGAAGTGATATTCCTAAAATAATTCATGTTTATCGACTAGATACCGAATAACTCAAAATTGTTAACAGCACTTATCACGTATCACATATATATCCCTAGAAACTAAAATTTGAATTTTAAACTTATCATAAATTACACAGATAAACACAAAGTCACGTATTAAAATTCAACACAAAAATTCATCAGTCTAAGCACATAACGGTAATATCATTTATGTACATATATATCAATTAAACACTTAAACTGACCGGCATGCAAAATAAATAAAAATTATATAACATGCTAGGAGTAAGCTGATAGTACCCGGACCATGCTTAAGAGCCTGCTGACTGCACATCACACATACCCAATTCCCTTCTCAGCACGACATATCGTTCTTCAGGAAGAGGTTTTGTGAAGATGTCAGCTAATTGGTCTGCTGTAGCCACAAAAATTAACTTGACAGCACCCTTTGCAACATTGTCTCTCAGAAAATGATGTCTAACATCAATGTGCTTTGTCCTTGAATGATTGACTGGATTTTCTGAAATGTTGATTGTACTTGTGTTGTCACAAAAGATAGGAGTTTGCTTGCATTTGATTCCAAAGTCCTTTAATTGTTGTCTCATCCATAGCATTTGAGAGCAACAGCTACCAGCTGCTAAATACTCCCCCTCAGCCGTAGATAGAGCAACTGAAGTTTGCTTCTTGCTTAACCAAGAAACTAAGCTTTGACCCAAAAATGCACAAACACCACTTGTACTTTTTCTATCAGTTTGACTACCTGCATAATCTGCATCACTATACCCAACAAGATCAAAAGCATTTGTGATAGGATAGAATAAGCCCAAAGTAATGGTTCCACTTAAATATTTAAATATTCTTTTAACAGCTTGT
Organism: Daucus carota subsp. sativus; assembly: GCF_001625215.2. Taxonomy (NCBI): domain Eukaryota; kingdom Viridiplantae; phylum Streptophyta; class Magnoliopsida; order Apiales; family Apiaceae; genus Daucus; species Daucus carota. Next base: position 7,737,876 of record NC_030388.2, read on the forward strand.
AAGTGAGAATCCTTTGGTTTTGCTTGAAATCTAGCACAAACACAAACACTATACATAATATCAGGTCTAGAGGCTGTAAGATAAAGTAAACTACCAATCATACCTCTATACATTCGAATATCAACATCTTTACCATTCTCATCTGCTGTCAGCTTGCTGACAACGCTCATTGGTGTTGATTTCGCCTTGATATTCTCATATCCAAATCTTTTGAGTAGATTCTTGATATACTTTGATTGATGCACATAAATTCCTTCTGGAGTTTGCTTAATTTGGAGCCCCAAGAAATAATTGAGCTCTCCCATCATGCTCATGTCAAACTCACTATGCATGCACTTTGAAAACCACTTACACAAAGAATCATTAGTAGATCCAAATATAATATCATCTACATATATTTGAACAACTAATATATCTTGACCTTTAAAGATAGTAAACAAAGTAGGATCAATTTTACCTCTAATGAAACCATGTTTGATCAAAAATTCACTTAACCTTTCATACCATGATCGAGGTGCTTGCCTTAATCCATATAGTGCCTTCTTGAGCTTGTAGACACGGTTGGGATATTTTTCATCCTCGAATCCTGGTGGTTGCTTGGCATAGACTTCTTCCTTTAGATATCCATTTAAGAATGCACTTTTGACGTCCATTTGATGTAGCTTGAACTTCTTGTAGCATGCAAATGACAAAAGCATCCTAATAGATTCCAATCTTGCAACCGGAGCATAAGTTTGATCAAAATCAATCCCTTCTTGTTGATTGTATCCTTGAGCAACAAGTCTAGCTTTGTTCCGAGTGATAGTACCAAATTCATCAACTTTATTCTTGAACACCCATTTGGTTCCAACAATTGAAGCATCCTCTGGTGGATCTACAAGTTCCCAAACATCACATCTTTCAAATTGGTTGAGTTCTTCTTGCATTGCCATGATCCAATTTTCATCTTGTAAAGCTTCTTGAACATTCTTTGGTTCCTCTTGAGCTATGAAGGCAGCATAAGCACAAATGTTGGCTTGAGCTTTCCTTGTCTTGATTCCAGCTGATTTATCTCCAATGATCAACTGAGGAGGATGATTCTTCACTGTTCTAGTTGATTTTGGTAGATTATGTTGAGCTATGACCTCTTCATTCCTTGCAGTCTGCCTAGGAGGAGTCTGATCAACAACATTTTGGCTTGCTGATGAAGTTTGACCTCTGGATTCATCCAATGTGAGCTTAGACATCTTATCCAAAGTTTCTTCAAGAGATGGAGTGGATTCAGTAGCTTTATTGCCTTCTGAAGTTGTGGCAGTTGACTTGTCAGCTTGCTGATTTCCAGTTTCCTGCACTGTCAGCTTGCTGCTAGTACCTGTACCTGCACATTCTTCCTCATCCCTTGCTAGATCATCAGTAGACTCTTGAAATGAAACTTCAATAGACTCTTCAACAGTATGTTTAGCAAGATTATAAACTCTATAAGCACGACTTGTTAAAGAATAACCAAAAAATATAGCTTCATAAGATTTAGAGTCGAATTTACCATCCCTATCAATGGTTTTGAGTACGAAGCACTTAGATCCAAAAACCTTGAAGTAGCTGATGTTAGGCTTCTTTTTCCTTAGCAAATCATAAGGAGTCTTGTTGAGTATTGGCCTGATAAGCACTCTGTTAAGAACATAGCATGCTGTGTTGACAGCTTCTGCCCAAAAGCTTCTTGGCAGCTTGCTCTCCTGCAGCAATGTCCTAGCTGTTTCTTGTAAGGACCTGTTCTTACGCTCTACAACTCCATTTTGCTGAGGTGTACGAGGTGCTGAGAACTCATGTGAGATTCCTCTTTCTTCACAATAAGTAATGAAGTCTTTTTGGAATTCCCCACCATGATCACTTCGAATACCTACAAGTCTTGTATCTAGTTTGTTCTCAAGCAACTTGATTAGTTTCTCAAATTCACTAAAAGCACAATCTTCAGTACGCAAGAATAATACCCAAGTGAATCTAGAATAATCATCAACAATAACAAAGGCATATTGTTTACCTCCAATACTCTTATAAGCTTCGGGACCAAAAAGATCCAAATGAAGAAGCTCTAAAGGTTTAGAAGTAGATACCATTTTCTTTGCCTTATGTGGAGTCCTTGTTTGCTTTCCCAATTGACAAGCAGAACACGTCTCCATCTTGACATACTTAAGCTTTGGTAGTCCTCGAACAAGCTTCTTTGCTGACAGCTTGCTGAGATGATCCATATGAGCATGTCCAAGCCTTCTATGCCAAATTTCTGGATTATTATCCACAGCTGCTAAACAAACACCTGCCTCCTGTTCTTCAAAGTTCAAAACATATATGTTTCCTTCTCGTTTTGCAACTAGAGGAGTTTTGTTAGCACCAACAAGTATAGTACATCTATCCTTACCAAAGTTAACAATATGACCATCATCAAATAACTGACTTATACTAAGCAAGTTATAAGTAAGACCTTTAACATATTGTACCTTGTTAATGGAAATGATACTATTACCTATAGTTCCTTTGCCAAGAATAGGAAGAGTTTTGCTATCACCAATTGTGACACGTCCACCCTTCTTCATCTTCAAGCTTAGAAACTGTGATTTGTCTCCACTCATGTGCCTAGTGCATCCACTATCCAATATCCATTGATTTGGCTTTACTTTAGACACGAGACAAACCTACAAAACAAACACAAACAACTCAACGTTTTGGTACCCAAATTTTGTTGGGTCCAGCAGTGTTAGATGATAAAACATATTGAACATTTAGATCAGATTTCTTGATCCACATTTGGACCACTTTAGAACTCTTCTTCCACGTTTAGGCAGTCTTATCAGCATACTGTCTAGGAGCTGTCTTCTGTCTGTTTGTGTTGTCAGCATATTGTCTGTGAGCTGACTTCCTTCTCTAGCTTGCTGATTGAGTATTCTTCATTGGACAATTATTAGCAAGATGGCCCTTCTTTCCACACTTGTGACAAGTCACCCAAGGCATGGCATAATTATATGGAATGCCATTTTTCCCTTCATATCTCATTGATGATGTGGATGTAGAAGCTGCACCAATGCCTCCTTTGTCATGAGAACCTTTAGCTTGTTTCATCATTGATTTGAGACTTTCTTCTCCTTGAACAAACTTTCCCATGGCTTTCTGAAGATCCTTGACTTCTTGCTCCAATGATTTGATCTTTTCAGCTTGAATAGAGATTTCGGCTAAGCTTTGAGCTTTGCTTAACTCGAATGCCTCCAAGCTAGCATCCCTAGCTTTAAGATCTGCTCTCAGCGAGCTGAGTTCCTTCATGAGTGTATCATTCCTTCTTTGGATTTGCATGTGTTCCCTTCAAGTTGTGAGATTTGTTCCTTGAGAGTTGCAATGATTCCACTGCTTGCCTTGTCACTCTTTTCATTCAAGAAATCACCTATGACTTTCTTCAAATGAACATTTTCTTTCTCGAGCTCATAGTTCTCATTCTTTAGATCAATGAGTTCCATAATTGATAGACAACTCTTATCCTGCATGGTTAGTTCACAAGATGTTGTATCAATAGAATGTAATTCAGGATTAATAGAATGTACCTCACTATTAGTCTCTGAATCTGAATCAGTTGTCTCTATTGAACCATCGAGACCAACAAGAGCCAAGTTAACCATCTCATCACTTGAAACATCAGAAGCTGATTCATCTTCATCATCACTCCATGTGAGAAGTGCCTTTGATTTCTTTTTGTTCTTGTAATCAGCTTGCTGTTTAGGCGGCTTAGACTTGTTTTTCAGCTTGTAGCAATCCCTTTTGAAATGTCCTTTCTTGCCACATTCGAAACATGCATCATCTTTTGGATCTTTCTTTGCACCAAAAGCTTTGCCCTTTTCTCTTTTCATCTTATTCTTCTTTTCGATCATTCTTTTGATTTTTCTGGACATAAGAGCTAGATCCTCATCTGATTCTGTTTCCTCATCTGATTCCAGCCTGTTGGCAGTAGAGTGAAGTGCAAGATTCTTCATTTTCTCAGTAAGTAGCTTGCTGCTTTCTGAGCTGTTAGCTTCAATTTTAGCTTCAAATTGTTCCAACTCAGCAAATATAGCCAGTTGATCCATAGTATCAATGTTGAGAGCTGACTCCAATGCTGTGACCTTGGCACCATATTCGAATGGAGCTGCATTTAGAATATTCATGTTGATTTCCGATTGAGGAATCTTTTTGCCAAGTCTTTCAAGGCTGTTAAGAGTAACTTGGAATCTTGCTTGACTTTCACGAATGGATTCTCCCTTCTTGATAGCGAAGCTTCCAAATTCTTTCATGAGCTTTCCGAGCTTGACTTTCTTTAGACCTTGTGAGCCTTCATGATACGTTTCCAATGCATCCCAAATTTCCTTTGCTGTTTTGAGAGAAGAGACCTTGTCATATTCAGCTTGATTCAGCCCATTGATCAATGTACTCCTTGCTTTTCTATTGGCAGCAACCTTTGATAGCTCGTCTGCTGTGAGAACATCAACGTCCTTGACTTTGCCATCTTTATCAAGATATTCATAAGGACCTCTTTGCACAACTCTTTGCATTAGGGGATCTCTGGACAGATGAGCCTCCATTTGGCCTTTCCACCAATTGTAATTGTCAGAACCCGTGAGGAGAGGAGCTCTAAAATCGGACTTTCCCTGAAAGTTATCAGCCATATCGATCGATACTATTCCTGTTACAGAAGTATTAGTACAAACACAGCTCTGATACCAATTGAAATAACACACCTAGAGGGGGGGTGAATAGGTGTTATGGCTAATATACCCGATTTTTATAAGTTACCAAATAATTAATCTGTCAATGACAGCCTGCTATTAATTTTCAGAGTAAATAGTTAGCCTGCTAATAAGACAAATGCAATGCAGAAAATGTAAAGCAGTATGCTAGCAACACCAAGAATTTTAGCCAGGTTCGACCCCTAACCCTAATGGTCTACATCCTGGTCCCCTACCAACTGGTAAGAGATTATATTATTAATCAATAATATCAACGATTACAAGATTCAATAATATAACTCCCTTTCTCCCTTGTTCCTGTTATCAGCCTGCTGAAACCCCTGAACCACGAACCAAAAGCCTACCAAGACCTATACTTCCCAAGTATACTCTTCTAGCTAACTAGTTCCCTTGTTCCCTTGTTTCACAAGCTGGATACACAGCAACAACACATTACACCTTGAACAATACAATGAATAAGTGTAATACAACCGAAACTATGAACTCTCAATATAGATATATATACGAATATAAGCACTAGAGCTCAATAAAAGATTTAGCAATGTAAAGAGTTGTATTTCAGAAAGCTTGGTGTGTTCTCCTTGTTGTTAAAACCGAAATCACACTCAAGTATATATACATCACACTAACGGTCATAATCCAACAAATTTCCAACGATCTTGGTAACAACCTCACGTTTAAATTTGATTTGAATAATGAACGTTTGGATGACATAAGTTTACTGAGTAAAAGATAGAACACGTTTGAAATCATCTCAGTAAAGTATTTAAATAAAATCCGTTTGAAACAAAATAGGAGTTGTTCAAAAGATAAGATTGATTTGAGAGAAAATCTCCTATTAGTTAGGAAAACGTTTTTGAATGAAAACTCTTTATAAAACCGAGCTCTAATATTTATATAAGATATATACAAATATTAGAATCCTTACAAAGTCGTTTCCTATTAAATCTCCATGAAAATAGACTTTGATCTTTATCTGATTGTTTCTCTGTTCACGCTGTAAGCCTGCTGATAGCTTGTAAATATTCCTGTAAGCTTGCTGACAGCTATAATCATGCTAACCTCCTGAAATACTGTTAGTCCGCATAAACAACCTTTGATAGCATGCTAACACATATCAGTTTCATGTTATTAGCTTGCTGTTAGTGTCATCATCAAAACCTTGAGAGTATCACATATTACTTTACAAATCTAAATATAAATTGTATTTTATCTATTATTGTTGGTTTGAATAAATATAATCCTATTTCTTTTAGGGTTACTAAATATGAAAAGAATTGTATCATCTTTACAATTCAATAAGAAATACTAAATAAAAAAAGAATTGTATCATCATTTGAATTCAGCAAGAAAAGAATTATATTATCTTTAGAATTCTTGAACCTGATTTTTTAAATTATAATTATATTTTCTATCCGAAATTTAAGAAAAATCAGAAGACTGAATCGAGCAATTCTGGAGACGCCCGCATCCTCCTTTATATATATATATATATTGATGATTGATTGATGATTGATTGATGTAAAAATTTAGCACTCTAACCTTTCACTTTCATCACCTTCGTAAAAAGTTTAAACAGCCATATTTTCATTACAGTATATATGGTAAAAATTTTACATAACCATAATAGCCAATCATTTTTTATTTTTTACTTTTGTCATATAATAGCCAATCATTTTAGTTATTAGTGTCCGAGTTTTTTTATAAGTAGAGATTATATTATGGTGGTCCCCCCCGGACCGCCCGGAGGCCGGATCCCACGAGTGAATCGAAAGTTGGATCTACATTGGATCTTATATCATAGGAGTAATCTGTCAATACGAACACCATTTTCAACAGATTCAGGAATAATCTTCATAGGCAAAAATGGACCATTTTCCAGAATCCCAATGTACATGGGAATAGCAACTCTGATGTACAGCAACATCTTCATCTTCCAGTTGTTGTAGTCATCCTTGTCAAATGGAGGTACTTTGATTCCTAACTTGTGTGTCGACATTGTTATCAGATAAAATTACGATTGTACGGACAGCTAGCTTTTCAGATTGGTTACGGATCTCAGATCTGTATATCGATCAGCGTAGCTCTGATACCAATTGTTAGGTCCAATCAGACGTAGAAGGGGGGGTTGAATACGTCGTACCAATTTCTTCGATTTAATTTAATTGCGGATAATCTTGTTTCAGTCCATGTTAAATCAATCGTAAATAAATAACTCCAGCAAGTCGGGGAATATTCTTTGTATTAGAAATAATCCTCGGGTGCTACAAATTCCAACACAAGTGTCGGCTGCAGAGACTACAATCACTCTATTACAAACTCTCGATAATAACGATATTCTAATTTAACTCTCGAGAATGTGTATAGTGTGTGCACTTACAAAGTGTGTAGTTGTTTTCAAATGAAAACATCAAGCTCTATTTATAGGCTTTCCAACAACTAACCATGGTTAACGAGTTCGTCCTGGACGACTTGAGTTCGTCCTGGACGGATTCGATTTAAGAAAATAAATCTAACTCCTGAATAAGTGAAAGTTGCGCTTGAGTAGATAAAGTCAAAGTTGGCGCCCTCATGGTCAAACCTTGCGCTATACTGCTGTGGGATAAATGACTTAGAAAAAAATCTAAGTGAATTGTAGTCTTGGAGGCGCAAACTTTGACTTAGTCAAAGTTTGCGCTCCAGAGTTGGCGCCACAGTGTAACAGAGGATTGTATGACTTAGAAGAATTTGAGCAACGATGCTTTCGCTGTATGTGGCGCAAGTGTTGACTTTAAGTCAAACCCTGCGCCTGTACAGTGGATGAATGAGGTTTCTTTACTTAGAATTAATCTAAGTGTTGAGACCAACTTGCGCCATTCTTCAAAGTTCTCCCTTGTTATCTCTCATAAGACTGAGGGTTGACCTGGAGAGACTTTCCATAATATATATATATATATATATATATATATATATATATATACATTTATGATTTATTAATTGATTTGATAATTACTTGAATTAATTTCTTATTCAAGTAATAATCAATTAATATCACATATAAATATAAATATATAAATATATATTTTAACTGCAATTCCTTTAAGTCACTTTTAGGAATAGCTCATTTGACTTGGTCAAATATTCGTTGATCGAATCCACTGAATACTTTCGTACGTCCTGACGTCCTGTGCACTGGTCTGGTTCACGAACGACTCGAACTGAAATAATTCCTTGAATCCTTTGCTTGATAATATACTTGTTCAGTCATTCCGGGTTAGGTGTTGCTTCGATAAATTTGATTATAAATAATCAAATTAAATATACTGGAATCTTCTGGTCTTTGATACTTGATCTTTGGGCAATCTTGATAGCAGAAACACATTGAACTTTATTCTTCACTGAGGCTTGAACATGTTAATGAACTTCTTCCAGTGGACGGATGCTCGTCTCAGATATCTTGATTGTCTTTGTCTGTTCGTATCGAATCTCCAACCTGTAGATTCCTGTATTATACTTACGTATTGTTTCCTGTCTTTTGTTGTGTTGAGTTATCGTAATTACATTTACGTTACATTATGCTTTACAATCTCCCCCTATTTGATTGTTAGAGTTCGACAAGCAAATCCTTTAAGAGGATAACTCAACTGACACAATGAAAAAGCATACTAATTTAAACAGGAAATAATACTAAGTACAGTCTGGATTATATCTTACAATTTCCAGAAATCAAAAGTAAATACAAGCAGCCATTGTTCCTCTAGCCTGAACTAATCTCTTCTTGGTTTCTTGGCTCTTGCATTAATCAGCTTTTGCTCTGCTCTTCTCTTTGCAGCTTCCTCCTCTTTCTTCTGAGTGAGCTTGTTCTCAATTTCTTCAATCCTTGCAGTGATGGTACTCAGTGCCACTTGCTCCAGTGTGTTCTCAGGTGGAGGTTGCTCTAGATTCTTCTTCATCTTCTCTAATGTTTGGACATGAACCATTTTCTACAACTTCTTAAAGGTGATATTCAGCTCCATTCCTTCAATTTTCATGATGATTCTTGATGGATGAGCACGAACCCTTGAAGTGTTATGGACAGTCTCTACAGCTTTTCTTATCTCTAGAAGATCAATCAAATCTTTGAGCACGCTCTTGTCTTCTTTCACAACTGACAACTTAACAGCAGCAACAGCACGAATGATTCTTTTGGAAGAGAATCTTCCAATTTCTGTAAGTGGTATAGCAGTGGCCTCAGAGTCTTTCTTCTTTTTGAATATCACAGAAGGAGGATTGTAAGTGACAACAGGTGCTTTTGGATTTTCAGGAACTTCAGGGTTTAGTGGAGGCAGTGGATATGGTGGTTGACGATTGATGGCAGATAGGTCTAAGTCTCTCAGAGCAGCAAAGTTCAGAAGATAGGCATATAGCAGTTCAGCAGTTAGTCTTCCCTTGCTTGTCCTTGAGCACTTCTCCCTGACTTGAGCTTCCAGATATTTCAGTATACGAGGATTGTATGTTGACAATGCTTCATCAGTGAGTCCAATACTCTAAATCATACCATCCTTGAAATACTTGATAACTGAAGGCTTGTCATGAATTTCAACTCCAATATCAGAGATCCATTCTTCCACCATATCTCTGAATATTTCATTATGCTTTCTGCCGGTTGAGATGATCTTGTTTCTTACCACAAACAGCTCAGTTAAAGAGAGATCTCTGAGAAACTGACTTGACACATGCTTGAGTCCATGGCCTTCTCTCTGTAGCTCAAATGATATGTTTACCATCCATCCTCTCCTGGGAAGAACAGCAACAGACAGAGTAGAAATGATATCATTTAACACCTCGTGATAATCATGTAAATCCTTGTAGTTGTTCCTGAAGGAGTCAAAGATATCTTTTACTTCGTCATCATTATTTTCTTGAGTGACCTCTGGAAAATCAAACACAGATCTAGCAATGTCCCATTCAGCTCCATCTTTGTGTAAGTTGGCAAGTCTCCTTTCCCTTCGAATTCGTCTTTGATTTTCTAACTTCTCCCTTGCTCTCCTTTGCTCAGCATAATCCCTAGAAACATCAGCAATATCTTGTGGATTTGCAATTTCAAACTCTTCAGGAGGGAAGATGTCATTGTGATATGCAAGTTCATCAGCAAAGACTTCATTGTCTGGGATTTCTCCTTCTTCAAGATCTTCATTCTCAGCACCAACCATCCTTATCACTCTGTCATCCACAAACTCATGGATGTATTCATCATGACTGTAACTGAATTGATGTTTAAGAGCAGAATCAATCAGTTCTTCAGACACCCCTGTGATCACCCTTTTTCCCTTTGCTTTTTCTGCTGCTCTCTCCCCCTCAGTTGAGTAATCCTCTCTGGAAGGTTGAGATGCCAACAATTTAGCTTCAAGAGCAGCCAACCTTTGTTCCATTGTTGATTCGATTTCCACTAACTCCTCCCGTAGAACAAGATTCTCAGCTTCAAGATGTTGAACTTTGAACTTCAGAGCTTCAAATTCTGTCACAGATACAGTTGGAATATTAGATTCAATTGTAGGTTGGGTTGATGGGTTCTCACTAGTTCGTTCTGCAGGTGTTTCTCTCATTTCACTCAAGACTAGAGCACTCAGTGGGTCAGAGGGTTTCTGTATAACAGGTTCTGTAAGTGTTTCCCTCTCACTCAAAGAAGTTCCAGCTTCTGTAAATGTACCTGCAAGGGAAATCTTCTTAGCCTCTTCTAGAGAGGTCACAGAAGGTGCAATGAAGGTTCGTGAGCCTTCGTCCTCAGTTTCCTCGTCAGATGAATCTGAGTCATTAGAAACAAGTTGCCAACTACTCGAAGGTAGTGAGTCCTTAGTTGGATCCTGAGTTGGAATCTCAGGGTGGGTAGACACAGGGCTCGAAGGGATGTGATCCTTGAATAGGCGAAGCACCCTGGTTTCCCACAACTGCCTTTGACGGCGAATGACTTTGTGACAAGTCCTCTATAACTGGCACACTTCCTGATATGAAGGGCTCAGAAATAGATTGCCGTTCACCTTCGAGAGGTGAAGAGTCCCTTATGGGATCTGGGAATGTTCCTCCCAGGGGGGTAGACAAGGATGGAGAATTTGGCAATTCATCCAAGTTTCCCCCAGAAGCCTGTGAAGGCACTTGACCCTGAATAGGATCAGAAACAACAGTGTCTATCCCTGACATGGACGACAAAGTGTTAGCAACCGTCAATTCTTCAACTGTGTGTGCAACCTCACTGTGCATTGTAATATCATGTGGCTGAGGTGGTGAAGAAATAGACATATCTGCAGTTGTCTCAGGTTCTATCTCCTTTCCTGACTAGGAGACAGAGCTGCAGTTTCAGAAACAACCTCCTTTTGTGGTGCACTTAAGGCTCTTTCTCCCTCTCTCTCAGAAATATGAAGTGGTTGGCTGAGGGGTTGAGAAGTTTCTGCTCCAAGTGTTTGTGAAGTGGTGCCTTGGTTATGAACTTGGGGGATTTCAAGTTCATTGGCACTTGTGAGAAGTGGTGAAAGCTGATTGGAATCCAAAAGATTCTGAACCCAATCAGGTGCACTAAATGATAAGTTGTCAGAATCAGAATGGATACCTGACTGTAGCAGTGGATTGTAAGTGTTGGAGAAAAGCTCATCAACATCCACCATCACATCATTAGAAGGTGCAGCTGCAGTGGTTTGAGCAGGGCTATCCACTTCATCCTCAGAATCAGTGGAATTATCCTGCAAAGAATCCTCTCCTTCAGATTGAGCATTGTTGTCTGAGGATGTTTCTGCATCTTCCACTATCACCTCTTCTTCAACTTGAGAAGTTTGAGCCTCAGGAACATTGGCTTGACTAGGTGGCTCAGTGACTTGCTCAGATTGTTCTTCAGGAACCTCTTCTTCAGGAACTACAGGATCAGCAACATTCTGAACATGTGGTGGAGGCAAGTTCTGGTTGTTTAGAAATTCTTGCATTGCCTCCGGAAGGACCACATCCTCATTATTGGTGTAGTTCTGATGGTTCTCCAGCATAGAGATCACTCTTGTAGTCATGAAAGAGCATATGACATTGTCTATATTAGGATAGACAGCTCTTTCAGCAGGAGTCAGCAGTTGGTTCAGCACTATCTGGAAGAACCAAGGATATAGAAGTACATTCCTGTTCTTTCTTAAGGAGTCCTGAAAAGCTCCCATTATCAGATGCCCCAGATTAATCCTTGTGTTCTGTGCTATTGCAATTCCAATTTCTTGGTTAAAGGTAGTAATTCCATGGAACCCTCCAGTCTTTGGTGCAAATACATGAGAAATGGAATTAAAGAAGAAATTCCATTCTCGAGGTAAATGCTTGACGTACATCTTTGCTGGAAGATCACCATTCTCCCTCTGGCAATGAATAGCAAAGAAGAAGTTTATTCTTTCAGCCCGGTCTGGAACATCTTCAAAATTTTCAGTTGGCAGATGGAGTGCATTGTTCAGGGTGTGTTCAGTTATCATCAGTGTTCGTCCCTGAATGACACACTTGAGTCCAAATACCTGTCCTTCATTTACAACAGAAACAGAAGACAGAAAATCTCGAAGTAGAGATTTTTTAAGGTATACAGACTCAGTCATAGCAAATCGTGCGAATGAAAATTCAGACATATATCGAACCCAGCGTCGATAATTCGCTTGCGTAATTAAATTATTATTTTCAACAATAGTGAAATTTGTTTTCGGAATCTCAAAATTTGCAGCCATTTTTAATTAGAATTAAAAACGATTATAAATTTCGTTTCACGAATAATAACGAACAAATTTCAATTTATGTCACGAAAATAATTAATTAATAACGCTCCGTAAAACCCTAATTCCAAGAATTTCAGATTTCGATGAAATTAAAGTATGTTGTACTTCTTGAAATTCTAAGAATAATGGTATCGGTTTCGCAAATTATGGACACAAAAATCACGTACAAAACTAGCCTAGAAGTCCAAGAGGTTCAAAAAACCCTTACGAAAAACGATCACGGATCGTAAAAAGATTCGGATCAAATGAAAGCTCTCGTTCTAAGGAATCTAGAACTGGTCTCAGATTAGAGAATGGACAAGGATTGGTGTGAGTTTTGTGGATTTGAATGTGTACGAGTCCGTGAATTTTGAAGGCAGTGGAGAGAAGTTGCGTCTGTGTGTGTATATGTGTATATCGGCTGATGAATAAAGAAAAAGAAAACTACACAAGTCATATACTTATACGCCTGTAAGAGGAGGGCGCAACTTGGTTAATTACCAAGTTGCCCCTCATGCTGTAGAGAGGGAACAGGTTTGGGCGCAACAAATGAATTTACTGAAATGCCCCTTAGTGACTTAGAGGAAAAACGAAGTCGAGATTCACTGATATATATATACAATCAACCAGAGGCGCAACATTTGACTGAAGTCAAATGTTGCGCTTCAAATGGAGAGAGTTACTTAGCACAAGTCTAAGTACGTGAATACAGTGGCTATACATACTTGGCGCAACATTTGACCAAGTCAAATGTTGCGCTGGGTATGTATTCCCAGTATAACAATATATGCAAGAGTGAAGAAACAATTCTAACTCAAGTCACAGTAGCCAAGAGGTATACTGACCCTGGGCGCAAGTTTTGACTTTAGTCAAACCTTGCGCTTAGGTTCAGTACAAACAAATAACTCAAATTACGTTTATTGAATTATTTTGTTCGAGACAAAATAATTTAATAAATAACTTGAATAAATCACAATTAATCTAAATAAAGTTAAACTAAATTAAAATTAGTCAACCAATATCTAAATTAATTATGCTGCAAATATTTTAATTAAAATTTAATTAATGATCAACTTAAAATAATTTGAATTGCTTCAAATCCATTAATCAAATATAATTAAAATATGAATTAAATAAACACTGATATTCATTAATTGAATATAAGCACTTAAATAATTCAAGAAAATTAATTCTAAATATCTACCACTTAGCAATTAATCACATAATCACATAAAATCATGCAAATCATATTAATTTTGGCAAATAATTAAAACTAATTATCAGATTATTATGTAAAATACTGGATGCTCTTTGTAAATTCACAAGTCCTGAAAATATGTACATTTTAAAACTTGTGAATCTTACGAACAAATTGCAGTTATTTCTTGTCTAATTAATTAGACATATTTAACATCCCAAGTTCACCAACCAGTCTAGAGAAAGTGGATTCGTCTAGTGGTTTAGTGAAGATGTCTGCAATTTGTTGATCAGTAGGTACGAAGTGTAACTCTACTGTTCCATTCATGACATGCTCGCGAAGGAAATGATACCTGATATCAATATGCTTTGTCCTGGTGTGTTGAACAGGATTGTTGGCAATGGCAATGGCACTCGTGTTATCACACAGAATCGGAATTTTATCCAACATGAGTCCATAATCTTGCAGTTGATTCCTCATCCACAAGATTTGAGCACAACAACTCCCAGCAGCTATGTATTCAGCTTCACCTGTAGACGTAGACACGGAGTGTTGCTTCTTGCTATACCATGACACCAACCTTCGTCCAAGAAACTGACAGCTTCCTGAAGTACTTTTCCTATCAATCTTACATCCTGCAAAGTCAGAATCTGTATAGCCAATTAGATCAAAACCTGTATCTTTAGGGTACCAAATCCCTAGATTGGGGGTTCCCTTAAGATACCTAAAAATACGCTTAACAGCTATAAGATGAGACTCTTTAGGATCAGCCTGGAATCTAGCACATAAACAAGTTGCGAACATGATATCTGGTCTACTAGCAGTTAAGTACAAGAGAGAGCCAATCATACCTCGATACTTCGTGATGTCAACTGACTTACCAGATTTGTCCTGATCAAGTTTGACAGCAGTTGGCATAGGGGTTTTGGCAGTAGATGCTTCTTCCATTCCATATTTCTTCAGAAGATCCTTGATGTATTTAGATTGGCAGATAAAAATACCGTCAGGCTTCTAAATAACTTGAAGTCCTAGAAAGAAGGACAATTCTCCCATCATGCTCATCTCATACCTGCTCTGCATCAGCTTAGCAAATCTCTCGCATAAAAGATCATTAGTAGAACCAAATATAATGTCGTCGACATATACTTGTACAAGAATTATATCATCCTTATGCTTTTTATGGAAAAGAGTTTTATCGATGATACCTCTGGTGAAACCATTTTCAAGTAGGAACTTGGAAAGAGTGTCATACCAGGTTCGAGGGGCTTGCTTCAGGCCATAAAGTGCTTTGAAGAGAAAGTATACGAAGTCTTCAAATTCTTTGTCTTCAAACCCAGGGGGTTGTTCAACATAGACTTCCTCTTCTAGATCACCATTCAGGAAAGCACTTTTCACATCCATCTGATATACTTTGAAGTTGGAGTGTGCAGAAAATGCTAAGAACATCCTGATTGCTTCAAGCCAAGCAACTGGAGCATAGGTTTCATCATAGTCAATTCCTTCTTCTTGCGAATAACCCTTTGCAACCAGTCTTGCCTTATTCCTCGTAACAATACCATCTTCATCCAGTTTGTTTCTAAAAACCCATCTAGTGCCAACTATAGATTTTCCTTTAGGTCTTGGCACCAGCTTCCAAACTTTCTGCCTTTCGAATTGATTGAGTTCTTCCTGCATTGCAGATACCCAATCTGGATAACTTAGAGCCTCTTCAACTTTCTTTGGTTCTGTCTGAGACAAGAATCCAGCAAAGTTGCATTCATTCTGAGTTGTTCTTCTAGTCTGCACTCCTGTGTCTGGATCACCAATGATTTGTTCAACAGGATGGTCTCTACTCCATACCCTTTGTCTTGGCAGATTCAATCTTGATGATTCACCAAAATCATAGTTGTGTTGAGTGTGATGACTAGTAGATCCACTTTGACTTACTCCCCCTGAGCTGATGTAAATTCTATTTGATGATCCTCCACTTTGACCACTGTGACCATGATGATCATTTGTATTGTTGCCAATATTTCCTCCAGATGGTTCGGGATCAGCATTTCCTTCATTTGTATTAGGTTCCCTTATATCAGCTTCAGGTTGATCTTCTCCTAAATAGATGTCTTCTAAATTCTCAAACTCCAGAGAAATAGATTCATTTTCCTTTTGGAGACTTGGGAGTTTGGTATCATAAAATCTTACATTGATGCTTTCAATCAGCTTGTCGTCATTGATCAGATAAACCCTGTAGGCCTTAGACTCCAAAGAATAACCCAGAAATATGCCTTCTTCAGCTTTGGCATCAAACTTTCCCATATGCTCTTCTTTTAACACAAAGCATTTTGCACCAAACACATGAAAGTAACTTAGTGATGGTTTTCTGTAAGTTTAAATGTAAAGACAACCCTATCTGTTACATAGGGATGATAACTCAACAATAGAACAGGACAAGTAAATAACACTACGCCTGCACCGGAATCAGAAGATACTAAGACAAAGGTTGAAGAAGCCATCTACAGTCTTGAAGGAATAAGTTCACTGGAAGAAGTTCATTAATATGTTCATGCCTCAGTGAAGAATAAAGATTGAAGTATTCAAGATTGTGGAAGCAATGAAGATGTTGTCCAAGTACTCGAAAGATTTCAGTGCAACCCCTGAAGCAAGATATTTCTATATATCTTGGTTGGTTATTTATAATCAACAAACTGAAGCATAAACTAACCCGGAACCGACTGATCAATGTTTGCTGACAAAGACGGTACAATGTTTAACTTCAGTGTTAGTCGCTTGTGAACCAGACCAGTGCACTAAGCGTCAGCACGTACGGAGCTTTGCAAAGTATTTATCGATCGAAGAATTGATCCAGTCATATCAAGTCATTTGTTCCAAAGCCAAGCCAAGCCAAGCCAAATGCCAGCTATGCCAATGCTTACTGCTCAAATGCCATATGTCAAAGCTTCCACAGAAAGCCATATCAGGAAGTGACATTTTATATATGTGTGCACTTATATATTTGTATATGTACAAATATATTTATATATATGTATATATAATTAAATATAATATATATAATATATATGTATATATGTTTTTTAAACATATGTATATGTATATTTATATGTATATATATTTAAATAAATATATATGTATATAGTATATGTATTTATATTTTACATAAGCAATTACATAAGTAAGTCTGTATATATATATTATATTATGTGCATAAATATATCTATATTTATATTTAGAGAGAGTTATATATATCTTTATATATATATTTATATTTATATTTACACATAGTTATATGTATATTATATATATTTAAATATATGAGAATATGTTTAAATATATGTATATATATATTACTATATGTTTATATAAATATTATATATATATATATATATATATATATTTATATATACTTTTCTTTATATATATTTATGTTTATATTTATATTTATAAATAACTATATATATCTCTATATATATTTATATATATTTATATTTGTATTTACATATAATTATATATTATATATATTTGAATATATGAGAATATATTTAAATATATGTACATATATTATTATATGTTCCTATAAATAATTTATATATATGTATATATATTTATATATACTTTTATTTATTAATATAAAGATAATATAATATATCATATATATTATGCATGGAGATGATGTCACGTGTTCACAACTAGGGTTTCGGAGCACCACCTTCCTTGCAGTGCTTACTGGGACATGTTGTTAGCCCCATTTGAATCAAACCACAAGCGACTAAGGCATATATACATACAGTGGTCACTGGAAGGAGCGCCACTTAATATTTGTTATGAAATAAACAATGTATGTATCACCTCTACACACTGATGCACAGGAGAACTTGTAGTGGCGCAAGTACGCTATAAGGAAATGAGTCCAAGACTCTGTCAACTGTGAAGCATATGAGCGCAAGGACAGGTTGGGAAATTCACAAGTTGCGCCAGATAAAAAGACTTCAGTATACTGTAGTGCAGCGGCTGTTGTAACTTTTGCCAAATAAGTTGAAGGCAAACTGATCACACCAAGGCCACTGGATGGCGCAACTTGAGCATAAACAAATATAATATAACTGAGGGAGTAAACTCAACCATAGGAGCGCAACTTGGTTAAGGTAACTAAGTTGCGCCTGGATACATGTATATGCTGCTGTTGCTTTTATCTGTCTATGGAAGAACTGGCGCAACTTCATGTTAACCATGGTTAATGTTAGTGGTGATACTAACAACTAGGAGTGATAACACTGGACTGCTGTGGTGATTACTAGCGCCAGTTGCCAGTTGCCTTCAAAGAAACTAAGGCAGGGAGCTTCTTATAGTGTTGCACAGAGAAGAAAACTCAACAGCGCAAGTTGGAGTTGGAAAAAGATTTCTTCAAAGCAAGTTTAACTACACTGGTGGTTTAGTGATTGTAGCGCCACTTAGCTACAGTAGTGAATATACGTTGCATGAAGAAATACTAGGCGCAACTTGGATCACCTGGCTTAACCATAGTTAGTTTATGAAAAGCCTATAAATACCCCATGTGTGTTCTCACAATTGAAACACACACTCTTGACATATATTGTACAAACTCTGTCCACACAACCCCTTATCTTAGCACAACCAAAGAAATATATTTTTAGAAGCTAGGGGTTGTAGTATTTGTATCAATAGTCATTGTAGCCAACCTTCGGGTTTGGATTTATAGCAACCTTCGAGGTATTTATCAATATACAGATATACCTTGGAAAATATTGTGTGTTGGTTTAATATTTTCATTTCCTCAGAAACCGACCCAATAAATATCCGGAACACGAAACCCATTACAGAACTGCAATTTGTTTATCCGCAAGATTCGAAAGAATTTTAAATTGTAGTGAGTATCGTATTCAACCCCCCTTCTACGATACTTTGGACCTAACAATTGGTATCAGAGCGAGGTTGATTGATATACAAATCAGGATCCTTATCTTACGGAAAATCAAGAACCTAGCTTTTGATATTTGATTAGGGGAAATGTTCTTCCGGTTTGTGTTGCTGAATTTGTCCGTAGGCCTAAGCAAGGATTATCTGTCGGATACTGAACTTTGGACCAGGACTTATAAATTTATACTTTAAATTTTAAAAAGTTTATTTTTTAAATTTGACTTAATTTATTTTAAACTTATTAATTGAGTTTATTATGAATTAATTAAATTTGTCTTATAAACTTAATTAAATTTACTTTATAAACTTTACTAAATTCATTTAATAAATTTGCTTAAATTTATTTTAGACTTGTAAAGTTTACTCTTAGACTTTATCAAGTTTATCATAAATTTTTATAAATTTATTATTTAAATTTGTATAGTTTATGATTTAAATTTAAGTTAAAATATAAAATATAAATTTAAGAGGATTTAACTAATTATGGATATAAGTTCAAGTTCAAGGGTTCAATTTAGTTTGTTTTGGAAACTATGATTTAATTGGAGACGAGACACTTGAATATTTTCAAAATTTAAATTTATTTAATAAATTTTAATATATTTACTAAATGGATTTAAAATAAATTTATTCTAAACTTATTCAGTTTATTATGAATTTATTGGATTTATTTTTTAAATATAATTAAATTTACTTTATAGATTTAAGTAAGTTTATTTTATACTTTATTTTCTTTCATCTTTTAAAACTTATTTTTAAATTTATTTTCTTTATAATTTAAACTTAGTTTAAATAATCAAGTGTCCCGTAACCTTTTTAATTATTCTACTCCAAGACAAATCAGATTGACATTTAGTTGAGACAGATCAGGCTGACAGATTAATACAAGACAAACACCGGGCTTTCAAATACCAGATTCTCAGATGCGGTAATGGAAGTACATTGATGACCCAATCCAATTGATTACTCAAAGGATTATTAGAAGCAGTTTTCTATGTTCAACAAAGCTGATTGTGATTCGAAGAAGATTCTATTGAAGACTGATTGGACACTACTGACAGTGAATTTTGAAGAAGGTACTTCAGGCCTTGATCTGAGTAATTACTCCGACTTGATTATCAGATCACCAGATCAGGATGGAAATTTGCTACATCTACAATGAAGCATCTTTCTAGGGCTCGGAATGTCAACTTTGAATGGCACCACTAGTGGTAGGAAAAGAGGAGTTTTTGCAGAAGAATCTTCAAGGGATTTCAATCTAACTCAGTGATTCAGGGATATACAATTACACAGTGAATTGTATCAATGCTAAATCCATCCAGAGTCAACTGAACCAAAGACAGAGAACTGTGGAGGTTTAAGGATATAATTATTGAGTTACAACCGCACCAAATCAGTTTCGTGCATTTATGTCAGAACCATAGGATTGAACAGAAGAGTTTTTAACTGCTGAATTTGAGGAAGCTCAAGTCGATGAAAGTTAACACTTTTGAAAAATGTGAGGACAGAACTTCAAGGATTAGCATAACACTGTCTGAGAGGTTTAGTCATGTCAGATTCAGATGGAATCCATTAGTTCCAAGTGGAGACTCTTCGGGGTTTAGTTCGACAGGTTGTTTTTCAAAACTGAGTTGGTCAGTACACACAATATTGATTGGTATCTTTAGCAAAGAAGGGTTGCTATATATATATTTGAAGCCTCGACAAAACAAGGATGATAGGGCTTGTCTGAAATTCAAGTGGATGTTTTGAAAGAAACATCACAACAAGTTCTTATGCTATTTTAGGAAAGGTGTGAGATGGATCAATTGCTGATGAGAAGGATGATTATGGTTATCTGGCTATCCTAGCATTCTCTGAAGATGACTCAACTCGCATATCTCAGGTACGAATTCTTTCTTACTATGCATTACATATTTCTTTAAATTCAAAGCATGTTATAAATCTCTGAGTAGAATTGTTTAATACACAAGCACAAGCATGATAGCATCACAATAGATAATGATGAACCAGTATGCTAGATCACTATTCTGGTAACTAGGATTGATGATAATCTTGTGCATGTGTCTTTAGCAGATTCTTAACATGTGTATGAATATTTAGGATCTGATTATTTGCAATGGTGAGATTAGAAGCTTTCCTTTGGAAAACAACTCTTAGTTTTAGGGGTTATGATCCTAGCATGTATAACTTTGTTAAAACATTTACTTTCAGATTCCCTAGTACAATTATATTTGCTTATCTAATCTGAATTGTTTGTTAAGGATTTTATTTTGTTCTATGATGGAATGTCTACCTTATGTCAGTAAAACGTTTAGAACTTCATGTTAGATCTAAAACTGACTTTGGTAATAGAGATAGTATAATGCCATATAACAATAGAGTGGGATTAGTATGAATTGATAATGTGATTCTTAATTTGTCTATGATCATTATGATTTTAGGAGATTATTGAATATCTGTAATTCTACTTGCTACCTTTTGCACTTGTGTTAATTGGTTTAAGTAGAGAGTACTGAATCTTCCGAATTGCATAACTGCCTGTCTTGCTCTTGTCTTATCTTTGATTGTTTGCCATGTGTATTCAACATCATGTTTGCTTATTTTCATGTCATAAATGCATGTCTTTGTACTTGCATTGATTTTAGAAAAGCATGTTTGAGAATCACATTAGGGCAATGTCTAGATAAGAATTAGCATGTTAAGGTTGCTTTTGTTGTTACCACTGTTAAAGAAAAATCTCTAATCGATCCGGACCCAGTTATGATTGGGGACCATAGAACTCTTTCCATTTGTGATTGCAGGTTACATATGTTCCATATGATTTTTGGTGCACTCTGTTTGCTGAGTAGCTGAAATCATATATTTACCAAAAGTACCCTGTTAGCATATGTGATCGTGTGAGCAGTTCCGTCAATAATCTTTGGAAGATGACAACGAAGATTCTCTTATGGGACATGCCTATTTTATAGAATGTCATCATGGAAGAATATCTTTCTTGGAAGAGTCGAAGCACACAAATTCCCAGTATCAGACGGTTCTCTGACAAAGGACATTATGTCAGTTCATGGAATAGTGTTTTATCTTAAATCAAGAAGGATGTGAATTTTTCTCGTAGCTAATATGGAACTTCAATTGAAGATGGAGTGAGCTGTTTCGGTAGTAAAGCTTCATCAGATTAGTGTTAGCTATAGCATCTGAAGCTCTCGCACTTGTATGTCAAAACAAGGAGCTCTTTTTATTGTAAGAAGAGAATTGGTGAGAGGACTACTTCATCTGGAATACAATATGGATGAAGCTCATGAGGTATGTCAATATAGAAGTCGAAGGAGCATCGCACAGAAGCAAAGATATGATCAACATTACTGAGCCGCTTCAGATGATACATATGGATTTCTACGGATCAATTAATATTATATCTGCAAACAAAGCCAGATATCTTTTTGCGATGATCGTTGACTACTCTAGACTCTTTTGTGTTGTTCATATGTGTTCGAAGGACAAGAAACGTAACAAATGAAGGTTGATCAAGATGAACCCTGATCATTGATAAATCCAGAAAGACACCATTCTTTCCAGTGACCAATCAGAAGCAAACACTAACTCTTGGTATGTGTTTGGAGGAAAATGCCTCTTTGCAAATCCTGCATTTGAAGATCAAAGAATATTTTCCTCGGCTACTCTATGGAGTCTACAATCTACAGGGTGATTGTGATTGATCAATAGAAGGTGATTGTAAGTCTAGACGGGACATTGAACGACACTTTGCTCCAAGCTGTTAAAGGTGATAGTATTGGTTTAATAATGATTCAGATCCAAGCAGAATCTCTTTGCAAGGATAAGGATTATTAAGGAGATCCCAGCAACAGCTTAAGGGGAGCATTTGGTGGATCCACTAGTCAAACTCAACACCACACAAGATGAACAGGACATATCAAGAACGTATCTGCTTAGACAAAGGGTTTGGAGTCAATATCATTCCCGGGTTCTAGTTCTTAAATGTTCCTAACGGTGAAGTGAAGACTGGGAGAGCTATTGTGAAAGGATGGTATTTCTTTGAGTTTCAATCTGAAGTGAAACTTGAGGAAGATTCAGAAGCTCTTAAATGGATCCAGATTGAGTGATTGCACAGCAATATGATCTCAATCAAGTTGGAAAGCAGATTGTGTGGATTCTGATACCCTGACCTAAAGACAATTCAGTACCTAGTACTTGTCGGGTATTCAGATTCCAACTGGATAATTTTGGCTCTGTTACGAGGGACAAGCCAAATCTGGTTGCTTAGAGTTACTTCAAAGGAGAAGGTCATGAAGATGATGGAAACAGAATCTTCAAGTTTAGGACTCTACATCTTACGGGACTCAACGACCTTCATGATTGAACTAAAGCACCATTGACGAGACTCTGGTTGAGGATATTACAGTGAACTGGAAAATAAAGCTTCATGCAACATTTCAAGGACTTTTCAGTTGCAGATTCACGGAATTTATATTCTCTTTCTTCACCAGCTCTCTATGAGTTGCTATCCAACACCTGATGATCGTCACAGACATGGTATGACTTCTGACTAGCATATTATTTTGATATCTGTTTGCTAGAGTCATATTTGGTATCCAAATTATTATCTCTCATGATACAAGGCACACACAATACAACTATTTGTGCTGTGATACCATGATTATATTATTTGTGGACTAACATCACATGTGCAAGATAATTGCTAAGTGAATGCAGATTAGTGATATGATGAGTTTGTTGGAAAGTTGCAATTCTTTATGGTCTACTAGTTAGCCTAAAGAATGATTGCAATAAAAGGAAGTCAAGGATCTTTTGAATATGCGTATTTTGGAAGATTCTAGATCTGCCAAGACTTATGCCAACAACCACTGGACTTGATCAGAACAAGAAAGGTACATCAACTGAAATGTCAAGTCTCAGAGATATTCAACTCATCATTTTACTTAACTGCAAGTAGATCACATACTATATTTTCTATAAGGTATTACTTCCTTCATGAGCATGTCTATCGTATTTCTTGAATGAATTCATGAGTATTAAATTGTCTATACATAGGACTTGTGAATTTATTTAAAATCCAGTACCTCGTGCTTTTTGCTATTATATGTGATTGCCATGTTTATTGCTTTGCATGCTTAAATGGTGATTATATGTTTTAGCATGAGTGTTTGTTATTTCAATTATTTAAATTGTGTTGCATGACAATTAAGTGACTTATTTGTTCATGATTTAAATAATTAGAGATGACATTAAGCATGACTTAATTATGTTATTTTTCTTGATCTATTCTTCTTCAACAATTGGTATCTAGTAGAGAACTTTGTCATAATTTAGTTGTGATATATCTGTATTTGTGAACATAC
Source organism: Daucus carota subsp. sativus (assembly GCF_001625215.2). Lineage (NCBI taxonomy): Eukaryota > Viridiplantae > Streptophyta > Magnoliopsida > Apiales > Apiaceae > Daucus > Daucus carota. The sequence goes on from NC_030388.2 coordinate 7,761,844, forward strand.
TTAGGATTATTTTCTAGGTTGAATTCATTTTTATAGGTATAAAATCTGAAGCATGATTTTTTTTTTGTTTCTAAACTTGTAACTTGTATCAGTAATTGGTATGTGGTTAGAATCTAGTTAGAATTTAGTCATGATATACTAGTATTTGTGGAGTTACTTAGATTCTCTCTAGGCTGAATCCATTTATATTGGTGTATATATTTGAAGCATAGCTATGTGTGTTAGATATTTGATGAAATATTAATTGGTATTTTATTTCATGTCCACCTACATATAGTTGTGATACTTTTAGTGTTAGTGATATTGTTTGCATGCTTATATGTATATCACTAATATTAATTGTCAATATTTTTCTGCGAGGAGTTGTGTGAGTCCACTTGTGTTTAATGATTATCTGTATAAGACTCGTGAACTTTTCTTCAACTTTCCCTCGGGCTTGCGAATATCTTTGTATGATTGTCATGATTTTTGTTGTTATATGCTGATCTGATAATTATATGATATTGCGTAGGTAATTATTATTTTATCCTAGTTAAATTGTGATCCACAATTATATGCTATTTGTTTCATGATTAACTTTGATAGAATAATAGAAGCATGATTAATTCATCTTTGAAATATTTGATTGGTATCTTTTCTTGATGCTTTATTGATATTTTATTTGTGAATTGATTGTGATGTATTGGCACTGGTGAAATATTGTTGCATATTTCTTAAAACCACTAGTGCTAATATATTTTAGGTGTTTAATATTCTGAGTACAAGGGAGACAACAAAATCTTTATTCTGTCTCATATTTATGTTCTGGAGTGGTGAGTTTCTGTCAAGAAATTTCCTTATCAATTGATTTCAACAATTGGTATCCACTACTCTATTTCATAAATATTTCTTAGAATATTTTACATCAATACATGAAGCGTCATAGGACGAGACATTGATTATCTTGTATTTGTGTACTTGGTGATCTTTGTTACTTGCAGCGTCTGTTTTGACGATGTGCTAGTATGAGGCCTTTTCACTAATTAGTGTGGCGAGTGCTTTATACACTGTAGTGCATAAATTTTCTTGTTTACTTTTTAAATTGTAGTGAGAAACAGGAGTCTGTGTCTTTTTCAAAGACAAGTTCATTTAAACCTTTTATGCATAGATTCAGACTCTCGTACTCAAACCAGTTTTTAATGGAAAACTTTGATTCTTTCATCGGTTGTGATGTTCATTTTTTATGAAAATCATTTTACAGTCACAACTGATTCTTTTTTCTCAAAAGATTAAATGCAATTGCTTTCATTCAAAATCATAGATTTTCTAAAGTGCATTTATATCTCATTCTGTTCTTCGGAACTTTATTAGCCTATTGGCTTTCCTAGATAGTCATAAGGTTGAAAACCAACAATCTTTATCCCAGACTATAAAACCAAATTCAGAACACATCCCAACTTTTCCCCTGGAGTAATAAGGAACTTATTAGACTAGAGGTCAATGAGGGAGAAACTGTACTTGTTGCAGCAAATAAGGATGTGAGGGATAGTGTACCCACATCTCTACCTCTCAAGAAGAAAAGGCGTTTTGAACTTGAGGTAACTGTTGCTCATCTGTATTCTCTCAAAAGAATATAGAGCTGAAAAGGCAATAAAACAGTCTCTGGAATCATTCTCTCAACAGGATGAGTCCATTGAAATTCGCTCGTCAGCCAGAGCATCTTGTATTGAGTCAAGCACATCATCAGTAATCACTCTGATGAAGAGCCTAAACAAAAATCTTATGGACACAATACAAGAGAGTGCACAGTAAGGTTAAAGGTTTTGATCCAGAAGCAACTTCTTCATTTACCATTTTACGGTAGATAAGATGGTTGATGCCTTTACAGGTGTAAGGAGGAAACGAGGATCTGATCAATTGCCAAATATTCAGGATTCTCGTCTCCCTCCCCAGATAAGAACAGATCTGGATCCAATCGGAATGGATTTCCTATTTATAGGAGATCGGCAACTCTTTGACTATGAGTCAATTTATTGATGAGTCGGTTGAGGATCGGGGATTTACGAAACCCCATTGCACCGCCAGTGACCTCTCTTGAAGTGGCTATGGTGATTTTCTCATGCAGGTACAGAAGACCATACTTTGGGTGCTGAGAGAAACACTGTGAGCAAAACACTGAGAGTTAAAAACTTTGGTGAGATTCTGAGAAGAACCAGTGAGATATCAGAATGAGAAATATGTGAGCATGAGTGAGTGCAAACACATAGGAAATTGAGAAGAGTGAAACACTTGTGAGGTACATAAAATAATAATTGGTATTGAAAGCTCACAAGTTGTTTAAAGAATTGACGGAAGCAACTACGGTTCATTCCATTTCACCGTGTGAACTTATGGTTGATGATTCTCTTGAATCAAGTGTCTTCACAGACATTGAGGAGGACTTAGGCCTTTGCCATAATTAAGCCTTTGTCTAACCTCCCAGAGCAAACAACTCTGGATCCTTAATTGGATAAGCCACTTAGTGGTTGGCAACTTGTGGACCATGATTCGGATTTATCTGATGAGTCTACAGGGACTGGGAATTACGAACTCCCATTGCACCACCGGTGACCCCCTTTAAGGGTGGCTAAGGTGATTTTCTTGCAGGTACTCAGCATTCTGGAAGCTCAGTATTTGTGTGGAGGGATACACTTACAGAACTCGTGAGTGACACCCTTACCCAAAAACCGAGAGAAAATTGAGTGTTGAGTGATACACCTGCAGAACATTTTAGTGAGACACCCACTAATTACCAAATTTGTACCTAAAGACAAAGTGGATGTTGTTACTGGAGTGTCAGTTCTTATTCATTACTTTTTCCGTTTGGAACCTATTCTTTCAACATAGGGACCAACCCAATTAAAGTAAACCCTTCTTCTGAACCCTTTCTTCGAACCCTACTTTAGTGTTGTTTAATTCTCTATGGGGAGATTATCTTTTGGTACAGGAAGTATTGTACACATTCCTTGACCATATTTGATATCACATATCCTCGGAGGATTCCACAACTAAGGGGGAGAATATATGAAAGGGGGAGAATATATGAAAGGGGGAAGAAAAAGTAAGTTAGCTTTCTTTAGCTGTCTACAACTAAGGAGGATTAAACTACTCTTTAGCTGTGTACTACTGAGGGGGAGATTCTTCTTTCAACTAAGGAGGAGGATTGATCTTTCATCTAAGGGGAGACAACTACTTATCACTAAGGGGAACCTGATCAAGGTAACGGGAGGAAAAGTATAAGGTGATACAATTATTCTTCAGTAAGTGGTAGACATGAACTTATTCATTACCACTGAAGAATTCAATGAAGCTGCTGATTGTTCTTTGCATAATGGAATGTTTTGAATTCTCTTCAAGACAGACTATGAGGATTATCTGGCAGGTTAGCAAGAACCAAGGAAATACAGGTGATATGCATATCTGTTGTTTTTATTCATGAAATCTGGAAATGTATTATATGATCCAGAAACTTTGTAGCATTATTTACTAGTCCAGGACTTTACTTTTTCTAGTGTTAGTTGAGTATTCCTCCAGAGGATTTGCTTGTTATGATTAACAAACAAATAGGGGGAGATTGTAAGTCTAAATGTAAAGACAACCCTATCTGTTACATAGGGATGATAACTCAACAATAGAACAGGACAAGTAAATAACACTACGCCTGCACCGGAATCGGAAGATACTAAGACAAAGGTTGAAGAAGCCATCTACAGTCTTGAAGGAATAAGTTCACTGGAAGAAGTTCATTAATATGTTCATGCCTCAGTGAAGAATAAAGATTGAAGTATTCAAGATTGTGGAAGCAATGAAGATGTTTTCCAAGTACTCGAAAGATTTCAGTGCAACCCCTAAAGCAAGATATTTCTATATATCTTGGTTGGTTATTTATAATCAACAAACTGAAGCATAAACTGACCCGGAACCGACTGATCAATGTTTGCTGACAAAGACGGCCGCTTGTGAACCAGACCAGTGCACTAAGCGTCAGCACGTACGGAGCTTTGCAAAGTATTTATCGATCGAAGAATTGATCCAGTCATATCAAGTCATTTGTTCCAAAGCCAAGCCAAGCCAAGCCAAATGCCAGCTATGCCAATGCTTACTGCTCAAATGCCATATGTCAAAGCTTCCACAGAAAGCCATATCAGGAAGTGACAATTTATATATGTGTGCACTTATATATTTGTATATGTACAAATATATTTATATATATGTATATATGTATATATAATTAAATATAATATATATAATATATATAATATATATGTATATATGTTTTTTAAACATATGTATATGTATATTTATATGTATATATATTTAAATAAATATATATGTATATAGTATATGTATTTATATTTTACATAAGCAATTACATAAGTAAGTCTGTATATATATATATTATATTATGTGCATAAATATATCTATATTTATATTTAGAGAGAGTTATATATATCTTTATATATATATTTATATTTATATTTACACATAGTTATATGTATATTATATATATTTAAATATATGAGAATATGTTTAAATATATGTATATATATATTACTATATGTTTATATAAATATTATATATATATATATATATATATATATATACTTTTCTTTATATATATTTATGTTTATATTTATATTTATAAATAACTATATATATCTCTATATATATTTATATATATTTATATTTGTATTTACATATAATTATATATTATATATATTTGAATATATGAGAATATATTTAAATATATGTACATATATTATTATATGTTCATATAAATAATTTATATATATGTATATATATTTATATATACTTTTATTTATTAATATAAAGATAATATAATATATCATATATATTATGCATGGAGATGATGTCACGTGTTCACAACTAGGGTTTCGGAGCGCCACCTTCCTTGCAGTGCTTACCGGGACATGTTGTTAGCCCCATTTGAATCAAACCAGAAGCGACTAAGGCATATATACATACAGTGGTCACTGGAAGGAGCGCCACTTAATATTTGTTATGAAATAAACAATGTATGTATCACCTCTACACACTGATGCACAGGAGAACTTGTAGTGGCGCAAGTACGCTATAAGGAAATGAGTCCAAGACTCTGTCAACTGTGAAGCATATGACCGCAAGGACAGGTTGGGAAATTCACAAGTTGCTCCAGATAAAAAGACTTCAGTATACTGTAGTGCAGCGGCTGTTGTAACTTTTGCCAAATAAGTTGAAGGCAAACTGATCACACCAAGGCCACTGGATGGCGCAACTTGAGCATAAACAAATATAATATAACTGAGGGAGTAAACTCAACCATAGGAGCGCAACTTGGTTAAGGTAACTAAGTTGCGCCTGGATACATGTATATGCTGCTGTTGCTTTTATCTGTCTATGGAAGAACTGGCGCAACTTCATGTTAACCATGGTTAATATTAGTGGTGATACTAACAACTAGGAGTGATAACACTGGACTGCTGTGGTGATTACTAGCGCCAGTTGCCAGTTGCCTTCAAAGAAACTAAGGCAGGGAGCTTCTTATAGTGTTGCACAGAGAAGAAAACTCAACAGCGCAAGTTGGAGTTGGAAAAAGATTTCTTCAAGGCAAGTTTAACTACACTGGTGGTTTAGTGATTGTAGCGCCACTTAGCTACAGTAGTGAATATACGTTGCATGAAGAAATACTAGGCGCAACTTGGATCACCTGGCTTAACCATAGTTAGTTTATGAAAAGCCTATAAATACCCCATGTGTGTTCTCACAATTGAAACACACACTCTTGACATATATTGTACAAACTCTGTCCACACAACCCCTTATCTTAGCACAACCAAAGAAATATATTTTTAGAAGCTAGGGGTTGTAGTATTTGTATCAATAGTCATTGTAGCCAACCTTCGGGTTTGGATTTATAGCAACCTTCGAGGTATTTATCAATATACAGATATACCTTGGAAAATATTGTGTGTTGGTTTAATATTTTCATTTCCTCAGAAACCGACCCAATAAATATCCGGAACACGAAACCCATTACAGAACTGCAATTTGTTTATCCGCAAGATTCGAAAGAATTTTAAATTGTAGTGAGTATCGTATTCAACCCCCCCGTTCTACGATACTTTGGACCTAACATTTTCTGTTGGCCATTACTTCATAAGGAGTCTTATCCAAATCTTTGTTAATCAGGGTACGATTTTGAGTGTAACAAGCAGTACTCACAGCTTCAGCCCAAAAATAGATTGGAAGTCTTGATTGACTAATCATTGTCCTTGCTGCTTCAATCAAGGTTCTGTTCTTCCTTTCTACGACACCATTTTGTTGTGGAGTCCTTGGAGCTGAATACTGACGAGAGATGCCCTTATCAGTACAGAAGTCATTAAGAACAGCATTGCGAAATTCTGTTCCATTATCTGATCTGATTGCCCTTACTGGCAGATTTGCTTCCTTTTCAATTTTCTTAATATGATCAATGATGACGAGTGTTGCTTCATCCTTTGAATGTAAGAATAATACCCATGTGTATTTTGAGTAGTCATCGACGATCACAAGAGCATATCTTTTCCTTGATATAGAAGGAATGTTGACTGGTCCAAACAGATCCATATGAATCAGTTGAAGGGGTGAACCAATGTCAGTCATGCCTTTGCTCCTGTGTGATGCTTTCTTTGACTTTCCTTTTTCACATGCATCACAGAGTCCTTCTTGACAGAATTCTTTCTGTGGCAATCCTCTCACAAGTTCTCTTTTGACTAAAGAGTTCATATTCTTAAAGTTCAAGTGTGAGAGCTTCCGATGCCATAACAACTATCATCAGCAGAGGCCTTGGTGTAGAAACACTTGACCTCCCCCTTACTTGTTGAGTCTATGTCGGCTATAAACAAACTTGATTTTCTTACACCATGGAGTGTAAGATCCTTGTTCTTCCGGTTCTGGATTAAGCAAACTTCCTTCTGAAAGATTACGTCATATCCTTTGTCACAGAACTGACTGATACTCAGTAAGTTGTGCTTGAGTCCTTCCACCAGAGAGATATCTTCAATGATGACATTTCCAACTTTCAGCTTACCATATCCCGTTGTAAATCCGTTGCTGTCATCTCCAAAGATTACAATTGGGCCGGTTCTCATCACCACATCTGTGAGCAGGGACTTTTCTCCAGTCATGTGTCTTGAACAACCACTATCAAGAACCCACACAACTTTACTTTTCCTTCCTGTGCCCTGAGATGGAGATTCCTCGACAGTGTCAGCCATTAATGCAAATGCATAATTGCTCTGGACAGGTTCATCATCAGAATCCGTGTCATCCCAGCTTTTTCCCTCAGCAATGTAAGCCCTTCCTTTATGCTTGGCCACCATTGCTTCCAACTTAGCTTTTAGCTTCTCATTCTCTTTCTTCATATCCTCATAAGAATTCTTCTTATCATATGAGTTGCTTCTTTCTCTGACAGGAGCCGCTTTGGGTTTCCTGCACTCTGTTGCAAAGTGCCCTAAGTCATTGCAGTTGTAGCATCTGACCTTGCTCTTGTCATACATGTTTGGTTTGTAACTGCCAGTACTCTTAGACCCTGACCCTGAATATCCTCCTTTACCCTGAAACTTGTTCCCTGAAGCTTTCTTGTACCGGGGGTTCTTCCTGAACTTGATATGCTTGAACCTTGCAGCCATATAAGCCATTGACTTATCTTCCAGCTGCTCCAGCTCTTCCTGAGTGTAGAACTCATCCTCCGGTTCTCCAGAAACTTCATCAATTTCAGCTTCTACAATCTCAGTATTAGTAGAAGGATAGTCAGCTTTGATGGATGAACAATCACTCTGAGCAACAGTGTGATCATTGATATCATATTCAACTAATTGTTGATAACCAAAGTATGGTTGATCAGCAATAAGTGCAGTGGTCTTCTGTAAGGCCATACTCTTGGATTCTGTTGATCCACCACCATATATGATCTTTCTTTGTTCAAGTTCCATCTCAAACGTCTTCAGTTTTCCAAACAGCTTTTCCAAAGTCATAGTTCTGAAGTCGCTTCTTTCCCGGATGGTCTCAGTCTTTACAACTAGATGGGGTGGCATCACAAATGAGAACTTTCTGTTAATCTCTTTCTCTGGATAAGTCTTTCCATGCAGGGTGAGTTCATTCAACAACAACATGAACCTTTCATAGATTTGAGAAATGTTCTCTCCAGGTATTGCCTGAAATGCTTCATATCTGGCAATTAGCATATCGTATCTGTTTTCCCTGACTTCTTCAGATCCCTCCATTAATGCCTCTATAGTGTCCCACATCTGCTTTGAAGTTTTCAGACTTAGTATCAGATGTGTCATAGTCTTGGTCATTGATTCAACAATTATGAGTTGCAGATTATGGTCATGTGCAATATACTCCTTATCAGTCTCAGTGTATTCGCTTTTCTCTTTGGGAACAGACTTCTGTGGAATACGAACACCATTTTCAACAGATTCAGGAATAATCTTCATAGGCAAAAATGGACCATTTTCCAGAATCCCAATGTACATGGGAATAGCAACTCTGATGTACAGCAACATCTTCATCTTCCAGTTGTTGTAGTCATCCTTGTCAAATGGAGATACTTTGATTCCTAACTTGTGTGTCGACATTGTTATCAGATAAAATTACGATTGTACGGACAGCTAGCTTTTCAGATTGGTTACGGATCTCAGATCTGTATATCGATCAGCGTAGCTCTGATACCAATTGTTAGGTCCAATCAGACGTAGAAGGGGGGGTTGAATACGTCGTACCAATTTCTTCGATTTAATTTAATTGCGGATAATCTTGTTTCAGTCCATGTTAAATCAATCGTAAATAAATAACTCCAGCAAGTCGGGGAATATTCTTTGTATTAGAAATAATCCTCGGGTGCTACAAATTCCAACACAAGTGTCGGCTGCAGAGACTACAATCACTCTATTACAAACTCTCGATAATAACGATATTCTAATTTAACTCTCGAGAATGTGTATAGTGTGTGCACTTACAAAGTGTGTAGTTGTTTTCAAATGAAAACATCAAGCTCTATTTATAGGCTTTCCAACAACTAACCATGGTTAACGAGTTCGTCCTGGACGACTTGAGTTCGTCCTGGACGGATTCGATTTAAGAAAATAAATCTAACTCCTGAATAAGTGAAAGTTGCGCTTGAGTAGATAAAGTCAAAGTTGGCGCCCTCATGGTCAAACCTTGCGCTATACTGCTGTGGGATAAATGACTTAGAAAAAAATCTAAGTGAATTGTAGTCTTGGAGGCGCAAACTTTGACTTAGTCAAAGTTTGCCCTCCAGAGTTGGCGCCACAGTGTAACAGAGGATTTTATGACTTAGAAGAATTTGAGCAACGATGCTTTCGCTGTATGTGGCGCAAGTGTTGACTTTAAGTCAAACCTTGCGCCTGTACAGTGGATGAATGAGGTTTCTTTACTTAGAATTAATCTAAGTGTTGAGACCAACTTGCGCCATTCTTCAAAGTTCTCCCTTGTTATCTCTCATAAGACTGAGGGTTGACCTGGAGAGACTTTCCATAATATATATATATATATATATATATATATATATATATATATGTATATATATATATATGTATATATATGTATATATATATATATATGTATATTTATGATTTATTAATTGATTTGATAATTACTTGAATTAATTTCTTATTCAAGTAATAATCAATTAATATCACATATAAATATAAATATATAAATATATATTTTAACTGCAATTCCTTTAAGTCACTTTTAGGAATAGCTCATTTGACTTGGTCAAATATTCGTTGATCGAATCCACTGAATACTTTCGTACGTCCTGACGTCCTGTGCACTAGTTTGGTTCACGAACGACTCGAACTGAAATAATTTCTTGAATCCTTTGCTTGATAATATACTTGATCAGTCATTCCGGGTTAGGTGTTGCTTCGATAAATTTGATTATAAATAATCAAATTAAATATACTGGAATCTTCTGGTCTTTGATACTTGATCTTTGGGCAATCTTGATAGCAGAAACACATTGAACTTTATTCTTCACTGAGGCTTGAACATGTTAATGAACTTCTTCCAGTGGACGGATGCTCGTCTCAGATATCTTGATTGTCTTTGTCTGTTCGTATCGAATCTCCAACCTGTAGATTCCTGTATTATACTTACGTATTGTTTCATGTCTTTTGTTGTGTTGAGTTATCGTAATTACATTTACGTTACATTATGCTTTACAGATATTAGGTACACTTTGGTTCATACAATCTTAGAAACTTTTTACAATAGTCTTCCAAGCATATCTGAGGGCACTTGCATGAGAAAAATGCTCGGAGAGTATTTGATTAGAATTTTAATGGATTAATTTAATTTATGAATTTTTATGAATTATAAATAATTTTGATTTTATGCGGATTCGTAGTAAAATGTCGCAGAATTGATATAGATTTTTTAGGATTTAAGCACAATGCTTCAAAATTTTATTGACTTTTGTGAGATTAAAAAAAAATTAAAATACACTTAGCAATGTCACAAAATCCATCATTTTATGAAATCTGAAAAAATTCATCAGCATTGAATGTCATCAAATTTTAATGGATTTCAAGAAATCTCAATTAAATATCATCGGATTTTTAAGCATAATTTAAAATTCTGATTGAATACCACAAGATTTTGTAGCGTATTTTAAAATCCAAATTGAATACCCGAAGATTTTAATGGATTTTAAACAATCCTAATTGAATACCCCCTGATTTCATGAATGAAAAAAAAATCATTTAAAATCTCAATCGAATCCACCTCTATTAGTCTTAACTAGGCCCGACAATTTGACACGTAACACGAAACGAATCAACACAAAAAAAATGGATATGGATTTCGATTTTCTATACACGAAATATGAAAGTAGATGAACATGAAATTACACGATAAATTTCGTGTCGGATATAGGTTTTCATTTTGGGTGCACAAAATACACGAACGTATATGAAATATTTGTGCATGATATTTATCATATATATGTTATAATAAATTGAATATATAATTATGTATATATATGTATGTATGTATATGTAGGTATATATTATAAATATATAAACAAATTTGTAGAGAAATGTATGCAAACATAAATATATAATTCATATTTAGTAAAATTATACAGGAAAATATATATATTAAAGCAATTTTTTGATTAAAATTATATTAATATTTTTATATATAATGTCCATGAGAAGTACACGAAAAATACAAGAAACATTACAGATCGGATACAAGTTTCAAATTAAATACACAAAAGGTACACGAAAAATACACGAAACAATACGGGTCAATTACGATTTCTTATTAAGTACACGAAATTGATAACGGATGGATACATATATAAAACGGAACGATTGCCGCCTCTAGTCTTAACAAACTCTCGAGAACACATTGGCCACAGCCCAAAGCCGGAAAGAAGATGGAAAGTTAAATGCGTCTTAATACCCTAACCCCTCCATCTCCAGCTAGAGGTGGCCAAACGAACGAGATTGAACGGCTCGACTCGTCTCGGCTCGCCTTTTAACTCGTTGAATACCGGTACGCCGCGAGACGAGTTAAAACTCGCCACATCTCGTTAATCTATACGAGACGATCACGAGCCTGGGTTTGAGAAAACGTGGACGCCTCGTCTCGGCTCGGACGTATCGGCACGCACGCACGACTCGTCTCGGAGACGTCTCGCTTCGCCCGTCTCGCCCGGACTCGTCTCGCCCGGACTCGTCTCGGAGACGACTCGTCTCGCCCGTCTCGCCGACTCGTCATCTGTCTGCACACCTGCACTTCCTGCACTGGACGGCTGTCTGCACACCTGCACTCTGCAGCAACCAGCAAGTCAGCAACACAGTTCACTGCAATTGATAGCGACCACTCCAGTCTTCATCTTTGCAACGGCTAGCAACACAGTTCTTCCCAACGGCTAGTTCCTGACTTCCTGCACTGGACGACTGAACCTGCAGGCTGCAAGGCTGCAGCAAGCAACGGCTCCAAGGCTCCAAGCAACGGCTCTTAATCTGTTCCTATAAATAAGCAACGAACCTCCATCCCTCTCACACCAGTTCTGAACTTCTATCTCCATTCTTTTACTCTCTCTCATTCTCTTACTCTCTCGAATTTCCCCGTCACTCACATCCGGCGAGCTTAAATTTTTCCGGCGAGTTACAATATTTTGTCAAGCTTTATTTAATTATCCTACAAGCTTTGTTTTACAATGGCTGAAGGCACAGGCACACGATCATCACAAGGATCCACCCAAGCTACTTCGATGCGACCCCCTCGACCCACCACTTTGGAACCTGGTTAGTTTTTAAATATTATTTAATTTTGCTTTTTAAGTGTTTTACTAATTTTGAATCCGATATTAATTGATATATGTTTAATTTTTGTAGGCAATGCTTCGGGTTCGCTCTCATCATATGTATGGAACTATTTTTCCCGAGAAAAAATACCGGAAGATCCGAGTCATTATAGACTTTTTTGTTTACTTTGCATCGAAAAGGGCAAAAATCCATCACCTTTGATGCATCCTAAAGGGGCCGGTACGGGTGGACTTGATCGTCATTTGAAAAAACATCACGGAATAACGAAGGAAAATCACGAGAGTGGAGCGGCACGTGGAGGTACACCACAACAAACTCAAATTGGTGGTTTTATGTCCTCGTCTCCCGGTGGAGGTATGCCTTTCGCTTATAATCGAGATCGAATGATCGAACAATTTGCCACTTATGTTACGTTAGATGAGTTACCTTTTTCACATGGAGAAAGTGAAAATTTAGAACACATGATAAAAACTAGCATAAATCCCGCATTTAAAAGAATTCCTAGGAACACACTTAAACGTCACACACAAAAACAATATTATGGTCAACGAGCACAATTAATAGAATATTTCCATGATTTTGATGGTATGGTTTCTTTAACTAGTGATTGTTGGAGTTCGAGTCAAGGTGAGCCATTTATTTGTGTTACCGTGCATTGGATTGATTCTGACTATTATTTACAAAAACGAATAATTGCATTTGATGTTATGGATGAGAGACACACCGGTTACAACATTAAACAAAGAATTTTAGAAACAATAAATGAATTTAATTTGCTTCACAAGGTGTTTACGATATCCTTAGATAATGCCTCTTCGAACAATAAAGCTATGGAATATATTAAGAATGATATTCCCACTATAATAGATGGCGTTTTTTTGCATGTTAGATGTTGTGCACATATTATTAATTTATCGGCCCAAAAAGGAATTTCACAAATAACTTTATTGTTGGAACCCATTAGAAAAATAGTTAAGTATTTACGTTTAGCACACTCCACAAGATCTAAATATAAAAAATTGTAAAGCATAATGTAATGTAACTGTAATTACGATAACTCAACACATCAAAAGACAGGAAACAATACGTAAGTATATTACAGGAATCTACAGGTTGGAGATTCGATACGAACAGACAAAGACAATCAAGATATCTGAGACGAGCATCCGTCCACTGGAAGAAGTTCATTAACATGTTCAAGCCTCAGTGAAGAATAAAGTTCAATATGTTTCTGCTATCAAGATTGCCTGAAGATCAAGTATCAAAGACCAGAAGATTTCAGTATATTTAATTTGATTATTTATAATCAAATTTATCGAAGCAACATCTAACCCGGAATGACTGATCAAGTATATTATCAAGCAAAGGATTCAAAGAATTATTTTCAGTTCGAGTCGTTCGTGAACCAGACCAGTGCACAGGACGTCAGGACATACGAAAGTATTCAGTGAATTCAATCAACGGATTGATTGATCAAGTTAATCGAGCTTTTTCTGAAAAGGGCTTAAAGGAATTTATATATACATATATATTTATATTTATATATATCATTAATTGATAATCACTTGAATCAAGAATTAATTCAAGTAATTAATAAATCAATTAATAATATATATATATAATATACATGTGTATATTATTATTCCGGAGAAATTCCAAGTCAACTCTCAGTCAACTGAGAGATAACAAGGAATCACTCAAGAGGCGCAAGTTTGTATGTTTAAGTAATTCTTCTAAGTCCTCTTCACTGTGTACTACAAGGAGGCGCAAACTTTGACTAAAAGTCAAAGCGCAACTCTCCTTCACTTAGTTTGTTCTAAGTACTCATCCACTGTATGCAGTAGTGGCGCAAGTTCTTCAAAGCGCAACCTTTGACTAGAAAAGTCAAAGGCGCAACTTCATGTGTGAGTGAAGAATTGGCTAAGTATCTTCACAGTAAGTTCAAGGCGCAACTTCCAGTCAGCGCAACCTTTGACCAGGACTCCAGGCGCAACTATTGACTAAAATTACTCAGATTTATTCTAAGTAATTATCTCACAGTGGTAACACTCCATGAGCGCAAGGTTTGACTGAGAAGTCAAGCGCAAGTTTTGACTTCCCATTGTACAAACTCTTGGCGCCATGTTTGACTGGTGTCTATGTTATACATATATATACATATGTATATATGTATATGCAATTGGCGCCTGTTATTGTGTTTAGTGGAGTTAGATTTATGTTGGTCAAGTTAACTCGTCCAGGACGAACTCAAGTCGTCCAGGACGAACTCGTTAACCATGGTTAAATTTTGTAAAGCCTATAAATAGAGCTTGTAGTTTCATTTGAAACTAACTACACACTTTGTAAGTGCACACACTATACACGTTCTCGAGAGTTAAATTAGAAGATCGTATTTATCGAGAGTTTGTAATAGAGTGATTGTAGTCTCTGCAGCCGACACTTGTGTTGGAATTTGTAGCACCCGAGGATTATTTCTAATACAAAGAATATTCCCCGACTTGCTGGAGTTATTTATTTACGATTGATTTAACATGGACTGAAACAAAGATTATCCGCAATTAAATTAAATCGAAGAAAATTGGTACGACGTATTCAACCCCCCCCTTCTACGTCTGATTGGACCTAACAATTGGTATCAGAGCTTAGCTGATCGATATACAGATCTGAGATCCGTAACCAATCTGAAAAGCTAGCTGTCCGTACAATCGTAATTTTATCTGATAACAATGTCGACACACAAGTTAGGAATCAAAGTACCTCCATTCGACAAGGATGACTACAACAACTGGAAGATGAAGATGTTGCTGTACATCAGAGTTGCTAATCCCATGTTCATTGGGATTCTGGAAAATGGTCCATTTGTGCCTATGAAGATTATTCCTGAATCTGTTGAAAATGGTGTTCGTATTCCACAGAAGTCTGTTCCTAAAGAGAAAAGTGAATACACTGACACTGATAAGGAATATGTTGCACAGGATCATAATCTGCAACTCATAATTGTTGAATCAATGACCAAGACAATGACACATCTGATACTAAGTCTGAAAACTTCAAAGCAGATGTGGGACACTATTGAGGCATTGATGGAGGGATCTGAAGAAGTCAGGGAAAACAGATACGATATGCTAATTGCCAGATATGAAGCATTTCAGGCAATACCTGGAGAGAACATTTCTCAAATCTACGAGAGGTTCATGTTGTTACTGAATGAACTCACCCTGCATGGAAAGACTTATCCACAGAAAGAGATAAACAGAAAGTTCTCATTTGTGATGCCACCCCATCTAGTTGTTAAGACAGAGACCATCCGGGAAAGAAGCGACTTCAGGACTATGACTTTGGAAAAGCTGTTTGGAAAACTGAAGACGTTTGAGAAGGAACTTGAACAGAGGAAGATTATATATGGTGGTGGATCAACAGAATCCAAGAGTATGGCCTTACAGAAGACCACTGCACTGATTGCTGATCAACCATACTTTGGTTATCAACAATTAGTTGAATATGGTATCAATGATCACACTGTTGCTCAGAGTGATTGTTCATCCATCAAAGCTGACTATCCTTCTACCATTACTGAGATTGTAGAAGCTGAAGTTGATGAAGTTTCTGAAGAACCGGAGGATGAGTTCTACACTCAAGAAGAGCTGGAGCAGCTGGAAGATAAGTCAATGGCTTATATGGCTGCAAGGTTTAAGCATATCAAGTTCAGAAAGAACCCCCGGTACAAGAAAACTTCAGGGAACAAGTTTCAGGGTAAAGGAGGATACTCAGGCTCAGGGTCAAAGACTACTGGCAGTTTCAAACCAAACATGTATGACAAGAGCAAGGTCAGATGCTACAACTGCAATGACTTAGGGCACTTTGCAACGGAGTGCAGGAAACCCAAAGCTGCTCCTGTCAGAAGCAACTCATATGATAAGAAGAATTCTTATGAGGATCTGAAGAAAGAAAATGAGAAGCTAAAAGCTAAGTTGGAAGCAATGGTGGCCAAGCACAAAGGAAAGGCTTACATTGCTGAGGGAAAAAGCTGGGATGACACAGATTCTGATGATGAACCTGTCCAGAGCAATTATGCATTTGCATTAATGGCTGACACTGTCGAGGAATCTCCATCTCAGGTATCTCCTGAAATTTCTGTTGATGACATGACTACTGCTGATTATAAAAAGACTATAAATGAACTAGGTCAAGAGATGTATAACTTGCACACTAGTTTATTAGCTTCAGAATCAGATAACAGTAGTCTTTCTCTAAAGATAGCTAAACTTGAAGAAAGAGTAGATGAATTAGCTTTAGAGAAACTCATAAACACTAACCTTAAAGATAGAATTGAATATCTAGAGAATAAGGAGAAGTGTAGTGCAGAAATTGAGGAGTCCCTTAGGTCTCAGATTGCTGACCTAGAAACTAAGCTTAGGGCCTATCAGAATTCTGCCTTTCTACAGAAAGAGATCTTGGATAGTCAAAGGGTTGATAAGAAGGTTGCTATTGGCCTTGACTATAGTTCTTTGGAAAGAGCTAAAAGAAAGAAGAGAAAAGAGAATGAAGGCATATTTGTTTCAGCAGGAACTGAGAATGCTCCTGAAGGAACAAATATACCTAAAATTCTGAAGAACACCAAGACCCCTATCTTTAGAATGGCACAAACAGAACCTCTGATAGAAGAAGACCTTGTCATCAAGGAAGAGTTGAAAAATGAGGAAGTTGTTAAGCCTCAAGTAAAACAGGAATCACAAGATGTACCTTCTAATTCCAATGTCAGAGATGACTCAGATAAAACTGGATTAGGAAGTACTAGTTCCAACAAAAAGAAGAACAACAGGAATGGCAAGTTAGATCCTAAGAACACCAACTCTAGGAATTCTAATGCTAGAAAGGTTTGTAATAATTGCAATTCTACTAATCATCTTACTCATGCATGTAAAGTGATTAAAGTAGATAATTCTGTTTCTAGCATGCCTAATACTGTTAACATGAATGCTGTTCATTTGCCATGTGGTAGAGTAGGTTGCATGCAATGTGCTATGAATATGATGTCTGCATGCTTTACCATGTTGAATGCATCTTTTTCTGCACCATCTGCCATGAATATGAATATGCCTGCACCTTCTGTTGCCTCTGTGGCAAAGACTGCTAGTCCTTCTAAGAAGAAGGAAACTCCCAACTCCAAGTCTAAAAGCACTTCTGCTAAGACTAAAAAGGAGAAGAGTCCAGTCACCTCTGAACAAGCACATGTTAAACCAGTTTCTGTTGATAATCCTGTTTCTACTAAATCACCTGGACCCAAGAACGTCTGGGTACCAAAGAAAGTTTAATCCATTTGTGAATGCAGGGCACAGGAAAGAAAAGAAAAGTTGTGTGGGTTCTTGATAGTGGTTGTTCAAGACACATGACTGGTGAAAAGTCCCTGCTCACAGATGTGGTGATGAGAACCGGCCCAATTGTAATCTTTGGAGATGACAGCAAAGGTTTTACAACGGGATATGGTAAGCTGAAAGTTGGAAATGTCATCATTGAAGATATCTCTCTGGTTGAAGGACTCAAGCACAACTTACTAAGTATCAGTCAGTTCTGTGACAAAGGATACGACGTAATCTTTCAGAAGGAAGTTTGCTTAATCCAGAACCGGAAGAACAAGGATCTTACACTCCGTGGTGTAAGAAAATCAAGTTTGTTTATAGCCGACATAGACTCAGCAAGTAAGGGGGAGGTCAAGTGTTTCTACACCAAGGCCTCTGCTGATGATAGTTGGTTATGGCATCGGAAGCTCTCACACTTGAACTTTAAGACTATGAATTCTTTAGTCAAAAGGGAACTTGTGAGAGGATTGCCACAGAAAGAATTCTGTCAAGAAGGACTCTGTGATGCATGTGAAAAAGGGAAGTCAAAGAAAGCATCACACAGGAGCAAAGGCATGACTGACATTGGTTCACCCCTTCAACTGATTCATATGGATCTGTTTGGACCAGTCAACATTCCTTCTATATCAAGGAAAAGATATGCTCTTGTGATCGTCGATGACTACTCAAAATACACATGGGTATTATTCTTACATTCAAAGGATGAAGCAGCACTCGTCATCATTGATCATATCAAGAAGATTGAAAAGGAAGCAGATCTGCCAGTAAGGGCAATCAGATCAGATAATGGAACAGAATTTCGTAATGCTGTTCTTAATGACTTCTGTACTGATAAGGGCATCTCTCGTCAGTATTCAGCTCCAAGGACTCCACAACAAAATGGTGTCGTAGAAAGGAAGAACAGAACCTTGATTGAAGCAGCAAGGACTATGATTAGTCAATCAAGACTTCCAATCTATTTCTGGGCTGAAGCTGTAAGCACTGCTTGCTACACTCAAAATCGTACCCTGATTAACAAAGATTTGGATAAGACTCCTTATGAAGTAATGGCCAACAGAAAACCATCACTGAGTTACTTTCATGTGTTTGGTGCAAAATGCTTTGTGTTAAAAGAAGAGCATTTGGGAAAGTTTGATGCCAAAGCTGAAGAAGGCATTTTTCTGGGTTATTCTTTGGAGTCTAAGGCCTACAGGGTTTATCTGATCAATGACGACAAGCTGATTGAAAGCATCAATGTAAGATTTGATGATACCAGACTCCCAAGTCTTCAAAAGGAAAATGAATCTGATTCTCTGGAATTTGAGAATTTAGAAGACATCTACTTAGGTGAAGATGAACCTGAAGCTGATATAAGAGATCCTAATGCAAATGAAGAAAATGCTGATCCTGAACCATCTGGAGGAAGTATTGGCAACAATACAAATGATCATCATGGTCACAGTGGTCAAAGTGGAGGATCAACAAATAGAATCTACATCAGCTCAGGGGGAGTAAGTCAAAGTGGATCCACTAGTCATCACACTCAACACAACTATGATTTTGGTGAATCATCAAGATTGAATCTGCCAAGACAAAGGGTATGGAGTAGAGACCATCCTGTTGAACAAATCATTGGTAATCCAGACACAGGAGTGCAGACTAGAAGAGCAACTCAGAATGAATGTAACTTTGCTGGATTCTTGTCTCAGACAGAACCAAAGAAAGTTGAAGAGGCTCTAAGTGATCCAGATTGGGTATCTGCAATGCAGGAAGAACTCAATCAATTCGAAAGGCAGAAAGTTTGGAAGCTAGTGCCAAGACCTAAAGGAAAATCTATAGTTGACACTAGATGGGTTTTTAGAAACAAACTGGATGAAGATGGTATTGTTACGAGGAATAAGGCAAGACTGGTTGCAAAGGGTTATTCACAACAAGAAGGAATTGATTATGATGAAACCTACGCTCCAGTTGCTAGGCTTGAAGCAATCAGGATGTTCTTAGCATTTGCAGCACACTCCAACTTCAAAGTTTATCAGATGGATGTGAAAAGTGCATTCCTGAATGGTGATCTGGAAGAGGAAGTCTATGTTGAACAACCCCCTGGGTTTGAAGACAAAGAATTTGAAGACTTCGTATACTTTCTCTTCAAAGCACTCTATGGCCTGAAGCAAGCCCCTCGAACCTGGTATGACACTCTTTCCAAGTTCTTACTTGAAAATGGTTTCACCAGAGGTATCATCGATAAAACTCTTTTCCATAAAAAGCATAAGGATGATATAATTCTTGTACAAGTATATGTCGATGACATTATATTTGGTTCTACTAATGATCTTTTGTGCGAAAGATTTGCTAAGTTAATGCAGAGCAAGTATGAGATGAGCATGATGGGAGAATTGTCATTCTTCCTAGGACTTCAAGTCATTCAGAAGCCTGACGGTATTTTTATCTGCCAATCTAAATACATCAAGGATCTTCTGAAGAAATATGGAATGGAAGAAGCATCTACTGCCAAAACCCCTATGCCAACTGCTGTCAAACTTGATCAGGACAAATCTGGTAAGTCAGTTGACATCACGAAGTATCGAGGTATGATTGGCTCTCTCTTATACTTAACTGCAAGTAGACCAGATATCATGTTCGCAACTTGTTTATGTGCTAGATTCCAGGCTGATCCTAAAGAGTCACATCTTATAGCTGTTAAGCGTATTTTTAGGTATCTTAAGGGAACCCCCAATCTAGGGATTTGGTACCCTAAAGATACAGGTTTTAATCTGGTTGGCTATACAGATTCTGACTTTGCAGGATGTAAGATTGATAGGAAAAGCACTTCAGGAAGCTGTCAGTTTCTTGGACGAAGGTTGGTGTCATGGTATAGCAAGAAGCAACACTCCGTGTCTACGTCTACAGCGGAAGCTGAATACATAGCTGCTGGAAGTTGCTGTGCTCAAATCTTGTGGATGAGGAATCAACTACAAGATTATGGACTCATGTTGGATAAAATTCCGATTCTGTGTGATAACACGAGTGCCATTGCCATTGCCAACAATCCTGTTCAACACTCCAGGACAAAGCATATTGATATCAGGTATCATTTCCTTCGCGAGCATGTCATGAATGGAACAGTAGAGTTACACTTTGTACCTACTGATCAACAAATTGCAGACATCTTCACTAAACCACTAGATGAATCCACTTTCTCTAGACTGGTTGGTGAACTTGGGATGTTAAATATGTCTAATTAATTAGACAAGAAATAACTGCAATTTGTTCGTAAGTTCACAAGTTTTAAAATGTCCATATTTTCAGGACTTGTGAATTTACAAAGTGCATCCAGTATTTTACATATTAATCTGATAATTAATTTTAATTATTTGCCTTGATCTATATGATTTGCATGATTTATGTGATTATGTGATTAACTGATAAGTGGTAGATATTTAGAATTAATTTTCTTGAATTATTTAAGTGCTTATATTCAATTAATGAATATTAGTGTTTAGTTAATTCATATTTTAATTATATTTGATTAATGGATTTGAAGCAATTCAAATTATTTTATGTTGACCATTAATTAAATCTTAATTAAAATAGTTGCAGCATAATGAATTTAATATTGTTTGACTAAAATTAATTTGGTTAAAACTTTATTTGATTTAATTGTGTTTATCATCTCATCATATTATCAAAGTATTTTGAGTTAATCAAAATATAGTTGATAAAATGGTTAGTGGTCGTTTTTCTTCTGAGAATTCTTCAAAAAACTCTCTAAGTACAACGCACTGACAAGAGATGACTGAAGCGCAACATTTGACCAAGTCAAATGTTGCGCCAAGTGTGTATAGCAGTTCTGTATAAGGGTATATATATTTCGACTTGATTTTCTTTTATCAAGTCATCTGTGTCCACTCTTACTGCGCAACATTTGACTTTTCAGTCAAATGTTGCGCCACTTCGCGTATCTGCATCTCCAGTAGGACTTCACTTAGATTTTATCTAAGTATAGGAGTTGCGCCTCCTTATACTGTACATGTATAAGGGGCACAACGGTCTTTTCCATTGTTGCGCCTAGGCAGTCTCACTGTGTACAGCATAGGGGCTAGTTATGTCATTTCATAACTTGCGCCTATGCCTAACACTGTGTATATAGTGCCTCACTTGTGCGCTTTTCTCCTATCTTCAGTCAATACACACATATACATACACGACGAGAAACTCTCCACTGCCACATTCAAAAACACGAACTCACCATTCTTTAATCCATCAAAACTCACTGATTTCTTGTCCATTTATCAATCTAAGACCTGTTTTGTTTTCCCCTAGTCGAGAGCTTTCACTACATATAAAAATTTTAACGATCCATCGTTGTTTTTCGTTAGGGCTTTTTCGAAACTCTTGACATTCTTGGACTGATTTGAACGAGTTTTTAGTGTCCATAATTTGCGAGACCGATACCATTATTCTTAGAATTTCAAGAAGTATAACATACGTTAATTTCATCAAAATCTGAAATTCTTGGAATTAGGGTTTTTCGGAGCGTTATTAATTAATTATTCTCGTAACATAAAGTGAATATTTGTTCGTGTTTATTCGTGAAACGAAATTTATAATCATTTTTAATTCTAAATTAAAAATGACTGCAAATTTTGAGATTCCGAAAACAAATTTCACAATTGTTGAGAATAATAATTTAATTACGCAAGCGAATTATCGACGTTGGGTTAGATATATGTCTGAATATTCATTTGCTAGATTTGCTATGACAGAGTCAGTATATCTTAACAAATCTCTTCTACGAGATTTCTTGTCTTCTATTTCTGTTGTGAATGCAGGACAGGTACTTGGTATTACTTGTCAAATTCAGGGACGAACACTATCAATTACTGAAAATACCCTGAATACTGCTCTGCAACTTCCAACAGAGGACTTTGAAGCTGTTCCAGATAGGGCTGAAAGAACAAATTTCTTCTTTGCTATTCATTGCCAGAGGGAGAATGGTGATCTTCCAAGCAAAATGTACGTCAAGCATTTACCTCGAGAATGGAATTTCTTCTTTAATTCCATTTCTCATGTATTTGCACCAAAGACTGGAGGGTTCCATGGCATCACTATCTTCAACCAGGAAATAGGAATTGCAATAGCACAGAACACAAGGATAAATCTGGGACACTTAATCATGGGAGCTTTTCAGGATTCTCTAAGAAAGAACAGGAATGTACTTCTCTACCCTCGGTTCTTTCAGATTGTTCTGAATCAAATGCTGACTCCTGCTGAGAGAGCTGTCTATCCAAATATAGACAATGTCATATGCTCCTTCATGACCACAAGGGTGATATCTATGCTGGAGAGTCACCAGAACTACACTAACAATGAGGATGTGGTTCTTCCGGAGGCAATGCAAGAATTCTTAAACAACCAGAACTTGCCTCCACCACACATTCAAAATGTTGCTGATCCTGTGGTTCAGGAAGAGGAGGTCCCTGAAACACAAAGTGCAGAAGTTCCTGAGTCATCTCATCAAGCTGACATTCCTGAGACTCAAACTTCTCAAATTCAAGAAGAGGTGATAGTGGAAGATGCACAGACATCCTCAGATGACAATGCTCAATCTGAAGGAGAGGATTCACTGCAAGACAACTCCACTGATTCAGAAGATGAAGTGAATACTCCTATTCAAACCACTGCAGCTGATGTAATGGTGGATGTTGATGAACTTTTCTCTAACACTTACAATCCACTGCTACAGTCAGGTATTCCTTCTGACTCTGACAACTTGTCCTTTGATGCACCTGATTGGGTTCATAATCTTTTGGATTCCAATCAGCTTTCACCACCTCTCACACGTGCCAGTGAATTTGAAATCCCCCAAATTCATAACCAAGGCACCACTTCCCAAACACTTGAAGCAGAAATATCTCAACCCCTCAGCCAACCACTTCAAATAATTGAGAGCGAGGGAGAAAGTGCCTTAGCTGCACCACATAAGGAGATTGTTTCTGAAACTGCAGCTCTGTCTCCTAGTCAAGTAAGGAGAATAGAACCTGAGACAACTGCAGATATGTCTATTTCTTCACCACCTCAGCCAAATACTATTCCAATGCACAGTGAGGTTGCACACACAGTTGAAGAATTGACGGTTGCGAACACTTTGTCGTCCATGTCAGGGATAGACACTGTTGTTTCTGATCCTTTTCAGGGTCAATTGCCTTCACAGGCTTCTGGGGGAAACTTGGATGAATTGCCACATTCTACATCCTTGTCTACCCCCCTGGGAGGAACATTCCCAGATCCTTCAAAGGACTCTTCATCTCTCGAAGGTGAACGGCAATCTATTTCTGAGCCCTTCATATCAGGAAGTGAGCCAGTTGTAGAGGACTTGTCACAAAGTCTTTCGCCGTCAAAGGCAGTTGTGGGAAACCAGGGTGCTTCGCCAATTCAAGGATCACATCCTTCGAGCCCTGTGTCTACCCACCCTGAGATTCCAACTCAGGATCCTTCAAAGGACTCACCACTTTCAAGTGGTCGGCAACTTGTTTCTTATGACTCAGATTCATCTGACGAGGAAACCGAGGACGAAGGCTTACGAACCTTCATTGCACCTTCTGTGACCTCTCTAGAAGAGGCTAAGAAGATTTCTTCTGCAGGTACATCTAAGGATGCTGGAATGTCTTTGAGTGAGAGGGAAACACCAACAGAACTTGGTATACAGAAACCCTCTGACCCACTGAGTGTTCTGGCTTTGAGTGAAATGAGAGAAACACCTGCAGAACGTACTAGTGAGAACCCCACATCCCAACCTACAATTGAATCTGCCATTCCAACTGTATCTGTGACAGAATTTGAAGCTCTGAAATTCAAAGTTCAACACTTAGAAGCTGAGAATCTTGTTCTACGGGAGGAGTTGGTAGAAATAAAATCAACAATGGAGCAAAGGTTGGCTACCCTGGAGGCTAAATTGCTGGCATCTCAACCTTCCAGAGAGGATTACTCAACTGAGGGGGAGAGAGCAGCAGAAAAAGCAAAAGGAAAGAGGGTGATATCAGGGGTGTCTGAAGAACTGATTGATTCTGCTCTTAGGCATCAATTCAGTTACACTCATGATGAATACATCCCTGAGTTTGTGGATGACAGAGTGATTAGGATGGTTGGTGCTGAGAATGAAGATCTTGAAGAAGGAGAAATCCCAGATGCTGAAGTCTTTGCTGATGAACTTGCATATCACAATGACATCTTTCCTGCTGAAGAATTTGAAATTGCAAATCCACAAGACATTGCTAATGTTGCTAGGGATTATGCTGAGCAAAAGAGAGCAAGGGAGAAGTTAGAAAATCAAAGACGGATTCGACGGGAAAGGAGACTTGTCAACTTACATAAAGATGGAGCTGAATGGGATGCTGCTAGATCTGTGTTTGATTTCCCAGAGGTCACTCAAGACAATGATGATGACGAAGTAAAAGATATCTTTGACTCCTTCAGGAACAACTACAAAGATTTACATGATTATCACGAGGTGTTGAATGATATCATTTCTACTGTGTCTGTTGCTGTTCTTCCCAGAAGAGGATGGATGGTTAACATATCATTTGAGCTACAAAGAGAAGGCCATGGACTCAAGCATGTGTCAAGTCAGTTTCTCAGAGATCTATCTTTAACTGAGCTGTTTGTGGTAAGAAACAAGATCATCTCTACCGGCAGAAAGCATAATGAAGTATTCAGAGATATGGTGGAAGAATGGATCACTGATATTGGAGTTGAAATTCATGACAAGCCCTCAGTTATTAAGTACTTCAAGGATGGTATGATTCAGAGTATAGGACTCACTGATGAAGCACTATCAACATACAATCCTCGTATACTGAAATATCTGGAAGCTCAAGTCAGGGAGAAGTGCTCAAGGACTAGCAAGGGAAGACTAACTGCTGAACTGCTATATGCCTATCGTCTGAACTTTGCTGCTCTGAGAGAATTAGACTTATCAGCCATCAATCGTCAACCACCATATCCACTGCCTCCACTAGACCCTGAAGTTCCTGAAATTCCAAATGCACCTGTTGTCACTTACAATCCTACATCTGTAATATTCAAGAAAAAGAAAGACTCTGAAGTCACTGCTATACCACTCACAGAAATTGGAAAACTCAATTCCAAAAGAATCACTCGTGCAGTTGCAGCTGTTAAGTGGTCAGTGGTAAAGGAAGACAAGAGTGTGCTCAAAGATTTGGTTGATCTTCTGGAGATAAGAAAAGCTGTAGAGACTGTCCACAACACTTCTAGAGTTCGTGCTCATCCATCAAGGATCATCATGAAAATTGAAGGAATGGAGATGAATGTCACATTTAAGAAGTTGAAGAAGATGGTTCACCTGCAAACTTTAGAGAAGATGAAGAAAAATCTAGAGCAACCTCCACCTGAGAATACACTGGAGCAAGTGGCACTGAGTACCATTACAGCAAGGATTGAAGAAATAGAAAACAAGCTTACTCAGAAGAAAGTAGAGGAAGCTGCAAAGAGGAAAGCTGAGCAGAAGCTGATTAATGCAAGAGCCAAGAAACCAAGGAAAGATTAGTTCAGACTAGAGGAACAATGGCTGCTTGTATTTATTTTTGATTTCTGGAAAATGTAAGATATAATCCAGACTGTACTTAGTATTATTTCCTGTTTAAAATAGTATGCTTTTTCATTGTGTCAGTTGAGTTATCCTCTTAAAGGATTTGCTTGTCGAACTCTAACAATCAAATAGGGGGAGATTGTAAAGCATAATGTAATGTAACTGTAATTACGATAACTCAACACATCAAAAGACAGGAAACAATACGTAAGTATATTACAGGAATCTACAGGTTGGAGATTCGATACGAACAGACAAAGACAATCAAGATATCTGAGACGAGCATCCGTCCACTGGAAGAAGTTCATTAACATGTTCAAGCCTCAGTGAAGAATAAAGTTCAATATGTTTCTGCTATCAAGATTGCCTGAAGATCAAGTATCAAAGACCAGAAGATTTCAGTATATTTAATTTGATTATTTATAATCAAATTTATCGAAGCAACATCTAACCCGGAATGACTGATCAAGTATATTATCAAGCAAAGGATTCAAAGAATTATTTTCAGTTCGAGTCGTTCGTGAACCAGACCAGTGCACAGGACGTCAGGACATACGAAAGTATTCAGTGAATTCAATCAACGGATTGATTGATCAAGTTAATCGAGCTTTTTCTGAAAAGGGCTTAAAGGAATTTATATATACATATATATTTATATTTATATATATCATTAATTGATAATCACTTGAATCAAGAATTAATTCAAGTAATTAATAAATCAATTAATAATATATATATATAATATACATGTGTATATTATTATTCCGGAGAAATTCCAAGTCAACTCTCAGTCAACTGAGAGATAACAAGGAATCACTCAAGAGGCGCAAGTTTGTATGTTTAAGTAATTCTTCTAAGTCCTCTTCACTGTGTACTACAAGGAGGCGCAAACTTTGACTAAAAGTCAAAGCGCAACTCTCCTTCACTTAGTTTGTTCTAAGTACTCATCCACTGTATGCAGTAGTGGCGCAAGTTCTTCAAAGCGCAACCTTTGACTAGAAAAGTCAAAGGCGCAACTTCATGTGTGAGTGAAGAATTGGCTAAGTATCTTCACAGTAAGTTCAAGGCGCAACTTCCAGTCAGCGCAACCTTTGACCAGGACTCCAGGCGCAACTATTGACTAAAATTACTCAGATTTATTCTAAGTAATTATCTCACAGTGGTAACACTCCATGAGCGCAAGGTTTGACTGAGAAGTCAAGCGCAAGTTTTGACTTCCCATTGTACAAACTCTTGGCGCCATGTTTGACTGGTGTCTATGTTATACATATATATACATATGTATATATGTATATGCAATTGGCGCCTGTTATTGTGTTTAGTGGAGTTAGATTTATGTTGGTCAAGTTAACTCGTCCAGGACGAACTCAAGTCGTCCAGGACGAACTCGTTAACCATGGTTAAATTTTGTAAAGCCTATAAATAGAGCTTGTAGTTTCATTTGAAACTAACTACACACTTTGTAAGTGCACACACTATACACGTTCTCGAGAGTTAAATTAGAAGATCGTATTTATCGAGAGTTTGTAATAGAGTGATTGTAGTCTCTGCAGCCGACACTTGTGTTGGAATTTGTAGCACCCGAGGATTATTTCTAATACAAAGAATATTCCCCGACTTGCTGGAGTTATTTATTTACGATTGATTTAACATGGACTGAAACAAAGATTATCCGCAATTAAATTAAATCGAAGAAAATTGGTACGACGTATTCAACCCCCCCCTTCTACGTCTGATTGGACCTAACAAAAATTGTGTAGAGAAAACGGGTTAAGGCCAAAGAAGTGGGCTATTGATTGTCCAACGAGATGGAGTTCGACTTATAAATTACTAAAAGAGGCAATTAAATATAAGGTAGTTATCACCGAGTTGTATAATTCCGACTCGAGAAACCAAAATGAAGATGGATTAATTACCGAAACGCAATGGGAGCTAGCAACTAGCGTACGTGATATACTTGAATGTTATGCACATGCTACTAATGTTTTTTCTTATGTTTATGAACCAAATGTGCATCATGTTATTATTGAATGTGTTAGTATTGTTACTACTTTACGTGAATATGAAAAAAATCGTCATTTTAGTAATATTATTTTTGACATGAAAGTTAAGTGGATTGAATATTTTTCGGAGTTCCCTTATATTTATGGTGTTGCATGTCTTCTTGATCCCGGTGTTAGAATGGAAGGTTTGGAAAATATGTTAGAACATTATTACGAAGTTTTAGGTGTTCAATATGATCATACCCTTTATGTAAGTAATTGTTTAAATTTATTACATCGTCTTATAGATATATATACTCCCAAAACTCCAAATGTTGTACAACCTAAGTCTAGTGGTGCTAGTAGGTTTAATAGTAGAATTAGTGGTATATTAACAAAAAAACAAAAGGTTAGAATTTCAACTACATCTACCACATCTACACAATCTTGTTCAACTAACATGGTTCGTGAGTTTTTTTCTTATAATTATGAGTTAGATGAGGATTTTTCGATATTAACGTGGTGGAAGAATCATGAGAATCAATTTCCGGTTTTAGCTAAAATTGCGAGAGACATTTTAGTAGTTCCCGCTTCTAAAATTGCATCGGAGTCCGCTTTTAGTGCGGGAAGAAGAGTATTGGACGAAAAAAGATCAAGTCTATCTCCGGATGTCGTAAAAATATTAGTTTGTAAAAAAGATTGGGATCAAGCCGCAAAAAGACAACAAGGAAGGAAAGAAGATGACTCGGAAGGAGAAGACGATGTTTGGATGACAATGGACACTTCATCGGAATCGGGCACGTCGGCGATTCAAGAACAAGAAGAAGAAGAAGAATAAAAAATTAGTTTTGTGTTTTAGATTTATATTTCAATTTAAATGTAATTTTTTATTTTTATTTTTTTGAATGTAAATGCGGTTTGTTCCGTTTTTTTTAGAGAGGAGTCCTCTCAAACCAGTTGTAATTTTTTTTAATTAATAAAATAAATAGAGGTACCGTCCTCTTTTTTTTATTACATAATAAATTAATGAAAAAACAAGTCTAACTAGTCCTACACCTACTGCTGTTGCAACTTGCAAGTCTGCTACGCGGCACAGGCGCACAGCTATACTAACACTACATGACTACATCTGCGACATGGGTCATGGAGTAAATACACAGAGTTGGTCCACGAGTTGAACGTGACGAGTTGAACGTCCAGCTCGCCAACTAATCCAACTAGCCAACTGCAGAGTAAAAAATATACATAACTCGTCCAACTCGCCAAACTCGCGAGTTGGACACGAGTTTAATATCCTCCGACTCGTCTCGGCTCGTCTCGTCTCGCTAGCCTTACACGAGACGTCCGCGAGTTCACCATTCATCAACTCGTCTCGTCTCGTCACGGGACGCCCGTATGGCCACCACTATCTCCAGCACACATTATCTACAGCTAGAAAGTAGCTGAATATTTTAAATGCTGATAGCAACAGGCTAATACAAAAGAAGCTCACCGCAGGGACTAATCACAAATTACAAGAAAATACTCAACTCCATCGTGAGATAACTAACTTACCAGGCACAACACTCTGCCTTCATCATCGTATAAAAGTGCTGAAACTCGATGTTTTTTATTTCGGGTTGTCTATAACCTGTCATAATTGCTCTCTTTTTCTGCAACTTGGACTCTCTCTCTTCTCTTTTTTTCACCTAACATTAATTATACTTTCTTGATTGTTGTGTTTTATTTTTTTAACCATTTAAGTAATGTATTTGACTTTACTGTTTTTACGTACTCCCTCCGTCCCCTTTTACTTGTCCCTTTTGAAAAAATAACGCATCTTAAGAAAATGTTAGTTGGATATCTTGTTTTCATACATATCCCTAATAAATGTAATGAATTAGATAGAGTTGTGTGTATATATATGCTAGTCAAACATTGGAAGTTGTTAGTTTTTGGAAAAATTTACAAAAAGTTGCTTTGAAAAGAGAAGTGGACAAGTAATTTGGGACAAATTTTTTTTTCAAAGTGGACATGTAAAAAGGGACGGAGGGAGTATTATATTCTAAAAAATAGTATTCTTAAAGTATACACAAGTTATAATATTATTAAATAATAATTATATATTTACTTTTGATTTATTTTTCAAATTTTTTTATTTATAATAAAATATAATTTATTTTAAAAAATGTCAACATAAAATAATTTTTTAATCAAATTTTATATGACAATTTTTAATTAATTTCGTCCCACAAATAATAACGAGGCCCCCCTGCATATACATTAATTTTCTAATTAAAATCATCCAATTTGATATTTAATAAAAAAATTAGTTAAAAGGTTATTTTAATTAGAAAATTAATGTATATGCAGGGGGGGCTCGTTATTATTTGTGGGATGAAATTAATTAAAAGTTGTCATATAAAATTTGATAAAAAATTAGTTTATGTTGACATTTTTTAAAATAATATTACATTTTGTTATAAATATAAAATTTTGAAAGATAAATCAGAAGTGAATATATAGTTAGTATTTAATAAAATTTTAATTGTTTATAATTTTTAAACAATATCTTTTTTGAATATAATTTGTAAAAAGAGTAAAGCATGTGGTTAAAAAAGAAAACACAACAATCAAGAAACATTAATTGATTGTTTCACTTGAAAAAGGAGAGAGAAAGTGAAAGGCATATGTTTAGCCTATTTGTAATTAAAGAGGTACCAACTCAACTCTGATAAGAAAGCAAGGTAAATAGCAAGTACTATTGAAGGAATCCGTACGAAGAACGTCAAGTGATTTATTGAAATTATATGTCTGAAGAATTTCAGGATGCTGCTGCACACCACTGGAAGAAGTTCATTAATATGTTCAAGCCTCAGTGTACAAATAATCTTTTGTAGCACGTCCAGAAGTTCAGAAGGTATAAAGTTTTAATACTTTATTTATTCAGAAGATTCCATACTATTGTTACTAATGAAGAAGAACTACGAAGACAAAGAATCGACGAACAAGCCACGTCTCAAATGTTTATTTGATAAAGAATATTTAATTCAGCTAGATACAGATGAACCAGACAGTACGTTTGTGTGTCAGCTACTTATATTAAGTGTTCTGCATCAACTATAAGTGGCCGTTCAATCAAGACGAAGATCTACAGCGTTTAAACATGTCTGGAGTCCCTGCTGCTTGAAGAAAAGAATTATATAAATATTTCTTTAATCACTTCACTTATCAATAATTAAATTAGTTGTATAATTTATTTATTAAATTGATTCACCTTCGAATTAATTTAATTTATGAATTTATATGATTAATATAATTAATTAAGTGATTATTGAACATTTATTTAATTAAAAACAAGTGTTTTAGTCATTAAACACCTCGGTATGACTTTATTAGTTAATGTCATACCGTGTGAAGTAATATGACTTAAACTGGTGAGATGACATTGTCTAATTATGTCATACCGTGTCTAGCAAAGCGACTTTAGCAGGTGCAATGACTTTCTCAATTAAAGTCATACCGTGTCTATGGAAACTACTTATTCTGGCATGACATATAATGTCATACCGTTTGTCTTTGAATGACATTCTGTGGTATGACTTAAAAAGTCATACCGTGTCATCCAGAATGGCTTTTTCCTTTTGTCCTTATGTCTTGTGTTGTATGACTTAGAAAGTCATACCGTTTGAGCCCTTATGACTTAATATGTCATACCGAATGGTTGTGTATGACTATGGCTAGTTAAGTCATGCCAAAGGACCCTTGAAGGCCAAGGAAATAATGTCATACCGTGTGTGGCAGTATGACATTCCTTTTAAATGTCATTCCTTCTTTCCTTTTGGCATGGCTTTGCTTTGTAATGTCATTTCTAAGCTACTAAGTCATTCCTTTCAATGTCATACCTAGTTCCAAGTGCTTTGCCTATATATATGGCTTCACTTTCTTCATTTCATGTTGTTCAAGCATTGTAAAAGCTTTCAAGTTGTTTGTAACTTGCAATTGTTATATCCACAGTTTTCTGTGCTTTGATCACTCGGTTGTTTTAATCACTAAACTAGAATACATCCTGTCGAATTTATTCTACGAACTTTAGTGGACATTAAAACGAACCTTATTAATTATATAACGACTTAAAACATTGTTATATTAATTAATTAAAATCTGATTAACAAGTTTAATTCAAATCAGATTATTCCGCCGCGATAATTTGTGACGATTGTATTCAAGCCCCCCCTTCTACAATCGTTTCAGGACCTAACAATTGGCATCAGAGCGGTTGATACCATTTTTCCGTATCAGATCCTATACACACTCTGTAACGTCCAAATATTTTTTATTCGAATTAATTTTATTCCAAAAATTAATTCTGATTTAAAATATTTTTCTTTCAAAAATCCAAATCTCATCCAAACACTATTCACTTCAAATCCGTAAATATGAGTACACAAAAGATCAGTAGCATTAAAATCCCACCGTTCAGCAAAGAACACTTTGGCCTATGGAAGAGGCACATGTTCCTATTCCTCCGCACCGCGAACCGAAAATACATCGGGATTTTGGACAAAGGTGTTACTACTCCGATGAATGTCATATTAGCACACGAAGAGGATGGTGTGTTAATACCTCATCAGATCATTCCGAAAGAACTTTCTGAGTACACAGATGAAGAGAGTGAACAGATGAACTTAGATGACGCTCTCCAACTAATATTGGTGGAATCTCTAGATCCAGTAATGTACAATGCTGTTGTTAATTGTACGAACGCCAAGCAAATCTGGGATACATTAGAGATTATCAATGAAGGCTCAAAGGAAGTTAGGGAAAACAAGAAAGAGATACTGATGGCTCAGTATGAACAGTTTGGTTCTCATCCCGGTGAAGGGATTTCAGAAGTATTTATCAGACTTAATAATTTGATAAATAATTTAAATCTGAATGGGAAATTCTACGACAAGAAAGAGGTCAACATGAAGTTTCTCTTAACCCTTCCTGAACATCTGGAACACAGAATCACTGCCATCAGGGAAAGCAGAGATCTGAATGAGATTTCTCTGGAAAGACTCTACGGAGTTTTGAAAACTTATGAACTGGAGCAAGTTCAGAGTAAACAGAGATATGGCTGGGGTAAAACACAGAACCATTCGAGAGCTCTAGTTGTTGAGTCACCTGTACTGGAAGAAAAGAAGAAGGATGTTGTTGTTCCTTCTAAGACTACTCAGGAATTTGTTGTACCTGAGATGGGTCAGACTGCTTCTTCCAGTGGTGATGATGAGTTCTATACAATGGAAGAGCTAGAACTGTTAGAAGATCAATCTCTATCCCTGTTTGCCAAGAAGTTTGGAAACATGAGATTCCGGAAGAACCCTTCCTATAAATACAAACCTACTGTTAATAAGTTTCAGAAGGGAGGCTATTCATCTTCAACAAGCAAAGGAGGATACAAGACTGGGATGGTGGACAGAAGTAAATTTAAATGTTTCAACTGTGGTGAACCTGGACACTTTGCAACTGAGTGCAAGCAGCCCAAGGTTCAAGGAAAGAGAAAGGATTCGTATGATGAGCTGAAACAGAAGTATGATGCCTTAGTAAGAAAGCATCATGGTACTTCTGGAAGTCAAAGCTTCAAGAGCAAATCATATCTAGCAGAAGGGAAAAGCTGGGATGATACAGATAGTGATGAAGAAGAGCAGATTGGGAATGTTGCTCTCATGGCTGATGCTGGATCATCTTCACCTCCTCCTGCTGGAAGCTTTCAGGTAGATCCTACATGCCCTAAACTGTTTATGCAATTAGGACTTGAAAGAGATGATGCTATTAAAAAGTTGAAAGCTGCCAATCTTAAAATTGATACTTTAGTCTTAGATATTCATGCTTATAAAATGAATGAGATGAAAGTATTAAAACCTAAAATAGAACAATTGACTATGGATTTAGGATTTCAAAGTGCGAAAGTCAAAGTTCTAGAGAAAGGTGAGATTGCTTTAAGACTTCAGCTAGACGAAGAAAAAGTTAAGTGTAAAGCCTTTAAGGATGCCTCCATGATAGTCAAAGAACTTAATGATAAACAAGAGATCAAGAGAACTGTTGGAATAGGCTTTGACTATAACAAATCTGTAGGTAAGGCTAGTAACATTACTCCCTTTAAGAAGAGTGCAAAGGAGAGAGGAATTCCTTTTGTTTTGAAAGATTCCCCTCAACCTTTGTTTAAGGTCTCAGAAGCTGAACCTCTGTTAGAAACTCCTGTTGTCATTAAATATGAACTCAAACAGGAAGACCTTAAAATGAAAGAGAGTAATGAGAAGAAAGATGAGATCCCGACATCACTGAAACCAATCAAAGTGAAAGGCAATGTTAGGTTGCCTAAAGCTGGTTTAGGTGTCAACTCTGAAAGAACCAAATTCAACAAGCCTAATAGTTTTGTGAACAGTAAGAACAGAGATAACAGATGTCATTCTACCGAGAACTTTAAAACTGTTAACAAAGTTAGAGTAGAATCTGTTGACGTTCCTACTGTGATGACTGATATTCTTGTTGCTCCTACATTTGATTCATGTCATAAATTCTGTGGTGTTGATAACTGTATGCTCTGTGCTTTCAATACTATGTCTGCTTATTTTAATAATTTGCATGCTAAAAATGAAAACACGACACCAAGACAACACACAAACCACAAGCATGCTAGATCAAAGACTGCTAGTCCTCCTCGTGTTAGGAAGGAGACTTATGTTCCAAAGCCTAAAACCAAGGTTTATAAGGCTGTTGTTAAGGAAGTAAGTTCAGTCAAATCTGAACCAAGTATCAGTCCAAGAGGCTCTGTTGTATTACCTAATAGAAATCAGTTCTTTAAGACTGCTGGACCCAATCAAGTGTGGGTCCCAAAGACTGTCTAATCAAGTTGTCTTTTGCAGGGTGCCAGTGGAGTTGTTCGTGTTACCTGGGTGCTTGACAGTGGAGCGTCAATGCACATGACTGGCAATAAATCCCTGCTGGAGGACATAAGAGAAGGAGCTGGCCCTACAGTCAGTTTTGCTGATAATAGCAAAGGTCGTACTGTGGGATATGGCAAGTACAAAATTGGAAGGATCATCATAGAAGATATTGCAATAGTTGAAGGACTTCAACATAATCTCCTGAGTGTCAGTCAATTCTGTGACAAAGGATATTATGTTCATTTTGAAAAGGAGATATGTATCATTAAACATATCAAGGATAAGCGTCCTTCACTATGTGGCATAAGGAAAGGCAATATATTCGTAGCTGATTTATCTTCAGGACCAGGAAACGAAGTTCACTGTTTCTACGCCAAAGCGTCTGCTGAAGATAGTTGGTTATGGCATAAGAAGCTCTCACATCTCAACTTCAAAACCATGAACTCTCTAGTCAAGAGAGATCTAGTGAGAGGGTTGCCTTCCCTGGAATTCTCAACTGATGATCTCTGTGAAGCTTGTCAGAAAGGAAAAGCGAAGAGAGCATCTCACAAAGGCAAAACCATCAATACCATTACAGATCCACTTCATTTGTTACATATGGATTTGTTTGGCCCTGTGAATGTTGCATCTATTGATGGAGGAAGATATGCCTTGGTTATTGTGGATGACTTCTCCAAATTTACTTGGGTTTACTTCCTGGCTTCTAAGGATGAAACCCCGATGACAGTGATTGATCATATAAAGTTAGTTGAATTGGATAAAGGTGTGCCAGTCAAAGCTGTAAGGTCAGACAATGGCACAGAATTCAAGAATCAAACTCTAATCAACTTCTACTCTGAAAAGGGAATTAGAAGGCAGTATTCAGCACCAAGGACTCCTCAGCAGAATGGAGTCGTCGAAAGAAAGAATCATACACTGATTGAAGCTGCAAGAACTATGATTGCTGAATCAAAGCTTCCACTGTACTTTTGGGCTGAAGCTGTGTCTACTGCCTGCTATACCCAGAATAGAACTTTGATCAACAAGGATCATATGAAAACTCCATTTCATCTGTATAACAACAAGAAACCTTATGTCAAACATCTTCATGTCTTTGGAGCCAAGTGTTATGTTCTCAAGGATGGTGAAGAGAACTTGAACAAGTTTGAGCCAAAGGCATCTGAAGCAATTTTTGTTGGTTATACAAATAATGCTTATAGAGTTTTTGTAATTGATACTCTGTCAGTGAAAGTTAGTGTCAATGTAACATTTGATGACACTAAACTACCAAGTTTACAATCTGCTGATCCATCTGAATCTCTGAAGTTTGACAACTATCCAGATTCTGATTCAGATGATGATGTGCCACCTGAGGTTGCAACAGGTGATGACAACAATGATAATGATCCAAGCAATGGTGGAGGAAATGGCAATAATGCTGGAGATTCCACTGATGCTAGTGGTGGATCATCAAGTCAACCTGGCAACAGCTCAGGGGGAGCTGGTGGATCAACTAGTCATACACATCAGTCTAATGATAATACTGCTGAATCATCAAGGACACAACTTCCAAGGGAAAGGATTTGGAGCAGAGATCATCCCTTTGATCTGATTATTGGTGATCCTGATGTTGGTGTAAGGACTAGAAGTGCTACGACAAATGAATGTCTATTCTCTGGTTTTCTTTCACAATTAGAACCAAAGAAAATAGATGAAGCACTTGCTGATCCTGATTGGGTTCTTGCCATGCAAGAAGAACTCAATCAATTTGAGAGACAAGAAGTCTGGGCCCTGGTTCCAAGACCAAAAGGAAAGTCTACAATTGGATCTAGATGGGTCTTCCGTAACAAGTTAGATGGTGATGGCATTGTTGTAAGAAACAAAGCCAGACTGGTTGCAAAAGGATATTCTCAGGAAGAAGGAATTGACTACGATGAAACCTATGCTCCAGTTGCTCGTCTTGAAGCCATCAGAATATTTTTTGCATTTGCTGCACACTCCAACTTCAAGGTTTATCAGATGGATGTGAAAAGTGCATTTCTGAATGGAAAGCTAGAAGAAGAAGTATATCTGGAACAGCCCCCTGGCTTTGAAAATCCAGAATTTGCTGATTTTGTGTACTTCCTATTCAAAGCTGTCTATGGGCTTAAGCAATCACCAAGGACATGGTATGACACCCTCTCTGAGTTTTTAATTGAAAATAAATTTACTAGAGGTGTCATAGACAAAACTCTCTTTTACAAATTGCATGATAATGATATGATATTTGTTCAAATATATGTTGATGATATTATATTTGGTTCTACTAACGACAACTTGTGCAAGAGATTTGCTAAGTTAATGCAGAGTAATTATGAAATGAGTATGATGTGTGAGCTGTCCTACTTCCTTGGTCTTCAAGTAAGCCAAAAGGAAGATGGAATATTCATTTGCCAATCCAAGTATGTCAGAGATCTTCTTCGAAAGTACAATTTAGAAGACTCTTCCCCGGCAAAGACACCTATGGCCACTGCCACAAAGCTTGACCAGGATAAATCTGGTAAGAAAGTTGATATTACAAGCTATCGAGGTATGATTGGCTCATTACTTTATCTTACTGCAAGTAGACCAGATATCATGTTTGCAACATGTTTATGTGCTAGGTTTCAGGCTGATCCTAAGGAATCACATCTTATAGCCGTCAAAAGAATCTTTAGATATCTTAAGGGTACACCTGGTTTAGGTATTTGGTACCCTAAGAATACTGGTTTTGACTTAACCGGCTATACAGATTCTGATTATGCAGGTTGCAGGATTGATAGAAAGAGTACGTCTGGAAGTTGTCAATTTCTAGGACGTCGGTTGGTTTCCTGGTACAGCAAGAAGCAACACTCAGTGTCCACTTCTACTGCTGAAGCTGAGTACATAGCTGCTGGAAGTTGCTGTGCTCAGATTCTCTGGATCAGGAATCAATTAAATGATTATGGTATTTCTGTCGACAAAATTCCAATATTTTGTGACAACACCAGTGCCATAGCCATTTCAAACAATCCAGTGCAACACTCCAGGACCAAGCACATAGATATCAGGTATCATTTCATTCGAGAACATGTTATGAATGGTACTGTGGTGTTACATTTCGTACCCACAGCTGATCAGATTGCAGACATCTTCACTAAACCACTTGATGAATCCACTTTCTCTAAGTTGGTTTGTGAGCTAGGGATGTTAAATATGCCATGATTCTCTTTGTATATATTTTATATGAATTTTATATATTATTATATATTTTTGTGAATTTTCTGTGTAATTATATCTATTTTATTAGTTTTTATATAATTGTCTGTAAATTATTTGATAATTATCTGTGTAATTATGCATGTCTATATTTTTATATGTAATTTTCCAAATGCCTGCATACTCCCCTGTATTATTCTCTAAGCATTTAGATAATTATTTGTATTTATTTTGTATTTTTTTTTCAAAATTAATTAAGCATAAATATTTGATTTTAAGTTAATTCATTTTAATGAATTAAAGTTAAATTCATAAGTATTTATATTTAATCAAAGTTGAATTTTACAAAATATATGTGCAATATATTATGTATTATGTGTATTAGATTTTTGATTAAATGTGCAAAAAGGTTTTATTGTTTTAAATAATCAAAAATCATAATATGTATATTTTGTTTTATTAAATCTGGTTTTAAATCTCGGTATGACTTTGCTGAGATATGTCATACCGCCTGGCTTCCTTCACACTCTACATAATGCGGTATGACTTTCCAAAAGAAAGTCATACCGAATGCATCCATCTCACCTACCTTTCTCGGTATGACTTTGCTGAGATATGTCATACCGCACATCCTTGGGAAGTCATATTGGAAATTTCGGTATGACTTTTCCTTAGAAAGTCATACCGGTTACTCAAAACCCATATGACTTACCAACTGAATGTCATACCTTCATTTCATCTCCTTCACAACACACACACTCGCATATACATCTCTGCCATTGATCCAAGCTTCGATTTTTTCAAGTTTTTGTGATAAACTTGCTGGTTACGATTGATTCAAGCCTAAAAAGCTTGCTGGTTACTCCTAATCGTGATTTCAAGTCGAATTGCTGCCAAAATTTTGAAAAATTCAAACCGAGTTTGACTGGGTCGACTGAGTCAGGACGTGTTGGACCGAGTTTGCCCGAGTTCTTGCCGGTTCTGTGACCCTCTTGCCGTGGATTACCTGTTCTGATCAGTTTGTGGAAGTTTGAATCAAAAGCTTTTGAAACCCTTGATTTTGGATTTCGAATTTTAGGGTTTTAAGAGTGTATTTTGGGGATTTTTGGACTAAGTTGAGATTAAGGCATTGTTTGGAGACTTATTTGGGCCATTTTAAGATTAATTAAGTTTTAATTCGAATTTACTCAATTAATTCGAATTATTAATTAATTAATTGATTTGTCAATTATTAATTGAAATTTGTGAGAAATTTGAAAATTATTACTTTATTTGAAAAATTCTCACTTAATTCAATTTTTAATTTGAATGGATTTTTCGACCCGGAAGCTAGTTTGGCTCGTTTTAGGCCGTGGGTCCGTTTTCTGAATAGTCAGTCGCTCGTCAGCGCTGCTATTACAGCTTCTGCAGAACTCCAGATTCAACCGATACAGGATTTCTACTCTTCAGCATTAAATACTACGTTGTTGGATAATTATCGTATGTCTGGAGAAGTACATGGAGGACGTACCATTCACATCAACTCTGATGATGTGAATAGGATACTTGGATTTCCGAGGGAGAATTTTGCTGAACTCCCTACTGAAGCTGAACTCACCAATTTCTTCGAGACAATATTATATCAGGATGAGATCAATTTGCCTAGGATGTTGAAAGGAAATCTGAAGCCTGAGTGGGACCTCTTCTTTGACACTTTAGCTAAAGTGTTTGCTCCGACCACTCGCAAGAACTTTAATGTCATAACTTCTTTGCTTCAGAAGATTGGGTTCAGTATTGTCTATAATCGTCCAATCAACTTTGGTAAGCTTATACTGCAAGCCATTATTTCCAAGTTGGGACCGCTAAGGAACAGATCTGTTGAACAGAACGCGAAGGTTGCATGCTTTTATCCTCGCTTTATCATGTTATTTCTCAATGATAAAATGACTGACGCTGAGAAGGAACACTACTCCAACTCTCCGGTGGCACCAGTTCCTCGTGCCTGTACCAAGTTAATGACTCGGTTGGATAACAAGAATAAATTTTCCAATGTTCCACTAATCACCACTCCTCACATGCTCCAGATGTTCAATGCTCCTCTTCAACCGTATCAACTTCAAGTGGCTCCTCCACCTCAACCTCAGCAGCAACCTCAACAACAGCAACAGCAACCTCAAGAACCTCAACCCCTGCAGATTCAACAACCTACACAACACCATCAACAACAACTTCAACATCATCAACAACTTCTACAACAACAACAACAGCAGCATTCACCTCAACAATCCCAAGAAGCACAATCTTCACACCACTCATCCAACCAATCATCATATCACTCCCCCATCCATCAAACAGAACAATCTAACCCTTCATTTGAAGATCAAACTTTGGATTATGATCTCTTCGAGCATCAACCATCTTCATCTGAACCTCTCCCACACCAAACACAATCCCAAATCATCCCACAAACACAATCTACCTCACAACCCCTACCCTCTGACTCTCCTATCAACCCAGAGCTGCAGTCCTTCCGTCAGGACCTACAGGTAGCTCAGGTACTTTCTAACTTATCATCTAATTTTAATGTTGATACGTCAGATTATGGTTGTGATTTTGTTTGTGACCTTGATTTTGTTTTCCAGCCTACCAGCAATGAACCTGACAACACACAGGTTCATAACCTAGCTGAAGATTCTCTTCAACAAACTCTCGTTTCTCCAAACACATCAACCAACACTTCAATGCAACCTGTTCGTAAAGTTGCGAGGAAACGGAGTTCGAGTAGTTTAATGAATAAACCCACAGCTCTGTCTCCCTCAAAGAAGCAAAGGGTGGAAACCTTGGAGACAACTGTAGCCTCATCTGTGCCTTCCCAACAAGGCTCAGATTTTGAAATGGCAGATAAACAGTCTCTGGACCCATTCTCTCTACAGGATGTGGCCATTGAAATTGACCGTCCGGCCGCGGTAACTTGTACAGAGTCAAGCACTGCGCTAGCACTCACGCTAGTGCCAGCCCAAACAGATACACAGGTTACTATGTTTACTGAGTGCACAGATTTTCAAAATCAATGTATTATTTATGAAAACTTTGCTGATCTCCCTTTCTTTTCTGATCAGGCGGAACTTGGCAGCGTGCAAGTTAATCTGCCCTCACAGGCTTCCGGAGGACAATTTGTTCCTCCACTACCTTTGAACCCATCTCAGGGGACATTGGTAGTATATACAGGTACAGCGGGAAGAGTGACTGAAAAGAGTGATGTAAGGCAAACACCGAGCGATACACATGCACGTGAGGCTAGTGAAACAGCTTTGAGTGTACGTGAGGTGAGTGCACACACTAACCCTGCTCTGTTTGAGGAACAAATGGCAAAGCTAAGAGCTGAGCTTGCCAGAATGATTGCTGAGAACGAGAAGCTCAAGGGTGCACAGTTGGTGACCCTGCAACAGAAAGCTGAGGAGAGGCCATCCAGTTCTTACAGGGATGAGCTTAAAGAGGAAATCCATGACTTGGCTGTTGAAATGAGGTCTAATCATGAGCTTTACATGTCCAAATTTGAGACCATCGACAGCAAGTTAGATCAACTCCTCAGAAACTCCAACAAGTCTGATGATCAACCCTCCGGAGAGGATCCCTCAACTAAGGGGGAGAATAGAGACAAAGGTGACAGGGATGATAGAGGCAATAGCTCAAATCAAAGCAACAAGGATAATACCACTTCTGGATCTGCCCCTGACAAGGAAACTCATAAATCTAAAGGCAAAGAACCGTTACATCAGTCCGACAATGTTTTCAATTCTGATAGTTATGATGACTATCCACAGGATATGGATGATGATGACATCTTCGATGCTACCTATCGTCAAGCAGAAGAAGAAGAAGGTAAATTTGATGAGGGTTATTTGTTTCAGGATGAAGAACCTGTTGACCTAGAACACGAGGAGAATGTCCGGAAGTTCAAAGCTGAAAATGAAGCTAGGAAGCGTAAGCTTCGTGATTTCCAAAAACTTCTAGAGGACAAATTGATCACAGAAGAACAAATCAAGATCGAGAAACAGAAAATCTATGATGCTGCAATCAAGCAGAAGAATCTTGATATAAGGAGGAAAGAAGGAAAAAGCTGGGACATTGCAAGAAGAATCTTTAATGGACCTCAAAGGGAGCCTTTCGACGACAACAAGTTCTTATCTCTGATCTATGATCTTAGAGAGGTAAACCCTGACGAGGATGTCTTTATGCATGCCTTTGCTTTGGAATTAAATTATGTGACTGTGGGGGTCAACAATTTGCTAGAGCAATGGGAGCTAATTGTCTATACACAGAGGAATGGTTCTTTCAGACTATCTGTCGAATCTCTGAAATCATTCTCTGTATCTGAGCTCTGGGTGCTTCGAAACAAGGTTAGGAGAAGCTCCAACCTGAATGAACTTCTTCGTGACAAACTGCTGGAACAAGCTGTATTCAACAGTCCTCAGGTTGTCAGGAATCCTTATTGTGTTAAGTTCGTTCACAAGGAGATCTTCAGCACTGTCTATCTCAACGAAGAAGCCTTGCCAAAGTATCCAGCTAAACAACTTGCTCTTGCCTCCACTCTTTTAAGAACCAAGGGCTTTGCTTCTAAAGCTAAGTCTGATGCTGATGATGTGATTCTTGCTTACTGCACTCGAAAGAATGTTGCACAGTACTTTCGAAGGATGAAAAATGTTACAAAATCTCAGCCATCAGACTTCCGCGAAGACCCTATGGATTTGGAAGTACTTCATCAACTGGCTCTGGCAAAGGAACGAAAGAAGCGTGGTGAATCCACTACATCTGAAGTGCCAACCAGGGAAGAACCATCAATACCTATCCTTCACACTTCTGATATCGAAGAAGGAGAAGTTGATCTTTAGATTCATTAGGGATTTGTAATATATGTTCAAAAAGAACATCCTTTTGTAATCTATTGTAATCTTTTGAATTCTGGTCAATGTTTAATGAAATACCAGAAACTTTTTGCTATTTACAATTCATGTTTAATCCTTTGTCTTATCAGTTAGTTGAGTTATCCTCTCGATAATTTGCATGTTATGTTAACAAACAAATAGGGGGAGATTGAAAGGCATATGTTTAGCCTATTTGTAATTAAAGAGGTACCAACTCAACTCTGATAAGAAAGCAAGGTAAATAGCAAGTACTATTGAAGGAATCCGTACGAAGAACGTCAAGTGATTTATTGAAATTATATGTCTGAAGAATTTCAGGATGCTGCTGCACACCACTGGAAGAAGTTCATTAATATGTTCAAGCCTCAGTGTACAAATAATCTTTTGTAGCACGTCCAGAAGTTCAGAAGGTATAAAGTTTTAATACTTTATTTATTCAGAAGATTCCATACTATTGTTACTAATGAAGAAGAACTACGAAGACAAAGAATCGACGAACAAGCCACGTCTCAAATGTTTATTTGATAAAGAATATTTAATTCAGCTAGATACAGATGAACCAGACAGTACGTTTGTGTGTCAGCTACTCAGATTAAGTGTTCTGCATCAACTATAAGTGGCCGTTCAATCAAGACGAAGATCTACAGCGTTTAAACATGTCTGGAGTCCCTGCTGCTTGAAGAAAAGAATTATATAAATATTTCTTTAATCACTTCACTTATCAATAATTAAATTAGTTGTATAATTTATTTATTAAATTGATTCACCTTCGAATTAATTTAATTTATGAATTTATATGATTAATATAATTAATTAAGTGATTATTGAACATTTATTTAATTAAAAACAAGTGTTTTAGTCATTAAACACCTCGGTATGACTTTATTAGTTAATGTCATACCGTGTGAAGTAATATGACTTAAACTGGTGAGATGACATTGTCTAATTATGTCATACCGTGTCTAGCAAAGCGACTTTAGCAGGTGCAATGACTTTCTCAATTAAAGTCATACCGTGTCTATGGAAACTACTTATTCTGGCATGACATATAATGTCATACCGTTTGTCTTTGAATGACATTCTGTGGTATGACTTAAAAAGTCATACCGTGTCATCCAGAATGGCTTTTTCCTTTTGTCCTTATGTCTTGTGTTGTATGACTTAGAAAGTCATACCGTTTGAGCCCTTATGACTTAATATGTCATACCGAATGGTTGTGTATGACTATGGCTAGTTAAGTCATGCCAAAGGACCCTTGAAGGCCAAGGAAATAATGTCATACCGTGTGTGGCAGTATGACATTCCTTTTAAATGTCATTCCTTCCTTCCTTTTGGCATGGCTTTGCTTTGTAATGTCATTTCTAAGCTACTAAGTCATTCCTTTCAATGTCATACCTAGTTCCAAGTGCTTTGCCTATATATATGGCTTCACTTTCTTCATTTCATGTTGTTCAAGCATTGTAAAAG
This sequence comes from Daucus carota subsp. sativus, assembly GCF_001625215.2. Classification (NCBI taxonomy): domain Eukaryota; kingdom Viridiplantae; phylum Streptophyta; class Magnoliopsida; order Apiales; family Apiaceae; genus Daucus; species Daucus carota. Next base: position 7,806,615 of record NC_030388.2, read on the forward strand.
CTTTCAAGTTGTTTGTAACTTGCAATTGTTATATCCACAGTTTTCTGTGCTTTGATCACTCGGTTGTTTTAATCACTAAACTAGAATACATCCTGTCGAATTTATTCTACGAACTTTAGTGGACATTAAAACGAACCTTATTAATTATATAACGACTTAAAACATTGTTATATTAATTAATTAAAATCTGATTAACAAGTTTAATTCAAATCAGATTATTCCGCCGCGATAATTTGTGACGATTGTATTCAACCCCCCCCTTCTACAATCGTTTCAGGACCTAACAGAAAGGTAGTTGTTGACTTGTTGCAGAAAAACAGAGCAATTATGACAGGTTAACCTGTGCCCTGGGCACAGGGCACAGGATAGACAACCCTTTTTTATTTTGATATTACCAAGGTTGTAAAAATCGGAAATCGGTCCGACTCGGTTTGGTTCCGGAAAAATGAGTACTCGGAACTCGGGAGAGTACTCGGAATGAGTTATCGGATAACTAATCGGGTATTTTTTTTTAATTAATTTTTCCTCTCATATATAGTTATATACTGATTAATAATAAAACTATCTAATAATATTAATATTTTAATAACACACTTGAAATAATGAAGTTCAAACAAAAGTTATTTGTTTGATAATTTTTGACATAATAATCATTCACAAGTTTTAATGATAAAACACATATACTTTATAATTAATGTTAATACTTTGCAAAAAAGAGACCAAAACCTATATAAATTTACGTTTAGTCTCTTTTGAAATAATTTTCAAATAAAACAATAAAAAATTGATAAGTCAAACTCGGATTTGACCTCGAGTACTCGGAGTCAAACCGAGTTTTGACCGATTTTTTTATAAATCGGTTTTGAACCTGATTACTCGGAACTCGGATCGGACGAGGGGTCAAAAACGAGTACTCGGAATGAGTACTCGGTCGACTCGGCGATTTTTAGAACACTGGATATTACTAATGAATCGAGTTTCTGTTGTCAGATTGGAACGCCAAGCTGTCGAGGAACTTAACTTTGCTCATACACATTTTAAGCAGAACAGCCTCCACAGTTACAAGTATGAACGTAATAAATTCATAAATCTCTCCGACTTATCATCCAAGAAGTTTATCATGGCCATGGGGGCCTCGTGTCCAAAAGTTTCCATTAATGAACCCATCACTTATCCCCCACTTGTCTCCATTAATATTCACATATCCCACCTGCACCACTGTATACTCTTCCTATATAAGCACGGAAGCACAAGTACACTGTACACAACTTGATCCAAACCTCGAAATGAAGCTCCCAACTTCATTCTTACCTCTGCTTCTTCTGTTATCATCTTTTTCTTTCTCTTCATCAGCAACCAAAACAGATGACTTTCTAAATTGCCTGGCCAAGTCTTCTGATTCCACCACAATCTCCAAGCTTGTTTACACCCCTGCCAACTCCACTTTCGATGCTGCATTAACATACTCTATTAATAACCTACGTTTCGCGCAGGCCTCAACTCCCAAACCCCTGGTCATTGTCACCCCAACAACCGAATCTCAAGTCCAAAATGTCATCTACTGCACCAAGAAAACAGGCTTGGAAATGAGGATCAGGAGTGGTGGCCACAGTTACGAGGGCTTCTCGTATGTTTCATCACTCCAATTTATAGTCCTGGACTTGCGTAACATTAACAATGTCACCCTTGACTTGTCAACCAAAACTGCATGGGTGGATAGTGGTGCTACAACCGGTGAACTGTATTATTACATCAGCAGGGCCACTTCGGCTTATGGGTTCCCCTCTGGACTATGGTCTAATGTTGGCGTTGGTGGGATCTTGAGTGGCGGGGGGTACGGTATGTTGAGGAGGAAATATGGTATAGCTGGAGATCAAGTGATCAATGCTCGTTTGATTGATGCAATGGTAGAATCCTCACTAGGAGGACCATGGGTGAAGATCTGTTCTGGGCAATCAGAGGTGGTGGTGGTGGAAGCTTCGGAGTTGTTGTGTCCTGGAGAGTTAATCTAGTACCCGTTCCTCCAATTGTTACAGTTTTTCGGGTTTTTAGAACTTTGGAAGAAGACATGACTAATATTTTCTACAAGTGGCAATCTGTTGCCCCTGTCTTCCCTAATGAACTTGACATCAGGTAATTAAGCTGACATGTGATCAATTTAATTCTAAGAAAACTGGGATTTTTCAGTACCTGCGTGTAATTTTAACTCGTAAATATGACATTTTTTTGTTACTGCTATACTTTTTGCATAACTGAAGTTTCTGGTATGTCCTGTCAGGTGCAATGGACAGGTCATTCTAAGTAATTCCAGTACCCGATCGGATAAAAAGACCATGCAAATGAACTTTGAGTCACTATACCTGGGACCAGCCAGTGAAGTTCTTGCAATAATGAGAGAAAGATTGCCAGAGCTGGGATTGGTGAGGGAAGATCTGTTTGAAGTGAGCTATATCCAAGCTATGGTATTTTTTTCGCAGTTCCCTATCCAGGCGCCACCCGAGATTTTACTAGACAAAACTATTTCACCTCGTCCAGCATTCAAAGGAAGCTCAGATTTCTTCAAGGAACCAATGCCAATAGAAGGACTACTAGGCCTGTGGGATTACATGTTCCAACTTCCCGATAACCAAGCATTCTTGCAGTACACTCCCTATGGTGGTAGAATGAATGAAATCTCCGCGACCGCGCTCCCATTCCTTTACCGAGCAGGCTACTTGTACATGTTCAACTTCTACGCGGTGACATGTCCAAGTCGAGAAAAATTTGCAGAAGAGACTGCGAGGATGGATTGGGTGAGGACAGTGGATGAATATCTAACTCCTTACGTGACAAGCAATCCCAGGAGTGCATATGTGAACTATGTGAATGTTTGGATGGGTCAGAATAATCCAACAGGGAGCACAAGTTATGCTCAGGCTAGCCAATGGGGAAAGCGTTACTTCGGTGTAAATTTTGATAAGTTGGTCGTGCTCAAGACACTGGCTGATCCTTTCAACCTCTTCAGACATGAGCAGAGTATCCCTGTTTTTTCGTCTTACTCCGATATGTAGAATATTTGTTCGGTCCCTTTTTCCATGTGTTCTCGTTTGTTTTAAATAAGATTGAATGTATTTTCGCCTTCATCAAATAAAAATTTATGCATCCATAAAAATACAGGAGTTCGTTGGCCTAATCTTGTAAAAAAGGTTATCTTCTTATAATTATGTTCTGAATCACAAGATCTTAATCAGATGACATAGTTACTCTAACCTAACTTGTACCCTTGTCAAAACATTAAACATGTCTATGCTTTCTTAACTGGTTTATGACCCGGATTACATAAATTTTTTAAGTTTATTATATATTAGAAATTTAATATTTTTGATATATTTATTTAAATTATTATTGTCGAGATACAAAACTTGTTAAATTAACATACTCATATTTAATTATGTTTATTAATAATTAATAATAATAATGTATGGTGATAATCAAATTTTGATATTTTGCTATCAATATGGAATCTTATTTTTTTATATTGTGATCCATGATAGAAATTTTATAGAGTTTGTTCGTAGATTAAATTATTAGAGTTTTAAAATTTAAAATGAACAGTTTTGTTGACAGTTTAATTTGTTGATTGGATGATTGTTATATTACAAAATTTATAAGAGTATAATAATTATTATATTAATTAAAAAAATTATATGATAATAATAAAATTAGAGTTGTTTTGTAAATTAAATTATTTGAATTTGTTTGTTGACTGTAATTATGTTGGTGGAATAATCATTATATTACGAAAATCCTAATTACCATGAAAGTATTCTCATAATTATAAGATAACAATATTTATTATATAAAAAAATTACATGATAACCAATTTTGATAGTAACGTATTTCGTACTGAAGTTTTTCCACTAAAGATGAATTTCACATATTAATTAAAATTATATATATGAATAATATCGATTTGACTATTACTATCAATATAAACCTTTATTTATTTGAATTTTGAAACATGATAACAATTTTTCAGAGTTGTTTCATAAATTAAATTATTTGAGTTTAAAGAAATTAAAATAAATAATTTTATTGGTGGTATAGCTCTTGCATTACGAAATCCTAATTACGGTAGAAGTTTTTTTTTATATAGTATAGCATTGAAGTCTTTAATTATAAAATTCTAATCAATATCAAAGTCTGATAATTATAAAATCCTAACCGATATCGAAGTCTTTAATTATAAAATCCTAATTAATATGAAATTCTTTTCATAATAATATAATATAATTATAAAATCCTAACCAATATGATTTTTTTTATTTTAGTTTAATGATTATTGTTATTATTAAATAAAAAATTATATATTACAAAATCCTAATAAATGTAGAAGCCGTCTTTAATTATAATATTTTAATCAATTCATGAATATTATAAAATCCTCACCAATATAAGTCTCTTAATAAAAATTCAAAATTTAGGTGTATAATAATAATAATAATAATAATAATTAAATATAATATATGATGACCAAATTTTGATACTTTTAACATGTTCCAACGAAATGTGGTTTCGCTTGTTAATGAAGGGTATTGTTGCGCTTGAAAAGGAAGGAAGGAACGTGTTGAGGAATATTGAATTTGAACTTTGCATGACGGAGGTAGAATAGAATAGTGAAACATTTCCAAGCATGAATATTCAACAAATTTTGATGAACCGTCGATAATAATCTTTTGATAAAATAGATTTTTTTACCATTTAACTTATTGTGTTTTTAGAAATATGTTATCTGATTAAATTTTTTTTTTCTTTTTACTCACTAATGTTAGATTTTGATTTTTTTAGCCACAACTTAGGTTCGAATTTGATTACTAGCATTATGATAATTTTATTTGTCACTAAACTTATTGCGTCTTTAGAAATTAACCACTCAACTATAATTTTTTTTTTATTTTACTCATTAATGTTAGGTTATTTTTTTGTCACTCAAGTTAGGTTCGAATTTGATTATTAGCATTACATTAATTCTGTGTAACATTATTAAAATATAGTGGTAGTCGGTAATATTTTGATGATTTGGTATATGTCTGCATCGTTATATATAGTACTTTTTATGTCTCCAATATCGTTTACCTTGAGTAATAGGAATTTTACACGCATTTTATGGCTTTTAAAAGATGTAGTTTCATAAATAATTTTACTTTTTTCTTCCGAATAAAAATTCAGCGTTTGAATTTTTACACAATAAATAATCACAAAAATAAGTTATGAAACTATGTGATATAAGAGTCTTAAAAAATACGTGCTGAGCAGTAGAAAAAACTGTAAACTAATGAGAGGGACGGAAGGAGTAATAATATTAAAATGGTGCATTATAGGGGACAATTATCAAAAATTAAGTTAACCTCTCTATTTATTTATCTTGAAAATTGTAATAAGATAAAGTTATTAAAATTTATGAAGATAAATTTGACAGAGATCTTATACTGAGTTAGTCGATTGAAACTTTAATAGCGAAAGATGATGCATCATATCACTCAATTACACTTTATCTTATTAGGGAGGGTGAATTGTTTGAAATCATTGATTTCATATTTATGATTTATCAAATTTTTAGAATTCTAAATACGATTTTTCCTGGTTTTAATTTTTCATCGACTCATTTTATATTATTATTGTTATATATAAAGATATAAACATACGACACATCATCAAAATATTACATACTAACACTATGTATAAATGTTACTACAAAAATTATCATAATGCTATAATGCTAGTAATCAAATCCGAACCTAAGTTGGTGGCTAAAAAAACATCCAAACCTAACAAAAAGGGAAAAAAATTTAGTTGGATGGCAAGTTTCCAAAAACACTATAAGTTGAGAGCATCTCCAACGCAGGTCGCCTATTAGCTTTAAAATCTAAGTGTCAGTCCATATACCTAATATGTAAAAGAAACACAACTCCAACGCAGAGACTTTTTAGCAATATTTTTAGATGCCAAGAAATCAGCACGCTACATTTGTTGAATGAGAGCCTATCATCTATATCATATCCACGTCATTTTCTTTTAAAATTTAACTTAAAAGAAAATTTAACTGTGTTTCAACCTAGGTGTCTATACTATATTATATATATGTATTATAATATTATAATTATATTGTATATATTTGTATATCTTTTTAATTTTATAATTTAATTTTATGTATTGTTAAGTGTAAAAATATTTATATAAAATAAATAATATAATAAAACTAATATAAGAACTTATATAGTTATTTAACGTCAATTGTGAATTTTTAACAAAGAAAATTAGTAAATCTTTTACATAATATAAGTAATTTTTGTTAATTAGTTTTTTCAAGTTTTTATTATTATAATAGTATCGGTATATATGTTTTTATTAATTATATTTTTTATTTTCACTTATATTAAATAAAAAAATAATTAACTTTATATTATAATTCTTTCAAACCCTTTTTATCAAAAGATAATTAGCTTAAAATCTTTCATTTAACTTTGATTCTTGCACTTCTAAATTTTATTTTTTTATTTATAGCATATAACATTCTACCTTAAATCATTTTTCCAATATTTAAATTGAAATATTTAAGGTACTATTATTATTTCAAGTATATATGTATTATTCATGTTTTTTTATAAATAATATTGTTATGTAATATTATTTGAAAATGTTACTTTATTGTCAATCAAATTTTTTAAAAAATTATAATATAATAATATAAAAATGTTAAATATTATAATTAATCATTATTATCATAGATATTATTTTGTTTTCAATAATATAGAATAAAAACTAAATAAATTATTTTATTGTATATTTATAATTAACATTTAAAATAATATTTTGGATATAGCTAATGGTTTTAGCTAATACCCGTTGGAGCAAAAATTCTTACAGGCTCAAAATGTTTTTAGCTAATGATATTTTAGCTAACAGTTTCTTCTTTAGCCTTGGAGATGCTCTGAGTGGCAAAAAAATTTATTTTCCCTAATCTTTTATACTCCCTCGGTCCCTAAATATTTTTCTCATTTGTCTTTCTCACGTTTGCTAATACTCACTTTTGATTATTAATATCTTTAATTTTATATTCATATTAAATATAAAAAGTTCACCGTATTAATGTACTCATAAATACGAATCCAACAAGATCAGTCATGATTATATTTTATCTTATAGATTAAACGGTAAATTAGTAATTTGTCTCGTGTTATGAACAGTACCGACATTTCAAACCGGTAATGTTTTTAGAGAGGGAGGGAGTAGTAATTTTGATGAGACGACAGTATTGTTCATCAAGTTGAATGTCAGAGTCCACATGTGTGTTGGCGACTTGAGAACAGGGCATGACCAATATTTTTTACGAGTGGCTGTTCCTCCCCGGTCACCTAAAAGAACTTGACATCAGATATATTTTGCTCCTAATATTTGCTCTTGAAATAACATTTTGAGCTTCTGATTTTAATTATTTGTGTTCGGTATTTATAATTTCTTTTTACTCGCCTTGCCAAGTTTTTTGGCCATGGGCTGACAGGTCAGTGGAAGAGGGCTCCCTTACATTTATAACCAACTTGAACGTAAAGTTTTCAAAACCAACCAGCCTACGTTCAATTTTTCAAAACTAACCAGCCTAATTCATTTAAAGTAGGGCGACCCAAACTAAATTTTTTTGGCTTCAGGGGTCGCCCCTGCCAAGGGGGGCGACCCTTACTTTCATTTTGCCCCAGTAGGGGTCGCCCCTGCCAAGGGCGACCTCCACTGTTTTATTTTTTATTTTTTTAAATTGTTGCATTATTTTATTATATGTTTATCATGTTATTTTAAATCATTTTATTATGCATATATAAATTTGTTAAAATAATATAATTAATGAAATGAAATGAAATAATATATAAAAATTAATATAAATTAATATTAATATTTTGTGATATATTATTTAAAATTTTTATTATAATTGTATTATAATAAAGTTTTATTAATATAAAAATAAAATTTAATTGATTGAATTAACTAAAAATAAAGATCAATTAATATAAATAGAAATTGCATATATCATTCCGATTTGCAGTATTAAAAAACTGCAAATTGAAATTACACACCTAGAGGGGGGGTGAATAGGTGTTATGACTAATATACCCGATTTTTATAAGTTACCAAATAATTAATCTGTCAATGACAGCCTGCTGTTAATTTTCAGAGTAAACAGTTAGCCTGCTAATAAGATAAATGCAATGCAGATAATGTAAAGCAGTATGCTAGCAACACCAAGAATTTTAGCCAGGTTCGACCCCTAACCCTAATGGTCTACGTCCTGGTCCCCTACCAACTGGTAAGAGATTATATTATTAATCAAGAAATGTCAACGATTACAAGATTCAATAATATAACTCCCTTTCTCCCTTGTTCCTGTTATCAGCCTGCTGAAACCCCTGAACCACGAACCAAAAGCCTACCAAGACCTATACTTCCCGAGTATATTCTTCTAGCTAACTAGTTCCCTTGTTCCCTTGTTTCACAAGCTGGATACACAGCAACAAAACATTACACCTTGAACAATACAATGAATAAGTGTAATACAACCGAAACTATGAACTCTCAATATAGATATATATACGAATATAAGCACTAGAGCTCAACAAAAGATTTAGCAATGTAAAGAGTTGTATTTCAGAAAGCTTGGTGTGTTCTCCTTATTCTAAAAAACGAAATCACACTCAAGTATATATACATCACACTAACGGTCACAATTCAACAAATTTCCCAACGATATTGGTAACAACCTCACGTTTAAATTTGATTTGAATGATGAACGTTTGGATGACATAAGTTTACTGAGTAAAAGATAATTCACGTTTGAAATCATCTCAGTAAAGTATTTAAATAATATCCGTTTGAAACAAAATAGGAGTTGTTCAAAAGATAAGATTTCTTTGAGAGAAAATCTCCTATTAGTTAGGAAAACGTTTTTGAATGAAAACTCTTTATAAAACCGAGCTCTAATATTTATATAAGATATATACAAATATTAGAATCCTTACAAAGTCGTTTCCTATTAAATCTCCATGAAAATAGACTTTGATCTTTATCCGATTGTTTCTCTGTTCTCGCTGTTAGCCTACTGATAGCTTGTAAATATCCCTGTAAGCTTGCTGACAGCTATAATCATGCTAACATCCTGAAATACTGTTAGTCCGCATAAACAACCTTTGATAGCATACTAACATATATCAGTTTCATGTTATTAGCTTGCTGTTAGTGTCATCATCAAAACCTTGAGAGTATCAATCTCCCCCTTTTTGATGATTACACTATATTAGGAAAAGTAATAAACTCCCCCTAAACATAGCAATCTAATATCACTGAACTTTCACACTTAACACAGAATATAATATAGCAGATATCTAATTCACAGATATGCAATATTTAACTAACACCAAAACAATTAATCAAAGCAACTTACATAGATAATTTAAAATAATCCTAACCAGGATAAACCACCTGGTATCCACAAATTCAAATCCAAACAACTTAAACAAATTTACTCAGGATAAACCACCTGAGATCACCAAATTCAAATCCAACCAGCACAAAACAACTTAGTCTTAAAGCAAATTAAACTTAGGGCCAAATGTACTTAAGCAGATAAACACAAACTTAAGTAAAGTCTTATTTTCCTAATTTTCCTAATTTCCTCCCCCTTAATCATTAAAAAGGTTGAGAAAATCAAGTTCCAGCCTTGTCCTGATCATCCTTTTCCTTCGCAAACTTCTTGGCAAGCTCCGCAGCAATAAGATTTTCAGCCAGCATCGCATTCCCAGCAGCAGCATACTTGGAATCAGTTCCAGCAGCTTCCTTCAGTGCATCCAAAGCTGTCCTTGGCCTTGGGCTATCTGTGGCATCATCTTCTGAAGTGAAGGTGACCTTCATATCGGACGAACCACCAGACCCATACATCCGCTGGCAGAGTTCATAGGCAAAACTCCCAGAACTGCATTTCTCTGAAGCAGTTGAAGTTCGAGCCCCAAACATCATCTCTTTCCAGAAACCAACCTGAGAAACCAACTCAGCCATCTGCTCAGACAGCTGCTTTTGCCCGTCCATCACCTCCTTGTGATTTGCCCGAAGCTCACTCATATACTCATGAATTTCTTGAGCAGAAATGCCCAAATCAATAACATTCACAGACTGGGTTGTGGATGGAGGAGGAGGAACTTCAACAGTAACCAACTGCCCATCCTTATCCAATTTCAAATTGGATTGAGCCAAAAACTTAGCGTCCAAAAATTCCTTAGCAACAATGGTTTCCTCATCAGCAAAAGACACACCAAACCACTCGAATACTCGAGTCAACAACAAACCATACGGTAAACCACCAGTTGATTTACCCTCAACAGAATCCAACATATTCTTTAAAATCAAATCACTTAAGTCAAATTTGCGACCAGCCATCAACATAGCAACCACAACAATATCTTGAGAGGATAAATTAGAACGAGTTCCCAATCTCGGACTGACATTCTCTATAGACAACTTAAATAAAGCTTGTGCCAGTGGGAGCAATTGTGTAGTTGACGGAAAAGCATTTTCAGAAACAATTTCAGACCCAGTGATTAATTTTAATTGATCTTTGTGAGAGAAACCCTCAACATCCTTAGGTCCTCTTTTAGTGTGTATAGACATAGTAGATGGTGGAATCTTAAGTATAGCCCCCAAAAACATAGAGGACAGACAGATCTTCACATCCGACACATACGATACATACTGATCAGACCCAACTAACTGCAAATTCGCATAAAACTCTCGAACTAGAGCAGGGTAACAATTTTTAGGCATATCCACTAAAAATGACTGAAACCCTAAATCCTCAAAGAGCTTCACGATACCACAAGAGTAAAAGTTTTTGCCAGAAAGAGGCTTACCCATGATGACTTTCCGACCCGCAAGACCACGGACTGCAAGAACCTCTGACTTAACCTTCTTTTGCCCAGATTCAACACCTGCATCGCCCCGATTGATTCCGGATAACTCATCACCGCTTTCCATAGTCACCAAATCCTCGCTGGTTTCATCAATAAGCTTTCGCTTTTGAGAAGTAGGAGTGGGCTGAGGAGTGAGTGCCTTAACATTAGCCCGCGTCTTCTTCCTCATAGCTAAGCGTAAACCGATTGAGGCTATTGTGGCTACAAAGGCTTTTCGAAGAAAGTGGGATAAAACCCTAGTGTCTCGGGGAGGGTTGAATATGTAGTTGAAAAGGCGTGGAGATAGGATTTGTTTTAAACACCTTTTAATAATTATCAGGGGAGTAGTTTTAGGAATAAAATTAAACGAACTAATATTCCTAAGAAAATTCATGTTAATCTATTAGATCCCGAATAAATAAAAATTCTAGTGACCACTTATCATGTAACACTCCTATATATACTCAGTGTAACTAATTTGAATTTTAAAACTAATCATAAATTACACAGATAAGCACAAAGTCACGTATCAAAATTCAACACACAATTTCATCTTTCTAAGCATATAACGGTAATATCATTTATGCACACATATATCAATTAAACACTTAAACTGACCGGCATGCAAAATAAATAAGAATTATATAAAATGCTATGAGTAAGCTGATAGTACCCGGACCATACTTAAAAGCCTGCTGACTGCACATCACACATATCCAATTCCCTTCTCAGCACGACATAACGTTCCTCAGGAAGCGGTTTTGTGAAGATGTCAGCTAATTGTTCTGCTGTAGCCACAAAAATTAACTTGACAGCACCCTTTGCAACATTGTCTCTCAGAAAATGATGTCTAACATCAATGTGCTTTGTCCTTGAATGATTGACTGGATTTTCTGAAATGTTGATTGTACATGTGTTGTCACAAAGGATAGGAGTTTGCTTGCATTTGATTCCAAAGTCCTTCAATTGTTGTCTCATCCATAGCATTTGAGAGCAACAGCTACCAGCTGCTAAATACTCCCCCTCAGCCGTAGATAGAGCAACTGAAGTTTGCTTCTTGCTTAACCAAGAAACTAAGCTTTGACCCAATAATGCACAAACACCACTTGTACTTTTTCTATCAGTTTGACTACCTGCATAATCTGCATCACTATACCCAACAAGATCAAAAGCATTTGTGATAGGATAGAATAAGCCCAAAGTAATGGTTCCACTTAAATATTTAAATATTCTTTTAACAGCTTGTAAGTGAGAATCCTTTGGTTTTGCTTGAAATCTAGCACAAACACAAACACTATACATAATATCAGGTCTAGAGGCCGTAAGATAAAGTAAACTTCCAATCATACCTCTAAACATTCGAACATCAACATCTTTACCATTTTCATCTGCTGTCAGCTTGCTGACAACGCTCATTGGTGTTGATTTCGCCTTGATATTCTCATATCCAAATCTTTTGAGTAGATTCTTGATATACTTGGATTGATGCACATAAATTCCTTCTGGAGTTTGCTTAATTTGGAGCCCCAAGAAATAATTGAGCTCTCCCATCATACTCATGTCAAACTCACTATGCATGCACTTTGAAAACCACTTACACAAAAAATCATTAGTAGATCCAAATATAATATCATCTACATATATTTGAACAACTAATATATCTTGACCATGACCGAGGTGCTTGCCTTAATCCATATAGTGCCTTCTTGAGCTTGTAGACACGGTTGGGATATTTTTCATCCTCGAATCCTGGTGGTTGCTTGACATAGACTTCTTCCTTTAGATATCCATTTAAAAATGCACTTTTGACATCCATTTGATGTAGCTTGAACTTCTTGTAGCATGCAAATGACAATAGCATCCTAATAGATTCCAATCTTGCAACCGGAGCATATGTTTGATCAAAATCAATTCCTTCTTGTTGATTGTATCCTTGTGCAACAAGTCTAGCTTTGTTCCGAGTGATAGTACCAAATTCATCAACTTTATTCTTAAACACCCATTTGGTTCCAACAATTGAAGCATCCTCTAGTGGATCTACAAGTTCCCAAACATCACATCTTTCAAATTGGTTGAGTTCTTCTTGCATTGCCATGATCCAATTTTCATCTTGTAAGGCCTCTTGAACATTCTTTGGTTCCTCTTGAGCTATAAAGGCAGCATAAGCACAAATGTTGGCTTGAGCTTTCCTTGTCTTGATTCCAGCTGATTTATCTCCAATGATCAACTGAGGAGGATGAATCATTACTGTTCTAGTTGATTTTGGTAGATTGTGTTGAGCTATGACCTCTTCATTCCTTGTAGTCTGCCTAAGAGGAGTCTGATCAACAACATTTTGGCTTGCTGATGAAGTTTGACCTCTGGATTCATCCAATGTAAGCTTTGACATCTTATCCAAGGTTTCTTCAAGAGATGGAGTGGTTTCAGTAGCTTTATTGCCTTCTGAAGTTGAGGCAGTTGACTTGTCAGCTTGCTGATTTCCAGTTTCCTGCACTGTCAGCTTGCTGCTAGTACCTGAACCTGCACATTCTTCCTCATCTCTTGCAAGATCATCAGTAGACTCTTGAAATGAAACATCAATAGACTCTTCAACAGTATGTTTAGCAAGATTATACACTCTATAAGCACGACTCGTTAAAGAATAACCCAAAAATATAGCTTCATAAGATTTAGAGTCGAATTTACCATCCCTATCAATGGTTTTGAGTACGAAGCACTTAGATCCAAAAACTTTGAAGTAGCTGATGTTAGGCTTCTTTTTCCTTAGCAGTTCATAAGGAGTCTTGTTGAGAATTGGCCTGATAAGCACTCTGTTAAGAACATAGCATGTTGTGTTGACAGCTTCTGCCCAGAAACTTCTTGGCAGCTTGCTCTCCTGCAGCACTGTCCTAGCTGTTTCTTGTAAGGACCTGGTCTTACGCTCTACAACTCCATTTTGCTGAGGTGTATGAGGTGCTGAGAACTCATGTGAGATTCCTCTTTCTTCACAATAAGTAATGAAGTCTTTTTGGAATTCCCCACCATGATCACTTCGAATACCATTTTCTTTGCCTTATGTGGAGTCCTTGTTTGCTTTCCCAATTGACAAGCAGAACATGTCTCCATCTTGACATACTTAAGCTTTGGTAATCCTCGAACAAGCTTCTTTGCTGACAGCTTGCTGAGATTATCCATATGAGCATGTCCAAGCCTTCTATGCCAAATTTCTGGATTGTTATCCATAGCTGCTAAACAAACACCTGCCTCCTGTTCTTCAAAGTTCAAAACATATATATTTCCTTCTCGTTTTGCAACTAGAGGAGATTTGTTAGCACCAACAAGTATAGTACATTTATCCTTACCAAAGTTAACAATATGACCATCATCAAATAACTGACTTATACTAAGAAAGTTATAAGTAAGACCTTTAACATATTGTACCTTGTTGATAGAAATGATACTATTACCTATAGTTCCTTTGCCAAGAATAGGAAGAGTCTTGCTATCACCAATTGTGACACGACCACCCTTCTTCATCTCCAAGCTTAGAAACTGAGATTTGTCTCCACTCATGTGCCTAGTGCATCCACTATCCAATATCCATTGATTTGGCTTTACTTTAGACACGAGACAAACCTACAAAACAAACACAAACAACTCAACGTTTTGGTACCCAAATTTTGTTGGGTCCAGCAGTGTTAGATGATAAAACATATAGAACATTTATATCAGATTTCTTGATCCACATTTGGACCACTTTAGAACTCTTCTTCCATGTTCTGCCAGTCTTATCAGCATACTGTCTAGGAGCTGTCTTCTGTCTGTTTGTGTTGTCAGCATACTGTCTGTGAGTTGACTTCCTTCTCCAGCTTGCTGATTGAGTATTCTTCATTGGACAATTATTAGCAAGATGGCCCTTCTTTCCACACTTGTGACAAGTCACCCAAGGCATGGCATAATTATATGGAATGCCATTTTTCCCTTCATATCTCATTGATGATGTGGATGTAGAAGCTGCACCAATGCCTCCTTTGTCATGAGAACCTTTAGCTTGTTTCATCATGGATTTGAGACTTTCTTCTCCTTGAACAAACTTTCCCATGGCTTTCTGAAGATCTTTGACTTCTTGCTCCAATGACTTGATCTTTTCAGCTTGAATAGAGATTTCAGCTTGAATAGAGATTTCAGCTAAGCTTTGGGATTTGCTTAACTCGAATGCTTCCAAGCTTGCATCCTTAGCTTTAAGGTCTGCTCTCAGCGAGCTGAGTTCCTTCATGAGTGTATCATTCCTTCTTTGGATTTGCATGTTGTTCCCTTCAAGTTGTGAGATTTGTTCCTTGAGAGTAGCAATGATTCCACTGCTTGCCTTGGCACTCTTTTCATTCAAGAAATCACCTATGACTTTCTTCAAATGCACATTTTCTTTCTCGAGCTCATAGTTCTCATTCTTTAGATCAATGAGTTCCATAATTGACAGACAACTTTTATCCTGCATGGTTAGTTCACAAGATGTTGTAGCAATGGAATGTAATTCAGAATTAATAGAATGTACCTCACTATTAGTCTCTGAATCTGAATCAGTTGTCTCTATTGAGCCATCGAGACCAACAAGAGCCAAGTTGACCATCTCATCACTTGAAACATCAGAAGCTGATTCATCTTCATCATCACTCCATGTGAGAAGTGCCTTTGATTTCTTTTTGTTCTTGTAATCAGCTTGCTGTTTAGGCGGCTTAGACTTGTTTTTCAGCTTGTAGCAATCCCTTTTGAAATGTCCTTTCTTGCCACATTCGAAACATGCATCATCTTTTGGATCTTTCTTTGCACCAAAAGCTTTGCCCTTTTCTCTTTTCATCTTATTCTTCTTTTCGATCATTCTTTTGATTTTTCTGGACATGAGAGCTAGATCCTCATCTAATTCTGTTTCCTCATCCGTTTCCAGCTTGCTGACAGAGGAGTGCAGTGCAAGATTATTCATTTTCTCAGTAGGCAGCTTGCTGCTTTCTGAGCTGTTAGCTTCAATCTTAGCTTCAAATTGTTCCAACTCAGCAAATATAGCCAGGTGATCCATAGTATCAATGTTGAGAGCCGACTCCAATGCTGTGACCTTGGCACCATATTCGAATGGAGTTGCGTTAAGAATATTCATGTTGATTTCCGATTGAGGAATCTTTTTGCCAAGTCTTTCAAGGCTGTTAAGAGTGACTTGGAATCTAGCTTGGCTTTCACGAATGGATTCTCCCTTCTTGATAGCGAAGCTTCCAAATTCTTTCATGAGCTTTCCGAGCTTGACCTTCTTTAGACCTTGTGAACCTTCATGATACGTCTCCAATGCATCCCAAATTTCCTTTGCTGTTTTGAGAGAAGAGACCTTGTCATATTCAGCTTGATTCAGCCCATTGATCAATGTACTCCTTGCTTTTCCATTGGCAGCAACCTTTGACAGCTCGTCCACTGTGAGAACATCAACGTCCTTGACTTTGCCATCTTTATCAAGATATTCATAAGGACCTCTTTGCACCACTCTTTGCATTAGGGGATCTCTGGATAGATGAGCCTCCATTTGGCCTTTCCACCAATTGTAGTTATCAGAACCCGTGAGGAGAGGAGCTCTAAAATCGGACTTTCCCTAAAAGTTATCAGCCATATCGATCGATACTATTCCTGTTACAGAAGTATTAGTACTAACACAGCTCTGATACCAATTGAAATTACACACCTAGAGGGGGGTGAATAGGTGTTATGGCTACTATACCCGATTTTTATAAGTTACCAAATAATTAATCTGTCAATGACAGCCTGCTGTTAATTTTCAGAGTAAACAGTTAGCCTGCTAATAAGATAAATGCAATGCAGATAATGTAAAGCAGTATGCTAGCAACACCAAGAATTTTAGCCAGGTTCGACCCCTAACCCTAATGGTCTACGTCCTGGTCCCCTACCAACTGGTAAGAGATTATATTATTAATCAAGAAATGTCAACGATTACAAGATTTAATAATATAACTCCCTTTCTCCCTTGTTCCTGTTATCAGCCTGCTGAAACCCCTGAACCACGAACCAAAAGCCTACCAAGACCTATACTTCCCGAGTATATTCTTCTAGCTAACTAGTTCCCTTGTTCCCTTGTTTCACAAGCTGGATACACAGCAACAAAACATTACACCTTGAACAATACAATGAATAAGTGTAATACAACCGAAACTATGAACTCTCAATATAGATATATATACGAATATAAGCACTAGAGCTCAACAAAAGATTTAGCAATGTAAAGAGTTGTATTTCAGAAAGCTTGGTGTGTTATCCTTGTTCTAAAAAACGAAATCACACTCAAGTATATATACATCACACTAACGGTCACAATTCAACAAATTTCCCAACGATCTTGGTAACAACCTCACGTTTAAATTTGATTTGAATGATGAACGTTTGGATGACATAAGTTTACTGAGTAAAAGATAATTCACGTTTGAAATCATCTCAGTAAAGTATTTAAATAATATCCATTTGAAACAAAATAGGAGTTGTTCAAAAGATAAGATTTCTTTGAGAGAAAATTTCCTAATTAGTTAGGAAAACGTTTTTGAATGAAAACTCTTTATAAAACCGAGCTCTAATATTTATATAAGATATATACAAATATTAGAATCCTTACAAAGTCGTTTCCTATTAAATCTCCATGAAAATAGACTTTGATCTTTATCTGATTGTTTCTCTGTTCTCGCTGTTAGCCTGCTGATAGCTTGTAAATATCCCTGTAAGCTTGCTGACAGCTATAATCATGCTAACATCCTGAAATACTGTTACTCCGCATAAACAACCTTTGATAGCATACTAACATATATCAGTTTCATGTTATTAGCTTGCTGTTAGTGTCATCATCAAAACCTTGAGAGTATCACAAATAAAATTACATATGATAAAAATGAGAACATGACATAAGTTCTCAATCCTGACTGATGTCCACAATATAGTCGGAACCATATCCTTCATCATCATCTTCATCGTCCTCAGCGTGAGCATCATCGTCTCCACCATCATCAGCAACACCGCCTTCCTCTTCATCGTCAACATCATCATCGGCCCACGGGGTAGGCATTTGTACTCGACGGCACTGATAAGTTACATTGTCCACATCTCCCCTGATATGGCTCTGAAATTGGCCCTAAAAATTATTGGGTAATTTTGAGCCCGGGTCTGATTAAAGGCCAGAATATAAGGCCCGGATTCTGGGTTTATCACCCAAAATTCGTGGCTAGCAGATTGAGGTTATAAAAAGCCCGTTGGGCATCCATGTTTGAGAAACATGGGCTGCCCAAACTCAAGGCACGAGCCCCCAGCCCGGTCAGGGCCCAGAACTCGAATCCTAGTCCTACTAGGAGTCTGACTGACGAGTCTAGGACTCCGAGAGTCCTACAAGAACTCTGAATTTCGTAGATAACTATCTAGAGTCCTAGATAACCTCCATTAGCTCAAGATAAGGATCAGAGATCAGTCATATCCTATCTCTGACTCAAATACCTATTTCTACTAGGACTCTAACACCAGGGATCCTACTTCTAATCGGTCTCTAATCCTGAGACATCTATATAAAAGGCTCTACCCCTCCAAAATAGAACTACGTTTTTTGACTTGATTCTTCACCCCGCTGAAGATACGTAGGCACCTCGTGAGGACCCGTCTGAGTTCCGACTCGCGAGATCAGTCATAAAGCACGAAGCTCACCCCTCAATTTTTGATCCATAACATTTGGCGCCGTCTGTGGGAAGAAGACAACAACCATGGTGTCCACCAGATTATGCTCAGAAATTCATGCACCTTCAAACGGAGACAACACCGCAACCCAGGATCCACCCTTGTCTCAGGTCACCGCTGGAACCTCGAATCCCGTCACCACCACACCACCAGTCACGTTGACCCTTGCTAGCAGTGGCACAACCACCGCTGCTCAAACCTCGATTCCTATGATTTTTGGCATGCTGCCCCCTCTGACTAATGTTGTGGCCACAGCCACTGATTTTGGGACTCATTACTCAACCGTTGTGACAACCACAAGAGGATCAACAGATGAGTATGTTGTTTATACGGACGACTCCTCTGAAGATTCAGAGAGGGACTATGATATTCCCCCACGAAGGAGGAGAGATGGAAATCAGGGCCGAGGCTCCCAGCAAAACACTAGGCAGAACAACCCCGAGTCCCGTCGACCCACGGACCAAGAGTACGAAGCCAGGATTCGAGCTTATGAACAGGAGATAGCTCAGTTGAGAAGAGACAGGGCGGCACACCAGACCAGGCAGCCACCACCCGAACCTCGGCAACAGACTGAAAACCCTCAGAACGCAGGTATGAATAGAATTCACTTGTTGGCTGCAGGTGATCCAGATAACCCGATCCCCCCATTCACCGAGGAGATCATGGCAGCAAGGATTTCTCGAAAGTTCAAGCTGCCCACAATTAAGGCGTATGATGGAACGGGTGACCCCGCGAATCATGTACGAACCTTCATGAATGCATTGCTGTTGCAACCAGTCACGGAGGCCATTAAGTGTCGAGCCTTTCCCCAAACCTTGAGTGGGATGGCACAACACTGGTATAGTCGACTACCCCCTAACTCTATATCCTCGTTTGGAGATTTGAGCCGAGTTTTCATGGGCCAGTTTATTGGGAGTAAGACCCACGCTAAGAGTTCAGCCTCGTTGATGAACCTTCACCAAGGCAGGAACGAATCCCTTCGAGACTATATGAATAGGTTCACCAAGGAGGCGCTCAAAGTCCCGGATTTGGACCAAAAGGTAGCGATGATCGCCCTTCAACAAGGAACCACGGATGATAATTTCCGCCGCTCACTAGCCAAGAGGGCCCCTGACAACATGAATGAGCTCCAAGAGAGAGCCGGGAAGTATATTATGGCAGAGGAAAGCATGAGAAAATCCCAGAATAACCAGGGACCAACCACGGACTCTAAGAAGCGTGGGAACGATACTGAATATGATGCTGATAACAAGTATTTGAAAAGGGAAGATGGTGAAAAGTCACCCACCAAGAAGCAATCAGGACCGAGGTTCACTGAGTATGCAAGGCTGAATGCCCCCAGGAGTCAGATTCTGATGAAAATTGAGAAAGAGGGAGGAGTTCGATGGCCGAAGCCAATTAGGACTGACCCCGAAAAGAGAAACAAGGACTTGTATTGCAGGTTTCATAAGGATACGGGACATAAGACCGATGATTGTCGGCAGTTGAAGGATGAGATTGAGTTTTTGATCCGGAAAGGCAAGTTGTCCAGGTATACTAGGGAAGCAGATAGGAATCCCCGTGACAATGATAGTCGCGATAGGGACAATGATGATCATGATAGGAGAACCGAGCCTCGAGGGCCCATGATCAATATGATCTCTGGAGGACCGACTGCAGCAGGCTTGTCTAGTAACTCACAAAAAGCTTATGCTCGTGAAGTGATGTGTATCATTGGAGAACCCCCGAAGAGGGCCAAGACCGAGATTGCGTTAACCTCTGATGATTCTGATCTAGAAGGGGTGAAGTTCCCCCATGACGACCCGTTGGTCATAACTCCCGTTATTGGAAACTCATCTATTAAGAGAGTTCTTGTTGATAATGGAGTTTCTGTAGACATCCTCTTCTATGATGCTTATCAAAAGATGGGGTATGCTGATTCACAGTTGACACCGTCCAACATGCCGATCTATGGTTTCAACGGAGTAGAATCCAAGATTGAAGGAATGATCCAATTACCAGTGACCATGGGAGCGGAGCCACGACAGGCCACTTACATGATGAGCTTTATGGTCATTAAGGCCTCATCAACCTACAACGCTATCCTAGGAAGGACAGGGATGCATGCTTTTAAAGCCATAGCATCCACATATCACTTGAAAATCAAGTTCCCCACAAGAAATGGGGTAGGAGAAGAAAAAGGAGACCAAAAAATGGCCAGGAGTTGTTATGTTGCAGCCTTGAAACCCCGGGGAGTCGGGGGGCAGGTTCTATCAATTAAGGAACTGGTTCCCATCTCCTTGTACCGAGGTAAACCAGAAAAGGTTATGGCGTTTGATCTTAAGAATGCAAGAGCCACGTATTGGCGCCTAGCTAATAAGATGTTTAAGCTTCTAAATGAGAAGACCATGGACGTCTATGTCAATGATATGCTAGTGAAGAGCTTGAAGAAAGCTGATCAACTTGAGCACCTGAGAGAGGCTTTCAAAGTCCCGAGGACAAATAAGATTGAAGTCTTGACAGACCAACCCCTTAGGATCATAATGCATAGCCCAAAGGCTAGTGGAAGATTGATTAAGTGGGCAGTAGAGCTCGAAAATTTCGACATTCGATACAAGCCACGGGTGGCAATCAAAGCTCAAGCTCTGGCTGACTTCCTAGTTAAATGTACCGTTGATAACCAGGAAGTTGGGGGGCAGGAGAGTAGGGTAGAGGAACCCATAGAAGAGGAGAAACTTAATGAGATTTTTGACGAAGTTTCAAAAACAAATGGTGCAGGGCTTGTGCTCCAAACCCCTGATGGGTTCGTCATTGAGTTTTCTACAAAGCAAGATTTCCCGGCCACAAATAACGAGGCTGAATGTGAAGCCTTATTGGCGTGCCTTGGACTAGCTAGAACTCTGAGAATCAAGAACTTAAAAGTCTATGGAGACTCAAGACTTGAAGTCTCTCAGTTAGCTTATGGAGCCAAAGCAGTGGTGTCACTAGTCGCGACTCGTACAACTTTCAGACCCTGGATGGAATCAAGGTTCCAAGGAGTTGGCATGCCACCAACTTGAAGATTTATTATGTTTGATTGTCTTAGTAAGTAGATAACCATTGAATAAGGTCAGATAGACCACTGCCAGTTAGTTTATAACTTAGTTGATTTTAGTTGTTTATCTCTTCTACTATAGTTTCAATAAAATTTCTTATGGATTGCTCCATATCTCATGCTTCTAATGTTTTCCTTGAGTTTTTGTTTACTTACCGTGAACGGATCAACCCGGAACATGAATTCAACCATAAATAAGTTACGATTAACATTGATTGAGTGAAAATTACAAGCTAAGGCTTGATAAGTCCGATACTACGAGTTAAGGCTAAACAAGTCTAATACTACAAGTTAAGGCTAGATAAGTCTAAATAAGTAGACCACGCAGGGTCCTTAATAAATCCTACTCATCAGACTCGGAATCAGCCTCCGAGCTATCTGCAGACCCGGACTCCCCAGCCGGATGCTTTTCAATGACACCCAAATCTTCGACTTCCTCTTCAATAGGACTAGGAGAGTCAAGAACAATCCTCATGGGACAGAGATAATCCCATTTAGGATGGAATAGGTCTGGATGATCCTCATGAATGAACTGAACAGCCTCATTCCACCCGTTACTGTAATCCTCTGCAGAGGTGGTCTCATTGTGCTTCTCCAGCAGATTCTTGAACTCATCAGAGTCCATATAGTCGTCGATGATAGCATCCTTTCCCTTTCGAGCATCGACTAGCTCGCTTCAAGCTTCCACTAGCTCCGATTGAGTCTTAGCCACAATCTCGTCTTTTTCCGCATCCTTGATTTGAAGGGCCTCCATGCCCTCCTCCAAGGATTCCTTAGCCTTCTTGTGGCTCTCAGCTTGTTTTTTCCAAGCTTTAGCCTGATGGAGGGCATCCTGGAATTGAGCATTGGCCTGAGACAAGTAGATAAACGGGTTAAGGAAGACTCGGAGAACCTAAACAATAAGTTTGTAAGAACACTCACACTAGCAAGGGCTTGAGAGCCAAAGCCATCAATCCCCTCGATCTTCGACTGTAGCACCACATCCTGGTAGTCGGCAGGGGTAATAGAGTGAAGGGACCAATCAGAAGCATGAATAGTCGATCCCAGCATCGAATCAGTCCTTCGAAAACCCCAGGCCGGTTTAAAGGCTTCAGACTTGGAAGCCCGAGGCTGACTAGATGATCCTCCCTCTGCCGAATGGGGTTGAAGGAAGGTAGGCAACTCCCGAGGGACCCGAGGGTCTTTAGCCAACCTATGCCGCTTCATCCGACCCGTCTCCTCTTGGAGAGGCGCATTCTTCTCATTGATTTTTGTGACAGCTACAAAACAAAAACAAGAAATAAGTTAAGTCGTGAATAATGGGGTAGACCCGAGAAAAGTCCTAGGTGTAAAAAAAAGGGGGGTTTATACCTTCATCACTAACCCTTGAAAGACCAAGCTTTCTAAGATTGAATTCATCAAGGAGATCCCAGCATTTGGATTGGCCATTATCTTTGACCAATTCAGCATAGGCTGCCTTCTCGACATCCGATAGGTGGATGGAGTCGACACTCCCATCAACGACCTTACAAAACTTGGATCTGAATAGAGTTCCCCAATCTCCCTCTTCCCAGTGTAGCTTGATGTTATGGATCAAAAATTGAGGGGTGAGCTTCGTGCTTTTTGACTGATCTCGTGAGTCGGAACTCAGACGGGTCCTCACGAGGTGCCTACGTATCTTCAGCGGGGTGAAGAATCAAGTCAAAAAATGTAGTTCTATTTTGGAGGGGTAGAGCCCTTTATATAGATGTCTCAGGGTTAGAGACTGATTAGAAGTAGGATCCCTGGTGTTAGAGTCCTAGTAGAAATAGGTATTTGAGTCAGAGATAGGATAGGACTGATCTCTGATCCTTATCTTGAGCTACTGGAGGTTATCTAGGACTCTAGATAGTTATCCACGAAATTCAGAGTTCTTGTAGGACTCTTGGAGTCCTGGACTCGTCAGTCAGACTCCTAGTAGGACTAGGATTCGAGTTCTGGGCCCTGACCGGGCTGGGGCTCGTGCCTTGAGTTTGGGCAGCCCATGTTTCTCAAACATGAATGCCCAACGGGCCTTTTATAACCTCAATCTGCTAGCCACGAATTTTGGGTGACAAACCCAGAATCCGGGCCTTATATTCTGGCCTTTAATCAGACCCGGGCTCAAAATTACCCAATAATTTTTAGGGCCAATTTCAGACCCATATCATTTGCCCACCAACTTTGGATAAGTTTCACCCATAGGGCGCCCAGGTCGACCTCACCCAGGTCGATTTAGGGCGTGTTGGGAGCCCAGGTTGACCATGGTGAGTGTTATCAGGCACTCCTCGGGCGTTCTTGGCGCTCCTGGGGCGCTCATAGGGCGCTCCCAAGGCGCTCATAGGGCGCTCTCGAGCGTAATCATGTTTGATTATGATAGACCCAGTTCAGGTTGATTTAAGAGTTTAGAAGGCTTTTAAAGCCGAGACTCGCTGTGTCTAGTTAGCTTATTGTCTAATCGAGACTAGTTTTTTATTTGTTAAGTCAAACAATAATCCCTTAGGCATATCATAGGCCAATCTCTTAACTAAGACTGAGCCATGGCATGTGTTTTAGGGGCCATTTCTAGGCTTATTCTATAATGGGGTTGTATTAGGCTTTCTCAGGCTAAAGCTTGGAAGGATCAAGCTGAGGGCCACAGAAAGACCATAGAACCCCTGTTTCGAGTTGATTAATTCGTTGTAGATAAACAAATACTCAAGGAAAACATTGAAACATTAGATATGGAACAATCCTCGAGAAATTTTATTGAAACTATAGTAGAAGAGATAAATAACTGAAATCAACAAAGTTTAAAACTAAATGACAATGGTCTATCAGACCTTATTCAATGGTTATCTACTTACAAAGACAATCAAACATAATAAATCTTCAAGTTGGTGGCGTGCCAACTCCTTGGAACCTTGACTCCATCCAGGGTCTGAAAGTTGTACGAGTCGCGACTAGTGCCACCACTGCTTTGGCTCCATAAGCTAACTGAAAGACTTCAAGTCTTGAGTCTCCACAGACTTTTAAGTTCTTGATTCTCAGAGTTCTAGCTAGTCCAAGGCACGCCAATAAGGCTTCACATTCAGCCTCGTTATTTGTGGCCGGGAAATCTTGCTTTGTAGAAAACTCAATGACGAACCCATCAGGGGTTTGGAGCACAAGCCCTGCACCATTTGTTTTTGAAACTTCAAAAAGCTCATTAAGTTTCTCCTCTTCTTTGGGTTCCTCTACCCTACTCTCCTGCCCCCCGACTTCCTGGTTGTCAATGGTGCATTTAACTAGGAAGTCAGCCAGAGCTTGAGCTTTGATTGCCACCCGTGGCTTGTATCGAATGTCGAAATTTTCAAGCTCTACCGCCCACTTAATCAATCTTCCACTAGCCTTCGGGCTATGCATTATCATCCTAAGGGGTTGGTCAGTCAAGACTTCGATCTTATTTGTCCTCAGGACTCTGAAAGCCTCTCTCAGGCGCTCAAGGTGATCAGCTTTCTTCAAGCTCTTCACTAGCATATCATTGATATAGACCTCCACGGTCTTCTCATTTAGATGCTTAAACATCTTATTAGCTAAGCGCCAATACGTGGCTCTTGCATTCTTAAGATCAAACGCCATAACCTTTTCTGGTTTACCTCGGAACAAGGAGATGGGAACCAATTCCTTAATTGATAAAACCTGCCCCCCGACTCCCCCGGGTTTCAAGGCTGCAACATAACAACTCCTGGCCATTTTCTGGTCTCCTTTTTCTTCTCCTACCCCGTTTCTTGTAGGGAACTTGATTTTCAAGTGATATGTGGATGCTATGGCTTTAAAAGCATGCATCCCTGTCCTTCCTAGGATAGCGTTGTAGGTTGATGAGGCCTTAATGACCATAAAGTTCAACATATAAGTGGCCTGTCGTGGCTCTGCTCCCATGGTTACTGGTAATTGGATCATTCCTTCAATCTTGGATTCTACTCCGTTGAAACCATAGATCGGCATGTTGGACGGTGTCAACTGTGAATCAGCATACCCCATCTTTTGATAAGCATCATAGAAGAGGATGTCTACAGAAGCTCCATTATCAACAAGAACCCTCTTAATAGATGAGTTTCCAATAACGGGAGTTATGACCAACGGGTCGTCATGGGGGAACTTCACCCCTTCTAGATCAGAATCATCAAAGGTTAACGCAATCTCGGTCTTGGCCCTCTTCGGGGGTTCTCCAATGATACACATCACTTCACGAGCATAAGCTTTTCGTGAGTTACTAGACAAGCCTGCTGCAGTCGTTCCTCCAAAGATCATATTGATCACGGGCCCTCGAGGCTCGGTTCTCCTATCATGATCATCATTGTCCCTATCGCGACTATCATTGTCACGGGGATTCCTATCTGCATCCCTAGTATACCTGGACAACTTGCCTTTCCGGATCAAAAACTCAATCTCATCCTTCAACTGCCGACAATCATCGGTCTTATGTCCCGTATCCTTATGAAACCTGCAATACAAGTCCTTGTTTCTCTTTTCGGGGTCAGTCCTAATTGGCTTCGGCCATCGAACTCCTCCCTCTTTCTCAATTTCCATCAGAATCTGACTCCTGGGGGCATTCAGCCTTGCATACTCAGTGAACCTCGGTCCTGATTGCTTCTTGGTAGGTGACTTTTCACCATCTTCCCTTTTCAAATACTTGTTATCAGCATCATATTCAGTATCGTTCCCACGCTTCTTAGAGTCCGTGGTTGGTCCCTGGTTATTCTGGGATTTTCTCATGCTTTCCTCCGCCTTAATATACTTCCCGGCTCTCTCTTGGAGCTCATTCATGTTGTCAGGGGCCCTCTTGGCTAGTGAGCGGCTGAAATTATCATCCGTGGTTCCTTGTTGAAGGGCGATCATCGCTACCTTTTGGTCCAAATCCGGGACTTTGAGCGCCTCCTTGGTGAACCTATTCATATAGTCTCGAAGGGATTCGTTCCTGCCTTGGTGAAGGTTCATCAACGAGGCTGAACTCTTAGCGTGGGTCTTACTCCCAATAAACTGGCCTATGAAAGCTCGGCTCAAATCTCCGAACGAGGATATAGAGTTAGGGGGTAGTCGACTATACCAGTGCTGAGCCATCCCGCTCAAGGTTTGGGGGAAGGCTCGACACTTGATGGCCTCCGTGACTGGTTGCAACAGCAATGCATTCATGAAGGTTCGTACATGATTCGCGGGGTCACCCGTTCCATCATATGCCTTAATAGTGGGCAATTTGAACTTTCGAGAAATCCTTGCTGCCATGATTTCCTCGGTGAATGGGGGGATCGGGTTCTCTGGATCACCTGCAGCCAACAAGTGAATTCTATTCATACCTGAGTTCTGAGGGTTTTCAGTCCTTTGTCGAGGTTCGGGCGGTGGCTGCCTGGCCGGTTGTGCCGCCCTGTCTCTTTTCAATTGAGCTATCTCCTGTTCATAAGCTCGAATCCTGGCTTCGTACTCCTGGTCCGTGGGTCGACGGGACTCGGGGTTATTCGGCCTGGTGTTGTGCTGGGAGCCTCGGCTCTGGTTTCCGTCTCTCCTCCTTCGTGGGGGAATATCATAGTCCCTCTCCGAATCTTCAGAAGAGTCGTCCGTATAAACTACATACTCATCTGTTGGTCCTCTTGTGGTCGTCACAACGGTTGAGTAATGAGTCCCATGATCAGTGGCTGTGGCCACAACATTAGTCATAGGGGGCAGCGTGCCAAAAATCATAGGAATCGAGGTTTGAGCTGCGGTGGTTGTGCCACTGCTAGCAAGGGTCAACGTGACTAGTGGTGTGGTGGTGACGGGATTTGAGGTTCCAGCGGTGACCTGAGACAAGGGTGGATCCTGGGTTGCGGTGTTGTCTCCGTTTGAAGGTGCATGAATTTCTGAGCGTAATCTGGTGGACACCATGGTTGTTGTCTTCTTCCCACAGACGGCGCCAAATGTTATGGATCAAAAATCGAGGGGTGAGCTTCGTGCTTTTTGACTGATCTCGCGAGTCGGAACTCAGACGGGTCCTCACGAGGTGCCTACGTATCTTCAGCGGGGTGAAGAATCAAGTCAAAAAACGTAGTTCTATTTTGGAGGGGTAGAGCCCTTTATATAGATGTCTCAGGGTTAGAGACTGATTAGAAGTAGGATCCCTGGTGTTAGAGTCCTAGTAGAAATAGGTATTTGAGTCAGAGATAGGATAAGACTGATCTCTGATCCTTATCTTGAGCTACTGGAGGTTATCTAGGACTCTAGATAGTTATCCACGAAATTCAGAGTTCTTGTAGGACTCTTGGAGTCCTGGACTCGTCAGTCAGACTCCTAGTAGGACTAGGATTCGAGTTCTGGGCCCTGACCGGGCTGGGGCTCGTGCCTTGAGTTTGGGCAGCCCATGTTTCTCAAACATGAATGCCCAACGGGCCTTTTATAACCTCAATCTGCTAGCCACGAATTTTGGGTGACAAACCCAGAATCCGGGCCTTATATTCTGGCCTTTAATCAGACCCGGGCTCAAAATTACCCAATAATTTTTAGGGCCAATTTCAGACCCATATCAATGTGAACCTCTGCATTATGATTTTGGTAGTGTGTAGTGTATTTATAGAGTTGTAGTATGAGAACGTGGCTTATGTATTTTTAATGCAGCCTTTGTTTTTGCAGTGTCTTGTGAAGGTGGTCAAAATTACCTAATGTCATGCAGCTTTTCATTGTGCAGTGTGTTGTCAAGCTTTCCATTGTGCAGTGTGTGGTGAAGCTTTGCTTTACATCATGCAGGAGTATTTGCACTATTCACTACTGCTGATCATGTGAAAATCGCTATTATTCTGTACATGTGATCAATTGGATTGTAACTGCATTATTATCGTAGCACTATTATGATATGCCTATAAATAGGTTCACATATTAGGTTCTCAATGCACACACAACCATAGAGGGCGCACATAATATAGTGTAGATGATGAATTACACACCAGGTGATTTGTTTGTTGCCATGGGTAGAAAATGGTGGTGTGATTCAGACTTTACGTACTCTTTAAACCCAAATTTACGTTACTCCCCTGAGTCGATTACTACCATGTTGCATGAGTGGGAGTGGCGTGTGCGTACGCTTGAAGTGTGCAGGGAACGTTGTTCACTAGCTGGCCTTTCAATTCCCAAGCAAAGGGCTCGTACCATGCCTCGAGATACACCACAGGAGATGGAGGCCGCCCTCTTCAGAGCGAGAGAAGAGGAGAATCGCATGAATCTGCGACTGCATCGTCAGAGTCTATAGGATGATGCTGGGATGTTTCGCGAAGAAGGGGACTGGTTTAAAGAACAACAATACCTTGTATTGGTCACCAGCCCTGATTACTATTCTGATAGCTACATGTTTGATGACGAGTAATTGGTTTGTAGAACCGTCATCATTGTTTCCTGCTTTGAAGTTGAAGTTGTATTACTAGCTTTTTATTGTCTTTTATTAATAAACTTTGTTGTATTTTGTCAAAAACACAACATGAACAGAAAACACAAACACACAACAAACATAAAACATGAAGAAGACAATAATTTTCTTCTTCATCCCATCTAGATCCATGTCCCCTCATGGTCTTCTTCAGTTTCTCAGCATGCTTAGTCTCCATGTTTGTAACTTCCACCGCCTGTGACCATTTCAGGTCACTAATTTCATTTGAAAGCTTGCTAATGACCTCGGCAGCACGGCTTTCATGACGGTCCTCTAGTCAAAATATGTAGCCGCAACCATTGGGCCCGTCAGGACATTGCACCATCCGCCTCCCAGCGTCGGGACCGTTGTCTCGCCAAACTCTCCTAACTACGACTTTGTCACAATAGCACTTCTCTAAAGAAACAGGCTCCATAAGTTTGTAAATTTTTTTCAGTTGTGGATACAAGTGAGGTGGGGAGCCAGTTATTTATAGATGAAAATAATTAACATAGTGACAACAATTTTAATGTAGCATTAATTTAAAACTTTGAGCCATACATAACTTATTAAACTTAATAAGGAAAACAACAATAAGTGCACATTGGTGAATCTAGCATTTCCTGCTTGAAGAACCCTCCCCCTTATTTTTTCCCTTAAGGCGTTCAAATTCTTCGTCATGCTTCTCTCTGATCTTTTCCTTTGTAAAATAATGCTCCCATATAAGATCACTCATCTCCTTAGTCATCTCAGTCAGCAGAGCCGCTGAACGTGGTTCAAGTGGATCATCAATCCAAAACATGTAACCGCACCCGTCCAGCCAGAATGGACACCGTGACATCTTTCTTCCAGCGTTTGGGCCAGTCCCTGGATACGTACTATGAACAGCAAGCTTTTCACAGTAGCACGTATCCCCTTCAATAACCGCATTTACTCTCTCCATGTAATTAATTTTTTGTTTTGAGATGTATAAACGAGTTGTCCACTATTTATAACCAATATTTCGTAACATGGCTACAATGGACGAATCTGTATGCAGCATATTATAATCTGTATGCAGCATATTATAATCTGTATGCAGCATATTATAATTGCAAAAGCCACAAAAAGTTCACATGGCTACAAAAAACAGGTTCACATGGCTACAATGGAGGAATCTCTGCCTTCCTCCTCAACTTGTTCACATGGATACAATGGACGAAATAGTATGCAGCATATTATAATCTGTATGCAGCATATTACCATTGCAGAAGTCAAAAAAAGTTCACATGCCTACAGTGGACGAATATATATGCAGCATATTATCAATGCAAAAGTAAAAAAAAGTTCACATGGCTACAGTGAACGAATATATATGCAGCCTATTTTCATTGCAAAAGCCAAAAACAGGTCACATGGCTACAGTGGACGAATATATATGCAGCATATTATCATTGCAAAAGCCACAAAAAGTTGACATGGCTACAAAAAACAGGTTCACATGGCTACAGTGGAGGAATCTCTGCCTTCCTCCTCAACTTGTTCACATGGATACAATGGACGAAATAGTATGCAGCATATTATAATCTGTATGCAGCATATTACCATTGCAGAAGTCAAAAAAAGTTCACATGCCTACAGTGGACGAATATATATTATGCAGCATATTATCAATGCAAAAGTAAAAAAAAGTTCACATGGCTACAGTGAACGAATATATATGCAGCCTATTTTCATTGCAAAAGCCAAAAACAGGTCACATGGCTACAGTGGACGAATATATATGCAGCATATTATCATTGCAAAAGCCAAAAGCAATTCACATGGCTACAGTCTTCGTATCTCTACACCCTTGACAAATGCTATTTACTTTTAATGGTTAAAGTAAGGGAATCTCTGCCTTCCTCCTCAACTTGTTCACATGGGTACAGTAGATATTAGTCTATATGTAATCCTATTTTTTTGAAAGCATGTACACTCGCAGCTTCAAACTTAAATCATCTTCTCAGAAAATGTACTCACCCAGTAGAAAATGGTTGCTTAAACAAATGAATGACGACTACTATAGTTTGAAATACACTGATCCCAAAGAGTATTTTGCTGGAGTGAGGCGCGAGTGGGCATTCCGTCTTGAAGAATCCGATCAGTTGAGAAATGATCTGATTGGACTCGGTGCAAAGCTCCCCGTCCGCGATTCTTTAACCGTTTATCCGGCTCGTAACTTTAACGGTAGTTGGGCTGATTATCGTCGTTTGGTCATTGAAGCTGTGGAACTAATAAGGGAAGAGAACAATAGAATGTTGATGCGTCGTTGTCGTTTCTACATGCTTAAGTTGGCTCAAGATTCAGCAAATGCTAGTGGTAGGGATATGTCTTTCGAAGAAGAATGTGCACTTCTTCAAAATCCAAATTACATTTCTGATTACGATATGTCCGATGAAGAGCCAACTGATGACGATGATTCTGATTAATAAATATGACATTGCTTAGGGTTTGTACTTGTTCAAAATCAAGGTGTTTGTACTTCTTTTATTTTTATTTCAATGAGATTGCAATTACAAAGACCATAAACATAGTAATACAATTACTTGAGAATTACTCACATCTAACATATGACAGAATTCATCATAAGGTAAATAAAATCCATCAGTGATGCTTTGCATACTCGTCAAAATTCGATTTCTCAATATCTTTGACTTTTACATCATATTCTAACCAGTTTTCTTCCAATAAGGCTATCCTTTGCTCGTCCGTGATCTGTCCTCTGAAGAAAGAATTATTTATATCTCTATCTTTTCTGTAGTGATATTCTCGTAACGGATGGCCTACTCCATAGATTACTTCAGTGCGAGTTTCTTCCTTAGTCGGCACCCAATGCCTGCCCTTTCTTGCTTCTCGATAATGCAACAACTGCATCTCCGCAACAAACTTCATCTTTCTCGAAACCTTTTCCGCAGCAATTGAAACCTCGCCTTTCGTTTCTTCAGAACCCCAATCTTCTATCCCCTCGTCTTCTTTTCTCGATCGTTTATGCTTCCCCATTTACAGCTTTGTTATCTTGGTCGATGTGAAATGTGTGTGTGTGTGTGTATGTGGTTAATTCAGTAGACTTATTAACAAATACTAACACAGGGCCAAAAGATAGAGAGAGAGAGAGAGAGAGAGAGAATAAAATGTGGCGAACTTAGGCCAACCATTTTGCAACCGGACCTCGCCTTGTTTTCTCACCACATATTATTATATAACATTACATATATAGAATTTTGTTAATACATAATGAAACTTGAAAAGTTTATATTAATTTTTATATATTATTTCATTTCATTTCATTAATTATATTATTTTTACAAATTTATATATACATAATAAAATGATTTAAAATAACATGATAAACATATAATAAAATAATGCAACAATATAATATGATTTTGAAATATTTTTTGAATTTTTTATTATAATAGTTTTGTTATAAGTTTTAATATAATTTATGATATTTTATATTTGTTTTAATTTTAATATAATTGCATGATATAGTTTTTTTAAAATTTAAAATATAATTGCATGCTATGATTTGTGAGTGTGTAGTCTAATCTATAGAGTGGCAGTATGAAAACGTGGGTCTAATCTTTACTGTTGATCATGTGAAGCTATTCTATAAAGTGAGAAACTTTGTAGAGTATAATCAGTGGAGGTTGAAAATTTTTGTTTGTTTTGTTTTGTTATTATTTCGATGATATCATTGTCTTCAAGCTCTCTCGTTGCATCATGCAACCACCTCTGTAATTGTGGTTTGAGGGCTGAAATCCGAACTTGTTGGAATGATGAGATGATGGCTCAGAGATTTTACTGCTGCGGTTCTCGAACTGTAAGTAAAGTTTTGGAATTTACATCATATGTTTTCATTCTTTGTGCTTAAAATTGTCCAATATTTCATTGCAGGCAAATAGCTGTTATTATTTCAAATGGCTTGATGATGAGCCTTTGGAGGACGATGCTATAATTACTCGATTGAATGATGAGCGTCTACATCTGCAGGACACTCTTCACGCTTATGAGACAAGGGTGCAAGAACTCGAGAATGCAATTATCCTGGAGAGAAGCAGGAAGATGCATAAGGCAATGACTTTCGTAGTAGGTTTAGTTTGTTTACTGATCGCATTGTTTGTGGCTTTTCTCGTCATTTAAATGTTGTGTTGTTAAATCTGTCGCAATTTGGTTTCAAGCACTTGTAATGACATATTTTCAAGTTAATGTCACGGATTTAATTGTTGTACATTTATCTATCGTCCTTCAGTGCATGATCTAGTCATTTTAGCAGTAAGGGCCTGTATAGAATTTACTTTGTCATTTCAAAACTGTAAATATGAGTTGTCTTCTCACCACTCTAAACAAAATAGAGACAACACTGCAAAAGAAGACTGCAAAGAAAACATCACTACAGCATGGAGTTGTCATTTCAAACTTTAAAAGATACAGTACAACACAACACTTCAAGTTTTGTAGTAGCTAATAAATAAAATGCATTACACTACAAATTCGAACATGGTGGAGGTTGGAGTCAGGCTATAATGTGAAATCTGTCAGGCTTATTACTGTACACATGTGAACCATGTCTTCCATCAAAACACGCATGCAAATAGAAAGCATGCATTTAAAGAAATCAAAGCATGCATTTAATGAAAAGATACTTCAGAATACAGTTGGATTTGAATTTTTGCCTAACAATAATTCCTTGGCGAGTTGTCTTATAAATAGGTCCTCTAGTCTGCCTTCTAGACATACATTGAACTCAGTTCCACATTTGAACTACGAAAATACATCGAAAACAATATTTCATTCATCACTTCAACTGCACCAAGATGGAAAAGGGTAAAAGGCCAATGTCCCCCGGCTACGAAAAACGCCTGGAACAGCAACAACACAGGAGACAACAACCGGAGCTATTGTTGGGAGGGATGCGCAGCAACCAAAATAACCAACGACCTACAGTAGCTCCTAAAAGCAAACCACCACAGACGTTGAAGATCAAGCGGGATCATGCGTACTATTTGCAACGCAAGTTTTCTACTAGGAGAGCCCGAAATGGCAAAGATTGGGTGCCGACAGAGCAGGAGGTTGAGGACGAGGGGAGACGTTATCCTGAAGTTGATAAACTTCAGGATGACAGACTTCGTTGCTTGGGTATCCCATTTTCTGATGCTCGCTACAATCGATACATGGCTGGAATTAAGCAAGAATGCGATGCATTGCACGCTCAGCTTGATGCACGTGATGAAGCTGATTATTGGGCAATTTGGGGAGATGTTGACGCTGAGGACGATGAAGATGATGATGAAGAATATGGTTCCGACTATATTGTTGACATCACCAAGGATTGAGAACACTAAAGACTTAGAATTCTCATTTTAATGAAATATTTAACGGTGTATCCGGCTACTAACTAAGGACTTATGCATAATATTTATTTAAATGCTTATTAGACTTTTTAATTTATTTAAATGCATAATATTTAATCAGAATCTATTTTAAATTTTTATTATTATTTACTGTGGAATCATGTGAAAGTTTATCTCTTGTTCGGTATGTTTTACTTGTAAATTTGATGTGAAATAAAGTTTTAGAGCCACGCCAACCAGACCACTGTGCAAAAGATTTGTTAGCAGATATTAAATGACGATTTTGGATTAACATTAAATAAACAACTTAATGGATACGTACTGACTATTTAGAGAAATAACTTAGAAATTACACATCGGGCTGAGTATTGTACAATGGACATTTTCTGCTGCGTCTGGTGTGGCCCTCTTGCTTGCATCGACCACATTTGGAGCCTGTACGGGAACTGTCCATCTCCGTTCGTATTCTCACGGACTGGCCCCTTTGTCCTCGGTTTTTCCTTTTCTTTCTCAATGCCTCGTTCGGTACCACAGTTCCAAACATTCTCCATTCCACTGGTAAGTCAATATCCCAATAACCAGTTGCTGGTAATGGATAAATCATTGGCTCCCATAATTTTAACAAAGTGGAGTTGTAGTGGAATGCAACCAGCAAAGTGGTTGCAACCAGCAATCAAATGTGAACACGGCAGGCGGTGGCAATGCCCATTTCCCGCAAGTACATGTACCATTAGTTATGTCAACCACCTATGTGTTCCCTCCCTTATTCATCCCTTTCACCCTGTACCTTTGTGTCTTAACGGAGAACAAGCCAGTTCCTCGGTTAAACGTTTCCACCTTGTGCCCGTTCGCCTTGGTTGAAATCTTCTCCAACTTATTTCTCGTCCTCAGACAAAGTTCGTGACCTTCGCTCATGCTCTCCTGCACTGCGTTCCTCTCCTTGTTGACCGTCCTAACAGTTTTATAAAACAGGAACTCAAGCATCGCGGCCACCGGTAGAAAGCGAGCCACACGCACGTTGCCATTAAAGCTCTCCGTGATGTTTGTGGTGGCCTGACCGTAACGAGCGTGGCCTGTGTCATGAGAAATTGTCCATAGGGCAGGATTTATGGCCCTCAGCCACCTAAAGGCATCTTCCGAAATATCCCCAATCTTTTTCATGTAGGCGTCGTGTTTTCTGATCTGTGGCGTATTGCCGGCGAGCCACATGTACATCTTAAGCTCCATTCCTGGGTATTTCTTGGAGAAGTTGCTCCTAACATGGTGGAGGCAGAATCTGTGAACTCCGAAAGGCGGGGTGAAACCATTGTTTTCGTCATTCATTGCAGCGAGGATCCCCGTGGCACGGTCAGAAATAATGCAAACGCCACGTCTATCTCGGCATACATGCTTCCGTAAAAGACGTAGAAACCAAGACCAGTTGTCCGTGCTCTCCTCATCAACCAAGGCAAAACAGATGGGATATTGATGGTTGTTAGAGTCTACTCCCACCGCTACCAGCAATTTCCCATTATACTTTCCCTTAAGGAAAGTACCATCAATGGAAATAACTGGCCGTGCATACTGCCAACAATCAATCATTGCTTTCAAGCACCAAAATGCCCGAACAAATGTTGATGTACCCCTATCGGTGTGATGTGGAACCACATTAACCACAACCACGCTTCCTGGATTTGTACTTGCCATGACGTTAAGGAACCGAGGGAGCTCGTTATAGGTTGTTCGCCAGTTACCATAAGTGATCTCCATGCCGGCCATCTTCCCCCTCCATGCTTTCATGTAACTTATCAAATGGTGGTATTCATCATTAACCATTGTTATGACGTTGCACACCTTCAACTGAGGGGTTTGGGCCACCTGTCCAAAGAAAAAAGCTCTAAAATTAACATGCAAATACAAAATTAAAATAGTTAGGCTTATAATCATATAAGGGGTTGTACGACTTACGTAGGGAGCAACCAAACATCCAATCATTTTTGCAGAAATCTTTCGGTGGTCCTGCGTCGGCCTATCTAGGAGGCATGTGTGCTGCTCTGGACAATTTGTTATTTGAAAAAGCCCGTGGGTCTTCTTCTTCACCGCCCTTAGCTTCCAGTTGCAGTCTCGAACCACACACTTTACTTTGTAGACGGACATGCTGCTTTTCTCCACGAAGAAGTTCCGATCTGTTTTTATATGTGCCTCTTTGACAGCAGAAATAAGTATATCTTTACTAGCAAATAGAGCTCCCTCGTTTAAATCATCAGCGGCCGGATCAAAAGCAAGTGACACAAGTGGGTCCCTATTTGAAACTACGACAGGCTCGTAATCTTGGCTTGTAAACCAGGGAGCTCTAGGCTCATGCATAGTGACTACATGTGTTTGCATACTCGTGTTGCCTTGTAGGGTTTCGTCTGAATCAGCCTCCGAAAAATCTTCTGATTCAGTAGCCTCCTCCTGTGACAAGTTCCAATCCGAATCGTCACTGCTGCTTATGGCTCTTTCCGAGCCATACTCTTCATCTTCGTCTTCGTACTCAAGTGCAAGAGTAACAACTGCACCTTTGTTCGGCATTTCACGAGGTGGTGATGGCTGTCTTCCACTCAAATCGTCCTCGTCTACAACCTCTTCAACAACAAAACGACCTGTATTACTAGAGCCGCCTCCAGCCCCGTAGGTGTAGCCACCCTCGAAGAAGCTACTTGACCACCCTTGCATGCTCCCGTAGTCGCTTTGCCCATAGTTCCCCCCATAATCCCCTCCAAAACTCCCGCCGTAGTTTCCACCATAATTTGCATACTCTCCTCCTGTAGCGATTTGTCCGGATTGTTGTGTAAATGACCTTTCGTACTGTTGGCTCGGCTGAGCAATACTCTCAGCCTCAATAAACAATGCTACGTCTCCCCCCAAGTGAAATCTCGTGGGTATACTTAACATTCTACTAACATCATCGTCTGATTTAATAGACTTAACAAAAAACCCAGTAACGAGGTTAGCAACCCCGATTCTTGGATACTTGATAGTAAGCTTGACATCCCAATGACGCCTACTAATATGCATCAACTGGAAGACAATATCTCGTAATTCTTCATACGAGGTGCCCAATTTCACAAACATCATTTCTTTCGGATCTAGGGAGTAGAGAATATCGTTATCTTGTTTGATGATTTCACCTCCCCAAAAGAAATTAACGTTTACGTATCCGTCCATCTATGATTTTGAAGTGTGTGTTTTTTTATGATTTTCGTGTTCTGCTAGGATTTTCTCACAAGGCAGATTGATAATATGAGGGAGAGTTTGAAGTGTTTGTTTTTCTGATTTGGTTTTGGTGCATAATGAAGAACACAAAATGCTGCTTATAAGGACACAATTCAAAAGAAAACACTGTGCTTGAATAGTGGATGCATTTGCTTTCTCCACTTAATGGATTTTGCAGAATCGTCCTCTCACCAAAAAAGTGATTCTTTCAGCAGTAAAAACAGGCATGAATAGTGGATGCATTTGATTTTTCCAATTAATGGATTTACAGAATCGTCCTCTCACCAAAGAAGTCATCTTTCAGCAGTGAAAACAGGCTTGAATAGTTGATGCAAATTGCTTTCTCTACTTAATGGATTTGCAGAAAATCGTCTTCTCAGCAAAAAAGTGAATATTTGAGCAGTAATAACAGGCTGGCTTATTGAATTCTTGAATGATTTGAATGAAGTTGGCAGCTTTGTCCAGTGTTAAATCAATGTTTTGTAATAAAAAGCTAAAAAACCTACTGCAGTGCAGGGCTTGGATGTGACCATACAATCAAAATTATTTGCACACCCTTCAAAAAATAATTCTCTGCATCACATTTCAATAATTACTTTAAAATATATATATATATATATATATATATATATATAATTTACATTAAATTAACATTAATAAACTTTAAATATTAGGTAAATAAAAAAATATTTACAAATTAAATTTAGTGTGGGTCTCCCGTAGCAGGGGCGACCCTGTTCGGAGGGAAACCCACCAACAGGGGTCGCCGGAGCCAGGGGCGACCCTTGCCCTCACCACAAAACAACACAGGTCGCCCTTGCCAGGGGCGACCATTACTCTCAACAAAAAACAACGCAGGTCGCCCTTGGCAGGGGCGACCATTACTCTCACCACAATTCCTTCAGGGGTCGCCCGAGTTACGTATAATTAGGCTGGTTAGTTTTGAAAAGTTGAACGTAGGGTGGTTAGTTTTGAAAACTTTACATTCAAACTGGTTACTTTTGTAAGGGAGCCCTGGAAGAGTTATGGATAATTCTAGTACTTGAGCGGTTAAGAAGACAATGCAAATGAGCATTGAGTCATTGTACCTCGGACCAGCCATTGATGTTCCGGCAATACTTTGAGAAAGTTTCCCAGAATTAGGATTTGTCAAAGAAGATCTTCATGAAGTTAGTTCTATCCAAGCACAAGCTATGGTGTTTTTGTCAGATTTTCACCAGAGCTTTTGCTAAACAAAGAGATTTTACCTAGTCTGCAACTCAATGGAAGATGAGATTTTTCAAGAAACCAATGCCAGTAGATGGATTACATATTAGGCATGTGGGATTACAGGTGTTCTAACTTCCGACCGAGCAACCGTTCTTACAAAACACTCCTTATGGTTGTGAAATAAACGAAATCTAGGAAACTTTAAAAAAATCACTAAAGCTTTTCAAAAAAAATATGCAGGAACTTAGTTTTAGCCTGTTATGCTCCTAATAAAATACTTGTTCACCCTGTTCTCAGCATGCATTATCATTTAATATCAGAACCTGGTGTACTAGTTATATTGTTAGAAAAGCATGGAGCTTAAAGGATTATCATTTTACATGTCATCACTTCTTCAACTGAGAATTTTAGTTACTGAAAAGAAGAATGAACTGAAGATGCTTCTTCACTAGGATGGAATCCTGAAAAGAGGTCCTTTCCTACGAGACAAGTTGATGATTTCACGGGTCCAGAATTTACAACGACCAACTATGTTGTTAGAGCTCAAAATGAAGTATCTTCTAAATCTAATGTCAAGCTAAGTTGCAAAAGTGAAAATTCAGATAATGAATCCGATAAAGATACAAATTAGTTTTCGAGTAAGATTTAAAAACTGTCCGAAAGAAGAACGAGATGGGAAAAAAAGTTCCACAAGTCAAGAACAGAACTTTAAATTCAAAGGACAAACCTGCTTCATATAAGATTAGGTACATCTTAGTTGATACATTTAGAAACTTCTTATTAGAGTCTTAACAACCCTTCTGACTCTGAAACTTCAGTGACTTTGATTATCTACAACAGAGTTCAGCATTTATAAGATTTATTAGAAATCGGAAAAGCTGATACCAACTTGTGAAACTGCGAGGGAAAGTAAAAATAAGTTGAACATGACATACGAGTGTTCAAACTACATGTTTTATATTTTAACTTTTACAATGAATCAAGTCTGCGTGAAGCTGTCCAGAAACTTACTTTGCTCCTATACATTTGAACCAGAAGAGCCTCCACAGTTACTGAGTAGAAATTTAAATATGCATTCGAAAAACGAGTGGAAATTTAAATGAAATATCTCACTGCAAATCTGATCTACTTTGAAACGCTACGTGCGAATAATTTGGTTCAGTACAGAAGTTAAAAGAAGAGGACAAAGGTTGTTGTAATTTATTTCTTCATTTATCATTCATGATTCAACAAACTTATGGCATCTCCAAGGGTAAAAAAATCCTTAGTTCTAGTTTTAGTGGTCTAAGTGGTGTCTAGCAG
Source organism: Daucus carota subsp. sativus (assembly GCF_001625215.2). Classification (NCBI taxonomy): domain Eukaryota; kingdom Viridiplantae; phylum Streptophyta; class Magnoliopsida; order Apiales; family Apiaceae; genus Daucus; species Daucus carota. The sequence continues at coordinate 7,846,896 of NC_030388.2, forward strand.
TACTTTCATATAATATGAAAAAAAATTAGTACTCCAACCTTCTGTCACCTTGGTAAAAAATTATAGACAAAAAAATTTTGTTAGTTATATTTGTTGAACCAGAAAACCCTCTATTTTACTAATCTTAGTCATAGATAATCTCATTGCAAGATATAAAAATTAAAATTTTACATTATCATAATAGCCAACCATTTTAGTTATTAGTGTCGGAGATGCCCTTAAACAATCAATAATTGTGGATCTTAAAAGAAGGACGTGATGACGATGGAAAATAAAGAGTTTCCAAAAGTCATAAAGAACTTTAAAGTTTCAAAGGACGAAACCTGCTTCAAATGAGATGATGATATTAGGTGCACTTTGGTTTATACTATCAGAAACTTCTTCTGCAGTTTTAGACTTAACAACCCCTCCCGAACACATTGGCCACAGCTGGAAAGAAGCTATAAATTTTAAATGCTTATACCAACAGGCTAATAAGATACTTAAAGCAAAGCAAAAGAAGCTCACCACAGGGCTATTGAAAATAAAGAATTACTCGACGCCATCTAGAGACAACTAAACTACCAGGCACAACAAGCTGAACAAAAAGTCGTGAAAGTGAGATCCATTACTAGGCAAAACTCTCTACCTTCATCATCATAAAGAGTCTCCTGATACTTATCCAAACTAGTTGAAGCATCTATCTATAAAAATTGACAAATATTGCCATATCGGCTTCCTCTGCTAAATTTGTTAAAAATTCAGTAAACTGACTAAGTTTAGATAGTCGTTGAGCAATTTGTGCTGTTGATTTAATTTGTAGTCTGATTTGTGAGTCAGTAACTTCAATGACTTCAAAATAAGGAAATAAACGACTGTCCATTGCATACGAGTGTACAAACTCAGATGTTTTTTTATTTTACTATAACCTATGAATCGAGTTTCTGTTGTCTGATTGGAGCGCGAAGCTGTCCAGGAACTTAACTTTGCTCATACACATTTTAACCAGAACAGGCTCCACAGTTACAACTTACAAGTACGAACATAATAAATTCATACAAAAAACGCGTAGAAATTTAAGAGATGCAAATCTTATCTTCTCACTTATTAGGCTCTCCTTTGAAATGCAACGTGCGAATATATTTTGGTCTTATACATAAGTTAAACGAAGACGACAAAGGTTGTTGAATAAATCTCTCCGACTTATTATCCAAGAAGTTTATAATAGCCATGGGGGCCTCGTGTCGAAAAGCTTCCATTATTGAACCCATCACTTACCCCTCACATGTCTCCATTAAAATTCACCATAACTTTATTGGTAAAACATAAAAAATCTTCTATTCCACCTGCACCACTGTAAACTAGGGATGGCAAAATAATCCGATCCGACGGATATCCGATCCGAAACCCGAATTTTTGGATATACCGAACCCGATTTTTTGGATTTGGATTTCATTTTTGTACCCGAAATTTTTTGGATTTGGATATGGATATGACCTCTACCGATCCGAAACCCGATCCGAAACCCGAAACCCGATCCGAACCCGATCCGAACCCGAAACCCGGAAAAAAAAACCGAATATTATATATATATATATATATATAATAAATAATTTAATACGAGTGTGTGTGTGTGTGTATTTAATTTTTTTTGATGAATGTAATTTAATAATCTCAATATCAATAGATTAGATTAAAGGAATAAGAGATTCTATTTAAGACAAATACTTCATTAATAATATATTGTATAAAATATATTGTATATTGGTAATAATGAAAATTAATGTGGTTTAAGTTTATATTATTCTAATTTAAACAAATAGAATCCCATCCAATAATCCTAATTTTGAAAAAAATTACTTAATTATCATAGTTTAGACATGTTTATAATTTTTTATTTTTAAATATCTTTTAAGATATCCGGTTGAAACCCGAATCCGATCCGAAACCCGAAAAAACCCGACGGATTGGATTTGGATTTTACATTTTAATATCCAAACCCGAACCCGATCCGACCCGAAATATAACGGATTGGATATGGATTTCAAGAAACCCGACCCGATCCGACCCGATTGTCATCCCTACTGTAAACTCTTCCTATATAAGCAAGCAAGCATAAGCACATTTTACACAACTTGATCCACACCTTAAAATGAAGCTCCCAACTTCATTTTTACCTCTTCTTCTTCTGTTATCAACTTTTTCTTTCTCTTCATCAGCAACCAAAACAGATGACTTTCTAAATTGCCTGGCCAAGTCTTCTGATTCCACGACAATTTCCAAGCTTGTTTACACCCCAGCCAACTCCACTTTCGATGCTGCATTAACATACTCTATTAATAACCTTCGTTTCGCTCAGGCCTCAACTCCGAAACCCCTAGTCATTGTCACCCCAACAACCGAATCTCAGATCCAAAATGTCATTTACTGCACCAAGAAAACAGGCTTGGAAATGAGGATCAGGAGTGGTGGCCACAGTTTCGAGGGCTTCTCGTATGTTTCATCACTCCAATTTATAGTCCTGGACTTGCGTAACATTAACAAAGTCACCCCTGACATGTCAACCGCAACTGCATGGGTTGATAGTGGTGTTACAAACGGTGAACTGTATTATTACATCAGCAAGGCCACTTCGGCTTACGGGTTCCCCTCTGGACTATGGTCTAATGTTGGTGTTGGTGGGATCTTGAGTGGCGGGGGGTACGGTATGTTGAGAAGGAAATATGGTTTAGCTGGAGATCAAGTGATCGATGCACGTTTGATTGATGCTAATGGTAGAATCCTCACTAGGAAGACCATGGGTGAAAATCTGTTCTGGGCAATCAGAGGTGGTGGTGGTGGAAGCTTCGGAGTTGTTGTGTCCTGGAGAGTTAATCTAGTACCCGTTCCTCCAATTGTTACAGTTTTTCGGGTTTTCAGAACTTTGGAAGAAGATATGACTAATATTTTCTACAAGTGGCAATCCGTTGCCCCTGTCTTGCCTAAAGAACTTGACATCAGGTAATTAAGCTGCCCTGTGTTAAATTTAATTCTAAGAAAACTGGAATTTTTTAGTACCTGCGTGTAATTAAACTTTAAATTCCGACTCGTAAACTGATAATTTTTTTTGTTACTGCTACTCTTTCTACATAACTCAAGTTTCTGGTATGTCCTCTCAGGTGCAATGGACAGGTCATTCTAAGTAATTCCAGTACCCGATCGGATAAAAAGACGATGCAAATGAACTTCGAGTCACTATACCTGGGACCAGCCAGTGAAGTTCTTGCAATAATGGGAGAAAGATTGCCAGAGCTAGGATTGGTGAGGGAAGATCTGTTTGAAGTGAGCTATATCCAAGCTATGGTATTTTTTTCGCAGTTCCCTATCCAGGCACCACCCGAGATTTTACTAGACAAAACTATTTTACCTCGTCCAGCATTCAAGGGAAGATCAGATTTCTTCAAGAAACCAATGCCTATAGAAGGACTACTAGGCCTATGGGATTACATGTTCCAACTTCCCGATAACCAAGCATTCTTGCAGTACACTCCCTATGGTGGTAGAATGAATGAAATCTCCGCGACAGCGCTCCCATTCCCTTACCGAGCAGGGTACCTGTACATGTTCAACTTCTTCGCCGTGACATGTCCAACTCGGGAAAAATGTGCAGAAGAAACTGCGAGGATGGATTGGGTGAGGACAGTGGATAAATATCTAACTCCTTATGTGACAAGCAATCCCAGGAGTGCATATGTGAACTATGTGAATGTTTGGATGGGTCAGAATAATCCAACAGGAAGCACAAGTTACGCTCAGGCTAGCCAATGGGGAAAGCGTTACTTCGGTGTGAATTTTGATAAGTTGGTCATGATCAAGTCACTGGCTGATCCTTTCAACTTCTTCCGACACGAGCAGAGCATTCCGGTTTTTTCACTTTGGTCCGATATGTAGAAGAATATTTGCTCGGTCCTTTGTTTTCCCTTGTGTTCTCGAGTTCTTTTTTGCAGAATGTTTTCCTTTGTTTTAAATAAGATTGGATGTATTTTTCTCCTTGATCGAATAAAAATCTATGCATCCATAAAATATTGGACCTAATCTTTAAGAAAATGGTTATCTTCTTAATTAAATATTCAAATGACATAATTAATCCAACCTAACATGTAAACTTATCAAAACATGTTCTTGCTTTATTCTTAGTGCACTCGAAAAGGAAGTAAGGAGCGTGCTTAGGAATAATATTAAACTGAACTCCGGATGATGGAGGTAAGAATATAACAATAATTCATTAAGTTGAATGCCAGAGCTCACATGTGTGTTGGCGACTTTTAAATAGATGCCATTCCAAAGCTACAAATCTCATCGAAGATCTTTTTATATCATAAAAAAATCTGCAGAAAGACTTGTTCATTGACTCATATAATACATGTTCCTTTCCTACCCGGGTCTTTTAATCTGTTTGTTTGTCGTTATGTAATCTCATCTAATCCATTATCGTTATGATATATTTGTTTCAGGACACCACAAAGATTATTGTAATACTAGGAATCATAACCTAACCATTTACTTAATCTTTCTTTTGTTTTGCTTTGACATGAAGTTGCTTTCTGATATAGGGGATTTAAGTAATAGCATGCTTCAGCTTTTTTAATTACTTGGTTTACCAACTCGGTGTTAGTACCGTCAAGGGAGGAAAGGATACAGGATCAAGTTGATCGAGGGGGACGGGGTCCATGTCCATTTGATCAACATTTACTACAGTGTCCATTGCCCACCAGACTGTTAAATGTTGAACTATGAATACAGCATCCCCATTTACTAGACGTTTAGGCAGTGTTTCAAACAGAGAAACAGCTCACAAGTTTGGGTCTTCATTTATTAAGGTAAGTTATAATTGAGAAAAAGCGAATATTAGGATGGGGGTGGTCGATTAAGATTTTAATGGATTGTTTTTAGTTTTATGCATTTTAATGGATTGTATGTGATTTTGATTTTGTGCGGATTTTTAATAAAATGTCGGCAGAATTGATAGTATTTAAGTACAATACTTCAAAATCTCATGTATTTTGGTGGGATTTCAAAAAACTTAAAATACACTGAAAACTCCCACAAAATCCATCATTTTATGAAATCCAAAACATTCCATCAACATTTGCATACCATCATATTTTAATGGATTTTAAACAATCCCAATTGAATACCATCAGATTTTAAAATATAATTTAAAAATAATTAAATAGCATCAGATTTTGTAGCATAATTTAAAATCCTAACTGGAAACCCCAATATTTTTATGGATTTCAAATAATCTCATGCGAATACCGCGAATTAGGGGTGAGCACTGTTTGGTTTGGACGGTTTTTGAGGTCCAAACCGAATTTTTCGGTTTTGAAAATTTACAAACTGTATCCAAACCGAATGTTATAAAAACCAATCAAAACCGAACCAATTCTTAACGGATTGGTTCGTTTTGGTTTCGGTTTAACACCAAAATATTAAGAGAGATTATGTATTTTTCTTAATTTAGAGGGAAAATAGTTTTTTTTTGCCATTCAACTTATTGCCTTTTTAGAAACTTACCAACCAACTAAATTTTTTTTTTCCTTTTACTCACTAATGTTAGGTTTGGATTTTTTTTAGCCACCAACTTAGGTTCGGATTTTTTTTTTGTTGAAAACCTTAGGTTCGGATTTGATTACTAGTATTATAATAATTTTTTTATGTCATTAAACTTATTGCATCTTTAGAAACTTAACCACTTAACTATAATTTTTTTTTTTATTTTACTCACTAATCTTAGGCTTAGTTTTTTTTTCGGTGAAGTTAGGCTCGAATTTGATTATTAGCATTATATTTTCTGTGTAGCATTATCTAAATATAGTGGTAGTCTGTAATATTTTGATGATTTAATATATGTCGTATCTTTATATATAGTACTTTTTATGTCTCCAATGTAGTTTACCTTGGGTGATAAGAATTTTACACTCATTTTTTGGCTTTTAAAAGATATAGTTTTATAAATAATTTTATTTTTTTCTTCCGAATGAAAATTCAGTGTTCGAATTTTTACACACAAGAAAATCACAAAAATAAGTTATGAAACTATGTTTTATAAGAGTGTTAAAGTACATGCCAAGTAGTAAAAAAACTGTAAACTAATGAAAGAGACGGAGGAAATAATAATAACATAAAATGATGCATTATAGAGGACAATCATCGAAAATTAAATTTTTCCTCTCTATTTATAAAACATAGTTTCATAACTTATTTTTGTAATTTTCTTGTGTGTAAAAATTCAAACACTGAATTTTCATTCGAAAGAAAAAAATAAAATCATTTATGAAACTACATCTTTTAAAAGTCATAAAATACGTGTAAAATTCTTATCACCCAAGGTAAACGACCTTGGAGACATAAAAAATACTGTATATAAAGATACGACATATATCAAATCATCAAAATATTACAGACTACCACTATATTTTAATAATACTACACAGAAAATGTAATGCTAATAATCAAATTCGAATCTGACTTCACTGACAAAAGAAAAACTAAGCCTATGATTAATTTTGAATCATTAATATTAAATTATTAATATAACTTTTATAGTCTTGCCGCAACGCGCAGTTTATCTAATAAAAGATAAAGGTGAAACTTGTATAACTATTCGATACGAATAATTTTAGGTGCTACCCTTATACATTGTTATGAAAAAAAATTAATAAATAAATAAATAAATCCTTTTTATTTAAAACTAAACAAAATATTTTATTTAAAAGTGAAAAAGAAGAAACTTTGATTATTAATAAAGAGTAGATATAATAAGGATGGAGAAAAAGAGAAAAAATGATTTTGAAAATAAAAAATATTTATAATATTGATCAACACTTGAATACTTAAATGTCTAAACTAAATATATAAAATTATTAATTGTGTAACATATGTGCTAACAGTTCGGTTCGGATATTTCGGTCGGTTTGAAGGTGAAAACCGAAACCAAACCGAAAATTTTCGGTTTTCTAATTACAATCAAAACCAAACCAATAAGAAACTGAAATATTAGGTTTGGACAGTTTGAATCGGCCGATTTGGACCGGTTTCGAATAATTATGCTCAAGCTTACCGCAAACACCCTCAAATTTAATGAATGAGTATTTTAAAATCTCATCCAATACAACTACGTAGATTTCCAATACACCCCTGTAGGTTTGTAAACCAGAAAGGGGAAAAAGCGAATTTGGTAGTATCGTCTTCAAAGAAGAGAAAAAGCAAAAAAAAGATCAGAAGGTACAGTGGTCATGGCTCATCCAACCGGTAGGATGTAGATAAGATCTAGGTACCTGTAAGGATCACAAGTTAATGTTCAAAATTGAAATACTAAATAGTAGAATCAGTCGACTCTTCGACTACTGCTTGCATCAAAAAAGAAAAATATAACCCAAAAGAAAAAAAAATAAGCATAGTCCGGACAATCTGAGGTAGTTAAATATACATTTTTAGTATTTGCAGATCACACCTCAATTTTTATTTGTGAACTGGCCCAAGTAAATTTCGACAATCAGTTCGAGCCCCTGAGATTACTGAAATCTATTATATATACTAGCCTTGAACCCGTGCAAAGCACCGGCGGCTATATAATTTTAAACTAATTATTAATTATTATATAATAGTAATATATATTAATGATAGTAAATTTACTTTTTTATTTTTTAACTAATTATAAATTATATTTAAAACAATAATAGTGGAGTTTTTATCTTGTAATATATCAAACTGTTTAGAGATGTAAGACTAGGGATGGGCACCGGGGCACTTCGGGGCCGGGGAGTGCTATCCCCGACCCCGATCCCCGAATCCAATACCCCTCCCCGACCCCGCCCCGAACCCCGAACGGGGATTATTTTCCTCCCAGATCCCCGCCCCGAACGGGGAACGGGGATCCCGCGGAAATTCGGGGAATTTTATTTTTTAATAAAAACATAATAACTTTATAATATATAATATATTTTTTATTAAAAAACAAACTACTAACTCCTAATATAATAATAAAATAATATTATCTTATATTTTCAACATCAAATTATATTAAAATTGATTTATAATATAAATAAACGACAATTTAAAATTATAAAATATATTATATTACAATATATTTATACTCAAACAATAAAAATAAAGACTATTTTTTCAGTTTATTATAAAGATTATATATTTTTAATAATATATTTAGTATAATATATATAAATATATTGTTATATATATATATATATATATATATATATATAATCGGGGCCGGGGATCGGGCCGGGGAGACACCATTCCCCGACCCCGCCCCGATCCCCGAATTTTTTATAAAACTCTCCCCGATCCCCGCCCCGCCCCCGAAAAATTCCCCGAATCCCCGACCCGAACGGGGCGGGGATCGGATCGGGATCGAGCGGGGCGGGGTTAATGCCCATCCCTAAGTAAGACTATGAGAACTCTACGTGTAGCAGACTTTTAGTCATAAAGTGAATCACCAAACTAACATGATCAAACCAAAATTTTGTACGACGCCCATGTTGGCTTATTATAATATAGTATAGATAATACAACAACCTTGAGTAATTTTATTCAAAGTGACTATACTGCCCCTTGCTCAAAATACATATTTTTTTTATATAAAGATCATTATTGACTTTTAACATTAATGTATTTATTAGACATTAATGTCTAACCATTAATATACATTAAATTACTTCATATTTAAAACTCCAGTATATATACTCCCTCCGGCCCAACAGGTTCTTTACGTTACTTTTTGGCACGCATTTTAAGGCTCTTATAAAGTATACTTACATCATATATTTATTTTTAAAAAAAATCCTGAAAAAAGTTTTGATGTTTAAACTTTTATTCAAAAAAAAAATTAAAAAAAAACATTATTGAACTATATTTTATAAAAGCCTCAAAATGCGTTCATACAGTCTTGGTGGGACGGAGGGAGTATGTATTATATATTTGTATTTATGTTTTAATAATAATTACTTCATATTTAAATCTCCAATATATATATATATATGTATTATATATTTATATTTATGTTTTAATAATAAATAAATAATTTTGTAAATTCTAATATTCGGCCTGATTTTCAACCAATTAATCCAATTTTTGTCCAATTAGCCATCGATTTTAACCGAATTTTGCCAAATTCTATTATATATATAACACAACAATAATGAGTAATTTAATTCAAAGAGACTAATCTACCCTTACTCATTATAAATATTAACATGATCATTATAAACCTTGAGTAATTATATTCAAAGTGATTATACTACCCCTTGCTCAAAATACATATTTTTTTATATAAAGGTCATTATTGACTTCTAACACTAATGTATTTATCAGACATTAATGTCTAACCATTAATATACATTAAATTACTTCATATTTAAAACTCCCATATATATACTCCCTCCGTCCCAACAGGTTCTTTATGTTACTTTTTGGCACGCATTTTAAGGCTCTTATAAAGTATACTTACATCATATATTTATTTTTAAAAAAAATCCTGAAAAAAGTTTTGACGTTTAAACTTTTATTCAAAAAAAAATTAAAAAAAACATTATTGAACTATATTTTATAAGAGCCTCAAAATGCGTGCAAACAGTCCTGGTGGGACGGAGGGAGTATGTATTATATATTTGTATTTATGTTTTAATAATAATTACTTCATATGTAAAACTCCAATATATATATGTATTATATATTTATATTTATGTTTTAATAATAAATAAATAATTATGTAAATTCTAATATTCGGCCTGATTTTCAACCAATTAATCCAATTTTTGTCCAATTAGCCATCGATTTTAACCGAATTTTGCCAAATTCTATTATAGATCTAACAGAACAATAATGAGTAATTTAATTCAAAGAGATTAATCTACCCTTACTCAGTATAAATATTAACATGATCATTATTTTAAAATAATTTAATATTATATATATAATAATATATATATTTATATAATCATTTTTAAATTTTTAAATTTACCCCACAAATTTTGTAAAATTTAATATTCAACCTGATTTTCATCGAATTGATCAAGTTTTGACCAAATAATCATCGATTTAACCGAATTTTACTAAATCGGATTAAAAATCCTTCTGATTATCGATTAATCAGTCAACCAACCGGTTTTTAGAATATTTCATTATTTTGATTAAAAATATATATATATATATATATATATATATATATATTAGAATAAGTATAAATATAATATATAACTATATGACAAGGGCTCTGATTCAGCAAAAATCTCATTTCTTTTATCAAATTTTCAATAATTTTAGGTGGGTGATAATTTAATTATATAATAAAATTTTAAATTGTGTATATTTTTTGTATTTATATATTAATAAATATCATAGTGAGGATATGTGTGCATATGGATATCAATATAATATGACTAAAATATAAATAAATCTACAATAAAAATTATTTTTATAATATAAATAATCTCAATTTAAAAGAACCAAACCAAACCAAACGTGCTCAGTATATCCCGCTTAGAGCAGGGTCTGAAGAGGGTAAAATATACGCAGACCATGCCTCTACCTTAAAGTAGAGAGGTTGTTTCCGTGAGACCCCCGGCTTAGTGCATAATAAATAAAATTGTGTGTGATACAATATAACTATAATACCTTAGCTCATGGCCTTCTTCACATTGGACTTACTTAAAAATTTCTCGGTTTAAGTGGTGAAGTCCATTGAAGAAAACAAACGGAGAAATCAAGAACCATTACTTAAACGGATTACAAAGTTGAAAGCTTGGGAGAAGAGATCGGATGCCAACCAAATTGGAACCCAAAATCTTGAAATCTTACAATGATTTGCACATTAACACCGATAAATAACAGTTAATATATTGTACATCACAGATGATCTGTACAATCCCCAGAATCATGCAACTGATTATATCAATACTTGTGCATATCTTATGTATTTATTTATGTAACATTCTTAGGATATTAGATCCACAATCAGTGGAGTGCTTCAAGGAACACACCCTTGGCTACTTGTATATATTCATAAACAGAGATATCAGAAATAATATCAAGACCTTAAACCTTATATGGTATCAGAGCCATACACGCTTAGACGCATCTTTTCGATCCTTATTTTCATCATCACAATTTTCGAACCAATTTGTCATTCCAATAATGTCCGGTTCCATTGAAATCACTAAAGAAACAACTGTTGTTCAGGTCAATGCACCCACTCACATGCCCACAAAATTAACCACTACCAATTTCAGTGTTTGGCGTACACAAGTCAGATCAGCACTTATAGGTCTGGGAGTCATTGGATATATTGAGAAATCAATAAAAGTTCCTGTCCAATTTCTTGAAAACAAAGTCCCAAATCCTCTATACACTATATGGAATCGTCAAGACCAGATTATCGTTAATGCTATGCTAGGAAGCTGCCATGAAACGATTCAACCTCTCATATCCACTGCTGCTACTGCTGATGAGATGTGGGAAAGATTGGTTACACTTTATGCCAATAACTCTCGGTCCAGAATTATCTCTCTCAAAAGTCATCTTATACATAACACGTGTGGATCACGTCCGATTGAAGAATATCTTCAAGACATGAAGTCTACTGCTGATGAATTATCTCTTGTTGGACAGTCAATATCTGACGATGATCTTGTGCTCCACACACTGGCAGGTCTAGGAGAAGGCTACAAGGAACTTGCTGCTGCAATTAAGGTACGAGAGTCACCTATGTCATTTGCAGAACTCCACGAAAAGGTTATAGATCATGAGAGAGGACTGAAGAAAAATACAACAGAACCTACTGTTGTTACAGCCAACAATGTGCAGCGACATGAATATGGTCGACAATCATACAACCATAATGCAAGAGGTCGATCATTATATAAACCTAACAATCAAGGTCAGCGGAATAATTCTCAAGGTACCCGTTCTTATAATAACTCATTCTCACGCACAAACTGGACATCCCGACCACAATCTGGCCCAAAATCAACAACCTATTGTTCATTTTGTGACTTGTATACACACGGTACTAAAGAGTGCAGAAAATTATCTCGCTTCCTCAAGGATAATGATATTGCAGTTGTCAATCCAGTTGCAAATGCCACCAATTTTGCACCGCAAGCATCACAACAATGGCTTTTTGACACAGGAGCGTCACACCATGTGACTCCTAATCCAGCCAATCTCCATCAATACTCTGAATATGGTGGACCAGATGAAGTTTATGTTGGTAATGGTTCAGGTTTGCCGATTACTCATACTGGCACATCTAAACTAAATACTGGCACTCATTCATTTGCTCTTAAAAATGTCCTTTGTGTTCCATCCATCAATAAAAATTTGATCTCTGTTTCTAAATTTTGTGCTACTAATGAGGTTTCCGTTGAATTCTTTCCCTTACAGTTCTTGGTAAAGGATCTCAGCACGGGGGCGATTCTTATGCGAGGGGAGAACCAAAATGATGTTTATTATGCCACGTCAACCATTTCACCAAATCTGAGTGTCACCCTTAAGACTCAAATTGAGGAATGGCATCATCGCTTAGGACATCCTTCATTTTCAATTCTTCGCTCCTTTTTGCTAGCAAATAAAATCATGTCTAATGTTCCTGTCGACTATAAATTACATTGCAATGCATGTGCCTGTAATAAAAGTCATAAGCTTCCATTTGGAGCTTCATCTCTTACAAGTACCCAACCTTTGCAATTAATCTATACAGATGTTTAGGGACCAACTATATCTTCAATAGATGGCTTCAAATTTTACGTAATTTTTGTTGACCATTATACTAAATACATCTGGTTATATCCTATCAAACAGAAATCTGATGTCAAAACTATATTTCAAAATTTCAAGTTGGTCGTGGAAAAATTCTTTCAATTACCGATCATTTCTGTATATTCTGATAATGGTGGTGAATTTCAGGCACTTATTCAAATCTTTAGCTCGTTTGGTATCTCTCATTTTACCACACCACCACATACACCAGAACATAATGGTCAAGCTGAACGACGACATCGTCATGTTGTTGAGACGGGTCTAACTCTTCTTCATCATGCATCCATGCCTTTGACCTTTTGGTCTCATGCATTTCAAGCTGCAGTTTATTTGATCAACAGGATGCCCTCAAAAATATTAAACTTTTCCACACCATATGAGCTGTTGTTCAATAGCACGCCATCTTATCACAGGTTGAAAATATTTGGTTGTTTGTGCTATCCTTGGTTGAAACCATATAATCAGTCAAAGATTCAACCTAAATCAACACCTTGCATTTTTCTGGGTTATTCTCCGTCAAAATCTGCCTATAAATGTTTTGATGCAACTACTAACCGATTGTTTCACTCTAGGCATGTCAAATTTGTTGAACATATTGTCCCTTTGGCAGGTACATCAAATGGTTCTCCTCCAGCTACAGAGTTAGTCCTAACTGATTTCTCTTCCAGGAACAATAAAAACAAGGAAATTGCAGATCATATTCCACCACCTAGTCCGCCACTTCACCCACCACCAGATCTGACCATACATGTCCAACAGCCTATACAGACTATTTCACAACCCTTTTCCACCCAACATGAGCAACAAACCTCAGCCACAGTCATCCATGATGAATCAACACCGACAAGCTCAACCCCACAATCACCATCACAACCTTCATCTTCAGAACAGTCACCCACAACTACACCAAATACTCATTCACCTACAAATACATCAGCTACTAATGAGTCTGAAAACCGTGTCACTCGTGTTCGAAAGCCTAATTCTAAGTACTTCAATCCTAGTTTCATTAACAACACTGTCGTCAAACAGGCTCAAACTACTCCCCCATCCAAACATCCTCTACTAGCCTCTTTGGAACCTACATGTGTTAGTCAAGCTATGCAGGACAGTAACTGGAGAGATGCCATGAATGCAGAGTTTAATGCACTTTTGCAGAATGGAACATGGGATCTCGTTCCCAATGATGGCCGTAAAAATTTGGTTGGATGTAAATGGGTGTTCCGGATTAAACGCAAACCAGATGGCACCATTGAGAGGTATAAGGCTCGCCTCGTTGCTAAGGGTTTTCATCAACGCCCGGGGATTGATTTTACAGAGACATTCAGTCCAGTTGTGAAACCAACAACAATTAGAATTGTGCTTTCTCTTGCTCTCTCAAAAGGTTGGTCTTTTCAACAACTTGATATTAATAATGCATTTTTACAAGGGACTCTCAATGATGAAGTGTATATGGTCCAACCTCCGGGGTTCATTCATAAATCTTTTCCGAATTATATTTGTAAGTTGAAGAAGGCAATCTATGGCTTGAGACAAGCCCCTCGAGATTGGCACAAGGAGTTAAGTTCCTTCTTGTTGATAAATGGCTTCACTCACTCTATATCTGATGCTTCTTTATTTATCTACAACCGAGATGGATTCATTGCCTATATACTCGTCTATGTTGATGACATTGTGATCACCGGCAACAATAACAATTTTTTAGCAGATTTGTATCGTAAATTCTCAGCTCGCTTCTCTCTAAAGGACCTTGGCTCTCTTAATTATTTTCTAGGGGTGGAAGTGATTCATCTGCCACATGGTTGTTTTCTATCGCAACAAAAATATATTCGGGATCTTCTGCAGCGATTCAAACTTGATGGTGCCAAAGAGGTTGTTACTCCTCTGTCCACATCTTCATCACTAACATTGTTAGATGGTAGCGCAGCCGCTGACCCTACAATGTTCCGTCAATTAGTAGGTGCCCTTCAATATCTGTCACTCACAAGGCCAGATGTCGCCTTTGCTGTCAACAAGTTGTCTCAGTTTATGCATAAACCTTTACAATTACATTGGCAAGCTCTAAAACGGGTAGTCCGTTATCTCAAAGGCACTATATTTCATGGTTTATTGCTCAAAAGGAATGTTCCTTTAACTTTAACTGGATTTAGTGATGCTGACTGGGGAGGTAATAAAGATGATCTCTCTTCGACCACTGCCTATGTGATTTACCTGGGGTCTAATATTGTTTCTTGGAAATCTTCAAAACAACGCACAGTTGCACGCTCATCAATCGAGGCTGAATATCGTGCTCTCGCTCATGCTTCAGCTGAAATTCAGTGGATTCAAAATTTACTTCATGAACTTGGAGTGTCTTTTGCACAACCTCCTGCTATCCATTGTGACAATATTGGCGCTACTTACCTTAGTGCTAATCCTGTCTTCCATTCCAGGATGAAACACCTAGCACTGGATTATCATTTTGTCCGACAACAAGTTCAAGCTGGTAAACTCAAAGTTTCCTATATATCTACAAAAGATCAACTCGCTGATGCTATGACCAAACCTCTCTCTCCGCAAAGATTTTTATTTTTACGGAACAAGATTGGAGTCTCTGATGGATCCTCCATCTTGCGGGGGCGTAACAGTTAATATATTGTACATCACAGATGATCTGTACAATCCCCAGAATCATGCAACTGATTATATCAATACTTGTGCATATCTTATGTATTTATTTATGTAACATTCTTAGGATATTAGATCCACAATCAGTGGAGTGCTTCAAGGAACACACCCTTGGCTACTTGTATATATTCATACACAGAGATATCAGAAATAATATCAAGACCTTAAACCTTATAATAAAGACCTCTCTAAACCCATTTTCACTAATATACCAAGAACAACTCCATGGACTCTCACTACTTTGATCGCACTGCATTCCACCAGAATGACTTCATTGAAACTCCCTCAGACAACCTTGGCGATTGCGTCGCTTTGACAACCACTACACCGTAACCATTTGATAGCAAACACACCACAACAATTCTCAAATAACAATGCCGTGAAAGCGCCCTCGAGCGGGAGAGCAAATCAATTAGGAATTGTTTAAACATTCGAAACTCCCTCATAAAACAACATCAATTTGCAAGATTCAAAATAAGTAACTCATTCACCAAGAAAAAAGTGTGCAATGTATATGGCATAGTGAATGCGACTAAACTCCACAAATTTCCAAAACATGTGATTACATGTGCCGCACAAAGTTGAAAGAAAAGATGAACGAAATCTTGAAGATTAGGAGAGAGAATAAGAGAGCGGTTAGTCGTATTTCAGGCTTAATTATTATTATAATCTCTCAATTTAAAAGAGATGAACCTATATCAAAAAAATAATTTAAAACAGCTCGTGCTTTGCCCAGGTTAAGAAAAGCTAGTTTCATATAGTTATAGGTGAGATTAGAAAGAAATCGAAAGACATTCTCAATTCAAACTACAAGGGAGGTAAACTTGCACATATCCAACAGATACTATAAACCACAACTCAGAGGTAGCAAAAACTACACTCAACAAGGTTTTATTACATTAAATCTCCTCTGGCTCTATTCAATAATTCCCATAATTTAAGGGTGTACGGTCACAAGTAACTATGATAGCACTGCCATTATATCAGATTCCCTTAGAGCTATGTAATCCGATCCATCAGGGCCTTTAAAGTCGTTTCCAGCATATTTGGAGTACATTACGGTGTTTCCTGCGGAAAGGGCAAGTGCTTTTCTCTTTCCTTCCTCATCTAGAGATCCAGGTCCAACAGCAATCACCTGTCATTTACACGGTGTGGCCAAGAAGCATTGTTAAGTCAAGACATACACACCGAACAGAATTTTATGACATACCACTTTTCACGGTTCCTGTTCCAAGAAATCGTTGACCAACTTCTAATGCAAATGGAAAGCATGATTAAGGGTAGGTGCTACTTACAGTTCCAATTGATGGCTTGTCCTTGCTTGCCTCAGTTAGCAACAGGCCTCCAGCTGTTTTCTCTTCAGCCTCAGCAACCTGGTTTTCAATGCAACAAGAGAGAGAAACGACATTAAACATCATACATATCATTTATCAAAATCGTGACTGATTAAATACATGCCATGAATTACAAACCTCTATAGCAATATACCTTCTTCATTTCACAGAGTTCAACAAACTAAGATTTTGTTTGGAAGAAGAGTCTTTATAGTTTGATTAATAATAAACCAGGGATTCTTGCTTACAGTTCTTCTCTTTCAAATTCAGGATACAAGTGCATATAAGTTGTTAACATATGGAAACTTATATCCACACTTCCACAAATTAAAACCCATTCTAACTCTTCTAAACAAAATCAGTGTATATCTGAAATTCAACAAAGCTAAGATAGAATTAAGTCTTGATGAAGAGTCACCATGAAAATATGTATCTAGCCTGCTTTTGAAATTCTTGGTGCAATTGAATTTAGTTTCTTTAAAATAAACATAATAGCATCAGCTTTCAAAGACAGATACTTATATTACAGTATCAGTGTGGAGATGGGGGAGGACAAACCTTAATGAGGACTCTGTCATTTAGCGGCTTCAAATCTTTGACATCATCAGTATCAAGAATACCAACAATATCATCCTCCTTCAAAATAAGATGATTGGATCCGTTGAACTCCACTTCAGTTCCAGCATACTTGGAATACACAACTTGGGTACCAGTCTATATGCCAAGAACATTCAGTAAGCAACTACACTGACAGATAACAACGATAAAATGTCTAGCTAAACACTCACCTTCACAGACACAGCAACTTTGTTAGGTCCAACAGTCCTACCCTCTCCAATGGCAACAACCTGACCTCCTTGAGGTTTTGATTGTGCTGATGATGGCAGTAAGATGCCACCAGTGGTCTTCTCCTCGACAGTCTTGATCTTAATAAGGACTCTATCACCCAACGGCTTAAGTGAAGTGTACTGGCATGTTGCAAACACATCAGTACAAGGTTGAATAAATTTAACACAAATAAATGACTACAATCAAGTATATAGTCTGGAAACAGAATAAGTATCTGAAGACAGAAGTTAAAAAAACTGGATACGAGACTGGGAGAGGACGGAAAGTTGCAGTTTCATTAATTTACAGGCTTATATTGCACATAATTTTGCCGCAATTCTCCAAGAGAACAAAATTTAAAACAAAACTTATAGCTAGAACAGGGGACGTCACTTAGAAGATACTCAAATGTACATATTTGTACATCACACTGGTGATGACAACCTAATTCAGTTTAACAAACAATGGGTGTGTTTGGCAACAGCTTTTTTAAAAAAATACACCCCCTTATTTCTTTTCCAAAAAGTAAATTTTTTCTTGTAGTTTTATTGAACGTAAATGTTAAAAAGGTGTTTCATATTCATTATTTGAGAAAAAAAATAAGGGCTTATTTCAGAAAAGAGTACAGTCTGATGTACTTTTCTCCAGAAATAAGCTCTTATTTCTGAAAAATAAGTTCAGCCAAACAACCTCAATAAAAGCATAGATGAAACATGAATACAAGATCAATAAAAGTCTATTAAAAAAATATTAAAAATAAAAATTTGAACTCAAACTTTTAATAAGCCAGCTCTAAGCAAAAAAAAAAAAAAAAAAAGATAAGACAGAGAGATGCTCCTGGTCATTTAACAAGAAAATTACCAACATTCAGTAACAAAGACTCAAAAGTAGAGATAAAGCAACACATGGTCAAATTCAGAAACATAGCACGGTAACAAGTGACAAGAGCTTATCAGCCACCTCTTACAAATTACACCCCCTATACTTGACACTAAAAGATATAAAAAAACAAATAACTGACCACGACTGGAATACACAAGTTTCAAACACGTAACAATAGAAAAAAAACTGAGAACAACCATTTTTCTTCACACTAGAGAAAATATACTATAAAAATTTAACAAATGAGTGCCCTCAAAATCCACTGACATTTTACAAAATTTTGCATAAATTCTCCAAGAAAACAACATATTGAAAAAACAAGAAATGTAACATAAGTGCATAAGATTATAGAATCCATACATAACATCCACCACATAAAGATACGTAAACTTCAAAACGAAATCACTACTCCAAACACAAAAGCTAACAAAATATATAACCACGACTAATAAGTCTATAAGTTGGTACTACCACAACTAGTAAGTTAACAATTTGATGCTGGAATCGCAACAAGTAACTTATGAATCCAGGAACACTGAAGATTACAGCAACTAAAACGCAAACTATCAAAATTCGCAATTATAATTAGCAACGAAAACGCCAAAACAATACAAAACAGTTGGAATAAATTAAAAAAGACGAAATAACTAAAATTGAAAAGACCTTAGGAGCAACAACAGTAGCAGCTTTGACACTGAGTCCACGGAAAGACCTCAGACTCAATCCACCTCCGAATTGTCCGAAATGTGAAACCGAAGAAGGTTTAAAGGTTCCTTCAACAGTTGAAGGAAACAACAAACTCCTACCGGTGAATGAAGTTGTTGTCATTTGAGATGCTGCCATTTCTGCTCAATTTCAACAACAATTTAACAAAAAACACTGGTAGATTGATATACACACATATAAGCTGATTGAAGAGAGAGAGAGAGGGAGGGAGGAAGGGGGAGAGAGGGAGGGAGGCCGGGAGAGAGAGAGATTACCTGAAGTTAGGGAGAGAGCACCAGAAGAAATGAATTGAAGTTTTGTTGAAATGAAATGATAGGAGAGGATAACAAAACCCTAGAAATAGAAGAGAAGCGAAGATAATAAAGGGGCCGGAGGGTTCTAGAAACTTGTAGCTTGGGCTAGCACGCAAACTGTGTATTGTGCCACTAATTAACTAGAGTGTGTCTGCATACTTAAGCTTACAATGGACTGCTGTAATACCTTCGTACATTGGGCTTTAGAAATTACGGGCTTCGTTTCTTCTTCTTCTGGTATCTTTGGTTGCCGTTGTACATTTGGGCTTTAAAAATTTTCATTTTTTCTTTGTATTTTTTATCTCTTTTGAACAATGTATTATTACTACACTCAGGGTTTGCAGTTTTGATGGTCGACCTCCAAAATCAGGATTCTAACCGTCACTTCTCCGCTTTTCACCTTCATTTTTATAGTAATCATCTTCGCTCTTCCATATTCTCTTCTATTTTGTTAGTTTATTAATAAGATCTAACCTTTTTTGGGTGAGTTCTTGGCAAGTATCTTGTCATCAAGGTCGTGCCCATTCTTTTGGGATGTTTGTGTTTGTTTTAATATTTTTGTGTGTTTTGTTATGTGTTTCGGAAACGTTTCTAATAACGACTTATATGATATTTTGGGTGATCTGTAATGTTTGTATCAAATATGGCACAGTGGTAAATATCGTAAGAGCTCAACTTTCACGACATAAAATTGTTCATGTTTTGGGGTCATTATTTGATCCAATATCAGTTGATATAACTCATAATTCTGAACTTTTGGTTACAGATGTTGCTGCTTATTTAAAGGTCAATTGCGATGCTATTGTGTTCACAACTGATGTAGGTTGGATTGTTCGAGATTTGATTGTAATACTTTTTGGATTAAAGAATTTAAATATTCAATGTGTTAAGCGATCTAAAAACAAAGAGGCTGCATGTTTAGCTATTTTTTGTTTCTTAATTAGGAGTATGTACAATATTTAGCTATATTGATTGGTTAAATTGATTATGTAAATTTTTTGCTAAGAGAACATGTATATGCTTGTATATGCTTTAATGGAATTATCTGTAATTGCGTTCGTGCAAAATTATATCTTAGGGCTCGCTTGGTTTGACAAAGGGGATGTAATTTTTTAGATAATCTTTATAAGTGTTTATAGATGCCACTCAGACGTTACATTATCTAAGGGTTTTGGGGGGCTGGACCCATTTTATACAGTTTAAAATTGCTTTCAGAAAAATGTTCATAAAAAATATCGGATTAGTAATTTTGATATTTATATATTTGAGATGTTATATAAAAATTAAAGATTTTGATTTGATTTAATATTGAAATTTATTATAGTTTTCTACAGAAGCTCAAAATTGTTTTTCCAAAAAATAAAGGGACCTACTTTCTAAAAGTGTTTTTGAGTCAAAAATTATTGTTAAAAAAATTGTTTTTAAATCTATTAAGAGTAATTGACACTTTGCACCCCATAAGTTTAAGCGCTTTTTCAATTTGGTCCCAAACAAAATTTCTTGTCAATATCCACCCTAGTGTTTAAAAAACGCTTCAATATGCACCATTTTGACCATTTTCCGTCAAGTTGACTGCTAAAATTAACGGCTGCAAGGGTAAAATAATAATTTTGTATGGAAAATGTAGTAGAAGGAAGTCTATAGAATTACTATTTTACCCCTGCATCTTTTAACAGTCAATTTGACGGAAAAAGGTCAAAATGGTGCATATTGAATCGCTTTTTAAACATTGGGGTGCATATTGACAAGAAATTTTGTTTTGGACCAAATCGAAAAGCGCTTAAACTTGTGAGATGCAAAGTGTCAATTACTCATCTATTAATTCATTTAATTTACAGTTAAAAAATTATTGGTATTTTCAGCAACAATAATAACAGATGAGGCCTAAACTAGTCATATATAATTAATTTATTGCAATAATTTTGTAATCAACTTTTTACTTTCTATATACTCATCCAGCAATGGGTAGGATTGGGCAGAGAGTCGGGACACTATTCTCGTCCTTTATCCTCGAGTATGAGACCGATCTCAGAATCTTTCTCGACTTATGAACAGTGATTATTTTGTTCCCGTTCTGAACTGGGAATGAGGATCCTTGTAGGGAATCGAAGAATTCAAATTTCAAAAATATTATAATATATATTGATTCTATAATTTTTTTTATTTCTTATAATATTTTAAGTAGGGCTGAGCAATCGGTCGGTTCGGTCGAAAATCGAACCGAACCGAAATAACCGAAAACCGAATTTTTATATTTTTAAAAACCGAACGGAACCGAACTTGTGTTTCAAACCGAACCGAACCAAACCGAAAAAACTTCGGTTTTTTCGGTTCGGTTAAAGAAAAACCGAACTTTATCACTTATCAAGCTGGTAAACATCTCTGCAGAACTCTCTCCATCAGATTTAACAAATGTCACTCTTTTGCATTTACTCCATTACATCAAATCCTTCTTTTTCTGTACACACACGCCTATTCAAGTCTATCAGATCTCTCTAGCTCAAATCTTGCTGGCCCATTTCTTCTAGTTCTCTGTAATCTTCAAGATTTGCCCACAATTTCATTTTACAACAACTCAATCTGATAGAAATCTGGCAAATCGCGAACAAGAATGTGAAGGTAGTAGAGTTGTAGATCGGCAAGTTGCCGGAGATGAGAGAGAATGGAGGCCCAAGGCAGTACTCAGTAGATTAACAATTAATAGGGGCTGAAGGTCCAGTTAGATCAATTTATATATCTAACATATCACTGTAGTTTTAATGTTATTATTATTATATATAAATATAAAATTTATTAATAATATATATATATATAATTTAATAATATATATATATAAAAGTTCGGTTATTTCGGTTAAACCGAAATATGTTTTTCAAAAACCGGACCGAACCGAAATTTTTGTTCGGTTATAACCGAAAACCGAAATAACCGAAATTTTAAAATTTTTCAAACCAAACCAAACCGAATTTGTACGGTTCGGTTCGGTTATTTCGGTTCGGTTCGATTTTGCTCAGCCCTAATTTTAGGTATCAATTCAAATTAATACTTACTTTTAATAAAAATGAAAGATGAAACTAGATTTATTATAATTAATCATATTATAATACGAAATAATTTTATAAAATAAAATGGTGGAGATTATTTAAATATATAAATATATACAAGTGTAACATATTCAAGAATTCTCTGATATATTGTATAATATTATTATTATTTTAATATTATATAATAAAAATGAGAAATTTCAGAATGGATAACCCTAAACACTAATCCTCTAACTTGTCCTGATTCTAGGGTGGTAATCGGGTCGGATCAGTTCGGGTTTCATGAAATCCACATCCAATCCGTTATATTTAGGGTCAGATCGGGTTTGGGTTTGGGTTCGGGTTCAAATATTAAAATGTAAATCTAAATTCAATCCGTCGGGTTTTTTGGGTTTTTGGGTCGGATTCTGGTTTCAAGTGGAAATCTTAAAAAATTATAACATGTCTAAACTATGATAATTAAGTATTATTTTTTTTCAAAATCAGGATTATTGGGTGGGATTCCATTGTTTAATCTAGAATAGTATAAATTTAAATCATATTAATTTAGATTATTAACAAGAATTCAATTTATCAATTATAATTAAATTTATATAAAATATGCTTATATTTGAACTACTAGATAGAAGACACTGGATCAAAATTTTTTAAATTAATTATATTTAATAAAGTTTGTAAATATAAAGAAGGTATAGAACAAAATTATATATATATATATATATATATATATATATATATATATATATATAAGGGCTTATTCCACTACAAACCACACTCTCATACAAACCTAAAAACCACTATTTCCACTCCCATTTTTGCTATGAGCACTCCAATCTTTTTATTTTTTATTTTTTTTCAATTTTCAGGGGGGGCCCACTGCTGACATCATCTGCCACGTCAGCACCTGCTGACGTGGCACTGCCACATCAGCTGCCACGTCAGCACTGGGCCAGTCCACTGCTGACGTGGCAGATGACGTGGCAGTGCCACGTCAGCAGGTGCTGACGTGGCAGATGACGTGGCACTGCCACGTCAGCAGTGGGTGTGACCCAGTGCTGACGTGGCAGTGCCACGTCAGCAGTGGGGGACCCCCTGCGCTGACGTGGCATGGTGACGTGGCGGGGGTGGAAAGTGTAAGTTTGGGGAAGTTGATGGCAAAGCTAGGGGGGGGATATTGTTAGTTTTTAAGAGTTTGGGGGGATATTTGTTTAGTTTTGAAATTGGTTTTTAGGTTTTTATGATAAAGTTGGTTTGTATTTGAACAAACCCCTATATATATATATATATATATAGATATATATATATATATATATAGATATATATATATATATATATATATATATATATATATATATATATATATGTATGTATATATATATATATATGTATGTATATATATATATATATATATATATATATATATATATATATATATATATAGAGAGAGAGAGAGAGAGAGAGTCCTACTCCAATAAAAACCAAATTAGCCTAAAAACTAAAAACCAGTTTCTGGTCAGTTTTTTATCACTATTTTTAATTATAGAAATCACTAATTTGCACATAACATATCACTAACTTATATATAGCATATCTCGCCAATACACACACACACACATACAACATATATGACCATCATCTTCATCCGAACCGTAATAATGGACCTCTTACCACCATTACCAGACGTTTCTTTGACTTGCCACCAATTTCTACCATCACCAATAGTCATATACACTTTTCATCATAACTTACCAAAACTAACGACTACTTACCATCATCATACATCTTCTCTTGTGGCTTCCCACCGCCAAGAACCTTCCTACGGATGAAATTGATCATCTATAATCGATTAACAATAGTTTAGATAAGTAGATTTTCTCAATTTTGATAATAAAAATCGATGTTTATATATAGTATAAAAACAGTGATTAGTGCAGTATAAATTAGTGATACACGTAGTTATAAACAGTGGTAGGGAAACTGGTTTTTAGTTTATATTTAAGAGTTGGTTTGTATTTGATCACTTGCCTCTCTCTCTCTATATATATGTATATATATATATAGGGGTTTGTTCAAATACAAACCAACTTTATCATAAAAACCTAAAAACCAATTTCAAAACTAAACAAATATCCCCCCAAACTCTTAAAAACTAACAATATCACCCCCCCTAGCTTTGCCATCAACTTCCCCAAACTTACACTTTCCACCCCGCCACGTCACCACGCCACGTCAGCGCAGGGGGTCCCCCACTGCTGACGTGGCACTGCCACGTCAGCACTGGGTCACACCCACTGCTGACGTGGCAGTGCCACGTCATCTGCCACGTCAGCACCTGCTGACGTGGCACTGCCACGTCATCTGCCACGTCAGCAGTGGGCTGACCCAGTGCTGACGTGGCAGCTGATGTGGCAGTGCCACGTCAGCAGGTGCTGACGTGGCAGATGATGTCAGCAGTGGGCCCCCCTTGAAAATTAAAAAAAATAAAAAATAAAAAGATTGGAGTGCTCATAGTAAAAATGGGAGTGGAAATAGTGGTTTTTAGGTTTGTATGAGAGTGTGGTTTGTAGTGGAATAAGCCCCTATATATATATGTATGTATGTATTATGACGTATAATATAAAAAAAACCTATGAATTATATATTATATAAGATGGTTCTCCAGGAAACAATATCCTATATATAAAATATATATCATAATGGATGATACATAAAATTTAATACACACGCATATATATTCCAGTATTTTTCAGGTTTCGGATTCGAATCGAGTTTCGGGTCGGTATTCCTTAAATCCAAATCTAAAAAAATTCGGGTATAAAACTTAAATTCAAATCTGAAAAATCAGATTCGGTATATCCAAAATTTAAAATTTCAAATCGGATTTCCTTCGGATCGGGTCTTTTTACCATCCCTACCTGATTCCTGAAGATCTAGTAATTTTTTTTCCCAATCCATCCCATATTTGAAAAAATTCATGAATCCCCGATTTGAATAAAAAGAGGAAAAACATGTGCTATAATTCATATCGGTGGAGGTCACTATTTGGTGTGACATGACCATGAGTTTGTGGTCGTCTTGTTAGCGGACAGCCACGCAGGTGTAAGATGCGGAGAACGCTCAAGAAGAATATGCACTTGGGAGCTCATGATGATTTTTATTATTATTTATTTTGGATGAATTTCAAGTTGGAACTTGATCACGAGCCCAAACTAAAAAATTCTTAAATAAATTCCTAGGGGTGTAATCGATTGAGATTTTGATGGATTTTTTTTAATCATGAAATTTGAGGGTATTCAATTAAAATTGTTTAAAATCTACTCCCTCCGTTCTTAAATATTTGCTATTCTAGAGTTCTTTCCTTGTTTCAAAATATCTGCAATTTTAGAATATGTAGGTGTTGACTTCATCATGTGTGCATTTAATATAATTAGATTTCCAATACAATCTAAACACATTGATTCCTCAAAAATCTTACTCACGTGTCATGTTAAACGTGAAATTATCATTAATACTCCCTCCATCCCCTCCATTTCTTTACACTTTCCTTTTTGGGGTGTCCCATCCAATTCTTTACATTTCAAAACTTACCCAAAATAGTCAATGGGTCCCACCACTTCTTCACTTTTCTTTCCTTTTCACACTACTTCTACTCCACTATCTTCTTTTTATACATTAAAAATCAATGGGTCCCACCACTTCACCCATTTTTTCTTCTCTTTTTCACTAGTTTATACATATTTCTTAACCTCCGTGCCCAACCCAAACGATAAGAAATGGGAGGGACGGAGTGTAACAACCGGTAATTTTGAACTTTTCATAAACACGACACTTATAATCTATGTTACTATGTCGATATGTGGAATCGTTAAAGAAGAGTGTATATATATATTCTCTTGTTATGTGGTATTGCAAGTATCACTAATATAACTTTTATGCGATATATTTTGTACGCGAGTAAGATTTCTTGTTACGCGATTTAGTGATAATCGAGATTGATACATGACTTGATGGCATAATTAGATTCTATTTCGTGTATAAATAGTCGTATGCGAGAGATTTCGCTACGCGATTAATTATCTTGCACGATTCGATGTTAATTTAATAGTTGCGGCTACGCGATTTAATAATAGTAGAGATTATCGTAAATAGTGGTAAATTGTAATGCGAGCGATTACGTGATATGATATACGTATATAATTGTAGTGCAAAGTCGTTTCGTTGTGAATTATTACGTGTATTATTGTGTGTACATTCTTTTATTACATAGATTATATATTAGAGTGTAATACTTGAAAATGCTTTTAAAAATATTTCTTGGTCCAAAATTTTTGATCATGATTTTGTTAAACTTGTAAAATCTCATAGTATTTATAGTATTAATTTGATGATTTATGGAATTGTAGTTTATTTATTAAAATCCATTCATTTTATTCATACTTTTAATAATTATAAGATTACACTAGTACCCTTGCATGCATTTTGGTAGAGAATAGAGTCCAAGGGCATGACCGACTATTCACACCATTTGACTCTTGTAATTACATCAAAAACCCCACATGCAATTCCACTCAAGCTTGCTAGAGGGTTAGATTGGTAACTTCTTAAATCCACTAACACTTTTGGTCAAGTCATGATGATAAAAACAAGAGAGCACTCAACTTTCTCCACTTCACAAGATCAAAAACCACCAAAACTCTCCTCCCTCTCTCTCTCTCATTTCAGCCGAATACTACCTCCCTCCCAAACCCTTAAAATTTTCTCTTCATAACCTCATATACACACATATTTTGCAACTCATCCAAGAGAGAAAAATCATCTCCTAGTCACAAGCTTCCATTTAAGGTTAGTTTGAGTACTTGTATGTCATCAAGCCAAGAGTTTTCGACTTTGGTTCTCATGGACCTAGAGTTGAACTCATTGTGGCTTAAATACTTGGACAAGGAGTGGCCTTGAGGGAGTGTATCACCCCCATTTGTCAAGCCATAACCTTGGTTCAAGCCCTCGGCAATGACTCTCAAAGAGCCGAAGGGAGTCCATCGATTTGGATGATTTTGTGGATGTAATGAGATGTTTCTTGCTGGGTTCTTTGAGTTCTAGTCTTTACAAGATTGTTTTAAAAAGTTTTAAACATTGCATGTCAAGATCTTACCAAGAAAAGTTAGAATTTATAAGTGCATGTCATGATTTTCATAGTATAAAGTGTATGCTGATTTTGTCACTTTTAAACTGGTTTTTGATCATTGCATGCCTCGGTTTTTGCCATAAAATGCTAGTATAATATGTGCCATGATTAGTCATGTTCAGTTTTGATGTATTATGTGATTTTATATGGAGTATTAAATCAAAATCATGCTTAAAAATGCTGAAAACCAATCTGCTCTGCTCTGCTGTGATTTTTGGCTTCGGTAATGTGATTTATGAGGCTTGATTTGTGTTGTAATTTCTTGTATAAGGCTATAAAGTAGTGGTATATAGATTATAGATTAGAGTTGTTGGCTTGGTTGTTGTTGAATGGTGTTAAGATGGGTGATAAGGTGGAAGGAGGCACACACTAGCACTGGACAGAATTCTT
This sequence comes from Daucus carota subsp. sativus, assembly GCF_001625215.2. Classification (NCBI taxonomy): domain Eukaryota; kingdom Viridiplantae; phylum Streptophyta; class Magnoliopsida; order Apiales; family Apiaceae; genus Daucus; species Daucus carota. The sequence goes on from NC_030388.2 coordinate 7,875,037, forward strand.
GCACATAGAAACTAGGAGTTTTGGTGTTGATTTGGTTGGGTTTTACTTGTCCCAAGTGTCCAGGAGTTGGGAGTGAGTTTTGTTATGATTCCAGTAGTCTTAAATCACCAAAGCCCCTGCATTTAGGTAGGTATACACACTCAAAACAGTAGATACCCCAAAACAGGGCAGAATTGAATAATCTGTGTTCTTGTGAGGTTTTCACCTTGTCATGAGTGAGGCCTTCATGGGGCCTTGGCTTAACTGAGTTTAGTGAACCCTTAGGAAGCCTAACAAACCATTAGAACCCAAAACCTAGTGAGAAAACAGAGTTTTAAATCAGTAAACACAAGGCAGTTGGGAAACAGGGTAGTTTTCAGCAGTGTCAACTTTATGTAATAACCTGGAAAGTTTCAGATGGGGCCTTGGAGTGAAACCAAGTCTGATAGATAGCCTTAAGAGTTGGGAATCCATGGGAATTGATTTGGTAGGAATGCACTTAGTACACATTAAGTTATCTCAGTTAGGATGCAGGTAGTGCAGAGAGGTTACAACAGGGAACCTCACTGTGCCCCTTTTAACATTTTAAACCAATTTGTGTGAGGCCTTTGTATCGTATCAATAGCACAAGTAATTTTAGAGTCTTAGTAACCTATTAGGAGTAAATTAGAGTGAAGGCCCTAGTTAGAGCATCTTATTTTCACTAAGTAACCGAGAGCAACCTTAGAGAGCCATTGGAGAGTTGTAAGTGCAACTCTTGCATGATTGTCAAGGGTATAAGGGCTGAGTTTTTGCAAGCACTTTTAGGATTAAGATAAGGTCAGTATGGGGAGTTTAGAAGTTTAGAAATAAGCCTTTATGGTTACTTGCTTATGTGTTTAGGAGTTTAAGTATATAGTATATAATATATATAGTTAATAAATCAGGCCATGCCATTATGTGACTATGTGGAGTATGTGATTACATGATTACGTTAATTATCTTTATATGTATAAATGAGCATGTATACCTATAATTAAATACGTGCAATGACTCTTATAGCGATAGTTAGCTAATAATAGAGTATTAGGTTACGTAACTAGAGAATAGGCGCGTGTAATGTAAATTAGACTTAAAGTGCCATTTAGTGACGAGGTTAATATAATGTGTAGGTTCCGAGGCGAAAGGAAAAGCTCGTACCATCAAGATTGAATAATCTCAGAATCTTGCAAAGGCAAGTTACCACATCCTTAACTTTATAATTGTTGCAAATATATGTGTACCCGTGACTCGTAAATCCTTATGAATATTTAGTTGCGATAATCACCATGCCTATTATATTCGCAAATAACTTGATATAAAATTACAATCATACCAGTACCTTCCTTTCAAATATATCCTTACACTTGTACACAAAATGTTAGATTCCCTATTAAAAACTTCCAATAATACCATGACACATACACCTTCATAAATACCGAATAACACTTGATAGAATTGACTTTCTTTTGACTTTGGAACTTACCCCCTTAAGTCCAATATGCGTTGACACATTATTAGTGAACTTGAACCCTTTTGCCATACTTCAATAAAAGATGATATAAACCTTTTTCCGGCATCCATGTTATAAATCAAAATGAATTATAAAATATTTTCTTTAGTGATTTGGACTAGACGCAAGTCCTTTTCACATATTATTAGGCTCACATATAGCCTAGGGATCCCATTATATTTGAGAACCCAGCGCGGTTCGGGATTACTTCGCGGCTGATCACCGGCTGTAATCCGTAGCGTCCTAAAATGAATTTTGATGATGATATGATTATAACATGTTGCCATATTGCCATGATGCCATGATATCTATACCATGATTATCCATGTGGTTTGCCATGCCTATCCATTATATTATCATGAACCTTAATGATTGCTTTATCATTTATTTCTGAATCTGTTTCGGACACCTTTGATATTATTATGATGCCATGTGTTTAGGACTGTTAGTACTTGCTGAGCGTCTTTGCTCATGTTCTCGTATTTAACCCCATTTACAGCTAGCAAATATGGTACGCACAAAGCAAACAGCACGTAAATCGACCACTGGCTACGCAGAGAATTGTTTAAGGGCGAAGGTAGCATATATGATATTAGCGGCTTTCGCTATTATGTTTTGTACTAGTTAGATGGGCTGATCCACACTCTGAACTTATAAGATCTTTTGGGACTTTATTTCACTCTTTTGGACTTGTAATTAACTAAATGTTATCCTTTCGGGATTTAAATTATGTAATCTTAAATTCCGGATTTAATATTATGTCACTTGTTCATATTATATCAATTCGTGTGCGTGTGTTGGTTGGGGTGTGACACGGAGGGAGTACAATTTAAATACATTGCAATGTCATTAATACGTGTATTGACTTGCTTGATTACAATGCATTTAACATGATAACTATGTGTTATTTAGAGTAGTAATTGTTGATATTGGTATGTGTGCTAATTTTTAGAAAAGCAGATATTTAAGAACGGAGGGAGTATTAAAATTTTGAGATATTCAATTGGTATATTAAATTATGCTATAATATCTAGTGATATTCGATCAGGATTTTAAATTATGCTTAAAAATTCGATTATACACAATTGAGATTGTTTAAAATCCATTAAAATCTGAAGGTATTTAAATGTTGATGGTTTTTTTTTGAATTTCCTAAAATGATGGATTTTGTGGGATTTCTCAATGTATTTTAAGTTTTATGAATTTGATCAAAATTAATGAGATTATGCAGTATTGTGCTTAAATCCTAAAGTATCTATATCAACTATTTCACATTTTATCAAAAATCCACATAAAATCAAAATCAAATACAATCTATTAAAATCCAAAGATTAAAAATAATTCATTTAAATCTCAATCGAATACACCCCCTAGTCAGCATGTCAATATTAAAATCGTTTTGTTTTACTTACAAAATCATTTGTTTTTCTTGCAAAAAATATGTTCTTCTTCTGCATAACATGACACTCGTACTTTTCATGAATAACAATACTTATATAATATTATATTATTGATTATAGAAATCGTGCAAAACAATTATATTAAACTCAATCCTACAAGGTACTCCGACAAAACAAGACTCCATATACTTTACTCTTAAATAATACTCCCTCCGTTTCAATTTACATGTCCACTTGTGACGCCCTCCAAATCCGGGTCATAGACTTGGGGGTCACACCACAATATAAACCTGTAAACAATAATAATATATGCATTGACCCTAAACATCCACGGATCGCTCCAGGTTATAGTATGAAACAAGCCACAACTTAACTTATATTACAATACGCCGAATCCCAATCAATATCTTACAACTTACAAACATAAAACGCAGTGCTTACACACAAAAGATACTCAAAAGTTCATAATATCAGCAACTCCTAGCAAGGCTTCCCAACACTCATCCTGATACCTTAGCTTGATGACTAGTCTGTGGGTCCTCGCTAACAGTGGTCTCTTTCTTCACTGGAAAAGAACATAAGGAATCGCAAGAGTGAGCTTACAGCTCAGCAAGTAATATAAACAATAACTGAAGTCCAACATTTATCAATAAGAATGAAACAAGATATCAAATTTCTTTTTAAAGCAGTGATTAGAATTGGATATTCATATTTTTATTTAAAACCAAGGTTAGGCTGCTGATCAGTCACGCACTAACCCCGAGCAAGGTCCATACCAAGCTCTATCACTGGATCCAAGGCACACATTGGCCTAATGACCACGAATCTGGTCTGACCACGAATCTGGTCCACATTTATAAAACAATCCAATTCTTTAACAATATAATGAAATCAACAATATCTCAATAAATTAGAATCAATACCAGTTGAACAGAAGCAATATTACCAAAACAGAATCATAATTGTCAAATCAGAATCATTATAATTAGTGGTGCAATACATATCAGGATCAAAGGACAATTCAGAAGTAGGTTTAAGTATCCTCACAATATGTCTGAAGAATGTCTTGAGGTTGAAAGAAAGATCAAGTATATGGTGAAAATAATCTGAGGTTTGTAGAGGGAACAATGTAAGTGAGAATAGCTTGAGGTTTCAAATATGTTTAACTTGTAGGAATTTCAAGTGCTAAGGTGTATATGTGTGATCATTCTTCAAAAGAGTAATATAGGTATCTGGTAAGACATTGTATAACTTGGTGAGGTATTGTAGCATGTAGGCTTGTACTGTTTGGTCCTTCAAGGATGGAAGAATATCAAAGCAAATGATTTGTGTTGTCAAGTCTCAAAGAAATGGGTATAAGTTCAATTGAAATCAAAATCAAAGTTCTGCTTGTAATTCAGGTGTTGAAAGGATTGAATAAGGTTTATCAATAATCAGGATCAATAGCACAATATATCGACAGATGTACTTTCAAATCTATCCAGAAAACAATATCATATGCAGGAGAGTAACTCAAGGAGTTTACAGAAGTATAAGTTGAGAATAGAGCACTTGCCTTATCTTGAAGATTCACTTCTCTCTATAGCTTTCACTAATCAGAATCACTCCAACACTACTTGCTTTCCCTTTCTAAGCCTGTCCTTCTCTGATAATCACAATATTCATCTATCAATACTCAATCTAATATCATCCTATTTGTTTCATAATCGAAACAAGCTTCTATCTACCCTTCGTTTCACTTAAATCCGACTTACGGTTCAAAGATACGAATAAAACAGTCATACAATGTTCACATAAGCATTTCACATATCAATCAAGTAGCACATAGCACATAACACATAAGAGAATCAATGGAATAACTTTTCAGAAAAGGTTTGGGGTTAAAATGATTTTTCTGGTATTTATTACGAATTTATAAACATTTTTCGGAATTAAAAATGGGTAAGAGAATCAATTTATAACTGAATAAACAAGTTTGAATACTCGAAATAAGGTTCGGAACCACTTAAATCAATTAACGAACCTTCAACATATTTTAGAATAATTTTCTAAAGCTTGAAACTATTTTTCTGGACTTTTAAAACAATTAATACAATTAAATCCAATTAATAAATCAATTAAAATCAATTAATATATAATTAAAACAATTAATCAATTAATATTTGAATTAATTGACTAATTATAATAATTAATTACTAATTAAAATTAATTAATAAATTAAATTAGATTAGTTTTTGAATAAAGAAATAATTAAAAACTATTTTTGAAAATAATAAATGATTTTCAAATTTAAAAGAATTTAAAATAAATCAGTTTTGAAAGTTTAGAAACTCCAAGGTTTAAATTGCAAGTTTTAAAACTACAGGGTTTGAAACGTTACAAACAAAACCACGGTACTGAATCTTTATCCCCCCAAAAGTTGGGGGGTCTAATTGCAGTTTTTTCCCGCCGCCACCGTTCCCGGTCGCGACGTCGCCGGAGAAGCCTTTTACGGCCTCCACCCGGCTCCAAATTGTCCAGAATCATTCCTTGAATCATTTAAAACTTATGCATAGCTTCAATTCGATCAACCAAGCGTGGTTTGGCCGGAAAAAGGGCGAAGAAACTCGCCGTCGCCGGCGAGTTTTCTTTCCTTCGATTCCGGCCATCCCGACACCTCACCCTACTTCTGATACCCCCAGTCGACTCCTCTACACATCCCCAATCTATTCCACACTTCAATTTACACTTATAACTCCAGAATAACAAAACCCCAATTTCAATTAAAAATGTTCATACTGGTTATAAACCCTAATTTCATATTCGAATTAAACCCTATTTTGAACATGTTATTGAACTCCAAATCATGCATATGATATACCAAAATGATCAGGAGAACATTATCTACAACCTAGAAGCATAAAATGACATAAAACACATCACCATCAAAAAGCCCTAATTAAACCCTAATTAACCCGAATTTAAAAACCCTAATTACTTCTAACCTGTGAATCTAGAGCTGTTTTTGAGACTTGATATGGATTCTATGCTTTGATATCTTCGATTTGACTGCTTGCACGCTCGATTCTGAGTCCGATAACGTCCTCAAATCTTCGATTGAACTCCAAGAACACGAAGAACGATAACCCGGTTTCTCTCGATTCTCGTGTATTGAAATTGTAATAACCCGGATTTTTAAAAAAATATTTTTATTAGTATTAAAAGTGATTTTCTTTAAAGAAGGAATAAGATTTAATATTTTATTCCAGTTTAATGAGTTTTCAAAGGTTTATATTTAAACCCGGGTTATTGTGTTATTGATAAATAATTGTATTTGCAAAATGGATTTTCATATATTATTTTGAAAATTCTGTAGGAATATTATGTGAAAATATGTGTTATGTGATTAAGTGGTATTGGTGAATTTGTTTGTTAATTAATTATGGTTAATTATTAATATTATATGATTAATATATGAATTTTTGTGAATTTTGTGTTATCTAGTTTATTGAGCTGAATACTCGTATGTGTTCGTATTTGAGAGATTTCAATTTCTATATGCTCAGGAGAAAATATAGTTTATTTGGATATTTTCATATCGATTTATGGAATATTAGATGATTTTATAATCGATTTACGGATTTAATTGCGTATATTTATATTTAATTATTGATTATTTGATTTCCGTAAAACCGTTCACTCGTAACGAGGTAGCAAATTTTCTTCCCGGAAGTTTCGACAAAACTCACCTTTAGCCTAATTTGAATATTCCGGACATTTTTCGTGTTTTGACTTTTTCGATCCGGAGTACGGTTTTCCCTGGAGTCGGTCCGGCGGAGTTTTTCGGGTACTAAAATTGTCGATAATTATCCAGTTTGTCTCGATAAACGTGAACCGAGATATTTTCGTCATCCTTATCATGTAATAATTGCAGTGGGACCCGCAGACCAATAATTGAGTTAAAAAGCCCCGTTTTGATGATTATCTCGAAAACCAGTACCGATTGGACCCCGCTTTCTTAATATAAAGCTATTAAATACGTATTTTCATGCCATAAACGATCCAAAGGGGTACCAATTATTTGTAAATATAAATATACCTTCCTAGAGCTTATTTTCACCCGTAAAATCATTTCACCAGTTTCTCTGCACGATAATCGAGAGAAACCGAGCGGTGTTCTTCGTGTTCTTCATATTCAAACGAAGATTTGAAGGCGTTATTGGAGTTAGAATCAAGCGTGCGAATAGTCAAATCGAAGATATCGAAGAGTAGAATCTATATCTGCAATCAAAAACAATCTGAGATTCACAGGTAGGGAGTAATTGAAGTTTTAAATTTCGAATTAATATGATTTAAATAGTGGATTTTTGCAAACGTGTTTGTTTGATTGATTTGATGATTGTATGATGTAGAGCATGTTTTTCTCGTCGTTTTGGTATATTATATGTTGATTTTTGAGTTCCATAACATCTAGAAAAGTGGGTTTGATTATTTAGTTGTGTTCTTGAATGTTCTTGACGGATTATGAATGTTTTCAATTGAAAATTGGGCGTTTCTTCCTTACTGATTCTGGGTAGAAATTGAAGCTACTGGAATGTTCAGGAGGATGAGAGGATGGTGTACGGGTGATCAGATGTTGTGTGGGGTGCCGGGAAGTCGGTCGTCGGAGTTTCGAAAGAAACTCGCCTCCGGCGAGTTTAATTCTGAAAATCCGGCGAACTCCCACGGTTTTTGGCATGTTTGTTGATTCGAGCAGGTTTGTGGTGACTAGTAGAGGTAATCTGGAGGTTACGGGATGCCGGGGTGGTCCGGAACAAAGATTCCGGCGAATCAGGGGGATGGCGGCGGCAAATTGCCGTTTAGCCCCCAGATTTATGAAGATGATGAAGTTATGGTATCAAAGTTTCAAAATTTACAAAATACCCCCTGTAACTTTGAAAAGTTACACTTTACACCCTTGCCAGAAAGTTTTAAAAACTTACAAAATAAACCTTTTGATTTAATTTTCTAAAATTGTTTTATTTAATTATTTTAAATTCCAAAAATAGTTTTTAATTATTTCTTTATTCAAAAATAAATCTAAATTAGTTTGTTAATTAATTTTAATTAGTAATTAATTATTTTAATTAGTCAATTAATTTAAATATTAATTGATTAATTATTTTAATTAATTATTAATTGATTTTAATTGATTAATTAATTGGATTTAATTAATCCTTTTTGATTTAAAAATTCCGAAAAATAGTTTCGAGCTTTAAAATATTTTTCCAAATTATTTTCAAGGCTCGATAATTGTTTATGAGTGATTTCAAGTCCAATTTCAAGTATTTGGGACTTGATTATTTATCCGAAAAGTGATTCTTTTATCGATTTTCATTCCGAAAAATGTTTAAAAATTCCAGAAAATTCCCGAAAAATTATTTTAAACCCAAGATTTGATTTAATATCAATTGGGATGGGAGATCTTATATGAAATATGTTGTATGCTATCGGTTTGATGTGTTATGTGGCGATAGGAGAGTGAGAAAACTGTTTTGAGCATAACTTTTGATCCGTAAGTCGGAATCAAGTGAAACGAAAGAGAGACAGAAGCTTATAAAGTCTAGTTTGATATAACATAATGATATGATGGAGTCGAGAATGTGAATAATTGTTGTTAAATGTGCACAATGTGATTATATGTTATTTGATTTCTATTAATTGATGATTACGTGATATACATGTTTATTCATGATAGTATACATGTGTGATAAAAGAATTGGACGACGTAGTGTCGTGAGTTGATTGATATTGGATAAGAAGATATGGATTATAATGATTGGAATTGGTTGATTGGTTATTGATTGAGAATAGGATAACATGTGGATAGTCTAATAAATAGACGAGACGATGTCGGATTATCGATAGAATTTATATGATAATTGATCTGTGATAGGTTATGTGGAATATGACTTGACTATATGGTAGAGTCAAAGCATGATTACGTGTTAAGTGATATGTGCTAGGTTTAAAGGGGTATATAAGTGGGTATCGGTATACGTGATATGTATATGCGATATATTGTTTAGTGACTATAGTATTATCTTATTCTCGTAAAGGATTTGGACGAGACGTGTACGCTCGAAGACATCAGGAAGTCGAAATGGTATTGCAAAGCGAATAAGGGATGAATCGAGTAAGCAAAGCGAAGTGATGAATAGAGTATAGCTAGAGATGGTCTAGAGATTATGAGATGCATAGATGGTGAAAGTGGAAAGATGAGAATGAGCTGTGAGATGGGAGTCAGATTTAAGGCAAGTATCCTATACCCTTCTTTTGGATATCTTGCGATTATTCTGATCCATTCTTTTCGTATGTGTTGCAAATATTCGTTCCTCTCTTTTTCATATTTGGCAAGTGCAAATATTTTTATCCATCCTTTTCTAATCCTCAAAAATTCAGATAATTCCAGTTTTACAAAGTAATTCGAAGTTCAGATTGTCATTGAAGCATGTGTTGCTCAGTGATGATTAGAACCTAGAATGACTTGGGATCTTCTTGATTATTCAACCCGCCATTGTCATGCTGGTTTAGCAGGCTAAATTCAGTTGCTTAGCCGATAATGGAGGATACTGAATAGTTAAGGATTTCCTGGATTATGATTTATGGAAGGATGGACTCTGGTTTATGAAAAGTTGATTATCAAATGTTTGATTGGGAATTATTTTATCATGGATATTGATTGTGGTTATGTTCTGTTGCTATACGTTGACCTGTTATTGAATTATAGAATTGGATTATTGTTTTTATACAAACCTGTGGACCAGATTCGTGGTCATGTTAGGCCAATGAGTGCCTTGGATCCAGTGATAGAGCATGGCGGGGCCTGCTCGGGGTTAGTGCGGAACTGATCAGCTGCCTAACCTTGGTTTTAATTAAAATGTGATAGTCCAATTCAATAATTCTTTGGAAAGATTGAATTCCTCAGTTTAAATGATGCAAGGTATTGTAAATCATTCTATGCAATACCATGAACTCATGAACTCAGGTTGAACCCTCTTATATCTTGAACTCGTGAACTTCTGTTATATCATTTCAGAATTATTATTGTTTATTATTACTTGCTGAGCATTGTTGCTCACCCTTGCTATTCCTTTCTAACCATTTCAGAAAGGCTAAAAGATGAGATGATTGATTGAGATTGTGGATAAGGCTAATGCTAGGCGAGGAGACAGAATTGAGGATCCAGTGGTCGAGGAGTGTTCAGGAAAGTTGATGAGGGTGGTGCAAGCTAGAGCTGTGCTATAGGGATTCAAGTGAAAGTCATAGCTGGAATAGTTAACAGTGATTCTTCTTATCGAAGATGATCTGACTTGGTAAGAAAAGTTGTGTAATATTAGTGGTGGATTCTAATTTCAATACTGTAACCTGGAAGCGATCCTGTTGTTTTTGGGGGTTAAATGTTCTCTTAAAATTTTCTTATTATGGTTTTCAAGTTTGAAATTCAGGTTTTAAAATCATTTGATTTACGTTCTCATTCAAATCTTTTATTAAATGTTTTCAAGTTGAAAATTCTTTTGGATTTTCATTATCTTAAAATAAAAATACAGGTTTCCAAAAGTGTTTAAAAATGGTTTTTGTGTGGTGACGTCAGAATCCAGACCCCCGGGTTCTCGGACTGTCACAGTTGGTATCAGAGCAACAGGTTATAAGTATTTGAAATTAGAATATAGATCATAGTTATAGGTTCTCTAGAGAAGAATGTTGGGTGACCTCGTATAGAGGTATGGTGAGACTATTTAGAGATAGTCTAGAGATGTGATGGAGGTATAGAATCTGGTTAGACGATCAAATTGAGTGTATAGGTTTAGAAAGATTTTGATTCTTGAGTTTAGACATATGATTTCTAGTATGTTGATTAATTGAGATGGTGAATTGTGGAAAAGGTCAGTATTAGACCTATATGGAAGAGTTTGATAGTGAATGATTGAGTTGAGAATGGTGAAAATGCAGAGTTCAGAGTATTCTGACTATACTGCATATTTGAAATTGGATTATTGTATTGATTTGAGGATGATAGAAATGCATGGTTCATAGTATGTTGACCATGTTGGATATTTGAAAGGTGTATATTGTTTTGAAGTGAAGATATGAAGAGTAAGTGTAGAATATGAGTTGTATTGGATTAGAAGGAGAGATTGGTAGATAGAGGTTGATAGATGAGAAATGAATGATAGAGAGTACGTGGAATTGAGTCCAGTTATTAGAGATGATGTCTACGAGTAAGTTAGAACGTTAGTCCTCGACGACAACGCTTCGAGCTAATCGGGATTTCAAATGGCATCAAGGTGGGCCCATAACCCACAGGTTGATGATCCAGACAATCGAAGATACGTTACATGTTTGTGCTATAGAATTCAAAGGCAACCAAATGAAATATGAGAACGTGAACTGCTTGGGCCAGACTTATTACGAACTATAACGTCTACGATGACATCTTACGAGGCTATTATGAGTCAAATCGATTGATTATCAAGAACGTTGAAAAGAAGACATATATCGTACCATGATTTATTGAAGTAGAGTCGGAATCTGAGAAGACCTTGGCAATACCTCTCTTCAACTAAAGATTCTTTTGATTGTTTTCTCATCAGTGAGATATTATCATGATATTTTTTTTTACAAAAGTTTTGATAAATGAGATCTTCAGTTTCTCAAATTCCAAGATGACATTGATATTGATTATTGGTATGAAATGGAAAGCAAAAATGTGTGATAAAGGTTTGTTGTGAAGAGATAGTGATGTTCCTTGATATTGGTTGACATTTCTTGACATTCCTTGATACCCTTTCATCTACCTTGATATCCCTTGATGTTCTTTGATATCCTCGGGATTCTTTGATATTCTTTGATATTCCTTAACATTTCTTCAATTTGATTGGGATGAACAACCCTATTTATAGGGGACACAAGGTATACCTGTCTGCGTGATAGGAGTTGGATGGGACGCCATCACTTGTGTGTGTTGTGATTACAAGAAGGTTAACAACCTTTAGTAGTGTCTAATATGGACACGCAACATTAAGTTCATTTGATCTTATTGATCTCCCAGTCACTCTTGTATTCCAATGTGACCTATTTTGAAAATATCTTGTTCCTCCGAAATTTCCAAAAGATTGATTCTTGGGAAATGAAGTTTGCAATTGTAAAAGTTTTGATTCTCCTATTTCTTTAACTGTAAAGGTATGCCAAGGTTGATTAAGGGCGGATGAGCATGTGATATTATGAAGTGTGTACAATGATTTTACAAATGATACGTTTTAGTTCTCATCGCGGATTCTGAGGACAGAATCCTTATAAGGGGGGTAGAATGTAATATCCCATATTATTAAATTTAGATTTGATTATTATAAATCTATTTGTCTAAATATAATTGTTGGCTTTAATGGAATAGTGATCTGATTATGTGAATAGTGTGTATGTGATTATATTTGTTATGTGGATCAATATGGATTGTACTGATTATGCGTCCTCCTTCTTTCTCGGATTCCGAGGACGGAATCCCTATAAGGAGGGTAGATTGTAATAACCCGGATTTTTAAAAAAATATTTTTATTAGTATTAAAAGTGATTTTCTTTAAAGAAGGAATAAGATTTAATATTTTATTCCAGTTTAATGAGTTTTCAAAGGTTTATATTTAAACCCGGGTTATTGTGTTATTGATAAATAATTGTATTTGCAAAATGGATTTTCATATATTATTTTGAAAATTCTGTAGGAATATTATGTGAAAATATGTGTTATGTGATTAAGTGGTATTGGTGAATTTGTTTGTTAATTAATTATGGTTAATTATTAATATTATATGATTAATATATGAATTTTTGTGAATTTTGTGTTATCTAGTTTATTGAGCTGAATACTCGTATGTGTTCGTATTTGAGAGATTTCAATTTCTATATGCTCAGGAGAAAATATAGTTTATTTGGATATTTTCATATCGATTTATGGAATATTAGATGATTTTATAATCGATTTACGGATTTAATTGCGTATATTTATATTTAATTATTGATTATTTGAATTCCGTAAAACCGTTCACTCGTAACGAGGTAGCAAATTTTCTTCCCGGAAGTTTCGACAAAACTCACCTTTAGCCTAATTTGAATATTCCGGACATTTTTCGTGTTTTGACTTTTTCGATCCGGAGTACGGTTTTCCCTGGAGTCGGTCCGGCGGAGTTTTTCGGGTACTAAAATTGTCGATAATTATCCAGTTTGTCTCGATAAACGTGAACCGAGATATTTTCGTCATCCTTATCATGTAATAATTGCAGTGGGACCCGCAGACCAATAATTGAGTTAAAAAGCCCCGTTTTGATGATTATCTCGAAAACCAGTACCGATTGGACCCCGCTTTCTTAATATAAAGCTATTAAATACGTATTTTCATGCCATAAACGATCCAAAGGGGTACCAATTATTTGTAAATATAAATATACCTTCCTAGAGCTTATTTTCACCCGTAAAATCATTTCACCAGTTTCTCTGCACGATAATCGAGAGAAACCGAGCGGTGTTCTTCGTGTTCTTCATATTCAAACGAAGATTTGAAGGCGTTATTGGAGTTAGAATCAAGCGTGCGAATAGTCAAATCGAAGATATCGAAGAGTAGAATCTATATCTGCAATCAAAAACAATCTGAGATTCACAGGTAGGGAGTAATTGAAGTTTTAAATTTCGAATTAATATGATTTAAATAGTGGATTTTTGCAAACGTGTTTGTTTGATTGATTTGATGATTGTATGATGTAGAGCATGTTTTTCTCGTCGTTTTGGTATATTATATGTTGATTTTTGAGTTCCATAACATCTAGAAAAGTGGGTTTGATTATTTAGTTGTGTTCTTGAATGTTCTTGACGGATTATGAATGTTTTCAATTGAAAATTGGGCGTTTCTTCCTTACTGATTCTGGGTAGAAATTGAAGCTACTGGAATGTTCAGGAGGATGAGAGGATGGTGTACGGGTGATCAGATGTTGTGTGGGGTGCCGGGAAGTCGGTCGTCGGAGTTTCGAAAGAAACTCGCCTCCGGCGAGTTTAATTCTGAAAATCCGGCGAACTCCCACGGTTTTTGGCATGTTTGTTGATTCGAGCAGGTTTGTGGTGACTAGTAGAGGTAATCTGGAGGTTACGGGATGCCGGGGTGGTCCGGAACAAAGATTCCGGCGAATCAGGGGGGATGGCGGCGGCAAATTGCCGTTTAGCCCCCAGATTTATGAAGATGATGAAGTTATGGTATCAAAGTTTCAAAATTTACAAAATACCCCCTGTAACTTTGAAAAGTTACACTTTACACCCTTGCCAGAAAGTTTTAAAAACTTACAAAATAAACCTTTTGATTTAATTTTCTAAAATTGTTTTATTTAATTATTTTAAATTCCAAAAATAGTTTTTAATTATTTCTTTATTCAAAAATAAATCTAAATTAGTTTGTTAATTAATTTTAATTAGTAATTAATTATTTTAATTAGTCAATTAATTTAAATATTAATTGATTAATTATTTTAATTAATTATTAATTGATTTTAATTGATTAATTAATTGGATTTAATTAATCCTTTTTGATTTAAAAATTCCGAAAAATAGTTTCGAGCTTTAAAATATTTTTCCAAATTATTTTCAAGGCTCGATAATTGTTTATGAGTGATTTCAAGTCCAATTTCAAGTATTTGGGACTTGATTATTTATCCGAAAAGTGATTCTTTTATCGATTTTCATTCCGAAAAATGTTTAAAAATTCCAGAAAATTCCCGAAAAATTATTTTAAACCCAAGATTTGATTTAATATCAATTGGGATGGGAGATCTTATATGAAATATGTTGTATGCTATCGGTTTGATGTGTTATGTGGCGATAGGAGAGTGAGAAAACTGTTTTGAGCATAACTTTTGATCCGTAAGTCGGAATCAAGTGAAACGAAAGAGAGACAGAAGCTTATAAAGTCTAGTTTGATATAACATAATGATATGATGGAGTCGAGAATGTGAATAATTGTTGTTAAATGTGCACAATGTGATTATATGTTATTTGATTTCTATTAATTGATGATTACGTGATATACATGTTTATTCATGATAGTATACATGTGTGATAAAAGAATTGGACGACGTAGTGTCGTGAGTTGATTGATATTGGATAAGAAGATATGGATTATAATGATTGGAATTGGTTGATTGGTTATTGATTGAGAATAGGATAACATGTGGATAGTCTAATAAATAGACGAGACGATGTCGGATTATCGATAGAATTTATATGATAATTGATCTGTGATAGGTTATGTGGAATATGACTTGACTATATGGTAGAGTCAAAGCATGATTACGTGTTAAGTGATATGTGCTAGGTTTAAAGGGGTATATAAGTGGGTATCGGTATACGTGATATGTATATGCGATATATTGTTTAGTGACTATAGTATTATCTTATTCTCGTAAAGGATTTGGACGAGACGTGTACGCTCGAAGACATCAGGAAGTCGAAATGGTATTGCAAAGCGAATAAGGGATGAATCGAGTAAGCAAAGCGAAGTGATGAATAGAGTATAGCTAGAGATGGTCTAGAGATTATGAGATGCATAGATGGTGAAAGTGGAAAGATGAGAATGAGCTGTGAGATGGGAGTCAGATTTAAGGCAAGTATCCTATACCCTTCTTTTGGATATCTTGCGATTATTCTGATCCATTCTTTTCGTATGTGTTGCAAATATTCGTTCCTCTCTTTTTCATATTTGGCAAGTGCAAATATTTTTATCCATCCTTTTCTAATCCTCAAAAATTCAGATAATTCCAGTTTTACAAAGTAATTCGAAGTTCAGATTGTCATTGAAGCATGTGTTGCTCAGTGATGATTAGAACCTAGAATGACTTGGGATCTTCTTGATTATTCAACCCGCCATTGTCATGCTGGTTTAGCAGGCTAAATTCAGTTGCTTAGCCGATAATGGAGGATACTGAATAGTTAAGGATTTCCTGGATTATGATTTATGGAAGGATGGACTCTGGTTTATGAAAAGTTGATTATCAAATGTTTGATTGGGAATTATTTTATCATGGATATTGATTGTGGTTATGTTCTGTTGCTATACGTTGACCTGTTATTGAATTATAGAATTGGATTATTGTTTTTATACAAACCTGTGGACCAGATTCGTGGTCATGTTAGGCCAATGAGTGCCTTGGATCCAGTGATAGAGCATGGCGGGGCCTGCTCGGGGTTAGTGCGGAACTGATCAGCTGCCTAACCTTGGTTTTAATTAAAATGTGATAGTCCAATTCAATAATTCTTTGGAAAGATTGAATTCCTCAGTTTAAATGATGCAAGGTATTGTAAATCATTCTATGCAATACCATGAACTCATGAACTCAGGTTGAACCCTCTTATATCTTGAACTCGTGAACTTCTGTTATATCATTTCAGAATTATTATTGTTTATTATTACTTGCTGAGCATTGTTGCTCACCCTTGCTATTCCTTTCTAACCATTTCAGAAAGGCTAAAAGATGAGATGATTGATTGAGATTGTGGATAAGGCTAATGCTAGGCGAGGAGACAGAATTGAGGATCCAGTGGTCGAGGAGTGTTCAGGAAAGT
This sequence comes from Daucus carota subsp. sativus, assembly GCF_001625215.2. Taxonomy (NCBI): domain Eukaryota; kingdom Viridiplantae; phylum Streptophyta; class Magnoliopsida; order Apiales; family Apiaceae; genus Daucus; species Daucus carota. The sequence continues at coordinate 7,891,561 of NC_030388.2, forward strand.
TGATGAGGGTGGTGCAAGCTAGAGCTGTGCTATAGGGATTCAAGTGAAAGTCATAGCTGGAATAGTTAACAGTGATTCTTCTTATCGAAGATGATCTGACTTGGTAAGAAAAGTTGTGTAATATTAGTGGTGGATTCTAATTTCAATACTGTAACCTGGAAGCGATCCTGTTGTTTTTGGGGGTTAAATGTTCTCTTAAAATTTTCTTATTATGGTTTTCAAGTTTGAAATTCAGGTTTTAAAATCATTTGATTTACGTTCTCATTCAAATCTTTTATTAAATGTTTTCAAGTTGAAAATTCTTTTGGATTTTCATTATCTTAAAATAAAAATACAGGTTTCCAAAAGTGTTTAAAAATGGTTTTTGTGTGGTGACGTCAGAATCCAGACCCCCGGGTTCTCGGACTGTCACAGAAATGATAATTATGAAAAATAAAATAGTAATTATCCTATTTATAATCACGAATAACTGACCCCCATTTGGATCATATCGGATATAAAATACACTTCTTAATCATTAAGTATTAATAAAACTGATCCATTCGGGACCGACTTTAAAGATAAATATTAAATACACACATTACGAGAAACTTATGGGGCTCCGAGCTTTGTCTGGCACGAAGTACGAAAATATAATGCTCGAGTCAAAATAATCTGAGGTGTTAAAATTATCCGGTGTACACAATTATTGATACGATAATTAATAATAAAATATTCATAGATCGTTCCGAAATTCTGTCACGTAAATCCGTACACCAGATGAGAGAGGTTAAAACACGAAAGTTGTTCGGAATGTCTCGAATAACAAACCGGCGAAATTTTCCCGGAAGCCCCCCGGGGTTTAATTATCGAGTAAACGGGTTTAAAATCAATTTAATAATAATATTTTATAATATACTTAATTAAATCCTTAAATCAAATATCAAATCATATAATAATCCATAATTTGCCAAGTGAGTGCCTAAATTTTCCATATTTTGATCTGATCATATAAAAATTATAATCTCACAAGTCATAACATACATAGGCAATCATTTAACAAGTCACTTAACATATAATTCACAATTAATTCACATAATATTCACAAAATATTCACATACTGATATAAATAAGTACACGTCGAATTCCCGGATATTACAACTTTGAAGAAAATTTTTTGTTTCAAATTACTTGTCCACTTCAACTTTCAATGCAAAATCATATTTCCAAAGTCAATTCTACTCCACATATCTCTTATTTATATTTCCTAGATCAATCTCACTCCACATATTTTGATCATTTAATGCAATTAATTTTTGAACAACAACTTTTCTTAAACTATGTGATTTTTTTAAAGTGGACATCTAATTTGAAACGGAGGGAGTACACTCTCTCTCTCACTCTCTCTCTCTCACACACACACACACACACACAAGTTATCAAATACAAATATAACTCTTAAATACAAACTAAAAACCAGTTTCACAATCACTATTTATAACTATGAGAATCAGTAATTTATACTGCATTAATCATTGTTTTACACAGTATATAAACAATAATTTTTGTTATTCAAAATTGAGAAATTCTACTAACCTAAACTATTGGTGATCGATTATAGATGATCAATTTCAGTCGTAAGAAGGTTCTTGATGGTAAGAGGCCGTAAGAGATGGTGCATGAAGGTGGTAAGTAGTCGCTAGTTTTGATAAGTTATGATGAAAAGTGTATGTGACTATTGGTGACAGTAGGCGATGGTGTCAAGTCATAGAAACGGCTGGTAATGGTGGTAAGAGGTTCATTCTTACAATTGGGGTGAAAATGATGGTCATATACGTTGCATATAAAATAGTGATTTGTGATGGATAAAATAGTGAATCATGCTGCTAAAAATAGTAATTAAAAATTGAGTATTTAGTTTGTAGGCTAATTTGATTTATATTAGAGTAGGACCCCACACACACGCACACGCGCGCTCACACACGTGAAAAGTATTACATAGCCAACTGTAATATATTTGTCCAACAAGAGATTTTATATATTTACAATTATCAATAAAATATATTCTATAACAAGTTAAAGAGTTAAGTTCTATGGAGACCACTTTTTTTGGAGACCATGGAGACTACTTATGTTCTGCAAGTAAAATATTGCAAAACTCATAATTTTGCAAAACAGGTTGTACAAAGATCCTTATATCATTTAAAATCTTGAATATCATGTATGTTTTGCATGTAGAATATTACAAAATGTTTTGTCCTGCGGAATATGTTTAGTTTGCAGAACATTTGTTCAATTTGCAGAATATACACATTCTACTTATTAAACATAGATGTTCTTCAATAATTTTGATGAATTCGTGATCTTTAGTATATACTTCACACAATAATGTGTTTTGATTTGAAAAATTATGAGTTTTGCAATGTTTTTATGTAATATTTTACTTGCAGAACATAATGGTCTCCACGGTCTCCAAAAAAAGTGGCCTCCATATAACTTTTCTCACAAGTTAAATTGTTAGTAATAATATATTATTTTTGAAATATATTTGTAAACTCAAGATTTTATGTAATTAGTATTATATTTTTTTTTAGATTTACCATCATTTTTACATTAATTAAATTTATATGTTTATATATATATGTGTAGGATTTTCTTGTATATTGATTTATGTTTTGTTTGGTTTGTTTTTTTCTCAAGATACTTTGGAAGCGAGCTGTTACGTGACTTCCTCTATGGGTATTCTTTTCTCATTCATTTAAGTTTTATTGGCTAAACGTCCGGAGTTATGCTTACATGACTTTCGGTTAGATGATAAACTTTCTTGAAAGAAAGGATCCCGATTGCGGTTTATTGTATTTCGATACAATTCATCTACGAGTATGCAGATCTTACAAAAAAAAATGATCGACTAAAATGTACTTCCGTCTCATTTTAAGTGCTTTTTTGAGAGATACACACAAACCAATTTTTACATGTATTGAGATGTTTATATGAATACTTTTACATAGCTGCCCCTGATAAAGTAAAACTAAACTACTATTTGTATTGCATACAAAATATAAGTTGAATTAATGAGGAGCAAAAGAATTAAACTACGAATCATGAAATTTTTTAAAAGAATAAATTTATTTATAAAAATGACCATACTGATTGGTTATGATCATATAGAATATGTTGAATGTATAAGTTGATTTGTTTTCTTAAAATTATAAAGAATTGTTGTGGAGAGAGTGGAGAGCGTAGATAGAATGGTAAGGTAGCTTTATGCATCGTGTGTATATTTTTGCTAGAGGAAAGTTCTGTGGAGACCGCTATTTCACCGGAGACCTCGGAGACCACGTATGTTCTGCAATCAAAACACTATAAACTACATTATTTTGTAAAATATGTTCTACAAATATCATGTATTCATTAAAATTATTGAAGATCGTCTATGTTTAATAAGTAGATAACATATGTTCTGCAAGTTGAACAAATGTTCTGCAAACTAAACATATTTCATAGAACAAAACATTTTGTAATGTTACACATGTAAAACTTATATAATATTCAAGATTTTAATTGAAATAATGATTTCGTAGAATATGATTTGTAAAACTATACGTTTTGCAATGTTTTTATGAAGTATTTTAATTGCAGAACATATGTGGTCTCCAGGTCTTCAGAAAAAATGTGGTCTCCGTTGAACTTAACTCATTTTTGCTATTTTTATATTTTATATAATGCAATGGACATGGGCTTTTTAAGATTTTTGGGCCGGGCTTCTAAATTTTGTGGACTACGCTGCTAGTTTTTACTCCTTCCCGGTCAACAGTATAAATTGGGGGACGAAGACGTGGCACGGACTTTAATGCTTCAATATAATATAGTTTTATAAATTATTTTTAAAATTTTCTTTTATTATATAAAAGTATAACATTTATACTTTTATAAAAAAAAAGATAATTTAAAAATAAATTGTAAAACTATGTTTTATAAGAGTCTTAAAAAGCGTGTCGGACAATGAAAAAGAAACGTATACAATTGATTGGGACAGAGGAAGTAGTTTTTATTCTAATTTGATTTTTATTAGAGTAGTACTCTCTGTATATATACTGTATATATATAGATGGATAAATAAATGTAAAAAATATAAAAACATTGCTTAATCTATGGGAAGTAATTAGTAGATTTGTTCATATAAGGTCAAATTTTAATCAATCAATTGGTAGAAAATGTAATGAGACGAGAAATCAAAACGTGACGGAACAGAAGAGCAAAAAAAAAAAAACACATGCATACATAAATGATTAGGCAGATGATGTCAAAAAGTAAGACGGTTACAAATTTATTTTAAGATGTCACATATTCAGATACAGACAAAATCTCATCCGTCAATGCAGTGACGGACTAACGGAGGCATGAGCATCTAGGGCTGTTTAACGAACCGAGCTGTTCGCGAACAAGCTCGAGCTCGGCTCGTTAAGAGCTCGTTCGGCTCGGCTCGTTAAGTTAACGAGCTCGAGCTCGAACACAAAAAATTGTTCGTTAAGTAAACGAGCTCGAGCCGAGCTTTTAGTATGTTCGGCTCGAGCTCGGCTCGAGCTCGTTCGGCTCGAGTTCGGCTCGTTAAAGCTCGAAAAAATGTAATATTTTCGGGGTTTTTTTTATAATTTATATATGTTATTGGACTCAGAATTCAACATAATATATATATATTTTAGTGATGTAAACAAAATTTTAGGAAATAATAATTTTATTTGGTTTTTAACAGGCAAGTAGAAGTTTGACTAGTACCGCTAACTAGTATTTAATCCTAATTTAGTGTTTCAATATTTTAAAAAATATTTTTTACCGATCCAACTGTATGGATGTTGACATATATACATTTTAGTGATATAAACAAAGTTTCAAAAAAATTGAAATTATTAGGTTAGCTATTTTAAGAGTCAACTAGCGGTTTGTCCTTATTTTTTTTCTGGCTCGGCTCGACTCGACTCCACTCGGCTCGGCTCGTATTTGTTCGCGAACAAGCTCGTGTTCGGCTCGTTAGTTAACGAGCCGAGCTTGAACACAATTTTTGTTCGATTAAAAAACTCGGCTCGGCTCGGCTCGTCAGAAAAAAAATTAAAGCTCGGCTCGGTTCGGTCAAAACTCGGCTCGGCTCGGTTCGTGAACAGCTCTATGAGCATCTGACGAACAAAAGTTTCTAGAAACTTGAAACGCTTACTTCCCACGCTGTTAACAGAGAATAAAGCTTCCATGCATTCGTAAAAAAAAAATGGTTCCCTTAGATTGTTTGAATTTTGCTTGCTCAATAAATTTAAGGATCATAATTTTATTAAAGATTCTCAAATTTATGTGAATTTATACTTTTTGTAACTTAAATATACTACTCCGTGTTATGCATGGGTGTGTTTTAATCTGCTCCCTCGTTCATCGCCAATTCTTTAATTTTGTTTGGGGCACGAAAGTTAAAATATATGTATAAAATATTGGAAAAAAGAAAGAAAAGTGGGTGAAGTGTTGAGACCCATATGACTATTTTTGATAAATTTCGAAATGTAAAGAATTGGATTGTACATGTCAAAAAAGAAACCATAAATAAATTGTTGGGACATAGAGAGTATTATTTTATCACATATCTTTTATTAAAATTAATTTTTAAATAATTAATAAATGTGTTTGGGTTAATATATTTTTATTGGGTGTGTTAAATAATTTATTTTAACATGTTGAAGAAATTAATTAAATATTGGGGGAAAAAATGTAAATGTTTTCATTAGTATGGTTAAATATGTTACAATTATAATAAAAAATAAATTATTAGAATACGTTATAAATTAAAGAAACCCATAACATAAACCTAAATAATCTGTCAAAAACTAACTAAAAATTGGGCGGAGAGATATATTTTCACGAGAATCAATATATATATATATAAAGGAGGATGCATGGCGTCTCTAGAATTATTCGATTCAGTCTTGTAATTTTTCTTAAATTTTGGATAAAAAATATTATTATAATTAAAAAACATCAGGTTTAAGAATTCTAAAGGTAATATAATTCTTTTTTTTATCGGATTTTAGAATCTAGAAAAAGAATTAGAAAAGCAATACAATTCTTTTTGTTCCATCTCTGATCAATTCGCTCCACCTCGATAATATAATTTTTTTTTATCGGATTTTAGAATCTAGAAAAAGAATTAGAAATGCAATACAATTCTTTTTGTTTTATCTCTAATCAATTCGCTCCACCTCGATCCCTTATTTTTTGCTGAGTCGTGCTTCGTTTTAATTTCTCTTGATGTTTCGAGTTTTAATTAGTTGCTGAGTGATTCCGTTGGGTTTTGCCGAGTCAACCGAGTTTGTTGTAATAGGCTAATAGCACTGAGTTGAGTAGTTGGAACCTGCAGGTAGTCTGATTTTTGTTTCGTTGAATTTGCCGTGAGTCGATAGTTCTGTTGTTGCTTCTACGTCTTACAATTTCCATATATTCTCTCTGTTTTTTTATTATTTGACACTTTGACTTCTGACACACATTTTCAAGTCATTTGCCCAGGTAGTTAAAAATATTATTTTTTTAAATTTTTTTTTTTGAAAAAAAATATATAATCAAAATCTTAATTCACAAACCGGTTGCAAATTATTATGCAAACAAATATAATTTTTAATTTTTTTTACAAAGTTGCATATGGTTGCTAACAGATGCAGATATGGTTGCAACCATCTTATTTTTAAAAATATTTTCAAAAATATAATATTTTTCGAATTTGTTTTAAAAATTGATAGTAATTTCACAAAAATTCTTTTAAACTTGGTTATGTATAAAAAAAAAGCCCAAAATAAAATAGGGTATATAAAATAGGAATGATTTTATGATAATGTAAATGATTCTCGATTAGTATTGTGTTTGACGGGCACGGGAGGCGGCCCAAACTAATTTTTATCTAAATAATAATAATTTTTCTATCGGTATTATGTTTAACGGGAAAGTGGCTAAAATAAATTTTTATCTATGTTATAATATATTTTTTTTGTTAAATCGGGACCACGGTTCAAAATAATTTTTATCCAATTATAATCTTTAATTTTATCATAATTTTTATTAGTACTGTTTTTGACAGTAAGGCAACGCAAACTAATATTTAAATTATAATGTTTTGTTATTAGTATTGTGTTTGACAAGAGAGCGGCTCAAACTAATTTTGATCTAAATTATAATATTTAATATTATCATAAAAAAATATTAATTATGGATTAATATTGTCTTTGACGGGAGGGTGGTTCAAATTAATTTTATTATTAGTATTGTGTTTGACAGGATGACCCCTTAAACAAATTTTATTAGTGATATGTTTTAACGGGAAGATGACTCATAATAATTTATATGCTATTATAATATTAATTTGTATAAAAATTTATGTAAAATTTATAACGCCGCTGCGAAGCGCGGCTTTATTCACTAGTGTTTAAATGTATTATAATTATAATAAAAAAGACTCATCCTCACTGAAGGAGGTTCATACGTCACAAGCATGAATGGCTGCTTGTTTGAAACGAGAGAGCGGTATATTTAATTGGTCCCTCTATTTCAAATATATTTCTGGGGAAAATTCAAATTTATATAATGTATTTTAATATTGTGTATCTAAATAAGTGTTTAATATTTTTATTTGTATAAATAAGTTATCTAATGTTAGATAAAAGACATTTATGTCCTTTTTTCAGAAGTAAATATTTTGTTTTTAGAATATAAGATAAGATAAATGGGTCAATATAGTTAATCCCATTTCATGTAGGCTTCGAAGGAATTGGTGATCACAACAAGTCCAATCGGTTCAGGTTTCGTAAGATCGAAATTTGACCCTTATATTTAATTTCGGTTTGGATTCGGATCCGAGTTTTGAAAATGAATATCCAAATACGATCCGTCAGGTTTTATCGGATTTTGGTTCGGATTCGAGTTTAAATTAGATCTTATAATAATACTTAATTAAAAACACATAAATCTATATTATTGTAGTAACATGATAGCTAACACATTTTTAAATAATAAGAATACAAAATTATTAACTAACAAAGGGTTGATGCAATAATTGAGGTTTTGATTTTTCTAAATATAAGTCAAAATGCGACTAATTTTTGGTGTGTACGCGTATTTAACTAAAAAAACAGTACTCCCTCCGTTCGTTTTTATAAGTCACTTAGATTTTTTACACACAATTAGTCTTTTGACCACCTATTTAAAATTATTTTTTCTAATTTTTTTTTGAATTAAAATATGATACATATATTTTTATTATGAAAAAAAGAATTTTAAAAATATTAATTCTAGATATGTGGTCAAAACACCTAGATTTGTGTGTAAAAAGTCAAAGTGACTTATATATGGGAGCAGAAGAATTACTCTATATAGTTCAATATTAGCGTTTAATATATTAAATTTAATTATAAATAATCATTGAACTTACCAGTTATAACCATTATATTTAATTATGAGAGGGATCGGAGTACTCTATAGTTTAGTATTAGCGTTGAATATATTAAATTTAATTATCAATAATCATTGAACTTACCAGTTATAATCATTATATTCAGTTATTTGATGTATACAAGTCAGGTATTTTTGTGTACTTGATAGAACTTGAGCCATTATATATATATATATGTATATGTTATTAGATTTTGTCGAGTTTCGGCTTCGGATCGGATTTGGAACAGATTTCAGGTTTTTATCGGTATATTTAAAATTCAAATCCAGATCCAATCCATCTCGGATCTGAAAAAAATTCAAATAAAAAATCCAATCGTACTTAACACGAGTCTTAAAAAACATATCAAAAAATAACGTAAAAAATTGAGGAGACATAGGGAGGATTAGACAAGAAAATAAAACACAAACTAATACAGAGGTTATTATTTTAAAAGGTGTTGTGCAATATATTATTTCAAAAATAAACTAAAACATCTGTAAGATCCTTACTTTTGTTTAAAAATATATGTAAAATGGTGACTTGTAAAACTTTGTCCGGGAATAAAAACATGAAAGTATTTCAAATATCCATATCTTTAAATTTATTTTAAAAAAAACTGTTAAAATTACATATACGGTTAGAGATTAATTGAAAGCGAAAGCGATTGATCTTCAATATTTTTTAATATTAAATACTTTAACATCCTAAAATTGTTGGCTCTATGCAAATAAGAAAAACTAGAATATAAAATGTAAGAAGCTCTATTTACTTGTAAAAAAAATAGACATGAGTAATGCACAGTGCATCAGCACTCCTAAATATAGAAACGTTTCCATTCCGCGTACATCTACTTGGTCCTAGGAATCTCCCTTGTCCTAAGTCCGCCACATGTCTTTCCTCCCTCCACCTATTCATTATCCTTGCTGCAAATCATATGACCACCGTCTTCGCCTCTTCTTCTCACTCTCATGCCAAACACTAATCATGTCTATTCTCGTACTCAAACAAGTACCTATATATATGACTTCAAAGCCGCCACTCTCATCATCAATAACTAGAAACAAGAACTCCAAAAATCACACTAGCTAGCTAGGCAACTTTATAATTTTACGTCAATGGATATAAATGTGACACGTGAATCTAGTGGCCAAGCTGGTCATGACCAGCAGGTCAAGTACACCGGCGTGCGGCTGAGGAAGTGGGGAAAGTATGTTTCCGAAATTCGGCTGCCGAATAGCCGGGAGAGAATATGGCTCGGCTCCTATGATTCGGCTGTGGAGGCGGCTAGGGCCTTCGACGCGGCTCAGTTCTGTCTTCGGGGACCATCTGCCAAATTCAATTTTCCTGACAACCCGCCGGACATTCCAGGCGGGAGGTCACTCACTCCTGGTCAGATACAAGTCGAGGCTGCTCGGTTCGCGCATTCTGCACCCCCTCAGTGTTCTGCAAATAATCCTCAGGCTGAAGCACATCAGGCGGAAGCCCCGTCGAATACGGGTCAAGTAGGTGTGGAGAACTCATTGCTGGATGAGTTTCGGACCATGAGTTGGGAGACTGAAAGTGTATCTGAGTTCGGTTACTTCCAGGGTTTTGATGATTTTGAGAATGAGTTGCTTTTGTCGGGTCCTAATTATGGGATGGACGAGGTTGAAGAGACTGGTGATGACTCTTTTACCACACATGGCTCATTCCTCTGGAACTTCTAAACAATAATTCACAACATATTCTAAAGTGACCTGTCAACTATAATTCCAGAATTTTAGTTACGAAGGATATGCATAGATATATATGATACTGTCAAGTAGGAGTGCAGTAGTACCACTTATTATCGGCTGCTACACTATGCATGGACAACCTTTTCTCAACTATCACATTCACGTGTTATATATATTTATATTATATATGTGTGTGTGTGTCCATTATTTAGGTATATTAGGACAACGTTTTTTTCATGTCCTCTATCAATAGGTATTAATCTTGTTTTCTGAATAGGACGTTCATGTTATGGTTTCTATATGAACTATAACTTTTGCATTGCAAACCTGGTGATTGCATATTGCATGTATATATATATATATGTTTTTTCTTATAGTCAAATTTATTCAATAATTAGCCCATCACAGTCATGTTCATTGTCTGAAAGTTTTTACCCACCCTAAACATTCACAAATTTTCGTTATTAAATTAAACACCACATGAAAACATTAAAATAGTTCTGTATCAGAAAATTTTCCCCCCTTTTTGACATTCACAAATCTTTGTTATTAGATCAAACACCACATGAAAACATTAACATTAAAATAAAAGATGATATTTAAAATAGTCCAACAACTAGACTATGCATGCATGAGAGCTTCAATCACGACAGCTTACATTAATATTAAAATAAAAGACGATATTTAAAATAGTCAAAGAGCAAGACCTGGCATGCATGAGAGCTTTAATCATGATAGTTTTTATATCTAGAGCCGGCCAAAAGACGGACGTTCGAGCCATCATCTGCCGTTCCGGTTCAATGACGGGCCATGCTCTTTCAGCCTGGACATTGGAACCGGTCATGCTCACGGTGCCGAAAAACGATAATATGACTGGTATGTCGAGTCTTGGCGAGTTGGATAGATTAGGAGTTTATTTTTTTTATTTTAGTTTTATACATTAATCTAATAAAATATTGGTTTGTAAATTTTAACGACAAACTAATAATTTATAAACTATAATTAGTGATTACAGTTAGAATTTATTTGAATTTAAATCATTTCATTTTAGCGGACATTTTTGTAAATTAGAATTTATTGGAATTTAAATTATTTCATTATTCAAATGAATTATTCAAATGTTTTGGAAAAAAGAGGACGGTACCTAGTATAAATTTTATAAATCAGAGAGATTTTTACAAATAATGTGAGATGACTCCTCTCTAAAAATTAAATGGAACAAACTGTGTCAACATATTAAATAGAGAAAATACATAACAATATAATTCTACATTATTTATTTATAGTTGTTGCCATGTTTAAAAGAAGTATCCATTACCTTGTTGTTAGCAATATAAATGGTGAACGAGACTTGATTTCAAGGGACCAAAACTTTTGCTTTCCTTTGCACCCTTCATCCTCGGCTTTTATCAGCTGTGGAAAAGAATCGTTCACGCATCTGATAAAAAAACAAATCAAAGCTTAACTAAAGACAAACAAAGAAACTGAAGTGCAAAAAAGCATACACACTAAAAGTTTCTGAAAATGAAAAGCCAGGCCTTGAGAACAAATTGTCTGTAGAGCATAAGAAAATATGAAAACAGAGGTAACAAATGAATCAACAAATACTTTGAAAGGAGAAAACACCTGAAATAATAAAACATTCAACACCTTTATTTCATGATTTATATTGCTTCATTTGCATGGTATTGATACATAAAAGTAAACTTTCATTAAACCAAAGAAATCAATCTGAATTATCAAGAGATGCATGACATACAAAGATATGTTTTCTAATGCAATTATTCAATTATAACCTTTTTGCCAGCCAAATCCTACTCCACCAGTACCAACAAGCCTTATAAGGGAAGAAGCATTACAAAATCAGGAAGACATGAACTAAAACAGCAACCAGACCAGATAATGTGACTGCATTTCAACGCTGTGATTGAGCAGATTACCAAGAAGGAAATTTCTTGAAGAGAGGAACTCACAAAACATTCAGCCATATAAAGGAGACGTTAGCATTTCGGGAATTGCCATCATTCACCTCCGGGAATGCTGACACAGGGGGGAACAGCCATGCTTAACACATGAAGAATAAACCTTCCAGCGGATCATAATGATCAAATTCGTGGGTTTCTATCTTACTGGATGTACCTAAAATTAAAAATATTGGGAAACAAGTTATAACTGTAACTTGTATTTTGATCTAAGTTTTTGAACATTTGAAAAAGTGCTCAAGATAGCCAAGGTGGATGAAGTAGGGCTATAAGCTATTCGACATGATTAGGAGAAGAACTTGCGCAATATTATTAAAAGAATGGTAAAGCATAACTGCTTGATGACTTGATCCTCACCTTCCCACGGTTTATGCCTGGCATTCTTTTCGATACACTTCAACTGTGAACCATTATGTTTACAGTAAAACTCCTTAGCTATTATGTTTTTAATGCACCACACACATATGTTTGATAAAAATTCTAGCTATCTTTTCATGCAAAAACAACTATTTTGCCATATCAGACTCCAAAGCACGTGATCGAGTATCAGGCAAATAACTTGAACTCTGCACCAGTGGCGGAGGCAGAACACAATGCTCAAGGGGGCACTTTCTAATTTTTAACATTCTAGGGGCAATTTTTAACATTCCAGGGTCACAAGGAGTAATATTTTGTAGATTAATATTGTCAAATATGTGGATCTCATATAAAAACATATACACTTTTCTTAAACCTACGGGGGCATGGGCACCCAGAGGCCCCCATGTCCCTCCGCCTCTGCTCTGCACCATACAGTAGGACGAATGTGGCTCATCTCTTAATATTTTCTTTATAGAGATCAAAAAAAAGAATATTGTCTGTGTCAGATAAAAAACAGAGAGAGTATACATCATCAGAAAATAACACTGACCAGAGATTGCAAATTCCGATGTCAAACAGCGTATAAATATGGTGATCTTGATACAGATACCAGGGGCTCTATGACATGACGATTAATTAGAAATATCTCAATAAGCATATATGGAAATCAAATTACATTAGCTTTCAATTAACCACTTAGACAACTAGCGCAAAAGAAAATACCTCTAATCAGATTCTCGACTACCCAAGCTCCTAGCTGAGAAAACTTTGAAATGAACATGATTGCAAGTGCACACTTGCTATCTAACCTGGTGCGTGATGACGATGAGCAAAGCTTTTAAACCAAATACATGCAAAAGGAGACCTAAGTTGCGAACTCATTGAAGTGCTAAAAATGTATGGGACACATAAAAAAATACGTCCTACAAACTAATTCAGATATTTCAAATCACTAGTAGTCAGTCTGATATTAGACTATAGTTCTCATCCTAGCAGGCCACACTTAAACACCCAATAACGAGAAGTGAAAAAAGACTTAAGATCTTCTAATTCTCCAAAAACAAACAAAGCAAATGTACATGGTATTGTAGAGTCAGAATTGGTTACCCTACTTCTAAGAGGCAAAGACAACTTCTCAATAGAGTTACATAACGATAATATTAGATACAATATCAAACCGATAGAAGTTCTTTATAAGCAAAATATCGTGTTTGTGGGCTCGAAAAATGCTACTATCAATCTCTCCAGCATGAGCCTTAACATACAACCTTAAGTGCCTCTGACAAAACAGATTTGAAACAGGCAGACATAGCACATAATCACCTCCTGGCCCATCAATTCAGAAACACACTAACAGTGTAAAAAACACATAAATACAACATTTAAAATCAAAATATAAACAGTTGAAATACAACTCTGAATTAAAAAAAAAACAATTGGGTATACCCACTATTCCAGCTCAAAACCTAAAAAAATCACATAAAAGTCAAAGCTTTACTAAATTTTCACATTATACACAAAGACTGTGAATCCTAATGCAACAAAAAAAACATACCCCAATACAAAAACACCCGGAAATTGGTAGATACAATAATCAAAATTAAATCCTAATGCATAGAGAGATGTTCTTGAATAGTAATATAAATATAGAAAGCCCATTTCAGAAAGAACTGAGTTGTTCCGTTTTAAGTATAGAGGTCCAGGGTGAGAATTGAGTTTTTTCCGAAGTGTTTACGAGATTTTTGCGGGAGTCTTTAAAGAAAGGGGGAGGGATCTTAAATTTTTGCTATTTCTTTTTTCACGAAAAGCAAAGAATTCATTGAAATATTCGAACCAGCCAGGACATATTTTCGAACATTAGTCATACTCGGATTGTGAAATGAAAAAGGACACAAATGAATAATGATTTTGTTTCCAAATCACTTAATACATAAAATTTTTATATTCTTTAAACTAAAAAATATTATAATTATATTTCGAGTAATCCAACCTACATGAATATACCATATTTATGTCATATTTATAATCTCCGGTCAAATATTAATAAAGCAAATTATATGTTAATCCTGTTTTGTTTTTGTTTTTGTTTCTGTTTTTGCCGGAAAAATTATTAAACTCGGAGTGGACATCTTTCAGTCTGCAACTACGATCAGTTATTAAATAACCGTACCTCGCTAAACAGTGAGCTACCCTATTCGCCGACTGTTTAACAAATCTAAACATAATGTTTTTGTACATTAAACTTACGAGAATATTGTGACGTTCCTCTATCACCCGCCCTAAATAAGAGTTGCAGACAAAAAGAACTTCGAATTAATAGCCTGAACCACTTGCAAGCAATCAAATTCGACAACATCAGCTTCCCATGTTTCTTTCACTAAGCTTAAAGCTTCCCTAATCCCAATGACCTCAGCTAGTTCAGGACTAGGATTTCCTCTCTCGCACATTGATCGTGCTTCAAGAAGTGCTCCTTCATGGTTTCGGATTACTGAAGCATGGCTGAAACAGTTCAGATCTTCAAAAATGGTTGTGTCACTATTAACTTTAACATTATTACCACAAGAAGTTGCCGGTGTTCATTTTTGTCCTCATGGGTCATGTAACCCATAAAACAATCAAATGTGTTATCTTGAGCACTCTTCCACACCACTTTAGAGGAATCCAAACTGTGCCGGTTCCAGACTAGATCATTCCGACTCTTCCACAACATCCAGCAAACAATGGCGATAATACGAATCTCTTCTCTTCTTCGTTGTTGAAAAACTAAATGAAGCCAATCAGCAAATGAATAATAATCGCCACTAACTGAGAGAATGCTAAGTTTATCCCAACATGAGGCAGCAAAAGAACACCAAACGAGGGAATGCATAATCGTTCATCTGGACCATTTTTGCTCCAAGTATCGTTTCATTAATTCTTGTTAAATGTATACCCTTTCCGTCGGTATATATCAACTTTAATGCTCCACTCTATAACTTACTTTTACATTTTTATTTTCTGAAAAGAAAAAATACTGGGAGTATTAAAATGCAATCGAGCACTGGGGAAAAAAATGTCGGACGGAGGGAGTGCAAATTTTGATGTAAGCAAATCATCTTAATGGGAAGTACTTAAAGCAGAAATAAACCATAAGAGTAGAGAGACACTAGGGATACTTGCCAGCCCACACTCGTGGACGTGGTTGGTTTAAGCTTTGTTTAATTCATAATCCCGACGGAAAATATTAATCTACAACTGATGCACACCACTGGGGCATCCGAAATTTACCATAAGAAAATAGAAAAATTAAGACGCATCCTACATATTTTTAACATAAATCCTCTGCCAAAGAAGATGGCTCCATTAATATTACTGGAAGTACATAGGTGGCTGAGTAGAAGCAATGCCTGGGTACCCACCATCATACATAGCCTGACCAGCGGCACCCATACGCTGGACCTGTTGGTGCATCAGCGCTTGTGCACCACCCATCCTAGCTAAAGCGAGCTGCCTTTCATATGCGGCAAGATCAGCTGCTGAAAATCCCGAGGCAACTGCAGCACTTGGAGGGGGTAGAGGAGTGGAGCTAGCCCCAGGGGGTGTTGGCTTACTACCCCACGAGCACTGCATCATAATGAGGCCTCAATGAATTTTGCGTCGAAGCAGAAAAACAATCAAGGAAACACTTGAATGAATTGTATTTCGTTACAATGAAGAGCACAATAAAACCAACAATATGAAGAAACGACTGACTTATACCTAGACTGAATCACAATATATATGTTAAAACACAATCGCACACAGTCACCAAAAATCGGTATCAAGTAGGTTACCTTTATTGGTTTGCCAAAAAGTATCCTAGCATTCCCAATCTGAATAGCGCGAGCCGCTTCGGCATGGTTACTGTATCTCACAAAACCAAAACCTTTATCTCGTTGAACACGAACATCTTCAATTACTCCGGCATTAAATGCATGGAAATGCCTGTGAAGATCTACAGAAGTAACCTGCAAAGTGTGTTGTTTGTGAGAAACACTTCTGAAACAAGAAGTTTCCAAACACACAAACCCAAGAGAACAATCTCAAGACAGTTATCTAACCCAGTTGGTTAAAACAGAGTACTATCAGCTGCCTATATAAAAACACCTTTACATTATCTTGTATTACTGGAAAGACACCGGCAGTTGAATTAGACTTTTAAAGACAGGAACCTAAGACTTCATCCAAAATATCTTCATATTAACTAACCTCAGGACCAAGATTGCCAACATATACAGTTGTATACAGAGGATTATTCTCTGGGGCATCATCGATCTTCTCTTGACCATCTTCTGCACAAGAACAAAATGCTTCTGATCAAAGTTAATTCAACATACACTAAAACCAAGTAGAATACCATATAAATAGATCTAAGACTTAAATTTGACGTGGAGCAAAACATAAGAGAGTTGGTCAGCCCAGGCAGGCAGATGAGTAGTAATCATGAAATGCAAGATAGGGAGAACAATAAACAAAATCTATATATATATATGAAGGAATTGTGAGAGGAGAAAACTGCTTCCAATTCAACTCAAGTTAGACAACAGAGTTTCTGAAAACATCACATCAGCTGCAGGCGCCTCAGCTCATTTAAACTCAAACTCTTTTACGGGCTATTTCCACATGACATAGTGACATACCCTTGCATTATCATTAAAAATAGCAACCAGAGGATTGTTTTTTGAAGTTGAGTGTTGCCTAAATTCTTCTCATACATAAAAGCTCATGTAGAGAACAATAGGTTCTACATTAATTGTAGTCCACTAATCATCTGCAACTGGAAGAAGATGATGAAGAAGAAAATGATTTTATTTTAAATTCTTGTATGGATAGATCACAGATACTAGATGATCCATCTTCATATGAGCGCATGCTATAAGTAGTGAGGCGCCTACAAGTTTAGAACTATATATCAATAAGAGAACAACCTAATGACCCAAGCATCTCAAGTTTCATTCAATATAAGCGCATGCTATAAGCAGTGAAGCACCTAGAACTATATATCAATAATAGAAGAACCTAATGACCCAAGTATCTCAAGTTTCATTCAATAATCTACCATCCGTAGTATGATTTTTGTGTCTCCCCTCCCCATGAAACTCAGTTTTATTCTTCTTCAAACACAATGAATAATCAGGCCAAACTACACGACCAGTATTACAACCCAGAAGAATCTTTAGAGCCCTTCATTGGATCACTATAATAATGTTTATACTTTATAGGAAAATTTGTTCTATTTAGGTGGAAACTTCTGACCGAACCAGGTTAATCGTAGTGGCATATGCACAACCAGGTTAACTGTACTAGACAGTTATAAACACGTGAACAAGAAGGCAGATATATGAATACAGAAACAATACTTTATCAAGTATTTTGATTAGTCTAATTCAGGTGCTTCAGAATTTTGTAGCACTGTAGTTTATGAGCTCACCAGATGTTCCATTTGTTAGTTCAACGACACTCTTGGCATCTGAGTTCTGTTTGTCATCAGCTCCTGCACCCTTTGCAGCCCAGTTGCAACGAATCTGTCTGCTTCCAAGCCACTTACCTACAGTATTATACATTGCATAACAAGTCAAATTCATACTACATAAGCACCAATTCCAACTTGCGGTGCAGTTTTATTACTACATCTCATTTTGCTCTTTTCCTTTTCTCGTACAGATCGATTATTAAGGGAAGAATAATTTTCTACAAAAGCAGAATAAATTCAGACAAGAAGATGAATTGTTCCTCACCATTCAATTCATTTATTGCATTTTGAGCATCCTGGACACAAGATAATATCAACCAGTTACATCATGGAGGCAGTAGCTTAGATAGAGTAATCGAGACATCATAGCTCAAAGGGGAAGTATAACATATTATAACACAAGGATGTGAAAAGTGAGAAAAAACCCTAAAACACTAAACTCAATACCTGTTGATTCTGGAAAGAAACGAACCCAAATCCTCTTGAACGCCCAGTTTTCTGATCCCACATCACTCTTGCATCTCTGCAGCCATAAACCCAAGACGTTTTAAGATAATGTCATAGTTCCACTTAACTTTTCCTCCCAAAATTTTAAAAAACAAAATATTTATATACAGCTGGTAAAAGCACAAACTGAACTTACGAGCAACTACTATAAACAGAAAAGCAAGCAAATAGAGTGGCATCTGTGATTTCAGGGCTCAGATCACCCACAAAAATGTTGAAGTGACCTACACACCAAATGAAAAGGCAAACGTTGAACCATTTACCTCATTTGAAGATTATGAGGGAGGGAGGGAGAGAGAGAGGGAGGGAGAGAGAGAGAGAGAGAGAGGGAGGGAGGGAGGGAGGGAGGGGAGACCTGATGTGTCTGCTCTCTGAGTACTTGCGTATGCCCAGTTAACCTTGATAGGTTGTCCAAACCTGAGATTCAAACTTTAGAAAGCCGATAAAATATAATAATTAGGTCATTACAAATAATGTGCCTTTTACTCACAAGTGCCTTCCGTTGAGAGAAACAATGGCAAGAGCAGCTGATCTACGATCAAAGTAGTCCACAAAGCCATAGGATGACTGCTAATACAGAAACAATGACTGTTATGTTCAAGGTATAAAGCAAACAAGGCTAGTCAACCTTAATATTTGATATTCATCAAGTAGAAGGATAGAACAATATAGACCTGGGGTATTTTACTACTAGCTGCTACAAGATACCAGCATCTTCTCAAGTACGTTTTAAGAGCTTTGTAAATTTGCGCATAGAACATTTATTGATTCAAGCCTAAAAATAATCTTATGCAAAAGAACAAGAACATACACACAAACACACACACACCAAGTTTATGCTTTGCATATGTAGAAAACTGGTTTTACAAACCTCAACATGGTTTCATAAATGTTATAGCCTAAAACTTGAGAGGCCAAATACATGGAGTAGTAGAAAGGCAAAATTACAAGATAAAGTATTTAGCATTACTGATGGACAAGTATGGACAACAGAAGGAACTCAAGATTTATCAAAGTGAAATCATAATATGAATCAAACATTAACTGATTGGGATAGCAAGTAGACAGATACTTATCAAGAAAATGGGGTGAAGATGATATTACTTTTTCTTTACGAATAAGCTTGCAGCTTTCCAGGGGACCAGTGCTAGAAAAAACCTCTTGTAGAAGAGGTTCTGTGACTTGTGAGTGAACATTTCCAACATAACTGCACCATCCCACAATATACAAAGTATTAATATTTCTAAAAAAACCAAAGTTAATTATGGTTTAAAGACACACCAACTCCTGAAAAGTGCTAGATAACCATTGACATTAACCGATATACTTTATTTTTAGAAATACATAAAACCTTGGCAGGGCTAAAGAAAATAAGATAAAAGAGCATTAATACCCATTAAGGTGGAATATGAAAGATAAATGGCCTAATCTTTGCTTGTCATCAAATATTTAGCAAGACATAAATGGCAAAATTATTAAAATAGTTAAACAAAATAAAGTGGAAAACTTATCAACAATAAACAACCAAATAAAAGAAAAAAAAGACAAAGTAAACTGTTGTTTAAAATAAAAGAGAGAACAAGAAAGAAAAAATGAAAAGACTCACACACTGCGGCATGTACTTGGATCAAACCCAGGAGGCAAGTTACCACTCAATATAGGCTCTATCTGCAATTTGAAAGGGGAAGACAAGGTAAAATCAAATCCTAGACATGACCTGGTTATTGAAGTATCAGTAGAGCATTCAAAAGTATCAACTGCCCACCCAAGTGCCAAAAAGTATGACACCACAAGAAGTTGCTATGCAGAAAGAAATTTGAAAATTAAGTTCCTATTGATGACACCATAAACTCTATAGCATAACAAAAGCATTCAATAAAGTAATCAAACACAGGAAATGGAAAATATAAAGAAGGAAAATAAAAATAAGGCCTCACAGGCTCCCATTAATATATCCTGATAATACTTCTCTCTCGTATATGTCAAAACCATGACATGAACATCGTACGAAAACCATGTCCAAGAGTATAATTCTTATAAACTCATCAAGATAAAGATCGAATACTATCTTTTTTAGCTCACACTGAAGTAAAGGGGAGAATGGCACCTATATGTAACCCGATAGTAATCGATAACCACTTATTTGTAGTTCCCATATTAACAACAAAAAAAATTCAAAACACAAGTTACATCCAAAGTACAAATAAACAATCAACGAAAATTTATCCCGTGTTGGGTTTAAAAGATTAAAATGAAGCAAGTATACATTGAAGAAACATGAAGGAAATTAAAAATTAGGAGAAGAATGAATAAAGCTAGGTGCAAACACATGACGAGATATGCAGAAGATACAAGGTAAAACTGAAGGTTCATTTGCAATTGTGTTAATTATCGAAGTGGTCACTGAAGATCCGAGTATCGAGCTTCACTAATGTGCATGGTCAGAGGGATTGAAATCTAATCACTTCAATTGACAAAATTATTACTCCAGTAAGTAAAAATATGTTAATGGATGGATATTGCTAACACATGCAATGAATTTGGCATGGCGATGACATGGTATCCTAAAAAAATATCTATATAGCTACTTCCAAAACAAACTTATTTCTCAAGAAACTTGTCATATTATACATTTTAAGACCACATTAAATATTTTATTTTTAAAAATCTGATCCTTCTTACTTAGTGCTTCCGTCCCCCCCCCCCCCCCCCCCCCCCGCGCTCTCCAACTATACATCTATTACTCGTTTGAATCCAAGCCTCTATATATAAATATATATGCATATATGAAAACTATGTTCTAGTGTTCTCAAATGGAACACCTCCCGAAAATTGATTGTTACTACCCTAACACAACTAATTTCTTCACCTATAAAACTACTATGGTATAGCTGAACAGATCTCCTCATCCTACAACTTCCTAGTGATTTCGAGATAGTTCAGGTCAGATTATATGATAAATAACCACACTGATTATTCTACAAGAAAATCCCGATTTTAACTCTAAACTAGCTTCCATGGAAGTTCTATACAAACAAAAAACAAGCTTAAAAACAGAATCTGTATATATAAAATACATAGTTTCTATAAATTGAACAGACTGTTTCAATAATACATTCTTATAATGCAAGGAAATATAGTAAGAAAATCTGTGACACTCCCTCACTTCCACGTGTTAACAAATTCTGGATTGAAACCTTATACTCCCTTCGTCCCAATCAATTCTATACAATTTCCTTTTTGGGACGTCCCATCATTTATATACATTCCAAATATAGTAACTTTTAATAATATAAAATACTATTACACCCACTTCTTTCTTCCACCATCTCCATTATATAATAATATAAACACTATTACACCCACTATTTTCCTCCACTATCTCAAATTTATCATTAAATATAAATGGGTCCCACCACTTTACTCACTTTTCATCTCACTTTACTTACTTTTTACACTTTTTCTTGATCTCCGTGTCCAAAGCAAATGTATACAATCTACCGGGACGGAGGGAGTAGCATTTAATCATGTAAAAGTTAAGATATTTAATTAAGACCCTGTGTACCTGGGGAAAGTTCTTAATACACATCATCTCCGATGAGAATTTCACAGTTAACCCATTTGCAAATTGTCGGCACTGAACTTTATCTTAACTTGTAAAATGAAGAGGCTTAAAAGGGAATAAACATGTTCATAAATGTAGTTTAAATTCTATTCCATTTCATCCAACAGTCTTTATTATAGAAGTCTTGTGGCTTAGGGCTCTTCCGAAAGAAAAAAAATAGAAATCCCTCACACATAACTAGCTCGAAATTAGCAAAGCAAGGTGGGCATTTCAGCTTTCACAAATAACAAGCAACAAAAAATCGAGATAATTCCCATAAATTTCCTTGCAAACACTTAACATCAAATCAAGAAACTAACAAGAAATAATAAATAACATCTTAATCTTCACAGTATCAAACCTAGAGTCAAAAAAAATCAAATCTTTACAAAATAAAACACCCCGAAATGATCAAACAACATAATTCACCCCACAAAATCAATTAAAAATGACAAAAGATGCAATCTTTACAAAGAAAAGGAGAAAAAAAGGACCTGGGGTGGGGCTAAAAGGCCAGGATGATAAAGGGATTGTTGCATCAGAGCTTGCTGCTGCTTCAACCTCTGCTGATACTGCATCTTCCACTAATTAAATAAAATATAAAATTATAAATATAAAAATCAAAATTAAAAAAAGGGTTTTGTGGGGAAGAAGAAGGAGAAACAAAGAGGGAAAAAAGAAAGAAAAAAATGAAAAAGAAAAAAAGAAAAAAAAGGCCTCAAAGAGGGAAGAAAGGACTGGTGAAAATTGAGAAGATGATGATGTTTCTGTGTCTTTTAGATGATCGTTTGTGTTTTATATGGGCCGTCTATTCTTGATCCTCTACGGCAGGGTGTATAGTAGCTACTGTGCAGGTGGGTTGTCGTGGACCGTTGGATTTACGATGTTTTGTCATGTGTTTGGTTGTTGGTGTAGTGTCAATTCTATGTCAGACTTTTTTCCATTTTTTAACTCCTTTTTTTCCTCACATGCTTTATGTTGCTGGTTAACTAAATTTACGAATTAAATTATCATTTTAGAATAGATATGAAACGAATTATTACTTAAAATAAATATGAAATAAAAAATAAATTTATTTTTCAAAAGAACCTCAGCTTAACTAAAAAAATTTCATTAACCTTCCATTAATTTTAAATAATATTTTAATGATTTTTAATTATATTTTATTTTAATTAAAAATTTCGGTTGTATCAACAATATCTGATATTTTTGATAATTCATGACTCAACAAATATTTGCTCCCTCTCTTCAAATATTTAACTTTTGATTTTAGACATATAGTTTAAAAAGTATCGTTATTAATTTTTTTGAATCAAAAATATTAAATTTATAAAAGAAATTTATAAATAATAATTTTTATTATGTGAGGTTAATGCACTACAATGCATAATATCAATTATTTAAAAATAAATATATAATTATAACATATTTTAAATAATATTGAAATATTATAAAATAAAATTTATCAAAAATGAATGAGAGTAGCGAGTATAAATTCTTATTTAGTTATTATTTTCTTATAGTGATTGATGTGATTTCTAAAAGTATATTTTATATTTAGGAGTTGTTTGGCAACTGCTTAAAAGCCGGCTTCCAAGTTTATGAGTTAGAAGCACTTATTTCGTACTGTTTATGTAAAAAATCAAGAAGTATTTATAAAAAACTAGGAATCCTAGCTTTTGTTTCAGGGTTTCTACTTATTTACCAAACACTTTAATCACTTGTAAGTCTTAACTTGCTTCCAACTTCTACTCCACTTATTTATTTTAAGCAAGAAGCATTTATTTAAAACTCATCCAAACAGCCCCTTAACTTCAATAAAGAATTGAAAATGATTGGTTGTTTGGTTTGGCTTATAAGCCTAGCTCGTGGACTTAAAAATCAGAAATAAATCATCTGTAAACGAATTTATAAGTCAATTTCCGACTTGTAAGTCCGAATATGAGAAATAGAAAAGTCTAATTTATTTAGTGACTTATTTTTATTTTTGAAATTTGATTTTACAAATATATAGAGGACCATTTTAAAAGATAATACATATAATCTTTATTATATTAATAACTTTTGTAATCAATAAGTTGTAAATATTAAAAAATTTATTCAAGCACACAAAAATAAAAAATATTTTTCATTTATATTTAATTTCTCATTTATAAGCAATAAACAATAAGCACTTAAGTTACGCCAAAACGCGCTCATTATTTACATAAGAAATTTTTTGAAAAGAATGACTTATTTTTTAACACCATAACCCTTTATATATATTCATTTTTTTCTTAAAATTAGTTCGTACGTGTGAGATCTGTTGTACACGAAAATAAAGATCAATCACGCAGGTCAAGCCCATAAAAGAAGAACACAATGGGTTGATAGCTTCAAGACTGGGCCAAGCTTCAAGTGTTATACACGAAAATAAAGATCAATCACGCAGGTCAAGCCCATAAAAGAAGAACATAATGGGTAAAAAAGAACATAATGGGTTGATAGCTTCAAGACTGGGCCAAGCTTCAAGTTATCCTGACACAACAACAGGGCGCGCCAAATCTATTAAAATGTATAATCAGCCAAAGAAATCATTGTTTGAAGGATAGGAGGAGACACATTGTGCTTAGGGGGACGCCCTTAGGTGCATGTGAGTCCTACTGTTGGCTTATCGAAGACTCTACCTTGTAATCTGAGGAGTTGTTCACCTTGAGAGATAGAGAATAAAGACCAGAGGAGGTCTTGCTCTGTAGTCTAGCGAGTTGTCCTTGTCAGGGAGCTTGTGGAAGCTTCTCGAAGATATGCTGTTAGGCCGAATAAAATCACTATATTATTGTATATAGTGAACACAATCAAGACAAAACACACGAATAAGAGAATGAATTAACTAAACTCTTATTCACACAAAACACAGTAGCTTACAAATACTCTCTTAGTGATGTATAACTTATCACTAAGAGCTGCTGGGTTACAAGAATAATGTACTCGATATTCAAGTCATCTAGAGTAAACCCTAAGCTGTGTTTATACACACAATTACATGATATCTACTGATTGATTTACTAATAATCTGTTTCCTAAAATAATCCAATCAATAGTTATCCTTCTGTTGTCCTGATCTGCACAATCTTCCTTGATCTTTATCTTCCTTACTTATCCAGATCTTCTCCTAGAAATCAGCCGCCTGCAAACTCTGATCATAGCTAAACTCTGATCCAACTGGCAGTCGATAAACTCTGATTTCTGGTTAAACTCTGATCTTCATTTCTGCACACTAAACAACTTAGATACCTGTGACATCATCAAATATGTAACAATCTCCCCCAACTTGTACATTAGACAGAATGAACAAGTTACTTTATATATATACTGATGATGTCAAAAATAACTAAGGACAAATGCATGAACAATTAATTCACAGAACTAATTTCAACTTACAGAACCAGCAGTTACTACTTATCCAATCAGTCTATATCCATAGCTTTCTCTGACAAACTGATTTATCAGATCTTCCTCAATTTGCTTCAAAACTTGTATCATCTGGGCTTTAACTGTACTGAGTTCTTCAGTGTCTTCCCTAGTCTGGTATATAGCTGATCTCAAGGCATTTGCCTTGCTTCTCCTCATTGCTTCTCCCAGTTGAATCACCCTTGGTCTATCTGCATCATTATTGTACCCCAAGATTCTGGTATTAGCTATAGTCTCCATAACAGAGCTGTTTTTCTGCATTTCAATCTCAGAACCATCATCTTGAGATATCTTGGGAATGTACTCTTCATCAGGACTTATTCCATAGAATCTTCTCTTTTCAACAATAGTCCTTTTCATCAGATCAGACCATCTCTGGGTTGCTTCATTCTTTATCTCAAGCATATAGTAAATATGCTCAAGTTCCCTTAGAGATTTCAGCATTAAATCAGCTTCTGAAATTCTGTATACTCTGCCAGTGTTGAGAAAAATTGCTATCTTTTCTTTGTCACTCGTACTATCATGAGTATCAATCAGAATTTGTACAGATTCTACCTTGTCAAGATCTTTCTGAGTAACAACTTCTCCAACTTTATCAGTCAGAGGATATGGATCTCTGAAGGTAGTTGCTGAGCTGGTTTCCAACTTTTCTTTCCAGTGACCCAATCCAGTTGTGTCATAGGCTTCCTTTCATCTGGTTCCTTGAAGTCTAAGTCTGGTCAGCATTGAGCTTTCTGTATACAGACTAGTTCCAAGACTTCCAAATAAACTCTTCTTTTTGTTCTGATCTTGTGTTTTATCAGAGCTTGATTTCAGCCATGAGGCTTTTCTTTCCACAGACTCTGACTGATCAGATTTTGCCTTTGTTTCTTGAATCTTAACTTGAGAAATGTCAGAGGTTAAGTTTATGTCAGAAGCTGATTTGACCATCGTTTCTGAAGTCTTCTTTTTCCTGGTCAGTCCAACTTCTTCTTCTTCTGCAATTATACCAGACACATCAGATATTATCTTGGTAGCTTTGCTCAAACGTATCAGTCTTTGAGAAGGAACTTCTGATGCAATCTTGATAATTGACTTCTACTTTGATACAGGAACACCATCAACAGGTTTCTTCCCTTTATCCTTGGACTCAGTCTCAGTCTTTGCTTGAGACCTTGTTCTTGGTCTGTTTATGTCAGTGTAATTGATTTCTCCAATTACAATTCCCTTTTCTTTTGGTCTTGATTGTATTTGTAAGGAATTAGAGATTGGTTTCTCCTTATCAGACTTTAACTTGCTGATCTTCATCTTCTCAGCTGCTAATCTTTCTTCTTCCAGTCTGATAGCTTCAATGTCTACCCTTGGATTTTCCTTTTTCAAAAAATTTCCTTGCAACAGCTTCATCTATAGCTTGAAGAGATGGGGATTTATAGAACAAAGTTGTTTCTCTTCCTTTGAATTTCAGAGTTTTACAGAATTTCTGAGATTCTGGATCTCCAGCTTCAATCAATTTATCTGACTCAGAGATCAGATTTTCTCCTTTTTGTTCAATAGCTGGCATTATAGGCTCAATTACAGTCAATTCTCTTGAGATTGGCTTCATAGACTTTGATTCCCTGACTGCTTAAGTCAAACTTTGCTCCAGAACCTGCTTTGTTTCTTTGGATCTATCAGAGTTTCCACCCTTAGAGTTTCCACCCTTATCACTCCTTTGATTATTGCCAGATTTTTCTTTATCTTTGATCTGCAGTATGATCTGCTTTCCAGAATTTCCATCTCCACCTCCCTTTCCATCTCCATCTTTATCATCATCTGGGTTCTTCTTTTGCAATGGCTGATCAGATGAACATTTATCCTTGGAAATTTTCTCCCCCTTTTTGACATCAGCAGAGGTGAGAAACTGAACCAGCTGAGCCACAGAGGAGCTCAATTCTGCCAGAGTAGACTGCATAGATTTCTGAGTTGCTTCTATATTGGTGATTCTGGCTTCCAGAGAAGGAGGTTGAGCTTTGCACATACCCTGATGATATTGCACTTGACAGACCTTGATCTTAGCAGAGGATATTGGAGGCGCAGTGTCAGTATCCTTAACTGGAGAGACAGAATCCTTAACTGGAGAAGGATCAGAGATTGAAACTGGTGCTTGATCAAAGGTTGTTCCTGGAACAGATGTGACCTCTGTAGCATCATCATCATCATCATTAACAAAGATGCTGAGTGTATGAGAAGCCATAGCTTCTGTGGCTGCATCAGAATTTGCAGCACAAGAGATCTCCTGAGCAGGAGCTGCATCATGTTCTTCATTCTGAATCAGAGATTCTTGATTCAAGTTCAAGATGAGTTCTTCTTGAACTTCAGCTTTAACCAGAGTATCCTGATTAAGAGTTGGAGTTGCTGCTGAAAGATCATCTGATTTATGTGATAAATCAGGAGTAGTCTCTGACAAAGGAATGGCAGCTGTAGTACCAGGCTCCTCAAGTGGCATGGCAGAGATTGGTTCAACCAGTACAGGATCTGTAGCCTGTGGTTGATCAGAGAATGGAACCAAGGCCTGAAGAGTATCTTCTGATTGAGGTGGGTCAACAGTCAGATCAGTGATATTTGTGGCCTTTACCTCCTTTCTTGGGTTTTTGACTGGTGGAGGTGATGGAGGTGGTATATCTTCATCATCAGAGTCAGAGATATGCTGAAGATACTTCCTCTTCCTCTTGGGTTGAGGGGATGGGGAAGGTTGTGGTGAGGCCTTGGATGATATAAGAGTCCTCTTAGGAGAGGAAAGGTCAGATTTTACAACGGTCCCTTGTTGGGAAGAACTAGAGGTTGGCACATCCTGTGGAGTAGAGGATGAAGGTTGAGGGATATCCTCATCAGAGAATAGAGGACCATATTTCTCTGGTAAGGCCAGTTTCAACTTGTCCTGTACAGTGACAGGAATTGCAAATACTGGAAGTTGGGGTTTCTTGCTATCCTTTTTAATCAAATCAATGAATGCCCTTTTAGTGATTTTAAAAGTTAGCTCAGTATTATTTTCAGGCAATGGAACATCAGGAAAACAATAAGAGAATATCAACTGGCAGAATCTAGCATAATGTACTATATTCCTATTCTCCTTCCTCCGCTCACCAATAAATCTCAAAACAGGTGTTGCAATGTCAAATTTGAGATTGTGAATGAGAGAGTACCCGATTTGCTGGCTAAAGAGAGGAACAGCATCAAAATTGCTGCACTTGTTCCCGAAAGCTCTGGTAATGAAGTCATAGAAAAAACTCCATTCTTTACAGAGATTTGGGCGTTTGAGATCCCCCATTCTTTCTGTACTGCCAGAATAGCCGAAGAAGTTCATCATATCTCTCAGAGTCTGAGTGGAAACAGATGCATTGAACTTGCTGTGTTCTGGGAGATGAAGAGCTTTGCATATTGTCTCAGGAGATACAAAATACTCCTGACCCTCATACTAGCAAGTGAGAGATGGAGAGCCATGTTCACCGTCATCATTATAGTTTGCTGTTCTCCAGAAAGTGAGAACTTGAGCCAGAGAAATGGATTCCGGCTGAGTCAGAGCGTACATTAGCTCACTGTGAGCCAGGAAGTCTTGAATGAGATGAAACTCGCTTAGAGCTTCACCATTATCCAGGATAGCAGCATAGTTATTAGTTACAAACCGAGCGCCATCGAAATCAAAAGCACTGGTCGTCATTTTGCTGTAAAAAGAATGAAAAAGGGAGTGTTTTAGAAGTGTTTGATGAAATGGGTAAAAGAGAGTGGAGAGCAGAGAGAGAGAGATAGAGAGAGTAAAATGCGTGTGTAAATGTAAAAGATGAAAATCTTTTAACTGAGTATATATATGTATGCACGCGATCGACTGATGAAAAGATGATAGTGGGACACGTGGCAGTCCCTCAACGGTAAAAAAAATTGGTAGTGGAGCAGTGATTATTACTGTTGCGTGTAAACTTGTGTAACATAACAATTTCCGAGAAAACACAACAATCACCCGTGTTTTACTCCACTAAAGAATGCAAACAGATTTTTGTACCGTTTGAAAATAATATCTGATATTTACTGAAACAAATATTCATTTAATAAATTCTGAAGTCGATCAGAGATTGACTTGAACCAGAGTGTAAATAAATATCAGAGTATTCGACAATGACAAGATATATACACAAAATTTATCTGACGAGAGATGACATATCAAGAGTCTTCAGATAAGACAAATATTTATCCTCAGAGTGTACAAACATATATTTAAATTTAATCAATAATCACTCGAAGTCTTAAAATTTGTTAATCACAGATATGGAGTGTAAAGTGTGTGAATACACGAATCTAAGATTGACACAAAGATTGACAAAATTCTCAAGAATTTTAGAACGAACCAAATTATAAGAAAATTATTTAAACACTTCATTGACAACAAAGCCAACTATGGTATGGATCAGAGTTTAACATATGCTTCTCTTTATTGAATCATAGATGATCTTTAGAATGGAAACTTCTCAGGGCAAGTGAGTTATAACCATCATTAGATCAATTTTCCAGTGCCCAAAGTATTTCTCCAGTAATCAGAGAATGTGAAAGGTCCCCAAGAAAAATATTGCTTTTCTGATGCATATTGCTTAATACCAGCAATGCACTTGGATCTTTCCTGTTAGGTCCAATCAGACGTAGAAGGGGGGGGAGGGTTGAATACGTCTTAACCAATTTCTTCGATTTTAATTTAATTGCGGATAATTCTGTTTCAGTCCATGTTAAATCAATCGTAAATAAATAACTCCAGCAAGTCGGGGAATATTCTTGTATTAGAAATAATCCTCGGGTGCTACAAATTCCAACACAAGTGTCGGCTGCAGAGACTACAATCACTCTATTACAAACTCTCGATAAAAACGATATTCTAGATTAACTCTCGAGAATGTGTATAGTGTGTGCACTTACAAAGTGTGTAGTTGTTTTCAAATGAAAACATCAACCTCTATTTATAGGCTTTCCAACAACTAACCATGGTTAACGAGTTCGTCCTGGACGACTTGAGTTCGTCCTGGACGGATTCGATTTATAAAAATAAATCTAACTCCCAAGCATACTAGAGTTGGCGCCAATTACATATACATATACATATATGAATATGTATATGAGAGTTGCGCCAAAACAGTTGTATAAAGGAAAGTCAAAGTTTGCGCTTGGTCAAACTTTGCGCTTTCCAGGAGTAGGCTTCACTGTATCTTTAACTTAGAAGAATTCTTGCATTGAGACACTTGCGCTTTGGACACAGTTGGGGTCGCAACCTTTGACTTGGTCAAAGGTTGCGCTCCATCCCACTGTGTTGTCCTGTGACTTAGCCAATTTAGAGAATTGGCAAACTTGCGCCATTCTTCACTGAGAGGTCAAAGTCGCAAACTTTGACTAAGTCAAAGATTGCGCTTTGACCTTGGTTGCGCTTCTTCTTCACTGTATACAGTGGAGTACTTGGACAATTCTTGCCTTGGACTTCCACTTTGCACCATCATATATGTATATATATGTATATTATTAATTGTGTTAATTTAATTACCTGAAATATTTATATTCAGGTAATTCACAATTAATCTATATATATATATATATATATATATACATATACATATACATACCAATGAGTTCTTTTGGCATTCCATTCTGGAGTAGCTCGATTGACTTGATCAATTGATTCGTTGATCGAATCCACTGAATACTTTCGTACGTCCTGACGTCCTGTGCACTGGTCTGGTTCACGAACGACTCGAACTGAAATAATTTTTTGAATCCTTTGCTTGATAATATACTTGATCAGTCATTCCGGGTTAGGTGTTGCTTCGATAAATTTGATTATAAATAATCAAATTAAATATACTGGAATCTTCTGGTCTTTGATACTTGATCTTCAGGCAATCTTGATAGCAAAAACACATTGAACTTTATTCTTCACTGAGGCTTGAACATGTTAATGAACTTCTTTCAGTGGACGGATGCTCGTCTCAGATATCTTGATTGTCTTTGTCTGTTCGTATCGAATCTCCAACCTGTAGATTCCTATATTATACTTATGTATTGTTTCCTGTCTTTTGTTGTGTTGAGTTATCGTAATTACATTTACGTTACATTATGCTTTACATTTCCTAACACAAAATATCTAAGAACTCAAAGGAGTACTTTAGTTGGTTTTTGCTATTTTCTTTGTTTTTATTTTCTTTTCTGAATAGAAAAGGCATAATTTCGACTAATCCAGACTTAAGATTTAATGACTCTGTGCTCATATAGGGAATAAAGAAAATTCTACACTGATTACATATCTAAGATCTAAGAAGTAAGGCAGTCTAAGTGTCAGAGTAAGATCATGAAAGTTGTTAAATAAATTTCCACATCTGTAATGTCACAAATACCAGACTTTAGAATTATTTATGACTTAATTCAGGAATTTGCAACAAGTTCTTCACAGGAATGTCACTCAATTAGAGAAAAATCATGCAATCAGAGTTTGTCGAGTCAGAGTATAATCATCAGAGTTTATCATATCAGAACATAACCATCAGAGTTTAAATCAGAGAATATCCGAGTCAGTTATAACACATGCTTGTAACTGATAGTGATTACTGATATGTATTTAGATAACTAAGCAGAGTTTAGAGAGGACCAGAGATCATCCCTAGTTCATTTACAAGTCTTGTAAATGTTGCTTCAGCCAAAGGTTTGGTGAAGATATCTGCCAGCTGTTGATCTGTAGGGACAAAATGTAGTTCCACTGTCCCTTCCATTACATGTTCTCTGATGAAGTGATATCTGATGCTGATGTGCTTGGTCATTGAGTGCTGTACTGGATTTCCTATCATAGCAATAGCACTTTGGTTATCACAATAAATAGGAATTTGAGTTAAAGTTAACCCATAGTCCAACAGCTGATTTTTCATCCATAAAATCTGAGCACAACAGCTTCCTACAACAATATACTCTGCTTCTGCAGTGGATGTGGAGATTGATTTTTGTTTCTTACTGAACCAAGAAACTAGTCTGCCTCCAAGAAATTGGCAGCTTCCACTTGTGCTTTTTCTGTCTATTTTGCATCTTGCAAAATCTGCATCTGAGTAGCCAATTAGTGTAAAGTCTGATTCTCTAGGATACCAGAGTCCCATCTCAACTGTTCCCTTAAGATATTTGAAGATTCTTATAACTACTACCAGATGTGGTTCTCTTGGATCTGCTTGAAATCTTGCACAAAGATAGTAGCAAACATGATATCAGGTCTCCTTGCCGTGAGATATAGAAATGAGCCTATCATACCTCTGTAGTTAGTAATATCCATTGATGCTCCAGTGTCTTTATCTAACTTAGTGGCTGTTGCCATGGTAGTGGTGGCAGCTGAACTGTCCTGCATGCCAAATCTTTTAAGTAGGTTCCTGGTATATTTAGACTGATTAATGAAGATACCTCATCAGTCTGTTTGACTTGAAGTCCCAGAAAATAACTCATCTCTCCCATCATGCTCATCTGATATCTAGACTGCATAAGCTTTGAAAATCTTTCAAAGAGTTTAGAATTAGTGGAGCCAAAAATGATATCATCCATATAAACTTGAACTAAAAGCAGGTCTTTACCATGGTTGAGATAAAATAGAGTTTTGTCAATTGTACCTCTGGTGAATCCACTTTCTAAAAGAAATTGAGCCAGAGTTTCATACCATGCTTTTGGAGCTTGCTTTAGTCCATAGAGTGCCTTGTCAAGTCTGTAGACATAATCTTGAAATTTGGAGTCTACAAAACCTGGAGGTTGTTCAACATACACTTTTTCCTCCAGTTCCCCATTGAGAAATGCACTCTTCACATCCATCTGAAAAACTTTGAATTTCTTGTGAGCAGCATAGGCCAGAAAGATTCTGATTGCCTCTAGTCTTGCAACAGGTGCAAAGGTCTCATCATAATCAATTCCTTCTTGTTGAGAATATCCTTTGGCCACCAGTCTTGCTTTATTTCTGGTGATTATGCCCTCACTGTCAGTTTTGTTTCTGAACACCCATTTAGTACCAACTATAGATCTGTACTTGGGTCTTGGTACCAATGTTCAGACTTTATTCCTCTCAAATTCATTTAGCTCTTCTTGCATTGCTGTCACCCAGTCAGCATCTTGAAGAGCTTCCCCCACTTTCTTGGGTTCTGTCTTAGATAGAAATGAATGAAAAAGACATTCATTTACTGTTGCTGTTCTAGTTTGCACTCCTGCATCTGGATCTCCAATAATCAAATCTGGTGTATGAGACTTTGTCCACTTTCTTGCATGTGGCAGTTGACTTCTGGAATTTGATTCTCCCCCATAATCCATGCTATTTCCATTATCATTCTAATTCTCTGATGCTTCTCCCCCATGATTCATGCTGTCTTCATGAGTATTCTGATGTGCTGATGCTCCCCCTGAAGATGTGCTCTCATTATTTTCTGATAGTGATCTCTCAGAGTTTGATGAATCTGCATCAGAGTTTGTGTTGTCTGATAATATCTCATCATTTTCTTCCAAATGTTCATTGTCATAGTGCTCCCCCTCAACATGTGCATGAGGTTGATGATTTGGAATAACAGGCTTTGACATAAATTCAGAATCAGAGCTTATCAGATCAGAGAATGCTTCTTCATCTTCAAATTTCAGCTGGTCATGTTCATCATAATCTTCCAAGCCAGTTATCTTCTTGTCATCAAAAGATACATGAATAGATTCCATGACCACTCTTGTTCTCAGATTATAAACTCTGAAAGCCTTTGTTGACAGTGGATAGCCAACAAAAATTCCTTCATCAGCTTTTAAGTCAAATTTGGTCAGCTGTTCAGGATGACTTTTGAGCACAAAACATTTACAACCAAATATATGAAAGTATTTCAGATTTGGTTTTCTGCCTTTAACCATTTCAAATGGTGTTTTCCCATGCTTGTTTATCAGAGTTGCATTCTGTGTGAAGCAAGCAGTTTGCACAGCTTCAGCACAAAAATAAGTTGGCAATTTTGCTTCCACCTGCATGGTTATTGCAGCTTCTATTAGAGTCCTATTCTTTCTTTCCATTACACCATTCTGCTGAGGTGTTCCAGGTGCTGAAAATTCTTGTTCAGTTCCATTTGTCTTACAGAACTCTTCCATTTTAGAATTCTTGAACTCAGTGCCATTATCACTCCTGATGATCTTTACTGCATCTTTAGAACCATTATCCAGTTGTTTGACATGTTCAACCAGAAGAGATGATGTCTCATCTTTGCTGTGAAGAAAGTATACCCAAGTGTATCTGGTATATTCATCAACAATGACCAGAGTAAATCTTTTCTTTGCAATGGACATGACATTCACTGGTCCAAATAGATCAACATGTAGTAAGTGATAAAGCTCAAGAATTGAGGACTCAGTTTTACTTTTGAATGAGGATTTTCTCTGTTTTGCCTTTTGACAGGAATCACAGAGGCCATCTAGTGTAAATACTGATTTAGGCAGTCCTCTTACAAGATCTTTCTTCACCAACTCATTTATTTTGTTGAAGTTCAGGTGAGAAAGTTTCTTGTGCCAATTCCAGCTATCTTCAATACTAGCTCTACCTAGTAGACAAATTGCAGAGTTATCAGAGTTTAAGGATAGCTTGGCTTCATAGATATTATCATGTCTGTATCCTTTCAGAACAATTTTTCCAGTGCTTTTACTAACAACTTCACAGTGTTCTTTAAAGAAGTTGAAATGATATCCTCTGTCACAGATTTGACTTATAATTAGCAGATTGTGCTTAAGTCCTGAGACCAGAGCTACAGTTTCAATGATGACATTTCCAAGATTGATGTTGCCATATCCCAAAGTTTTCCCTATGTTGCCATCTCCATAAGAAACATTTGGGCCAGCCTTCTCCACAAATTATGATAGCAGGGCTTTATTTCCTGTCATATGTCCTGAGCATCCACTGTCCAGAACTAGGATGTTCTTCCTGTTGCCCTGCAATCACACAAACCACTAATGGTTAGTGTTAGGAATCAATAATTTTTGATGATAACATAAACATTTTGTAACATGTCTTACTTAGTATCTTCATCAAATTTCAGTTGTAATTGTTATATTTCTTGTCTTTGGGAATTATCAACGGATGGGTAGAATAGGATGGCTAATTGTAAATATCCAATGCCATGTAATTTTATCTAAGTGAAGGATATTCAACTGATGAGATGTAACTATTCAACTGATGAAGACTGGATCATGTTTCAACTGATGAAAACCAAGCATTCAACTGAAGACAAAGTATTCAACTGATGATGCTAAGGAATTCAACTGATGAGACTGGAACAGCATTCAACTGATGAAGTTTGTAATTAGTTCAACTGATGAGCCTAGCGCAACATTCAACTGATGAAGTCAAGAGCAGTTGAAAGTAACCAGAACTTTCAACTGATGAAGCAAAAAGCAGTTGAAAGTGACTAGAGTTTAAGTCTGACAAATCACATGGATCGAAAATCAGATGGATCGAATTACACTAAAATGGACATGGAAGCCTGATTAGGAAAATAAAGAAGAAGCAGAAACATTCTTATCTCATGCAATGCAATCTGGATCAAATCAAGATGATGGTCAAAGATGAAGACATCTCAGAAAGCATGCATAAGACAAAGATGTGCAGCATTGTTTTTAGATTAGTGTGCATTTTGTAATCTAGCTAAAAGCTTTGTAAAACTTGGAGTATATAACCAAGTTAGAAGCATCAGTTGAACTTGTTCGAATTACTTGAGAGAAAATCTGAGAGTTAGAATTTGTTCAAGTGATGAACCAGCAGCTGTGCGAATTGTAATCAATCCACAGATTCTTCTATATAAAATCTCACGGGTGGATCATTCAATCCACCCGTATTTTTAATACTTGGTGTTTTCTGTTTTATTGTTTTAAAGTGTATGTTCTTGAATCTTTTAAATTTGTAAAAGATTGTATTCAACCCCCCCTTCTACAATCTTTCTTATAGTTGGTGTAAAATAACAATTGGTATCAGAGCCAGGTTCCCAACAAACAGGGAAAAAGATCAACACTGCTAAAGAAAGATGGGTAAGAAGGATGCTGGAGTGAAGATTCCTGTTCTTGACAAGGACAACTACTTTCACTGGAAAGTGAGAATGCATTTGCATTTGTTGTCCATTGATGAAAGCTATGTGAACTGCATTGAGAAAGGACCTCATGTTCCAATGAAGGTCTGCACAAGCATGGGAGCTGATGGTGAAGATATGGTAGGTAAAATGATTCCAAAACCTAGCCATGAGTATTCTCAAGAAGATACTGAAGAAGTGCACAAGGACAAGAAAACCATGAACCTTCTGTTCAATGGTTTGGATCAAGAAATGATTGATAGTGTTATCAGCTGCACAAGTGCAAAAGAAGTTTGGGACACCATCAGGACCATCTGTGAAGGGAATGAGCAAGTAAGAGAAAACAAAATGCAGCTTATGATTCAACAATATGAGTCATTTCATTTCAAGTCTGGTAAAGGTTTGAGTGACACATCTAACAGATTTCAAAAACTGTGAAATGGTCTAAAACTTTTTGGAAGAGTATATCAAGTTAAGGATTCAAATTTGAAATTCTTAAGAGCTCTTTCCAAAGAATGGAAACCTATGACAGTCTCTCTCAGAAACACACAAGAATTCAAAGACTATACTCTTGAGAGACTGTATGGAACCTTGAAGACTTATGAGCTTGAAATGGAACAAGATGAAGAGATTGAGAAAAGCCAAAAGAAAGGGCATTCATCTGTGGCTCTAGTTGCATCTCTTGATGATGCTGTCAAGGACAAGGGAAACTCTCAAGTTGAAGAAACTGAGAAGTTGGTCAAAGAAGAGAGCTCAGAGTCAAGCAAAGGAAAAGGAAAAGAGAAAGATGTAGCTGATTCTAGTGAAGAAAGTGATGGAATTGATGAGCACCTAGCCTTCATGTCAAGAAGATTCTCCAAACTGAAATTCAAAAAGAATTTCAATTCTGCAAAATCATTTAAAGGCAATCCCAAGTCTGATAGAAGCATGGTTGACATATCAAAATTCAAGTGCTTCAACTGTGGGAATGCAGGTCACTTTGCAAATGAGTGCAGAAAGCCTAAAGTTGAGAATAGGTCAAGTGAAAACATTGACTATAAAAAGAAATATTATGAACTTCTCAAACAAAAGGAAAGAGCATTCATCACAAAGGATGATTGGGCAGCTGGGGATGATTCTGATGAAGAGGAGGAGTTTGTCAATCTAGCTCTAATGGACAACTCCACAGATCAAGAAGAAAACACTGGAAGCAGTAGTCAGGTATTCACTATAAACTTAGTTGAGTTAACTAAAGATGAATGCAATGCTACCATAAATGAAATGTCTACAGAATTGTATCATTTGCATGTTTCTTTAAAATCTCTCACTAAGGAAAATAGTAGGATTAAGGAGGCTAACACCTTTCTTAGTGACAAAAACAGTGCTTTAGAAGCTCAATTTATTGAGTTTGAGAAACTGAAAATTGAGTGTCAGACAGCCAAAGATGATCTCTTGGTTGTTCTGAAAAGAGAAGAGATCATAAGAAAACAGCTTGATAAGGAACAAAAGATTATTGCTAAATGGAAATCTGGGAGAGATGTTTCCACTAATATCATCAACATGCAAGGTAGAGAAACCTTTGTGGAGAATGAATGGAAAAGGAATAAGAAAGTTCTTGAGATTTCTGAGATCAGCTTAAGTGATGAGAATACTGATGATGATCATCAGTTGAAAAGTAAAGCCTCAACTGATGAAAGTCATCAGTTGAACAAAAACTCATCAGTTGACAAGAAAGTTCTCAAGAAACTTAATAAGAAATATGGTCATGTTAAAAAGAACTTTGTTAAAGGTGAGAATGATTCTTCTGAGACTAGTGAGAGTGTTAACAACACTCATAAGACCAAGAAGAAGTTGGATGCTAGTGAGCCTAAATCAGAAGAGACTAAAAAGAAGAAAGGAAATAGAAATGGTAAAATTGGAGTCAATAAGCACACTAATTACACACCCAATGCCAGTGCCCCTAAGAAAACTTGCAGTAAATGTGGTAGTGTAAATCACTTATCTGCTAATTGTAAAACTGTGATTGCTCATAAGTTATCATTGCCTATTCCTATGCCATATGTTCCTCACATGAACTTATCTGCTATAAACATGATGCCTGGTTTACTGCCTCATAATCCATATTCTCAGCCTAGCATGCCATATATGTTCAATCCATATTTCAATGCGTTTAACATGCCTCAATTCCATTCAAATTTGCATGGTATGAACAATGTATGCATGCCTCAAATGCCTGTGTTTAAAAACAATGTTGATGTTCCAATCTCTCCACCGAAACCAAAGATTGAACCAGTTCAATCCAAGGGAAAAGTTGAGAATGAGGGAAAAGCTGTTAAGACTAACAAATCTGGACCCAAAGCAATTTGGGTACCAAAATCAACTTGATCTATTTGTGAAATGTGTGTAGGGAAACCATAAGAAGAATTTGTGGTACTTGGATAGTGGATGCTCCAGGCACATGACTGGTGCTTCTTCCCTGCTCATAAAGTTTGTAGAGAAAGCTGGCCCTAGCATTACCTTTGGAGATGACAGCAAAGGATATACTATGGGATATGGCTTGATTGCAAAAGAGAATGTCATCATTGATGAAGTTGCATTGGTGTCTGGTCTTAAGCACAACTTGCTTAGCATCAGTCAACTTTGTGACAAAGGATACAAAGTAAATTTCACTCCTGCAGCCTGTGTTGTCACCAAAGGAGATGACAACAATGTGGTACTAATTGGACAAAGAAAAGGAAATGTGTATGTAGCTGACTTCAACTCTGTAAAGTTTGAATCTATCACTTGCTTTCTCAGTAAAGCAAGCTCAGATGACAGTTGGCTATGGCACAAAAGGTTGTCTCATTTAAATTTCAAGACTTTGAATGAGTTAGTCAAGAAGGATTTGGTGAGAGGTATACCAAAGCTGGAATTCTCCAAAGATGGTTTGTGTGGAGCTTGTCAGCAAGGAAAGCAAAAGAGAAGCTCTTTCAAAAGCAAATCTCTTTCATCAATTGTGAAACCTCTTCAGCTCTTGTATATGGATTTATTTGGACCAGTCAACATAATGTCCATTTCAAAGTAAAAATATTGCCTAGTGATTGTTGATGATTTTTCAAAATTTACTTGGACTTTCTTCCTGCATTCTAAGGATGAAGCGGAGAAAATCATTATCAATCATATCAAGGCATTAGACAACAATCCAGATATCAAAGTTGGAAGGATAAGGAGTGACAATGGAACAGAATTCAAGAATTCTGTGATGAAAGAATTTTGTGAAGAGAAGGGAATTATTCATGAGTTCTCTGCACCAAGAACTCCACAACAAAATGGTGTGGTTGAAAGGAAGAATAGAACTCTCATTGAGGCTGCAAGAACCATGATTAATGAAGCTCAACTTCCAACCTATTTTTGGGCTGAAGCTGTGAACACTGCTTGTTTTACTCAAAACATTTCTCTAATTACCAAACCTCACAACCTAACTCCTTTTCAACTCTTCAAAAGAAAGAAGCCAACAATTAGCTTTCTTCATGTATTTGGATGCAAGTGCTATGTTCTAAGAAATCAAGGTGAAAATCTTGGAAAATTTGAGGCCAAGGTAGATGAAGCTATTTTTGTTGGATATTCTGATGGAAAATCATTTAGAGTATACAATCTGAGAACCAACATTGTTATGGAATCAATTCATGTAGTTTCTGATGATAAAAAGATTCAAGGATTGACAGATGAAGGATTTCATGATAATCTCAGATTTGAGAATGAGGGTGAAGGTGATCTATATGACAGTGATGATGATTGTGATGACTCTGTTCAGAATGCTGGAATTAATCCTGGAATTAATATTCCAACTGATGAGACCTTGGTGCAAGAAACAACTGAAATTGGAAACTCAACTAAAGCATCAGTTGAAACTGCTTTGGAGGCTTCAGTTTAAACCCCTCAAGGATCATCAGTTGAAAGAATGTCTCAAAATTTTAATCAATCTAGAAATAATGAGATGTCAAATTTAGGGGGAGCTGTTAGGTCCAATCAGACGTAGAAGGGGGGGTTGAATACGTCGTACCAATTTCTTCGATTTAATTTAATTGCGGATAATCTTTGTTTCAGTCCATGTTAAATCAATCGTAAATAAATAACTCCAGCAAGTCGGGGAATATTCTTGTATTAGAAATAATCCTCGGGTGCTACAAACTCCAACACAAGTGTCGGCTGCAGAGACTAAAATCACTCTATTACAAACTCTCGATAAAACGATATTCTAATTTGACTCTCGAGAATGTGTATAGTGTGTGCACTTACAAAGTGTGTAGTTGTTTTCAAATGAAAACATCAACCTCTATTTATAGGCTTTCCAACAACTAACCATGGTTAACGAGTTCGTCCTGGACGACTTGAGTTCGTCCTGGACGGATTCGATTTATAAAAATAAATCTAACTCCCAGAACTTGAAATGGAAGTGGCGCCAGTTGTATATATATATATACATGTATCACAAACTTGCGCTTGAGAAAGTATATACATATATATGTGTGTGGTCAAAGATTGCGCCTCAGGGGAGTCAAACATGGCGCCACAGTTCATCAGTGTACAGACTTAGAAAAATTCTAAGTGTAGAAGTGAAGTTGCGCTTGTGTTTGGTCGGAGGCGCAACAATTGACTTTGGTCAAATGTTGCGCTT
Organism: Daucus carota subsp. sativus; assembly: GCF_001625215.2. Lineage (NCBI taxonomy): Eukaryota > Viridiplantae > Streptophyta > Magnoliopsida > Apiales > Apiaceae > Daucus > Daucus carota. The sequence goes on from NC_030388.2 coordinate 7,932,818, forward strand.
GACCATAGACAAACAAGGCGCAACTTCATGTTGCTTTGAGTACTTAGACAAATCTTCAACTTAGTTACACTGTGAAGAAGGGAAGCGCAGGTTTTGACTTCAGTCAAACCTGGCGCCTCATTCCTCCCACAGTGCAAATAGCAATGTTAGCGCAGGTTTTGACTTATGGTCAAACCTTGCGCCACATAGAGCATGTACACTGTCTATGACTTAGACAGAATTCACAAGCCTTCCATTTACACTCATATATATGTATATATATATAGTTAATTGTTTTTATTTAATTACTTGAATTTAATTGTATTCAAGTAATTCACAATTAAATATATATATATATATATATATATATATATATATATATATGGCAATTAAATCCATTGTCTTCTTCTGAACTGTTTAATTGACTTGATCAATTAATCCGTTGATTAAATCCACTGAATTCTTTCGTACGTCCTGACGTCCTGTGCACTGGTCTGGTTCACGAACGACTCGAACTGAAATGATTCCTTGAATCCTTTGCTTGATAATATACTTTGATCAGTCATTCCGGGTTAGATGTTGCTTCGATAAATTTGATTATAAATAATCAAATTAAATATACTGGAATCTTCTGGTCTTTGATACTTGATCTTCAGGCAATCTTGATAGCAGAAACACATTGAACTTTATTCTTCACTGAGGCTTGAACATGTTAATGAACTTCTTCCAGTGGACGGATGCTCGTCTCAGATATCTTGATTGTCTTTGTCTGTTCGTATCGAATCTCCAACCTGTAGATTCCTATATAATACTTACGTATTGTTTCCTGTCTTTGTTGTGTTGAGTTATCGTAATTTCATTTACGTTACATTATGCTTTACAATCTCCCCCTATTTGATTGTTAGAGTTCGACAAGCAAATCCTTTAAGAGGATAACTCAACTGACACAAAGAAAAAGCATACTAATTTAAACAGGAAATAATACTAAGTACAGTCTGGATTATATCTTACAATTTCCAGAAATCAAAAGTAAATACAAGCAGCCATTGTTCCTTTAGCCTGAACTAATCTCTCCTTGGTTTCTTGGCTCTTGCATTAATCAGCTTTTGCTCTTCTCTTCTCTTTGCAGCTTCCTCCTCTTTCTTCTGAGTGAGTTTGTTCTCAGTTTCTTCAATCCTAGCAGTGATGGTACTCAGTGCCACTTGCTCTAGTGTGTTCTCAGGTGGAGGTTGCTCTAGATTCTTCTTCATATTCTCTAATGTTTGGACATGAACCATTTTCTTCAACTTCTTAAAGGTGACATTCATCTCCATACCTTCAATTTTCATGATGATTCTTGATGGATGAGCACGAACCCTTGAAGTGTTATGGACAGTCTCTACAGCTTTTCTTATCTCTAGAAGATCAATCAAATCTTTGAGCACACTCTTGTCTTCTTTCACAACTGATAACTTGACAGCAGCAACAGCACGAATGATTCTTTTGTAAGAGAATTTTCCAATCTCTGTGAGTGGTATAGCAGTGGCCTCAGAGTCTTTCTTCTTTTTGAATATCACAAAAGTAGGATTGTAAGTGACAACAGGTGCTTTTGGATTTTCAGGAATTTCAGGATTGAGTGGAGGCAGTGGATATGGTGGTTGACGATTGATTGCTGATAAGTCTAAGTCTCTCAGAGCAGCAAAGTTCAGACGATAGGCATATAGTAGTTCTGCAGTTAGTCTTCCCTTGCTAGTCCTTGAGCATTTCTCCCTGACTTGAGTTTCCAGATATTTCAGTATACGAGGATTGTATGTTGACAATGCTTCATCAGTGAGTCCAATACTCTGAATCATACCATCCTTGAAATACTTGATAACTGAAGGTTTGTCATGAATTTCAACTCCAATATCAGTGATCCATTCTTCCACCATATCTCTGAACACTTCATTATGCTTTCTACCGGTTGAGATGATCTTATTTCTTACCACAAACAGCTCAGTTAAAGATAGATCTCTGAGAAACTGACTTGACACATGCTTGAGTCCATGGCCTTCTCTTTGTAGCTCAAATGACATGTTTACCATCCATCCTCTTCTGGGAAGCACAGCAACAGACACAGTAGAAATGATATCATTTAACACCTCGTGATAATCATGTAAATCCTTGTAATTGTTCCTGAAGGAGTCAAAGATATCTTTCACTTCGTCATCATTGTTTTCTTGAGTGACCTCTGGAAAATCAAACACAGATCTAGCAATGTCCCATTCAGATCCATCTTTATGTAAGTTGGCAAGTCTCCTTTCCCTTCGAATTCGTCTTTGATTTTCTAACTTCTCCCTTGCTCTCCTTTGCTCAGAATAATCCTTAGAAACATCAGCAATGTCTTGTGGATTTGCAATTTCAAATTCTTGAGGAGGGAAGATGTCATTGTGATATGCAAGTTCATCAGCAAAGACTTCATTGTCTGGGATTTCTCCTTCTTCCAGATCATCATTCTCAGCACCAACCATCCTTATTATTCTATCATCCATAAACTCAGGGATGTATTCATCATGACTGTAACTGAATTGATGTTTAAGAGCAGAATCAATCAGTTCTTCAGACACCCCTGTGATCACCCTTTTTCCCTTTGCTTTTTCTGCTGCTCTCTCCCTCTCAATTGAGTAATCCTCTCTGGAAAGTTGAGATGCCAGCAATTTAGCTTCAAGAGCAGCCAACCTTTGTTCCATTGTTGATTTGATTTCCACTAACTCCTCCCGTAGAACAAGATTCTCAGCTTCAAGATGTTGAACTTTGAATTTCAGAGCTTCAAATTCTGTCACAGATACAGTTGGAATAGCAGATTCAATTGTAGGTGGGGCTGTTGGGTTCTCACTTGTTCGTTCTGTAGGTGTTTCTCTCGTTTCACTCAAAGCTAGAACACTCAGTGGGTCAGAGGGTTTCTGTATATCAAGTTCTGTTGGTGTTTCCCTCTCACTCAAAGAAGTTCCAGCAGCCTTAGATGTACCTGCAGAAGAAATCTTCTTAGCCTCTTCTAGAGAGGTCACAGAAGGTGCAATGAAGGTTCGTGAGCCTTCGTCCTCAGTTTCCTCGTCAGATGAATCTGAGTCATTAGAAACAAGTTGCCAACTACTCGAAGGTAGTGAGTCCTTTGATGGATCCTGAGTTGGAATATCAGGGTGGGTAGACACAGGGCTCGAAGGATGTGATCCTTGAATAGGCGAAGCACCCTGGTTTCCCACAACTGCCTTTGACGGCGAATGACTTTGTGACAAGTCCTCTATAACTGGCACACTTCCTGAAATGAAGGGCTCAGAAATAGATTGCCGTTCACCTTCGAGAGGTGAAGAGTCCCTTAAGGGATCTGGGAATGTTCCTCCCAGGGGGGTAGACAAGGATGGAGAATTTGGCAATTCATCCAAGTTTCCCCCAGAAGCCTGTGAAGGCACTTGACCCTGAATAGGATCAGAAACAACAGTGTCTATCCCTGACATGGACGACAAAGTGTTAGCAACCGTCAATTCTTCAACTGTGTGTGCAACCTCACTGTGCATTGTAATATCATGTGGCTGAGGTGGTGAAGAAATAGACATATCTGCAGTTGTCTCAGGTTCTATTCTCCTTTCCTGACTAGGAGACAGAGCTGCAGTTTCAGAAACAACCTCCTTTTGTGGTGCACTTGAGGCACTTTCTCCCTCTCTCTCAGAAATAATAAGTGGTTGGATGAGGGGTAGAGTAGATGCTTCAGGTGTTTGTGAAGTGGTGCCTTGGTTATGAATTTGGGGGATTTCAAATTCATTGGCACTTGTGATAGGTGGTGAAAGCTGATTGGAATCCAAAAGATTCTGAACCCAATCAGGTGCACTGAAAGACAAGTTGTCAGAGTCAGAAGGGATACCTGACTGTAGCAGTGGATTGTAAGTGTTTTTGAAGAGTTCATCAATATCCACCATCACATCAGTAGAAGGTGCAGCTGCAGTGGTTTGAGCAGGACTATCCACTTCATCCTCAGAATCAGTGGAATTATCCTGCAAGGAATCCTCACCTTCAGATTGAGCATTGTTGTCAGAGGATGTTTCTGCATCTTCCACTATCACTTCTTCTGCAACTTGAGAAGTTTGAGCCTCAGGATTATTGGCTTGACTAATTGGCTCAGTAACTTCTTCAGCTTGTGTTTCAGGGGCTTCCTCCTCAGGAACTACTGGATCAGCAACATTCTGAATATGTGGTGGAGGCAAGTTTTGATTGTTCAGGAATTCTTGCATTGCCTCCGGAAGAACCACATCCTCATTGTTGGTGTAGTTTTGATGGTTTTCCAGCATAGAGATCACCCTGGTAGTCATGGAAGAGCATATAACATTGTCTATATTGGGATAGACAGCTCTTTCAGCAGGAGTAAGCAGTTGGTTCAGCACTATCTGGAAGAACCGAGGATAAAGAAGTACATTCCTGTTCTTCCTTAAGGAGTCTTGAAAAGCTCCCATGATTAGATGTCCCAGATTTATCCTTCTATTCTGTGCTATGGCAATTCCAATTTCTTGGTTGAAATTAGTGATTCCATGGAACCCTCCAGATTTTGGTGCAAATACATGAGAAATGGAATTAAAGAAGAAATTCCATTCTCGAGGTAAATGCTTGACGTACATCTTTCCTGGAAGATCACCATTCTCCCTCTGGCAGTGAATAGCAAAGAAAAAATTTGTTCTTTCAGCCCTGTCTGGAACAGCTTCAAAGTTCTCTGTTGGAAGTTGCAGAGCAGTGTTCAGGGTGTTCTCGGTAATTGACAGCGTTCGTCCCTGAATTTGACAAGTAATACCAAGTACCTGTCCTGCATTCACAACAGAAATAGAAGACAAAAAAACTCGTAGAAGAGATTTGTTAAGATACACTGACTCTGTCATAGCAAATCTAGCAAACGAATATTCAGACATATATCGAATCCAGCGTCGATATTTCGCTTGTGTAATTAAATTATTATTCTCAACAATTGTGAAATTTGTTTTCGGAATCTCAAAATTTGCAGCCATTTTTAATTAAAATTAAAAATGATTATAAATTTCGTTTCACGAATAAACACGAACAAATATTCACTTTATGTCACGAAAATAATTAATTAATAACGCTCCGTAAAACCCTAATTCCAAGAATTTTAGAATTTGATGAAATTCAAATATGTTATACTTCTCGAAATTCTAAGAATTATGGGATCGGCTTCGCAAATTATGGACACTAAAAACTTGTTCAAATCAGTCCAAGAAGTTTAAAGGTTTCGAAAAACCCTTTCGAAAAACGACGATGGATCGTAATAAATCTGGTATGACTAGAAAGCTCTTGTCAGTGGGATCTCAAAACTACTCTCAGAATCCGAAATGGACGAGATTTGTGAGAGTGGTGTTCGATCAAAGAAACACGAACTCGGCAGTTTGAAACAGTGGGAGTGTTCTTCTCGTGTAAGTATGTGCGTATATCTATCAGTAATCGAGAGAGAAAAGAGTCAAGTGTGACTCTATATACATACAGTGTAAACCGAGGCGCAAGTTGGTTAAAGACCAACTTGCCCTCCATTGTATATACTGATGAGATACAAAGGCGCAGCTATTGAAATTACAAACGTGCCCCTCATACATGTACTGTATGAGGCGCGACATTGTACTTGGAGAAAAAAACACGCAGAGGAGTATACAAAGAAGTCGTGGGCGCAACATTTGACTTTAGTCAAATGTTGCGCCAAGATATCACTGTATAGTCGTTGTACTTGGGAGAAACAGAGTGAATCTTCACATACATATACAGATTAATCAAAGGGGCGCAACGTTTGACTTGGTCAAATGTTGCGCCTGAGATCAATTAATAGCTGTATATGTACTTAGAAGAAATTTAAAACATATTTCACCCAAACAACATGTCAAATTATCAAATGTATTTTGATTAAATTCAAAATAATCCAACAAATTGATATCACAATTAAATCAAATAAGTTTTAACTAAACCAAGATTCAGTCACTAAATATTTAATAAATTATGCTGCAAATATTTTAATTAAGATCTAATTAATGGAAAACTTAATATTATTTGAATTGCTTCAAATCCATTAATCAAATATAATTAAAATATGAATTAAATAACTACTAATATTCATTAATTGAATATAAGCACTTAAATAATTCAAGAAAATTAATTCTAAATATCTACCACTTAGCAATTAATCACATAATCACATAAAGTCATGCAAATCATATAGATCAAGGCAAATAATTAAAACTAATTAACAACTAATTATGTAAAATACTGGATGCACTTTGTAAATTCACAAGTCCTGAAAATATGTACATTTTAAAACTTGTGAGCTTACGAACAAATTGCAGTTAATCCTTGTCTAATTAATTAGACATATTTAACATCCCAAGTTCACCAACCAATCTAGAGAAAGTGGATTCGTCTAGTGGTTTAGTGAAGATGTCTGCAATTTGTTGATCAGTAGGTACAAAGTGTAACTCTACTGTTCCATTCATGACATGCTCGCGAAGGAAATGATACCTGATATCAATATGCTTTGTCCTGGAGTGTTGAACAGGATTGTTGGCAATGGCAATGGCACTCGTGTTATCACACAGAATCGGAATTTTATCCAACATGAGTCCATAATCTTGTAGTTGATTCCTCATCCACAAGATTTGAGCACAACAACTTCCAGCGGCTATGTATTCAGCTTCCGCTGTAGACGTAGACACGGAGTGTTGCTTCTTGCTATACCATGACACCAACCTTCATCCAAGAAACTGACAGCTTCCTGAAGTACTTTTCCTATCAATCTTACATCCTGCAAAGTCAGAATCTGTATAGCCAATCAGATTAAAACCTGTATCTTTAGGGTACCAAATCCCTAGATTGGGGGTTCCCTTAAGATACCTAAAAATACGTTTAACAGCTATAAGATGTGACTCTTTAGGATCAGCCTGGAATCTAGCACATAAACAAGTTGCGAACATGATATCTGGTCTACTAGCAGTTAAGTATAAGAGAGAGCCAATCATACCTCGATACTTCGTGATGTCAACTGACTTACTAGATTTGTCCTGATCAAGTTTGACAGCAGTTGGCATAGGGGTTTTGGCAGGAGATGCTTCTTCCATTCCATATTTCTTCAGAAGATCCTTGATGTATTTAGATTGGCAGATAAAAATACCGTCAGGCTTCTGAATAACTTGAAGTCCTAGGAAGAAGGACAATTCTCCCATCATGTTCATCTCATACTTGCTCTGCATTAACTTAGCAAATCTTTCGCACAAAAGATCATTAGTAGAACCAAATATAATGTCATCGACATATACTTGTACAAGAATTATATCATCCTTATGCTTTTTATGGAAAAGAGTTTTATCGATGATACCTCTGGTGAAACCATTTTCAAGTAAGAACTTGGAAAGAGTGTCATACCAGGTTCGAGGGGCTTGCTTCAGGCCATAGAGTGCTTTAAAGAGAAAGTATACGAAGTCTTCAAATTCTTTGTCTTCAAACCCAGGGGGTTGTTCAACATAGACTTCCTCTTCCAGATCACCATTCAGGAATGCACTTTTCACATCCATCTGATATACTTTGAAGTTGGAGTGTGCTGCAAATGCTAAGAACATCCTGATTGCTTCAAGCCTAGCAACTGGAGCATAGGTTTCATCATAATCAATTCCTTCTTCTTGTGAATAACCCTTTGCAACCAGTCTTGCCTTATTCCTCGTAACAATACCATCTTCATCCAGTTTGTTTCTAAAAACCCATCTAGTGCCAACTATAGATTTTCCTTTAGGTCTTGGCACCAGCTTCCAAACTTTCTGCCTTTCGAATTGATTGAGTTCTTCCTGCATTGCAGATACCCAATCTGGATCACTTAGAGCCTCTTCAACTTTCTTTGGTTCTATCTGAGACAAGAATCCAGCAAAGTTGCATTCATTCTGAGTTGCTCTTCTAGTCTGCACTCCTGTGTCTGGATCACCAATGATTTGTTCAACAGGATGGTCTCTACTCCATACCCTTTGTCTTGGTAGATTCAATCTTGATGATTCACCAAAATCATAGTTGTGTTGAGTGTGATGACTAGTGGATCCACTTTGACTTACTCCCCCTGAGCTGATGTAGATTCTATTTGATGATCCTCCACTTTGACCACTGTGACCATGATGATCATTTGTATTGTTACCAATACTTCCTCCAGATGGTTCAGGATTAGCATTTCCTTCATTTGTATTAGGTTCCCTTATGTCAGCTTCAGGTTGATCTTCTCCTAAATAGATGTCTTCTAAATTCTCAAACTCCAGAGAATCAGATTCATTTTCCTTTTGGAGACTTGGGAGTTTGGTATCATCAAATCTTACATTGATGCTTTCAATCAGCTTATCGTCATTGATCAGATAAACCCTGTAGGCCTTAGACTCCAAAGAATAACCCAGAAATATGCCTTCTTCAGCTTTGGCATCAAACTTTCCCAAATGCTCTTCTTTTAACACAAAGCATTTTGCACCAAACACATGAAAGTAACTCAGTGATGGTTTTTTGTTGGCCATTACTTCATAAGGAGTCTTATCCAAATCCTTGTTAATCAGGGTACGATTTTGAGTGTAGCAAGCAGTGCTTACAGCTTCAGCCCAGAAATAGATTGGAAGTCTTGATTGACTAATCATAGTCCTTGCTGCTTCAATCAAGGTTTTGTTCTTCCTTTCTACGACACCATTTTGCTGTGGAGTCCTTGGAGCTGAATACTGACGGGAGATGCCCTTATCAGTACAGAAGTCATTAAGAACAGCATTACGAAATTCTGTTCCATTATCTGATCTGATTGCCCTTACTGGCAGATTTGCTTCTTTTTCAATCTTCTTGTTATGATCAATGATGACGAGTGCTGCTTCATCCTTTGAATGTAAGAATAATACCCATGTGTATTTTGAGTAGTCATCGACGATCACAAGAGCATATCTTTTCCTTGATATAGAAGGAATGTTGACTGGTCCAAACAGATCCATATGAATCAGTTGAAGGGGTGAACCAATATCAGTCATGCCTTTGCTCCTGTGTGATGCTTTCTTCGACTTCCCTTTTTCACATGCATCACAGAGTCCTTCTTGACAGAATTCTTTCTGTGGCAATCCTCTCACAAGTTCCCTTTTGACTAAAGAGTTCATAGTCTTAAAGTTCAAGTGTGAGAGCTTCCGATGCCATAACCAACTATCATCAGCAGAGGCCTTGGTTTAGAAACACTTGACCTCCCCCTTACTTGCTGAGTCTATGTCGGCTATAAACAAACTTGATTTTCTTACACCACGGAGTGTAAGATCCTTGTTCTTCCGGTTCTGGATTAAGCAAACTTCCTTCTGAAAGATTACATCGTATCCTTTGTCACAGAACTGACTGATACTCAGTAAGTTGTGCTTGAGTCCTTCTACCAGAGAGATATCTTCAATGATGACATTTCCAACTTTCAGCTTACCATATCCCGTTGTAAATCCTTTGTTGTCATCTCCAAAGATTACAATTGGGCCGGTTCTCATCACCACATCTGTGAGCAGGGACTTTTCTCTAGTCATGTGTCTTGAACAACCACTATCAAGAACCCACACAACTTTACCTTTCCTTCCTGTGCCCTGCATTCACAAATGGATTAAACTTTCTTTGGTACCCAGACATTCTTGGGTCCAGGTGGTTTAGTAGAAACAGGATTATCAACAGAAACTGGTTTAGCATGTGCTTGTTCAGGGGTGACTGGACTCTTCTCCTTTTTAGTCTTAGCAGAAGTGCTTTTAGACTTGGAGTTGGGAGTTTCCTTCTTCTTAGAAGGACTAGCAGTCTTTGCCTCAGGGGCAACCGAAGGTGCAGGCATATTCATATTCATTGCAGATGGTGCAGAAAAAGATGCATTCAACATGGTAAAGCATGCAGACATCATATTCATAGCACATAGCATACAACCTACTCTACCACATGGCAAATGAACATCATTCATGTTAAAAGTATTAGGCATGCTAGAAACAGAATTATCTACCTTAATCATTTTACATGCATGAGTAAGATGATTAGTAGAGTTGCAGTTATTACAAACCTTTCTAGCATTAGAATTCCTAGAGTTGGTGTTCTTAGGATCTAACTTGCCATTTCTGTTGTTCTTCTTCTTGTTGGAACTAGTACTTCCTAATCCAGTTTTATCTGAGTCATCTCTGACTTGGGAATTAGAAGGTACATCTTGTGATTCCTGTTTTACTTGAGGCTTAACAACTTCCTCATTTTTCAACTCTTCCTTGATGACAAGGTCTTCTTCTATCAGAGGTTCTGTTTGTGCCTTTCTAAAGATAGGGGTCTTGGTGTTCTTCAGAATTTTAGGTATATTTGTTCCTTCAGGAGCATTCTCAGTTCCTGCTGAAACAAATATGCCTTCATTCTCTTTTCTCTTCTTTCTTTTAGCACTTTCCAAAGAACTATAGTCAAGGCCAATAGCAACTTTCTTATCAACCCTTTGACTATCCAAGATCTCTTTCTGTAGAAAAGAAGAATTCTGATAGGCCCTAAGCTTAGTTTCTAGGTCAGCAATCTGAGACCTAAGGGACTCCTCAATTTCTGCACTACACTTCTCCTTATTCTCTAGATATTCAATTCTATCTTTAAGGTTAGTGTTCATGAGTTTCTCTAAAGCTAATTCATCTACTCTTTCTTCAAGTTTAGCTATCTTTAGAGAGAGACTACAGTTATCTGATTCTGAAGCTAATAAACTAGTGTGCAAGTTATACATCTCTTGACCTAATTCATTTATAGTCTTTTTATAATCAGCAGTAGTCATGTCATCAACAGAAATTTCAGGAGATACCTGAGATGGAGATTCCTCGACAGTGTCAGCCATTAATGCAAATGCATAATTGCTCTGGACAGGTTCATCATCAGAATCTGTGTCATCCCAGCTTTTTCCCTCAGCAATGTAAGCCCTTCCTTTGTGCTTGGCCACCATTGCTTCCAACTTAGCTTTTAGCTTCTCATTCTCTTTCTTCAGATCCTCATAAGAATTCTTCTTATCATATGAGTTGCTTCTTTCTCTGACAGGAGCCGCTTTGGGTTTCCTGCACTCTGTTGCAAAGTGCCCTAAGTCATTGCAGTTGTAGCATCTGACCTTGCTCTTGTCATACATGTTTGGTTTGAAACTGCCAGTACTCTTTGACCCTGACCCTGAGTATCCTCCTTTACCCTGAAACTTGTTCCCTGAAGCTTTCTTGTACCGGGGGTTCTTCCTGAACTTGATATGCTTGAACCTTGCAGCCATATAAGCCATTGACTTATCTTCCAGCTGCTCCAGCTCTTCCTGAGTGTAGAACTCATCCTCCGGTTCTCCAGAAACTTCATCAATTTCAGCTTCTACAATCTCAATATTGGTAGAAGGATAGTCAGCTTTGATGGATGAACAATCACTCTGAGCAACAGTGTGATCATTGATACCATATTCAACTAATTGTTGATAACCAAAGTATGGTTGATCAGCAATAAGTGCAGTGGTCTTCTATAAGGCCATACTCTTGGATTCTGTTGATCCACCACCATATATGATCTTTCTTTGTTCAAGTTCCATCTCAAACGTCTTCAGTTTTCCAAACAGCTTTTCCAAAGTCATAGTTCTGAAGTCGCTTCTTTCCCGGATGGTCTCTGTCTTTACAACTAGATGGGGTGGCATCACAAATGAGAACTTTCTGTTAATCTCTTTCTGTGGATAAGTCTTTCCATGTAGGGTGAGTTCATTCAACAACAGCATGAACCTTTCATAGATTTGAGAAATGTTCTCTCCAGGTATTGCCTGAAATGCTTCATATCTGGCAATTAGCATATCGTATCTGTTTTCCCTGACTTCTTCAGATCCCTCCATCAATGCCTCTATAGTGTCCCACATCTGCTTTGAAGTTTTCAGACTTAGTATCAGATGTGTCATAGTCTTGGTCATTGATTCAACAATTATGAGTTGCAGATTATGGTCATGTGCAATATACTCCTTATCAGTCTCAGTGTATTCGCTTTTCTCTTTGGGAACAGACTTCTGTGGAATACGAACACCATTTTCAACAGATTCAGGAATAATCTTCATAGGCAAAAATGGACCATTTTCCAGAATCCCAATGTACATGGGATTAGCAACTCTGATGTACAGCAACATCTTCATCTTCCAGTTGTTGTAGTCATCCTTGTCAAATGGAGGTACTTTGATTCCTAACTTGTGTGTCGACATTGTTTATCAGATAAAATTACGATTATACGGACAGCTAGCTTTTCAGATTGGTTACGGATCTCAGATCTGTATATCGATCAGCTAAGCTCTGATACCAATTGTTAGGTCCAATCAGACGTAGAAGGGGGGGGGGGGGTTGAATACGTCGTACCAATTTCTTCGATTTAATTTAATTGCGGATAATCTTTGTTTCAGTCCATGTTAAATCAATCGTAAATAAATAACTCCAGCAAGTCGGGGAATATTCTTGTATTAGAAATAATCCTCGGGTGCTACAAACTCCAACACAAGTGTCGGCTGCAGAGACTACAATCACTCTATTACAAACTCTCGATAAAACGATATTCTAATTTGACTCTCGAGAATGTGTATAGTGTGTGCACTTACAAAGTGTGTAGTTGTTTTCAAATGAAAACATCAACCTCTATTTATAGGCTTTCCAACATCTAACCATGGTTAACGAGTTCGTCCTGGACGACTTGAGTTCGTCCTGGACGGATTCGATTTATAAAAATAAATCTAACTCCCAGAACTTGAAATGGAAGTGGCGCCAGTTGTATATATATATACATGTATCACAAACTTGCGCTTGAGAAAGTATATACATATATATGTGTGTGGTCAAAGATTGCGCCTCAGGGGAGTCAAACATGGCGCCACAGTTCATCAGTGTACAGACTTAGAAAAATTCTAAGTGTAGAAGTGAAGTTGCGCTTGTGTTTGGTCGGAGGCGCAACAATTGACTTTGGTCAAATGTTGCGCTTGACCATAGACAAACAAGGCGCAACTTCATGTTGCTTTGAGTACTTAGACAAATCTTCAACTTAGTTACACTGTGAAGAAGGGAAGCGCAGGTTTTGACTTCAGTCAAACCTGGCGCCTCATTCCTCCCACAGTGCAAATAGCAATGTTAGCGCAGGTTTTGAATTATGGTCAAACCTTGCGCCACATAGAGCATGTACACTGTCTATGACTTAGACAGAATTCACAAGCCTTCCATTTACACTCATATATATGTATATATATATATATAGTTAATTGTTTTTATTTAATTACTTGAATTTAATTGTATTCAAGTAATTCACAATTAAAAATATATATATATATATATATATATATATATATATATATATATGGCAATTAAATCCATTGTCTTCTTCTGAACTGTTTAATTGACTTGATCAATTAATCCGTTGATTAAATCCACTGAATTCTTTCGTACGTCCTGACGTCCTGTGCACTGGTCTGGTTCACGAACGACTCGAATTGAAATGATTCCTTGAATCCTTTGCTTGATAATATACTTTGATCAGTCATTCCGGGTTAGATGTTGCTTCGATAAATTTGATTATAAATAATCAAATTAAATATACTGGAATCTTCTGGTCTTTGATACTTGATCTTCAGGCAATCTTGATAGCAGAAACACATTGAACTTTATTCTTCACTGAGGCTTGAACATGTTAATGAACTTCTTCCAGTGGACGGATGCTCGTCTCAGATATCTTGATTGTCTTTGTCTGTTCGTATCGAATCTCCAACCTGTAGATTCCTATATAATACTTACGTATTGTTTCCTGTCTTTGTTGTGTTGAGTTATCGTAATTTCATTTACGTTACATTATGCTTTACAGGAGCTTTCCAACATGGAAATCTGAACTTCAACAGTGAAGCAACATCATCAAGACAATCACTTCCACCTCAAAAAAAATGGACAAAGGATCATCCTTTTGAGTTAATCATTGGAGATGCAAATGCATCTGTACAAACAAGAAGAGCTACTCAAGATGAATGTTTGTATAGTGCATTCCTTTCACAGGATGAACCAAAAGTAATAGAAGATGCTCTCAAAGATGCTGATTGGGTTCTTGCCATGTAAGAAGAATTAAATCAATTTGAGAGAAACAAAGTTTGGAAGCTGGTGCCCAAGCCTAAGAATAGAACAATTGTAGATGGATGAAAATGGAGTTGTCACCAGGAACAAGGCAAGGCTTGTGGCTAAAGGATACTCTCAATCTGAGGGAATTGATTTTGATGAAACATTTGCACCAGTTGCAAGATTGGAAGCCATAAGAATTTTCTTGGCCTATATGATGCTCATGCAAATTTCAAAGTTTATCAAATGAATGTCAAAAGTGCTTTTCTGAATGGTGAACTGGAAGAGGAGGTGTATGTGAGTCAGCCTCCTGGTTTTGAAGATCCAGAATTTCCAGAGTATGTTTACTTTTTATTAAAAGCACTTTATGGACTAAAGCAAGCACCAAGGGCATGGTATGACACTCTATCTCAATTCTTGTTAGATAATCATTTTTCCAGAGGAACTGTGGATAAAACACTATTTTACAGAATTTTAAATGGTGCCTTTATTCTGGTTCAAATTTATGTAGATGATTATAATTTTTGGTTCTACAGATGAAAGACTTTGCAAAAAGTTTGCTAATTTAATGCAAAGTCAGTATGAAATGAGCATGATGGGAGAGCTCACCTACTTTCTTGGTTTACAAGTTAAAAAAGTAAAGGAAGGTATAATCATAAATCAAACTAAGTACATCTATGATTTACTTAAAAAGTTTGATTTAATGGATTACAAAGAAGCTAAGACTCCCATGCCAACAGCCACCAAATTAGAGTTAAGTCTTAATGAGAAATCTGTGGACATCACTAATTATAGAGGCATGGTTGGTTCTCTTTTATATCTGACAGCTAGTAGACTAGATATTATGTTCTCTACATGCCTCTGTGCTAGATTTCAATCTGATCCTAAAGAATCACATCTTATTGCTATAAAAAGAATATTCAGATATCTTAAGGGAACACCAAATCTTGGTATTTGGTACCCTAAAGACTCTGGATTTGATCTAATTGGATATTCAGATGCTGATTTTGCAGGATGCAAAATTGATAGAATAAGTACAACAGGCACATGTCAATTTCTTGGTGATAGGCTGATTTCTTGGTTTAGCAAAAAGCAACACTCTGTATCAACCTCTACAGCTAAGGATGAATACATTGCAGCTGGAAGCTATTGTGCACAAATATTGTGGATGAGAAATCAATTACTTGATTATGGTTTAAATCTCTCAAAAATCCCAATATTTTGTGACAACACCAGTGTTATTGCTATAACTGAAAATCCAGTACAACACTCATGAACCAAGCATATTGACATCAAATACCACTTCATAAGAGAACATGTGATGGCTGGTACTGTTGAAATGCATTTTGTTCCTAGTGAAGAACAAATTGCAGACATTTTCACAAAGCCTCTTGATGAATCCACATTTACAAGGTTGGTAAGTAAATTAGGTATGTTAAATTTCTCCTAATTTATAGTGAATTTTTCTGTAATTTGGCAGCCAGAATTTAATTAATTTTGATTTATCAAAATTAAGTTAGTTATAATTCTGGATAAAATCTGTAATATTTCAACTGATGAACTAGTGAAATTGTTTCAACTGATGTTTGAAACAATACCCTCTTGTTTTGTTTTTCATTCAACTGATGACACTAGTTGAAAACACTTTCAACTGATCATCATCAGTTGAATAGGAAGTTTAAAGAGGCGCTTATTTCATTCGTTGAAAATATTATTAAATCTAAGCCGTTGAAATTTCTTTTATCTCTCTCCTGCTTTATACACACGATCGTGTGTGTAATTTTTGTAGAGTTCAATAAGAGTAATTTCTTCTCAACGGTAATTTCTCAGCCAATCACAGCCCCCTTCTTCTTCTCAACCTATTGTACATATACATGATCTTACCATATCTACTACTCAAACACAATCCCCAACCTCTTCTGTGGATGTGGAATTAATCCACACCACACTTGTAAATTCTCCATCTTTGGAGTTCTTGGAGAAGCCCCCTTCTGAGATTGATCATCATCATTTTGATGATTTGTTGGATCAATCTCATCAAAATTATTCTACTGTGACAATGTGCTCTGTGGATTTACATGCAAAATCAGTCACCACAGACTCAACTGTCACAGCTTCTAAGCCTATTTCTTCATTATCTTCAACTGATCTCCTTCATCAGTTGAATAGTGTGAATAGTGTTTGTCCTTCAACTGATGTGCTTGACAACCTTCATCAGTTGAATGCCTCATCTACTCATGTTTCAACTGATGTCCCTCATCAGTTGACAACTGCTGTTACTTCAATTAATTTACCTCTTTCTACAGCAGTTGATCACATGGTAGCACAAACACTACTAGGATTGAGTGATGTGAGCACTGGAGTGGAGAGGCAGCCTTGGGTGCTGGCAAAAGGAGAGGGTGTGGAGAGTCTGGTAATTTCTTCTAGCCAGGAAAAAGGAGAGGAGTTGAGTGGCCCTTTAGAAAGGGTAAGTGAGGGAGAGGTAAGAAGTGTGGTGAGCCAAGGGGATCCCTTGATGCAAGAACAGAGAGAAAATGAAAGAAATGCAGGTGTCAATGAAGGGTTTAGTGAACAAGAATATCGAGCAGAATACAGATCCATATTGGATAGTGTTTCACTAGACCCTGAGACTTTTACTCATGGAATGTCATCTATTGAAGCTTTTGCAAGACTGGATAACCAAGCAGCTGAGAGGAGTCTAAATCTTATTCACACCACATCATCTATGCTTAGAGCAAATGAGGCACTTACAGCCCTGCCTGCCAATGCTGGAGATGATTTTCACTATGATGGCAGTGATGAAGACCTCAATGATGCCCTTGAGGAATCTCTTGGTGAAGAGCCTACAACCTCTCTTCCATCTTGGCTCTCCATTCAATCTGCAAATGCAACTGCAGTTAGTCTTGAGTTGCAAATGCAAGCCACATCTCTGCTTCACCCTCAAGCTGGAAGCTCATCTTTTTCTCCATCTATCACTGCTACTTTTTCCAGTCAAGCCCTTGAAAATTTAAGACTGCATAAGTATCAGTCTCTCCATTTCCAGAAGGAAGCTGAACATCTAAACTCTCTCATCACATCTGTCAAAACAAACTTATCCAACAAGATTGATAAGAAGTTTTCTACTCAAGTCCAAACTGCAATTTCTGCCTCTGACAAGAAACAAGCTCAACTAGAGAAGAAAGTGGAAGCTCTGGAAGAGAATGTTCAAGTTTTAAATTCCAGAATGGAAGAGATGCTCCAACACCAAAGGGTGCAAACTGGTCTTCTCCAACATCTTCTCTTGGCATCTGGTATTCCTCTTACTAGTCCTTCACTTGATGCTAACAAAAAGGGGGAGAAAGAACCCTTACCTTCTCCTGCTGAGTTGGTGAGCAGAATTCCTCCTCCTTTTCATACTGCCAAGGAGCAAAGGAGACTTGAAAGGCTTGCAGCCTTGGACACAATTGAAAAGAGATTGGCTCTGCTAGATAAGAAGGCTGCTTCTGCAACTTCAAATTCTCAATCTACATCTGCAGTTCCAACTTCTTTTCCCACAACAACTACAGTTCTCAGGGTGATCACACCTGAAATTGTTATCCCCTCCAAGAAAGAAAAAGGCGAGCCATCAATTGTGAATGAGTTCAAGGCCATCTTATTTCCAAACAACTGTGGGTACTCCAGGCCTGGAAAAGACTCAAGCTCAATTTACTTTCCACTAGCCAGGCCTGACAAGAGTGAATACAAGCTTTTGGGCCAAGAAATTAAGAGCTACAAAGATTCTACAGATGTGGCCCTAAAATCTCATTTTGCCATCATCTACAGAGAAGGCCAAAAGCTGTTCATTGGAACTGGCCATCCTCACTACTCATTTGCAAAAGCTGAAGAGGTGGCCAGAGAATGTGAAAGACAGGAATTTGAATCTCAACTTTCTGTAAATCAAGAGATAGAGGTTGATGAAAGGTATGCTATTGAGCTTGAAGAGGAGTTGGCAGCTGAGCTACAAAGTGAAAATAGATTGGCTCTTGAAACTTCTCCAAAGAAAAAGAGGGTCAAGTCTAGATCAAAGATGCCTGAGGCAGCCAAGAGAAGAGAAGAAGTGCCTGAAGAATCTGTGCATATCTCAAAGCCTTCTTCTCCAATCAAGGACACCACAGTGGTACATCCAGATGTCAACTTCCATGATGAGCCAATAATGCCAAAGGAGGAGCCAATTTGTAACGCCTGTAATATTTGACTTATATATATTACAGTATTTCATTTTGGTGGTATATTAAAATTCGTGTATTAATTGCCAAACTATGTGAATTTGACTCGTTTATCGTTACATGACTTTCGTATGTCATTATAATGTACTTATATGACTTTTGACGAATAATTCTCGCTACGCGATTAAATAATATTACTAGTTGCGACGGTTTTCGCTTTACATTAATAAATGTGATCGTTGCCGTTACCCGATTAAATAATAATAGAGATATATGCGATTTAGTGATATTTGAAAAATTGCGAGTAGCCGATAAACTTTAACTTGTAAAATAGCGTTTCATTGTATATATTCTTCTCGAGATTTTACGTGTATTATATTCGTGTTTTATATTTATGTGAAATGTGACTATTAGAGCTCTACGTGCAATATTTCTTTTAAAATTCATTCCTTGTCCAAAATTTGTGAAAACTATTTTATTAAACTTCTAAAATCTCATATTATTTGTGATATTAATTTCATGATTTATCGACTTGTACTTTAATTATCAAAACTCATTCTTTTAATACTCTTTTAATCACACTTTTATTAATTATCAAAAGACTACATTACCCTTACATGCATTTTACACCAATACTAGAGGAAAGGACAAGCTAGTCATTTCTACACCCACTACCACTTTTCTAGTCAAAAGAGGGGTCAAAGCAAGCATATAGCTCCACTTGTCACACCCCCTTTCACCCACCAAAACCCTCATCTCACTCCACTCTCTCTCATTTCTCTCATTTCTCTCTACACTCTTCTCTCCCTCTCGGCTGAACCCAAAAACCAGCCCCTCCCCACCATTTTCTTCCATTGTTTCAACATTTCAAGCTTTGTCAAGACAAGCTCTACACCATTCAAGCTTGAACCTTCCATTTCGAGGTTAGATTCTTGTTGCATGTGATATTTGGAGCCGAAATGGGGCTTTGATCCTTGTGGATTTAGAGTCACCATTTTGGAGGTTCCTATATGATGATCTTGATGTGTTTTTGGTGAGGTTTTACATCTCATTTTAGCCAAAAAGCACTTGTTCATCACCCTCGGCAATGAACTCAAAGAGAGCCGAGGGAATGGTTTTTTTTTTTGAAGTTTTGATGGTTTTTGAGTTTAATTTCTTGTATATTCGAAGGGTGTGATGCTTTGGTAAGAATTTGGTGTGATTTCAGCCCTTGCATGTTAGTATTTTGATGTTATATGATGAGATAAAGCTATGTATAAGAAACTCTAGTGATGCATGTTGAGTTATGTGAAAACCGAGTGTTAAGCTTTGAATTTGAGTTTTGTATGTGATTTTTGAGTAATGCATGCCACGTTCTAAGTGTTAAAATGATAGTTTATGGTGTGTATGATGATATCTAGTAATAATCAGTAGCTATTATGTGAATACCATGTTTATATACTCGAAATTTGCTCATATATGCTCCCTGAAAATTCTGCTCTATTTTTGGTTCATTGTTTCACTTCGGCATTGAATTTTTCATGGTTATAAATTGTGGTATCTTGCTTGGTGAGGATAGACAGTAGATATATGTATATTTTAGAATAGGATTGTGGCTTGGTTTGTTGGTTTGAGGAGTTTTGAAGGGTGTTAAGGTGGAAGGAGACACACACACACCATGGCAGATTTTTGCACCCTAGAAACCATAAGAAATAGATGTGTCATGCTTAGGCCCTCATAGGCCCAAGTCTCCTGGAGTTAGGACTTGATGTATACAAGTATCCATTAGCCATAAAAGTCACAAAAACCATCATTTACATAGATGCACACACACATCTTTGAGTATAGGGCAGAACAGGGCACTTTGGGATTTATTGTGTCCTTAAGTGGTTAACACCTTGTCAATGATGAGGCCCTCATGGGGCCTTGATTTAGATGAGCTTAGGAGAGTAGTAGGAAGCTATTTGAGTCACTGGATTGGTGTAGTGAGTGAGTTTAGTGAGTCTCAAGTTGGTAAGTTCATGGCAGTCCCCACAACAGGGCAGGGTGCTCTGTGCCAACTTTGATTAGAGACCCAAGGAGGCCTGAGCAAAGCCTTAGTGTCATTCCAAGTTCACAACTTAGATTTAAGTCTTAAGTATCCATTAGAGTCACAATTTCACCAAGGCACATAGTGGAAACACTTGTTTTTTCCAAAACCCCCAAGAGGTGCCAAACTGCCAAGGCAGAATGGTCACTTTGGTACACTAGTTTTTAAGGACCTATATAGGCAAGGCCTTTGAGTCACACCACTTCATAATGTTAGTTTAAGATTGTGTCAACCTTTAGAAATTGGTTTGGAGTCAATACCCTAAGTGGAGATGCCTCATTTCCACTAAAGAACACAAGTGTCACACATGGAGTCACATTCTAGTACCAACTTAGGGTGCATTGCATTTTAGTGTGTCATCAGTGAGGCCTTGACCTCATATTGAGTCCATGAGTTAGTTTTAAGTCATATTAGAGAGTGCAAGTTAGTTTAAGTCAATTCACTTAGTGTAGATGCATTCTTTTACCAAGGCACACAAGTGTCGCCAAGGTAAGCATACTAGTGAGTCACTTAGGTTGCACTTCACTTGTAAGTCTTGGGTAGTGGGGCACAAGTGTGCCTTACTATTAATTTGTTAATTTGAGGTCAGTAGAGTATGATTGGGAGGTATTGGTCTTAGACCTTATGTGCTACTTGATTAAATGCTTAATTGACTTAGGAATAATTAGAGATTAATAAGTGATATAAGTTAAGTAACTGAGTGCCTTGCTTTACTTGTTATGTGCATTACTTGATGATTATGTTACTTGTTTTAATTAAGTTTAAGTGTATATTTATTATATATGTATATATATTTATTTATATATATATATATACACGAAAGGGTAGTTAGTGACGAGGATACTACTTATTATAGGTGCAAGTAGGAGGCCAGGCAAGGAACCCCTAGAAGCATCTATATAGGAGTTTAGTAAGCTTTATCCAGGCAAGTAAAACTCTTCCTTTATACTTGCTTTGTAATTGTATACCCTATGAACGTTGAATTACTGTTATTTAGGGTTTAATTACCTTATTACCCCTCATGATCATAACTTTGGATTCCAATAATCCCCTTAACACTTGAATTACCTTTTTCATATGATATCACCTTACAACCACATGATTATACTTCAATAGTCCTTGATGAATAATGAGAACTTGATACCCCACATTAACCTGAATTATCTCATTTGGAACCCTGATCTTGATAACATCCCTTACTTTAGAAAGATCACTTGTATTTGAGAACACCCTTGCTTACAACTTGTCTTTGATCAAGACCCCTTCTTTTGAAAATGATTTGATTTGAAATGACCTTAAAAGGAATTGGATAATAATTTTATATTAAGACTGAGGCGCCAGTCTATTATTGCAGCATCAGTAGCGGGGAGCCTGATGTCTGTTTATGGCCGATGTGTGCCGAGGATCCTCCCTGGTTGAATCACTTTATGTGGTTCGGAGCTTGGTGTGGGTTGATCACCCCTCAATGCTCGTAGCGCTGTGTGTTTCCAATTCCAATAAATTGATATCCCACATTGCACCTTTACTTGTGTTTATACCTTGTGATATCCGTTGTTGCTTTTGCACTTGATATATTGCATATTGTGAACTGTTTTATTTACTGCTTTCACTTGCTGAGCTTTATGCTCATATATATATTGTTGTTGTTATAACCATTCAGTGAAACCCGAGAATGGCCCGATTCAAGCAGACCGCACGTAAATCCACCTCAGGCAACGGGATTGCTTACCGCCGTATGATGGAGCAGGTTGGGAACTCGTAGTTCCCTAGTTAATTTCTTCTAATCTTTTGGGATTTAAAACTTGTAGTAATGACTTAGACTTAAGTTGGATTTCGATTTGGTTGTAATAACTTTAGATGTTGTTCATACTCATTCCTGGTGATCCGGGGATTGTGGATTTAGATTTTAGTTCTAATATTTCATAACTCTATAATTCTAGTTTATTTATCGTTTATGCATGCTTTAGTCGGTTAATTATGTTGGGTCCGTCACAGTTGGTATCAGAGCGACAGGTTTGAGTCACTGAACAACATAGGATAAATGAATATAAGATAGGATTTAGAGGTTAAGATGAACTTAGATCATGTGGGACTTGGGCGTTAGAATCTTTTAAGTTTTCTCACCAATTTGACTATAACCGCGTATATATATATATATAACTGTTGGCAGGCATCGTCATCTTCTAGTCTCGGATTCCCGGCTACTGTTCCGTTCCCGCTTTACGAGCAGATGGTGAGGCTTA
Source organism: Daucus carota subsp. sativus (assembly GCF_001625215.2). Classification (NCBI taxonomy): domain Eukaryota; kingdom Viridiplantae; phylum Streptophyta; class Magnoliopsida; order Apiales; family Apiaceae; genus Daucus; species Daucus carota. The sequence goes on from NC_030388.2 coordinate 7,955,388, forward strand.
CGGACCGACTCGAGGGCCAGAACACGATTCTCCAGCACCGGATTGACCAGCTGTACCGTGAGGACTTTGATGATGAGGGCAACCGTCCCCGTTTGATTGCTAGGGTCGAGGAGATCATTCGCATGGCCGAGGACCGTTTGACAGCTATTTCACCCTACCGCGAGCGTGAGAGCCGTATCACTTTGGCCGCCATTACTGACGAGCTCCGCCGTGTGATTAGCAGTCTCCGTGAGCCAGTTGCCAGTCCATCAGCTTCACCAGCATCATCACCATCCCCCTAGACTATTCCTTAGTCTATTTTATTCCGTTATCATGATTATCCGTACTTTGACTTTCCATTCCGTACTTGTACCCCCGGATTGTTTCGGGAAGACTTTTATTTGCACTTTATTTCCGTTCGTACTGTTCCGTACTTATCATTTGAACTAATGTTTAATCTCGCACTTTGACTATTTATCTCATTTTGTCATTACACGTGTACCATGCTTAGACAGAAATTGCCATGTTAAACCTTTAGAACTTGATCATGTTTAAACTTTTCCAATATACCATGATATGACTTTGACCGAATAATTGTACCTTTGCAATATGATACCTTAGACTCTAATAATACACACACATACCATGATGCCATAATAAATGCCATAAACCGTTACCATGTGGATAACTCTTGAATATTACCTTTGTACCCGATACTTCCCCTTTGATATAACTTGTATGCATATATTGAACTGTGAATAAGCTTTTATTGTCTACATTCAGAATCATGCCTCCTCGAAGAACCCGCAACACCACCAATGAAAATACCGAAGAACCACCACCAACCTTGGCTCAGCTTATGCAACTTCTTCACCAACAATCTGTCACCCTTGCTCAACAACAGCAACTACTCCGACAACAACTCCAGCAACAACAACAAGCACCACCACCACCTACTACTTTCAAATCCTTTCAAGCTGTGAAACGACCCGAGTTCCGAGGAACTCAAGACCCTGTTGAAGCTCAATCCTGGCTAAAGGAGATGGAGAAGGCTTTCACCTTGGCTGTTGTAACTGATAATAAGAAAGTTGAATATGCCTCCTATTTTCTGAAAGATGAAGCAAACTATTGGTGGGAGTCAGCCCGTGCTTTAGAAGAAGGTGAGGTTATTGCTTGGGATAGATTCAAGAGGATATTTCTAGACAAGTACTTTCCAAGGTATTTGCAAACTCAGATGGAGTTAAAGTTCTTTGAATTGAAGCAAGAGGGAATGACTGTTGGGGAATATGAGAAGAAATTTACAGAATTAGCAAGGTTCGTGGGAGATTATGTGGACACGGACGAGAAAAGAGCGAAGAGATTTCAACAAGGATTGAAGCCTTGGCTACGAAGCAGAGTGGCTGCTTTTGGATTATCAAAAAAAAAGAGTGGCTGCTTTTGAATTGGCCACATATGCTGAAGTGGTCTAGAAGGCAATGGTGATAGAAGGAGAAAGTGATCAGAACCAGAAGGAGAAGGATAGTAAGAAGAGGAAGTTTGTGAGTAAAGGTGAAGGTTCGGCTCAAGGGAGCCAAAGTGGAAGAAATTTCAAGAAGTTTGGAGTTCAGAATCAAGGAGGTCCCCGAGGTTTCAAGAAGGGAGATAATAGGAATGTGAAGAAGATTCAAGGACCGAGTGGTCAAAGGAGTCAACAAGCAACTACAGAATGCAAGTTCTGCAACAAGAAGCACACGGGAAATTGTAATAAGGCTGATATTGTCTGTTTCAAGTGCAACTCGAAAGGTCATTATTCAAACGAGTGCCGGAATTCGAAGCCGTCTGTTACCTGTTTCAAGTGTGGAAAGACCGGTCACATGTCAAGGGATTGTAAAGCTCCTGGAACCAACAAGTTGATGCAATTGGCAGCTACCCCTTACAAACAAGGAATGACATCTTCTGCTCCGATTCTACAACTACCTTCTACTCAAGTCTTTGAGTCTGCAACTCCTGTTTACCATCCCTCTTATCCGGCTCAAGGAAGGACATTCAACATGAATATCAAGGATGCTGTTCAGAGTTCTGAGGTTGTGGCAGGTACCCTTTCTGTCAACAACATCCATACTAAAGTGCTATTTGATTCTGGAGCTACTAGATCTTTCATATCTGAATCTTTTGTTGGCAAGTTGAATTGTGGAATTGAACCATTAGTTGAACCCTTATCTATCATTGTTGCTAGTCAAGAACAAGTATCTGTTAGAAGTATTTTCCCCCGATGTACTATAGAGGTTTCTGGCTTTAGTTTTCCTGCTTCCCTTATACCTTTTCGATTAGGAGAGTTTGATGTTATATTAGGTATGGATTGGTTAGCAGAAAATGGTGCTCAAATAGACTGTAAGAAGAAGAAGATAATCCTTAAGTCTCCTCAAGGCAAGAAAGTAGAGTTTAAAGGGCAGAAACAAGCTAAGACATTCTTGACAATAATTAAAGCTAAGAAGTTGTTAAGGCAAGGTTGTGAAGGTTATCTGGCTCATGTAATTGATAGATCTAAAGAGACGCCGAACATAGAAAGTATTCCGATAGTTAATGAATTTCTGGATGTATTTCCTGACGATCTTCCTGGATTGCCTCCCGACCGTCAAATTGAGTTTTCTATTGACTTAGCACCCGGCACGGAACCAGTTTCAAAGCAACCGTATCGAATGGCACCGGCAGAAATGAAGGAGTTGGCCAAGCAATTGCAAGAATTGTTAGACAAAGGAGTTATAAGGCCGAGTGTATCCCCGTGGGGAGCTCCAGTTCTTTTTGTGAAGAAAAAGGACGGAAGCATGAGATTGTGCATCGACTATAGAGAATTGAACAAGTTAACAATCAAGAATAGGTATCCTTTGCCTCGAATCGACGACTTATTTGATCAACTCAAAGGAGCAACTTACTTTTCGAAGATTGACTTGCGTTCGGGATATCATCAATTGAAGATTAAGCCGGAAGACATTCCAAAGACAGCTTTTAGAAATCGGTATGGGCATTACGAGTTTCTAGTTATGGCATTTGGATTGACAAACGCACCAGCCGCCTTCATGGATTTGATGAACCGTGTATTCAAGGAGTATTTAGACAAGTTCGTCATTGTATTCATCGACGATATTCTCATATACTCGAAATCTGAAGAGGAACATGCTGAACATCTGAGGATAGCTTTGGAAACATTAAGGAAGGAGAAGTTGTATGCGAAGTTCTCAAAATGTGAATTTTGGCTACGAGAAGTGCAGTTCTTAGGGCATATTGTTGGAAGTGAAGGGATTCGAGTGGATCCAGCAAAGATAGAAGCTGTGATGAATTGGGAGAGGCCGAAGACCCCAACTGAAGTTAGAAGTTTCATGGGATTGGCCGGATATTATCGAAGGTTCGTGAAGGATTTCTCGAAGATTGCAGTACCGTTGACAAGATTGACTCGGAAGAATGAGAAGTTTGAATGGACCGACAAATGTGAAAAGAGCTTTCAAGAGTTGAAACAGAAGTTAGTCACCGCTCCAGTTCTAGCGTTGCCAGATGATCAAGGAGATTTTGTTATCTACAGTGATGCGTCGTACAAAGGATTAGGTTGTGTCTTAATGCAACACGGGAAAGTGATAGCCTACGCGTCAAGACAACTCAAGCCACACGAACAAAGATATCCGACTCATGACTTGGAAATGGCAGCAATTGTGTTTGCTTTAAAGCTTTGGAGACACTATCTTTATGGCGAGAAGTGTGAAATATTCACGGATCACAAAAGCTTGAAGTACATTTTCACGCAAAAAGAGTTGAACATGAGGCAGCGAAGATGGTTGGAATTGATTAAAGACTACGACTGCACGATTAATTACCATCCCGGAAAGGCGAACGTAGTAGCAGATGCGTTAAGTCGCAAAGAAAGGTTGAATATGTTGACCATGGCTCAAGAACTATCACAGGAATTTGAGAAGATGGGAATTGAAATTCGAGCTCCTAGTGCACCTACAGAAATGATTCATACCATGACCTTTCAGCCTGAATTGATGGAGAAGATAAAGAAGTGCCAAGAAGAAGTGATGAATGAAAAGATGAATGAGTTAACCGGAGAAGAAATCTGCACACAGAAAGACAACCAAGGAATCTTGAGGTTTTCATCAAGAATTTGGATACCAAACGTGGAGGAATTGAAGAATGAAATTTTGAAGGATGCTCACAATTCAGAATTTTCTATTCACCCTGGAAGCACAAAAATGTACCAAGATCTGAAGCAAAACTTTTGGTGGCCAGACATGAAGAAGGAAATTGCTCAATGGATCAGTAAATGCTACACTTGTCAAAGAGTAAAAGCTGAACATCAGAAGCCAAGTGGGTTGATACAGCCATTAGAGATACCAGAATGGAAGTGGGAGCACATTGCAATGGACTTTATAGTTGGATTGCCAAGGACGAAATCTAATCATGATGCTATTTGGGTAATCATTGATCGATTGACCAAGTCGGCTCATTTTCTGCCAATTAACGAGAGATTTTCAATGGACAAGCTAATTCACATGTATTTGAAAGAGATTGTTACTCGTCATGGAGTTCCAGTATCTATTGTGTCAGATCGAGACCCTCGTTTTAACTCGAGATTTTGGAAGCAATTTCAAGAACATTTGGGAACCCGACTCAAGATGAGTACTGCCTATCATCCACAAACGGATGGACAAAGCGAGCGTACAATTCAAACTATCGAAGACATGTTAAGGTCTTGTGCTTTGGACTACAAAGGAAATTGGGACGAGCATTTGCCTTTGGTTGAGTTTTCGTATAATAACAGTTATCATGCCAGCATTGGAATGCCCCCGTACGAAGCTCTTTATGGAAGGAAGTGTAGATCTCTGATATATTGGGATGAAGTTGGAGAAAGAAAAGTAATTGGTCCAGAATTGATCCAGCAAACAAAAGAAGCAGTAGATGTGATTCGGAATAGATTGATTGCAGCTCAAGATAGACAACGAAAGTATGCTGACCCGCACAGAAAAGATGTTGAGTTTGAAGTTGGAGAAGCCGTTTTGCTAAAAGTGTCACCATGGAAAGGAATAGCAAGATTCGGAAAGAAAGGGAAACTAAGTCCAAGATTTATTGGTCCTTTTGAGATTCTAAGCAGAATTGGGAAAGTGGCGTACGAACTAGCCTTACCGCCTCAAATGCAGCACGTTCACAATGTTTTCCATGTCTCGTTGCTTAAGAAGTTCAACCCCGACACCAAGTGCATCATAGAGAATGAACCAGTTGAGATTGAGCCCGATTTGTCTTATATCGAGCAACCGGTTAGCATTCTAGATAGAAAGGATAAGGTGTTAAGGAATAAGACAGTTCCTTTAGTTAGAGTTTTGTGGAGGAATCCCAAAGTTGAAGAATCAATGTGGGAATTAGAAAGTGATATGTTAGATAAGTATCCTCATTTGTTTACTTAGATTCTGGGGTCAGAATCCTTTTAAGGGGGGAAGGATGTAACGCCTGTAATATTTGACTTATATATATTACAGTATTTCATTTTGGTGGTATATTAAAATTCGTGTATTAATTGCCAAACTATGTGAATTTGACTCGTTTATCGTTACATGACTTTCGTATGTCATTATAATGTACTTATATGACTTTTGACGAATAATTCTCGCTACGCGATTAAATAATATTACTAGTTGCGACGGTTTTGGCTTTACATTAATAAATGTGATCGTTGCCGTTACCCGATTAAATAATAATAGAGATATATGCGATTTAGTGATATTTGAAAAATTGCGAGTAGCCGATAAACTTTAACTTGTAAAATAGCGTTTCATTGTATATATTCTTCTCGAGATTTTACGTGTATTATATTCGTGTTTTATATTTATGTGAAATGTGACTATTAGAGCTCTACGTGCAATATTTCTTTTAAAATTCATTCCTTGTCCAAAATTTATGAAAACTATTTTATTAAACTTCTAAAATCTCATATTATTTGTGATATTAATTTCATGATTTATCGACTTGTACTTTAATTATCAAAACTCATTCTTTTAATACTCTTTTAATCACACTTTTATTAATTATCAAAAGACTACATTACCCTTACATGCATTTTACACCAATACTAGAGGAAAGGACAAGCTAGTCATTTCTACACCCACTACCACTTTTCTAGTCAAAAGAGGGGTCAAAGCAAGCATATAGCTCCACTTGTCACACCCCCTTTCACCCACCAAAACCCTCATCTCACTCCACTCTCTCTCATTTCTCTCATTTCTCTCTACACTCTTCTCTCCCTCTCGGCTGAACCCAAAAACCAGCCCCTCCCCACCATTTTCTTCCATTGTTTCAACATTTCAAGCTTTGTCAAGACAAGCTCTACACCATTCAAGCTTGAACCTTCCATTTCGAGGTTAGATTCTTGTTGCATGTGATATTTGGAGCCGAAATGGGGCTTTGATCCTTGTGGATTTAGAGTCACCATTTTGGAGGTTCCTATATGATGATCTTGATGTGTTTTTGGTGAGGTTTTACATCTCATTTTAGCCAAAAAGCACTTGTTCATCACCCTCGGCAATGAACTCAAAGAGAGCCGAGGGAATGGTTTTTTTTTTTGAAGTTTTGATGGTTTTTGAGTTTAATTTCTTGTATATTCGAAGGGTGTGATGCTTTGGTAAGAATTTGGTGTGATTTCAGCCCTTGCATGTTAGTATTTTGATGTTATATGATGAGATAAAGCTATGTATAAGAAACTCTAGTGATGCATGTTGAGTTATGTAAAAACCGAGTGTTAAGCTTTGAATTTGAGTTTTGTATGTGATTTTTGAGTAATGCATGCCACGTTCTAAGTGTTAAAATGATAGTTTATGGTGTGTATGATGATATCTAGTAATAATCAGTAGCTATTATGTGAATACCATGTTGATATACTCGATATTTGCTCATATATGCTCCCTGAAAATTCTGCTCTGTTTTTGGTTCATTGTTTCACTTCGGCATTGAATTTTTCATGGTTATAAATTGTGGTATCTTGCTTGGTGAGGATAGACAGTAGATATATGTATATTGTAGAATAGGATTGTGGCTTGGTTAGTTGGTTTGAGGAGTTTTGAAGGGTGTTAAGGTGGAAGGAGACACACACACACCATGGCAGATTTTTGCACCCTAGAAACCATAAGAAATAGATGTGTCATGCTTAGGCCCTCATAGGCCCAAGTCTCCTGGAGTTAGGACTTGATGTATACAAGTCTCCAGTAGCCATAAAAGTCACAAAAACCATCATTTACATAGATGCACACACACATCTTTGAGTATAGGGCAGAACAGGGCACTTTGGGATTTATTGTGTCCTTAAGTGGTTAACACCTTGTCAATGATGAGGCCCTCATGGGGCCTTGATTTATATGAGCTTAGGAGAGTATTAGGAAGCTATTTGAGTCACTGGATTGGTGTAGTGAGTGAGTTTAGTGAGTCTCAAGTTGGTAAGTTCATGGCAGTCCCCACAGCAGGGCAGGGTGCTCTGTGCCAACTTTGATTAGAGACCCAAGGAGGCCTGAGCAAGGCCTTAGTGTCATTCCAAGTGCACAACTTAGATTTAAGTCTTAAGTATCCAGTAGAGTCACAATTTCACCAAGGCACATAGTGGAAACACTTGTTTTTTCCAAAACCCCCAAGAGGTGCCAAACTGCCAAGGCAGAATGGTCACTTTGGTACACTAGTTTTTAAGGACCTATATAGGCAAGGCCTTTGAGTCACACCACTTCATAATGTTAGTTTAAGATTGTGTCAACCTTTAGAAATTGGTTTGGAGTCAATACCCTAGGTGGAGATGCCTCATTTCCACTAAAGAACACAAGTGTCACACATGGAGTCACATTCTAGTACCAACTTAGGGTGCATTGCATTTTAGTGTGTCATCAGTGAGGCCTTGACCTCATATTGAGTCCATGAGTTAGTTTTAAGTCATATTAGAGAGTGCAAGTTAGTTTAAGTCAATTCACTTAGTGTAGATGCATTCTTTTACCAAGGCACACAAGTGTCGCCAAGGTAAGCATACTAGTGAGTCACTTAGGTTGCACTTCACTTGTAAGTCTTGGGTAGTGGGGCACAAGTGTGCCTTACTATTAATTTGTTAATTTGAGGTCAGTAGAGTATGATTGGGAGGTATTGGTCTTAGACCTTATGTGCTACTTGATTAAATGCTTAATTGACTTAGGAATAATTAGAGATTAATAAGTGATATAAGTTAAGTAACTGAGTGCCATGCTTTACTTGTTATGTGCATTACTTGATGATTATGTTACTTGTTTTAATTAAGTTTAAGTGTATATTTATTATATATGTATATATATTTATTTATATATATATATATATATACACGAAAGGGTAGTTAGTGACGAGGATACTACTTATTATAGGTGCAAGTAGGAGGCCAGGCAAGGAACCCCTAGAAGCATCTATATAGGAGTTTAGTAAGCTTTATCCAGGCAAGTGAAACTCTTCCTTTATACTTGCTTTGTAATTGTATACCCTGTGAACGTTGAATTACTGTTATTTAGGGTTTAATTACCTTATTACCCCTCATGATCATAACTTTGGATTCCAATAATCCCCTTAACACTTGAATTACCTTTTTCATATGATATCACCTTACAAACACATGATTATACTTCAATAGTCCTTGATGAATAATGAGAACTTGATACCCCACATTAACCTGAATTATCTCATTTGGAACCCTGATCTTGATAACATCCCTTACTTTAGAAAGATCACTTGTATTTGAGAACACCCTTGCTTACAACTTGTCTTTGATCAAGACCCCTTCTTTTGAAAATGATTTGATTTGAAATGACCTTAAAAGGAATTGGATAATAATTTTATATTAAGACTGAGGCGCCAGTCTATTATTGCAGCATCAGTAGCGGGGAGCCTGATGTCTGTTTATGGCCAATGTGTGCCGAGGATCCTCCCTGGTTGAATCACTTTATGTGGTTCGGAGCTTGGTGTGGGCTGATCACCCCTCAATGCTCGTAGCGCTGTGTGTTTCCAATTCCAATAAATTGATATCCCACATTGCACCTTTACTTGTGTTTATACCTTGTGATATCCGTTGTTGCTTTTGCACTTGATATATTGCATATTGTGAACTGTTTTATTTACTGCTTTCACTTGCTGAGCTTTATGCTCATATATATATTGTTGTTGTTATAACCATTCAGTGAAACCCGAGAATGGCCCGATTCAAGCAGACCGCACGTAAATCCACCTCAGGCAACGGGATTGCTTACCGCCGTATGATGGAGCAGGTTGGGAACTCGTAGTTCCCTAGTTAATTTCTTCTAATCTTTTGGGATTTAAAACTTGTAGTAATGACTTAGACTTAAGTTGGATTTCGATTTGGTTGTAATAACTTTAGATGTTGTTCATACTCATTCCTGGTGATCCGGGGATTGTGGATTTAGATTTTAGTTCTAATATTTCATAACTCTATAATTCTAGTTTATTTATCGTTTATGCATGCTTTAGTCGGTTAATTATGTTGGGTCCGTCACACAATTAACCTTGAAGATATTCGTATCCCAGCCTTTCTTGTTCAAGAAACTCCAAAGCCAAAGAATAAAGGGAAGACTGTAGCTAAGAGAATGGCTAACCCTCCTAAACCTCCAAAAGAACCTGAAAATCTAGATGACTATCTTGTCATTGCCAATATTGAAGAAATTTCTGAGTTAGAGCTGGAGCTGGATGATCTTCAAGAAGTAAGAGGAATAGAAGCAACTTCCAAGCTTCCTGAAAGATTGGTGTTCTCCTACAAAAGCAAGGGTGATGTCACCTGGCCTCTTCACAGAGTTCTGAATTCTGAAGGATTCAGTTCTTTAACAAAGATATATGCTTCCATGAAGAGGACATGAGGATTTACACCACCTGCAAAGCAAATGGTGTTAAAGAGAATCCTTGAAATCAGGAAAGAATGGTCCTCAGATGCTACTCTACAAAGAAGGCTGAAAATCCCCTACAATGGAAAGAAAATTCACCATGAACCAACTCCAATCATGGAGTTTAAGGACAGTTAAGGTGGTAGGAGATTTTTCAGACCTAAGGATCAACTTAAGGTTGCTAGCATGAACACTCTGAAGACTCTCCAATCCAAGCTCAACAGGCAAGACAGTGATGAAGAATGGTTCTACAGGATTATTCAGAAACAGATTGACATTCTTGAAGAAAAACTTAAGTCCAGAAGAAGAAGATCTTCTAGGAACAAGTAACTGTGCAGTCTAGAGGAGCATAATCATCTGTAAACTTTTCTAACTCTTGTATTTAAATTCTGCATTTTATTTTATTTATGTTTTGTTATCATCAAGTGTAAAATTTATGTTTGCATCTTCTCTAGTCATAAATTGGGGGAGATTGTTAGGAATCAATAATTTTTTATGATAACATAAACATTTTGTAACATGTCTTACTTAGTATCTTCATCAAATTTCAGTTGTAATTGTTATATTTCTTGTCTTTGGGAATTATCAACGGATGGGTAGAATAGGATGGCTAATTGTAAATATCCAATGCATTGTAATTTTATCTAAGTGAAGGATATTCAACTGATGAGATGTAACTATTCAACTGATGAAGACTGGATCATGTTTCAACTGATGAAAACCAAGCATTCAACTGAAGACAAAGTATTCAACTGATGATACTAAGGAATTCAACTGATGAGACTGGAACAGCATTCAACTGATGAAGTTTGTAATTCGTTCAACTGATGAGCCTAGCGCAACATTCAACTGATGAAGTCAAGAGCAGTTGAAAGTAACTAGAACTTTCAACTGACGAAGCAAAGAGCAGTTGAAAGTGACTAGAGCTTAAGTCTGACAAATCACATGGATCGAAAATCACATGGATCGAATTACACTAAAATGGACATGGAAGTCTGATTAGGAAAATAAAGAAGAAGCAGAAACATTCTTATCTCATGCAATGCAATCTGGATCAAATCAAGATGATGGTCAAATATGAAGACATCTCAGAAAGCATGCATAAGACAAAGATGTGCAGCATTGTTTTTAGATTAGAGTGCATTTTGTAATCTAGCTAAAAGCTTTGTAAAACTTGGAGTATATAACCAAGTTAGAAGCATCAGTTGAACTTGTTCGAATTACTTGAGAGAAAATCTGAGAGTTAGAATTTGTTCAAGTGATGAACCAGCAGCTATGCGAATTGTAATCAATCCACAGATTCTTCTATATAAAATCTCACGGGTGGATCATTCAATCCACCCGTATTTTTAATACTTGGTGTTTTCTGTTTTATTGTTTTAAAGTGTATGTTCTTGAATCTTTTAAATTTGTAAAAGATTGTATTCAACCCCCCCATTCTACAATCTTTCTTATAGTTGGTGTAAAATAACAGTTAGTTTTAAGGACCCAGACTTGCTTGGATCCTTTGTTCTTGTTAAGTTTGTTAACACTAGCAGCGGAAGATTTATCAGAGTTTAAATCAGAGTTTATGCTAACAGACTTTATAACAGAGTTTGAATTTGGAGAATCAATCTTTTTATTCAAAGAAGGTTTTAATTCATAGTAGTCATAATATAAGCTATGGTATTCCTTACAAGTGTAGATGGAATGCCATAAACTACCACAATGAAAACAAGGATTTTCTGGTCTAAATCTAATATTCCTAGTCTTTACTTCTGATTTGGAAGATATAATGTTTATGTCCTTATTCTTCCTGAAAAAATAATCAAGATGGTTAGGATTTCCACAGTTATGACAAGTTATCATAGGAGCATTTGGAATAGGCATGAGTTATTGCTATACCTACTTTTCCATTTCTGTTTTTCCTAGGTTCCCTAATCCTGTTTTCTTGCTTGACTTCCTTGAGCTTATGCTTAAGCTGTTTCTGAGTCATTAAGCCTATGTTGACCTGTTTAGGTTTATCAGTTTTTGACTTGTTATGAATTTCTGATTCTGCAATAAATCTAACTGGTGCAACCTTAGGTCTTTCAATTTTAATAGTCTCTTGTTTTAATGACTTAGCTTCATTTTTATCTGTGTATCCCAATCTTTTATTCCAATTTCCACTTTCTAAGATATCCTGAGTGGTTTTCCCTGAGCTAGTCCAAGTTCTTATTATCTCTTTTTCCTTAGCAAGTTCTGATTCAAGAGAAGCATTTTTCTTTAACAATTCATTTTTAATGAAAATAGAGTCATCTCTTTCTTTCTGAACTTCCAACATCTGAACTAGTTCTTTCTCAAGATAATCATTCCTTTTCTTAACATCTATGACTTCAGATTTCAACCTTTCATTTTCTAAAGTCTGATCTCTATAACTGATATGCAAGCTTTTAAGAAAAAATTTTAACTCAGTTATATCTTCAGTGTTAAAAGCAAGAGTGGAATGAGGTACCTTAGTCTCAACATTCTCAGAGCTGTTATCAGTGTTTGCCATCAAGGCATAGTTGACTTCTTCCTCAGAGTCTGATGAGTTGATAAGTGGATTTTATATCCACTTGGAAGCCTTCGTTTCAGCTTAAAACGATGAAATGGCCTCAAGCTTTTGATGTTTTTGATATGTTTTAGTGTGGTGTTGTGTAGGTTTCTTTGGAGGAGGACGAAGAGGAGATTCATAGCTTTCATTGAAAAAAAACGGCGAAGCAATCGGATGCGCGAGTCAAAAGTTATGGACAAAGAAGTGGGCTGCCGAATTGGGGCACCCGCCCCAAATCTGGTGCACCTGCCCCACTGGCGCACCTGCCCCAAATCTGGCGCACCCGCCCCACTGGCGCACCTGCCCCAACCGTGGCGCACCTGCCCCACCGTCTGTGCGCGATTTCAGGCCCGTTTTGCCTGTTTTTGATCCGTTTGAAGGCCCGTTCGCTGGGGAAGTTTAAGAAAGGCTTGGGGGACTAAAAACATAACCTAGAAACATTGAAGAGAGCACGTGACGGCTACGGAGAAGATCAAGATCGAATTTCATAGCTTTTCCTTTTGTAATTCTTCGAAGTAGGCATAACTTTGGATGCTCGTTTCGGATTCGTTTCTTAACTCTTATTCTAGTACTTTGAGTTTGTTTTTCCTATTCCGTACCATGTTTACTCTTATTCCCATGATGATGAGAAGTTCGATTATGAACTAATCATTATCATGGGATTCTAGCGGATTTATATATGGATTTCAGTAGTTGATTTGCCTTAAATATTTGTGTGATGAATGTTTGATTTCTTCGTATTGGTTGTGCTTATTCTTCTTAGATGCGTAGCTAACATCTAAGTTGTGGGTTAATCTTTATTGAAGCGACAGTGGATATATTGATTTAGAACTTGCCATGCGAACATAGGATTTTGTATTCGATATACATGATTAGTGGTGTGATTTTAACCATCTTGCACTGCCCTATGTAATCTTGATAGATAACTTGTTCTTCAACCGTTATGTTTTCAAATTCTATAGACATATAGGGTCTAAGCATAATTGGTGTCTGTTTACCTTCTATCTTAATTGTGGATGTGTAGCAGTATGGTGCACGTATGACGACAGTTAGCGTGTATCAGTTTCGTGTTATCTGATCAGTTATCAACCATCACATATCGATAAGGCATAACTCTGAATGAAGTATATAATGAAGTTAGAATCCCATGTTTTATTCGCATTAGTAATCCAGTTAATCACTTAGTCATAATTCGACTTTAATTAGTTAATCTTAATAAAACCAACCAATTTGTTATTTGTCTAAGCATTGAATAATAATCATACATTGGTGCATAAGTGCATATTTCTGAATACACCAGTCTCTGTGGGAACGAACTGAATTTGATTCTATACTACTTGTGACCACGTACGCTTGCGTGATTTTGTGCGAACATGAGTCTACCCAGCTTCCTTTCTCGGTGATAAAAGCTTGTTCCTTGTCATTCTTGGCTTTCTTGCATTCAGTTGCAAAATGACCCTTTTCACCACAGTTGAAGCAGGTATACTTGGACTTATCAGCTTTTCCAGATTTTTCTTCCTTGCCTTCATTCTTTTTGAAGCCCTTCCTGTCAGAGTTTATGTCCTTCCTTGAAAATTTCTTTCCTTTATTAAAAATCTTGTAAGCCATCTTCTTGAAGCTTTTGACCATCAGAGCTGCCAGCTGCATCATCTCAGTGTCACTGTCCTCAGAGTCTGAGGGAATATCAGAGTTTGAGTTATCATCAGAGTTTGATGACTCAGTATCAGTTTTAGTAACATGAGCTTGTCCTTTGTTTTTCACAGCTGTTTCTTCTTGAACTTTTAGAGCAACAAGCTTGGGTTTTCCTCCATGTCTTTTGCTTCGTTGCTCCATCTCAAGCTCATAGGTTTTCAATCTTCCAAATATGTCGTCAAGAGACATCTCCTCAAGATCATGATTATCTCTTATGGTGGTTACCTTCAAATCCCACTTTTCAGGTGGAGCCAGTAGGAATTTGAGATTTGAGTCTTCCAAGTCATATTCTTTATCCACCAGAGATAAGTCATTCAGCAGCTCGACAAACCTGTCATAAAGATCAGTTAATGATTCACCAGCCTTTGAATCAAAATGTTCATACTCTTGAGTAAGTATGGTCCTTCTGTTTTTCTTGATGGCTTTGGTTCCTTGACATCTGATTTCCAAAGCATCCCATATTTCTTTTGCAGTTTTGCACCCAATTACCCTATTAGACATGGCATTGTCCAGAGCACTATGCAGTAAGTGTTTCACCTTTGCATCCTTGCTGATTGATGAGATGTCTTCAGGAGTATAGTCCTTCTTTTCTTTGAGAATCATCTTCTGAGGTTCATCTCCAACTGCAACAGAGAGCTTGGTTGGCATGTGTGGACCATCATAAATCCTATCCAAGTATTCTGGATCTGTGGCCTCCAGAAACATGACCATCTTCACTTTCCAGACAGGATACTCAGATGCCCTAAGGACCGGAACCCTAATTGACTCATATCTACTGTTTGAAGTTTGTGATTTTTCAGACATGATTGTGTGATTAAGATCTCACTGTAGGTATTGTTAGTATTGGTGTCCTAGAGACAATACTATTGTGTTCTATCATAGACATTTATGGATTATGTTATATTGATTATGGAATAAATATTTATTGTGTCTTTATTTACTGCGTAATAAATTGAAAGCATAATAAATGTCCTTGGAATATTATATGTAATTCTATATCTCTAAGTACGTGACTTAGAAATGAGATTATGAGAATAATATCAATATTCCTAAATGTCCCTAGTCGAGTATCATTGTTAAGGGACAATAATGATGCATTAAGACTAGTATGTTTGTTGACTGATGATCACATCTCATTGATCATAGGTATAGTGATGCTAAAGTCAAGAACATAAGTGCATGTATCGACACATGGCACTGGAATGACCCACCGTGAGATTTTACATGTTAATAAGCGTCATTAGAAATTCTCACTGTGATAATGATGTAATGATCCTCTGACTTGATATCATTATATTTCTATATGAGAATTAATATACTTTGGTTGCACTAAAAGTTACCTTTGACCGGGTAATGATGAAATGTACATTGGGTATATTATGAATCGTATGAGAAATATGAATGATCTAGAAAGGATTTAACCCTCCTATTTTAGGAGTGATATTATTGGCCTCTTGATTGAGTGAGACTATAAAATGCATGGCCGTGCTCAAATATTGATTTGTTTAATAGTCTACTCATTGATCAAGGAAATTCGGATTAGACGATGAAGAGGATGACACAATACATGCCTTGAGTCTGATCTATAATATAAGGTTAAAGGGATTATATTACATTGTACATTATTCACAAAAGGTTTAATTGAATCACCAATTATTATTATTACTTGGGTAGCAATGATGTATTACTAGATGCCGCTCATTGTTTATAATTTTATTATTGGATATTAAAATTATTGCCAGCGTAATAATAACCTAAAGGGTCACACACTTTGAACGTGTAAAGGAGTTTTAATTTAAATTCTGAATTTAAATTAAATGATTAAGTTCGAAATAAATTATTTAATTGAGCCAGTCTTAATTAAGTAATTAGAATTTCGAATTTAATATTAAAACCAAAATCGGATTAGGTTTGGAGAAGCCCAAATCCGATTAGGGTTTGGCCCATCTATCTCTCTTCCCTTTAAATACATAATGATGTATTGTTTTAGGGTTAAGGAACATAAAATTCGTTTTATTATAAAACCCTAGCAGCTCTACATCAAGAGAGGCTAGAGAGAGAGAGAGAGAGGCTGCATTCGGCTAGTACCGGCTCCGGTGATCTTTGGCGATCAGACGTTCATGTGGACTGCTTAGAGACGCGATCCTTAGACGAGGGCTGCGTGGTGATTGCTTGTTCCGGACCTCCATCTTTCGCTAACGTAAAGCTTCAACAAGGTATTATCTCGTATCTCCATGATCAGCCGTTCTTTATAGATGGATCCTCGGGTTAGGGTTTCGGATTTTTTTTTATTTTACGTCGATTATCCGCTGCGTTTGTTTCCCCGAAACCCAACAGGTATATCAACAGAGCTGGCTCTGATACCACTTGTTAGGCCGAATAAAATCACTATATTAATGTATATAGTGAACACAATCAAGACAAAACACACGAATAAGAGAATGAATTAACTAAACCCTTATTCACACAAAACACAGTAGCTTACAAATACTCTCTTAGTGATTTATAACTTATTACTAAGAGCTGCTGGGTTACAAGAATAATGTACTCGATATTCAACTAATCCAGGGTAAACCCTAAGCTGTGTTTATAAACACAGTTACATGATATCTACTGATTGATTTACTAATAATCTGCTTCCTAAAATAATCCAATCAATAGCTATCCTTCTGCTGTCCTGATCTGCACAATCTTCCTTGATCTTTATCTTCCTTGCTTATCCAGATCTTCTCCTAGAAATCAGCCGCCTGTAAATTCTAATCATAGCTAAACTCTGATCCAACTGGTAGTCGATAAACCCTGATTTCTGGTTAAACTCTGATCTTCATTTCTGCACACTAAACAAGTTAGATACCTGTGACATCATCAAATATGTAACATATGCCCTAGAAAGCTCTATCTCTGTAGTCTGGCGAATTGTCCCTTTCGGGGAGTAGAGAAGCGCTCATGCATTTGGGGTACAAGAGAGTCTTACGGCCCGAGACTAGGTCTCATTGTATTAGGCCCGTTTGAGGAGGAAGACTGCATAAGGGGAAGTCTAATCCAACTAGGTTTCTTAGGCAATAAGAACTACGTAACGGCTTTATCCCCTAGAAATAGGGGTACGTAGGCCCATTGTAGGCATCGACCACTCTTGAGAGCTAGACGCTAGTGAATAAGCCCAAGTTTTCTTTGTAATCACGAACTCTTTGCCTACAATCTCAGCCACATCCAAAAACACATTATCACCACCCCATATTTTGGCGAACAACCGCCGTGACTAGGGCTGAGCATTCGGCCGGTTCGGTTTAAAACCGAACTGAACGGAAAAAACTGAAAACCGAAATGCCATTTTTTTTGAAACGGAACCAAACCGAATTAGCATTTTAAACCGAACAGACCGAACCGAATTTTTCGGTTGGGTTTCGGTTTTGGTTTGGAAAAACCGAATTCTATAAAAAGATCATGTATTATTTGTAAATTACAATTTGAAATCAAAACATCAATCCAAGCACGTAATCACGTAACACTGAACTAATCCAAATTTGGAAAATTATTAGATGAAATCCAAGCTAATTAATCTTAAAGCCAGGCATCCAACTATCTAAAATCAGTAAAGAAATACAAACGTGGATAGTGGAGATTGGAGAGAAGAGTTATTGGAGATTGTAATTCAAGCTAATAAATCTCTTGTTGATGAACTGATTGGATTCGTGGTAGCAGACTAGCAGGGCAGGAGAGGCGTGATGCGCCGCTTCAGTGTTTAGGGTTAGAGTCTAGACACTGTGTTATGTTTAGGCGCGATTTATGTAATAAGTAATAACTGATATATAATAATATATATAAAAAATATATTCTTTTATATATTTAATAAAAGTTCGGTTATTTCGGTTTAAACCGAAATACTATTTCAAAAACCGAACTGAACCAATATAAATTTCGGGTCAAACCGAAAAACCGAATTAACCGAAATTTTGAAAATTTTGAAACCGAACCGAAATTATACGGTTTGGTTAGGTTTTTCGGTTTCGGTTCGATTTTGCTCACCCCTAGCCGCGACAGATTTTGATTCACGCCAAGAAGCTCATCTCTGTCAATAACCAGATTTCTCCGTTAACAAGATCAATCAAGCACAAATATAAGTAGAATGCATTTTCTTACGTTGAAACAAATACCAAAATATTATCTTAGGGAAATGGGTATCAAGTTTAAAATGATTATCAAAATTATATTCAAATATAATAGATATATTGTAAAATTAATGGAATTAATGTAGTTTGCTGGAAACAAGCAATGGTGCGTCATACGGAACAAACTAACAACAGTTCGTTCAAATTGTTTTCTGGTTGATATTAAATAGATCTAGTTATAATAGTGATGACATACCAAAAATAAAAAATATAGTCAATCTCTTCAAAAAATCACCATCCAACCATACCCACCTCTTGTGTATAATTATAGTCAACCCCTTCTAGATGGCTATATATGTCGATCTACTACAGGCCTGTAAGAAATCTGTAGTAAGGTTACACGTCACTTATTACCATATTAAAGTGATATATTCTATTTATAATAATTTAAAATATTAATAATATGCTATTTGTAAATTATAGTCAACAAATATAGTCAATACCATCGAAACAAAATTTCTTACAGGTTCAGCAAATTTTACATAACGTGGTTCAATTTAGCCAACCATTATAGTCAACCACATTCGAGATTCTCTAAGAGGAGATGAATTTTAATGTCCCAACTTCAACCATTATACCATGATATAAGTTTGGTTTATATATTTATAACTAATATTTTTATAATCAACAGAATTAACAATATTTGTCACTAGAAAATATTTTGTGCAACATATGACTCGTTTGAATTATACTATAATTTAATTTTATTATTAGTTAATTTTTAGCTTAAAGATGAATATATGTTCTAAAAATTACGTACATAATAACATATATATAGTATATCGTATAATGTCTGGTATATAAAACAATATATAAGTATATTATATATAATTTAATATAATATGTAATATATAAAATTATATATAAATTTTTTAAAATTCATATATTTATAATATTACATATATATATACTATATTATATATTCGGATTTTTTTCGGGTTTCGGGTTTGAATCGGGCTTCCGATTTCAGATGGGGTCTCAGATCGGTATACCTAATATCCAAATTCAAATCAAAAAATATTCGGGTTTAAAAAATTAAATCCATATCCAAAAAAATCGGGTTCGGTAAATCCAAAATTTCGGGTATCCATCGGATCATTTTGCCATAACCACGGCTCTAACCGCTACTTTTTCACTTTCCGAATTTTCATGCCCTCATCAATTAAGTCCTTTCGCTCTCCCATCCTCTCTTTTATTTACCAGTTTTTCAATAAAATTCAAATCTAATATTTTTTGGATTAGATTTTGTTGAGTACTCTCTTATCAGATTTTTAGTTGTGCTCAGCCTTTTGCAATGTTATTATGTTATATTTTGATATTTTGTATGTCTTGATGAGGGTTTCAATAGTTTTACTGAGAAAGATTGATACGATATTTGGAAAGATCTATAAGACTTGTATAGATTCTGAGATGGTTGTGGATATTACTTGATATAACTGATAATTCTGAATATTGGACTATATATGGTGTTTATATGGATGTCAATTGTAATGCTACTAGTCTCATGGCTGATGTAGGTTGAATTGCTCGAAATGTCAATGTAATACTTTATATATTAAAAAATATGGATATTCAATGTGTTAAGCGATATGAAAACAAAACGAATATTTATTTAGCTTGTTCTTCGATCAGGTTGTAGTTGACAATCCGGAGTTTGTCCTAGCTGTATTCCACTGCTTGTTTTGTTGAGTATTATGTCATAATAAAATCATTTATTTGTCAAAGACGTCAAATTTGGTATCAAAAAAATATATCTAAATGATGTAATGTTGATGATATATGAATTTAAAATATTATTTTCTATAATATAATTATAACTATATTAATATATTAAAAATATATATTTCATTAAAATTATTATAAATTTAAATTCTTACCACAACATAATATTATTTTTAAATATATTATTATTATAACAAAATATTTTACTTATATATTATTAATCCGCTTATTGACCCGTTTAAAATTCCGCTTAAGCGCCCGCTTTACCGCTTAAGCGCAAGAAGATCCTTCCACCGCTTAAAATCGATTTGCGCTTTTCACAACATTGCTAATTTATATTCCGCTTAGAACCGATTTGCGCTTTTCACAACATTGCTCATTTATATTCAATGCATTTTTTAGATGCATTTTTTAGTCTTCTATTTTAACGATATAAGTTACTCCCTCCGTCCCAATGGGATGTATACGTTCACTGCTTGTATTTATTTTGAGATTCTAATAAAATATACTTTCATAATGTTTTTTAAATTTTTTATTTTTTTAAATAAAATCTTAAACATCAAATTTTTATTCAGAGAAAAAAACTAAAAAATATATTATGAAATTATACTTTTAAAAAAATCTTAAAAAACATACTACAAAATAACGTATACAATTAACTTAAAAAAAATAACGTATACAATTTATTGGGACAGAGGGAATAATACTTAATACCAAACAAAATTTACTAGGCAGAAGCAGTCCTGGCCTAAACAAGACTTTGACAAATTTATCTTTCAAAATTATAAGTTCAATTAAATATCAGCAATGTACCATCTTCTATCTTAGTCCATGTTAATTATTCAGTTTTGACTTTAAATGATTAAAAGTCAAAATTGAAAAATTAAAAAAAAACGAAAAAGAGTATAATTTTAGTTCCCGTTGTTTTACACTTCTATACGATCATAAGCAAACAAGATTACGCAAAAGAATATAGTTAGAGCGATTCCAATCGACCCAACTTTATACAAATCTGTAATAGATTGAACGTCTTCTTCCTTCAACTTTTTATCTCCCCACCACTTTTTCTAATCTACTCTTATATATAAAAAGAGAACCGAGAGCAAAAATTGTCAAGAAATTGGGTGTGAATTTACATGTAAAGCCCTCAGACACCCAAAATTACAAACCTACCATGCTTTAATCTTGAGGTATTCAATTACAAACATGTAAAGTATTTTTTTGCATTCTTGAAATTCGAGGGTATTCGATTGAGATTGTTTGAAATCCATTAAAATCTTGAGGTATTCAATTGGGATTTTAAATTATGCTACAAAATACTCAATTGGGATTTTAAATTATGCTTTAAAATCCGATAGTATTCAATTGGGATTATTTAAAATCCATCAAAATCTGATGGTATTTAAATGCTGATGGATTTTTTTGGATTTCATAAAATGATGGATTTTGTGGCATTCATTAGTGTATTTTAAGTTTTTTAAAATCCCACCAAAATCAAAGGGATTTTGAAGCATTGTGCTTAAATCCTATCAATTTTGCGACATTTGATCAAGAATCCGCACAAAATCAAAATCACATACAATCCATTAAAATGCATAGACTAAAAACAATCTATTAAAATCCCAATCGAATACACCGTCAGTATTTTACTATTTTTAACCCTTATTGCAAATCACAAAACCTGATCAAAATATCACCATCGAGGAGCCATATGCGTGATTAACAGGCAAATAAGTTTGAAAGGCATATGTTCAGCCTATTTGTATTTAAAGAGGTACAACTCAACTCAGATAAGAAAGCTCAGTAAATAGCAAGTCAACGGAATCCGTACGAAGAACGTCAAATGATTTATGGGAATTATATGTCAGATAAATTCCAGGATGCTGCTGCACACCACTGAAAGAAGTTCATTAATATGTTCAAGCCTCAGTGCACAAATAATCTTTTGTGGCACGTCCAGGAGTTCAGAAGATATAAAGTTTCTATACTTTATTTTATCAGAAGATTCCAGTTAATGAAGAAGTACTTACAAGACGAAGACTCGACGAACAAATCAATCTCTTAATGTTTATTTGACAAAGAGTATTTGATTTAACTAGATACAGATGAACCAGACAGTACATCTGTGTATCAGTTATTCAAATTGAATATTTGAAGTCAAGCAGAGTTGGTGATTCGTTCGTTCGACTGATCAAGACGGAGTTATTAATGTTTAAAGAAGACGAGAAGCAATTCTACTGAAGAAGGGGTGATTTAATATTTAATAGATTATTATTTCACTTCTCAAATAATTAAATTAATTATGTAATTTATTTGTTAAATTAATTCACTCTCGAATTAATTTAATTTATGAATTTATATGATTAAATTAATTAAGTGGATAATTTTCTATTTAAATATAATCTACAATTACATTTCAATCACCTACACTTTGGCATCCAGACAATCTGTTTTGTCTTGTTAAAATTCGGCAAGACAATCTCAATAGAATTGTCTTACCGAAATGTTCCTGGATCAACTGCCAAGACAATACAAGTTGTCTTACCGAAGCTAAGCTTACAAGACAATTCTCAATTGTCTGACCGATTGATTATCAGCAAGACAATCTTTGATTGTCTGCCCGAGAATGCTCTGCCAAGACAATAAGATTGTCTGACCGACTGGTTGCTTACAAGACAATCTTAAATTGTCTGGCCGAATGCATTCTGTCAAGACAATCCTTGATTGTCTGACCGAATGAAGTTCAGCAAGACAATCCTTGATTGTCTGACCGAATTGAGATTGTCTGACCGAGCTCTCAATTGTCTTGCTAGGCTTAAAATTGTCTTTCTGCTATGTCTTGTGCTTGCAAGGCAATCTGAAATTGTCTTGCCCTTGCTACTTTGTCTTTGCTACTTACAATTGTCTTGTCTTTCAATTGTCTTACAAGTACAAATGCTTTGCCTATAAATATGGCATTGCATCCTTCATTTTCTAGTGTTCATTCACTTTGTAAATCAAAGCATTTGTAAAGCTTTCAAGTTGTTCGTAACTTGCTTGATCGTTATATCCACAGTTTTCTGTGCTTTGATAACCCGGTTGTTTTAATCACTAAATCTAGAATATACCCTGTCAAATTTATTCTACGAACTTTAGTGGACATTAAAACTGAACCATTTTAATTATATAACGACGTCAAACATTGTTATATTAATTAATTATAATCTGATTAACAAATCATATTCAATCAGATTCACTTCCGCGACGATTTGGTACTGATTGTATTCAACCCCCCCCTTCTACAATCATATCTGGACCTAACAATTGGCATCAGAGCGGTTGATACCATTTTTCCGTATCAGATCCTATACACACTCTGTAACGTCCAAATATTTTTTATTCGAATTAATTTTATTCCAAAAATTAATTTTGATTAAAAATATTTTTCTTTCAAAAATCTAAATCTCTCCAAACACTATTCATTTCAAATCCTTAAACATGAGTACACAAAAGATCAGTAGCATCAAAATCCCACCGTTCAGCCAGGAACACTTTGGCCTATGGAAGAGGCACATGTTCCTATTCCTCCGCACTGCGAACAGAAAATACATCGGGATTTTGGACAAAGGTGTTACTACTCCGATGAAGGTCATATTAGCACACGAAGAGGATGGTGTGTTGATACCTCATCAGGTCATTCCGAAAGAACTTTCTGAGTACACAGACGAAGAGAGTGATCAGATGAACTTAGATGATGCTCTTCAACTAATCTTGGTTGAATCTCTAAATCCAGTGATGTACAATGCTGTTGTAAATTGTACGAACGCCAAGCAAATCTGGGATACATTAGAGATTATCAATGAAGGCTCAGAGGAAGTTAGGGAAAACAAGAAAGAGATACTGATGGCTCAGTATGAACAGTTTGGTTCCCATCCTGGTGAAGGGATTTCAGAAGTATTTATCAGACTTAATAATTTGATAAATAATTTAAATCTGAATGGGAAATTCTACGACAAGAAAGAGGTCAACATGAAGTTTCTCTTAACCCTTCCTGAACATCTGGAACACAGAATCACTGCCATCAGGGAAAGCAGAGACCTGAATGAGATTTCTCTGGAAAGACTCTACGGAGTTTTGAAAACTTATGAACTGGAGCAAGTTCAAAGTAAACAGAGATATGGCTGGGGAAAAACACAGAACCAGTCAAGAGCTCTAGTTGTTGAGTCACCTGTACTGGAAGAAAAGAAGAAGGATGTTGTTGTTCCTTCTAAGACTACTCAGGAATTTGTTGTACCTGAGATGGGTCAGACTGCTTCTACCAGTGGTGACGAAGAGTTCTATACAATGGAAGAGCTTGAACAGTTAGAAGATCAATCTCTATCACTGTTTGCCAAGAAGTTTGGAAACATGAGATTCCGGAAGAACCCTTCCTATAAATACAAACCTACTGTTAGTAAGTTTCAGAAGGGAGGCTATTCATCTTCTACAAGCAAAGGAGGATACAAGACTGGGATGGTGGACAGAAGCAAGTTCAAATGCTTCAATTGTGGTGAACCTGGACACTTTGCAACTGAATGCAAACAGCCCAAGGTTCAAGGAAAAAGAAAAGATTCGTATGATGAGCTGAAGCAGAAGTATGATGCACTGGTTAGAAAGCATCATGGTACTTCTGGAAGTCAAAGTTTCAAAAGCAAGTCTTATCTGGCAGAAGGCAAAAGCTGGGATGATACAGATAGTGATGAAGAGGAGCAGCTAGGGAATGTTGCTTTCATGGCTACTACTGGATCATCTTCACCTCCTCCTGCTGGAAGCTTTCAGGTAGATCCTACATGCCCTAAACTGTTTATGCAATTAGGACTTGAAAGAGATGATGCTATTAAAAGGATGAAAGCTGCTAATCTTAAAATTGATACTTTAGTCTTAGAAATTCATGCTTTTAAAATGAATGAGATGAAAGTATTAAAACCTAAAATAGAACAATTGACTATGGACTTAGGATTACAATGTGCTAAAGTCAAAGTTCTAGAGAAAGGTGAGATTGCCTTAAGACTTCAGCTAGACGAAGAGAAAGTGAAATGTAAAGCCTTTAAGGATGCCTCCTTGATAGTCAAAGAACTTAATGATGAACAAGAGATCAAGAGAACTGTTGGAATAGGCTTTGACTATAACAAATCTGTAGGTAAGGCTAGTAACATTACTCCTTTTAAGAAGAGTGCTGAAGAGAGAGGGATTCCTTTTGTTTTGAAAGATTCCCTTAAACCTTTGTTTAAAACCTCAGAAGCTGAACCTCTTTTAGAGACTCCTGTTGTCATTAGATATGAACTAAAACAGGAAGACCTTAAAATGAAAGAGAGTAATGAGATGAGAGATGAGATTCTGACAAACCTGAAACCAATTAAAGTGAAAGGCAATGTTAGGTTGCCTAAAGCTGGTTTGGGTGTCAACTCTGAGAGAACTAAATTCAACAAGCCCAATAATTTTGTTAATAGTAAGAACAAGAACAATAGGTGTCATTCTACTGAGAACTTTAAATCTGATAACAAGGTTAGAGTAGAATCTATTGATGTTCCTACTACTATGACTGATACTTCTGATGTTCCTGCTTTTGATGCATGTCATAAATCTTGTAGTGTTGATAATTGTATGACTTGTGCTTTCAATTTGATGTCTGCTTATTTTAAAAATTTGCATGCCAAAAATGAAAACACATCACCTAGACAACACACAAACAACAAGCATGCTAGATCAAAGACTGCTAGTCCTACTCATGTTAGGAAGGAGACTTATGTTCCAAAGTCTAAAACTAAGGTTTATAAGGCTGTTGTTAAGGAAGTAAGTTCAGTCAAGTCTGAACCAAGTATCAGTCCAAGAGGCTCTGTTGTATTACCTAATAGAAATCAGTTCTTTAAGACTGCCGGACCCAATCAAGTGTGGGTCCCAAAGACTGTCTAATCAAGTTGTCTTTTGCAGGGTGCCAGTGGAGTTGTTCGTGTTACCTGGGTGCTTGACAGTGGAGCGTCAATGCACATGACTGACAATAAATCCCTGCTAGAGGACATAAGAGAAGGAGCTGGCCCTACAGTCAGTTTTGCTGATAATAGCAAAGGTCGTACTGTGGGATATGGCAAGTACAAAATTGGAAGGATCATCATAGAAGATATTGCAATAGTTGAAGGACTTCAACATAATCTCCTGAGTGTCAGTCAATTCTGTGACAAAGGTTATTATGTTCATTTTGAAAAAGAGATATGTATCATTAAACATATCAAGGATAAGCGTCCTTCACTATGTGGCATAAGGAAAGGCAATATATTCGTAGCTGATTTGTCTTCAGGACCAGGAAACGAAGTTCACTGTTTCTACGCCAAAGCGTCTGCTGAAGATAGTTGGTTATGGCATAAGAAGCTCTCACACCTCAACTTCAAAACCATGAACTCTCTAGTCAAGAGAGATCTAGTGAGAGGTTTGCCTTCCCTGGAATTCTCATCTGATGATCTTTGTGAAGCTTGTCAGAAAGGAAAAGCGAAGAGAGCATCTCACAAAGGCAAAACCATCAATACCATTACAGATCCACTTCATTTGTTGCATATGGATTTGTTTGGCCCTGTGAATGTTGCATCCATTGATGGAGGAAGATATGCCTTGGTTATTGTGGATGACTTCTCAAAATTTACTTGGGTTTACTTCCTGGCTTCTAAGGATGAAACTCCCCTGACAGTAATTGATCATATCAAGTTGGTTGAGTTGGAAAAAGGTGTTCCTGTAAAAGCTGTAAGATCAGACAATGGAACTGAGTTTAAAAATCAAACTCTAATCAACTTTTACTCTGAAAAGGGAATTAGAAGGCAGTATTCAGCACCAAGAACTCCTCAGCAGAATGGAGTCGTCGAAAGAAAGAATCGTACACTGATCGAAGCTGCAAGGACTATGATTGCTGAAGCAAAGCTTCCTCTGTACTTTTGGGCTGAAGCTGTGTCTACTGCCTGCTATACCCAGAATAGAACTTTGATCAACAAGGATCATATGAAAACTCCATTTCATCTGTATAACAACAAGAAACCTTATGTCAAACATCTTCATGTCTTTGGAGCCAAGTGTTATGTTCTCAAGGATGGTGAAGAGAACTTGAACAAGTTTGAGCCAAAGGCTTCTGAAGCAATTTTTGTTGGTTATACAAATAATGCTTATAGAGTTTTTATAATTGATACTCTGTCAGTAAAAGTTAGTGTCAATGTTACATTTGATGACACTAAACTTCCAAGTATACAATCTGCTGATCCATCTGAGTCTCTGAAGTTTGACAACTATCCAGACTCTGATTCAGATGATGATGTTCCACCTGAGGTTGCGACAGGAGATGACAACAATGATGATGATCCAGGCAATGGTGGAGGAAATGGCAATAATGCTGGAGATTCCACTAATGCCAGTGGTGGATCATCAAGTCAACCTGGCAACAACTCAGGGGGAGCTGATGGATCAACTAGTCACACATTTCAGCTTAATGATAATACTGCTGAATCATCAAGGACACAACTTCCAAGGGAAAGGATTTGGAGCAGAGATCATCCCTTTGATCTGATTATTGGTGATCCTGATGTTGGTGTAAGGACTAGAAGTGCTACGACAAATGAATGTCTATTTTCTGGTTTTCTTTCACAAATAGAACCAAAGAAAATAGATGAAGCACTTGCTGATCCTGATTGGGTTCTTGCCATGCAAGAAGAACTCAATCAATTTAAGAGACAAGAAGTCTGGGCCCTGGTTCCAAGACCAAAAGGAAAATCTACCATTGGATCTAGATGGGTCTTCCGTAACAAGTTAGATGGTGATGGCATTGTTGTAAGAAACAAAGCCAGACTGGTTGCAAAAGGTTATTCTCAAGAAGAAGGAATTGACTACGATGAAACCTATGCTCCAGTTGCTCGTCTTGAAGCCATCAGAATATTTCTTGCATTTGCTGCACACTCCAACTTCAAGGTATATCAAATGGATGTGAAAAGTGCATTTCTGAATGGAAAGCTAGAAGAAGAAGTATATCTGGAACAGCCCCCTGGCTTTGAAAATCCAGAGTTTGCTGATTTTGTTTACTTCCTATTCAAAGCTGTCTATGGACTCAAGCAGTCACCAAGGACATGGTATGACACTCTCTCTGAGTTTTTAATAGAAAACAACTTTACCAGAGGTGTCATAGACAAAACTCTCTTTTACAAATTGCATGATAAGGATATGATATTTGTACAAATTTATGTTGATGATATTATATTTGGTTCTACTAACGATAACTTGTGCAAAAGATTTGCTAAGTTAATGCAGAGTAATTATGAGATGAGTATGATGGGAGAGCTGTCCTACTTCCTTGGTCTTCAAGTAAGCCAAAAGGAAGATGGAATATTCATTTGCCAATCCAAGTATGTCAGAGATCTCCTTCGAAAGTTCAATCTAGAAGACTCTTCACCGGCAAAGACACCCATGGCCACTGCCACAAAGCTTGACCAGGATAAATCTGGTAAGAAAGTTGATATCACAAGCTATCGAGGTATGATTGGCTCTCTACTTTATCTTACTGCAAGTAGACCAGATATCATGTTTGCAACATGTTTGTGTGCTAGGTTCCAAGCTGATCCTAAGGAATCACATCTTATAGCCGTCAAAAGAATCTTTAGATATCTTAAGGGTACACCTGGTTTAGGTATTTGGTACCCTAAGAATACTGGTTTTGACTTAACCGGCTATACAGATTCTGATTATGCAGGATGCAGGATTGATAGGAAGAGTACGTCTGGAAGCTGTCAATTTCTAGGACGTCGGTTGGTTTCCTGGTATAGCAAGAAGCAGCACTCCGTGTCTACTTCTACTGCTGAAGCTGAGTATATAGCTGCTGGTAGCTGCTGTGCTCAGATCTTGTGGATCAAGAACCAACTGAATGATTATGGTGTTGTAGTAAACAAAATTCCCATATTTTGTGATAATACAAGTGCCATAGCCATTTCCAACAATCCGGTTCAACATTCAAGAACCAAGCACATTGATATCAGGTATCATTTCATACGAGAACATGTCATGAATGGTACAGTGGTGTTACATTTTGTACCCACGACTGAGCAAATTGCTGACATCTTCACTAAACCACTGGATGAATCCACTTTCTCTAAGCTGGTTTGTGAGTTAGGGATGTTAAATATGACATAGTTCTCTGGTATATAATTTTCATATGCATTATATGTTTTTATATATTTTTGTGAATTTTCTGTATAATTATATCTATTTTATTAGATTTTATATGATTTTCTGTATGTTATCTGATAATATTCTTAATAATTATGCATGTTTGTATATTAGTCTGTAATTTTCTAAGTGCTCATACACTCCCCTGTAATATTCCCCAAGCATTTAGATAATTATTTGTAATTATTTTGTATTTTTCAAAATTAATTAAGCATAAATGTTTGATTTTAAGTTAATTCATTTTATTGAATTAAAGTTAAAGTCATAAGTATTTATATTTAATTAAAGTTGAAATTTACAAAATATATGTGTAATATATAGTATTATTTTTATTATAAATTTTTGATTTTAATTGCAAAATGTTTTATCTTTTAAATTAATCAAAAATCATATTATTTTGATTATTATTTGTTTTTCTGTTACACAATTGCATTGTCTACTGATTGGCTCGGCAAGACAATTAGATTGTCTTGCTGAACCGGGCTTTTCAGTGAGTTTCAAACAACTCGGCAAGACAATTTGATTGTCTTACCGAGCACGTTTTATAACAGCCGTTTGTATCAATAAGACAATTATGATTGTCTTACTGACACTCGTCTTGCCTGCGTCGATTAAAATCTCGGCAAGACAATCTTAAATTGTCTTACCAAGACTTAAACCAGCGTTTGTCTTGCTGCTTGTATATAATTGTCTCAAGACAATTCGAGCAAGACAATCTCGTTTTGTCTTGCCTCCACTTCATCTTCTCCATCACGCATATACACACACTGTTACACACACGATCGTTCTCGGTTTTCAAGTTTCACCACGAAAACTTGCTGATATACGGTTATTCAAGCTCTTGCTTGCTGGTTTCGATTAAATCTCTGTATTTAAGTCGAAACTCTGCCGATTTTTCAAGAAAAATTAACCTGTTTTTAGTAGTGATTAGCTTGTGTTTTTGGCTATTATCGAAGCTTGAACTGGATTAGAGTCTCTGCGTGTGCCCTCTGTACTGAAGTATTTGCAGATTTGAAGTTGATTTGGAGATTAGGGCTCCTAATTTGAAATTGGGGCTTTTGGATTTAAGGGCGCGTTTGGCTTTGTTGGGTTATTTGAGATTAAGGACTTGTTTGTTTGGCTAGCTTGTGGATTAATTGATTAAGTGCCATTTAAATTAATTAACTTTTAATTCGATATTATTTTAATATTTCGAATTATTAATTAATTAATTAAGCTTTAATTAATAGTTGAAATTTGCGAGATATTTGACAATTCACATTTAAATTGAAAAATTCTCGCTTAATTCAATTTTTAATTATTAAAAATGGCCGGAGAATTCGTGATTGCTGAGACTAATTACTGTGCCAGCCTCAACCCTGATGATTGCTCTGATAGATTCCGGACATGGGTCAGATTTCTTTCGAGGCAGAGTTTAGTCAGTACAGCAATGACAGCAGATATTCCGATTAAGCTGCAACCTCTTTTTGACTTCTACTCAAATGCTGTCAATTCTACAACCCTGGAAAACTACAAGATAATAGGGGATCTACCTAACCGGAAGAGGATTGTAATCACTGTAGATGATGTAAACCGGATCTTAGGACTTCCAAGGGACAATTTTGAGCCAGATCCCTCTGAGGATGAATTGAGACAGTTCTTTCAGGATATTCACTATCAAGGTCAGATCTTTCTCCCGAAGATGTCAAAGGGAAATCTGAAAGCTGAATGGGATGTGTTCTTTGACACCCTTGCCAAGGTGTTTGCTCCCACAAATAGAAAGAATTTTGGAAATATATCTTCAATGCTGCAGATCTTTGGATTCAGCATAGCTTACAACCGTCGAATCAATTTTGGGAAGATATTGCTGAGGGAGATTATCAGGAAGATGGGGTCTGTTGCACAGAGATCAATTCAAAAGAATGACAAAGTTGAATGCTTCTATCCCAGATTCCTGATGTTGTTTATGAATGATAAGATGAATGCTGATGATAGGCACATGTACGTCGATTCTCCTGTTGTTCCTATTCAGAGGACTTGTGCCAAGATTCAAACTAGGCTGGTCAACAAGAAAAAGCATGACAATGTACCACTGGTGGTGACTCCATTCATGCTCGAACAATTCAGTGTTCCTTTTCAGCCTGTACAAGTTCCAGAACCACTACAACAGCAACAATATCAACAACAACAACAACAACCAGCTAATCCTGATCAACAACAATCACCTCCACGTATCAATCAACCACTTCAACTCCTCCAAGACTACCAATCATCCAGCCAATCCTCACATTACTCTCCCTACAACCCTCCTTACAATTCACCACAACAATCACCTCACCAATCAGCTTACAATTCTCCTCACCAATCTCAACATCAATCCCCTCCACAATACAACTTCTTCCCAGACCAACAAGCCTCCATTCTTCCCTCTCAATCTGAACCAACACCTTCACCTACACATACACATACCATTCCTCATCCACAATCCACCTCTCAGCCTCTGCCTGCTGATTCTGCTATCAATCCAGAGCTACAGGACTTCAGAACAGATTTACAGGTAGCTCAGGTACTTTCTAATCTCACTGATACCTTTAATATTGATATTGCAGATTTTGATTGTGATATTGGATTTGATTTCCAGACTCCCAGCATTGAACCTGTCAACACCCAGGTTCATATCCAAGCTGATGTTTCCACTTCAACTACTGATTCTTCTTCAAACACTTCACACAACACTACTTCTACACCAGTTGTTCGAAAGGTAGCCCGGAAACGGAGTGGGAGTGCAATTCTGAGAGAACCCGCAGCTCTGTCTCATAAGAAGCAAAGGGTGGCAGAACCGGAGACAACTGCAGCCACATCCATTTCCTCCCAAAAGGATTTGGACACTGACATGGTAAATATACAGTCTCTAGATTCATTCTCTCCACAGAATGCATTTATTGAAATTGGCCGTCCGACCGCGGTATCCTGTAAAGAGTCAAGCACACAACTAGCACTCACGCTAGTAAACACTGAACCTGTGTCTTTTGATTCTTCACTTAGAGAGAGCACAGAATTTCAAAATATGTTATATGAAAATCTTTCTGATCACTCTTTCTTTTTGGATCAGGATCTACTTGGCAACCTGCAAGTACATCCGCCTTCACAGGCATTCGGAGGACAATTTGTTTCTTCACCTCCTACAGTTCCATCTCAGGGAACTATGGTTGTATATACAGGTACTGGTGACGGTGTGACAAACACGAGTGAAATCAGGCAAACACCGAGCGAAACACATGCACGAGAGGATAGTGACAAATCTTTGAGTGTTCGTGAGGTGAGTGCACACACCAACACAGATCTGCTACAGGAACAAATGGCTGCTCTGAGAGCTGAGATTGCAAGGTTAAATGCTGAGAATGCCAGATTCAAAAGTGGAGAGTTGGTGACTCTAAAAGAAAAGGCTGGTGATCCTTCTTTCTCTTCCCTCAAACAGGAATTAGATGCTGATGTGCTATAAATAATACCTTTAAATCGCAAGCGCACGATCTCGTTTTAATATATTTAGATTCGAACCACAAGGACTAAAATTATTTTCGCGAAAACCTTAATTTCTAACTTAGGCGAATTAGACCAATTTGATTTTGAGATATTTTATTAATCTAACTTGATAACTAAAATCTGAAATCTAAATATCAACTAATATTAAAGTCTAACTGCAATAATTCATTTTTTTAAAATAACAAAAAGAAAATAAAAGAAAAACAAAAGAAAACGAAAAAGAAAACAAAAGAAAAAGAAGAACTAAGCAGCAGTGGAGTGAAGTAACAGGAAAGAAGACGGTCGGCGTAAAAATTTGATTCCAGTATGAACGCAGATAGAAATGGAAAAGAAAAAGAAAAAGAAAATAATAACAACAAGAAAAGAAGTTGAGAAAAAAGGGTGTACAGGCGTGCGTGTGACTAAAAACTAAACAGAACTCGTACGCGTAATATTAAAAAGTATCATCCCCGTAGCGCAGCTCATCGGAAACAATGGAGATCTCCGGAATGTTCTAAATCTCGCCGGAAAATTAATTTAACCGGAAAATCTAGCCATTCCAAATTTATATAATCAAACCCCACTAAACTCTAAACCAAATTTAACAATAAATTCTACACTAAATAGTCTCTAAACTCCCCATTTTTTTAACAAAACAAGACCCAAATCAAACCAAATCAACTCTAAACTACACCAAATTTCAAATCTAGCCTAAACATAATATTTTCAACATAAACCCACTAACCTCAAATCAAAATCATAAACTAAAATTTACACCCAAAAGCCCCAAAATCAAGAACAAAGAGAACACCAAATCTTACCAAACTAACTCCAAATCACACAAAACTTCTAAACTAGCTTATCTACCAAGTCTCTAACAAAACCCCATCAAACTACAAGCTAAAATCAAAATCTAGAATACTAAATCATTGAACCCACTAATAATATTGAGAATTAAAAGGGGCTCAATCTAAATACTAAAAAATGCAAGCTTAAAACATATAATTAGGCTCCTTTCAATCCACAAGTAATTTTGAGTCTCATGTGGTTAGAGAAAGATTTCATAGCCTAGAAGTAAAAGTAAAGAGCAAGATTTAAGAACAAAAATGAATACTTGTATTGATATAATAAAAGTGTTTACAAATTTAGAGTGCTACTACTAGATCTACTAAATAAAAGAGAGGCTACTAAAAATATGAAATCCTAGGTTGCTAGGTTGGTGATTACAAGTAAAGAGAAGGGGGTATTTATAACTAAAGAATTAGGGTTTAGGGGTAGGGTGGCTCAATCTTGACCATCCATGTGCCTTGTGTGTTGGGCAGATTGTGGCCCTCCATGTGTCCCTTAGTTGCCAACTCTCTTTTTTTTCTTCTTTTATTTTCCCTTTTCTTCTTTTTCTTGCATTTTCTCTTCTTTCTTTATTTATCTACAATTTCCTGAAATAAAATAAATAAGCGATTAATACTACGAAAATAAACAAAAAATAGGCACTTAAATATGCAAAAATATGGACTAATCAAACTTCCCCATACCTATCTTTTGCTCGTCCTCGAGTAAAAATCAAAAGAAAAGAAAATAACTAAGAAAACTAAATGCAATTCCTAGGCTCCTTTTCGTAGGCGTGACGGGTGATTTTAGGTTCACCAACCCGTTAAACTCGTAGACGATCTCTACAAGAGGAGTTTTGTCTCCTAAGGGTTTACAGAAGATATACCCATAAAATCTTCGAGACATTCTAGCAAGTGTCTACTCGACTCTACTCTAATTTCGTTGGTGTTAACAAAAAGCGTTTTTAAGGAAAATACGACTCAAAGACTCATCTACTAATAATCAAGATACAATTGCCTCTAATCCACTTGAATCGACACAAAAATTTACTAGAAATCCAAGGAGTGTAATGAATTTAAGGTCTTTGATGGATCCTAATCGTCTAGGAACATTTTCTCTTTTTCAACCAATATCGAACTGACCCAATCTCTATCGAAACAAATATCTAGCCAAACTTCACAAACTCTTATTCTTCTCTCTTTTTCTTTCTCTTTTTTTTTTCCTTTTTTTTTGCATTGACTTTATTTTGTCCGTTTTCTTAGGCAAACAATGTTACCCATGTAGCGAGCTTTAGGTCAGTGACTCCCAAACCAAACGGTCTTAGGGCACTAGGTTTTGAAATCCCCCTACGGACTTAATTGCTCGAGTAATAAAGGCCACAAAACGAGACTAGCCAATCTACTTTTGCCCATTTATCTAAAGATTTTATCTATGAAGAACAATGGGTATTGAAGTAGTTATTCCTTTTTCTCTTTTTTTTTTTCTATCTCTCTTTTTTTTTCTATTCGCAAAGGTTCGATTCGACATTGTTTCAACATGTGGGTTCTCTCTCAGGTATCGAATAATATCACTAAACAATCTCTCCATCAAAGGTCTCGTGCAAAGTGTGTGCCATCTTGGAATTTAGAGTACAAATCGGTCGATACAAGCTTCAAAAAGACAACCTTACTCAACTACGTTCAAATTATCTAAAAGACACTACATATATATAGGGATGGCAACGGGTCGGATCGGTTCGGATATCTGTGATATCCAAACCCGAACCCGAAAATTTTAACCAAACCCGAACCCGATCCGAACCCGTTTGGATTTGAAAAACAAAAACCCGAACCCGATCCAACGGATTTGGATCGGTTTCGGGTTTTATCCAAACCCGAACTTTTGCAAACTCCTCAATCTCATGACGCCGACGGTGCCTCGATCCGGCTAACTCCAACCAGCTCTAACACCTATGTAATTCAACTACCCACTAACACCTCTGTGATTCAACCCTCACCAAACCCTCAATTATGCATTCATTCACTTTTCTTTGCCGACTACATCACCAACACTATGGCCAGCGGACAGCGGACTTGGTGACGGAACGGCGGGGACGGATAGCGAAGATGCAGCGGCGACTTGAACTGAGCGGTGCAGTCGTGGAGATGAAAATGGATTAGGGATTTTGATTTTGTGTGAGACAGTGAGAGACTGAGAGGCTCGGCGGCTAGCTAATAGTTTGAGAGTACTGGCCCAATGACCTTGTGAATACCTAAACGTGCACGTTATGAATTTTTGAGATTTGAGTCAGTACATAGCAATTTGATAATTGGTATAGTATATAATATATAATATTAAATAATAATTGAAAATTGAAATATATGTATAATATATATATATATATTATGGTCCAAAAATTATTAATAATATATGTAACATATATAATATATTATATATATTATTCGGATATTCTTTCGGGTTTCGGGTTTGGATCGGGTTCGGATCGGATTTGGATTTCGGGTCGGGTTTCGATACGGAATACCTAATATCCAAATCCAAATCCAAACTCGTTCGGGTCTAAAAATCAAATCCAAATCCAAATCCAAATCCAAAATATCGGGTTCGGTAAAATCCATTCGGGTCGAAACGGTCGGATATCCAATCGGATCGGATTTTTCTGCCATCCCTACATATATATACTTTTCGAAAACATGTAAAACACCAACTACTCCTAAAGTTCGAGTGAGGGAAAGACAACTTAGCTAAAAGAATCTCTATTTTTGGATTTTCTAATTTTTCATTTTTTAGGGATTTTCATTTTTTAAGAATTACACTAAAGCCCTCCCCATACCTAAATCATGCATTGTCCTCAATGTATGCAAAAGATAGAATTGAAATGAGAGAGTAAAGAGAAAAATACCTGAAATGGATATGAAGGGGATTTTTATTAACAAACGAAACACTAACACGACCTACGCACGCACACATTGCCTTCCCCATACCTGAACTTCATGAGGGAAGGTACGAAGACAGAAGCAAATCAGCCAATTCCAGAGGGAAAAATGGGAGGAAGCTTCGAGAAAGAGTCAAAATGTGTGCGAAAATTTTTAGGCACGAAGACTTTCTCAAGCACGTGACTATCGTTTACCCCTATAGGACAAGTATCACTAATGTTCTCCCTAAACCAACTTAATGCTTCTTTATTATCAAGCAAATTAGAGACAATGCAATTTTGGTCATGGGATAAATCACTAGGAATAATGCAAGAAACGGTGTCATCTTTTCCTAAGGCGCTATATGAATGATGGAACAATGAGTCAAATGTCGGTGATTCACCTACATGACTCTCTAAATCGGGCCTAGGGTCAACACGAACAATCTCGGGCGGAGTTTCCCATTTTGAACAAATGTCGTTCAATTCTCCTAACAACTCCTCCGAGGTCAACTCTTTCAACGACTCATGATATTCCCTATTGTTCTCGTTGTTGACTTTGAAATCCTCGTTGAGAAGAGACTCAATCTCACTATCCTCAAAGCTAGACCATGTGACAAACTTGTTGACCACATTGACCCCTGTAGGTTGCTCATAAAGCTCATTGGGTTCTTTTCCTACGTTGAAAATGTTTAAATCAATGGTCATGTTTCCAAATGTGAGCTTCATAGAACCATTCCTACAATTGATTAAGGCATTGGATGTAGCAAGAAAAGGTCGTCCTAAAATGATAGGAATTTGGTTCTTAGGATTCGAGACGGGTTGAGTCTCGAGCACAACAAAGTCTACGGGAAAGATAAAGTCACCGATTTTGATCAACACATCCTCAATAATCCCCTTTGGCATTTTAATAGATCGATCCGCAAGTTGAAGGGTCATATTGGTGGTCTTGAGATCCCCTAAACCTAGGGCTTGGTAGACCGAGAACGGAAGAAGATTCACACTCGCTCCTAAATCAAGTAAAGCCTTATCCACATAAGTATCGCCTATGACACAAGAAATTGTAGGACAACCGGGGTCCTTATATTTCACGGGAATTTGATTTGAAAGAATCGAGCTAACTTGTGAGGTCAAAAAGGCTTTCTTTGGAACGTGAGTGGTTCTGTTATGGGTACATAAATCTTTTAGACACTTGGCATAAGAAGGAACTTGTTGAATGGCATCTAAAAGAGGAATGTTTATCTTGACTTGTTTAAAAACCTCTAGAATTTGTTCCATTTGGGCCGATTGTTTAGGGCGAATGAGTCTTTGTGGGTAAGGAACCTTTGGCTTATAAACTTCTTCGTTGGGCTTTTGAGAAATGGGCCCAGGACTAGGTTCACTCATAGACTCACGTGCTTTTGAACATTCGGGCTTATCATGATTAGTGCTAGACAAAGAAGGATTTGTTCTAGGAATCGACTCCTCATTTTCATTAACGTTCTCACCAACTTTGTTATCCACTTGATTTCCCGACCTTAGAGAAATAATTGCATTAACATTCTCGGGAGGTCTTTGAATGAGAGGAAACTTAGGATTGACCTCGGGTTGACTTGGGAATTTGTTTTTCTCTCGCTCACACAACGCGCTAGCTAATTGACTTAATTGGGCCTCTAACTTAGACACGGCTTGCACGTTAGAATGCAAAATTTGCCTATCTTGGGTTAGGGTTGTCATGAAGGTTTGTTGTGATTGAGTCAAATTAGTTTGCGATTTAACTAAGGCTTCCAAACTCTTTTCTAAGGAATTGAGGCGTTTATCCGAATCATTGAAACCGGGAGGATTCAAAGGAGTTTGAATTGGGTTATGACATGAATTTGGACCTTGATTTGGGTAAGAGTTTGGGTTGGGCCTTTGTTGAAAATTTTGTTGGGGAGTTGAAAAAGAATTTGGCCCTTGATTCATTTGAAAATTGGGTTGAGGAACTTGACAATTTTGACCTTGGGTCCATGAGAAATTTGGGTGATTTCTCCACCCGGGATTATAAGTGGGTGCAAACGCATCATTCCTAGGATTTTGAAACATCGCATTTACTTGTTCAAGTTCGTGCGAAGGTTGGGTGCCGGGATTTTGAAAATTGTAATTAGGGAGCATCAACATTTGTGGGGGAGATTTACTAGTTTCTAAAGCTTCAAGTCTCCTGGTTAGAGTGGCTAGTTTGGCATCGGTTGCCACATTATTTCCTATCGAATGCAAGCCCCTAGCGCTAGATGACTGAATTGACTTTTTGGGCTCCCTAGTTGACTCCCACATCATAGTCTTTTCCGCTAAATCCT
Source organism: Daucus carota subsp. sativus (assembly GCF_001625215.2). Classification (NCBI taxonomy): domain Eukaryota; kingdom Viridiplantae; phylum Streptophyta; class Magnoliopsida; order Apiales; family Apiaceae; genus Daucus; species Daucus carota. Next base: position 7,994,171 of record NC_030388.2, read on the forward strand.
CGAAAAATTCCCACCCTTGATCCTCATCTTTTTCCATGAATTTACCTTGGCACATAGACTCTAATAACGCAGTGGTTTGACTATCTAAGGCCTCGTAAACTATCTTGCAAAGTCTCCATTTTTCTATTCCGTGGTGAGGGCATTGTGAAAGAAGATTTTTGAAGCGGTCAAAGAAAATCCAAAAAGACTCATTTTCCTTTTGATGAAATTGATTTATTTCATTTGTAATTCGAGTAGTCTTATGATTTGGAAAATACTTTTTTAGAAACACCACAACGAACCCCTCCCACGTGGAGATAGAATTAACGGGAAGACTATATAGCCATTTTTTAGCATTCTCCTTAAGCGCAAAGTTAATGAGCCTAAGTCTAATTGAATCTTCCGTTAATTGGTGGAGCTTTTGGAGGGAACAAACTTCCTCGAACTCTTGGATAAAAAGATAAGGATCCTCACCCTCACTCCCTAAAAACTTAGGCAACATACTAATGTGATGTGCCTTAATTTCGAAATTATTCCCATTAACGGGAGGAAGGGTGATGCACGAAGGTTGAGCGAAACGGGACGGGTAACAACGGTCTTTAAGAGACAAAGCCATGCTAACTATCGGTTCTGGAACTTCTAGGGTTTCGGAATCGGAAGAGGATGAAGACGGAATCTCGATTATCGGTCTTACTAATCTAGATGCTTCGTTCCTAACCCAAGTAGTTCGCATAAACGATAAACATGTAGCAAATAAGTGCGAAAAATTAAAACAAACAAAATAAAGGGTGTAAAAGAGAAAGAAAAACTTAAGTCTAGGGTTCCCTAATAAAATGAACTAGACCTTGCTCCTAACTTTAAGGACCACCAAAAACTCGATAAATCAGAAATTATTCGGACCGGTCTGGCCAGTTTGGAGCAGGCATTGCCAAGAGGCCAATCTCCGCGCTTAGACACCAAACCTTAATCGGCCAGGTAAGCTTTCGCTTGCCTTAGACACCGAAAAGTCGGAATAATTAAAGATTACCTTGTCTTTTAGGTACCTTCCTAGTTGAGCGCGAAATCCTAGGGGCTAACGTCTAATTCAATTTTATTAAAAGGCTAGGGAAATGCAAATGAAGAAATTAAGTTGTTGTGGGCCAAGGAAAGAGTGATGAAATCCCTCCCCTTATCTTGTGATTGGGTTTTGCCCTTAAGATTTATTTAAAATGATGCTCCACACAACGATATAATTAAAAACTATAAACAACTATGGATGCTCTACACTACGTGTTTTAATCTAAAGAAAAGAAATTAACGTACCTTTGGGTCCTCCAGCGATCACCACAAATATAGGTACGAAAATTTAAAAACAAAAAATTAAAATCTAAATGATGTGCCCCTAAGTGTTAAAATGCATGATGCAACAATTATGTAACTCTAACTAATATTTTTGGATTTTAAAATTTTTAATTTGTTTGTGTTTTTCAATTTTCAAATTTGTTTGTGATTTTCTAAATAAAACGAAAAATAAGAGTGGAGAGATACGGGATACCAAAGCAAGCTTCCAAATCCGAGCAAAATTTGTTCACTTTACTCCATGATTCCCGAAATTTCCTCCTCGAAATAAAAACAAAAATAGTGAGAAACAAACTAATCCGAAAGATTAAAAATAAAGGTGCGAAAAATTAATTTTAGTCCCCGGCAGCGGCGCCAAAAACTTGATGTGCTATAAATAATACCTTTAAATCGCAAGCGCACGATCTCGTTTTAATATATTTAGATTCGAACCACAAGGACTAAAATTATTTTCGCGAAAACCTTAATTTCTAACTTAGGCGAATTAGACCAGTTTGATTTTGAGATATTTTATTAATCTAACTTGATAACTAAAATCTGAAATCTAAATATCAACTAATATTAAAGTCTAACTGCAATAATTCATTTTTTTAAAATAACAAAAAGAAAATAAAAGAAAAACAAAAGAAAACGAAAAAGAAAACAAAAGAAAAAGAAGAACTAAGCAGCAGTGGAGTGAAGTAACAGGAAAGAAGACGGTCGGCGTAAAAATTTGATTCCAGTATGAACGCAGATAGAAATGGAAAAGAAAAAGAAAAAGAAAATAATAACAACAAGAAAAGAAGTTGAGAAAAAAGGGTGTACAGGCGTGCGTGTGACTAAAAACTAAACAGAACTCGTACGCGTAATATTAAAAAGTATCATCCCCGTAGCGCAGCTCATCGGAAACAATGGAGATCTCCGGAATGTTCTAAATCTCGCCGGAAAATTAATTTAACCGGAAAATCTAGCCATTCCAAATTTATATAATCAAACCCCACTAAACTCTAAACCAAATTTAACAATAAATTCTACACTAAATAGTCTCTAAACTCCCCATTTTTTTAACAAAACAAGACCCAAATCAAACCAAATCAACTCTAAACTACACCAAATTTCAAATCTAGCCTAAACATAATATTTTCAACATAAACCCACTAACCTCAAATCAAAATCATAAACTAAAATTTACACCCAAAAGCCCCAAAATCAAGAACAAAGAGAACACCAAATCTTACCAAACTAACTCCAAATCACACAAAACTTCTAAACTAGCTTATCTACCAAGTCTCTAACAAAACCCCATCAAACTACAAGCTAAAATCAAAATCTAGAATACTAAATCATTGAACCCACTAATAATATTGAGAATTAAAAGGGGCTCAATCTAAATACTAAAAAATGCAAGCTTAAAACATATAATTAGGCTCCTTTCAATCCACAAGTAATTTTGAGTCTCATGTGGTTAGAGAAAGATTTCATAGCCTAGAAGTAAAAGTAAAGAGCAAGATTTAAGAACAAAAATGAATACTTGTATTGATATAATAAAAGTGTTTACAAATTTAGAGTGCTACTACTAGATCTACTAAATAAAAGAGAGGCTACTAAAAATATGAAATCCTAGGTTGCTAGGTTGGTGATTACAAGTAAAGAGAAGGGGGTATTTATAACTAAAGAATTAGGGTTTAGGGGTAGGGTGGCTCAATCTTGACCATCCATGTGCCTTGTGTGTTGGGCAGATTGTGGCCCTCCATGTGTCCCTTAGTTGCCAACTCTCTTTTTTTTCTTCTTTTATTTTCCCTTTTCTTCTTTTTCTTGCATTTTCTCTTCTTTCTTTATTTATCTACAATTTCCTGAAATAAAATAAATAAGCGATTAATACTACGAAAATAAACAAAAAATAGGCACTTAAATATGCAAAAATATGGACTAATCAGATGCTCATGTCAAGGGTATTCACTCTAGGATGGACAAATTTGATACAACTCAGGAGCTCTGTTTGACGAAGCTTGACAACTTGGAGCAAACTTTGGCTCAAGTTGTTCAACACTTAAAGATCAATCCGTCAACATCTCAGTCTACTCTAGAGGATCCCTCAACTAAGGGGGAGAAGGATAAGGATGACAAAGATAAGGATGACAGCAATGCTGGTGGTGGTGGCAATGGTGGTGACAAGGGTGGTGATACTGATAGGGGTGATAAGGGTGGAGTAGGAGCAAGTGAAAAGGACTCTTCTGCAGCTAGCAAGTCTAAAGGCAAAATGCCTGAAACTGAGAACATCTTCACTAATCAGGATTATGACAACATTCCTGAGGATGTTGATGATGATGATGCATTTGACTCTGCTTATTTTGAAGCTGAGGAAGAAGGTCGTTTCGAGGAAGGCTTTCTTTTCAATGAAGATCAGTCTGTAGATCCTGAGCACATGGAAAAGGTCAAGATGTTCAAAGCTCAACATGAAGCTAGCAAAGCAAAGCTTCAGGAACTACAGAAACTGGTAGATGAAAAGAGGACAACTGATGAGTTGGTCAAGCTGGAGAAACAGAAATTGTGGGATGCTAAGTGCAAGGAAAAGAGAGAGGATATCTCCAGAAAAGTTGGTGAAAGCTGGGATATTGCAAGGCAAATCCTCTCTGGACCTCAAAGGGAACCTTTCAATGATGGTAAATTCAAATCCTTCATTTATGACCTGAGAGAGGCTAACCCTAATGAAGATATGTTTATGCGTGCTCTTGCTCTCGAGTTAGAATATATAACTATTGGTGTCAAGAATCTTCTCAATGAATGGGAGATCATTATTTCTACTCAGAGAAACGGAACATTCAGGGTTTCAATTGATTTATTCAAGTTTCTATCTCTAACTGAAATCTGGGTGATTCGTAACAAGATCAGACGCAGTTCAAATCTGAATGAACTCCTTCGTGACAAACTTATGGATTGTGCTATTCATAACAGTCCACAAGTTGTCAGAAAGCCTTACTGTGTCAAGTTCATTCACGAGAGAAAATTTGGAACCTTCTACCTGGACCACCAACATCTTCTTAAGTATGATGTGAGTCAGTTGGTTCTTGTTTCTACAATTCTACGTACCAAGGGCTTCGCTACTAAGGCCAAAGCTGATGCTGATACTGAGATTGTGAACTACTGCACAAGGAGAAATATTCAGCAATACTTCAGGAAGATGAAGTATATCAACCAATCTCAGCCAGCAGATTTCATCGAAGACCCTGTGGATATTGAGGTTCAATATTATCTCTCATTGGCTCGTGAAAGAAAGAAGCGTGGAGAATCCACTGCAGCTGAAGAGCCTACTCAGAATGAGCCTTCTACTCCAATTATTCACTGTTCAGATGCTGAAGAAGGAGAAGTCACTCGTTCTGAGTGAATAGATTGATTAGGATATTTTGTTAGATATGTTCAAGGAACATCCTTTTGTAATCTATTATGAATATGGTTTAATGTTCAATGCAAGCCATAAACCTTTGCTATTTACATTCCATTGTTTAAATCTTTGTCTTATCTGTTAGTTGAGTTATCCTCTAGGAAATTTGCATGTTATGTTAACAAACAAATAGGGGGAGATTGAAAGGCATATGTTCAGCCTATTTGTATTTAAAGAGGTACAACTCAACTCAGATAAGAAAGCTCAGTAAATAGCAAGTCAACGGAATCCGTACGAAGAACGTCAAATGATTTATGGGAATTATATGTCAGATAAATTCCAGGATGCTGCTGCACACCACTGAAAGAAGTTCATTAATATGTTCAAGCCTCAGTGCACAAATAATCTTTTGTGGCACGTCCAGGAGTTCAGAAGATATAAAGTTTCTATACTTTATTTTATCAGAAGATTCCAGTTAATGAAGAAGTACTTACAAGACGAAGACTCGACGAACAAATCAATCTCTTAATGTTTATTTGACAAAGAGTATTTGATTTAACTAGATACAGATGAACCAGACAGTACATCTGTGTATCAGTTATTCAAATTGAATATTTGAAGTCAAGCAGAGTTGGTGATTCGTTCGTTCGACTGATCAAGACGGAGTTATTAATGTTTAAAGAAGACGAGAAGCAATTCTACTGAAGAAGGGGTGATTTAATATTTAATAGATTATTATTTCACTTCTCAAATAATTAAATTAATTATGTAATTTATTTGTTAAATTAATTCACTCTCGAATTAATTTAATTTATGAATTTATATGATTAAATTAATTAAGTGGATAATTTTCTATTTAAATATAATCTACAATTACATTTCAATCACCTACACTTTGGCATCCAGACAATCTGTTTTGTCTTGTTAAAATTCGGCAAGACAATCTCAATAGAATTGTCTTACCGAAATGTTCCTGGATCAACTGCCAAGACAATACAAGTTGTCTTACCGAAGCTAAGCTTACAAGACAATTCTCAATTGTCTGACCGATTGATTATCAGCAAGACAATCTTTGATTGTCTGCCCGAGAATGCTCTGCCAAGACAATAAGATTGTCTGACCGACTGGTTGCTTACAAGACAATCTTAAATTGTCTGGCCGAATGCATTCTGTCAAGACAATCCTTGATTGTCTGACCGAATGAAGTTCAGCAAGACAATCCTTGATTGTCTGACCGAATTGAGATTGTCTGACCGAGCTCTCAATTGTCTTGCTAGGCTTAAAATTGTCTTTCTGCTATGTCTTGTGCTTGCAAGGCAATCTGAAATTGTCTTGCCCTTGCTACTTTGTCTTTGCTACTTACAATTGTCTTGTCTTTCAATTGTCTTACAAGTACAAATGCTTTGCCTATAAATATGGCATTGCATCCTTCATTTTCTAGTGTTCATTCACTTTGTAAATCAAAGCATTTGTAAAGCTTTCAAGTTGTTCGTAACTTGCTTGATCGTTATATCCACAGTTTTCTGTGCTTTGATAACCCGGTTGTTTTAATCACTAAATCTAGAATATACCCTGTCAAATTTATTCTACGAACTTTAGTGGACATTAAAACTGAACCATTTTAATTATATAACGACGTCAAACATTGTTATATTAATTAATTATAATCTGATTAACAAATCATATTCAATCAGATTCACTTCCGCGACGATTTGGTACTGATTGTATTCAACCCCCCCCCTTCTACAATCATATCTGGACCTAACAAAGTTCAATTCAGCTTTCAGCCGTGTTTAGCGCTGCGTGAGTAGTGGAGAGAATGTAATGATGTGGTTATGAAACGCTGTCGTATGGAGATAATAGTAACAATATGTATTTTTGTTTTAACTGCTTTATTAGTGATAGCACAGACGATGTCGTTTAGGTTGGCAGGGGTATCAATATTGGATCATGTGCCAATCCAGGGTTCAGGCTATAGCGGGGTGACACGTGTCCAGTATACTTTTGGTGGTTAAGTAGAGGTGGAGAGGCCATTTGTTGGCAGAGAAGTTTTATCTATTTTGCTGTGTTTTCTTCCTTTTCAAGTTATCAATGGAGATTACTGTTTTCGTTTAGAATTTGTCTTCCAAATCATTCTGTTTAAACACTGTAGAGCATTACAATTGGTATCAGAGCTGCGTTCCTCGGCTCTGCGTCATTTCATGGCGGAAGGTACATGAATTAGAGGATTAGATGAACGGCTGGGTGCTCAGGAAGCCAAGGTTAACGAAGTCATACAGGAGGTGACTAAGTCCAGGAGTGAGGCACTCCAACAGTCCAAAGCTATGAATGGGCGAATGGAGTTTATGGAGTGTAGAATTGGGGGTATGGATGACTCTCTCCAGGAGATTAAGGATATGTTGGCGAAATTGCAGATCCAAGGGAAGAATGACTCCCCATCTTAACCCAAGGACAAATCACCAGCAGGTGGGAGCCAATTGCGTTTTGGGAGTACCATGGATATTGGGGGGGTATATAGCCCTTCCAGCTTGGTTCATACACCTTCAGGTACAAATCCACTCTCCAGAACTTCGTCTAATGTTCATTCATCTGCTAATCTGCACATGCCTTTCTCTACCACTCCTACACCTTCCTGTTATAGTCTCACATCACCGAGTGCACCACCATTTTATAGCACTAGTACTGTGTTTCAACCATTTTCAGCAGGGCCATCTTCTGCTCATGTTGCTACTGCCCACATGACCACGCCCTTATCTCAGACTTCTATGCCACTGACCCAGGTGCTAATGCCATACAATCCTTACATGATACCACCCATTCAGGGAGGCTCTCCATTCCCGACTTTCACTCCACTGTACCCACCAGTCTCTAATCCACTTCCATCTTCTCCCCAGCAAGGCATCTCGTTTAGTCCACACCCGAAAATCGAATTTCCAAAATTCAATGGTACTGATCCCAAGGGTTGGGTACTAAGGGCGGAACAATACTTTGATTTCATACAAATTGATGATAGTAAGAAGGTAAAACTGGTCGTAATGCATTTCGAGGGGAAAGCAAATACATGGTACAGGTACTATCAAACCAGTAAACTGAATGTTCACTGGAGAACTTTCCAGGCTGATGTGATACTCCGATTTGAGAACCCAGAGCAGTTGGATGTGCAGGACCAATTTAATAAACTCAAACAAACCTCAACAGTGGCAGAGTACGAGGATAGGTTCGAGGAACTTCGTGCAATGGTAGTGCACAAGAATAAGGGTTTCAATGAAGACTACTTTCTCTCTAGTTTTATCAGTGGCCTTAAAGACTCCATCAAGTTATCTGTCCGAATGTTCAGGCCCTCATCGTTGGCCGATGCTGTTTTATTGGCCAAACAAGAGGAGGCCAGGGTCACCAAGTCATCTGCTATCAGCAGTAAACCAACCTCTGTCAAGTATACCACTCCCCAAAGTGGTATCTATAAGCAGCCACAACCAACCTCAGTGTTGGCACCAACAAACTCTCAGCAGAAATCCAATCTTGGATCCCGATCAACCTTGAGTAGTCAAGAAATTATGGCACGAAGAGCAAGGGGACAGTGCTTCCACTGTGATGAGCCCTTCCATCCAGGCCAAGAGTGCAAATCTAAGTTGTATAAGTTGTTTGGCGAAGAATTCGATGAGGACGATTTTCTAGAAAATTCAGCAAAACCACATGAGATTGCTCAGTCATCTGATGGGCCTGGTAAAATCTCGTTAAATGATGTGGCAGGAAGCAAGTCTCCAAGCACACTCAGGTTGCAGGGCACTATTAAAGGTCGTCAGGTGCACATCTTGATAGACAGCGGGTCTACTCACAGCTTTGTGGATGTAAATGTGGTTAAGCAGCTCAAACTCACAACCGAAGTAGTTTCACCTCTCTTAGTCACAGTCGCTAATGGGAACAGCACCATGGTTGATACCTTGTGCAGAGGCCTGCACTATGAGATACAGGGCCATAAGTTTATCGGGGATCTTAGGCCTTTTCTGTTAGGCGGATCGGATGTCATACTCGGAGTTGATTGGTTGAAAAACCACAACCCCATCACATTGGATTACAATACTATGAGCATCTCTATAGTTAAAGAGGCCAAGACAGTAACTCTGCAAGGGGCAAATCAGCAAGCTAAGCTGCAAACAATCACTGGCAAAAGTTTATCCAGGTTGCTACACTCGAAACAGGGTGTCACTTTTGGCTGTATTTGCATGATAGAAACCACTCCATCAAATCCAATTTCAAATGAATCCACCCCACCCATCATTACGAATCTGCTCCAGGAATATAAGGATATTTTTAGCGAGCCCACAGGCCTGCCTCCCATAAGGGACCATGATCATAAAATTCCGTTACTGGAAGGGAGTCAACCAGTAAATCAGCGTGGGTATAAGGTCCCTTACATTCAGAAAACAGAGATTGAACGACAAATTGAGGAGATGCTACACTCTGGGATTATTCAAAAGAGCACCAGCCCGTTCGCATCGCCAATCATCCTTGTCAAGAAAAAGGATGGAACGTGGCGGATGTGTATTGATTATAGAAGATTGAATGACATTACAGTCAAGAACAAGTACCCCATCCCCTTAATCGACGAACTATTGGATGAGCTTCAAGGGTCGAAGTGGTTCACTAAGTTGGACCTACGAGCGGGGTACCACCAAATTCGCGTTTCTCCTTCGGATGTGTTCAAAACAGCATTTCGAACGCATCAAGGCCTCTATGAGTTTAAGGTTATGCCTTTCAGCCTAACCAATGCACCAGCCACGTTTCAGGCCTTAATGAACGATGTGTTTTAGCAAGAATTAAGGAAGGCCGTGCTAGTTTTCTTTGATGATATTCTGGTTTATAGCCGTTCCCTTGAAGATCATGTCCTGCATTTGGATACTGTCTTAAAGAAATTAAGGGAGCATAGACTGTATGCTAAGGCTAGCAAATGCCTCTTTGATCAGAATAAAGTAGATTACCTGGGCCACATTATCACGGAACAGGGCGTTACAACTGATCCTTCAAAAGTGCAGGCAATGAAAGATTGGCCAAAGCCTGATACACTAAAACAGCTGAGAGGGTTCCTTGGGATCACAGGGTACTACAGGCGCTTCATTCGGCATTATGGCATCATTAGCAAGCCTTTAACTGACCTATTGAAGCATAATTCATTCTGTTGGAATGCCACTGCACAAGCTGCCCTCCAAACCTTGAAGAATGCCATGATTACGGCACCAGTTCTTGCCTTGCCTGACTATAAGTTGCCGTTTATACTAGAGACTGATGCATGTGGTAGTGGGGTTGGAGCTGTGCTTATGCAAGGTGGATGGCCCATAGCTTACTTTAGCAAGAGTTTGGCACCAAAGCACCAGGGCTTGTCCACTTACGAGAAGGAGCTGATGGCAATCGTCATGGCCTCACAAAAGTGGTTCACTTATCTGCAAGGTAATCATTTCATCATAAAAACTGATCACCAAAGTCTCAAGTACTTGTTGGAGCAACGATTGTCCACCTTATTTCAGCAGAAATGGCTTGCTAAGCTCATGGGCTTGGACTATGAAAAGGGAAGGAAAATGTGGCTGCAGATGCGCTGTCACGACTGTATGAAAAAGATAGAACAGCCTCTTTGCAAGAGTTAACAGCGGTACAGGATTGCTGGGTAACAGATATCACTAACAGCTACAATGGGGATCCTCAAGCCCAGGACGTCATCTCTGGTATCGCTTTGCAACAACCTCAGTACACTGATTACACGTACACCAGAGGGCTCCTCTAGTATAAAGGAAGGATTTATGTGGGTGCGAATGGAGCTCTCAAGCAGAATATTCTATGGGAGTTACATGACAGTGCTATAGGTGGTCATTCTGGGCAGGATGCTACTTATAAACGAATTGCACAATTTTTCTTTTGGCCCTCACTCAAACAGGATGTTGTTTCTTATGTGCAAGCTTGTGACACTTGCCAACGAATTAAGACAGGCCATACGTTTCCGGGTGGTCTTCTACAGCCACTGCCCGTACCATCTCAAATACGGGAGGACATCTCCATGGATTTTATCGATGGACTCCCTAAATCTGAGAAATACGATTTCATCTTGGTGGTCATCGATCACTTCACTAAAATGGGTCACTTTCTTCCCTTGTCGCACCCGTATACAGCTACTACAGTCGCTCAGCTCTTCCTGGACAATGTTTACAAGTTACATGGGATGCCGAAGACGATCGTTTCTGATAGAGACAAAGTGTTTACAAGTAAATTCTGGAAAGAACTTTTCACTTCTGCTGGTACTCGCACTAACCTCAGCACATCGTACCATCCACAAATGGATGGCCAAACAGAGAGGCTTAACCGTTGTTTGGAACAGTACTTGCGAGCAATGACCAGTTCGAGACCGAAACATTGGAGCAGATGGCTCTCATTGGCTGAATGGTGGTACAACTCCACTTATAACAGCTCTATTCAAATGAGCCCCTTCGAAGCGCTTTATGGAACTAAGCCCAGACAGTTATGTATACCATCAGAACATCGTTCAAGTGTAGATTGTGTACTGGAATTTCAGATCAATCGAGAAGCCATGAACCAGATTCTCAAAGATGCTATACACACTGCCCAGAACAGGTTTAAACAGTTTGCTGATCGTAAAAGACACGAGGTTTCCTTTGCTGTCGGGGACTATGTCTACCTCAAGTTACAACCGTATAGGCAACTGTCTGTAGCAGTGAGACGCCACCTCAAGCTAGCACATAAGTACTATGGTCCTTACAAAATCCTGGAGAGGGTTGGTGCAGTTGCATACAAACTACAGCTTCCTGCAGATAGCCAAATTCATCCTGTCTTTCATGCTAGTTTGCTGAAAAAGAAGGTGGGATCAGACTATAGGGTCACTACTTTTCTTCCCAGACTTGGCCCAGAAGGGCAATTCCTTGTGTACCCTGTCAAGTTGCTAAATAAGAGGATGATTAAGCGGAACAATGCAGCTGTCACCCAGTGGTTGTTACAATGGTCTCACTCGGTGCCTGAAGATGCTAGTTGGGAAGATGCCAATGTTATTCAGGAGCAGTTTCCTGATTTCAATCCTTGAGGACAAGGATTGTTTTAAGCAGGAGGGATTGTAATGATGTGGTTATGAAACGCTGTCATATGGAGATAATAGTAACAATATGTATTTTTGTTTTAACTGCTTTATTAGTGATAGCACAGACGATGTCGTTTAGGTTGGCAGGGGTATCAATATTGGATCATGTGCCAACCCAGGGTTCAGCCTATAGCGGGGTGACACGTGTCCAGTATACTTTTGGTGGTTAAGTAGAGGTGGAGAGGCCATTTGTTGGCAGAGAAGTTTTATCTATTTTGCTGTGTTTTCTTCCTTTTCAAGTTATCAATGGAGATTACTGTTTTCGTTTAGAATTTGTCTTCCAAACCATTCTGTTTAAACACTGTAGAGCATTATAGAGAAGTGCTTCTTGCATCCCTTTTATTTATAAATTCTTTTAATTTTGTTTCAAGGGCATTGATAAATTGCCAAATTGTAAAAGATTTTATGTATTCTTTCTGTTTCAACTTTCGCCCGTGGATGGTGGTCTTTGATTCGAAGTTTGTTTATGGAAGAGGAAAAAGAAGTATATGGGGAGAAATAAAGTTGTGGCAGACGTGTATTTGACGAGTGAAGGATAGGTGTTAAGGTGATCTTATCTATTCTTTTCGATTGTATTTGTGAAAACGGAGGATCGATTTAATTGGCCACATTACATAATTTTTGTTGTGTGATTACCAATTGTGAAATGTTATTGTAAGAAATTTATAAATTTTGAACTTCATAATATCCATCTGTGTATTAGGCAAGACATATACAACAACCAGCATGTATTGTTATATTAATCATCTTAAATGGCCTAAGTATAGGCTATTAGTTATTGAAGGTTGCAGTCCAAAAGTTGTGAGTGTTCTGAAATTACCAAGAACCCTATACCTTGCTACAGAACATGATGCATTTTGTTCAGCATCACCCCTTTGTGCCGTGTGTTCGTTTTTTAATTCTCTACTGCTTGATGTCATCTGATAATTTTTCCTTGCATCAGGACGAGGCAAAGGATTTTTCTGAAGAAATTTCAAAAGCACAACAGATTATGCGGTAGGCTTCTTTCTTCAAATAACAAGATTTAGAGTTAGTTGAAGTGTTTTAAAATTTATGTTCAATTTATTTATGGAACATATGCCTATGTGCAGGTCGCCAAATAAAACAATATCTAATATGGAAATGATATTAGCTGTAGCAAGGGCTGTGCAAGATTTTATACTCACCGATATACCTGTATCTGATGACTTGAGTGTAATTGAATCAACAAAGAGAAGAAAGTATTTAACGGTGATCGCCATTAACACTGCTTTTAGCAGTCGATAGAGGAGAGACTCTGTTCGTGCGACATGGATGCAACAAGGTTAACTAAGTTCTTTACATCTTTTCGTGTGTGTTAGGAATCAATAATTTTTGATGATAACATAAACATTTTGTAACATGTCTTACTTAGAATCTTTATCAAATTTCAGTTGTAATTGTTACATTTCTTGTCTTTGGGAATTATCAACGGATGGGTAGAATAGGATGGCTAATTGTAAATATCCAATGCCATGTAATTTTATCTAAGTGAAGGATATTCAACTGATGAGATGTAACTGTTCAACTGATGAAGACTGGATGATGTTCAACTGATGAAAATCAAGCATTCAACTGAAGACAAAGTGTTCGACGGATGATGCTGAGGAATTCAACTGATGAGACTGGAACAGCATTCAACTGATGGAGTTGGTAATTCATTCAACTGATGAGCCAGGCATTCAACTGATAAAGTCAAGAGCAGTTGAAAGCAACCAGAACTTTCAACTGATGAAGCAAAGAGCAGTTGAAAGTGACTAGAGCTTAAGTCTGACTAATCACATGGATCGAATTACACTAAAATAGACATGGAAGCCTAATTAGGAAAATAAAGAAGAAGCAGAAACATACTTATCTCATGCAGTGCAATCTGGATCAAATCGAGGTGATGGTCAAAGATGAAGACATCTCAGAAAGCATGCATAAGACAAAGTTGTGCAGCATTGTTTTTAGATTAGAGTGCATTTTGTAATCTAGCTAAATGCTTTGTAAAACTTGGAGTATATAACCAAGTTAGTAGCATCAGTTGAACTTGTTCAAATTACTTGAGAGAAAAATCTGAGAGTTAGAACTTGTTTGAGTGATGAACCAACAGCTGTGCGAATTGTAAACAATCCACAGATTCTTCTATATAAAATCTCACGGGTGGATCATTCAATCCACCCGTATTTTTAATACTTGGTGTTTTTCTGTTTACTGTGTTCTTAGTGTATTATTCTTGAATCTTTTAAATTTGTAAAAGATTGTATTCAACCCCCCCCCTTCTACAATCTTTCTCATAGTTGGTGTAAAATAACAATTGGTATCAGAGCCAGGTTCCCAACAAACAGGGAAAAAGATCAACACTGCTAGAGAAAGATGGGAAAGAAGGATGCTGGAGTGAAGATTCCTGTTCTTGACAAAGACAACTATTTTCACTGGAAAGTGAGAATGCATCTGCATCTGTTGTCCATTGATGAAAGCTATGTGAATTGTATTGAAAAAGGACCTCATGTCCCCATGAAGGTCTGCACAAGTATTGGAGCTGATGGTGAAGACATGGTAGGTAAGATGATTCCAAAACCTATCCATGAATATTCTCAAGAAGATACTGAAGAAGTGCACAAGGACAAGAAAACCATGAATCTTCTGTTCAATGGTTTGGATCAAGAAATGATTGATAGTGTTATCAGCTGCACAAGTGCCAAAGAAGTTTGGGACACCATCAGGACCATCTGTGAAGGGAATGAGCAAGTGAGAGAGAACAAGATGCAGCTTCTGATTCAACAATATGAGTCATTCCATTTCAAGGCTGGTGAAAGTTTGAGTGATACATTTAACAGATTTCAAAAACTGTTAAATGGTCTAAAGCTCTTTGGAAGAGTATATCAAGTTAAAGATTCAAACTTGAAATTCTTAAGAGCTCTTCCTAAAGAATGGAAGCCCATGACAGTCTCTCTCAGAAATACACAAGAGTTTAAAGACTATACTCTAGAGAGACTGTATGGAACCTTAAAAACTTATGAGCTTGAAATGGAGCAAGATGAAGAAATTGAGAAAAGCCAAAAGAAAGGGCATTCATCTGTGGCTCTAGTTGCATCTCTGGAGGATACTGTCAAGGACAAGGGAAAGTCTCAAGTTGAAGAAACTGAGAAGTTGGTCAAAGAGGAGAGCTCAGAGTCAAGCAAAGGAAGAAGAAAGGAGAAAGAAGTAGCTGATTCTGGTGAAGAAAGTGATGGAATTGATGAACATCTAGCCTTCCTGTCAAGAAGATTCTCCAAACTAAAATTCAAGAAGAATTTTAATTCTGCAAAATCTTTTAAAGGCAATCCCAAGTCTGATAGGAGCATGGTAGACAGATCAAAATTCAAGTGCTTCAACTGTGGGAATGCAGGTCACTTTGCAAATGAGTGTAGAAAGCCTAAAGTTGAGAAAAAGTCAAGTGAAAACATTGACTACAAAAAGAAATATTATGAACTTCTCAAACAAAAGGAAAGAGCATTCATCACAAAGGATGATTGGGCAGCTGGAGATGATTCTGATGAAGAGGAGGAGTTTGTCAATCTAGCTCTAATGGCCAACTCCACAGATCAAGAAGAAAACACTGGAAGCAGTAGTCAGGTATTCACTACAAACCTAGTTGAGTTAACTAAAGATGAATGCAATGCTACTATTAATGAAATGTCTACAGAATTATATCATTTGCATGTTTCTTTAAAATCTCTTACTAAGGAAAATAGTAGAATTAAGGAAGC
The DNA here is from genome assembly GCF_001625215.2 of Daucus carota subsp. sativus. Taxonomy (NCBI): domain Eukaryota; kingdom Viridiplantae; phylum Streptophyta; class Magnoliopsida; order Apiales; family Apiaceae; genus Daucus; species Daucus carota. The sequence goes on from NC_030388.2 coordinate 8,009,736, forward strand.
TAACACCTTTCTAAGTGATAGAAACAGTGCCTTAGAAGCTCAATTTATTGAGTTTGAGAAGCTGAAAATTGAGTGTCAGACAGCCAAGGATGATCTCTTGGTTGTCCTGAAAAGAGAAGAGATCATAAGAAAGCAGCTTGATAAGGAACAAGAGATTATTGCCAAATGGAAATCTGGTAGGGATGTTTCCACCAATATCATCAACATGCAAGGTAGAGAGACCTTTGTAGAGAATGAGTGGAAGAGGAGTAAGAAAGTGCTTGAGATATCTGAGAACAGTTCAGGTGATGAGAATACTGATGATGATCATCAGTTGAAAGGCAAAGTCTCAACTGATGAGAGTCATCAGTTGAACAAAAACTCATCAGTTGACAAGAGTGTTCTCAAGAAGCTTAACAAGAAATATGGTCCTGTTAAAAAGAATTTTGTTAAAGGTGAGAATAGTTCTTCTGAGACCAGTGATAGTATTAATAACACTCTTAATTCCAGTAACAAGAACAAGAAGAAGTTGGATACTAGTGAGCATAAATCTGAGGAGACTAAAAAGAAGAAAGGAAATAGAAATGGCAAAATAGGAGTTAACAAGCACACCAATTACACTCCCAATGCTAGTGCTCTTAGGAAAACCTGCAGTAAGTGTGGTAGTGTAAATCATTTATCTGCTAATTGTAAAACTGTGGTTGCTCCTAATTTATCCTTGCCTATTCCTATGACATCTGTTCCTCACATGAATTTATCTGCTATGAATATGATGCCTGGTTTATTGCCTCACAATCCTTATTCTCAGCCTAACATGCCATATATGTTCAATCCTTATTTCAATGCCTTTAACATGCCTCAATTTCATTCAAACTTGCATGGAATGAACAATTTATGCATGTCTCAAAGGCCTGTGTTTGAAAACAGAGTTGATATTCCAGTTTCTCAACCAAAACCAAAGATTGAACCTATTCAATCCAAGGAAAAGGTTGAGAAAGTGGAAAAGGCTGCTAAGACTAACAAATCTGGACCCAAAGCAATTTGGGTACCAAAATCAACTTGATCTGTTTGTGAAATGTGTGCAGGGAAACCACAAGAAGAATTTGTGGTACTTGGATAGTGGATGCTCCAGGCACATGACTGGTGATTCCTCCCTGCTCACAAAGTTTGTGGAGAAAGCTGGCCCTAGCATTACCTTTGGAGATGACAGCAAAGGATATACTATGGGATATGGCTTGATTGCAAAAGAGAATGTCATCATTGATGAAGTTGCATTGGTGTCTGGTCTTAAGCACAACTTGCTTAGCATCAGTCAGCTCTGTGACAAAGGTTACAAAGTTAATTTCACTCCTGCAGCCTGTGTTGTCACCAAAGGAGATGACAACAATGTGGTTCTGATTGGACAAAGAAAAGGAAATGTGTATGTAGCTGACTTCAATTCTGTCAAGTCTGAATCTATTACTTGCCTTCTCAGCAAAGCAAGCTCAGATGACAGTTGGCTATGGCATAAGAGATTGTCTCATCTAAATTTCAAAACCTTGAATGAGTTAGTAAAGAAGGACTTGGTAAGAGGTCTACCAAAGCTGGAATTCTCAAAAGATGGACTTTGTGGAGCCTGTCAGCTAGGAAAGCAAAAGAGAAGCTCTTTCAAAAGCAAGACTCTTTCATCAATTGTGAAGCCCCTTCAGCTCTTGCATATGGATTTGTTTGGACCAGTCAACATCATGTCTATTTCAAAGAAGAAATATTGCCTAGTGATTGTTGATGATTTTTCAAAATTCACTTGGACTTTCTTCCTGCATTCTAAGGATGAAGCTGGGAAAATCATCATCAATCATATCAAGGCATTAAACAACAATCCAGATGTCAAAATTGGAAGGATAAGAAGTGACAATGGGACAGAATTCAAGAACTCTGTGATGAAAGAATTTTGTGAAGAAGAGGGAATTATTCATGAGTTCTCTGCACCAAGAACTCCACAACAAAATGGTGTTGTTGAAAGGAAGAATAGAACTCTTATTGAAGCTGCAAGAACCATGATTAATGAAGCTCAACTTCCAACCTATTTTTGGGCTGAAGCTGTAAACACTGCTTGTTTCACTCAAAACATTTCACTAATTACCAAACCTCACAATCTAACTCCCTTTCAACTCTTCAAAGGAAAGAAGCCAACAATTAGCTTTCTTCATGTGTTTGGATGCAAGTGTTATGTTCTAAGAAATCAAGGTGAAAATCTTGGAAAATTTGAGGCCAAGGCAGATGAAGCTATTTTTGTTAGATACTCTGATGGAAAATCATTTAGAGTATATAATCTGAGAACCAACATTGTTATGGAATCAATCCATGTGGTTTTTGATGATAAGAAGATTCAAGGATTCTCAGATGAAGGATTTCATGATAATCTCAGATTTGAGAATGAAGGTGAAAGTGATCTGTATGAGAGTGATGATGATGATGACATTATTCAAAATGTTGGAATTAATCCTGGAATTAATATTCCAACTGATGACTCTCTGGTGCAAGAAACAACTGCAATTGGAAATTCAACTGAAGCATCAGTTGAAACTACATTGGAGGGATCAGTTGAAACACCTCAAGGATCATCAGTTGAAAGAATGTCTCAAAGTTTCAATCAGTTTAGAAATAATGAGATGTCAAATTTAGGGGGAGCTTTCCAACATGGAAACCTGAACTTCAATAATGAAGCCACATCATCAAGACAATCACTTCCACCACAAAGAAAGTGGACAAGGGATCATCCTTATGAGCTAATTATTGGAGATGCAAATGCATCTGTACAAACAAGAAGAGCAACTCAAGATGAGTGTTTGTACAGTGCATTCCTTTCACAGGATGAACCTAAAGTCATAGAAGATGCTCTCAAAGATGCTGATTGGGTTCTTGCTATGCAAGAAGAATTAAATCAATTTGAGAGAAACAAAGTATGGAAGCTGGTACCCAAACCTAAAAACAGAACTATTGTAGGAACAAGGTGGGTATTCAGAAACAAGGTGGATGAGAATGGAGTTGTCACCAGAAACAAGGCAAGGCTTGTTGCTAAAGGATATTCTCAATCTGAAGGAATTGATTTTGATGAGACCTTTGCACCAGTTGCAAGACTAGAAGCAATAAGAATCTTCCTGGCCTATGCTGCTCATGCAAACTTTAAAGTTTATCAAATGGATGTCAAGAGTGCTTTTCTAAATGGTGAACTGGAAGAGGAGGTATATGTCAGTCAGCCTCCTGGTTTTGAAGATCCAGAATTTCCAGAGTATGTTTACTTTTTATTAAAAGCACTCTATGGACTAAAGCAAGCACCAAGGGCATGGTATGACACTCTGTCTCAATTCTTGTTAGATAATCATTTTTCCAGAGGAACTGTGGATAAAACACTATTTTACAGAAATGTAAATGGTGCCTTTATTCTGGTTCAAATTTATGTAGATGATATAATCTTTGGTTCTACAGATGAGAAACTTTGCAAGAAGTTTGCTAATCTAATGAAAAGTCAGTATGAAATGAGCATGATGGGAGAGCTCACCTACTTTCTTGGTTTACAAGTTAAACAAGTAAAGGAAGGTATATTCATAAATCAAACTAAGTACATTTATGATCTACTTAAAAAGTTTGATTTATTGGATTGCAAAGAAGCTAAGACTCCCATGCCAACAGCCACCAAATTAGAGTTAAGTCCTAATGAGAAATCTGTGGACATCTCTAATTATAGAGGCATGGTTGGTTCTCTTTTATATTTGACAGCTAGTAGACCAGATATTATGTTTTCTACATGCCTCTGTGCTAGATTTCAATCTGATCCTAAAGAATCACATCTTATTGCTATAAAAAGAATATTCAGATATCTTAAGGGAACACCAAATCTTGGTATTTGGTACCCTAAAGACTCTGGATTTGATCTAATTGGATATTCAGATGCTGATTTTGCAGGATGCAAAATTGATAGAAAAAGTACAACAGGCACCTGTCAATTTCTTGGTGACAGATTGATTTCTTGGTTTAGCAAAAAGCAAAATTCTGTATCAACCTCTACAGCTGAGGCTGAGTACATTGCAGCTGGAAGCTGTTGTGCACAATTATTGTGGATGAGAAATCAATTACTTGATTATGGATTAAATCTCTCAAAAATCCCAATATTTTGTGACAACACCAGTGCTATTGCTATAACTGAAAATCCAGTACAACACTCAAGAACCAAGCACATTGACATCAAATATCACTTCATAAGAGAACATGTGATGGCTGGTACTGTTGAAATGCATTTTGTTCCAAGTGAAGAACAGATTGCAGACATTTTCACAAAGCCTCTTGATGAATCCACATTCACAAGGTTGGTAAGTAAATTAGGTATGTTAAATTTCTCCTAATTTAGAGTGAATTTTTCTGTAATTTGGCAGCCAGAATTTGATTAATTTTGATTTATCAAAATTGAATTAATTATAATTTTGGATAAAGTCTATAATATTTCAACTGATGAACCAGTGAAATTGTTTCAACTGATGCTTGAAACAATGTCCTCTCGCGTTGTTTTTCATTCAACTGATGACACCAGTTGAGGATGCCTTCAACTGATCTTCATCAGTTGAATAGGAAGTTTAAAGAGGCGCTTATTTCATCCGTTGAAAGTATTATCAGATCTGAGCCGTTGAAATTTCTTTTGTCTCTCACCTACTTTATACACACGATCGTGTGTGTAATTTTTGTAGAGATAAATAAGAGTAATTTCTTCTCAACGGTAATTTCTCAGCCAATCACAGCAATTTTCTGAGAAAGTATTTAAGTGTTTTAATTCATTTTCATTTCTTTTCATCTCACTCTTTCGAATTCTCAAAGCTCTCTTCTCTCTCTGTGCAAAAACAAGTTCTAATTTCTCTTCAAGCTTTCTCTGTAACTGCAATGGCACCAATGAAGAAGTATACTGCACCAAGTGGGTTTATTTATGAGAAGAACAACTTTGCGTCATTTGTGGATACCAAGGCTGTGGAGGAGAAGGAGTATCACAGGATGATGGAGTTCATCAAGTCAAGCCAGCTCTCCTATGCTATGACTGAAGCTCCCATCATCTACCATGAAATAGTGGAGGAGATGTGGACCTCTGCAGAGTTTAATAGTGAGAATGAAACTCTAACTTTCTCTATTAAAAATGAAACTCATTCTGTTAATGCTGATATTATGAAAGCATGCTTTAAGATTCCTGAAGATACTGTTTTATCTTTGCCTAGTGATGTTCAGTTGGTTAATTTACTTTATGCCATGAATTATGTTTTACCAACTGATGCCTTAGGTAAAATAGAGAGGAGGGGTCTTAGGAGAGAATGGAGTTATTTATGTGATGCTTTTATTAAGGCATTTTCTGGTAAAATTAGTAATTTTAATGCTCTTACTTCCCAGATTTTACAAATGCTTTACATGTACCTGACTAATGAGTATTTCAACTTTGGTGGTTTGATGATCCAAGAAATTGGGGAGAAACTAGGTGATAAAACTGATAGACCTAGGAATATTTATTATGTCAGATTTCTTATGATGCTGGCTAATCATCTCAATGATAAGCTAGTTATTACTAACAAGGAAGCCAAGCTTCCCAGTTTTGTGCAGGAAAAGAGAGTCTTTAAAGACCTCTTTAGGATGAATTTATACCCCTCCTTGGAGGTGGTGTACCTGCCAACAATGGAGGCTGGAAAGCACAAAGAGGTACATGGCTTTCCTACTACTCTTTCTCAACCCTCACCTTCTTTGCTTTCTGCCATCAGGGCTGTTGAAGAGGCCCATCAACAGTCCACACAAGTGGCAAAACCTTCTAAAAACAAGTCTTCTAAACCAACCTCGGATGCCTCCCAAAAGACATCTGTTGTAAAATCCAAGAAACACAAACCTGAGGGGAGTGTGATTGGAGGTTGTGAGGGGGAGGGAAAGGGTGAACATAAAAGAAGCCCTAAGAATAAGGATGGAGAGATGTGTGTTAACCAGCCAAGCCACTCTGCAGTCTCCCAAAAGACTGTAGATGTTAATATGGAATTAAACTCATCCCTAGCAGCATCCTCCCAAAATGATGTTGCTATTGAAAATAGTCCTCAACCAGGGACACAGTCAAAAAGGGGGAGGGACACCACTTCTTCACCAGTAAAAGCCTATGGGAGAAAGAAGCTAAGAAGTGAAAAACTGAAGCACTCTGCACACACACAGGCATCCATTCTGGATTTTATGCCTTTAACTTCTCAAAGTCAGATTGATGTGACTCCAATAAATGTGGAGTCACAGCCCCCTTCTTCATCTCAACAAATCACCCATATTTGTGATCTTACCATTTCTACTCCTCAAACACAATCCCCAACCTCTTCTGTGGATGTGGAATTAATTCACACCACACTTGTAAATTCTCCATCTTTGGATTTCATGGAGAAGCCCCCATCTGAGATTGATCATCATCATTTTGATGATTTGTTGGATCTTTCTCTTCCATTTCCCTCTTCTGTGACAGTGTGTTCTGTGGATTTTCCTTTAAAATCAATCACCACAGACTCAACTATCACAGCTTCTAAACCTATTTCTTCATTTTCTTCAACTGATCTCCCTCATCAGTTGACAAGTGTTTGTCCTTCAACTGATCTGCTTAACAGCGCTCATCAGTTGAATGCCTCTTCTACTCATGTTTCAACTGATGTCTCTCATCAGTTGACAACTGCTGCTACTTCAATTAACTTACCTCTTTCTACAGCAGTTGATCACATGGTAGCACAAACACTTTTAGGATTGAGTGGAGTGAGCTATGGAGTGGAGAGGCAGCCTAGTGAGCTGGAAAAAGGAGAGGGTGTGGAGAGTCTGGCATTTTCTTCTAGCCAGGAAAAAGGAGAGGATAAGAGAGACCCTTTAGTAAGGGTAAGTGAGGGAGAGGTGAGTGGTGTGGTGAGCCAAGGGGAGCCCTTGATGCAAGAACAGAGAGAAATTGAGAGAAATGCAGGTGTCAATGAAGGGTTTAGTGAACAAGAGTTTCAAGCTGAATACAGATCCATATTGGATGGTGTTTCACTAGACCCTGAGACTTTTACTCATGGGATGTCCTCCATTCAAGACTTTGCCAGATTGGACAATCAAGCAGCTGAGAGGCACCTCAATCTGATTCACACTACATCTTCAATGCTTAGAGCAAAGGAGGCATTAACAGCTCTGCCTGCCAATGCTGGAGATGATTTTCATTATGATGATAGTGATGAAGACCTCAATGATGCTCTTGAGGAATCCCTTGTTGAACAACCTACAACTTCTCTACCTTCATGGCTCTCCATGCAGTCTGCCAAAGCAATTGTTGTTAGCATGGAGCTGGAAAGGCAAGCCTCCACCATTCTTCAATCACAACCTGGAAGCTCATCCTCCTCTCCAGCCATCTCTGCCACCATTGCCAGTCAAGCTCTAGAAAACCTCAAGCTTCACAAGTTTCAATCTCTTCATTTTCAGCATGAGATAGAGCATCTCAATTCTCTTATCGCCTCTGTTAAGACTGATCTGACCAAGCAAATTGATGAAAAGCTTCCAGCTCAGGTCAAATCAGCTCTTTCTGCATCTGAGCAAAAACAACTACAATTGGAGAAGCAAGTGGAAGCTCTGGAAGGAAATGTCTACACCTTAAACTCTAGAATGGATGAGATGTTGCAGCATCAAAGAATTCAGACTGGACTGCTTCAACATCTTCTTCTTGCCTCTGGTGTTTCCCTTCCCAGTCCATCCCCTACACTTGCTGCTAACAAAAAGGGGGAGAAAGAATTACCAACTCCTGCAGAATTGATCAGTCAAATTCCTCCCCCTTTCCACACTGAAAGGGAAAAGCAGAAGATTGCAAGGATGAAAGAATTGGACTCCATTGCAAAGAGAGTGGCTCAACTGGGCAAGAAATCATCTACATCTTCTACAGCCACCACAGCTCAAATCTCTTTTCCAACCACAACCACAATTCTCAGGATAATTACACCTGAGATTGTTATTCCCTTCAAGACAGAAAAGGGTGAGCCATCATTTCTGAATGAGTTCAAGCCAATTCTGTTTCCAAACAATTGTGGTTACTCCAGGCCTGGAAAAGACTCAAGCTCAATCTACTTTCCACTAGCCAGGCCTGACAAAAATGAATACAAACTTTTGGGCCAAGAAATCAAAAGTTATAAAGATTGTGCAGATGTGGCCTTAAAGGCTCATTTTGCCATCATCTACAGAGAAGGCCAGAAGCTGTTTATTGGAACTGGCCATCCTCACTACTCATTTGCAAAAGCTGAAGAGGTGGCCAGAGAATGTGAAAAAGAGGAGTTTGAATCCCAACTCTCTTTGAACCAAATAGAGGTGGATGAAAGGTATGCTATTGAGCTGGAAGAGGAGTTGGCAGCTGAGCTTTTAAATGAGAAAGGATTGCCTCTTGAATCTTCTCCAAAGAAAAAGAGAGTCAAATCTAAGACTAAGATGCCTGAGGCAGCCAAGAGAAGAGAAGAAGTGCCAGAAAAGCCTATCTCAAAGCCTTCTTCTCCAATCAAGGATACCACAGTAGTACATCCAGATGTCAACTTCCATGATGAGCCAATAATGCCAAAGGAGGAGCCAATTGACTTGGAAGATATCCCAATTCCAGCTTTTCTTGTTCAAGAATCTTCCAAGCCAAAGAAGAAAGTCAAGTCTGTGGCTAAGAGGATGGCTAACCCTCCTAAACCTCCAAAAGAACCTGAAAATCCTGATGACTATCTGATCATTGCTAACATTGAAGAAATTTCTGAGTTGGAGCTGGAGCTGGATGATCTTCAAGAAGTAAGAGGAATAGAAGCAACTTCAAAGTTACCTGAAAGATTGGTATTCTCTTACAAAAACAAGGGTGATGTCATCTGGCCTCTTCACAGAGTTCTGAATTCTGAGGGATTCAGTTCTCTAACAAAAATATATGGATCTATGAAGAGGACTGGAGGATTTACACCACCTGCAAAGCAAATGGTACTAAAGAGAATCCTTGAGATCAGGAAGGAATGGAACTCAGATGCTAGTCTACAAAGAAGGCTGAAAATTCCCTACACTGGAAAGAAAATTCATCATGAACCTACTCCAGTCATGGAATTTAGGGACAATCAAGGTGTTAGGAGATTTTTCAGACCTAAAGATCAACTCAAGGTTGCTAGCTTGAATACTCTGAAGACTCTTCAATCCAAGCTCAACAGACAAGATAGTGATGAAGAATGGTTCTACAGGATCTTTCAGAAGCAGATTAATATTCTTGAAGAAAAACTTAAGTCCAGAAGAAGAAGATCTTCTAGGAACAAGTAACTGCTCAGTCTAAAGGAGCATAATCATCTGTAATCTTTTCTAACTCTTGTATTTAAATTCTGCATTTTATTTTATTAATGTTTTGTTATCATCAAGTGTAGAATTTATGTCTGCATCTTCTCCAGTCATAAATTGGGGGAGATTGTTAGGAATCAATAATTTTTGATGATAACATAAACATTTTGTAACATGTCTTACTTAGAATCTTTATCAAATTTCAGTTGTAATTGTTACATTTCTTGTCTTTGGGAATTATCAACGGATGGGTAGAATAGGATGGCTAATTGTAAATATCCAATGCCATGTAATTTTATCTAAGTGAAGGATATTCAACTGATGAGATGTAACTGTTCAACTGATGAAGACTGGATGATGTTCAACTGATGAAAATCAAGCATTCAACTGAAGACAAAGTGTTCGACGGATGATACTGAGGAATTCAACTGATGAGACTGGAACAGCATTCAACTGATGGAGTTGGTAATTCATTCAACTGATGAGCCAGGCATTCAACTGATAAAGTCAAGAGCAGTTGAAAGCAACCAGAACTTTCAACTGATGAAGCAAAGAGCAGTTGAAAGTGACTAGAGCTTAAGTCTGACAAATCACATGGATCGAATTACACTAAAATAGACATGGAAGCCTAATTAGGAAAATAAAGAAGAAGCAGAAACATACTTATCTCATGCAGTGCAATCTGGATCAAATCGAGGTGATGGTCAAAGATGAAGACATCTCAGAAAGCATGCATAAGACAAAGTTGTGCAGCATTGTTTTTAGATTAGAGTGCATTTTGTAATCTAGCTAAATGCTTTGTAAAACTTGGAGTATATAACCAAGTTAGTAGCATCAGTTGAACTTGTTCAAATTACTTGAGAGAAAAATCTGAGAGTTAGAACTTGTTTGAGTGATGAACCAGCAGCTGTGCGAATTGTAAACAATCCACAGATTCTTCTATATAAAATCTCACGGGTGGATCATTCAATCCACCCGTATTTTTAATACTTGGTGTTTTTCTGTTTACTGTGTTCTTAGTGTATTATTCTTGAATCTTTTAAATTTGTAAAAGATTGTATTCAACCCCCCCCTTCTACAATCTTTCTCATAGTTGGTGTAAAATAACAGTGTGCACTTATCTTTAATAACATAAGTTATTTGTTATTTGATTATATTTCTTTACAATTTTATGTTACCAATCGGCCAATTAGACTTCTCACCTCGATGATCTATAATTCGCAATCAATTATTTTGGAAGCATTTAAGCCTTCTCTTCAACTCTATCGTCAAGTTTAGAGATCTTCCAGTGTAGAATTGAAAAGATCAGAATATAAAACACCTTGTCCTGTTGCCTTCTGATTTCAAAACAATTTTCACGTCCAATTGATGTGAAATTTTTTAAGTCTGTGGGCATAGCGTCAAGTCTACTTGTAGGCCACAACTTATATTGTAGAGACTTCACAACTATGATTCTTTGGATCAAAAACGGAATGCAAAATTCAGAAATAAGACATGTAACGATCAATTTTTGCATGATAAGGAGTATAGCAAAAACTATGACATAATTTTATTCCGTTTTATCTCAATTGCTTTAGCATTGCATGTGTTGCAGGCTATGTAATAATAATCATCCAGTAACGTGAAGTGTTACTGCTCAGTATATTATGCTGAAAAACTTAACTGCAATCATAATCAAATCTACACAAAAATTTTATGATTTTTAAACAAAACACTCCAATCGCCAAAAGTCAATTTGAGCACATCACTTCAACATCAAAATGGAATTTTCTAGGTGTCTTTTCCATTTCAAATATATAGTTGTGTACAATTTAAGTTCATAATGTTCTTATCTTTATTTGAAATCCTTGTATCTGCGATGTAGGATGAAAACAATTTTAGACTTCATAATTGACATGTATCTATTAATAATAATCTTATATGTGTGTGTGTCTTCAAATTATAATAAATATAATTATGAAAGTAAGCCGCAGCACCTTCCAGCTTTATACAAATTAAGCAATAAAATATAAATATCTATTTATAAAAAATTATTATACAGAGAAGTAACTGCAGAACTTCTCCTATCCTATAATCAATCTCAGGAGATTGGCAGTTTGCAATTCTTTCATCAGTCCATCTATACAACTCTTTAGCATTAACATTCCCACCAGTCAGCGGGCAAGGAATCGACTCTCTGCAGACACTATTAAAGTAATCACAGACACCTGGTCTGGTGTTTGAAGAGTCAGGCCTTTCACTAACAACTTCCATCAAGTTGAGAACAGATATCGATCCTCCTGAAGGAACCTTCACACATGATAAACAATTACTTAGTATTAATTGTGACCCTGATAATTAAGATATAGAAGTTTAAAGCCAAAACTATCTTGTCCTCCATACGATGAATTTATGAGTGTATTGTTGTTATCTTTCAGGATAATAAGTTTGCCTCCAAAGGCAAAAGAAACTAGAGCATGTGCGGGACATCCATCTGATGATCTCCCCACAGCCGGAGCATAACTCTGATATTGTTGCTGAGAATAGCTTTCCACATTCTGATTACCATAGTAATTACTTGAGGTATTCATACATTCATCTTTCTTAGTTTGTGGCTTATTATATTACTGAGTAAAGTTTTCATCAGTCACAAAGCTTGGTTCCTTAATGTATTTGAAAACTCATTATGACTCTGACTTGCTCTCTCACCATATGGGACTGTTCCTTCATACTGATACGAACTATGCTGACTAATATGGTTGCTTACAGAAGTCTTTTGGTTATACTGATTCTCTAACTGTTGGTATCCTCTATAACTTGAAGTAGCAGAATTCGGTTGCCAGATGTTCAAATCCTGCTGGTTGGCAGCCCGACAAGAGCTCAGGAACAATCAAGAAACAACTTTCACCTGTAGCACCAGTTCTCGAACAACTATGGATACAAAAAGACAAGAGAATTAAAGAATTCTCTAATGTACAGTCTCAAATACAAATAATATATGGTGAAATCGCGGTTACTGCTGAGCACGTAGGTAATCCTGAAACCGATGAGTCTGATTTATTACCGAAGAAATTAGAAGATTCTTATGTTCAGCTTTGACAACTACAAAAAGAAAAGGTAAATTTTTTATGAATGACCTTGTATCAGTATGTGCCCGGTGAGCCAGAAAGAGAATTATTGTCCCTCCTTTTTTTGTTTGGCAGAGTCAGAGGTTGAAAAAAGTCCTAGAGTTTATGAGTGCAATTCATGATCTTTGTGCTGTCCGTGGAATAGACTTTTTAGTATTGTGACTGAAGTCCATCCACGCCTTAAACGATTCCAGTGGCTTGCAATATAAAGGCATTAACAATGACACTTCATCTCGGCTGGCTACGACTGTCTCGGCCCTGCAAGAGGATAAACAACAAAGGTTGCATAAGATAATAATATTTATACACAAATATATTAGCTGCAACCTCTTTTCTATGTAATTTATTACTTCATGAATTAAAATCATTTCAATTAGTGTTCGTGATGTTTTTCTTAATCCTTTCTTTCTTTTCTTTTTTGGCCGGTGTATATTTTTGTTTCATCTCTTGCTACGAGGTCATGAATAAGTTTAGATTTTTTTGTGATACAATGTTGCCAATATAGTTTATGTATTTTATCTTTCGCAGATAATAGAAAGACAATGGAAGAGCTAGCTGTCTATGTTCTTCTGTGAATCACATGAGCTTGCTTAATGATAAGATTAGAATTGTTTCAAGTAAAAATCATGTGCCAGTGATAATGGTGTAGTTAGTTACTTCATGGTTGGGTTAATTATCTTGTTAGTCACTGAAGTGGGCTTTATGTATCAAGTTGGTCACTGAAGTGAAAACGGTATCAAGTTAGTCACCAGCTTTGAGCCGACTGTATGGTCCGTTGACATTTTATAACGTCCGTTAGAATAATCATGGTTAGATAACTACAGTTTAAGTAAACTCTGGTTATTTCAGTGAATTATAATTACAGCGCAAGTGAATTGAGGCAAGTAAACTGGGTAAACTAAAACCCTAAGGTGAATGCATATATTAATCAGTAAGGTAGTGTATACGTGTATGATAAAACGATTATATGTCATATATCGGGTGTAATTTATGTATAATGATCCGTTTTTTTCAATTTTACAGGATGTCAACAAGAGCTAATGTTTATATACATCACCATGGTGATTTGGATATTACAAAACCGAGCTATCATGGTGGGAAGGTGGATACGATCAATCTTGACACAGATGAGTTCTCTTTTCGTGATTTGGAAGATTTTAGTAAGGAATTTGAATATGATCCTATAGCTCTTGTTTTATTTTATTATAAAACAAATGGTCATGATTTTAGTGATGGTATGAAGATTTTGTATGATGATGAGTCTGCTAGAGAGGTTGTTAATGTGTCGATGCCTTACGGTAAGATAGACCTCTATATAGATCACTGTTTTGACTTTGCTTCTCCATTTATCGAAACTGAAATCTTTAATAACGGTGGAAGTGATGGTGATAATGAACCAGAGTATTATAGTGTAACTGAATCAAGTGAAGATGAGTGCTCTGATCATGTTGTTAGTGATGAAGAACTGAATGAATGTAGGCAGTCACAGAAGTTATTTAAGGAGAGATTGGCTAGCTCAAAGTTGGTGACTAATTTGATACCGTTTTCACTTCAGTGACCAACTTGATACATAAAGCCCACTTCAGTGACTAACAAGATAATCAACCCCGTCATGGTTTGTAGAGTATCATGCTTAGTTTCACTTAATTATTTGTATTATGAAATATATTAAAATTTCGTTTAGCTTTTAATCTTTTTAAAATTCTTATTTAATACGGAAAGTTTTAGCCATTTTTGTGACTTTTAATCTGGGCTAAAATAAAGACCCGTGCCTTGCACGGGCTTTTGTGCTAGTTATGTATAATATAACTACATGTTTCCCAATTATATTATAACTGATGATTATAGTTAATGTGATTGAAGATGAAGCCACACCACAAATCCATATAAAAACTAAAATGTAGCTTAGCTCTATGAGCTTAAGTTTACAACAGAAAACTACTAATATATTGGGTTTTTCATCACCTATCATTCCCACCATCAATTTTACCCATTTTTTGAACGTGAAAATTCAATTAATGATATCTACATAATCTCTACAGCCTATTCTGTTAAAACCCCGTGAGTAACACTTTTCAAACTTTCGATTTGTTTTTGGATTTAATGATTTATTTTTAAGAATGATACAATTTCTGAAAACGGTATTTCAAATGAGATCGAAAATTCGAGAGTGTCCGGGATGATATATTAGTGTGAAGTGAGTGCCCAATTTAATAATTAACCCAAAAAAGTGGCCAATACGAAGCTAACTACAATTTGCAGGTCTTGATTCTTCAAAATCTGGATGAAACTTACTGGGCCTTGAGTACTTTTTCACTGGCGAATGACCATCTAGATTCTGCAAAATAAGAATGAAAGAAACAACAAAACCAAACATGCCAAAGGAAAATCACAAGAAGCATATGTTACTTGCTGTCGCAAGAAACAAATTGGCTAAATGGAATAGACTTCTATCAACACCGCTTCTTGTCTCCAAACCAGCTTTTCAAAAGCTAATACATATAAAGTTGAAATTTCCCGATTATGAACAAGAACGAGAAGAAAGTCGAAGTTTCATCATGGGTGCAATCAATCGACCAACTACTTGTATTACTCAGTGTTCTAAAAATCGTCCAGGCGGTGCCTAGGCGCTAGGTGGCACCGAAACGCCCCGATTCAGTTCTAAATGATGAATTAGGCATATTTTTAGAAAAATCAGTAATAGGCGGTCCAGATCCCGCCTAGGCGATCCAGGCGGCCAATAAAAAAAAATTTAATAAATAAAATCTAAAAGTATGATTATATTATAAGAAATTAAGTATTCCCTTGTACTTAACTTAATTAATATAAAAAAGGTAAAATGATTAATTTTATTTAATATTTCTTAGATTATTTATAAGATACAGATTGATATATATTTTTTTAATCAATAATTTTATATTATTTTTTCGATTAATCCCTAATTTCTCGATTAATCGCTAAAAGATATCCCGACCGCCCTGGGACGCCTAGCGATTTCCGGAAGAATGGTATTACTAGCATTAGCATTACGAAACGTAAACTAATCAAGTTCCATATATATTGTTTCACATTATGCACAACATATACCCAAATTAAGTCAAAGTCATATTTTTTGTCAATAGAATGAATTTAATATCATATATTTTAAATACCACACTTATGTGTGTTAATATAATAAAGTGTATAGCATAGATTAAAATAAGTTATCAATCCAATCAAGAAGTATTCAACTATTTGCAACAATACAAAGAGGACAAGACGACCTCAATTTCAGCATAAAAACAAATGGACCAAACTGGAATACAAGACTTTCAATATCGGATGCCAAAATTTTCAAAATTATTAACGTAAAACCAAGTGACATATCCATGAGGGTCCCATCAAATGTCTCAATGTACGAACAGTGTGGGACCTTACATGTTGATAATGAATATACACAACCCGACCCGACTGTTACTCTGTCCATTTCATAGACTCTGACCGCCCACCACCTCAATCATCGACCCGAACCGGCTCTCCCTCCTTCCGGTTCACGAAAGCCGATTTCAAGACCGCCCAGAAACGGGACTTGCCGTTTTTATTTCTTCTAGACCCGACCTTCCCCATGCAAGAAACACGCGGTGAACCGGGTTCAGAGCCATGACCAACCCGGTTTTCTCCCGGGACAGACCGGCTCCTAAACATCAACTTCCCATTGTTGCCAAGTCTCTGATTCCTGCGGCCATCTCCACCGGTCATAGCGTGGTTAGGCAATCCGATGATCGATGTTTTCGGCTTTTGGTTCACTGAAACCGGTCTTTGTGAAGAAGGGTCTAGCTTTCTTGAGAGTATTACCTTTAATGAGCCTTTACGTTGCATGAATGCATTGTGGTTGAACCAATCAACTTCTTCATCCTCTGCCACCCAAAATGAGTCCGGTGGATTCCCTGAATCAGGGTTGGCTTGCTCAACAACTCGGAGACTATCAAGCTTGTGATCATCATCGTTACTGTCATCCTTGTTGGATTCCAAGTCTTGGACCGAAACCTCAACTTGACGGACAGATATACCAGATACGTTTGGTTTGGTTTCGTGAAAACTTGAGCCACAAATCTCGGATTGTTGTGTCATTACAAATGAATGAGAGAGGATGAAGGGGAAAAGGTTTAAAGAAGAACAAGAGCAGAGGAGTTTCGAATATAAGACAAAGCAGGCCCGTGTTATATATTTTTGTTATCATTTAATATAAATCAATTCAATAATAGTAACAGATTAACAAGCACCCAGCATACGGTTTTATATACTGGTCAAAGTATTGACAAAATACTTAATTATCAAGCTGAGCTGCGAATATAAAAAATAAATAACAATGGAATTCATAGCACAAACATATTACAACTGAAACAAGTTGCAGTGACACAATAGAAACAACTACAATGCAGAACAAACAATTTTGAGATCTTTATTTTTGGTGTTTTCACTGTGTTTCTATTTGCCACAGCTTCCACACTTGAACTCCGGTTCAGCTGGGGTGATTTTGAGGCCGTGATGCAGAGTATCGTCTTTAACAATGGCCCCAAACTTGATATTTGACCATCGGCCTTGGTTAAGACTATCGGCATGGAATGAAGTGTCACATTTGTGACAAAGATAAATCCAAATGATTGGATTTATATCCTCAGAGTATCGTTCGCAACTGAAATCATGTGGATGGCCTTTTACAGGAGGAAACATCAAATAAAGCTGATGTTCATCCAAAATGTGCATAATTCTACCCCTTTTTCGTGCACACCCTATATGAATTTGATAAGAAGAGATGCGAGTTGTTCCTAAAAGGACTGCATCCACACACATTCCAGTGATACCAGCACGAATATTCATTAACTTGTTGAAGTTTGTGCTTATGAGCTTCATGTTTGATCTTCCTAGGCAATAGAAGCAGCAGACACCAGATCAATGTAAAATGAACATGGACGAGGAGATGACCGTTGCTGCAGTGGCTGATCTTATCAGCTTTTATGGATTTCTCATCTGTTGAAGCACTGAAATTTTCTGCAACCTTTAAGATCAACTGGTACAGTAAGAATGGTTTATCATCAGATATCGGGAAATGTACCAAATCAGGTCCTCAACATCTCCCACATCCGCATATATATGTTTGAATCTTCAACTTATCTGAATCAAACTTGAAAGTGAAATAGGAACTAAGCAAACAACCAAGACGTGAAAAGGCTCAACATGAGATAAATTAAAAGAACATACTCTGTTGCCCCTAAAGAACATTTGACATGTGCAAAATATCTGCAGTCAGCACAAGAATGAAGCCAAAGGAACTGATGAACCTTCCTAAGACACAAACTGCAGGACACTCCGAATTTTTGGTAGGCCTCAGGGAGTGAATAACCACAAGTAGGAAATGTCTTTGCTACTTTTGGTGCCACAAGCTCCGCAAAAATGTGAAGATTTTAGAGGCAACAAGGTTAATGTGTGATTATGCGATGCATGATTAAGATGAAGCTCTGGCGACAAACATTTGAAGCGGATAATAAAAGAGCAACTAATGCACCATTTCTTACAAACATGACACTGACGATAATCAAATGATCGGAGTGTCAACATGTGTTCTAAGTGAGAATCGTGTTGGACATTTGGAGGTCAGGTCGAACATTTTTTTGCGGAGAAAATAATGAGCATAAGTAGTGCTACAGCGATACACACACATGTTTATTGTAATTGGTTCACCGCAGCCATAGCAGAGTGCATCTGCTAGATAGTTGTGGGAGAGGATTAGGGGATGCTTGTGGCTAAAGTGTTTTGGCTCTTCCATTTCAACCAAGTAAGATGAAACAGATAGTATAAACTCAGAGTGTGAGTGTTTTAACAAGTGACTTGTGGTTGTGTTGTCCATTTGCTTTGCTTGTTGGCAGGGAAGGAATCAGAAAAAAAATTTGGAAGGGAGGAAATTTTTTATGCAAAAAATACATTCATTTTTATGAACAATATTTTATTCTTTTTTCTTTTTCTCACATTCATGTTCTTTTATTTATTCTTCTTCTTTGTCCTGCCTTCTTCTCTACTTACGCTTTTTATTGATAGCAGATTAGTAGTGAACAACAACAAACAAAAGTAGGGGTTTGATTTGAACTGTTGAACTTGATACTTCTTTAGCAAAGTTAAATTTACTTGAAATACTCAAGGATTAAGTTAGAACTCTTGCAGAACAAACCTTTTTTTTCAATACAATTTTTCTTGGTGTTTCCACCGCATTTCTATTTATCACTATTATCACAAGTACAGTGCAGCCTGAAAATTTAGACGAAGACTTGGCAATCTATATTCACTTATGTAAAGACCACAACTTCCTCGCTTCAACTTCAGCCTAGTTAAGGCGATTATAAGGCTGTGTTGATGCAGCTCGTCATCTTTGGAAATGGACCTTGATCAAGGCAATCGACATGAAATCAAGCGATCACATACGCGACAATGCTATCCTCAAGGTGTCATTCGAAATTTAAAACGTATGGATGACCTTTTACTGGAGGATACATGAAACAAAGTTCATCTTCATCCTATCTTTGCATAATTCTATCCGGATTTGCACCCCTCAGATCGGAGGGTTGCATGATTCAGATCACATTCTAAAGAAGAACATCTCAGGCAAATAGTAATACAGCAACTGGTGCACTAATAAACGAACTGTTTACGAAATGGCTTGAACCAAAATTTACAAATCTCATAGCAAGTACGAGGACTTGATTCCAGAGTTAGAATGGGCTCTATGTGAAGATCGTGTTGATGTTGATGGTAAGTTTGAACAAGTTCCGTGGAGAAAACAATGAGCACACGAAGAATCTTGCCTAGTGATGGATCGAGGAATGTTAAGGTGGTATGATTTCACTTGTGAATTGCAAAAACTACTAAAAAAAAAAAAGAAATCCTCTTCATCCAAGGGAAACTACGTTCCATCACGTTACCTTGAACACGTTAATAAATTATCATTCAACTACTTAATATTGTCAACAATCATGCCGATATTTTATTAACAAGTGTACTATTATTTATATTGATTATTTGATTAAATCCATCAAGAAAAACAAACCGGTAGACTTGAAAAAGACAGAGCCAGACCTCATCCTCAGTCTGGAAACCTCAGCCTTCAACCAAATCTTCAAGCTACACAACTCACAAGAGTTAATACAGAACATGTCTGATGATTTTATTGTGCGCACACAAGTACACAACTACCTTCCATGTTAAAACTGTATATACCATCTCCGGCGTTTTTAAACCCTGCATGGGTATTCCCCCTAAACTACAAGTCTACGACCCGACTATAGAGCAATGACAATACCTGAACTCTCAACCTCTCATAGAAGGGGATTAGGGTGACCACTTCTAGTAGAGGAAGAACCCTTTAGTAGATCCATGTCTTGCTGGAATGTTACTTCATTGTGTCTACATAGCAAAAATAATATACAGTTTCGCAATCGATTAATTTAAGAGCAGCAACAATGGAAAGTATCAGAGAAACTAATAAAACATAAGTGTCATAACTCGGATTATGATTTCAGAACCCAGTGGATACAAAGCAGATAATACACACAACAATTTGATTAATGTGGAAAATATAGAATTTTTTCCCAATTAATTACAGAGACAATAGCAACATAGAATATAATTAGATCTACTGGTTGTAGGTTTCTTTTTTCCAGATGCTGAAGCAAAATGACACCCCCAGAGCATAACAGAATAAATCCGAGTTAATTCTTACTATTAAATGCAAATACAAGTAATCATTGTTGTTCGAGTTTCACCGGAGAATCAGCAGCAGCAAGTCCCAGCCATGATTTGCTCTCAGCTGGCTTTGTCTCTGATGAAGCATATGGAGCCCGGGCAGTAATTCTGTCCTTCCTCTTCTCAAGAAAACGTGTAAGCGAAGCTTTTCTAGCAATTGGTAGATCTGAGATTGCGAAATCAGAAAACACCATATAAGTACTTTCTGGTGTTACTTCATTACGATATTCGTAATTCAGTAATATAAAAAGCACAATACTAAGATTTTCGAGTTTAATACAAGTTCAGTACTTTTAATCGGACACCTAGCAAACATAAGATTACAAACTACATAAAATCGAAATCTCAACCAGATTTTAACACTAGATAGAGCTTCATAGTTCTAGATAAGAGCTAACCGGTAAGTAATACTTCTCGTAGCAAGCAGGCCTTAATTAGACAAGAACTAATTGTTCTAGTTATATTTAAAGTTTGAGAGGACTTAAAGCACTACCGGATAAGAGTTAATTTATTTTCCTACTCGTATCACACTAACTTACCAAAAAAGAGCTAATTACTTCTTCTACTCATATTGAAAGCTCAACTAAACTTAAATTCACTAAACTACCAAAACAAAAGACTTGTTATTACTAACTAGACACGAGTTTACAAGCTAAATAATTCTTCATTACCAAACAATAGCTGAACCAAACTTAAGTTCTTACTAACTAGATAACAGTTAATTCTTTTTCACAAATTGAAAGCTCAACCTAACAAAAGATTTAGCTAATTGCTAATAAATTCTTCTTCACAAATTGAAAGCTCAACGAAACAAAAGATCAGTTAATTACCGGAAACAATTGGCTGACGACGCTGAGTCTGCACAAGACTATTAGCAGCAACAACTTTAGGCGAAGCCGGAATTTCAGGCTGCGTAAATGACGAACAAGCCTTGCTCGCTAACATCATAATTTCCTTAGCTTTCTCAGCTGGCAGGTCATTAAACACCACAACTTGACCGCCGTAGAAAATAGTCATCTGTGCCTTTTCCGGCAGCTGTTTCGCCGGAATCCCCGGAACTGGCTTCTCCGTCACCGGAAACAAATTCATCGTCGCGGCGGCCGCCGCCGCCGGTGTCGGTGGAGTTGTTCCTATTAAAAACACAATTAAAGTTCAGATCTATGTTCAATACATACACATACGCCAAATCTTTACTAATTATTTATCGAGATTAAAAATACGCTACATCCGCATATGCAAACAAACAAAATAGTTCGAGATTAAATTACGCTATCTCTATCTCTGTTAATTTCTGTTACGATAACGCATAAATAAAAATATTACTTTATCGAGATAATTTATTTCGAATTCAGATATTTATTTATCGAGATTTAACTGTACGAACCGTTAGATTCGAAGCCGATACCGAGACTGAGATCACCGAGCGAGCCTTTCTCCTTCAAGTACTGGCTCAAGAGGCTACAAGTCTGCGAGAAGCTGGACTTCTCCGGCGTCTTCTGGCCGGAGGACCTGCCGGAATCGACAATCTCCGATGAGCTAGACATGAGGTTAAATCAGTAGGAGAATAATTTAAAATATCAAGTAGAGATAGAAATTAAAGTAGGAGGTGTAGAGATACAGAGAGATATAGATATAGAAGGTAGGGCAGAGAAGGTAAGGTGGGCATTATCTTTTAAATAACCACGTGGTGGAAATGTGTGTTTATTTTATTTGTTTAATTTTAGACGCTTCGTGTCTTGTCTGTGTTGCACTTGCACATAAGTGGGCACCAAGTTTTGAGATTGGAGAATTTGTAATTTTAAGAGTTGAAAATAAATAAACTACATTTATTTGTTACTTAATCTATTTTTGAATGATAGATACTCTATTTGTCTCTTAATACTTTTTTTATTTGGATTTATCACACTTGTCAACACACAATTTTTATCATTAATATCGTTAACTTATTACTAGTATTAAATATAAAAACTTCATTGAATGTACACATAAATACGAATCTAATAAGATCACTCATGACTATATTAAATGTGCTCTTAAAATCACATTTAGATAATATATCAATAAAATGTTACTCCAACACTAACCTAGTAAATCACTAGCACATCCTAAAACATGTAATTTGTAGTCAATACCTATTCAATATTTATAAATAAAACATTCATCTTCCTCATTTTTTTTAACTTCACCCTTCTCTTCCACCTTCTTTCCCTTAAAATTATTATTAAAATAATAACCGAGAAAAAAAATAGGAATTGTTGTTGGAGTTGACACTAAAAATAGATTCTCTAAATTAAAACTCATTAGATTCGTTATTTTATATTATTAATAGGTAATGAGATAGGTAACTTATTGGACTTGATCTTATATTCTAAAACACATCGAAATAATAAGATAGTCTTGACTATATGCACATAATTTCGGTTGTTTTGGTAAGAGCATCTCCAACCATACAAAACTAAAAGGTGAGTTGGCAATTGGCATACCAAATATAAAAAATATAATCAACATGTTGAAAAAGTCGCACTCCAACCACATCAATATGTTGTATATAATTTTAGTCAACCTCCGATGAATGATTATATTTGTCGAACCTTTATAGGTGTGTAAGAAATCTGTAGGAAGATTAGACATCATTTATTACCATATTAAACTGATATATTCTATTTTAACAATCTAAAATATTAATAACATACTATTTTAAATTGTAGCCAACCAATATAGCCAATACCATTGAAGTACAATGTCTTACAGGTTCAGCAAATTTTACATAATATCTTATAAATCCAATTTAGCCAACAATTATAATCAACGCCGTTGGAGATGCTCTAATTCAACAAAAATCAATCTTTTTATTTCTTTTTCTGAATAAAATATTTTCAAGATTTTTTATAAATATACTAATTTTAAATATGTAAACAATAGCTTCTAAAATTATGTAAAAATTATTAAAAAACACTTACATAAAAGACTAGAAACAGTAGATCTTGAATTACATTAAAATCACTGATACTCCATATGTTTTTTATTATTTGATATTTTGACTTTTGACACACATCTTTAGGTGAGTTGACCAGATAGGAAAAATTATTATTTTTGATTGATTTTTTTGTGAATTAAAATTTGATTATATATTATTATTTTAAAAAATAAAAAATATAATATTTTAACTACTCCTCAAAACACTTAAAATTATGGGTCCAAAATCAAGCGTCAAATATAAAAAAAAAGGTTAATTCGAAAATATTAGCACTGAAATCAAGAGAAGAACAGAATCATAATACGGGCCGTTTGAGTGAGTTTAAAATAAGTGTTTCTTGCTTAAAACAAATAAGTGGAGTATTAGTTAGACGCAAAATAAGACTTATAAGTGATTAAAGTGTTTGAAAAATAAGTAGAAATTCTGAAACAAAAGATAACATTCTTAGTTTTTTATAAGTGCTTCTTGACTTATTACACAAACGGTATGAATAAGTGCTTCTAACTTATAATCCAGAAGCTGGACTTATAAGTTTTAAACAAACACCCACGTAAACTCACAGCTGGGAAAAGCATAGTTGGGATATTACGCCGATTGTGGGGCATATAAAAAACAGAAATAAGAAGGGGAAAAAAAAAATGAATAGTCAAAGCACGTGTTATATAACTCCACTAGGGCGGTGGTGGGTGCGTGGGGGCATGCCTGTCTGCTGCTTTAACGTAAACTTTGCCGTTTATCCATCCACTCACCTCTTCTTTCATGTTTTTCTTTTTTTTTTTTCTTTCAAATAATGATCGTTCTTTTATATATTTTATATAAGCGCTATGATATACTCCCTCCGTCCCCCTGAGTTGTATACATTGGGGGACGGGGACGCGGCATGGACTTTAATGCTCCTGTAAAATGTAGTTGTGTAATTTATTTTTGAAATTTTCTTTTTCTGAATTAACGTTTGGATGTTATATTTTTATTCAGAAAAAGAAAATCTCAAAAATAAGTTACGGAACTATATTTTATAAGAGCATTGAAATGTGTGTCGAACAGTTGAAAAGAAACGTATACAATTAAATGGGACAGAGGGAGTATGAATTATGATAGTGGTGTACATGTGTTGCCCAAACCGTTTAAACCGATCCAAATCGGTCTTATTTTCGGCCGAACCAAATCGAAAATTTTAAACCGTTTTTTAATTGGGTTGAATCGGCTCCAACTCGATTTTAATGGGTTGAGCATGGTTTTAGATTTTATTTGGCCAACCCAACCCAACCCGAGGGTATTTTAATAAAAATACATTATATATATAATATATGTATGTCTAACAAAATTGTATATATATAAAATATAGCTACCCAATTGAAATTATAACATTAGTGTGATAAAATTGAATTATAACATTGGTATCTTTCCTCGAGTTTCCTTTAAAATATCTTCCCTGCACATTTGTCATTCGTCTACTTGCCTTTGAGAGTTCGATAGTGAAACTACTATTCTTTAAAAGTCCGAGCTTGTTTTAATGCTCTGTAATTTATAGGTTGTGTAGCAATTTTAAAACTACAATTTAGTACTTAGTAACCCGTCAAACCGACCCAAACCAACCCAACCCGAAGTATGACAAATTGGGTTGGATTATAAATTAATTTTAATAGGTTGGGTTTGAAAATTAGCAAACCGAATTTAATGGGTTGGGTCAATAAAAAGTTTAAACTGGATCAACCCGGCTCGCGTACACATGGAGTACCTTTGTTGACCCATCACCTAAATATAGTTTAGGAGGCTGGAGTTTATTTAGGTAACATGTTAGATTTGCTTAATGCTTTTACCAGGGCCGGCTCATAATGAAGGCGAGTTAGGCAATCGCCCCCAATCTTGAGAAAGCCTCAAAATTATTATTTTTTGCTAAGCAAAGGCCCCAAAATTTTTATTGGTATGTATTTATGTAGGTATATATGTACAAAAATAAATAAACTAGCTTCATGATTTAAAAGAATCAAAAAAAATACGAATTATCTTACAATAGGCTCAAAATAAAATTCGTATGTATACATTAAGGTATATTTATATATGCAAAAAGAAATTAGTTTCATGATATTAAAAGAAAAATTAAAAAAAACTAGAATTAATATCTAAATCTGGTAAAAAAATTGAAAAATATTGTGTGATATATTTTTTTAACAAGAATAATAATTAAAATATTAATAATGATAGTTTTAGTCATGTTTTTTTTTTTTGCTAACTTAATAAATACTTGATTTGAATCTCTAACTAATAATAAATATGTAAATAATTTTTTTATTGGGATGTAAATTGGTTCTTGTGAACATAAATTTTAGTTGTCAAAAATAAAAAAATGTTAGAGATATTATTATAATTTTTTCAGTCTCTCTTCAGTTTAATTACTTTTTAAATTTTAATTTTAATAACACAAATACTTTTATTATAATATTAAATAATATAAAACTATCAATGTATATAAGTTATTTATGTTATGCACAAGTCACGTTACACTGATGAATATTAATTTATAATGTTAATGTCATTTTTCATCTCCGAGTCTTCTAGAGTTTAAACAATTTACTTAATTGTCTAAACATCATCTTTACTCTATATCTTCTCTGTCCAGTTTTTGCAAAAAAAAAAAAAAATTACTTTTGAGTTTTATATTATAATATTTGCATATTAAAAAAATATTTATATTAGTAATATAATATTTAAATTTTTGATTAGGCCTCATTTTGAGGTTTCGCCCAAGGCCACAAAATTTCTTGAGCCGCCCTGGCTTTTACTTTTCTAATTTTGCTGAAAAATCGATTTGAGCGGAGTCGAGTAAATTGAACATAATTAATTTAAAAAATCTAACTTAAAATTCAGGTCAGCATAATTTCAATTATGCTGAAGAAACAAAATGACAATAAATAAATCTCGACTTGATTACTATATTTCATGAAATATATCATAATTTTTTCCAGTTTCATAAACAAATTGATTTGAGTAAATTGGTCATGATTAATTTAACAAATTTCAACCCGAAATTCAGTTCAGCAAAATTTTAATTATAGTATACCGGAAAACTGAAATCACAATAATTTAAATCTCAAATCCACATTTCATGAAATATAATTTTAATCCAAATTATATTTTAAAATTTCGGCTAATTTTGTTGTGATAAAATACATGAGTAATTTGATGTTGATTTGGACCTAAGAACAACTTTAACAATAAAAGACCTTTAGTTAAAAGAACTGAGTTATCATATCAAAAATATAGTCAATGATTTGAAAATATCACGCTTCAATCATCCCAAAATTCTTATCTACAATTTTAATAAAGCTTCTATAGATAACTATATTTGTCAAACCATATATATAATAAATCAGTCAGAAGATAAAATATCATTTATTATCACATTCTAGTGATAAAATCTATTTATTATAATATAAATTATTAACAAGATTATAACAAATGAATATAGTCGATATCATCGAAATTCAGTCTAGCGAACATGATTGAAAATGCTAGGGGTGTTCGCGGTGTGGGCGGTGCGGTTTTTTTCTAAAATCGCGAACCAACCCGCGCATGCGGTTTGAGAAAATTCGTAAACCGCAACCACACCGCGTAATATAAAAACTGCGTAAGCCACACCACAAAATTGCGGTGTGATGTGGTGCGGTTCATGCGGTTTGTGTGGTTTACACATTCAAAAAATTTAGGGGAATTATCCTGTGTACTGTTTTTTCAATCTTATTTTCAAAAATACTACCTTCTCCAATCTTATTTTCAAAAGTACCACCTTCTCTAAAATATTTTCAAAAATACTATTTTTTTGAAAATATTTTCCAAAAATACGGTGGTTGCATATGCAACCATATATGCAACTGAATTCCTGATTTCAAGTTCCAGTTTTCAAATGCCATTTTCGACCTCATCTTTGGAGTCGATATATATTCAGTTGCATATATGGTTGCATATGGTTGTATTCAGTTGCATATGGTTGCATTCAGTTGCATATGGTTGCATTCAGTTGATTTTATTGTAATCTAATGGCCCCGCCAGGGGCACACCATACATCCGTTGTAACTTACAGTTTTTAGTTACATATGAGGTTGCATTTAGTTGCATATGAAGTTGCATTCAGTTGATTCTATTGCAATCTAATGGCCCCGCCAGGGGCACCCATACATCAGTTGTAACTTACAGTTTTCAGTTGTATTTAGTTGCATATAATGTTGCATTTAGTTGCATATGAGGTCGCATTCAGTTGATTCTATTGCAATCTAATGGCTCCGCCAGTGACACTCATATATCAGTTGCAACTTATAGTTTTCAGTTGCATTTAGTTGCATATGAGGTTGCATGCAACCTTATATGCAACCATATATGCAACTGAATTCCTGATTCTAAAGATGAGGTCGAAAATGACATTTGAAAACTGGAACTTGAGATCAGGAATTCAGTTGCATATATGGTTGCATATGCAACTACAGTATTTTTGAAAATATTTTAGAGAAGGTAGTGTTTTTGAAAATAAGATTGGAGAAGGTTGTATTTTTGAAAATAAAATTGACATTTGGAAACTGGAACTTGAAATCAGGAATTCAGTTGCATATATGGTTGCATATGCAACCACAGTATTTTTGAAAATATTTTAGAGAAGGTAGTATTTTTGAAAATGAGATTGGAGAAGGTAGTATTTTTGAAAATAAAATTGAAAACGTGGTTATGAATAAAAAAAGCCCAAAAATTTATACTTTTAAATTAAAATATAAAAATAATTTTAAACTAAATGTATTTAAAAATTTAGAGCTACTCATCAAAAGAAATATAAACTAAAAATAAGTATGATAATGATGAAAAGATTCTAACACTAAGAGCATCTCCAAGAGCCTCCTTATTGGCTCTTAAATATAATATAAAAAATGTGGCTCTTAGCAATTTAGAACAAAGTTAAGAGTGTAAACTCCAACAATACTCTCTACATCTCTTCTCTATTTCATATTTTATTCATATATTGGGCTCCACTACAACAAAAGAGAGTGAAAGATGGAGGTGAATTGGAGGGAAAGATTTTTTTATTGTAAAAAAATAAGTTAGGAGCCATGTGGTGGCTCTTAACTTTGAGGAGAGATGAGAGAGAAACAAGAGGCTCTTAAGATTTAAGAGCCACTTAAGAGTCTCTTGGAGCAACATTTTTCCTCTCCCTCCTCAAATCTCAAGTTAGGAGCCTAAATAAAGAGTCTCTTGGAGATGCTCTAAGTAACTTGAACATATATACACACACGGAGATACCATTGTAATAATTAATTTATATATATAATATAAATATTTGTAATTATATATTATATATTTTTAATATTAGAAAATAGCGGTGCGGTGCGGTTTGAACCGCACACGTATAATTTCAAACCGCAACCCGCACCGCGCGGTTTGTTAAAATTTGAACCCGCAACCGCACCACGAATATGAAAAACTGCATTTTGCGGTGTGGTGCGGAGCTGTGCGAGCTATTTATGCGGTGTGAGCGGTTTGATGAACACTCCTAGAAAATGCTTAATCCGATTTTAAAACATTAAAGCTCCAACAGACTTGTACCGTAGAATTTTAAACGCACTCGAAAATTATGTCCAGGTACTGTTAATGAATTAATTGGGGCTTAAAAACAGGCAGAAAAGCAGTAATTCATATCACATGTTTAAGGCAAATGTAATGCACCCCACTTATAACGTGGGTTGCTTGCACTGCCTTAGTGCCTTTCACGCAAACACTTGCTTTTTTTCCTCAGAGGATGCACGAATTTATCAAATAGTAGCTGTTTTAACTTTCTGCTTATCATACATAATTAACTCAAGGACAACCTGAAAATTGTTTTGCCATCAATAATGTGTTGTAATCAGAGTGGATGTCTATATACAATCTGTGAGATGAATTACAGAGTAAATGAAGAAAATTTGACTAACTAAACAATACAAACAACATGAGCATTGCTGACAATCTTTTCTTTCAAACAACAGGAGCATTGAATAACTAAAATATATGTCGACAACTCTCAGAAATCATAATCTATATCCGACGCATTTTGGAATGCGGACTTTGTGACAAGCTGTTCATGCTCATCGTATAAATCAAGGTTTTCGCAAGGAGCAGGGTAAACGGATCCTATAACTCGACCTTCGACATAAGCACACTGGAATATATGCTTCTTCTTGTATGTGATTCCTACTGACATATCCCGGAAAGTGACGTTTCTAACAGGAATGTCGCTGCTTCCATGTATCCGAACAGGAACGCGGACTCCCTCACCGTGGATACAAGTGTAACTTATATCTTGAAGCACTGGGACAGCCTTGGGGTCAAAATCTCCGTTCGGGTGTTCATTGTAATCTGTCTTGATGACTATTCCAACTCGGACATTCTCAAATGTTAGATTTCGATATGTAATATCTTTGACATATCCTCCTCTTCCAGCAGCTGTCTTGATCCGAACAGCGCGTCTTGAATCCCAAATAAGGACATTCTCCACTGTGACGTTTGACACTCCACCAGACATCTCACTGCCTATTGATATGCCAGCACTGTTATAGTTCAGCCAACATAGGTGATTGCTCTATTAGAAGACATGAATATGATGGAGCACGCTACTCATTGGATAACCATTGAGAATATAAGAAACTCTTTAAGGCACATTTTGCCTTCTGATCACTTCTCAGCAATAAACAGAAAGGGTATGCACAAAGAAGAGAATGAAGTGGATACAAGTTTTTACCTGACCATAGAGCGAACAACAAGGTTTCGAATATGAATGTTCTTCGAAGGACGTCCATATGAGATCCCATATTGATCCCAACCACTCTTTATTGCAATGGCATCATCCCCTACACTTATGTAAGAGTCCTCGATCAACATATCTTCACATGAATCTGTTCTGACCATGAAAACAGAAAGCTAGCATTTAGCAACTAGAGAAATGTTCCATCAATACGATACGCAGACATGAAAATTAAACACTAAATCGTGTGTGTGCAGGGGTAAGAATATACAAAAGGTTCTAGAACGATTTTCAGAAAAGGTCTCCATTCTGTGATTTCACATATACGATATCAATTGACGTACACTTTGTTAGCCTTCACAATGGGTTCCTCGGCTTCCAACAACTATCTTAGCACTTGCAAAATAATAAATTATGTTCTTTGTGTATATATATTAATACAGGGAACCTTGAAAAGTTAATCACCGCAAGTACAACAGGTTGTTTGAATACAAACTTTATAAACAACACTAGTAAACAAGTGATCGTTGCAAAATCAGCTAATTCTCAACGAGATCATAGTAGCTAATTAACATTTTAAAACATTACAACATACCCACAGAAAATACTTACCAGGATCTATACCATCCGTGTTTGGTGCTTCAGATATGGGAGCCAAAATAGTCATATCCCTAATTGTAATATTCTTGCAGTCATATGGATGGAGTGTCCAAAAGGGAGAATCACGCAAAGTTATGTTAGATATCAGAATGTCACTTGACCACATGATTTGCACAAGCGGGCCTCTAGTGTAGTTTAAAAGTTTTCGTCTATATTTCTTCCACCATGCTTGACCCTGTCCATTAATGGTACCATTATGCCCTGTTATTAACAGTACGATGGACTTTATCAGAACCTTAATTCCATTACATCCATGTCAGCTGATCAATTATTGCATGATCATCTCATACTACCAAACACGATCACGTTCCAAAAGGGCAGAAATATACAGCCACATGTATACATAGTGCCTCTACATACATGTATATATATACATAAACAAATAAACAGAGGCCTTAAACTAACACTAGTAGAATGTCTTAAGTAAATCTCATTCGCGCGAGTTCCAATTTGTGGACTTAGTTAATTGCCCAATGGCACTATGAGGAACACCGTCACAAGTCGGTGTCAAACCTTTTAATCAAACAACTAAAAATATTTCCAAAAGATGTCTTCAAGATGAAAGCATGTGCACAATGAAATCTCATTCTTGTAGATAATTGGTCTTTACTTGTAACTTTAAAATGCAGCAAATATAAGAAACAGTAAACTATATTTTGCAAATTTGGTTTAGTGATCAATGATCAGATATCACTACCTCAGATGAGTTTTAAGGGAGCACAACATATACATGTGCTGGCTTAATTAAAATTATCTTATACCCCGGCGATGCTCGAATCACTTATTAACTTTATTCTTTATAATGTAACTTTGATAAGATATTTGATTAAAGATATGTTAATTAGCCATGATTTTGGGGCTAGATCCCCCTACAACGACCTTATCTTGTAAATAAGTTACCCTTTATGCTTATATGCATATGATATTATTTGTTGTGGCTCCGACACACCTAAACAGACATATCGAGTGTATTCCACTCATAAGTGGGGATGATCAGATCCCACACACCACGAACCTCCTGCTAACTAAAGTTTGTAATATTTTTCCATTCTTCCTTTTAAC
The DNA here is from genome assembly GCF_001625215.2 of Daucus carota subsp. sativus. NCBI lineage: Eukaryota > Viridiplantae > Streptophyta > Magnoliopsida > Apiales > Apiaceae > Daucus > Daucus carota. The sequence continues at coordinate 8,041,375 of NC_030388.2, forward strand.
ATCCTTTCTTCCAGCCTTTAATTTTGTTGACAATCTTTTAAATATTTCTCCTTTAACCCAACAGAGCGTGATACTCTATCTTTTTGGAAGGAATTGAATGCAAGTTTAGTAGACTTGTATATATGACTAAACTTTCTTAATTCCATGCCAGAAGTCTAAAGAGCTAATATCACCCACAACACAAATGAATGCTCATAAGTCATACCTTCCAATGACTAGTATCTTTCACCAGTCTAATCATGTAATATTTACACATCCAAAATTTTATTCAGTCTGGCCTCTTTAATATTTTTCCTATTATCATTCCAGTCCCACCTCCACTCTGTTATCAAAGTCAAACCAACAAAAAATTTCTATTTTAAAAACCAACAAACATTACACTTAATTACTCTATCACAAATGTGGTTTAACTATATGCTGCAAATGTGGTTTTACAAGCTAACAAAGCTATCAACATATACTCTATCACAAGCCAGTCTTTTACAGAGAAAAAAAAAACAATGCTAACCTGTAATCACAATATCTCTGAGATTTTGACCATGTATCAGACTTCCATATCGGGGACCAGGATGTTCGCGTCCGCATCCATATGAGGGCAGTGGAGGCATTAGAGGCCAGTACTTCTCATCCTATATCAAAGATAGAGTAAAGAAAGCTATATTACAGAGCAATACATTAAAGTACAAGCTTGATATGCAGTTCATCCCAACAATATGGAATATAAATGCATGTGACGAGTCATTACAAACAAAAAAGAAATATTATATGTATACATACAAAATTTTCTTCGATCAATGGTCCATCTGATCAACTTACATACAAAATATTGCATCTATGACAACTTAAAATATTACCCAACTAATTATTGGAATACAAGACAAATAAGAAACTTAGTTAGACTTCATCAAAATATTTGCTTTTAATTAGAATATTCTTCTTCTGCACAACTGGTTTCAGTACAGGCAAAATAACAACTAGTTAACTAAGCTAACCTAATCATTTTGTATTCAGCTGTCAAAACTAAAATGTTACCATTTTAACACTCATCTTTAGATATCTGATTATATAATTGACATAAAATGGAGAAAATATAGTAGTTAGAAAAAGAAATTAGGAGCCATGATTTTTCTTCAAAACTTAGAATACCTTGAAGTTAGAGTTAAGCTGAATTCAAAACAAGCTCCCTACGGTGTCATCAAATAATTAGATACATTAAATTGACGGATGTCAATTGCACCCAGGTCGAACATTACGTTCAACACAACACAACTCAAGTGATACCTTCACATTACCAATTAACTAGCTGCAAATACTTTGTGAGTATACACCAAATGACACTAAAAGCTAAGTTGAATTCATGTAGGCAGTAGGACAAATAAGGAAGGAGTAGCTGATTGCATTAGTGGAGGCTTTACACAAATGAAATGATAGCTATCAAAAGATATATATCAATTGTGGCTAGTGAAGGCAGATGTAAAAAATCAATTTATGCTATTAAATCTTCAAGCTCTTTTAGTATTATAATTTAAATCAATGTTCTGCAATTTCCATATATTAGCCATTTATACCAATACCATAATCAGTTGCTCCCAAAGGCAGACAGCCATAAATTTATAATACGAAATGGTAAGTGGTGTACATCAGAGCAACTTTCTCAAAACATTAACAATGGAGAAAAATTCTAAACCCACTGTGATCTAAAGATCCTAAAAGGCAACTTGACTCCAGTATATATCAATACTCTTCAAAAGATTTAAAGACATCGTTGGCACCAATAATCTTCCCTTTCAATGCATGGTAACACAGCTTAGAAGTTAGAATGCGCTATAACAAGCCTGTAAACAGTTTAACATACAAGCTTTTTTTTGCTTGTAACTTACAATGTTTGCAATCTGTTTTTCAATGTTACTAAATTGTTTATTCAGTGTTGTTACTTGTGAGAAGCACACTTACTCGTATGCATAATCGCACTTCGTGGATCGGTGCAAGATTTCCTAGCCCAAGGCAGTGATTGTTTTGGTGAGATTCATTTTGACCAAAAACCACCCGTAGAATCACAAAATTCGTAAATTTATGCTTAAAGGTTAGAACTTAAACCTGAACTAACATATGTTCGGGACATGACACACTGTTATAGTTTTAACCATTATAAGCATCAACTTATTTTCAAGTGTGAGTGCTATATAAGATACATATAAAAATTATTTTCACTAGATCCCATCTTGGCGAAAAATCGCTCATTTAATCTTTGCTTAGCTAGTGCCTTTATATTTGACCCTTGCCACTTCACAAAAACTAATCCAAACATCCTCTATGTATTCAACTGCACATAAATTAAATAACACAAATTTCATAATCAAGTAAGCAAGTTCAATCTTCAACATCCGAAAGAAGGGTACTCACATCAATGCCAAGAATAACAGCACCCTCAGCAAGAAACAAAGTCATATGACTAGTAAGATTAAACGGCGCCGTTAACCATTTCCCAGCTGGCACATTAAGCTGCCCACCACCCTTCTTCCCAAGTTTCGAAATCGCAAACACAGCCCTCTCAAATGCCTCTGTATTCAAACTAACCCCATCACCAACCCCACCAAAATCCGTCAAATTAAACACCACTGGCCTCAATTTAGGCATCTCTCTCATTCTATCCAGTTTCCGAAAAATCGAAAACTGATCAACAAAATTATTCTGCCATACAAACACAGAGGAGAATGCTATGATCCACAGGACAGTGAAGAGTGTTCTGTGAGATGTGAAAAATGTTGTGACCCGTTTGCGGAATTCGGGTCGGGTATGATGGAGGGGCGTCGGGGATGTTAGGTTTTCGACCATCATTTTAAAATTGGAGATATGGGTTGTTCAAGATTTGGAATGGAGAGATGGATATGAGATTGAATTGAATTGTTTTGAGGGGATCATATATATCTTTAAAATTAGGGTTTGGTCAGATTAGATATAGAGGTTGAAGTGGCAATGTCAGAAATGGTGAGTGTTAGAATCAGTTGAAGGGAGAGTTGGAGTACAGTGGAAGGGAAGGTGAGTGAATGAAAATACTTAAAATTGATTGCAAAGGGGATTATTCTGTTTTTTTTTTTAACTTAATTATACACACAATCAGTCAGTCACACTCACACACCATCATTTCAAAGAACAATTTTTGTTCTCTTTGTATGTTTGAGTTTTTTTTAAACTTTACTTTCAAACCAGTTGAGAAGCCTTTCGGCCTATAAAAATTATAGTAATTATTCAAAATTATTATTTATAAAATAAAATAAATTTAATATTATAAACATCGTGATTCAAAACTAATATTAATATTTAAGATTAAAAAATTGGATTATAATTCATGAGTGAAAAAATAAAAATAAATTTATACATATAATTTATTGATTTAAAGTACACGAATCTTAATTTAAGTTTTGGATTTTTTGAAAAGTAATCATGTTCTTCATTAAGAGAATCTCCAAAAGCCTTTTAATTGGGCCCTAAATATAATATAAAAAATATGACTTTTAGCAATTTAGTACAAAGTTTAGAGCATGAACTCCAACAATGCTCTCAATATTTTTTCTCTATATCATAGTTTATTTGTAATGACCCGGATTTTTAAAAATATTTTTATTAGTATTAAAAGTGATTTTTCTTTAAAGAAGGGAATAAGATTTAATATTTTATTCCAGTTTAATGAGTTTTCAAAGTTTTATATTTAAACCCGGGTTATTGTGTTATTTATAAATAATGGTATTTTCAAAACTTATTTTCAAATATTGTTTTGAAAATTCTGTATGAATATTCTGTGAATATACGTGTTATGTGATTAAGTGGTGTTGGTGGAATTGATTGTTAATTAGTTGTGGTTAATAACGGATATTATATGATTAATACATGAATTTTTGTGAATATTGTACTATCTGGTTTATTTAATTGACCGCTCATATGTGCTCGGATTTGAGATATTTCAATTTCTATATGATCAGGATAAAATGTAGTTTATTTGGATATTTTGAATCGATTTATGGAATGTTAGATTATTTTATAATCGATTTACAGATTTAATTGCGTATATTTGTATTTATTTATTAATTATTTGATCTTTTTGGAAACCGTCCACTCGTGACGGAGCAACGATTTTATTTCCGGAAGTTTCGAGAAAACTCACCTTTAGCTTAATTTGAATATTCCGGACATTTTTCGTGTTTTGACTTTTTCGATCCGGAGTACGGTTTTCCCCGGAGTCGGTCCGGCGGAGTTTTCCGGGTATTGTAATTGTTGATAATTATCCAGTTTGTCTCGATAAACGTGAAACGAGATATTTTATTCATCCTTATCTTGTAATAATTGCAATGGGACCCGCAGACCAATAATTGAGTTAAAAAGCCCCGTTTTGATGATTATCTCGAAAACCGGTACCAATTGGACCCCGCTTTATTAATATAAAGCTATTAAATACGTATTTTCATGTCATAAACGATCCAAAGGGGTACCAATTATTTGTAAATATAAATAGACTTTTCTATAGCTGATTTTCACCGTAGAAATCATTTTCACCAGTTTCTTTTCACAAATACCGAGAGAAACTGAGCGGTGTTCTTCGTGTTCTTCATAATCAAACGAGGATTTGAAGGTGTTATTGGAATCCGATGGAGGCGTATGAATAGTCAAAACGAAGCTCTCGACGCGTAGAATATAGTATAATCAATCATAACACTGCAGATTCAGCAGGTGATTTTACATGTTTTTTACAAAATTCGAATTATTATGATTTAAATAGTGGATTTTTGCAAACGTGTTTGTTTGATTGTTTTGATGATTCCATGTTGTAGTACATGTTTTTCTCGTCGTTTTGGTATATTATATGTTGAATTTTGAGTCCAGGATCATATAGAAAAAGGGGTTTGATTATCGAAGCTTGTTCTTGAATGTTCTTGGGAGATTATGAATATTTTCAATTGAAAATTGGGCGTTTCTTCCTTACTGATTCTGGGTAGAAATTGAAGCTACTGGAACGTTCAGGAGGATGAGGGGATGGTGTACGTGTGATCAGATGTGGTGTGGAGTGCCGGGAAGTCGGCCGCCGGAGTTTCGAAAGAAACTCGCCTCCGGCGAGTTTAACGTTAAAATTCCGGCGAACTCCCACGGTTTTTGGCGTTTTCGAGTGCATGTACAAGTTCTTGGCAGTGGTTAGGATGATTCTGGAGATTCTGGGAGGCAGTGGTGGCCTCTGTGGCCGTCTCCGACGAGTTGGGGTGGCGGCGACGGCAAATTGCCGTTTGTACCCCCAACTTTTGGAGATGGTGACTTTGAGTCACCCGGGTTTTCATTCTTTCAAAACAAACCCTGATAGTTTCAGTTTTTACAAATTAGACCCTGTGACAAAGTTTTAAAATCTTACAGAATAAACCTTTTCATTTTGAAAATGTTTTTAATTATTTTGATTTTCAAAAATAGTTTTTAATTATTTCTTTATTTAAAAATAAATCTAATTTGATTTATTAATTAATTTTAATTAGTAATTAATTATTTTAATTGGTCAATTAATTTAAATATTAATTGATTAATTATTTTAATTAATTATTAATTGATTTTAATTGATTAATTAATTGGATTTAATTATTCTTTTTGATTTAAAAATTCTGAAAAATAGTTTCGAGCTTTAAAATATTTTTCCAAATTATTTCCAAGGCTCGATAATTGTTTATAAATGATTTCAAGTCCAATTTCAAGTATTTGGGACTTGATTATTTATTCGAAAAGTGATTCTTTTATCGATTTTAATTCCGAAAAATGTGTGAAAATTCTGGAAAATTCCCGAAAAATCATTTTTAACCCAAGACTTGATTTAATATCAATTGGGATGAGAAACCTTGTGTGTTGTGTGTTGTCTGCCATTGGTTGGACGTGTTATGTGCCGATAGGAGAGTGAGAAAACTGTTTTGGTCATAACTTTTGATCCGTAAGTCGGAATCAAGTGAAACGAAAGAGAGAGGAAAGCTTATAAAGCCTAGTTTAATATAATGAGATAGTATGATCGAGTTTAGAATGTGGTTATATGTTATGTAATATGCAATATGTGTCAATATGTGACTTATTTGCTATAAATTGATGATTACGTGATATACGTGCTTATTCATGATAAATGATTTATATGACTGATATTGGATAAGAACATATGGATTATAAGAATTGGAATTGATTGATGGGTTTTTGAACAAAATAGGATAACAGGTGGATAGTCTTATACATAGACGAGACGCTGTCAAGTTATCGATTGGATTTATATGATAATTGATTTGTGATATGTTATGTGAAAGATGACTTGACTATATGATAGAGTCAAAGCATGATTATGTGTTAAGTGATATCTGATAGGTTTAAAGGGTTATATAAGTGGGTATCGATGTACGTGAGATGTATATGCGATCGATTGTTTAGTGATTATAGTGTTATCTTATTCTCGTAAAGGATTTGGACGAGACGTGTATGCCCGAAGACGTTCAGAAAGTCACGTGGTGTTACAAAGCGAATAAGGGATGAATCGAGTAAGCGAAGCGAAGTGGCGAATAGAGTATAGCTAGAGATGGTCTAGAGATTACGAGATGCATTGATTGTGAAAGTTGAAAGATGAGATAGAGATGTGAGACTGGAGTCAGATTTAAGGCAAGTATCCTGCACCCTGCTTTTGGATATATTGCAAATATTCTGATTCATTCTTTTGATGTGTTGCAAGTATCCTAAACCTTTCTCTTGGATATATTGCAAATATTCTGATCCAATCATTTGGTATATGTTTCAAGTATTCATACCTTTCTTTTCAATGTTCAAAAGTGCGAGTATTCTGACCCATTCTTTCTAATCTTCAAGTTTCTAAAGAATTTCCGTTTTACAAATTAATTCGAAGTTCAGATTGTCATTGAAGCATGTGTTGCTCAGTGATAGTTAGAGCTTTGAATGAATTGGGATCTTCTTGATTATTCAACCTGCCATTGTCATGCTGGTTTAGCAGGCTAAATTCAGTTGCTTAGCCGATAATGGAGGATACTGAATAGTTGAGGATTTCCTGAACTGTGATTTATGAAATGATGGATCATCATTTATGAATAGATTATTATCAAAGTTTGATTTGGAATTATTCTGTTGTTGATGATGATTATGATGATGTTCAGTTGATTTACATTGGCTTCTTGAATTGAATTAGAGAATTGGATTATTGTTTTTATAAAATTATGTGGACCAAATGAGTGGTCAGACCAGATTCGTGGTCATGTTAGGCCAATGAGTGCCTTGGATCCAGTGATAGAGCATGGCGGGGCCTGCTCGGGGTTAGGTATGACTGATCAGCATCCTAACCTTGGTTTTTAATTAAAATGTGATAGTCCAATTCAATAATTCTTTGGAAAGATTGAATTTCTCAGTTTAAATGCTGCAAGGTATTGTAAATCATTCTATACAATACCATGAACTCATGAACTCAGGTTGAATCCTCTTATATCTTGAACTCGTGATCTTCTGTTATATCATTTCAGAACTATCATTATTTATTATTACTTGATGAGCATTGTTGCTCACCCTTGCTATTCCTTTCTAACCATTTCAGAAAGGCTTAAAGATGAGATGATTGATTGAGATTGTGAATAAGGCTAATGCTAGGCGAGGAGACAGAGTTGAGAATCCAGTGGTCGAGGAGTGTTCAGGAAAGTTGATGAGGTTGGTGCAAGCTAGAGTTGAGCTATGGAAATTCAGATGTAAGTCATAGCTGGAATAGATTGGCGGTGATTCTTCTTATCGAAGATGATCTGATTTGGTAAGAGATGTTGTGTAATAATAGTGGTTGATTCTAATTTCAATACTGTAACCTGGAAGCGATCCTGTTGGTTTGGGGGTGAAGATGTTCTCTTTTAAATCTTTTATTTAACGTCTTTCAAATCTTTTATTAAATGTTTTCAAGTTTTAAATTATTTGGATTCATTATCTTTTAAAAAAAAAATAAAAAAATACAGGATTTCAAAAGTGTTTAAAAATGGGTTTTTATGTGGTGACGTCAGAATCCAGACCCCCGGATTCTCGGACCGTCACAGTTGGTATCAGAGCAACAGGTTACAAGTTATTGAAATTTGAATATAGATTATAGTCTTAAGTTTTCTAGAGAAGAATGTGGGTGACCTCGTATAGAGGTATTGTGAGACTATTTAGAAATAGTCTAGAGATGTGATAGAGGTATAGAATCTGGTTAGACGATCAAGTTGAGTGTATAGGTTTAGAGAGATTTTGATTCTTAAGTCTAGACACTTGGATTTCTAGTATGTTGACTAATTGAGATGATGAATTGCGTGAAAGGTCAAGATTAGACCTAGATAGAAGAGTTTGATAGTGAATGATTGAGTTGAGAATGGTGAAAATGCAGAGTTCAGAGTATTCTGACTATACTGCATAGTTGAAAATGGTCTATTGTATTGATTTGGATGCATGGTTCATAGTATGTTGACCATGTCAGATATTTGGAAGAGATATATGGTGTTAGTGAGATATGAAGAGTTACTGTAAGATATGAGTTGTCTTGGATTAGAAGAAGAGATTTGTAGATAGAGGTTGATAGATGAGAAGTGCATGATAGAGAGTAAGTGAAGTTGAGTCAGGTTATTAGAAGTGATATTTGCGAGTAAGTTAGAACGTTAATTCTCGACGATGATGTTTTAAGTTAAGCGAGACAAGGTGGGCCCATAACCCACAGGGCGACAAGTCAGAAAATAGAAGATACGCTACGTGTTGTGCTATGGACTTCAAAGGCAACTGGATGAAACATGAGAACGTGAACTACTTGGGCCAGACTTATTATGAACTATAACGTCTACGATGACATCTTACGAGGCTATTACGAGTCAACATCGATCGATTATCGAGAACGTTGAAAAGAAGACATATATCGAACAATGATTTATTGAAGCAGAGCGAAAATCTGAGAAGACCTTGGCAATACCTCTCTTCAACTAAGATTCTTTTGTATTGTTTTTCTCATCAGTGAGATATTATCATGATATCTTTTCTACAAAAGTTTTGATAAATGAGATCTTTAATTTCTCAAATTCTAAGATGACATTGATATTGATTATTGGTATGAGTTGGAAAGCAAAGATGTGTGACAAAGGCGTGTTTATTAAGAGACAGTGGAATCCCTTGATATTCTTTCATATTCTTTGATATCCCTTAATATTTGTTGATATTCTTTGACACTCTTTGATATTCCTTGATATCTTTTCAATATTTCTTAATATATTCCTCGATAATCCTTAACATTCTTTGATGCTCCTTGAGATTTCTTGGATTCTTTCCATCTGATTGGGATGAACAACCCTATGTATAGGGGACACAAGGTATACCTATCTGTGTGATAGGAGTTGGATGGGACGCCATCACTTGTGTGTGTTGTGATTACAAGAAGGTTAACAACCTTTAGTAGTGTCTAATATGGACACGCAACATTAAGTTCAATTGATCTTATTGATCTCCCAGTCACTTTTATATTCCAATGTGACCTATCTTGAAAACATCTTGTTCCTCCAAATTTTCCCAAAGATTGATTCTTGGGAAATGAATTTTGTAATTGTGAAAGTTTGATTTTCCTATTTCTTTGAAGTCAAAGGTATGCCAAGATTGATCAAAAGGCGGATGACGATATGATATTACGAAGTGTGTACGTTTTAGTTTTCTTCGGGGGATTCCGAGGACGGAATCCTTATAAGGGGGGTAGAATGTAATATCCCATATTATTAAAATTAGATGTGATTATTATAAATCTATTTGTCTAAATATTATTGTTGGCTTTAGTTGAAAAGCGAATTGATTATGTGAATAGTTTTATATGATTATACTTGTTCTGTGGATTAATATGGATTTTACAGATTATGCGTCCTCCTTCTTTCTCTGATTCCGAGGACGGAATCCCTGTAAGGAGGGTAGATTGTAATGACCCGGATTTTTAAAAATATTTTTATTAGTATTAAAAGTGATTTTTCTTTAAAGAAGGGAATAAGATTTAATATTTTATTCCAGTTTAATGAGTTTTCAAAGTTTTATATTTAAACCCGGGTTATTGTGTTATTTATAAATAATGGTATTTTCAAAACTTATTTTCAAATATTGTTTTGAAAATTCTGTATGAATATTCTGTGAATATACGTGTTATGTGATTAAGTGGTGTTGGTGGAATTGATTGTTAATTAGTTGTGGTTAATAACGGATATTATATGATTAATACATGAATTTTTGTGAATATTGTACTATCTGGTTTATTTAATTGACCGCTCATATGTGCTCGGATTTGAGATATTTCAATTTCTATATGATCAGGATAAAATGTAGTTTATTTGGATATTTTGTATCGATTTATGGAATGTTAGATTATTTTATAATCGATTTACAGATTTAATTGCGTATATTTGTATTTATTTATTAATTATTTGATCTTTTTGGAAACCGTCCACTCGTGACGGAGCAACGATTTTATTTCCGGAAGTTTCGAGAAAACTCACCTTTAGCTTAATTTGAATATTCCGGACATTTTTCGTGTTTTGACTTTTTCGATCCGGAGTACGGTTTTCCCCGGAGTCGGTCCGGCGGAGTTTTCCGGGTATTGTAATTGTTGATAATTATCCAGTTTGTCTCGATAAACGTGAAACGAGATATTTTATTCATCCTTATCTTGTAATAATTGCAATGGGACCCGCAGACCAATAATTGAGTTAAAAAGCCCCGTTTTGATGATTATCTCGAAAACCGGTACCAATTGGACCCCGCTTTATTAATATAAAGCTATTAAATACGTATTTTCATGTCATAAACGATCCAAAGGGGTACCAATTATTTGTAAATATAAATAGACTTTTCTATAGCTGATTTTCACCGTAGAAATCATTTTCACCAGTTTCTTTTCACAAATACCGAGAGAAACTGAGCGGTGTTCTTCGTGTTCTTCATAATCAAACGAGGATTTGAAGGTGTTATTGGAATCCGATGGAGGCGTATGAATAGTCAAAACGAAGCTCTCGACGCGTAGAATATAGTATAATCAATCATAACACTGCAGATTCAGCAGGTGATTTTACATGTTTTTTACAAAATTCGAATTATTATGATTTAAATAGTGGATTTTTGCAAACGTGTTTGTTTGATTGTTTTGATGATTCCATGTTGTAGTACATGTTTTTCTCGTCGTTTTGGTATATTATATGTTGAATTTTGAGTCCAGGATCATATAGAAAAAGGGGTTTGATTATCGAAGCTTGTTCTTGAATGTTCTTGGGAGATTATGAATATTTTCAATTGAAAATTGGGCGTTTCTTCCTTACTGATTCTGGGTAGAAATTGAAGCTACTGGAACGTTCAGGAGGATGAGGGGATGGTGTACGTGTGATCAGATGTGGTGTGGAGTGCCGGGAAGTCGGCCGCCGGAGTTTCGAAAGAAACTCGCCTCCGGCGAGTTTAACGTTAAAATTCCGGCGAACTCCCACGGTTTTTGGCGTTTTCGAGTGCATGTACAAGTTCTTGGCAGTGGTTAGGATGATTCTGGAGATTCTGGGAGGCAGTGGTGGCCTCTGTGGCCGTCTCCGACGAGTTGGGGTGGCGGCGACGGCAAATTGCCGTTTGTACCCCCAACTTTTGGAGATGGTGACTTTGAGTCACCCGGGTTTTCATTCTTTCAAAACAAACCCTGATAGTTTCAGTTTTTACAAATTAGACCCTGTGACAAAGTTTTAAAATCTTACAGAATAAACCTTTTCATTTTGAAAATGTTTTTAATTATTTTGATTTTCAAAAATAGTTTTTAATTATTTCTTTATTTAAAAATAAATCTAATTTGATTTATTAATTAATTTTAATTAGTAATTAATTATTTTAATTGGTCAATTAATTTAAATATTAATTGATTAATTATTTTAATTAATTATTAATTGATTTTAATTGATTAATTAATTGGATTTAATTATTCTTTTTGATTTAAAAATTCTGAAAAATAGTTTCGAGCTTTAAAATATTTTTCCAAATTATTTCCAAGGCTCGATAATTGTTTATAAATGATTTCAAGTCCAATTTCAAGTATTTGGGACTTGATTATTTATTCGAAAAGTGATTCTTTTATCGATTTTAATTCCGAAAAATGTGTGAAAATTCTGGAAAATTCCCGAAAAATCATTTTTAACCCAAGACTTGATTTAATATCAATTGGGATGAGAAACCTTGTGTGTTGTGTGTTGTCTGCCATTGGTTGGACGTGTTATGTGCCGATAGGAGAGTGAGAAAACTGTTTTGGTCATAACTTTTGATCCGTAAGTCGGAATCAAGTGAAACGAAAGAGAGAGGAAAGCTTATAAAGCCTAGTTTAATATAATGAGATAGTATGATCGAGTTTAGAATGTGGTTATATGTTATGTAATATGCAATATGTGTCAATATGTGACTTATTTGCTATAAATTGATGATTACGTGATATACGTGCTTATTCATGATAAATGATTTATATGACTGATATTGGATAAGAACATATGGATTATAAGAATTGGAATTGATTGATGGGTTGTTGAACAAAATAGGATAACAGGTGGATAGTCTTATACATAGACGAGACGCTGTCAAGTTATCGATTGGATTTATATGATAATTGATTTGTGATATGTTATGTGAAAGATGACTTGACTATATGATAGAGTCAAAGCATGATTATGTGTTAAGTGATATCTGATAGGTTTAAAGGGTTATATAAGTGGGTATCGATGTACGTGAGATGTATATGCGATCGATTGTTTAGTGATTATAGTGTTATCTTATTCTCGTAAAGGATTTGGACGAGACGTGTATGCCCGAAGACGTTCCAAAAGTCACGTGGTGTTACAAAGCGAATAAGGGATGAATCGAGTAAGCGAAGCGAAGTGGCGAATAGAGTATAGCTAGAGATGGTCTAGAGATTACGAGATGCATTGATTGTGAAAGTTGAAAGATGAGATAGAGATGTGAGACTGGAGTCAGATTTAAGGCAAGTATCCTGCACCCTGCTTTTGGATATATTGCAAATATTCTGATTCATTCTTTTGATGTGTTGCAAGTATCCTAAACCTTTCTCTTGGATATATTGCAAATATTCTGATCCATTCATTTGGTATATGTTTCAAGTATTCATACCTTTCTTTTCAATGTTCAAAAGTGCGAGTATTCTGACCCATTCTTTCTAATCTTCAAGTTTCTAAAGAATTTCCGTTTTACAAATTAATTCGAAGTTCAGATTGTCATTGAAGCATGTGTTGCTCAGTGATAGTTAGAGCTTTGAATGAATTGGGATCTTCTTGATTATTCAACCTGCCATTGTCATGCTGGTTTAGCAGGCTAAATTCAGTTGCTTAGCCGATAATGGAGGATACTGAATAGTTGAGGATTTCCTGAACTGTGATTTATGAAATGATGGATCATCATTTATGAATAGATTATTATCAAAGTTTGATTTGGAATTATTCTGTTGTTGATGATGATTATGATGATGTTCAGTTGATTTACATTGGCTTCTTGAATTGAATTAGAGAATTGGATTATTGTTTTTATAAAATTATGTGGACCAAATGAGTGGTCAGACCAGATTCGTGGTCATGTTAGGCCAATGAGTGCCTTGGATCCAGTGATAGAGCATGGCGGGGCCTGCTCGGGGTTAGGTATGACTGATCAGCATCCTAACCTTGGTTTTTAATTAAAATGTGATAGTCCAATTCAATAATTCTTTGGAAAGATTGAATTTCTCAGTTTAAATGCTGCAAGGTATTGTAAATCATTCTATACAATACCATGAACTCATGAACTCAGGTTGAATCCTCTTATATCTTGAACTCGTGATCTTCTGTTATATCATTTCAGAACTATCATTATTTATTATTACTTGCTGAGCATTGTTGCTCACCCTTGCTATTCCTTTCTAACCATTTCAGAAAGGCTTAAAGATGAGATGATTGATTGAGATTGTGAATAAGGCTAATGCTAGGCGAGGAGACAGAGTTGAGAATCCAGTGGTCGAGGAGTGTTCAGGAAAGTTGATGAGGTTGGTGCAAGCTAGAGTTGAGCTATGGAAATTCAGATGTAAGTCATAGCTGGAATAGATTGGCGGTGATTCTTCTTATCGAAGATGATCTGATTTGGTAAGAGATGTTGTGTAATAATAGTGGTTGATTCTAATTTCAATACTGTAACCTGGAAGCGATCCTGTTGGTTTGGGGGTGAAGATGTTCTCTTTTAAATCTTTTATTTAACGTCTTTCAAATCTTTTATTAAATGTTTTCAAGTTTTAAATTATTTGGATTCATTATCTTTTAAAAAAAAAAAAAATACAGGATTTCAAAAGTGTTTAAAAATGGGTTTTTATGTGGTGACGTCAGAATCCAGACCCCCGGATTCTCGGACCGTCACATTATTCATATTGGGCTCCACTGTAACAAAGATCCAAATTCAAAAGTGGGAATGAATTGAAGGGGAATTTTTTGATAGAAATAAGTTAAGAGCTATGTGGTGACTCTTAACTTTGAGAAAAGGGGAGAGAGAAATAAGAGGCTTTTAAAGCAACTCCAATGAGGGTGCCAAAAAGAGGTAAAGTGCCATATGTCATGATGTGACATGACACTCTTGTTGGCTTTTCATTGGAGTGGAAGGAGTGCCAAACAAAGTTGCCAACTTTTGACACCCTCCTAAAATAGAAAAAAAATGTATATATCACCCTAAAAGTGTATATATCACCCTAAAAAATATATAGTTCCTTATCTTATTATACTTATACTTGTTTAAATATGTGGCAACTTTGGTTGCCAACCATTAGAGCAAATTTTTATGTAAAAGTTGTCAAAAGTACAAATAAGGAGAGAGAAAATAATATAACAGTATTTTTAATGATTTGTCATTTTAAGCAATTTTAGTTAGCACCCCCATTAGAGATGCTCTTAGTGATTAAAGAGCCACTAAAAGGTTTTTGGAGCAATTTTTTTCTCATCTTTCTCAAATTTCAAGTTAAGAGCCTAAATGAAGAGTTTTTGGAGATGCTCTGACATTGCCATTTCCCGACACTATTTCTTAGACAAAACTGTTGACATCTTGCCATATACATTGTGACAGCCCGCAAATCCGGGGGTCTGGATTTGGTGCCACTAAAAGAAAAACAATTTAAAACCTATAACTTTTGAAAGAAAGTAAAAACAAATATTTCAAAACCCTGATTTTTTTTAAAATAAGGTTTCGAAGAAAGACAATTTTGAACCTTTTAAAACACTTTTGAAAAACTGTAATTCTGAAACCCAAATAATTTAAAACCTGAAAGCATTAATAAAAGGTTTAAAAGGAAACACTTTAACCCCCTAAAAACAAGATCGCATCCAGGTTACAGTATTGAAATCAGATAACAACCAACCTGATCTCTAATGTATAACTACCACTTAGAATCCTTGCCACTTAGCATCACTCTCATGCGCAACCATGTGCACCACCCGACTTAGCCTCTTACGCAACACATGATGGGCCGTTACCGAATAACGGACCTCTTACGCAGCTCCAAAAGAACATCTGATCCATTTCCAGTTTCCAATTTGATTTGTATCTATCCCATTTTCAAAACCATTACATGATATTCATGAATCAATACCATGTCTCCAAGAATTATATCACAGGTTTAGCAATGATAATCACTAAACATTTTCCAACACATCACAAGTTTAGCAATGATAATCATTAAACATTTTCTGAATTTGAATCTAATTCGGGGTAGATGATCACAAGTTACTATTCCCCTAAAACACAGTTGAAAAGATGTTTGAATCATAACAAGGGAATACGTAACCTAAAACATTTGATATTTGATTCATTTGATAAAGACATGCATTCTTGCTCTATATTATTCATATACGTAATCTGAACCATAAAGAGTATGGTCAGTGGTACTTGCAATATATCTAAAAGAAGGTTTCAAGATACTTGCATAATAGGATTTGAAGAAAACATCACTTGAACGATAAGTGAAGATAGGGATACTTGCCTTAAATCTGATTCCTCACTCATAGCTCAGTCTCATCTTTCAACTCTTCACAATCTAGCATATCATAACCTCTAGACAATCTCTGGCTATACTCTATTCTCAATATAGCTTTGCTTCCTCGATTCATTCCTTATTCACTCTGCAATACCATTTGACTTTCTGAACATCTTCGAGCGTACACGTCTCGTCCGAATCCTTTACGAGAATAAGATAATACTATGATCACTAAACAATCTATCGCATATACATATCACGTATATCAATACCCACTTATATATATTCCTTTCAAGCTATCAGATAACACTTAACACATAATCATGCTTTGACTCTACCATATAGTCAAGTCATATTCCACATAACATATTACAACTCAATAATCATATAGGTTCCATCGAAAATCCGATAGCGTCTTGTCTATTTATCGGACTATCCACCTGTTAACCTATTCTAACCAATAACCAATCAATCAACTCAAAGTTCCATCAACCATTTGTTTTATCCCACATCAATCAAGACACGATGCTCTGTCTCCCAAATCATTTATCGCGTCAGAAAGGAACACGTACTCATATAATTATCAAGTCGTAGCAATTAGATCACATATCAGCACATACTACATATTTATTAGCACATAATCACATTCTAGACTCGATCATATAATCATTCCATATCAAAATAGACTTTACAAGATTTTATCTCTCTTTCGTTTCGCTCAATTTTGAATTACAGATCAAAAGTTACGATTAAAACTGTTTCCTAACTCTTCTATCGGCACATAACACATCAAACATATAGCAGACAACATATTTCACATAAGGTTTCCCATCCCGATTGATGTCAAATCAAGTCTTGGATTAAAAATGATTTTTTGGGAATTTTTTGGAATTTTTAAACATTTTTCGGAATTAAAACCGGTAAAAGAATCACTTTTTGAATAAATAAACAAGTCCAGATACTCGAAATCGAGTTCAAAATCATTTGAAATCAATCAACGAGCCTCGAATATATTTTATAAAAATAATTCAAAGCTCGAAACTATTCATCGGAATTTTTAAATCAAAGGAATAATTAAATCTAATTAATTAATCAGATAATATCAATTAATAATTAATTAAAATAATTAATCAATTAATATTTAAATTAATTGACCAATTAAAATAATTAATTACTAATTAAAATTAATTAATAAACTAATTTAGATTTATTTTTGAATAAAGAAATAATTAAAAACTAATTTTGAAAATTAAAATACTTAAATAAAACAATTTTAGAAATTTAAACCAGAAAGGTTTATTTTGTAAACTTTTGAAAATTTTTGGCCAGGGTCAAAACTGTAACTTTCAAAAGTTACAGGGCTGTTTTGTCGGATTCAAAACCCGGATACTAAAACTTCATCATCTTCATAATGTTGGGAAACAAACTGCAATTTGTCCTCGGCACCACACCAGCTCCACCATCATTAATCACATGCGCATGCTCCCCACAATCATTGAAACACACTGGTAACCTTAGTTTTAACCCGGATTAACCAGAAAACAAATACCCAAATTTCAATTGAAAAGCTTCAAGAACATTCAAGAACACAACCTCAGGAATCAAACCCATGTTTCTATTGTTAGGGTTATACTGAAATATTCGTTTGAAGTATATAACAATTATTTGAGAATCTTCAATGCATGTTTTCACATTGTCTGTATATTATATATTGTAGACAATCTAGTATCAAATGGGATAGCAGAAGATTAGATTGTCAGACTCCTTATATAATATAATAAGGGTTCACAGTCGAGGTGGTGTTAGACAAACCACTGGAATGGCTGAAGTATTATTTGGAAATAGTTTATCTTGACTATTGAATAATACTTATATACTTTGTGTATATTGAACGGGATCAAAATAGTAGAATAATTGTCTCTTTAATTCTGACAGTAAAGAACTAAGATTCTATGATGTTATTAATGCTTAAGTTCTTAATCCGGATATAGTGATTGACACTTGTATTTAATGCACATGCCTTGACTCATAAATTAAGTAATTTATTTTAAATTACGAATTTATGTATTGGGCAATGACATTATATACAGAGTGGGATATTGACTATAAAAGGAAACCGTGTCCGAAAAATATATTCGGGTGATGATGTCCTCTTGAAAGCTCATAAAGATAATTATGCTTTAGTCCTGCAGGCAGATTTGTTCTTGCATAATTATAAGGTTGAGTGGATGATCAAGGATAAAAGATATTAATTAAATTAATTGTCAGAAATTAATTTTATTAATGGACATACGATATCTTAAACATGGGGAATTTATAAGCAATTAATATGGGAGCCGAATTAAATAATTAATTTACGGAATTAGGAAAGGTAGTGCAAATATTAGTTCTTTAGTGGATAGAATTAATATTTAATGACATTGGGCCTGGCCCGGAATGTCATTGGAAGGCCTGACCTAATGATCCATGATCCCTGCTGTAGCCTATATATATTCTCGTTCTCCTAAAGCTGAAAGATACACCAAAACGAATTAATCCTAGAGTCAGAGAGAGGCAGACGTTTTTCTCAAGGAGACAACTAGGGTTTTGGGTTTTCGGAGCTTTAAGGAGAGGCACACCTTGGGAGATCGAAGGCCACACTTCGTCCAAGGAGAATCAAGGAATACAGTAGAAGACGTGGATTTGAATCGCTTGCGCCGTAGCGATTAAGGTTAATATTCTGTTCGAACTTTTAATAAGTATCATAAAACGCAGGGCCAAGATCCGATTGATCTTACATCTATATGTTACGGAACTCAAAAATCGACGTATAATATATGAAAACGAATGGCAGGAGACGCTCTACAACATGGAATCATCAAATCACATAAACAAGATCATCTACGAAAATTCATCCTTTAAATCAGAATAATTCAAATTTTCTAAAGAGAATATTAAATCACCTGTTGAATTTGCACTTAAATCGATGATTAAACTAGATTCTACGCGTCGAGAGCTTTGATTTGACTATTCATACACCTCCATCGGATTCAAATAACGCCTTCAAATCCACGTTTGATTGCGAAAAACACGAAGAACACTGTTTGTTTTCTCTCGATACTCAGAGAAATAAAATTGGTGAAATGGTTACACGCGCGAAAATCGATAGAAGGAAGTTTTGAGAATATTCCTTGAATATGCTCTGGAATATATCTGGAATATACTTTTTGATGGAATATTCTCTGAATATACTTCGGAATAATCCTGGAATATTCTTTGGAATATTCCTTGAATATGCTTCACGTATTTCGAGACGACTAGATAATTATCAACCATAAAAATATACCCGCAAAACTCTGCCGGACCAAATACGGGGAAAACCGTACTCCACATCGAAGAAGTTAAAACACGAAAAGTGCTCGAAATGTCCCAAATAGCCTAATGTCGAAATTTTCCCGGAAGCCCCCCCGGGGTTCGAAAATGCCTAATAAACGATTTAAAATAATTATTTATTAAACCCTTAAATCAATTATAAAATCATATAACAAACCATAAACCGATATAAAAATATCTAAATAAACGATATTTTATTCTGAGTATATAGAAATTGAAATCTTTAAAATACGAACACATATAAGCAGCCAATTAAATAAATCAGGTAACACATAATTCACAAAAATTCATATAATATCACAAACCAATCTTTTAAAACAATTATATGAAATTCAGTTTTGAAAAGACAACCTGGATTGACAACACAATAACCCGGAATTTAAATATAAATTTTGAAAATTAATTAAACAGGAATAAAATATTAAATCTTATTCCCTTCTTTGAAGAAAATCACTTTTATAATAATAAATAGATTTTAAAAATCCGGATCATTCCATACATTGATTGGCCAATAAAATATACAGTAAGCTTGCATGAACATAGGTTCATGAAAGCCTAAAAGATATTGAGATGCAACTCCAAAACCATCCTTAGTTTTAATTATAGCTAAATTTTCTTCCAATATTTTTAATTCAATAAAAAATAGTTTTTATTTTTGAGATTTAAAATTCAAAATTAAAAAATATAGAAAAAAGTAGTTATTTGATAGACCTCAAGAAATTTTCTACCAAGAAATTTGAAACTATAAAAGTATTTTGATTTCCTCAGTATTGCAATTCCTATCATTTAAAAACTTCCTTCCATTAAATACACTACAATATTATTTTACTACTATTAGGATTCTTTTTCTAATATAAGTTCAAAACCGGAAAAAAGCAATTTTGAAATTTTCTTCCAATATATTCGGTAGTGATTGCAACTTCCTTCAAATAATTTCGAAATAAAGAAATATAATTTTGAACTTTATTCCAATATAACAAAACTGAAGAAGGCCATTTCTGTTTTTGATATTTTATAATTGAGGATTCTAGAAAATTAGAAAAACAGAACGGAGTTTTATGAGAGGCGCAACCTCAACGCCCCTCTGTATAATACTAGTTGAGAAGCCGTGCGTTGCGGCGGGCTAAAAATTATATTAATAATCCAAAATTAGTATTTGTAGAATAAATTAAATTTGCGGTAGCCTGTAAAAATTATATTAATGATTCAAAATTAATATTTGTAGAATAAAATAAATTTTATATTATAAACATCTCGATGCAATACAAATATTAATATATAAAATTGCACAATTAGACTATAATTCATGAGTGAAAAAATGAAAACAAATTTCTTCATGTAATTAATGATTTAAATAAAGCACGACGAATCTTAATTTCAGTTGTGTTTTTTGTGAAATGTAATTATGTTCTCACTAACATTGTCATTAATTTCCAAACACTACTTTTTAGACATACACACCAAACCTCGCATGTGAAAAACAAACGGCTCTTTAAAAGAAATGATTGATGACATCTAGCCATATACATCGATCGGCCAATAAAATAAACAATAAGCTTGCAAAATTCATAGGTGTGTAAAAGTCTAATATTGAGATGCAACTCCTAAACCATCCCTAGTTTTAATAGGGATAAACATTATGCTATAGTTGTATGAACATTAATCATGTTGGGACGTATGAACTCCAATCTATGCAGGGGTATATTAGTGACTCCTTCCTCCAATTTCTTTAGGTTGGTTGTCCGCAAAAACATAAATTTAAATCCATGAGATAGCGGTTTATAACTACCCTTACTTGCAACAACCTTTATTTTTTTAATACTGTATAAATAGCTTCACTTAAAAGGTGCTTGAAAACAAATATTGCGGAAGTGTTGTATGAATAATATTTTCAAGTATACAAAGTAAACCATATAAAAATTAACAACAAACATGTCCGATGAACAAAACAAATATTATAAAAGAATAACTAACAAACATGTATCAGTAACAGTTAATTTATTGACCTTTTCATCCATCAATATCATGTCAAGACTATATTCTTCTCCCGTGTTTGAATTTATCGACTCCCACACTTACAAACTCTTACTGTAACGCCTGTAATATTTGACTTATATATATTACAGTATTTCATTTTTGGTGATATATAAAATTTCGTGTTTTAATTGCCAAATTATGTGAATTTGACTCGTTATCGTTACGTGACTTTCGTATATCGTTAGAATGTGCTTGTAGGATTTTTGGCGAATAATTTTCGCTACGCGATTAAATAATATTACTAGTTGCGACGATTTTGACTTTATATTAATAAATGTGATCGTTGTCGCTACCCGATTTAATAATAATAGATATTGATATAAATTAGTGATAATCGATGTATTGTAAGTAGCCGATAAACTATGACTTGTTAAATAGCGACTTGATATATATATACTCTTCTCGAGATTTTACGTGTATTATATCCGTGCTTTTATAATTATGTGTAATGTTAATATTAGAGCTTAAATCGCATATATTCTTTTAAATTCATTCTTTGTCCAAAATTTGTGAAAACTATTTTATTAAACTTCTAAAATCCCATATTATTTGTGATATTAATTTCATGATTTATAGATTTGTACATTATTTACTAAAACTCTTTCTTTTAATACTCTTTTAATCACACTTTTATTAATTAGCAAATGACTAGTGTGACCTTGCATGCAACTTTGACTAGCATTATGACCGAGGGTAAGACCGTACAATCACCTCAATTGACTATATAAGTTACCAATAAACCCTTGCATGCAAATCCACCTATACTTGTCAAAAGAATAGTCTTGTAATCTCTCAAACCCACTCACTCTTTTGGTCAAGTCAAGCCACATAAACCAAACAAAACTCACATTTTAACACACACAAACCCACACAAACTCTCTCCACTCTCCTCTCTTCTCTCCCTTCTCCTCCATTCGGCCGAAGCTCACCCCCATCCCCTTTCCACCATTTTTTTTTTCATTTCTTCACAAAACCAAGCAAGGATCATTCTCCTCTAGCAATATCTTGTGAGTACTTTCAAGTTCAAGGTTAGTTTTGCTTTGCATGTTGAGTTTGGAGCCGAAATAGGGCCTTGGTTCTTATGAGCTTAGGGTCTCTATTTTGGTGGC
Organism: Daucus carota subsp. sativus; assembly: GCF_001625215.2. Classification (NCBI taxonomy): domain Eukaryota; kingdom Viridiplantae; phylum Streptophyta; class Magnoliopsida; order Apiales; family Apiaceae; genus Daucus; species Daucus carota. The sequence goes on from NC_030388.2 coordinate 8,063,935, forward strand.
TCCTAAAGATGAACTTGAGATGATCTTGGATGGGTTTACACCTCCATTTGACCTAGTCATACTCATGTTTCATCACATCCGGCCATGACTCTAAGGAAGAGCCGAATGTATGTGTGTGGTCACTCGAAAATTTCATGGTTTTGGGAGTTTGTTTCTTGAATTTTTGAAGGGTATTTGGTTGTGGTGAGATTTGGGTGAATAATCAGCCCTTGCATTTCTATTCTCTTGATGTTACAATGTGATTTAGAGCTATATTTGAGAGATTATAGTAATGCATGTTGAGTTATGTGAAAACCGAATATAAAGCTATGAATTTGAGTTTTGTATGTGATTTTTGAGTAATGCATGCCATGTTCTAAGTATTAAAATGATAGTTTATGGTGTGTATGATGATATCTAGTAGTAGTCAGTAGCCATTGTGTGAATACCATGATTTTTTTTATTTGAAAATTTGGTCAAGAATGCTTCATGAAAATCTGCCCTGTTTTTGAGTTACATTTGCCTCGGTTTTGTGCTTTTAAATAGTCAAATTCTGTGATATCTTGCTTAGTATGAATAGTCAATAGATATATGGATAGTATAGACTAGGATTTGAGGCTTGGTTTGTTGCTTTATGGAGTTTTGGAGGGTGTTAAGGTGGAAGGAGACACACACACACCATGACAGAATTTTTGGCACTAGAAAACTAGAGAATTGGATGTGTCATGCTTAGGCCCTCATAGGCTCAAGTCTCCTGGAGTTGGGACTTGGTATATACAAGTATCCAGTAGCCATAAAAGTCATAAAAACCATCATTTACATAGATGCACACACACATTTCAGGTTACACCCCAGAACAGGGCACAATTGTGTCATTTGCACTTTTGAGTGTTAAAAACCTTGTCATTGATGAGGCCCTCATGGGGTCTTGATTTAGATGAGTTTAGGGAAGTCTTAGGAAGCTATTTGAGTCATTGGATTGGTATATTGAGTGAGTTTAGTGATTTTCAAGTTGGTAAAGTCAGGGCCGTCCACACAGCATGTCAGGGTGTTCTGTGCCAACCTGGCATGGAGGCCCAAGGAGGCCTGAGCAAGGCCTTGGTGTCATTCCAAGTGCATAACTTAGATTTAAGTCTTAGGTATCCAGAGGAATCACAATTTCACCAATGCACATGTTGGAAACACTTGTTTTTGCCAAAACCCCCAGGAGGTGTCAAACTGCCAAGGCAGAATGGTCACTTTAAGTACACTAGTTTTTAAGGACCCATATAGGCAAGGCCTTTGAGCCACACCACTTCATAATGTTAGTTTAGCATTGTATAAACCTATAGAAATTATTTTAGAGCCAATGCCTTAAGTGGAGATGCCTCATTTCCACTAAAGAACACAAGTGTCACACATGGAGCCACATTCTAGTACTAACTTAAGATGCATTTCATTTGAGTGTGTGATCAGTGAGGCCTTGACCTCATATTGAGTTCATGAGTTAGTTTTAAGTCATATTAGATAGTGCAAGTTAGTTTAAGTCAATTCACTTAGTATAGATGCATTATTTTTACCAAGGCACCCAAGTGTCGCCAAGGTAAGCATACTAGTGAGTCACTTAAGTTGCACTTCACTTGTAAGTCTTGGGAGGTGGGGCACAAGTGTGCCCTACTAATAATTGGTTAAGTTAAGGTCAGTAGAGTCTAGTTAGAAGGTATTGGACTTAGACCTTATGTGTTATTTGATTAATTGCTTAAGTGACTTAAGTATAATTAGAGGATCATTAAGTGATATTAGTTAAGTAACAAATGCCATGCTTTACTTGTTATGTGCATTACTTGATGATTATGTTACTTGTTTTAATTAAGTTTAAGTGTATATTTTATATATATGTATATATATATATATATATATATATATATATATATATATATATATATATATATATATTTATACACGAAAGGGTAGTTAGTGACGAGGATACTATTAATTATAGGTGCAAGTAGGAGGCCAGGCAAGGAACCCCTAGAAGCATCTATACAAGAGTTCAGTAAGCTTGGGCAAGTGAAACTCTTCCTTTATACTTGCTTTACAATTGTATACCCTGTGAACGTTGAATTACTGTTATTTAGGACTGAATTACCTTATCACACCTCATGATCATGACTTTGGATTCCAATAATACCCTTAATACTTGAATTACCTTTTTCATATAATATCACCTTACAACCACATGATTATACTCCAATAGTCCTTTGATGAATAATGAGAACTTGATACCCCACATGAAACTGAATTATCTCATTCGGAACCCTGATCTTAATAACATCCTTTACTTTAGAAAGATCACTTGTATTTTTGAAAACACCCTTGCTTATGACTTGTCTTTGATCAAGACCCCTTTTGAAAATGAATTGAATTGATAAGACCTTAAAAGGAATTGGATAATAATTTATTAAGACTGAGGCGCCAGTCAATTATTGCAACATCAGTAGCGGGGAGCCTGATGTCTGTTTATGGCCAATGTGTGCCGAGGATCCTCCCTGGTTGAATCACTTTATGTGGTTCGGAGCTTGGTGTGGGCTGATCACCCCTCAATGCTCGTAGCGCTGTGTGTTTCCAATTCCAATAAATTGATATCCCACATTGCACCTTTACTTGTGTTTATACCTGGTGATATCTGTTGTTGCTTTTTCACTTGTTATCTTGCATATTGTGAACTGTTATATATTTACTGCTTTCACTTGATGAGCTTTTTGCTCATATATATTGTTGTTGTTATAACCCTTCAGTGAAACCCGAGAATGGCCCGATTCAAGCAGACCGCTCGTAAGACCACCTCAGGCAATGGGATTGCGTATCGCCGTATGATGGAGCAGGTTGGGAACTCGTAGTTCCCTAGTGGTTATCTTTTGAACTTTTGGGGATTTAAAAACATTAGTAATGACTTAGACTTAATTTGGATTTTTTACTTTGGGTTTGTAATAACTTTAGATGTTGTTCATACTCATTCCTGGTGATTCCGGGAGTGTGGATTTAGACTTGTAGAATAATATTTATAACTCTGTAGTTTAATTATATACACCGATATGCATGCTTTAGTCGGTTATTTATGTTGGGTCCGTCACAGTTGGTATCAGAGCGACAGGTTTGAGTCACTGAACAACATAGGATAAATGAACATAAGATAGGATTTAGAGGTTAAGAAGGACTTAGATCATGTGGGACTTGGGGCGTTAGAATCTTTTAAGTTTTCTCACCCTTTTTACTATAACCGTGTATATATATACATAACTGTTGGCAGGCATCGTCATCTTCTAGTCCCGGATGCCCGGCTACTGTTCCGTTCCCGCTTTACGAGCAGATGGTGAGGCTTACTGATCGACTCGAGGGCCAGAACACGATTCTTCAGCACCGGATTGATCAGCTGTATCGTGAGGACTTTGATGATGAGGGCAACCGTCCCCGTTTGATTGCTAGGGTCGAGGAGATCATTCGCATGGCCGAGGATCGTTTGGCAGCTATTCCACCCTACCGCGAGCGTGAGAGCCGTATCACTTTGACCGCCATTACTGACGAGCTCCGCCGTGTGATTAGCAGTCTCCGTGAGCCAGTTGCCAGTCCACCAGCTTCACCAGCATCATCACCATTCCCCTAGACTATCTCTTAGTCTAATTATCTCTATTATCATGTTGTCCGTACTTTGACTTTTCATTTCGTACTTTGTACCCCCGGATTGTTTCGGGAAGACTTTATTCGCATTTTATTTTCCGTTCGTACCGTTCCGTACTTATCATTTGAACTAGTGTTTAATATTCGCACTTTGACTATTCATCTCGTATTGTCATAATATTGTCATTACATATATACCATGCTTAGATATAAATTGCCATGTTAAACCCTTTTCCAATATACCATGATTGTGACCTTGATTGGATAATTATACCTTTGCAATGTGATACCTTAGACTCTAATAATACACACACATACCATGATGCCATAATAACAATAATAAACCGTTAACATGTGAATAACCTTTGAATAATACCTCTGTACCCAATATTCCCCTTTGATATAACTTGTATGCATATATTGAACTGTGAATAAGCTTTTCTTGTCTACATTCAGAATCATGCCTCCTCGAAGAGCCCGCAACACCAACAATGAAAATACCGAAGAACCACCACCAACCTTGGCTCAACTGCAACTTCTTCACCAACAATCTGTTACCCTTGCTCAACAACAACAACTACTCCAACAACAACTCCAGCAACAACAACAAGCACCACCACCACCTACTACTTTCAAATCTTTTCAAGCTGTGAAACCACCCGAGTTCCGAGGGACTCAAGACCCTGTTGAAGCTCAATCCTGGCTTAAAGAGATGGAGAAGGCTTTCACCTTGGCTGTTGTAACCGATGATAAGAAGGTTGAGTATGCCTCCTATTTTCTGAAAGATGAAGCAAATTACTGGTGGGAGTCAGCCCGTGCTTTAGAAGAAGGAAATGTTATTGCTTAGGATAGATTTAAGAAGATCTTTCTAGACAAGTATTTTCTAAGGTATATGCAAACTCAGATGGAGTTGAAGTTCTTTGAATTAAAGCAAGAAGGAATGACTGTTGGAGAGTATGAGAAGAAATTTACAGAATTAGCAAGGTTCGTGGGAGATTATTTGGACACGGACGAGAAAAGAGCAAAGAGGTTTCAACAAGGATTGAAGCCTTGGTTACGAAGCAGAGTGGCTGCTTTTGAATTGGTCACATATGCTGAAGTGGTCCAGAAGGCAATGGTGATAGAAGGAGAAATTGATCAGAATCAAAAGGAGAAAGATAACAAGAAGAGAAAGTTTGTGAGTAAAGGTGAAGGTTCGGCTCAAGGGAGCCAAAGTGTAAAGAATTTCAAGAAGTTTGGAGTTCAGAATCAAGGAGGTCCCGAGGATTCAAGAAAGGTGATAATAGGAACGTGAGGAAGATTCAAGGACCGAGTGGTCAAAGGAGTCAACAAGCAAATTCAGGATGCAAGTTCTGCAACAAGAAGCACACGGAAAATTGTAATAAGGCTAGTATTGTCTGTTTCAAGTGCAACTCGAAGGGTCATTATGCAAACGAGTGCCAGAACCCGAAGCCTTCTGTTACATGTTTCAAGTGTGGAAAGACCGGTCACGTGTCAAGAGATTGTAAAGCTCCTGGAACCAGCAAGTTGATGCAGTTGGCAGCTACCCCTTACAATCAAGGAATGACATCTTCTGCTCCGATTCTGCAACTACCTTCTACTCAAGTTTTTGAGTCTGCAACTCCTGTTTACCATCCCTCTTATCCGGCTCAAGCAAGGACATTCAAGATAAATATCAAAGATGTCGTTCAGAGTTCCGAGGTTGTGGCAGGTACGCTTTCTGTCAACAACATCCATGCTAAAGTGCTATTTGATTCTGGAGCTACTAGATCTTTCATATCTGAATCTTTTGTTGGCAAGTTAAATTGTGCAATTGAACCGTTAGATGAACCTCTTTCTATCATTGTTGCTAATCAAGAACAAGTATCTGCTAGAAGTATTTGCCCCCGATGTACTATAGAGATTTCTGGCTTTAGTTTTCCTGCTTCCCTTATACCTTTTCGATTAGGAGAATTTGATGTCATATTAGGTATGGATTGGTTAGCAGAAAATGGTGCTCAAATAGACTGTAAGAAGAAGAAGATAATCCTTAAGTCTCCTCAAGGCAAGAAAGTAGAGTTTAAAGGGTTCTACAAGCTAAGACATTTTTGACGATAATTGAAGCTAAGAAGTTGTTAAGGCAAGGTTGTGAAGGTTATTTGGCTCATGTGATTGTGAAAGGCATATGTTTAGCCTATTTGTAATTAAAGAGGTACCAACTCAACTCTGATAAGATAGCAAGGTAAATAGCATCTACTGTTGAAGGAATCCGTACGAAGAACGTCAAGTAAATTATTGAAATTATATGTCTGAAGAATTTCAGGATGCTGCTACACACCACTGGAAGAAGTTCATTAATATGTTCAGGCCTCAGTGTACAAATAATCTTTTGTAGCACGTCCAGAAGTCCAGAAGATATAAAGTTTTAATACTTTATTTATTCAGAAGATTCCATTCTATTGTTACTAATGAAGAAGAACTACGAAGACAAAGAATCGACGAACAAGCCACATCTCAAATGTTTACTTGATAAAGAATATTTAATTCAGCTAGATACAGATGAACCAGACAGTACATTTGTGTGTCAGCTATCCTAATTAAGTGTTCTGCATCAACTACAAGTGGCCGTTCGATCAAGACAAAGATATACAAAGTTTAATCAAACCGGAAGTCTCTGCTGATGAAGATATACAATATTATAAGTATTTATTTAATTATCTCACTATTCAAAATAATTAAATTGGTTGTATAATTTATTTATTAAATTAATTCACCTTCGAATTAATTTAATTTATGAATTTATATAATTAATATAATTAAGTGGGTAATTATCTAATATTTATATATATTAAACTAAACTGTTTATTACATCACCTGACTCGGTATGACATTATTAAATAATGTCATACCGTGCCTCGTCTCCAGACTTTCTCAGAAATGACTTGAAAAAGTCATTCTAATGGCTGTTGGGTGCTCATTCAGTTCGGTATGACATTCTGATTGAATGTCATACCGTTTGCTTGCATACGGAGTACACTGGTATGACATAATAATGTCATACCGTGTCCTGATTCCAGGGATTGTCGGTTGTGTGTATGACTTGAGTTATAATGACTTAAAAATGTCATACCGAAGTGATTCTAATGGCTTTTGAGTTGTATGTCATACCGAATGACTTAGTGGCCAAGTCTGAAATGTCATACCGTGCCTATGCAGTATGACATTCCTTATTTATGTCATTCCTTTCTTGTTTTAGGGCATGGCTTTGTGTAACAATGTCATATCTTCCTTTGTAATGTCATTCCTAAGCTTAAAAGTCATTCCTTTCAATGTCATACCTAGATCTAAGTGGTTTGCCTATAAATATGGCTTCACTTCTTCATTTCCAAGTGTTCAAGCATTGTAAAAGCTTTCAAGTTGTTTGTAACTTGCAATTGTTATATCCACAGTTTTCTGTGCTTTGATCACTCGATTGTTTTAATCACTAAGTTAGAATACATCCTGTCGAATTTATTCTACGAACTTTAGTGGACATTAAAACGAACCTTATTAATTATATAACGACTTAAAACATTGTTATATTAATTAATTAAAATCTGATTAACAAGTTTAATTCAAATCAGATTATTCCGCCGCGATTTTTAGTGACGATTGTATTCAACCCCCCCTTCTACAATCGTTTCAGGACCTAACAATTGGCATCAGAGCGGTTGATACCATTTTTCCGTATCAGATCCTATACACACTCTGTAACGTCCAAATATTTTTTATTCGAATTAATTTTATTCCAAAAATTAATTTTGATTTAAAATATTTTTCTTTCAAAAATCCAAATCTCATCCAAACACTATTCACTCCAAATCCTTAAACATGAGTACACAAAAGATCAGTAGCATTAAAATCCCACCGTTCAGCAAGGAACACTTTGGCCTATGGAAGAGGCACATGTTCCTATTCCTCCGCACCGCGAACAGAAAATACATCGGGATTTTGGACAAAGGTGTTACTACTCCGATGAATGTCATATTAGCACACGAAGAGGATGGTGTGTTAATACCTCATCAGATCATTCCGAAAGAACTTTCTGAGTACACAGATGAAGAGAGTGAACAGATGAATTTAGATGATGCTCTTCAACTAATTTTGGTTGAATCTCTAGATCCAGTGATGTACAATGCTGTTGTAAATTGTACGAACGCCAAGCAAATCTGGGATACGTTAGAGATTATCAATGAAGGCTCAGAAGAAGTTAGGGAAAACAAGAAAGAGATACTGATGGCTCAGTATGAACAGTTTGGTTCCCATCCCGGTGAAGGGATTTCAGAAGTATTTATCAGACTTAATAATTTGATAAATAATTTAAATCTAAATGGGAAATTCTACGACAAGAAAGAGGTCAACATGAAGTTTCTCTTAACCCTTCCCGAACATCTGGAACACAGAATCACTGCCATCAGGGAAAGCAGAGATCTGAATGAGATTTCTCTGGAAAGACTCTACGGAGTTTTGAAAACTTATGAACTGGAGCAAGTTCAGAGTAAACAGAGATATGGCTGGGGTAAAACACAGAACCATTCGAGAGCTCTAGTTGTTGAGTCACCTGTACTGGAAGAAAAGAAGAAGGAGGTTGTTGTTCCTTCTAAGACTACTCAGGAATTTGTTGTACCTGAGATGGGTCAGACTGCTTCTTCCAGTGGTGACGAAGAGTTCTATACAATGGAAGAGCTTGAACAGTTAGAAGATCAATCTCTATCCCTGTTTGCTAAGAAGTTTGGAAACATGAGATTCCGGAAGAACCCTTCCTATAAATACAAACCTACTGTTAGTAAGTTTCAGAAGGGAGGCTATTCATCTTCAACAAGCAAAGGAGGATACAAGACTGGGATGGTGGACAGAAGTAAATTTAAATGTTTCAACTGTGGTGAACCTGGACACTTTGCAACTGAGTGCAAGCAGCCCAAGGTTCAAGGAAAGAGAAAGGATTCGTATGATGAGCTGAAGCAGAAGTATGATGCCTTAGTAAGAAAGCATCATGGTACTTCTGGAGGTCAAAGCTTCAAGAGCAAATCATATCTAGCAGAAGGGAAAAGCTGGGATGATACAGATAGTGATGAAGAAGAGCAGATTGGGAATGTTGCTCTCATGGCTAATGCTGGATCATCTTCACCTCCTCCTGCTGGAAGCTTTCAGGTAGATCCTACATGCCCTAAACTGTTTATGCAATTAGGACTTGAAAGAGATGATGCTATTAAAAAGATGAAAGCTGCCAATCTTAAAATTGATACTTTAGTCTTAGAAATTCATGCTTATAAGATAAATGAGATGAAAGTATTAAAACCTAAAATAGAACAATTGACTATGGATTTAGGATTACAATGTGCTAAAGTCAAAGTTCTAGAGAAAGGTGAGATTGCTTTAAGACTTCAGCTAGACGAAGAGAAAGTTAAGTGTAAAGCCTTTAAGGATGCCTCCACTATAGTCAAAGAACTTAATGATAAACAAGAGATCAAGAGAACTGTTGGAATAGGTTTTGACTATAACAAATCCGTAGGTAAGGCTAGTAACATTACTCCTTTTAAGAAGAGTGCTGAGGAAAGAGGGATTCCTTTTGTTTTGAAAGATTCCCTTAAACCTTTGTTTAAAACCTCAGAAGCTGAACCTCTTTTAGAGACTCCTGTTGTCATTAGATATGAACTCAAACAGGAAGACCTTAAATTGAAAGAGAGTAATGAGAAGAGAGATGAGATTTTGACAAACCTGAAACCAATCAAAGTGAAAGGCAATGTTAGGTTGCCTAAAGCTGGTTTAGGTGTCAACTCTGAAAGAACCAAATTCAACAAGCCTAATAGTTTCGTGAACAGTAAGAACAGAGATAACAGATGTCATTCTACTGAGAACTTTAAAACTGTTAACAAAGTTAGAGTAGAATCTATTGATGTTCCTACTGTGATGACTGATATTCCTGTTGCTCCTACATTTGATTCATGTCATAAATTCTGTGGTGTTGATAACTGTATGCTCTGTGCTTTCAATACTATGTCTGCTTATTTTAAAAATTTGCATGCTAAAAATGAAAACACGACACCAAGACAACACACAAACCACAAGCATGCTAGATCAAAGACTGCTAGTCCTCCTCGAGTTAGGAAGGAAACTTATGTTCCAAAGCCTAAAACCAAGGTTTATAAGGCTTTTGTTAAGGAAGTAAGTTCAGTCAAGAGTGAGCCAAATATCAGCCCAAGAGGCTCTGTTGTATTACCTAATAGAAATCAGTTCTTTAAGACTGCAGGACCCAATCAAGTGTGGGTCCCAAAGACTGTCTAATCAAGTTGTCTTTTGCAGGGTGCCAGTGGAGTTGTTCGTGTTACCTGGGTGCTTGACAGTGGAGCGTCAATGCACATGACTGGCAATAGATCCCTGCTGGAAGACATAAAAGAAGGAGCTGGCCCTACAGTCAGTTTTGCTGATAATAGCAAAGGTCGTATTGTGGGATATGGCAAGTACAAAATTGGAAGGATCATCATAGAAGATATTGCAATAGTTGAAGGACTTCAACATAATCTCCTAAGTGTCAGTCAATTCTGTGACAAAGGATATTATGTTCATTTTGAAAAGGAGATATGTATCATTAAACATATCAAGGATAAGCGTCCTTCACTATGTGGCATAAGGAAAGGCAATATATTCGTGGCTGATTTGTCTTCAGGACCAGGAAACGAAGTTCACTGTTTCTACGCCAAAGCTTCTGCTGAAGATAGTTGGTTATGGCATAAGAAGCTCTCACACCTCAACTTCAAAACCATGAACTCTCTAGTCAAGAGAGATCTAGTGAGAGGGTTGCCTTCCCTGGAATTCTCAACTGATGATCTTTGTGAAGCTTGTCAGAAAGGAAAAGCGAAGAGAGCATCTCACAAAGGCAAAACCATCAATACCATTACAGATCCACTTCATTTGTTACATATGGATTTGTTTGGCCCTGTGAATGTTGCATCTATTGATGGAGGAAGATATGCCTTAGTCATTGTGGATGACTTCTCGAAATTTACTTGGGTTTACTTCCTGGCTTCTAAGGATGAAACCCCGATGACAGTGATTGATCATATAAAGTTAGTTGAATTAGATAAAGGTGTGCCAGTCAAAGCTGTAAGGTCAGACAATGGCACAGAATTCAAGAATCAAACTCTAATCAACTTCTACTCTGAAAAGGGAATTAGAAGGCAGTATTCAGCACCAAGGACTCCTCAGCAGAATGGAGTCGTCGAAAGAAAGAATCGTACACTGATTGAAGCTGCAAGAACTATGATTGCTGAATCAAAGCTTCCACTGTACTTTTGGGCTGAAGCTGTGTCTACTGCCTGCTATACCCAGAATAGAACTTTGATCAACAAGGATCATATGAAAACTCCATTTCATCTGTATAACAACAAGAAACCTTATGTTAAACATCTTCATGTATTTGGTGCCAAGTGTTATGTTCTCAAGGATGGTGAAGAGAACTTGAACAAGTTTGAGCCAAAGGCATCTGAAACAATTTTTGTTGGTTATACAAATAATGCTTATAGAGTTTTTGTAATTGATACTCTGTCAGTAAAAGTTAGTGTCAATGTAACATTTGATGACACTAAACTACCAAGTTTACAATCTGCTGATCCATCTGAATCTCTAAAGTTTGACAACTATCAAGATTCTGATTCAGATGATGATGTGCCACCTGAGGTTGCAACAGGTGATGACAACAATGATAATGATCCAGGCAATGGTGGAGGAAATGGCAATAATGCTGGAGATTCCACTGATGCTAGTGGTGGATCATCAAGTCAACCTGGCAACAGCTCAGGGGGAGCTGGTGGATCAACTAGTCATACACATCAGCCTAATGATGATACTGCTGAATCATCAAGGACACATCTTCCAAGGGAAAGGATTTGGAGCAGAGATCATCCCTTTGATCTGATTATTGGTGATCCTGATGTTGGTGTAAGGACTAGAAGTGCTAAGACAAATGAATGTCTATTCTCTGGTTTTCTTTCACAATTAGAACCAAAGAAAATAGATGAAGCACTTGCTGATCCTGATTGGGTTCTTGCCATGCAAGAAGAACTCAATCAATTTGAGAGACAAGAAGTCTGGGCCCTGGTTCCAAGACCAAAAGGAAAGTCTACAATTGGATCTAGATGGGTCTTCCGTAACAAGTTAGATGGTGATGGCATTGTTGTAAGAAACAAAGCCAGACTGGTTGCAAAGGGTTATTCTCAGGAAGAAGGAATTGACTACGATGAAACCTATGCTCCAGTTGCTCGTCTTGAAGCCATCAGAATATTTCTTGCATTTGCTGCACACTCCAACTTCAAGGTTTATCAGATGGATGTGAAAAGTGCATTTCTGAATGGAAAGCTAGAAGAAGAAGTATATCTGGAACAGCCCCCTGGCTTTGAAAATCCAGAATTTGCTGATTTTGTGTACTTCCTATTCAAAGCGGTCTATGGGCTTAAGCAATCACCAAGGACATGGTATGACACCCTCTCTGAGTTTTTAATTGAAAATAAATTTACTAGAGGTGTCATAGACAAAACTCTCTTTTACAAATTGCATGATAATGATATGATATTTGTTCAAATATATGTTGATGATATTATATTTGGTTCTACTAACGACAACTTGTGCAAGAGATTTGCTAAGTTAATGCAGAGTAATTATGAGATGAGTATGATGGGTGAGCTGTCCTACTTCCTTGGTCTTCAAGTAAGCCAAAAGGAAGATGGAATATTCATTTGCCAATCCAAGTATGTCAGAGATCTTCTTCGAAAGTACAATTTAGAAGACTCTTCCCCGGCAAAGACACCCATGGCCACTGCCACAAAGCTTGACCAGGATAAATCTGGTAAGAAAGTTGATATCACAAGCTATCGAGGTATGATTGGCTCTTTACTTTATCTTACTGCAAGTAGACCAGATATCATGTTTGCAACATGTTTATGTGCTAGGTTTCAGGCTGACCCTAAGGAATCACATCTTATAGCCGTCAAAAGAATCTTTAGATATCTTAAGGGTACACCTGGTTTAGGTATTTGGTACCCTAAGAATACTGGTTTTGACTTAACCGGCTATACAGATTCTGATTATGCAGGTTGCAGGATTGATAGAAAGAGTACGTCTGGAAGCTGTCAATTTCTAGGACGTCGGTTGGTTTCCTGGTACAGCAAGAAGCAACACTCAGTGTCCACTTCTACTGCTGAAGCTGAGGACATAGCTGCTGGAAGTTGCTGTGCTCAGATTCTCTGGATCAGGAATCAATTAAATGATTATGGTATTTCTGTCGACAAAATTCCAATATTTTGTGACAACACCAGTGCCATAGCCATTTCAAACAATCCAGTGCAACACTCCAGGACCAAGCACATAGATATCAGGTATCATTTCATTAGAGAACATATCATGAATGGTACTGTGGTGTTACATTTCGTACCCACAGCTGATCAGATTGCAGACATCTTCACTAAACCACTTGATGAATCCACTTTCTCTAAGTTGGTTTGTGAGCTAGGGATGTTAAATATGCCATGATTCTCTTTGTATATATTTTATATGAATTTTATATATTATTATATATTTTTGTGAATTTTCTGTGTAATTATGTCTATTTTATTATTTTTATATAAAATTGTTTGATTATCTGATTAACTTATGTGTAATTATGCATGTTCATATGTGTCTCTATAATTTTCTAAGTGCTACATACTCCCCTGTAATATTCTCTGTGCATTTAGATAATTATATGTATTTATTTTGTATTTTTCAAAATTAATTAAGCATAAATATTTGATTTTAAGTTAATTCATTTTAATGAATTAAAGTTAGATTCATAAGTATTTATATTTAATTAAAGTTGAATTTTACAAAATATATGTGTAGTATATTATATATTATGTGTATAAGATTTTTGATTAAGTGTGCAAAAGGTTTTATTGTTTTTAAATTAATCAAAAATCATAATATGTTTTTCTTAAAATATCTGTTTTGTTAGCTCGGTATGACTTTTCAAAAGAAAGTCGTACCGGCTGAAGCGTATGTCACAATCTTTTCTGGATCGGTATGACATTTTGAAAATGTCATACCGTGTTTGACTGTGTACTACATGCATATCTCGGTATGACATATCTTATTAATGTCATACCGCACTACCCCAGGAAGTCGTATTGGAAATCTCGGTATGACTTTGTCTTAGAAAGTCATACCGAATACTCAAAACCCATATGACTTATCATTTGAATGCCATACCGCTTTCACTCATCTTCTCCACTTCACCACTTACACGCGCACATACACAGACATTATTGCTCTACTCGATTTTTTCAAGTTTTTGTGATAAACTTGCTGGTTACGATTTATTCAAGCCTAAAAAGTTTGCTGGTTACTCCTAATCGTGATTTTAAGTCGAAGTGCTGCCCGTTTTCACCGAGTTTCGAAACCCATTTCTCCGAGTCGACTGAGTTGACCGAGTTTGTCTGATTCTTGCCGAGTTTGACCGAGTTTGCAGCGATTTCGTGCCACCTGGACCGTATTTTGTCTGTTTAAGTCGATTTGTGGTGGTTTGCCTCAACTGATTTCAAAACCCTTGATTTTGGATTTCGAATTTAGGGTTTGTAAAGTCTAATTGGGGATTTTTGGACTAAGTGGAGCTTAAGACCGCGTTTGGAACTTGTATTGTGCCATTTTAAGTTTAATTAAGTTTTAATTCGAATTTATTCATTTAATTCGAATTATTAATTAATTAACTATTTGATATTTAATTATTAATTGAAATTTGTGAGAAATTTGAAAATTGTTATTTTATTTGAAAAATTCTCACTTAATTCAATTTTTAATTTTAAAAATGGCCGGTCGCTTTGTTATCGAGGAGACAAACTTGAATGGATTCTTTGACCCCGAGGCTAGTTTAGCTCGATTTAGACCGTGGGTCCGGTTTCTGAATAGCCAATCGCTCGTCAGCACTGCTATTACAGCTCATGCAGACCTCCAGATACAACCAATTCAGGACTTCTACTCGACAGCCCTGAATACTACTTTGTTGGATAACCATCGGGTTTCTGGAGATATACATGGAGGACGTACAATTACTATCAGCACTGATGATGTGAATAGGATTTTGGGGTTTCCAAGGGAGAATTTTGCTGAACTCCCTACCGAAGCTGAACTCTCCAATTTCTTCGAGACAATCTTATATCAGGGAGAGATCAATTTGCCTAGAATGTTGAAAGGAAATCTGAAGCCTGAGTGGGATCTTTTCTTCGACACTTTGGCTAAAGTGTTTGCTCCGACCACTCGTAAGAACTTTAATGTAATAACCTCGTTGCTTCAGAAGATTGGGTTCAGCATTGTTTATAATCGTCGGATTAACTTTGGAAAGCTTATTCTTCAAGCCATTCTCTCCAAGTTGGGACCTCTTAGGAACAGATCTGTTGAACAGAACGCAAAGGTTTCCTGTTTCTATCCAAGGTTTATTATGTTGTTTCTAAATGATAAGATGACTGACGCTGAGAAGGAACACTACTCCAACTCTCCTGTGGCACAAGTTCCTCGTGCCTGCACCAAACTTATGACTCAGTTGGATAACAAGAACAAATTTGCAGCTATTCCCCTTGTCACTACTCCTTACATGCTACAAATGTTCAATGCTCCTCTTCAACCGTATCAACTTCAAGTGGCTCCTCCACCTCAACCTCAGCAACAACAGCAACCTCAAGAACCTCAACCCTTGCAGATTCAACAACCTACACAACACCATCAACAACAACTTCAACATCAACAACAACTTCTACAACAACAACAACAACAGCATTCACCTCAACAATCCCAAGAAGCACAATCTTCACACCATTCATCCAACCAATCATCATATCACTCCCCTATCCATCAACAAGAACAATCTAACCCTTCATTTGAAGATCAAACTTTGGATTATGATCTCTTCGAGCATCAACCATCTTCATCTGAACCTCTCCCACACCAAACACAATCCCAAATCATACCACAAACACAATCTACCTCACAACCCCTTCCCTCTGACTCTCCTATCAACCCGGAGCTGCAGTCCTTCCGTCAGGACCTACAGGTAGCTCAGGTAATTTCTAACTTATCATCTAATTTTAATGTTGATACGTCAGATTATGGTTGTGATCTTGTTTGTGACCTTGATTTTGTTTTCCAGCCTACCAGCAATGAACCTGACAACACACAGGTTCATAACCTAGCTGACGATTCAATTCAACAAACTCTCGTTTCTCCAAACACATCAATCAACACTTCTATGCAACCTGTTCGTAAAGTTGCGAGGAAACGGAGTTCGAGTAGTTTAGTGAGTCAACCCACAGCTCTGTCTCCCTCAAAGAAGCAAAGGGTGGAAACCTTGGAGACAACTGTAGCCTCATCTGTACCTTCCCAACAAGGCTCAGATTTTGAAATGGCAGATAAACAGTCTCTGGACCCATTCTCTCTACAGGATGTGGCCATTGAAATTGACCGTCCGGCCGCGGTAACTTGTACAGAGTCAAGCACTGCGCTAGCACTCACGCTAGTGCCAGCCCAAACAGATACACAGGTTACTATGTTTACTGAGTGCACAGATTTTCAAAATCAATGTATTATATATGAAAACTTTGCTGATCACCCTTTCTTTTCTGATCAGGCAGAACTTGGCAGCGTGCAAGTTAATCTGCCCTCACAGGCGTCCGGAGGACAATTTGTTCCTCCACTGCCTTTGAACCCATCTCAGGGGACATTGGTAGTATATACAGGTACATCAGGAAGAGTAACTGAACAGAGTGATGTAAGGCAAACACCGAGCGATACACATGCACGTGAGGCTAGTGAAACAGCTTTGAGTGTACGTGAGGTGAGTGCACACACTGACCCTGCTCTGTTTGAGGAACAAATGGCAAAGCTAAGAGCTGAGCTTGCCAAAATGATTGCTGAGAACGAGAAGCTCAAGGGTGCACAGTTGGTGACCCTGCAACAGAAAGCTGAGGAGAGGCCATCTAGTTCTTACAGGGATGAGCTTAAAGAGGAAATCCATGACTTGGCTGTTGAAATGAGGTCTAATCATGAGCTTTACATGTCCAAATTTGAGACCATCGACAGCAAGTTAGATCAACTCCTCAGAAACTCCAACAAATCTGATGATCAACCCTCTGGAGAGGATCCCTCAACTAAGGGGGAGAATAGAGACAAAGGTGACAGGGATGATAGAGGCAATAGCTCAAATCAAAGCAACAAAGATAATACCACTTCTGGATCTGCCCCTGACAAAGAAACTCATAAGTCTAAAGGCAAAGAACCGTTACATCAGTCCGACAATGTTTTCAATTCTGATAGTTATGATGACTATCCACAGGATATGGATGATGATGACATCTTCGATGCTACCTATCGTCAAGCAGAATAAGAAGAAGGTAAATTTGATGAGGGTTATTTGTTTCAGGATGAAGAACCTGTTGACCTAGAACATGAGGAGAATGTCCGGAAGTTCAAAGCTGAAAATGAAGCTAGGAAGCGTAAGCTTCGTGATTTCCAAAAACTTCTAGAGGACAAGTTGATCACAGAAGAACAAATCAAGATCGAGAAACAGAAAATCTATGATGCTGCAATCAAGCAGAAGAATCTTGATATAAGGAGGAAAGAAGGAAAAAGCTGGGACATTGCAAGAAGAATCTTTAATGGACCTCAAAGGGAGCCTTTCGACGACAACAAGTTCTTATCTCTGATCTATGATCTTAGGAGGTAAACCCTGACGAGGATGTCTTTATGCATGCCTTTGCTTTGGAATTAAATTATGTGACTGTGGGGGTCAACAATTTGCTAGAGCAATGGGAGCTAATTGTCTATACACAGAGGAATGGTTCTTTCAGACTATTTGTCGAATCTCTGAAATCATTCTCTGTATCTGAGCTCTGGGTGCTTCGAAACAAGGTTAGGCGAAGCTCCAACCTGAATGAACTCCTTCGTGACAAACTGCTGGAACAAGCTGTATTCAACAGTCCTCAGGTTGTCAGGAATCCTTACTGTGTTAAGTTCGTTCACAAGGAGATCTTCAGCACTGTCTATCTCAACGAAGAAGCCTTGCCAAAGTATCCAGCTAAACAACTTGCTCTTGCCTCCACTCTTTTAAGAACCAAGGGCTTTGCTTCTAAAGCTAAGTCTGATGCTGATGATGTGATTCTTGCTTACTGCACTCGAAAGAATGTTGCTCAGTACTTTCGAAGGATGAAAAATGTTACAAAATCTCAGCCATCAGACTTCCGCGAAGACCCTGTGGATTTGGAAGTACTTCATCAACTGGCTCTGGCAAAGGAACGAAAGAAGCGTGGTGAATCCACTACATCTGAAGTGCCAACCAGGGAAGAACCATCAACTCCTATCCTTCACACTTCTGATATCGAAGAAGGAGAAGTTGATCTTTAGATTCATTAGGGATTTGTAATATATGTTCAGTAAAAACATCCTTTTGTAATCTAATGTAATCTTTTTGAATTCTGGTGAATGTTTAATGAAATACCAGAAACTTTTTGCTATTTACAATTCATGTTTAATCCTTTGTCTTATCAGTTAGTTGAGTTATCCTCTCGATAATTTGCATGTTATGTTAACAAACAAATAGGGGGAGATTGAAAGGCATATGTTTAGCCTATTTGTAATTAAAGAGGTACCAACTCAACTCTGATAAGATAGCAAGGTAAATAGCATCTACTGTTGAAGGAATCCGTACGAAGAACGTCAAGTAAATTATTGAAATTATATGTCTGAAGAATTTCAGGATGCTGCTACACACCACTGGAAGAAGTTCATTAATATGTTCAGGCCTCAGTGTACAAATAATCTTTTGTAGCACGTCCAGAAGTCCAGAAGATATAAAGTTTTAATACTTTATTTATTCAGAAGATTCCATTCTATTGTTACTAATGAAGAAGAACTACGAAGACAAAGAATCGACGAACAAGCCACATCTCAAATGTTTACTTGATAAAGAATATTTAATTCAGCTAGATACAGATGAACCAGACAGTACATTTGTGTGTCAGCTATCCTAATTAAGTGTTCTGCATCAACTACAAGTGGCCGTTCGATCAAGACAAAGATATACAAAGTTTAATCAAACCGGAAGTCTCTGCTGATGAAGATATACAATATTATAAGTATTTATTTAATTATCTCACTATTCAAAATAATTAAATTGGTTGTATAATTTATTTATTAAATTAATTCACCTTCGAATTAATTTAATTTATGAATTTATATAATTAATATAATTAAGTGGGTAATTATCTAATATTTATATATATTAAACTAAACTGTTTATTACATCACCTGACTCGGTATGACATTATTAAATAATGTCATACCGTGCCTCGTCTCCAGACTTTCTCAGAAATGACTTGAAAAAGTCATTCTAATGGCTGTTGGGTGCTCATTCAGTTCGGTATGACATTCTGATTGAATGTCATACCGTTTGCTTGCATACGGAGTACACTGGTATGACATAATAATGTCATACCGTGTCCTGATTCCAGGGATTGTCGGTTGTGTGTATGACTTGAGTTATAATGACTTAAAAATGTCATACCGAAGTGATTCTAATGGCTTTTGAGTTGTATGTCATACCGAATGACTTAGTGGCCAAGTCTGAAATGTCATACCGTGCCTATGCAGTATGACATTCCTTATTTATGTCATTCCTTTCTTGTTTTAGGGCATGGCTTTGTGTAACAATGTCATATCTTCCTTTGTAATGTCATTCCTAAGCTTAAAAGTCATTCCTTTCAATGTCATACCTAGATCTAAGTGGTTTGCCTATAAATATGGCTTCACTTCTTCATTTCCAAGTGTTCAAGCATTGTAAAAGCTTTCAAGTTGTTTGTAACTTGCAATTGTTATATCCACAGTTTTCTGTGCTTTGATCACTCGATTGTTTTAATCACTAAGTTAGAATACATCCTGTCGAATTTATTCTACGAACTTTAGTGGACATTAAAACGAACCTTATTAATTATATAACGACTTAAAACATTGTTATATTAATTAATTAAAATCTGATTAACAAGTTTAATTCAAATCAGATTATTCCGCCGCGATTTTTAGTGACGATTGTATTCAACCCCCCCTTCTACAATCGTTTCAGGACCTAACAGATTGATAAATCTAAAGAGACGCCGAATATAGAAAGCATTCCGATAGTTAATGAATTTCTTGATGTATTTCCTGACGATCTTCCTGGATTGTCTCCCGACCGTCAAATTGAGTTTTCTATCGACTTAGCACCCGGCACGGAACCAGTTTCAAAACAACCGTATCGAATGGCGCCGGCAGAAATGCAGGAGTTGGCCAAGCAATTGCAAGAACTGTTGGATAAAGGAGTTATAAGGCCGAGTGTATCCCCGTGGGGAGCTCCAGTTCTTTTTGTGAAGAAAAAGGACGGAAGCATGAGATTGTGCATCGACTATAGATAATTGAACAAGTTGACAATCAAGAATAGGTATCCTTTGCCTCGAATCGATGACTTATTTGATCAACTCAAAGGAGCAACTTACTTTTCGAAGATTGACTTGCGTTCGGGATATCATCAATTGAAGATTAAGCCGGAAAACATTCCAAAGACCGCTTTTAGAACTCGGTATGAGCATTACAAGTTTCTGGTTATGGCATTCGGATTGACAAACGCGCCAGCCGCCTTCATGGATTTGATGAACCGTGTATTCAAGAAGTATTTAGACAAGTTCGTCATTATATTCATCGACGATATTCTCATATACTCAAAATCTGAAGAAGAACATGCTGAACATCTGAGGATAGCTTTGGAAACTTTAAGGAAGGAGAAGTTATATGCAAAGTTCTCTAAATGTAAATTCTGGCTACGAGAAGTACAATTTTTAGGGCATATTGTTGGAAGTGAAGGGATTCGAGTGGATCCAGCGAAGATAGAAGCTGTGATGAATTGGGAAAGGCCAAAGACCCTAACTGAAGTTAGAAGTTTCATGGGATTGGCCGGATATTATCGAAGGTTTGTGAAGGATTTCTCAAAGATTGCAGTACCGTTGACAAGACTGACTCGGAAGAATGAAAAGTTTGAATGAACCGACAAATGTGAAAAGAGCTTTCAAGAGTTGAAGCAGAAGTTAGTTACCGCTCCAGTTCTAGCTTTGCCAGATGATCAAGGAGATTTTGTTATCTACAGTGATGCGTCGTATAAAGGATTAGGTTGTGTCTTAATGCAACACGGGAAAGTGATAGCCTACGCGTCAAGACAACTCAAGCCACATGAACAAAGATATCCGACTCATGACTTGGAATTGGCAGCAATTGTGTTTGCTTTGAAGCTTTGGAGACACTATCTTTATGGTGAGAAGTGTGAAATATTCACGGATCACAAAAGCTTAAAGTACATTTTCACACAAAAAGAGTTGAACATAAGGCAGCGAAGATGGTTGGAATTGATTAAAGACTACGACTGCAGGATTAATTACCATCCCGGAAAGGCGAACGTAGTAGCAGATGCCTTAAGTCACAAAGAAAGGTTGAATATGTTGACCATGGCTCAAGAACTATCACAGGAATTTGAGAAGATGGGAATTGAAATTCGAGCTCCAAGTGCACCTACAGAAATGATTTGTACCATGACTTTTCAGCCTGAATTGATGGAAAAGATAAAGAAGTGCCAAGAAGAAGTGATGAATGAGAAAATGAATGAGTTGACCGGAGAAGAAATTTGTACTCAGAAAGACAATCACGGAATCCTAAGATTTTCATCAAGAATTTGGATACCAAACATGGAGGAATTGAAGAATGAAATCGTGAAAGATGCTCACAATTCAGAGTTTTCTATTCACCCCGGAAGCACAAAAATGTACCAAGACTTGAAGCAAAACTTTTGGTGGCCAGATATGAAGAAGGAAATTGCTCAATGGATCAGTAAATGCTACACTTGTCAAAGGGTAAAAGCTGAACATCAGAAGCCAAGTGGATTGATACAGCCGTTAGAGATACCAGAATGGAAGTGGGAGCACATTGCAATGGACTTTATAGTTGGATTGCCAAGGACGAAATGTAATCATGATGCTATTTGGGTAATCATTGATCGATTGACCAAGTCGGCTCATTTTCTGCCAATTAACGAGAGATTCTCAATGGACAAGCTGATTCACATGTATTTGAAAGAGATTGTTACTCGTCATGGAGTTCCAGTATCTATTGTGTCAGATCGAGACCCTCGTTTTAATTCTAGATTCTGGAAGCAATTTCAAGAACATTTGGGAACCCGACTCAAGATGAGTACTGCCTATCATCCACAAACGGACGGACAAAGCGAGCGTACAATTCAAACTATCGAAGACATGTTAAGGTCTTGCGCTTTAGACTTCAAAGGAAATTGGGACGAGCATTTGCCATTGGTTGAGTTTTCGTATAATAACAGTTATCATGCTAGCATTGGAATGCCCCCGTACAAAGCTCTTTATGGAAGGAAGTGTAGATCTCCGATATATTGGGATGAAGTTGGAGAAAGGAAAGTAATTGGTCCAGAATTGATCCAGCAAACAAAAGAAGCAGTAGATGTGATTCGAAGCAGATTGATTGCAGCTCAAGATAGACAACGAAAGTATGCTGACCCGCACAGAAAGGATGTTGAATTTGAAGTGGGAGAAGCCGTTCTGTTGAAGATTCCATGTCTCATTGCTTAAGAAGTTCAACCCCGACACCAAGTGCATCATAGAGAATGAACCAGTCGAGATAGAGCCCGATTTGTCTTATATCGAGCAACCGGTTAGCATTATAGATAAAAAGGATAAGGTGTTAAGGAATAAGACAGTTCCTTTAGTTAGAGTTTTGTGGAGGAATCCCAAGGTTGAAGAATCAACGTGGGAATTAGAAAGTGATATGTTGGATAAGTATCCTCATTTGTTTACTTAGATTCTGGGGTCAGAATCCTTTTAAGGGGGGAAGGATGTAACGCCTGTAATATTTGACTTATATATATTACAGTATTTCATTTTTGGTGATATATAAAATTTCGTGTTTTAATTGCCAAATTATGTGAATTTGACTCGTTTATCGTTACGTGACTTTCGTATATCGTTAGAATGTGCTTGTAGGATTTTTGGCGAATAATTTTCGCTACGCGATTAAATAATATTACTAGTTGCGACGGTTTTGACTTTATATTAATAAATGTGATCGTTGTCGCTACCCGATTTAATAATAATAGATATTGATATAAATTAGTGATAATCGATGTATTGTAAGTAGCCGATAAACTAAGACTTGTTAAATAGCGACTTGATATATATATACTCGATCTTCTCGAGATTTTACGTGTATTATATCCGTGCTTTTATAATTATGTGTAATGTTAATATTAGAGCTTAAATCGCATATATTCTTTTAAATTCATTCCTTGTCCAAAATTTGTGAAAACAATTTTATTAAACTTCTAAAATCCCATATTATTTGTGATATTAATTTCATGATTTATAGATTTGTACTTTATTTACTAAAACTCTTTCTTTTAATACTCTTTAATCACACTTTTATTAATTAGCAAATGACTAGTGTGACCTTGCATGCAACTTTGACTAGCATTATGACCGAGGGTAAGACCATACAATCACCTCACTTGACCATATAAGTTACCAATAAACCCTTGCATGCAAATCCACCTATACTTGTCAAAAGGATAGTCTTGTAATCTCTCAAACCCACTCACTCTTTTGGTCAAGTCAAGCCACATAAACCAAACAAAACTCACATTTTAACACACACAAACCCACACAAACTCTCTCCACTCTCCTCTCTTCTCTCCCTTCTCCTCCATTCGGCCGAAGCTCACCCCCATCCCCTTTCCACCATTTTTTTTTCATTTCTTCACAAAACCAAGCATGGATCACTCTCCTCTAGCAATATCTTGTGAGTACTTTCAAGTTCAAGGTTAGTTTTGCTTTGCATGTTGAGTTTGGAGCCGAAATAGGGCCTTGGTTCTTATGAGCTTAGGGTCTCTATTTTGGTGGCTCCTAAAGATGAACTTGAGATGATCTTGGATGGGTTTACACCTCTATTTTACCAAGTCATACTCATGTTTCATCACATCCGGCCATGACTCTAAGGAAGAGCCCAATGTATGTGTGTGGTCACTCGAAAATTTCATGGTTTTGGGAGTTTGTTTCTTGAATTTTTGAAGGGTATTTGGTTGTGGTGAGATTTTGGTGAATAATCAGCCCTTGCATGTCTATTCTCTTGATGTTACAATGTGATTTAGAGCTATATTTGAGAGATTATAGTAATGCATGTTGAGTTATGTGAAAACCGAATATAAAGCTATGAATTTGAGTTTTGTATGTGATTTTTGAGTAATGCATACCATGTTCTAAGTGTTAAAATGATAGTTTATGGTGTGTATGATGATATCTAGTAGTAGTCAGTAGCCATTGTGTGAATACCATGATTTTTTTATTTGAAAATTTGGTCAAGAATGCTTCATGAAAATCTGCCCTGTTTTTGAGTTACATTTGCCTCGGTTTTGTGCTTTTAAATAGTCAAATTTTGTGATATCTTGCTTAGTATGAATAGTCAGTAGATATATGGATAGTATAGACTAGGATTTGAGGCTTGGTTTGTTGGTTTATGGAGTTTTGGAGGGTGTTAAGGTGGAAGGAGACACACACACACCATGACAGAATTTTTGGCACTAGAAAACTAGAGAATTGGATGTGTCATGCTTAGGCCCTCATAGGCCCAAGTCTCCTGGAGTTAGGAATTGGTATATACAAGTCTCCAGTAGCCATAAAAGTCATAAAAACCATCATTTACATAGATGCGCACACACATTTCAGGTTACACCCCAGACCAGGGCACAATTGTGTCATTTGCACTTTTGAGTGTTAAAAACCTTGTCATTGATGAGGCCCTCATGGGGCCTTGATTTAGATGAGTTTAGGGAAGTCTTAGGAAGCTATTTGAGTCATTGGATTGGTATATTGAGTGATTTTAGTGATTTGAAAGTTGGTAAAGTCAGGGCAGTCCACACAGCATGTCAGGGTGTTCTGTGCCAACCTGGCATGGAGGCCCAAGGAGGCCTGAGCAAGGCCTTGGTGTCATTCCAAGTGCACAACTTAGATTTAAGTCTTAGGTATCCAGAAGAATCACAATTTCACCAATGCACATGGTGGAAACACTTATTTTTGCCAAAACCCCCAGGAGGTGTCAAACTGCCAATGCAGAATGGTCACTTTAAGTACACTAGTTTTTAAGGACCCATATAGGCAAGGCCTTTGAGCCACACCACTTCATAATGTTAGTTTAGCATTGTATAAACCTATAGAAATTATTTTAGAGCCAATGCCTTAAGTGGAGATGCCTCATTTCCACTAAAGAACACAAGTGTCACACATGGAGCCACATTCTAGTACTAACTTAAGATGCATTTCATTTGAGTGTGTGATCAGTGAGGCCTTGACCTCATATTGAGTCCATGAGTTAGTTTTAAGTCATATTAGATAGTGCAAGTTAGTTTAAGTCAATTCACTTAGTATAGATGCATTATTTTTACCAAGGCACCCAAGTGTCGCCAAGGTAAGCATACTAGTGAGTCACTTAGGTTGCACTTCACTTGTAAGTCTTGGGAGGTGGGGCACAAGTGTGCCCTACTAATAATTGGTTAAGTTAAGGTCAATAGAGTCTAGTTAGAAGGTATTGGACTTAGACCTTATGTGTTATTTGATTAATTGCTTAAGTGACTTATGTATAATTAGAGGATCATTAAGTGATATTAGTTAAGTAACAAATGCCATGCTTTACTTGTTATGTGCATTACTTGATGATTATGTTACTTGTTTTAATTAAGTTTAAGTGTATATTTTATATATATGTATATATATATATATATATATATATATATATATATTTATACACGAAAGGGTAGTTAGTGACGAGGATACTATTAATTATAGGTGCAAGTAGGAGGCCAGGCAAGGAACCCCTAGAAGCATCTATACAAGAGTTCAGTAAGCTTTATCCAGGCAAGTGAAACTCTTCCTTTATACTTGCTTTACAATTGTATACCCTGTGAACGTTGAATTACTGTTATTTAGGACTGAATTACCTTATCTTGTGAGAAACCCTGATTCCCTGAACGATCTCAGCCAAACCTAAAATCACCACCCATACTCCGTCGTCCGCCGTCATCGTCCACCACAAGTTCCAGCAACCCTCCCCGAATCTTGTTATCACCAGATTCCTCCGTTAACACCTGTAGTTGTAATAGCAATAGATGGTTTGGTTGATCCATCTAGTTCAGTTTGAATAAAGACAAAGACATACCCTGGAACAATCAAGATCGAATGTTGTAAATGCAAGAGAAATTCATCTTATTATGCTCTGAAGATTTACATTTACTTCTTACATAATTTCAATGTTGACTGAAAAGGATATTCATGGATTAGAAATTGTTCCTAAGTAGCATTCTCATTAATATTTTTACATGGATGACGTTGTTACTTGTATACCACCACGCATATTTATTATCCATATTCCATACTCATTCTCCCAAATACTGCAAGCATACTATGACATCCACCGGATGCTGGGGCCGGGATATGGTGCCACTCAAAGAAAAATATATTTAAAACCTGTATTTATTGTTTTAGAAAGTAAAAATGGATATTTTAAAACTTGTATATTTTAAAAAATGATTTAAATTAAAAATCAATTTCACCCCTGAAAACAGGATCAAATACAGGCTATTGTATTGAAATCAGAAATCAATACTACAAATCTTATACTCATCCGACATGGCATGAATTGCCGAACTATTAAATCTAATTACAAATTAAACTACAATATCAGTTAAACATCGATAAGAAGAGTAGCTGATAACCAAATAAACAAATCTAATTTTCAACTGAATTGAATTGCACAACTCCAACTAGTCTTAATGACATCTTCTGGGATACTCTACCTGACCAACTGCTTGTGACTCAACCACTTGAGATCATTGCCTATCATTACTCTTACGCGTAGTCTTAAGTGAATCATCTTTATCCTAGCTGAAAAGGGGTTGAAGGAATAGCAAGAATGAGCAATAATGCTCAGCAAGTATATGATAGTTGAAGCCACAAGATATACATTTTTAAGTGAATTTAAACATTTGAAGTAAAAGTAACCTCTAGATTAAACATGATGTTGTAAATCAACAATTCATTATAAAAGAGTGAAATGGTATACAATGGTAAAGCAGTTCTGCCTCAATATATGAATTTAAAGCTATAGAGATAAAATAAATTCCATTATCTTTTGAACATAAGATAATCTGCTTTGAAATTAATCAATATTTAATCGGGTTTAAATAAGACTCCTGGCTATAACAGATGATTCGGGCTGAAGGAGCCACCCTTCACGCTGGGCCGGTGTCTAACCTCTTACGCAAAACTACCCAATGTTAGATTTAAGAGCTACAACTCTATATTTTCAAGAAAAGGTTTATTCCATCAGAAGTATACTTATAACAGATAAGCCTTACAATCAAAGGAACTAAACCGAGTTATAAAAATTATTTATAGAGATTTTGAAACCATGTGTATCAATTTGGTAAGTCCACCTTTCAAATCAAAATATATCGTACTTAAGTCATGCATTTGCAATAAGTAAAAGTTTAAGGAAAGTGCACTTGCTTCTAATTTCCAAGAGAAAGGTAGAAGTACTTGCCTTAACTCCGGTGTCTAGCTTAGATTTCTAATAACACTATATACCGCCATATCATTCCTTACTGGTCAGTTTCTGACAAGACTTTATCTAGCAAATTTCGCCCTAATTCAACTTGCAACATTACTTGGCTATTTCTGAATACCGATTCCAATCACTTCTCAATCAATGTCTCGTTCAATTCTATACGACGGTAAAGTAGTATTTCAGTAGTAGGATTAAACAGATTAACTAACTCTGAAAAACATTAATACCTATACATATCTACCCTTCGCATATATATATACCACATAGTCAATCCAATCCAATCTATATATACCACAAGAAAAAGGTGAACCTGTGGTGATAAGAAATCCAAGAGTGAGAGACCAATCCAATGCAACTAAGGCAGCAACTAAGGCAGCAACTAAGGCAGCAAAAAAAGCATCTAAATCATCACAGGCTACTGAGATTAACATTTCTCAGCCTGCTTCATCTAATATTTAAGAACATTCATGCCTTATGTTTTGTGGTTGATGTGTGTTTAGAATGTTTAATATGTTGTTGAAACCTGAACTTCTGTTGCATCTACTTGGATCATGTTGGAATTTTTAAATTAGTGTCTATGAATCTTTTTGGATCATTTTTACTGTTTTGTTGGCCGGTTTTTACATTTCTTAACATGTTTATACTGTTTTTATGGAAAAGTTAACGTTTGGTTAACAGCTGTTGACGGAAGGGGTATAGCATAGAATGTTAGAATAGTATAAGTGTACCAATGAGAAGCCAAAACATTTTGCGTACCATTTGGAAAAGCCAAAACTAGAAGTGTACCATTAAAAATTTCCCTTAAACAAATAATGTCTTAATCAATGAAGTCTCAAGAACAGGCTAGAAAACTTCGATCAGATCTTGCAGTTGAGGAACATCGTGGTCAAGAATTAAGTAGAATACTAAAGGAGACACTTTCAGAACCGAAAGTATCTAGTGTTCAAAGATCTTACATAGGAAGAAGAGTAAGCAATATATCTATTCTCCAAGATTGTTAATATATTAAATCTCTGCCATTGTGTATATATATATATATATGTGTGTGTGTGTGTGTGTGTGTGTGTGTGTGGTGATATTACTGACAGTAGGTCTTTGAGCTCTGTTAGTCTGTTATTCTGCAATATATTCTCCTCTAGATGTGTAAACAGTCCAAATGAATGGGATTTCTTTTGGCTGAGCATGTAAACCAATACTTAGCAATTTACATAGACTGGAAAATGTTGAGGCATAAAAGCAAGTTGTTGCTAATACCTAATTCTAACTTAACATGAAGTTACTTTATTTTTAAAAGATTTGAGGTCTTTTTAATTTTATTTCGGGTTGCACCTCCGACAAGTCCCTAAATGGCACCAGAGATGTAATGTTTGTATTATCTAAGGATATATACATTATATGGTATGTGGTACTTGGTGAGTATTATCTAAGGCCATATAGATTATATAGTACGGGAACATATACGGAGACGCGGACATGACGGTAATTTTAAAATTATGGGGTACGGTATGATGAAAAAGATCTCTTTATACCAGTTGTAGGAACATATGACTTAAAACAAATATGCAGAAGAGTGTTTGTTGTGAATGAATATTGTGCTATGTGTTTGTATATGAAAGGAACGCAGAAAAGAATACATTACTCAAAAGGATAATTACTAACTACATACAACCAGAATATAAATAGCCCAAGCCCACCAAAGGTGG
Source organism: Daucus carota subsp. sativus (assembly GCF_001625215.2). Classification (NCBI taxonomy): domain Eukaryota; kingdom Viridiplantae; phylum Streptophyta; class Magnoliopsida; order Apiales; family Apiaceae; genus Daucus; species Daucus carota. The sequence goes on from NC_030388.2 coordinate 8,093,016, forward strand.
TGGCACCAAACCTGGAGAAAAACCAGCAACTAAGTGCTAATATATATCCACTACACCTACACTTTCTATTAACGCATAAGACCTAGTCTGCTAACAAACCCATTCTTGCTGCCACTTATATGCACGTAACAGCTACAAATTATTTAACAAAAAAAAACATAAAACAAAATAAAAACAAATAATAAAACAAATAATTAATAACACCTAAATTTAAGATTCTTTCAACAATCAATCTCTTAATCTTAAATTTGTGATCCGCCCGTCTGGCTTTCAACTTAATCCGTCTGGTTGGCCCGTCTGGCCTTCTGTTTTGCCCGTCTGGCATGTCTTATTTGCCCGTCTAGCATTTTTATTTTTCCCGTCTGGCACGCCACTCTGTCTAAAACAAAGCTGGTTCATCATCCTCAACCTGTGCGAGGTTCACTTCTTATTTCTGTTCTTTGTCTCGTCGATATTTATAACATTCTGCAGCATAGTGTCCAAAGATGTTGCAATTATAGCACTTTATTTTGCTTTTGTCATGTCCATCATTTTTGCCGTATGATCCTTCACAACCTCTTGCCTTCCATTTCTGATTTAGAAGCAACTGATTCCCATTGTCTTCAACATGCCCACGAACCCTCTCTTCATGAGCTTTTAGCCTCCCGATTAGCTCTTCAACAGTCATTGTCTTAAGGTTACCAAATTGTTCTATCGTAGAAGCAATTTGTACAAACTTGTGTGGACAACACACAATATTTTTCACCACGTAGGACTCTTCCATCGGTTCACCCAGGGTGCGTATGTTTGTCACAATACCACCTAGCTTCATGTAAAACTCGTCCAAACTCTCTGTCTCCTTCATGGACAGAGCCTCAAACTCAGACCTGAGTGTCTGCACCTTTGCCTCTTGAACTCTTTCTGCCCCCATAGACATAGTCTTTACTAATCCCCTGCCACCTTAGCCGTTTTCTTACCGGCCAGAGTACATAAACTCCTTTGGAATGCCTTGATAAATTGCTGCCAGCGCCATTTTATCCATCCGTGTTGTTACATCCATCTTCGGGGCCTTGATAAATTGCTGCTTGCGCCAATTTATCCATCCGTGTTGTTACATCCACCTCCGGGTCACTAGGCTCCATAGCCTCCTAAACTCCCTGAGCTTCCATGAAGACCTGCATCTTCAATGACCACGCCGTGTAGTTGGATTTTGATAACATTGGATAGTTTATACTCACTGTTCCCTCCTTGACTTTTGATGCCTCCATAGTCATCAACCTCGACATATATTTTGGCATAAACAACCTGGCTCTGATACCAAGTGATGAAAAGACCTGGCTCTGATACCAAGTGATGAAAAGGATCTCTTTATACCAGTTGTAGGAACATATGACTTAAACAAATATGCAAAAGAGTGTTTGTTGTGAATAAATATTGAGCTATGTGTTTGTATATGAAAGGAACTGGAGTTCACGTTTGCAGAAAAGTATACATTACTCAAAAGGATAATTACTGACTACATACAACCAGAATATAAATAGCCCAAGCCCACCAAAGGTTGTGGCACCAAACCTGGAGAAAAACCAGCAAATAAGTGCTGATATATATCCACTACACCTACACTTCCTATTAACGCTAAACAACTAATAAGACCTAGTCTCCTAACAAACCCATTCTTGCTTCCACTTATATGCACGTAACAGCTACAAATTATTTAACAAATAAGAAACATAAAACAAAATAAAAACAAATAATAAAACAAATAATTAATAACACCTAAATTTAAGATTTTTCCAACACGGTAAGGCATATATATATTTTTTTGATAAATGAGTTAATTCAATAATAAAAAGCCATACGGCATCTACATAAACAGTCGCGTCGAACAAACAAAACACAGAAACAATCACTGATCAATCCATTCTTATTGGAGATAAAATCATGTGATTTGTTGAAGATGATATGTACACATACTTCGCCACATTCGCTTCCGCCACAACTAGTTTGAGCTATCGACTGAGAATGCAATCCCCTAACAACTTTCATTACTAAATCAAGAATTATACTCACACAAATGGTGAGAAAATAACAAAACTCGCACAAACGGTGCGACAACATAAAAAACCAAGATCAAACACGAACTAAACGTGATAAACTAGCAACTTTAGATCTGCAAATACTTAAATAAAATACTAACTAAACCAAGATAATCCCTAGATCTGGGGAACAAAACCACAAAACAGAATAACTCGGACCACTTTATAGAATAAAATTACCTGTAAGAATGAGAAATCCGCAGTTCCGTGGAATTGAGATCTAAGAAAAAGTAGGTCAAATCGGAAAAGGCTTTGAATTCTTAGATCCGAAAAATAAACTTATGCCAAAGTTTAAGAAAAATTGGATCAATCTTACCTAACAAGAAAGATCTTTAGGAAAATCACAAAATTTATTAAAAGAAGGGAGAAAACAAAAAAATAAATACTGTTTGGGGCTTTCCACCGGTAGAGATCCGGTGGAAGCCCCTGCGGCTGTGAACGAAAGAAAGAAAAGAGCGGCTGCGGGAGAGAGTGTAGGGTTTTTTTATATCAGTCTTTAAATTCGGTAAGGAATATATTAATATAATTTTTTTGTATATAAGATAGAGGTAATATTCAACATCCAAATTATTAAACATTATACAAAAAACATAAAAGACATTATCATCATCAATATCAACATCATCAGAAAGCAACTCATTCTCCTTTTGAGGCTCATCAAGTGAGAGTTCCACAATTAGATATAGGGTTTCTCACTTTTTATTTAACTGGGGACGCATATTTTTGTCATTTTTAGCACCCGAAAAGTCCCCATTTTTATTCAGTAGTCCCCGGATTTTTGGGCACGTCCCCAAGCTGTCCCCGGGACGTCCCCAAACTTTGGTACTTCACCTATTTGGCTGCGTTGAAAGTGTGATGATATATGTGTCTTTCTACTGATTAAATATCTAAACTATAAATAAGTTGCCACTTACATAATAAATTTTCTTATTTGCTGAAAGATTGATGTGACTTTATTCTTTATCTGTATCTGATCAGCAGAGTAGCAGTGAACGGAAAAGGATGTCAAAACGTTGACAGAAGAAGCCATGTCATATTTTGATGAATGTGTATCCATATCAACATTTGATAGTTCTGATTTCTCAGCAGCGGAAGATGCATCAGTGAATTCCTTTCGAGATGCAAGGCTGGTGGGTTCCAGTTCATCGTTACCTGAAGTAACTCCGTACATTTCAGCAACTAATGGCCCAATCAATTGTCTCAATCACAAAAAGGTTCAGTTCCTAGACCTGTATGTTATTATCATTTACTGTATAATCTACACAAATAATTGTATAACCTAATAACCATATCCATTGAGCATTTAAAATTCCCAGTCATCAATAATGATCGGGTCCAACTAAAATGATGATGATAGACATAGGAGTAGGTCAATTGGAAGATGTGATTCTGTGAGTGCAACTCTCCACTATACAAATGCTATATTAATGATATAATGTTGCCTAACGTGTTAGAATTAGTTGTTAGGAAGTGTCCTTTTTTTAGTGATGAATTAGGTTTCTGGGATCATGACAGGAGGAAGGCAGAGTGACATCTTTGGTTCTTTTCCTTTACTTCATTCATGCTGCATGATCAGTGTTGTGTTCCTTTATGCTTATTTGTAAATTTTAACATGGTTCCAACAACATTATCTCTTGTTTATTGTGAGCATGCTGCCATGTGATATCATGCTTAAAATAGAAGCACATTTTGCAAATCATAATTATTAATTTTTGTTTCATATTTCAAAAATCTTTCCATTTTCTCAGTAGTAGATTTGTTATTATCCTTGCAAGAGTCTAAAATATATACTAATGGCTTGTTGAAATTCTAATATTGTTAGTTTTTTTGCTTGTGAATACATGTTCAATATTCACTAATAAATGAATATGGTTTTTATATATTTAATTCCTTGACCATTTACATTCATCATCCAGCATTTCCCTTTACGTTCTCTCTATTTTTCCTATGAAAGAAGCAAACGGTACAAAACTATCTAAAACATTTTTCTCTAATAATCTGTCCTTGTGCTTAACAGGAAATAGTTGGTGATAGTCAGTTGTTGCATAGTCCCATGGATTCTGTTTTGCTTGCTAATGTCAGTCCTTTAGTATCTGCAATAGATGGAGGAGATAAGAATGCAGATTCTGGCAGAAAAACTCAGTTTTCGTTAGCTCGAGAACCAACATTAACCACTGGTCTTCAACAAGAGATCAAAAGTTACATAAAAAGTTCTGTGGGAGACCTTGACAAAGATGACACCAACTCAAAGATTGCAAAATCTGATTCCTTCAGCATAGAGGATTATGATCTACAAGAGCATGCAGAAGGCTTGTTGTTTGACTGAGTATCATATAAGAACAGAATAGAATCGGGTAGTTTGCATCTGTGTACTGCTGGTATCGGTTTCTCATTTTCACCATTTGCTTCTGTTTTATGAAATTTTTTTGAAGTTTTTTTATGTTGATAAAATGAAATTTTGGAATTGTATGTACAAAGCCGGTATACCTGACCGAAATCAGTCAGTGGTGATGATAAAACAAGCTAAGGAATATGCAAAGAAATATCATACAAGGGTTTATGATTAGTACATTTGACATATGCCGTAACACTATGATATTGTTAATGTTCTTTTATGGGTTTTTTGTTCTAACTTGCCTTGTTAGGTCCTGAAACGATTGTAGAAGGGGGGGTTGAATACAATCGTCACTAAAAATCGCGGCGGAATAATCTGATTTGAATTAAACTTGTTAATCAGATTTTAATTAATTAATATAACAATGTTTTAAGTCGTTATATAATTAATAAGGTTTGTTTTAATGTCCACTAAAGTTCGTAGAATAAATTCGACAGGATGTATTCTAACTTAGTGATTAAAACAATCGAGTGATCAAAGCACAGAAAACTGTGGATATAACAATTGCAAGTTACAAACAACTTGAAAGCTTTTTACAATGCTTGAACAACTTAAAATGAAGAAAGTGAAGCCATATATATAGGCAAAGCACTTGGAACTAGGTATGACATTGAAAGGAATGACTTAGTAGCTTAGGAATGACATTACAAAGCAAAGCCATGCCAAAAGGAAGGAAGGAATGACATTTAAAAGGAATGTCATACTGCCACACACGGTATGACATTATTTCCTTGGCCTTCAAGGGTCCTTTGGCATGACTTAACTAGCCATAGTCATACACAACCATTCGGTATGACATATTAAGTCATAAGGGCTCAAACGGTATGACTTATTAAAGTCATACAAGCACAAGACATACATTAACCAAGAAAGTCATACTGATTGACACGGTATGACTTTCTTAAGTCATACAAGGGGAAGTCATGTGAGTGCACACGGTATGACTTTCCTAAGGAAACTCATACCGAATGATAAAACCATACAAAACACACCAGAATGACATTTCTAAGTCATGTTGACAATGCCATGATGAGTGACACGGTATGAAATTATTGAATAATGTCATACCGACTGCTAAATGTATGTAAACACTTGATTTTAATTAAATAAATATTCAATAATCACTTAATTAATTATATTAATCATATAAATTCATAAATTAAATTAATCCGAAGGTGAATCAATTTAATAAATAAATTATACAACCAATTTAATTATTTTGAAGAGTGAAGTGATTAAAGAAATATTTAAATAATTCTTTTCTTTAAGCAGCAGGGACTCCAGACATGTTTAAACGCTGTAGATCTTCGTCTTGATTGAACGGCCACTTATAGTTGATGCAGAACATTTAATCAGAGTAGCTGACACACAAATGTACTGTCTGGTTCATCTGTATCTAGCTGAATTAAATATTCTTTATCAAATAAACATTTGAGACGTGGCTTGTTCGTCGATTCTTTGTCTTTGTAGTTCTTCTTCATTAGTAACAATAGTATGGAATCTTCTGAATAAATAAAGTATTAAAACTTTATACCTTCTGGACTTCTGGACGTGCTACAAAAGATTATTTGTACACTGAGGCTTGAACATATTAATGAACTTCTTCCAGTGGTGTGCAGCAGCATCCTGAAATTCTTCAGACATATAATTTCAATAAGTCACTTGACGTTCTTCGTACGGATTCTTTCAACAGTACTTGCTATTTACCTTGCTTTCTTATCAGAGTTGAGTTGGTACCTCTTTAATTACAAATAGGCTAAACATATGCCTTTCAATCTCCCCCTATTTGTTTGTTAATATAACATGCAAATTATCGAGAGGATAACTCAACTAACTGATAAGACAAAGGATTAAACATGAATTGTAAATAGCAAAAAGTTTCTGGTATTTCATTAAACATTCACCAGAATTCAAAAGATTACATTAGATTACAAAAGGATGTTCTTACTGAACATATATTACAAATCCCTAATGAATCTAAAGATCAACTTCTCCTTCTTCGATATCAGAATTGTGAAGGATAGGAGTTGACGGTTCTTCCCTGGTTGGCACTTCAGATGTAGTGGATTCACCACGCTTCTTTCGTTCCTTTGTCAGAGCCAGTTGATGTAGTACTTCCAAATCCACAGGGTCTTCGCGGAAGTCTGATGGCTGAGATTTTGTAACATTTTTCATCCTTCGAAAGTACTGAGCAATATTCTTTCGAGTGCAGTAAGCAAGAATCACATCATCAGCATCAGACTTAGCTTTAGAAGCAAAGCCCTTGGTTCTTAAAAGAGTGGAGGCAAGAGCAAGTTGTTTAGCTGGATACTTTGGCAAGGCTTCTTCGTTGAGATAGACAGTGCTGAAGATCTCCTTGTGAACGAACTTAACACAGTAAGGATTCCTGACAACCTGAGGACTGTTGAATATAGCTTGTTCCAGCAGTTTGTCACGAAGGAGTTCATTCAGGTTGGAGCTTCGCCTAACCTTGTTTCGAAGCACCCAGAGCTCAGATACATAGAATGATTTCAGAGATTCGACAGATAGTCTGAAAGAACCATTCCTCTGTGTATAGACAATTAGCTCCCATTGCTCTAGCAAATTGTTGACCCCCACAGTCACATAATTTAATTCCAAAGCAAAGGCATGCATAAAGACATCCTCGTCAGGGTTTACCTCTCTAAGATCATAGATCAGAGATAAGAACTTTTTGTCGTCGAAAGGCTCCCTTTGAGGTCCATTAAAGATTCTTCTTGCAATGTCCCAGCTTTTTCCTTCTTTCCTCCTTATATCAAGATTCTTCTGCTTGATTGCAGCATCATAGATTTTCTGTTTCTCGATCTTGATTTGTTCTTCTGTGATCAACTTGTCCTCTAGAAGTTTTTGGAAATCACGAAGCTTACGCTTCCTAGCTTCATTTTCAGCTTTGAACTTCCGGACATTCTCCTCATGTTCTAGGTCAACAGGTTCTTCATCCTGAAACAAATAACCCTCATCAAATTTACCTTCTTCTTCTTCTGCTTGACGATAGGTAGCATCGAAGAGGTCATCATCATCCATATCCTGTGGATAGTCATCATAACTATCAGAATTGAAAACATTGTCGGACTGATGTAACGGTTCTTTGCCTTTAGACTTATGAGTTTCTTTGTCAGGGGCAGATCCAGAAGTGGTATTATCTTTGTTGCTTTGATTTGAGCTATTGCCTCTATCATCCCTGTCACCTTTGTCTCTATTCTCCCCCTTAGTTGAGGGATCCTCTCCAGAGGGTTGATCATCAGATTTGTTGGAGTTTCTGAGGAGTTGATCTAACTTGCTGTCGATGGTCTCAAATTTGGACATGTAAAGTTCATGATTAGACCTCATTTCAACAGCCAAGTCATGGATCTCTTCTTTAAGCTCATCTCTGTAAGAACTGGATGGCCTCTCCTCAGCTTTCTGTTCCAGGGTCACCAATTGTGCACCCTTTAGCTTCTCATTCTCAGCAATCATTCTGGAAAGCTCAGCTCTTAGCTTTGCCATTTGTTCCTCAAACAGAGCAGGGTCAGTGTGTGCACTCACCTCACGTACACTCAAAGCTGTTTCACTAGCCTCACGTGCATGTGTATCGCTCGGTGTTTGCCTTACATCACTATGTTCAGTCACTCTTCCCGCTGTACCTGTATATACTACCAATGTCCCCTGAGATGGGTTCAAAGGTAGTGGAGGAACAAATTGTCCTCCGGAAGCCTGTGAGGGCAGATTAACTTGCACGCTGCCAAGTTCCGCCTGATCAGAAAAGAAAGGGTGATCAGCAAAGTTTTCATATATAATACATTGATTTTGAAAATCTGTGCACTTAGTAAACATAGTAACCTGTGTATCTGTTTGGGCTGGCACTAGCGTGAGTGCTAGCGCAGTGCTTGACTCTGTACAAGTTACCGCGGCCGGACGGTCAATTTCAATGGCCACATCCTGTAGAGAGAATGGGTCCAGAGACTGTTCATATGCCATTTCAAAATCTGAGACTTGTTGGGAAGGCAAAGATGAGGCTACAGTTGTCTCCAAGGCTTCCACCCTTTGCTTCTTTGAGGGAGACAGAGCTGTGGGTTGACTCATTAAACTACTCGAACTCCGTTTCCTCGCAACTTTACGAACAGGTTGCATTGAAGTGTTGGTTGATGTGTTTGGAGAAACGAGAGTTTGTTGAATTGAATCGTCAGCTAGGTTATGAACCTGTGTGTTGTCAGGTTCATTGCTGGTAGGCTGGAAAACAAAATCAAGGTCACAAACAAGATCACAACCATAATCTGACGTATCAACATTAAAATTAGATGATAAGTTAGAAAGTACCTGAGCTACCTGTAGGTCCTGACGGAAGGACTGCAGCTCCGGGTCGATAGGAGAGTCAGAGGGAAGGGGTTGTGAGGTAGATTGTGTTTGTGGTATGATTTGGGATTGTGTTTGGTGTGGGAGAGGTTCAGATGAAGATGGTTGATGCTCGAAGAGATCATAATCCAAAGATTGATCTTCAAATGAAGGGTTAGATTGTTGTTGTTGATGGATAGGGGAGTGATATGATGATTGGTTGGATGAATGGTGTGAAGATTGTGCTTCTTGGGATTGTTGAGGTGAATGCTGCTGTTGTTGTTGTTGTAGAAGTTGTTGTTGATGGTGTTGTGCAGGTTGTTGAATCTGCAGGGGTTGAGGTTCTTGTGGTTGCTGTTGCTGTTGCTGTTGTTGAGGTTGAGGTGGAGGAGCCACTTGAAGTTGATATGGTTGAAGAGGAGCATTGAACATTTGGAGCATGTGAGGAGTGGTGATTAATGGAACACTGGCAAATTTATTCTTGTTGTCCAACTGAGTCATCAACTTGGAACAGGCACGAGGAACTGGTGCCACAGGAGAATTAGAGTAGTGTTCCTTCTCAGCGTCAGTCAATTTGTCATTCAGAAACAGCATAATAAACCTTGGATAAAAGCAAGAGACTTTGGCATTCTGCTCAACAAATCTGTTTCTCAGTGGTCCCAACTTGGTAAGAATGGATTGGAGTATAAGCTTACCAAAGTTGATCGGTCGATTAAAAGCAATGCAGAATCCAATCTTCTGAAGCAAGGAAGTTATAACGTTGAAGTTCTTGCGAGTGGTAGGGGGAAACACTTTAGCCAAAGTGTCGAAGAAAAGGTCCCACTCGGGCTTCAGATTGCTTTTCAACATCCGAGGCAAATTTATTTCACCCTGATATAATATAGTCTGAAAGAATTGGGTGATCTCAGTTTCAGTAGGTAGCTCAGCAAAATTCTCCCTCGGAAATCCCAGTATCCTATTCACATCGTCAGAGTTGATATGAATGGTACGTCCTATATGTACTTCTCCAGACATTCGATAATTATCCAACAACGTAGTATTTAATGCTGAAGAGTAGAAATCCTGTATCGGTTGAATTTGGAGTTCTGCAGAGGCTGTAATAGCAGTGCTGATAATAATTTTCAAATTTCTCACAAATTTCAATTAATAATTAACAAATCAATTAATTAATTAATAATTCGAATTAATTGAGTAAATTCGAATTAAAACTTAATTAATCTTAAAATGGCTCAAATAAGTCTCCAAACAATGCCTTAATCTCAACTTAGTCCAAAAATCCCCAAATAAAGTTATGGAAACCCTAATTTCGAAATCAAGAAAAAGGGGTTTCAACTCAAACAACCCAAAACTGCCACAAATCAACTGAAATAAACAAACTACAATCACAGGATCACGGAATCGGGCAAGAAATGATCAGAATCGGAGCAACTCGGTTCAACTCGGTGACTCGGGGTTCGAAACTCAACGAAATCGGGCAGCACTTCGACTTGTTTTCGTGATAAATCAGTAACAAGCAAGCTTTATGGGCTTGAATTAAAGTAACCAGCAAGTTTTGTGGATAAAACTTGAAAACCGATTAGAGTAAGAACAATGGCGACGGTGTGTATATGTCTGTATGCGTGTAGGAGATGAAAAGGGGTAGGTATGACTTTCAAATGCTAAGTCATATGGAGATGTGGGGGTCGGTATGACATTTTACGGAAATGTCATACCGTGCTCTTCAAAAGTCATGTTGAGCGTTCGGTATGACATTTCCAGAAATGTCATACCGATGAATACAAAGGGAGTATGCATAACACGGTATGACTTTTCAAAGAAAAGTCATGCCGCGTTCTTGAGGCTTACCAGACACGCTAGAAGCGGTATGACATTTTATAAAAATGTTATACCGACTGAAATAAACAGAATTTAGAAAGAAAAATTAGTGAATATTATGATTTTTGATTATTTAAAAACAATAAAACCTTTTGCACATTTAATCAAAAATCTAATACACATAATATATAATATATTGCACATATATTTCATAAAATTCAACTTTAATTGAATATAAATACTTATGAATTTAACTTTAATTCATTAAAATGAATTAACTTAAAATCAAATATTTATGCTTAATTAATTTTGAAAAATACAAAATAAATACATATAATTATCTAAATGCACAGAGAATATTACAGGGGAGTATGCAGCACTTAGAAAATTAACGAGAAATATATGAACATGCATAATTACACAGAAAATTATCAGATAATTTACAAACAATTATATAAAATCTAATAAAATAGATATAATTACACAGAAAATTCACAAAAATATACAATAATATATAAAATACATATAAAATATATACAAAGAGAATCATGGCATATTTAACATCCCTAGCTCACAAACCAACTTAGAGAAAGTGGATTCATCAAGTGGTTTAGTGAAGATGTCTGCAATTTGATCAGCTGTGGGTACGAAATGTAACACCACAGTACCATTCATGACATGTTCTCGAATGAAATGATACCTGATATCTATGTGCTTGGTTCTGGAGTGTTGCACTGGATTGTTTGAAATGGCTATGGCACTGGTGTTGTCACAAAATATTGGAATTTTGTCGACAGACATACCATAATCATTTAATTGATTCCTGATCCAGAGAATCTGAGCACAGCAACTGCCAGCAGCTATGTATTCAGCTTCAGCAGTAGAAGTGGACACTGAGTGTTGCTTCTTGCTGTACCAGGAAACCAACCGACGTCCTAGAAATTGACAACTTCCAGACGTACTCTTTCTGTCAATCCTGCAACCTGCATAATCAGAATCTGTATAGCCGGTTAAGTCAAAACCAGTATTCTTAGGGTACCAAATACCTAAACCAGGTGTACCCTTAAGATATCTAAAGATTCTTTTGACGGCTATAAGATGTGATTCCTTAGGATCAGCCTGAAACCTAGCACATAAACATGTTGCAAACATAATATCTGGTCTACTAGCAGTGAGATAGAGTAATGAGCCAATCATACCTCGATAGCTTGAGATATCAACTTTCTTACCAGATTTATCCTGGTCAAGCTTAGTGGCAGTGGCCATGGGTGTCTTTGCCGGTGAACAGTCTTCTAGATTGTACTTTCGAAGAAGATCTCTGACATACTTGGATTGGCAAATGAATATTCCATCTTCCTTTTGGCTTACTTGAAGACCAAGGAAGTAGGATAGCTCACCCATCATACTCATTTCATAATTACTCTGCATTAACTTAGCAAATCTCTTGCACAAGTTATCGTTAGTAGAACCAAATATAATATCATCAACATATATTTGAACAAATATCATATCATTATCATGCAATTTGTAAAAGAGAGTTTTGTCTATGACACCTCTAGTAAATTTATTTTCAATTAAAAAATCAGAGAGGGTGTCATACCATGTCCTTGGTGATTGCTTAAGCCCATATACAGCTTTGAATAGGAAGTACACAAAATCAGCAAATTATGGATTTTCAAAGCCAGGGGGCTGTTCCAGATATACTTCTTCTTCCAGCTTTCCATTCAGAAATGCACTTTTCACATCCATCTGATAAACTCTGAAGTTGGAGTGTGCAGCAAATGCAAGAAATATTCTGATGGCTTCAAGACGAGCAACTGGAGCATAGGTTTCATCATAATCAATTCCTTCTTCCTGAGAATAACCTTTTGCAACCAGTCTGGCTTTGTTTCTCACAACAATGCCATCACCATCTAACTTGTTACGGAAGACCCATCTAGATCCAATTGTAGACTTTCCTTTTGGTCTTGGAACCAGAGCCCAGACTTCTTGTCTCTCAAATTGATTGAGTTCTTCTTGCATGGCAAGAACCCAATCAGGATCAGCAAGTGCTTCATCTATTTTCTTTGGTTCTAATTGTGAAAGAAAACCAGAGAATAGACATTCATTTGTCGTAGCACTTCAAGTCCTTACACCAACATCAGGATCACCAATAATCAGATCAAAGGGATGATCTCTGCTCCAAATCCTTTCCCTTGGAAGTTGTGTCCTTGATGATTTAGCAGTATTATCATTAGGCTGATGTGTATGACTAGTTGATCCACCAGCTCTCCCTGAGCTGTTGCCAGGTTGACTTGATGATCCACCACTAGCATCAGTGGAATCTCCAGCATTATTGCCATTTCCTCCACCATTGCCTGGATCAATATCATTGTTGTCATCACCTGTTGCAACCTCAGGTGGCACATCATCATCTGAATCAGAATCTGGATAGTTGTCAAACCTCAGAGATTCAGATGGATCAGCAGATTGTAAACTTGGTAGTTTAGTGTCATCAAATGTTACATTGACACTAACTTTCACTGACAGAGTATCAATTACAAAAACTCTATAAGCATTATTTGTATAACCAACAAAAATTGCTTCAGATGCCTTTGGCTCAAACTTGTTCAAGTTCTCTTCACCATCCTTGAGAACATAACACTTGGCTCCAAATACATGAAGATATTTGACATAAGGCTTCTTGTTGTTATACAGATGAAATGGAGTTTTCATATGATCCTTGTTGATCAAAGTTCTATTCTGGGTATAGCAGGCAGTAGACACAGCTTCAGCCCAAAAGTACAGTGGAAGCTTTGATTCAGCAATCATAGTTCTTGCAGCTTCAATCAGTGTACGATTCTTTCTTTCGACGACTCCATTCTGCTGAGGAGTCCTTGGTGTTGAATACTGCCTTCTAATTCCTTTTTCAGAGTAAAAGTTGATTAGAGTTTGATTCTTGAATTCTGTGCCATTGTTTGACCTTACAGCTTTGACTGGCACACCTTTACCCAATTCAACTAACTTTATATGATCAATCACTGTCAACGGGGTTTCATCCTTAGAAGCCAGGAAGTAAACCCAAGTAAATTTTGAGAAGTCATCCTCAATAACCAAGGTATATCTTCCTCCATCAATGGATGCAACATTCACAGGGCCAAACAAATCCATATGCAACAAATGAAGTGGATCTGTAATGGTATTGATGGTTTTGCCTTTGTGAGATGCTCTCTTCGCTTTTCCTTTCTGACAAGCTTCACAAAGATCATCAGTTGAGAATTCCAGGGAAGGCAAGCCTCTCACTAGATCTCTCTTGACTAGAGAGTTCATGGTTTTGAAGTTGAGGTGTGAGAGCTTCTTATGCCATAACCAACTATCTTCAGCAGACGCTTTGGCGTAGAAACAGTGAACTTCGTTTCCTGGTCCTGAAGACAAATCATCCACGAATATATTGCCTTTCCTTATGCCACATAGTGAAGGACGCTTATCCTTGATATGTTTAATGATACATATCTCCTTTTCAAAATGAACATAATATCCTTTGTCACAGAATTGACTGACACTTAGGAGATTATGTTGAAGTCCTTCAACTATTGCAATATCTTCTATGATGATCCTTCCAATTTTGTACTTGCCATATCCCACAGTACGACCTTTGCTATTATCAGCAAAACTGACTGTAGGGCCAGCTCCTTCTCTTATGTCTTCCAGTAGGGATTTATTGCCAGTCATGTGCATTGACGCTCCACTGTCAAGCACCCATGTAACACGAACAACTCCACTGGCACCCTGCAAAAGACATACTGATTAAACCTTCTTTGGGACCCACACTTGATTGGGTCCAGCAAACTTAAAGAATTGATTTCTATCAGGTAATATGTTCGCAAAAATCTACACGCAAGCGCACGTGATCACAAGTAATATATTAAGTTCGTTCCCACAGAGACTGGTGAATTAAGAATACGCACCTATGCAACAATGTATGATCAATTTTCACTGCCAAGACAATTAACAAGGATGGTTTTCTTTTATACTAATAACTAAATTTACTAATCAAAATCAGAATAGGAAAACACATGGGATTCTAACTTCATTATCGAATTCATCTAGAATTGAAATTACTGATTAACATGCGACTGTTGATCCTAATCAGACAACACGAAAGTAATACATGCCAACTCTCGTTGCACACATATCATACCAATCAAAATCCACAATTAAGACAGAAATCTCATGGACACCAACAAAGCTCAGACCCTATATCTCTATAGCGGTAGTGTAAGCAGAGAGGTTTAATAGCAAGTCGTCTATCGTGATTACACAGGGTGATAAAAATAGCTCAAGTCTATCACAAATTATGTTTCATTCACATAATCCTATGTTTACATGGCAAAGTTCTAAATTCAATCATCCACTCTCGCTTCAGAAAGAATTAACAAACAACTTAGAAGTTAGCTACGCTCCTAAGAAGAATAAGCACGGCTCATGCAAAGAAATCAACGTACATCACAAGATCAAGTAATTATATTCGTTACTAGATTACATCGATAAATCCATTAGAATCCCATGAAGGCGGTTAGTTCCTAATCGAACTAATCGACATCATGGGTTCTAATGAAAACATGATAAATAAAAGACAAGAATTGAATGGAATAAAAATGCTTGAATTAATAATAATAAGGATCACACGTTACAGATTTGATGTTCACGATCTCGCTCGAAACTGTCACTTCCTCGCAAAGAACGATCCAATACAACTGATAATGTGCTTCGATAAAAATTAAACTATATTATTGTTCTCTACTAAAACTACTTCTATACGGCTAGGGTTTTACACACGAGAAAGTAAAATACATTGACCAAGTCAACCGGGCCTCGACCGCTGCGAAAATCCATCAGAAAAGCTGTAAAAATCGGCCCGGGGAAGTTCTGCTGGGCGCGGGCGCGCTAGAAGTTAGCGCGGGCGCGCTACTGTCTGTCATGGCAGCTTCGTTTCTTCGTTTCTCGCTCGTTCTCGCGTGCATGTCCTTCCTCGCTTCTAGTACCACTTCCGTAGGTGATCACGGTTGCATTTAGCACATGCAACAAGCCCTTTAAACCCCTAGATAGCTCTAGTGGACGAGTGTGTTCTCGTGAGGGTTTGTAGAAGATATACCCACAAAATCCCAAGTCGTGATGAATCCACAATTCTCTATTCTTGCAAATAATGCACCAAAACCAACCTAAAATGATAGAAAATCACTTCATCACCTCAACTCGTGACCTGCACAGAAAAACAATAAAAACATATCAAAAGACACTAAACACTTAAGTACAACCAACCAATTTAAGTGGAAATGAAGGCCTATAAGTGTGTATAAATACCACTTATCACACCCCCAAACTTAAACTGATGCTTGTCCTCAAGCGTCAACGACACTAACAATAATACAATGCAATGCATGAATGCAACTACGTGATGAATGAGTAAACTATGAAGTAATTGCCTTGCCAATTTTTATACCTCAGATTGTGCTAATGTTCTCGAAATTCATCTCTCTCGCTACTAAGTCAATTACTCCTCTATTTACAAGTGTGGAGTGCCAGTGTGTGCAAGCATGCTCTTTTATTGAGACAAGATAAAAACTACTACTCCCACAGAATCCCCATCAAGAATCGTAAAAGTTTAAAACTAACACCCCGTCACTTAAGTCCTACTAAAAGCCAAGGTCCCAAAGAATGTCCACACCCTTCTATTTTATTCACTATATATTTTTTTTTTCTTTTTCTATTGGTGATTAATTGCTTGGTCTAAGGTCAGAGCGCTTCGCAGTGTAAATGCGTTACGAACACCAAAAGACTTCACACACCAATTATTCACTTTATTCTAGTGGTTTATTTAACCGTGCAATGGTTGAGATCCCTAAAGATTTATGCACTAGTACCCATGTAGCGAGCGTTGGGTCAACAATCCCAAACCACGAAGGGCTTTAGGTTGTTAGGCACAAAGTCCCCTCAGACTTAATTACTCGAGTACTAATGAGCTCAACCTAGTTAATTCTACCACTTATTTTTTTTCTAGTGAATTTATTTACTACTATTTTTTTTCTTTTTCTTTTCTTTTTTTTTTTCCTATTTAGAAAGGCATATCTACCCCTCAGTTCCCCCAAACTTAAGATTTACAGACCTAAGCTGAAGGATGCTCAATTCAATCCTAGAATTCATGGAAATTCGTCTAAATCCTATCTCAAGAACATATGTGAAGTACAATTTCCAACACAAGCAATTTCCAAGTACTAACCTAGCATTGCAATTGAAACTACTAATCAAGAACTACGCACATAACTCATCATAGGCAATTAACTTGGCTTAACTTCATAATTCATGCAAATGCTCGTGATACTACTACGATAATTACCACTAAACATGTAAAATAATAAAAAAAATGAGAAAACTAGGAAGAAAACGTGAGAAAATAAATAAAAAAAACGTGAGAAATAATCAAAGATAAAATAAAATAAACGTGAACTACATGAACTAACTAACACATGCAATAAAATATATAATATATGCTCTTCCTTAGATTACCACCCCCAAACTTAAAATTTTCAATGTCCCCATTGAAAGTGATAAAAAGGCTAGAGCACCCACATACCTACTCGGAGTCTGAGTCCTCCCCCTCCTCTGCTGGAGGTGAATCAGGTGGAGGATACTGCATCCCCGCTCCGAATACTGGCCACTGAATTGTGACCCCCTGTGCCTGAAAAGCACTACCTAGAGCCTGTGTCAAATCAAAAGCAAACCTCTGGTGGATGTCATGCATGGTGTCCATCCGTCTCGCTAATCGGCGATAATGAACATCTCCCATCGGTTCGGAGCTCCTCTCCGTCTGAGAAGTACCAGCTCCAGAAGCTCTAGTCTGCTCCCTCCTAACAAATGCTGGACGTCCCCCTGGCATCTCATCATATAAGTACCCGAGGCCTCGAGGGTGGGGAACTCCTCCATCCCACTCTGTCATCCGACTGATCGCCGAATGATCAATAGGTGTCGCCGGCAACTGTAATTGCTCGTTGGCTGGCCAACGAACACCACTCGATCGACAGAGCTTCGTCACAATTGTGCCATATGGAATGGCACCAGTGGTTCCTCCCTGTAAGAACCTCAGAATCCCCTGATGAATAACATGTCCCAGATCAATATACTTGCCCGAGACAATCCCAAAGAGCAGAATAGCTCTATCCACTGTCACCTCATGCCCATGTGAAGATGGCATGATGTTAGCACAGATGAAGGCGTTCCACGCCTTCGCATACCGGTTCAACGCGGCTGCAGGAAAAGAAATATGTGCCGGCAAAGGAGGTGCAGTCATCTTCCAAGTCGTGTCCGGCACACACATGTCATACACCAACCGCTCAAAATCTATCGGATCATCATCAAATCGGCGTTTGGCACGCCCGATCCTCTCCACAACCCAATCTTCTTCATTACGGCGCTTGGCACGCCCCCCAATAACTCTACGGATCGCCCCCGCGCTATAATCAACACGGATTCCCCGCACCACCGTGAATCCATCGCGATTCTCCTTGGCATTAGCATAAAACTCTCGAATAATAGCCAAGGGAACCGCCTCCGGAGCCTCGCAAAAAGACTCCCAACCCCGTTCTTGAATCATGTTCAAGAGCTCACCATCTCCCGCCGTGGGTAAGAATCCTCTCTCCTTAACTATCGACTTATTCATAAGCCGTTGAAATTCGGTTCGTGCACCATCGGAAGTGAACTCAACCTCACCCATCGAGGAAGAATCGCTAGATGTAGGGGCTTGGGTGCTCGGTCCTTGTGATCTTCGGGCTCTTTTGGGTGCCATTGGTAGAGATTTAGAGTTGCAAGAGGTTTATGTGTAGTGGGTTTGAGAGATTGGATGAAGGTTGTGTATATGGATGTGTATATATAATTAGGGTTTAGAGAATTATAATAAGATTTGGAGATGGGTTTTGTGTTTATATAAGGATTGGAGAGCTGAGTTAGGGTTTTATGGGATGTATTTCGGGCTAGGCATGCAAAATTAGGATTGTGGGCTTTTAAAAACGAAAAGAAAATATTTTTGGGAGAAAAATCGCCAATCCCGGCAGTCAGTAGCGCGGCCGCGCTAAGTGTAGCGCGGGCGCGCTGTGCAACTTAGCGCGGGCGCGCTGGACACTAGCGCGGGCGCGCTAGTGTCTGACACCGGTGGTTGATTTTTCTCGATTTTTGTGTTTTTGAGGTTTACAATGGTACAATGTGGTTCCAATGCGTGGGTTGCCTCCCACGAAGCGCTTGTTTAACGTCGTTAGCTCGACGTGAAGTCCAGAATTAGTCCGATTCTGATGAAGTATCCTGTGGAGGATACCTCGTTCCATAACCAAACGAATCCCAAGTAACATTAACATCTAATGCCAAGAATGCTTCAGCAAGAGAGTCCGTTAATATATCAGCAAAGCGACCAATTCGTTCTTCCACCGCATCAATACGCCGGATTATCCTTCGGTACTGTACTTCATTCAATGTTGAATCAGCAGGTGATTGAATTACAGATTGGCTACTCGCACTGCTAGGGAGTAGAGGACAAGTGTCTCCACATGCATTAGGAATTGAGTTTGAGTGAGCTCTAATTCTGTGCCAGTTAGTCATCTGAATTTCCTGAGTGACTTCGACCGCTTCATCATTCTCTGATTCTTCCTCTTTTGGAATTTTCCACTTTAGGTCTCTGTGCTCAGCAGCAGCCAGGTTCTCTATCAGTTCGTAAGCATCCTCGAAGCTTTTGCTCCACAAGTTTCCTCCAGCTGCCACGTCTAACTCTGCTCTACATTGATCATTAAGACCCCTGTAGAAATAATGAATTGCCATTCCAGGAGGCATGCCATCTTCATTGAGATTTTCGAGAATCTTCTTGAATCGGTCCCAAGCTAGACAAAGATATTCTCCCGAGAATTGAGAGAATTTACCTTCAGTGTTTTTGATAGCTGATACTTTGATTAGAGGATAAAACCTTGTACAGAATATTTTCTCCAACTTGTTCCAGCTATTAGTAGTGCTTGCCGAGAGAGAGATAAACCACGATCGTGCTACATCACGTAGCGTGAATGGAAAGAGTCTCAGCTTCACCAGATCCTTAGGTCCGATATTGAAATCCAATGCAGTAATAAATTCCTCGAAATTCCTTAGATGCAGGTTTGGGTCCTCGAGAACAGACCCCCCAAATTGAATAGTATCTTGCAGCTTGAGAATGATTGATGGCTTGATGCGAATACCACTGGCTGATATCGCTGGCTCAATTGTGTCAGCCTGATTATCATTGATTTTCAACCGAGAAAATTCACGTGACGCCTCTCCAACTGCTGTCCTAGCATAATCCATTGTTTCAGAATCAGAAGAAAAAGATGAATCCATTGCTTTCTTACGGGTTTGAGAACTCGTTAGTATAAACGTGATCCAAGTACCTGAAATAAAGAAAAGAAGAAAAGTGAGAAGAGAATAGAATCCTAGTCAGTGAATTTTAATGCACACTGATGACAAGTACATAAACTAATTAATTAACACCGAGTCCCCGGCAGCGGCGCCAAAAACTTGTTCGCAAAAATCTACACGCAAGCGCACGTGATCACAAGTAATATATTAAGTTCGTTCCCACAGAGACTGGTGAATTAAGAATACGCACCTATGCAACAATGTATGATCAATTTTCACTGCCAAGACAATTAACAAGGATGGTTTTCTTTTATACTAATAACTAAATTTACTAATCAAAATCAGAATAGGAAAACACATGGGATTCTAACTTCATTATCGAATTCATCTAGAATTGAAATTACTGATTAACATGCGACTGTTGATCCTAATCAGACAACACGAAAGTAATACATGCCAACTCTCGTTGCACACATATCATACCAATCAAAATCCACAATTAAGACAGAAATCTCATGGACACCAACAAAGCTTAGACCCTATATCTCTATAGCGGTAGTGTAAGCAGAGAGGTTTAATAGCAAGTCGTCTATCGTGATTACACAGGGTGATAAAAATAGCTCAAGTCTATCACAAATTATGTTTCATTCACATAATCCTATGTTTACATGGCAAAGTTCTAAATTCAATCATCCACTCTCGCTTCAGAAAGAATTAACAAACAACTTAGAAGTTAGCTACGCTCCTAAGAAGAATAAGCACGGCTCATGCAAAGAAATCAACGTACGTCACAAGATCAAGTAATTATATTCGTTACTAGATTACATCGATAAATCCATTAGAATCCCATGAAGGCGGTTAGTTCCTAATCGAACTAATCGACATCATGGGTTCTAATGAAAACATGATAAATAAAAGACAAGAATTGAATGGAATAAAAATGCTTGAATTAATAATAATAAGGATCACACGTTACAGATTTGATGTTCACGATCTCGCTCGAAACTGTCACTTCCTCGCAAAGAACGATCCAATACAACTGATAATGTGCTTCGATAAAAATTAAACTATATTATTGTTCTCTACTAAAACTACTTCTATACGGCTAGGGTTTTACACACGAGAAAGTAAAATACATTGACCAAGTCAACCGGGCCTCGACCGCTGCGAAAATCCATCAGAAAAGCTGTAAAAATCGGCCCGGGGAAGTTCTGCTGGGCGCGGCCGCGCTAAACTAGCGCAGGCGCGCTAGTTGCAGCAGTCTGTAGCGCGGGCGCGCTAGAAGTTAGCGCGGGCGCGCTACTGTCTGTCATGGCAGCTTCGTTTCTTCGTTTCTCGCTCGTTCTCGCGTGCATGTCCTTCCTCGCTTCTAGTACCACTTCCGTAGGTGATCACGGTTGCATTTAGCACATGCAACAAGCCCTTTAAACCCCTAGATAGCTCTAGTGGACGAGTGTGTTCTCGTGAGGGTTTGTAGAAGATATACCCACAAAATCCCAAGTCGTGATGAATCCACAATTCTCTATTCTTGCAAATAATGCACCAAAACCAACCTAAAATGATAGAAAATCACTTCATCACCTCAACTCGTGACCTGCACAGAAAAACAATAAAAACATATCAAAAGACACTAAACACTTAAGTACAACCAACCAATTTAAGTGGAAATGAAGGCCTATAAGTGTGTATAAATACCACTTATCATAATACAGCAGAGCCTCTTGGACTGATACTTGGTTCAGATTTGACTGAACTTACTTCCTTAACAACAGCCTTATAAACCTTGGTTTTAGGCTTTGGAACATAAGTCTCCTTCCTGACACGAGGAGGACTAGCAGTCTTTGATCTAGCATGTTTATTGTTTGTGTGTTGTCTAGGAGATGTGTTTTCATTTTTAGCATGCAAATTTCTAAAATAAGGAGGCAGTATTGAAAGCACAAAGCATGCAGTCATCAACACCACAACATTTATGACATGCATCAAAAACAGGGACAACAGGAATATCAGTCACAGCAGTAGGAACATCAATGGATTCTATTCTAACATTGTTAACAGATTTAAAGTTCTCAGTAGAATGACATCTATTGTTCTTGTTCTTACTATTCACAAAATTATTGGGCTTGTTGAATTTAGTTCTCTCAGAGTTGACACCTAAACCAGCTTTAGGCAACCTAACATTGCCTTTCACTTTGATTGGTTTCAGTGATGTCAGGATCTCATCTCTCTTCTCATTACTCTCTTTCATTTTAAGGTCTTCCTGTTTGAGTTCATATCTGATGACAACAGGAGTTTCTAAAAGAGGTTCAGCTTCTGAGGTTTTAAACAAAGGTTTAGGGGAATCTTTCAAAACAAAAGGAATCCCTCTCTCCTCAGCACTCTTCTTAAAAGGAGTAATGTTACTAGCCTTACCTACGGATTTGTTATAGTCAAAACCTATTCCAACAGTTCTCTTGATCTCTTGTTTATCATTAAGTTCTTTGACTATAGTGGAGGCATCCTTAAAGGCTTTACATTTCACTTTCTCTTCATCTAGCTGAAGTCTTAACGCAATCTCACCTTTCTCTAGAACTTTGACTTTAGCACATTGTAATCCTAAATCCATAGTCAGTTGTTCTATTTTAGGTTTTAATACGTTCATCTCATTCATTTTATAAGCATGATTATCTAAGACTAGTGTATCAATTTTAAGATTGGCAGCTTTCAACTTTTTAATAGCATCATCTCTTTCGAGTCCTAATTGCATAAAAAGTTTAGGGCATGTAGGATCTACCTGAAAGCTTCCAGCAGGAGGAGGTGAAGATGATCCAGCATTAGCCATAAGAGCAACATTCCCTAGCTGCTCCTCTTCATCACTATCTGTATCATCCCAGCTTTTCCCTTCTGCCAGATAGGACTTGCTTTTGTAATTCTGATTTCCAGAAGTACCCTGATGCTTTCTCACAAGTGCATCATACTTCTGCTTCAGCTCATCGTAGGAATCTTTTCTTTTTCCTTGAACCTTGGGCTGTTTGCATTCAGTTGCAAAGTGTCCTGGTTCACCACAGTTGAAGCATTTGAACTTGCTTCTATCCACCATCCCAGTCTTGTATCCTCCTTTGCTCGTAGAAGATGAATAACCTCCTTTCTGAAACCTGTTCACAGTAGGTTTGTACTTGTAGGAGGGATTCTTCCTGAATCTCATGTTTCCAAACTTCTTGGCAAACAGAGATAGAGATTGATCTTCTAATTGTTCTAGCTCTTCCATTGTATAGAACTCTTCGTCACCACTGGAAGAGGCAGTCTGACCCATCTCAGGTACAACAAATTCCTGAGTGGTTTTAGAAGGAACAACAACATCCTTCTTCTCTTCCGGTACAGGTGACTCAACAACTAGAGCTCTCGAATGGTTCAGTGTTTTACCCCAGCCATATCTCTGTTTACTTTGAACTTGTTCAAGTTCATAAGTTTTCAACACTCCGTAGAGTCTCTCCAGAGATATCTCATTCAGATCTCTGCTTTCCCTGATGGCAGTGATTCTGTGTTCCAGATGTTCAGGAAGTTTTAAGAGGAATTTCATGTTGACCTCTTTCTTGTCGTAGTATTTCCCATTTAAATTTAGATTATTAATCAGATTGTTAAGTCTGATAAACACTTCTGAAATCCCTTCTCCGGGATTGGAACCAAACTGTTCATACTGAGCCATCAGTATCTCTTTCTTGTTTTCTCTAACTTCATCTGAGCCTTCATTGATGATCTCTAACGTATCCCAGATTTGCTTGGCGTTTGTACAATTAACAACAGCATTGTACGTTACTGGATCTAGAGATTCCACCAATATTAGTTGAAGAGCGTCATCTAAGTTCATCTGTTCACCCTCTTCATCTGTGTACTCATGAAGTTCTTTCGGAATGGTCTGATGAGGTATTAACACACCTTCTTCTTCGTGTGCTAATATGACTTTCACCGGAATAGAAACACCCTTGTTTAATATCCCGATATATTTTCTGTTGGCTGTCCGGAGGAATAATAACATGTGCCTCTTCCATAGGCCAAAGTGTTCCTTGCTGAACGGTGGGATTTTAATGCTACTGATCTTTTGTGTACTCATGTTTAAGGATTTGAAGTGAATAGTGTTTGGATGAGATTTGGATTTTTGAAAGAAAAATATTTTAAATCAAAATTAATTTTTGGAATAAAATTAATTCGAATAAAAAATAATTGGACGTTACAGAGTGTGTATAGGATCTGATACGGAAAATGGTCACTAAAAATCGTGGCGGAATAATCTGATTTGAATTAAACTTGTTAATCAGATTTTAATTAATTAATATAACAATGTTTTAAGTCGTTATATAATTAATAAGGTTTGTTTTAATGTCCACTAAAGTTCGTAGAATAAATTCGACAGGATGTATTCTAACTTAGTGATTAAAACAATCGAGTGATCAAAGCACAGAAAACTGTGGATATAACAATTGCAAGTTACAAACAACTTGAAAGCTTTTTACAATGCTTGAACAACTTAAAATGAAGAAAGTGAAGCCATATATATAGGCAAAGCACTTGGAACTAGGTATGACATTGAAAGGAATGACTTAGTAGCTTAGGAATGACATTACAAAGCAAAGCCATGCCAAAAGGAAGGAAGGAATGACATTTAAAAGGAATGTCATACTGCCACACACGGTATGACATTATTTCCTTGGCCTTCAAGGGTCCTTTGGCATGACTTAACTAGCCATAGTCATACACAACCATTCGGTATGACATATTAAGTCATAAGGGCTCAAACGGTATGACTTATTAAAGTCATACAAGCACAAGACATACATTAACCAAGAAAGTCATACTGATTGACACGGTATGACTTTCTTAAGTCATACAAGGGGAAGTCATGTGAGTGCACACGGTATGACTTTCCTAAGGAAACTCATACCGAATGATAAAACCATACAAAACACACCAGAATGACATTTCTAAGTCATGTTGACAATGCCATGATGAGTGACACGGTATGACATTATTGAATAATGTCATACCGACTGCTAAATGTATGTAAACACTTGATTTTAATTAAATAAATATTCAATAATCACTTAATTAATTATATTAATCATATAAATTCATAAATTAAATTAATCCGAAGGTGAATCAATTTAATAAATAAATTATACAACCAATTTAATTATTTTGAAGAGTGAAGTGATTAAAGAAATATTTAAATAATTCTTTTCTTTAAGCAGCAGGGACTCCAGACATGTTTAAACGCTGTAGATCTTCGTCTTGATTGAACGGCCACTTATAGTTGATGCAGAACATTTAATCAGAGTAGCTGACACACAAATGTACTGTCTGGTTCATCTGTATCTAGCTGAATTAAATATTCTTTATCAAATAAACATTTGAGACGTGGCTTGTTCGTCGATTCTTTGTCTTTGTAGTTCTTCTTCATTAGTAACAATAGTATGGAATCTTCTGAATAAATAAAGTATTAAAACTTTATACCTTCTGGACTTCTGGACGTGCTACAAAAGATTATTTGTACACTGAGGCTTGAACATATTAATGAACTTCTTCCAGTGGTGTGCAGCAGCATCCTGAAATTCTTCAGACATATAATTTCAATAAGTCACTTGACGTTCTTCGTACGGATTCCTTCAACAGTACTTGCTATTTACCTTGCTTTCTTATCAGAGTTGAGTTGGTACCTCTTTAATTACAAATAGGCTAAACATATGCCTTTCAATCAATCCCTATTTGTTTGTTAATATAACATGCAAATTATCGAGAGGATAACTCAACTAACTGATAAGACAAAGGATTAAACATGAATTGTAAATAGCAAAAAGTTTCTGGTATTTCATTAAACATTCACCAGAATTCAAAAGATTACATTAGATTACAAAAGGATGTTCTTACTGAACATATATTACAAATCCCTAATGAATCTAAAGATCAACTTCTCCTTCTTCGATATCAGAATTGTGAAGGATAGGAGTTGACGGTTCTTCCCTGGTTGGCACTTCAGATGTAGTGGATTCACCACGCTTCTTTCGTTCCTTTGTCAGAGCCAGTTGATGTAGTACTTCCAAATCCACAGGGTCTTCGCGGAAGTCTGATGGCTGAGATTTTGTAACATTTTTCATCCTTCGAAAGTACTGAGCAACATTCTTTCGAGTGCAGTAAGCAAGAATCACATCATCAGCATCAGACTTAGCTTTAGAAGCAAAGCCCTTGGTTCTTAAAAGAGTGGAGGCAAGAGCAAGTTGTTTAGCTGGATACTTTGGCAAGGCTTCTTCGTTGAGATAGACAGTGCTGAAGATCTCCTTGTGAACGAACTTAACACAGTAAGGATTCCTGACAACCTGAGGACTGTTGAATATAGCTTGTTCCAGCAGTTTGTCACGAAGGAGTTCATTCAGGTTGGAGCTTCGCCTAACCTTGTTTCGAAGCACCCAGAGCTCAGATACAGAGAATGATTTCAGAGATTCGACAGATAGTCTGAAAGAACCATTCCTCTGTGTATAGACAATTAGCTCCCATTGCTCTAGCAAATTGTTGACCCCCACAGTCACATAATTTAATTCCAAAGCAAAGGCATGCATAAAGACATCCTCGTCAGGGTTTACCTCTCTAAGATCATAGATCAGAGATAAGAACTTTTTGTCGTCGAAAGGCTCCCTTTGAGGTCCATTAAAGATTCTTCTTGCAATGTCCCAGCTTTTTCCTTCTTTCCTCCTTATATCAAGATTCTTCTGCTTGATTGCAGCATCATAGATTTTCTATTTCTCGATCTTGATTTGTTCTTCTGTGATCAACTTGTCCTCTAGAAGTTTTTGGAAATCACGAAGCTTACGCTTCCTAGCTTCATTTTCAGCTTTGAACTTCCGGACATTCTCCTCATGTTCTAGGTCAACAGGTTCTTCATCCTGAAACAAATAACCCTCATCAAATTTACCTTCTTCTTCTTCTGCTTGACGATAGGTAGCATCGAAGATGTCATCATCATCCATATCCTGTGGATAGTCATCATAACTATCAGAATTGAAAACATTGTCGGACTGATGTAACGGTTCTTTGCCTTTAGACTTATGAGTTTCTTTGTCAGGGGCAGATCCAGAAGTGGTATTATCTTTGTTGCTTTGATTTGAGCTATTGCCTCTATCATCTCTGTCACCTTTGTCTCTATTCTCCCCCTTAGTTGAGGGATCCTCTCCAGAGGGTTGATCATCAGATTTGTTGGAGTTTCTGAGGAGTTGATCTAACTTGCTGTCGATGGTCTCAAATTTGGACATGTAAAGTTCATGATTAGACCTCATTTCAACAGCCAAGTCATGGATCTCTTCTTTAAGCTCATCTCTGTAAGAACTGGATGGCCTCTCCTCAGCTTTCTGTTCCAGGGTCACCAATTGTGCACCCTTTAGCTTCTCATTCTCAGCAATCATTCTGGCAAGCTCAGCTCTTAGCTTTGCCATTTGTTCCTCAAACAGAGCAGGGTAAGTGTGTGTCAGAATCTTACGTGAAAATTACATGATACACAAACAAAAAATACAAAACATTAAAACAAGTATGAATATGTAAATGATGTAATATGAATCATAACTTTGTTCTCAAGTTACAAATCTCTATCTATAATGACTACTCTAACTTTGTACCAGTGACATTAAATACATAGAATGAAATTTTCAAATCTACTTCTATATATTAAAAGAGGATCAGGGACAAAAGAGCAAAAATAATCTCTATGAAATTACATGTATACCCTCAGTTCACACACAATTCCGACAATGCCATTGCCACTTCGTTTTCTCTTGATTTCGACAGTTTTTCCATGTATATGTTGGGCTCAATTATTCTCTCATTGGTTGCGCTTTTCCGATTTGTGTTTTGATTTATCAACTGTTTGTACAATAAAACTCATCAGTTACAAAAACATGTTTACTCATATTGTTAACCTAGATTTTGCATTTGTTCATCATATTTGTCATATATTTAGTCTATTAGTTTCTGGCTTTCTGCACACAATTTGCATATATACACACAATTTTGATTGTTAAGTTTATCAGTTTCTACAGTTGGTTTTACTAGTGTCTACTCTTTTTTTTTGTTCATATGTAAATTGAAGTGATAAAGTGATTGTGATTGAACGTGTTGAGTCAGTGAAACGAGTTGACACGGACATGAACAAGCTAACGGTGATCGGGAGCATGGATCCCTCAAAACTCCGAGACTTAACTGAGAAGAGAACTATAAAGAAAGTCGAGACCATTTCTCCCAAAATGGATAAGGACAAAAAAACAATGGTAATGGCGATGACAAGAAAAATTCCTGCGACAAGGAGGCCAAAACCGAAAAGAAATCAAAAGATGTAGGTGTTTATATGCACTATTGTATTGTTTTCTGTAATTTTTGGTTCAAGTTATATGAAATTTAAGGCTAAAATGGTAAAATGTTTATTTGCAACCTCTTATAACTACAGCATTGCTAAAGGTTGTAAATTAGTTTGAAGAGACTTATAAAAAGTGGAAGGACAATGACCAGGTTCTTCAAGTTGCAGGAAAGAGTAGGCCGGTTAATTGCAATATAAATGGGAACCTGTTTAGGCTAAGCTCCATGTGGGATAGATTTGCACAAGACAATTTGTTGTCTGTAGGTGATTTTTGTGTCTGAACTGATAAACACCTCTACTAAATTGCTACAGGTTGATATATTTTCAGCAGCAAAAGAAGCAAACAGTGGTACTGGCATTGGACATCACTTACGCCACTTAATTTAATCATGACACAATTTGCATCTCATTTTTTTTCTGGTTTCTGGTTTTCATATTAGTTTGGACGCTTTATTGCTCTATACGTTGTTGCCCGATGCATTCTCTGATATAGAAAATCTTATGTAAGAGACTGCCAAGGGTAAAAGAAGATAAGGAAGCTAAAGTGCCTGCATCAGTCGATGCTTTCACATCCAGATACCTTTACTTCAGAATCAAACTATACCCATCTTCCTTGTGTGGTGGAGCTTTGGTAAGCTTTTCAGTTGATATAAGCTAGCTTTTAGATCATCTAGTGATTGAAAGTCTCAAAACTTTATACCATGCCTTGACTATTGTCCTTGCAGAGTTTGTCGCAAAAGTTTGTGAAGAGAGTTATTACTAAAAACAGTTGCAATGTTACCCTTCGAATATCGGAAA
Organism: Daucus carota subsp. sativus; assembly: GCF_001625215.2. Taxonomy (NCBI): domain Eukaryota; kingdom Viridiplantae; phylum Streptophyta; class Magnoliopsida; order Apiales; family Apiaceae; genus Daucus; species Daucus carota. The sequence goes on from NC_030388.2 coordinate 8,122,198, forward strand.
TATCGGATGGAAGAGAGTGGTTGCTTAAGTGCAATGTTTACAACTGTATTTATCTTGTATGTCTTTATATGTGTGATGTTTTTTGGCTAATCTGGTAATGGAATTCATAGGATAAGACATAGTTACATATCTTACTTTATTATTTTATGTATAATACAGATATGTACATTTTGAATATGTTATATTGTGAATTATATATTGGTTGCAGCCTTGCAGGACTATGCCTGGATAAAAAACTGAATGATATTTCTGTTTATAGAACATGTGGACAGGTGTGATAGTTTTATAGTTAAGCTGTGTACTTGAAATTACTCAGCAAATTTGGTAAAAAAGATATAAAAAAAATTGTTGGGTTTTTTGTGCTGTTGAGGCTGAATAACCTGGTTTAAGTTTTAAGTTTCATAGCTAGATAGAACTGAATGACATCAAGCCAGGGGATCTACAATCTGCCATTGAGGAGGCATTTCTAGCAAGATAAGAATTTACTGAAATGCTAATTGTGAAACTTAATGAGGCAGACGGGAATTTAGATGATCTTATGGCAATATCTACAGGCATCAAAAAAGAGATAACAGGTTCAGTCCAAATAAAAAATACAACTCCCAAAAACAGGCAAGTAGCTTTTTGAAGAGCTCATTTCTTTGTAAATTGTCAATTTCATTACCATTGGCATAATGGTGAAAACTAGCATCGCTTTTAGATATCTGTAGTAAGATATAAGTGAATTATCATGTGCAGAAAGTTATGGAATTTATTGTTGAGTTTCAGACTTTGTTTGAATTTTTTTTGTCAACCTTGCAGGTGGAATTAGCTTTAGGAAACAAATCATTCTTCAGAGAACATGGTCTCCCTTTTAACATCCATTTCTTATAAGCACGTTTTCTTCGTGCAAGAAGCTTTTCATAAAAAACACAAGGCATTGTGAACGCGGTGCCTTGAATAACTCTTGTAGCATTTCGTCAAAATTAGCTGACTTTAATAATGGAGGAAGCTTGTTATGTAATACATGTGCTCGGGTTTGTTTTCTTTCTTTGTTAACATAATCCACAATATCATTATAAATGTGTGTATATATGTTTATCACTGCATTATATAAAAGTCTTGTTGTTGTTGCTTATTACAGTCAACAAAACCCAACCAATATTGTGGCATATGCAAAAAGACATGGAATCTCTTACATAAGAGGACTTGGGTGAGATGCCAAAAATCTTGTTTTGTTTTATGATCAATATGCATTTGGTTAAGTTTCTAACATATTCTATTTCTTCGGAATCTGGGAACCTCCAGTTGTTATTGTCCTTGATGCAAGGCGGATTTTAATTTTGAGTTATCAGACAAGGATAATTTTCAAGCAAAAACAAAGTAATCCTTGGCTGTCAGTTATTTCATTTGAGAACTTTTAATATCCTACCATGTAGTCATCTTGATTTAATTCAAATGTTATCTGCTTGAAAATGATACTATAGTTCAACTATATCTTTGAACCCCATGTGTTTCCTAAGTCTTCATGCATGTCCTTTCTCCTTATACCCTTTCATTGTAGGGTTGCAAAAATAAAACCTATTGAAGAAGTAAACCATGGCCTTATGCTCCTTCTGATTCGATGCATCAACTTTATTGAACCCAAAACCAGATACATTTGATTTTATTCCGCCACCTAACAAAGCAAATATGTAGAGTGCCAGCTGGTAAATCATTTCTAGATGGCTACGATTTGCCATAATGTAGGTATTTCTTCTTGAATCATCACAAGGAGGGGGTTTTAAGCAGCGATGCTCGTGGAATCAATAGTGTAAGTCCCTCGTGGACAAGGCGAATTGAGAAGTTAAGTCCTTTTACTAATTACTAACGTGCCTCGCTGCATATATATGAGGAGACTGAGTTAGCATGTAAAAATGCAGGGAGGTCTATACAATGGCAATTATCAGCTAAGCCCTATTCTAATTCAAGGAGTTTGTGATGCGCCAGTCAGACTTATTTCAAGGAAAGGTAACAACTTGTTATTGTACTTGCTAGGTTTGGTTGTTGAAGTAATTTTTACGTTTTTGTGGATTAATTAAACTTATATTGATATCACAAATATATGACATGGCAATAGTGTGTGGTTTTGGATTAACCCCCCCCCCCCCCCCCCCAATATTTCAAAGAAATTGTAAAGAACAATAATATTACTTTTGCTGCAAATTATTGCAGAACCAGATTAATAGCCAGAATATAATTAAGAAAGAAACTAATTACTTCCAGCATGTTGGAAACATGTATGGGCCTTAAACTAAAACTTTGATAATATTAAGATGCAAACACACAACTTCTATATTAATGTAACACGCAGCTACAATACTTATAATTTTGCTCCACGCCAGGCTTCAACCTTACTTTTCTCTTAAGAGCTTCAGCTCATATAATTCCTCTCTACAACTGCTGTTGTAGTTTTTCTCACTGTGTACTACAAAACTAATTCAGCAACACTATATATAGGCTATAAATTAGATACATGCATAAGTGCTTACATATGCCTGCAATTAATATCAGCCTACCAAGGGAGACTTGACCAGCAGTAGATTCATATTTGGTTTCCACAGCCCACCTTATTTTAGGGTACTCATTTAAGAGTATTCAGAAGACCATCTGGTGTTTGTTTATACGTTTAATCTTAGTCTTAAATCTAGCTTAAAAATAACTTCCAGCCAGCAACCCATTTTAATTTCTTCACTGCAATCTAAACCGTGTATAGCTACAGTACTGCCACCTTTCTGCATACCAGATTCTCTGCAACTTTGTTTCTTGATATTTACCTCCAGCCCACCATATTTTCAGGATTCATTTATTCAACCTACTCATTAAGCACCAGGAGAGTTTGTAAATTCCAACACTCCCCCTCAAACTCGACTTTGTGTACCCAGCTTCTTTTTGCATTTTGTGAAATATATGCTACCTTGCAAGCTTCATGATAATATTTTTCTGGCCATATAAAAACTTAATCAAACTTGTGTTATTTGTTAATATTTTGTGTTAATATTTTTCTGGCCATATGAAATGCGAACTGAATTCAAGAAAAATGTCAACCCCTGAATGAGTGCTACTTGCCTATTAAGGATAGTATGACTAAATTCTTTTTGAGACAAATCGAATCTCACAGATGAGATTTTTGTACACGAGCAATTTGGATTTTGTGTTTCATATAATCTTTTCGATAAAATTTTAATTGCTTTGCAAAAAAGATGAGAGAACTAGTATGAGATAAAATTTATCTTATTTAATTTTTAATTTAATTTCAACAGACCATACTTTTAGCTTATTTTTTTAGGCAAACTATAAACATGTCGTTTTGAAATTTGTTACAAATTTTTTATTATTCTAAAATAAAATAAAATGATTAAAGAAGATAATTAGAATATCACAATTTAAGAAAAAGTACTAAAATATAAAGATTATATAGACAAGATAGGCATTGGAATGTAATATTCTTATTGACTTTTTGTATTTTCGACATGGCCATCCTTTATATTCTATTGGAGCAAAGCAACCTGAACCTTTGAGTTGTAGTCTTGGTTGTTTTGACAGGCTCAAGCGACACGTTTTCTTTCATTTCCCAGAAGCTGGTGAGCTTCTGTGGAAATATGTCTCGTTTATGTGTGTGGTTTTGTGTGAAAATTTCTGTTTTAGGAAATATCTATGTTGTTAGGATTACATGCATGGAGTACATGTATTAGAGGTTCTGTTGTATGTTTTGTTCTTTGCGAAATGGGTTTGTTTCGAAATTATTTTATTGATTTTTCAAATGATTATTGCTGATTTTAATCAATATGGCATTGATATGGAATAATTCATTGTACTACTTATGTATTGAATGATTAGCAAGTATGACAGCCCACTCTTTAGGTAAAATATATGATCATTATTTTTCTACTTGACCTAACTGGGCTTTTGTAAATAAGGTGAGACATTGTTAGTGTCGACAAGGGTTTGTCAAATATAGTGGTGTAGAAATGCAATATACTAAAACTGTTTCTGCAGCACACTGAGTGATATTTGTTTACACACTTTGGTATGGTTTTCATACTAAAAAAATGGTGATAATTTATTCAAAGTATATATGCTCTATTTTGTTTATCATTAGGTATACTTTTACATGTATGTGTTTGGTCTGACTGGTTGGGATCTTGAACATGCCTAGACTAAACTCGCACCTTATCAAGTCAGATTTTATAAAAGGTTTGTATTTGTAAAGTAACTAAAATAATTTCTGCACAAACTTTTCTAATATTCCCTTTTGGGCAATCCTCTCTTTATCTCTAAAAGGTCATCTATTCGCTCAACTTTTCAGATTAATATCCTCATGTCAGAATTAAGTTCTATAAGCCTGGTGGGTGAAGATTAATGTGGATGCTGCTGTCTTTACAGAAACTGGGTACACTGGTATATATGGGCAGTGTTATACGAGACGAGTATGGAAGATTTATAAGAGCAAGAAATCAGAGGTTTGCAGTAGCCACCAGCCACGAGAGGCGGAAGCCATAGCATTGAAGGAAGCTCTCTCCTCGGTGAAAGATCTTGGGTACATGAGATGTGTTTTCGAGACCGATGCCAAAACGCTTGCAGATAGATGTAAGGATATTCAGGGGGCGTACTTATTTTCATTCGATTGTGTCACGTTGTGTTGAGATGTTTAAGCACTACGAGGAAGTGCTAGTTGAATTTGTTCATAGCTAGGTCTGCGACTCATGTGGCTCATAGACTTGCAAAGGCTACTCATTCTATGTCAGGCATCTATGAGTAATGCTCCGGATTTTATTATTCTATTTCAGGCATCTATGAGCTAGGCCTGTGTTTTAGTACTCTATTTCTGCTTTTCATTTTTTGAAACCACACAGCTATTTTATTTTATTATATGTAAGAATTTAGGCCTATGATCGAACATATTTAATTGATAGAATAATGTAATTAATATATTTTACAAATCAATTATAATTATTTTTAAAAAATGGTGATGACTAATAGAGTACCATATGAATCGTGTTTATCAACTCTTTGTACCCTAAAACACTAACGGCTCTTTCATCTATATATCAAGAACATCAAATATGAACAAGCCACTAACTTAGATATTAATCTATTATATAGTTTCTAAAACAATGGAGTCGAGAACTACAAAAAAGAAGATATGCAACAGAATTAAGGAGAACATGGTTGAGGAAACTCATGCATTACTGATGGAAATCTGCAAAGTTTGTTAATGAAATTCAAGCAACAAACGAAGATTTCATAGAGTACTTCAAAAGCATGGGTGACAGACATTCGGAACTGATTTCCCATGCAATTGGCATTAATGAACAATACCGGTGACTTTCAGTATATTTTTAACAATCAATTATGTATTACAAAATTATGATACATATTTTCAATCTTGGCAATTCATAGGGCTATTGTTAATCTACTGAAGGGGGACAAAAAGGCAAAGGGCGGGAGAGACCACGGAGGTGCGCGCATGAAAACCTACCAATTTCGTATGAAAAAAACTAAGTGATCTCAAGGAACATGGAGATGAAATGCAGAATCAGAAGGCCGAGTTGCGTGAGCAGTTTAATAAATTCAAGGAAAATGTCAACCCCTGAATGGCTGCTACTTGCCAGTTAAGATATACAGTATGTCTAAATGTTTTTTAAAACAAATTGAATCTCGCACAGATGAGATTTTTTTACACGTACATTTTGAATTTTGTGTTTCTACTTGACCTAATCAGGCTTTTTTATATAAGGTGAGATAGTGTTAGTGTTGACAAATGTTTGTGAAATTTCAAAAATATATAGCGGTATAGCAATGCAATGTTCTAAAACTCTTTCTGCCGTACACTGAATGAAATTGTTTGCACACTTTGGTATTGTTTTCATATACTAAAACAACAGTGGTAATTATTTATACAAAGTATGATAAAGTAATTATATTTTGTTTATCATCCTAATCGGGTATACTGTTATGTGAATGTGTTTGGTCTGACTGGTTGGGTTCGTGAACATCCCTAGACTAAACTGGCACCTAATTAAGTCACATTTTATATAAGGTTTGTTGTTCTAAAGTGACTGAAATAATTTTCTGTACTGTTCTAGAATTCTCTTTCCGGCTATTAAATCCTCTCTTTACTCTAAAAGGTCATCTATTGGCTCAAATTTTAATCGCCTTAAGCCGTAAAACTATCTTTAAATTTTTTTGAAGGGCTGGTGCAAAGCCACCTGAAGCTTTATCTAGTAGTCTTCTTTGTTTTGACAGGGTCAAATCACTCAATTTCTTTGATCTCCCAGAAGCTAGTGAGTTGCTTCACAGCCTTCGATTTTATTTATATGTATTATGCATATATCTTGTGTTTAATGCTTTCATTTCTTTTATTTGTAATGTCTCCATGGATATATGCGCGCCGCTGGTTATGAGTTTTTAGCATGAAGGTTGGTATTTTTTCATATGGTGTGCATGCATGTTTCTTTGATATTAGAGTTTATGGAAAGATGCCAAAATTTTTGTTTTAGGGAATATTTATGTTGTTAGGATTATATGAAGTATATATATTCAAGGTTTTTTTTTTGTTTTGTTCGTGATTTGCTTGTATCTTTGTAAAATGGGTCATTTCGCATTTGTTTATTACATTTTCACTTAAGTATTGTGAATTTTAATCAAAATATATTGACGAATGATTAACAAGCATGAAACCCACTCCTTAGTCCTTAGATAAAACGTATGATAATTAATTAATTATAGTTCTACTTTACCTTTGACATTGTTACTGCCGATATGTATAGGGCTAGCGAATTGAATTCAATATACCCTTATTCACACTAAAATAACATTGGAACTAACTGTCATTGTATGCAAATATCACCACCAAGGAAAAGTATTAGAAAACAACAATTAGGTAGATAATAATGTCATAATGAACATATATTTTATTAACGGTGCAAAGAAAAAGAAAATTTATGGAGGAATTATTACTGAGTTATTAATTCTTTGATATTAAATTCAAAATTAAACTCAATGTACCCTTGTTCGCACTAAAATAAAACGCTCAAACTAACTATCACAGTGAGCATATAAGCGTCACACTGAGCAAGTATCACCACGGACCAATAGTATTAGCTAAATATCCTTTTTTTTCTTTGCTAACGTTAAGTAAAATCTGTTTTCATTATTACATTCTTATCTACTCAATTGTTGTTTGCTAAAACCTTTGGTTGATGGTGATACTTGCTCATTGTGACACTTGTCTACTCACTATAATAGTTATATAGTTTGAGTGCTTTATTTAAGTGTGATTAATGATACATTAAATTCAATTTCCTCATAGTTATCTGTATGATTATTTATTGACTCTTATCTATTCATTTATCATAGCGTGAAAATTGTGTGGATCACCTAGATCTCTGTCCGTCAAAGTCATTAAATTGCCGGGCGGAACATCTGACATAAAGCTAAAAGGCTAATTATACAAGAACATCTCAATTTGGAGGCAGTGGTGCAATCACATCAAAATACTGAGTGATACTTTCTTTTCTCCACTGCTATGGGTGATTCTGAAGAGATGAATGGTAATCTTGGATTCCTTCGAGCCCCATGAGGGAAGGAGGGATGGTACTAGAATCTGAACATGAAGAAACCGGAGATAGTGATTCTAGCGATGAAGTAATAGATTTCAATGAACTACAGAATAGGAAGTGGGCAGATCGAATTCTCCTGCAATGGCTTAAAGCGCTTGAAGGCAAGGAGGTGTTTGATAGTGCTAAGAAGGGCCAGTACCAGAAGCAAGCACGAAGAAAGAAAATATCTCGGGCAAAAGAGGGTTTCCTAATAACATGCTGAAAATGATGAAAATATGTAACGCTGAGAGTTTTGTGTATGGTATTATCTCCAGGAATAGAAAACCCGTCATTGGAGCATCTGAAAATCTTAGTGGATGATGGAAGAATAAAGTTAGGTTTGACAGGTATGGACCTGCAGCCATTGCGAAATACCAAGTCTACAATTCAATTCAGGACAAAGGAGATGAAAACTCAACTCCCCTCACCCACCCTTTGCTGGAGCTTCAGGAGAGTACTCTTGGCTGCTCTGATTCATCAATGTGATCCATCACAATGGCGTTTTTCGTCCGAGAAGGCATTGCCCCACCATGGTGGCCTACCGGGAATGAGGAATGGTGGCCTCAATTATGCATTCCTAAAGACCAAGGAATCCTTCCATACTAGAAGCCTCATGATCTCAAGAAATCTTGGAAGGTTAGGGTCTTAATGCTGTGATCAAGCACATGTCTCCTAACATTTCCAAGATCCATAGACTTGTGTGGCAATTCAAAATGCTTGCCGGATAAGATGACAGGCAAGGAGAGTGCTACTTGGCTGCCAATTATTAATTAAGAGAATTCTTTATCACAAAAGCTTTACCCTGATTTTGAGCCACTCAAAACCTGTGATTGCTTACCATGAGTCCTATCTCTTATGTGAGATCAAATAAAAATTATGTCAAAAAAAAAATGTTTTGTCCAATTAAAATATTAAAATATTAACATTTATTTTTCAAAAATTATTATCTAATCAAAATCAAAATTAAATCCAAACTTTAACTAAAAGGCCCGTATTTGTAACAATCCACGACAAGATTTTTTTTTCCTAACAACGTTCATTTCGAATTTTGTTTTTCATAAAAATTTCTACGAAAAATTTTATTTGATTTATTATTATAAAAGACGAGAAAGCTAGTATAATAAAAGTTATTTATATTTTATTTTAGCTGAATTTTAACTTAATATCAACATGCCATAATATTAATCTTCTTATCATCATAATGCAATATACCACAGTATTTGAATAAGTGAAGTTTAAGAGATGTAAACAATAATATCATCTTGTTCATGTTAAAAGTAAACAATATATAATTTAGATAAAATATATTTTGACTAAAATGTTTAAAAAAATTTTTTAGAGAAAATTCGAATCTCATATACATGATAATTTTGTACACGTGCAAATTTGAATTTTGTGTTTCATATAATTTTTTTGATAAAATCGTAATTGCTTTACACAAAAGACGAGAGAACCGATATAAGATATAATTATCTGTTGCTCAAAAAAAAAAGATTTTGCTAAAAAAAAAGATATAATTATCTTATATAATCTTTAACTTAATTTTAACATAACATAGTATAATTCTATTAACTTATTTTTAAGATGAATTATAAGCACATCTTTTTGAATTTTGTTAAATATTAATATATTTTTGTGTTAGGCCGAATAAACTCACTATATATGATAATATAGTGAACACAATCCAAGACAAACACAAGTATAAGAGAATAACTCAATAAACTCTTATTCACAAATCACAGTAGCTTACAAATAATCTCTTAGTGATTTATATCTTATCACTAAGAGCTGCTAGGTTACACGAATGATATTCAATTGATAACTCGTCTAGAGTAAACCCTAAGCTGTGTTTATATACACAGTTACATGATATCTACTGATTGATTTATAATTATCTGCTTCCTAAAATAATCTAATCAGTAGCTATCCTTCTGCTGTCCTGATCTGCACAATCTCTCTTGATATTTATCTTCCTTATTTAGTCAGATATGCTCCTGAAAATCAGCCGCCTGCAAACTCTGATCATTGCTTAAACTCTGATCCAGCTGTCAGTCGTTAAACTCTGATTTCCAGCTAAACTCTGATATTTGCTTCTGCACACTAAACAAGTTAGATACCTGTGACATCATCAAATATGTAACAATCTCCCCCAACTTGTGCATTAGACAAAATGAACAAGTTATATATATTTACTGATGATGTCAAAAACAATCAAGGACAAATGCATGAAGTAACTAATCTGCATAAATAAATCAAAACTTACAGAGTAGACAGAACTAATTACAACTTACAGAACATAGAAGAACTAATTAGCCAATCAGTCTATATCCATAGCTCTCCTTAACAAACTGAGTAATCAGATCTTCTTCAATTTGTCTCAGAGTTTGTATCATTTGAGCTTTGACAGTCTTTAACTCTTCATCTTTATCTCCTGTCTGGTATATAGCTGATCTCAAGGCATTAGCCTTGCTTCTCTTCATGGCTTCTCCCAACTGAATTGCTCCTGGTCTTTCAGCTTCATTATTGTAACCCAGAATTCTGGTTCCAGCAATAGTCTCCATAACAGAGCTATTTTTCTCCATTTCAATCTCTGAACCATCTTCTAAGGTTATCTTAGGCACATATTCAGCATCAGAACTTATCCCATAGAATCTTCTTTTCTCTTGGATAGTTCTCTTCATTCTGTCAGACCATCTCCTGGATGCTTCATTCTTTATCTCAAGCATATAGTGAATATGCTCAAGTTCCCTCAGAGATTTTATCAGTAGATCAGCTTCAGAAATTCTGTAAACTCTGCCAGATTCCAAAAATATGACAATTTTCTCCTTGTCTTCTGGTCCATCATGAGTGTCTATCAGAATTTGTGCTGATTCTATTCTGTCAAGGTCTTTCTGTGTCACAACTTCTCCAGCCTTTTTAGTAAGAGGATATGGATCCCTGAAGATAGTTGCTGCACTTGTCTGTATTTTCTCCTTTCTGTGACCTAGACCTGTAGTGTCTCTTGCCTCTTTCCCTCTTGTTCCTTTTGCTCTGATCTGAGTAAATAAAGAGCTTTCCTTGTACTGACCTGTACCAAGGCTTCCAAATAAACTCTTCTTCTTAGGTTCAGCTGTGTCAACTTGAGCCTTGTCAGAGGTTGACTTGATCCAGGTAGCTTTGTCTTCAACTGGCTTCAGCTTTTCTTTCTTCACATCTTTAGCTTGAGCAATGTCAGAGGCTAAACTCTGATCAGTAGACTCAGGAATGATTGCAAGAGTTTGTTTAACCTCTGATTCAGCCTTCCTTTTAGATGGAGCACCATCTATAATCTTTTTCCCTTTCTCACTGGAATCAGAGTCAGACTTCTTCTGATAAACTCTGGGCCTATTGATATCAGCATAATTAACTTCACTGATCACAATTCCTTTTCTTCTTGAAGAAGTTGATTTCTTTGAAGAGGAATCAGTGACCAGTTTCTTTTCATCAGAGTTTGCTTTCTTCTCATCAGACTTTGATTTGCTGATCTTTTTCTTTTCAGCAGCCAACCTTTCTTCTTCTTTTCTAACATCTTCAATTGACACCCCTGGATTTTCTTCTTCAAGCAAATTCTTTGCAACAGCTTCATCAAAATCTAGTTGTGTAGGAGCTTTGTAGAAAAGGGTTGTTTCTTCTCCCTGAATCTTCACAGTATGTCTTAAAATCTTGGATTCAGGATTACCAAGCTCAATTAGTTGCTCAGAGAGAGCTCTTGATTTATTGTCAGCTGGTATCAGAAGTTGAGACTCTGTAGTCTGAGTTTGTTGGGAACTGCTTCCAGCCTTATCACTCCTATTTTCCTTAGATTTACTCTGAGAGTATAAGATTATTTCAGAGTTTAAATTTCCAGACTCCTTCTTATCTTCATCCTCTTCCTCATCATCTGGTTGTCTCTGTTGCTGATCAACCTTGCATTTGTCTTTCAGTACTTTCTCCCCCTTTTTGACATCATTGGGGTTGAGAAATTTTACCAGTTGAGCAACAGAGGAGCTCAACTCAGCCAGAGTTTGCTGCATTGATCTCTGAGTGGATTCAATTGAGGAAAGTCTGGCTTTCACAGAGGAAGTTGGAGCTCTGTGCATCCTCTTGGAGTAACTTAGAGTACAAACCCTGTTCTCTGTAGGTTTGGAAGGAGGAATGTCACAGGCAGGAGCTGGTGATGCAGGTTTAACAGGTGAGGGATCTCTGACTGGAGAAACTTCCCTGACTGAAATGCTTTCTCTGATCTGAGAAGAGATTTCAGCTGCAAGAATAGCTGAGTCAATAGGAGGAACAGAAGTGACCTCTGTAGTATCTGCATCATCATCATCATCAACTGCAATACTGAGTGTTTGTGAACACAGAGGAGCTGTAGCTTCCTCAGAATTTGCAGCATATAACATCTCCTGATCAGGAGCTGCAACCAAGTCTTCAACAGGGGTCAGAATTTCCTGATCAATGTCTGGAGTAGTTACAATTGCTTCTGGAGTTGTGACATGTGCTTCTGAAGTAGACACATGTTCTTCTGGTGTATTTTCTGAAGGAGGTATAGCAACTGCTGTGGAGTGTGGAAAAGGATCCTCTGACTGAGAAATATGTTCTGACATTGGAATGTCAGCTTCTTGAATTGGCAGAGGTACTGCAGATAGAGGTTCCACCATCAGAGGATCAGAGACTGTGACCATCTCAAGAGGATTGACTATGGATTCCTGAGGAGGGTCCACAGTAAGATCAGTGATTGTGGAGGTGGGCTTAATCTTCTTCCTGGGCCTTGAGATAAGAGGAACTGGTTCTGGCTCAGGGTCAGAGTCAGAGTCTGATAATCTCTGCAGAAATCTTCTCTTCCTAGGTGGAGGAGATGGCTGTTTGGATGGAGATTTAGAAGACCTCAGTACCCTTGTTGGTGAAGATATTACAACTAGCCCTTTTTGGGAAGGACCAGAGGTTGTGTTTAGATCAGATTTTACAACTGGCCCTTTTTGGGAAGGACCAGAGGTTGGTATTTCTTGTGTCTGGTGGGTGGAGGATGGTAAATTCTCATCAGAGAATGAGGAACCATATTTATCTGGCATTGCCAGCTTCAGTTTATCCTGTACAGTTACAGGTATAGCAAAAACAGGTAGTTGGGGTTTCTTACTATCCTTCTTTATTAAATCAGTGAAAGCTCGTTTTGTGATTTTGAAGGGTAGTTCAGTGTCAGTTTCAGGAATAGGGACCAGAGGAAAACAGTATGAGAAAATAAGCTGACAGAATCTAGCAAAGTAGACAGTATTTTCATCTTCTAATTTCCTATCACCAATAAATCTCAAAATAGATGGTGCTATATCAAAATTGAGATTATGTATAAGAGCATACCCAATCTGCTGACTAAAGAGAGGAACAGCATCAAAATTGCTGCATTTATTCCCAAAAGCTCTTGTTATGCAGTCATAGTAGAAACTCCATTCTTTGCAGAGACAAGGGCGCTTGAGTTCCCCCATCTTATCAGTGTTACCGGAGTATCCAAAGAATTGCATCATATCCTTCAGAGTTTGTGTTGAGACAGAGCTATGATACTTGGAATGCTCTGCAAGGTGAAGAGCCTTTCGAACCGTTTCAGGAGTTACAAGATACTCCTGACCCTCATAGGAACATGTCAAAGATGGTGATCCGTGTTCACCACCATCATTGTATCTTGCTGAACGCCAGAGAGTTAAAACTTGTGCCGGAGAAATAACTTCTGGTTGTGTGAGTGCATACATGAACTCACTGTGAGCAAGATAGTCTTGAATGAGATGAAACTCGTTTGGAGCTTCAGCATTTGACAGGATTGCAGCATAGTTGTTGGTGACGAACTTTGCACCAGCATATTCAAAGGCTTTGGTCGACATTTTCTGAAAAAAAATCAAGAAATCGTGAAGTGTAGATGAGATGTTTGATGAAATGCGCACAAGAGATTTTGAAAAGATTATCAGAGAGAGAGAGAGAGATAAATCGTGTGAAATAAAAAGAAAATAATCGATCTCTGAGTATATATATGTATGTACGCATGTGGGTGAGAGTGTAAAGCCGTAGTGGGGCACGTGGCAAGCTCTGAACGGTAAAAAAAATGGTAGTGGAGAAGTAATAATGAGTAGCGTGTGAATCTGTATAACTTTGTACCATTTACCAATAAAACACAATTAATTACCGTGTTTTTCTCCACTCAGGAATTCAAATGGTTTTTCTACCGTTTGATAATCAAATCTAATATTATCTTGACCAAAGAATTATTTATTTTAACTCAGACTTCGATCAGAAGCTGACCATTGACCAGAGTTTAAATAAATGACTTATAATATGACAAATCAAAGAGTGATCATAGAATCTTGTAATGATGAGAGATAAATATTCAAGGTCTAAATGACACTTGCTCCTCAGAGTTTGCAAATATTTATTTAACTCCAGTCAAAAATTACTCGAAGTCAAAAAAATTGTTAATCACAGAAGTGGAGTGAGGTGTGTGTTAACATGAATTCTCTAATGTCACAGAGATTGTCAAATTTCTTAAATAATATTAGAAAGAATCAGATAATTAGAAAATGTTTTAAACACCTCATGAGCCGAGTTCTCATAATATGGATCAGAGTATACCATTTCTTCTCTTTTGAATCGCACCTGTCTTTTGGAAGGGAACTCCTCATGGTAAGTGAGTCATAACCTTTGTCAGACTTTTGTTTTCTCAGAGTATTTCTCCAGTAATCAGAGAATGTGAAAAGTCCCCAAAAAATTGTTTTAATTTTTGATGCATTTGCTTAATACCAGCAGTGCACTTGGATCTTTCCTTTCACAAATTTTCTAAGATCTCAAAGGAGTACCTGAGATTGTTTTCTTTTGGTTTCTTTTTCTGAGAAGAGATATCTCGAGGATCCATAACTGAAACTAATTAACTCTTAGCTCATAAGGGGAGTAAAACAAGTTCTCTACTGAGTACATGTCTAATATTTAAGAAGTAAGACAGTCTAAGTAACAAATTAAGTCATGTGTTGTGTGTCAAGGGTTTCCACAGCTGTAATGTCACAAAAATCAGACTTTAGAGATGTTTATGACTTAATTCAGGTATTTGCAACATATTCTTCACAGGAGTATCTTTCATCATGAAAAATTCAAGTCATCAGAGTTTGTCGGGTCAGAGTTTAAATATCAGAGTTTATCAAATCAGAGTATAATCATCAGAGTCTAGATCAGAGAATAACAGATGCAGTTGTAGATCAGTTTTATAACAACAAATACTAACAGATATAGTATCATGCAATGTATCAGAGTTTAGAGAGGACCAGAGATCATCCCTAATTCGTTTACAAGCCTTGTAAATGTTGCTTCAGCCAGAGGTTTGGTGAAGATATCTGCCAACTGCTGATCTGTTGGAACAAAGTGAAGCTCTACTGTTCCTTCCATCACATGTTCTCTGATAAAATGATACCTTATGCTGATATGATTGGTCATGGAGTGCTGTACTGGATTTCCTGTCATAGCAAATAGCAATAGCACTTTGGTTATCACAATAAATAGGAATTTGAGTCAGAGTTAACCCATAATCCAGTAGTTGATTCTTCATCCATAAAATCTGAGCACAGCAGCTTCCTGCAGCAATATACTCTGCTTCTGCAGTGGATGTGGAGATAGATTTTTGTTTCTTACTGAACCAAGAAACTAATCTTCCTCCTAGAAATTGACAGCTCCCACTTGTACTTTTTCTGTCTATTTTGCATCCTGCAAAATCTGCATCAGAGTAACCAATCAGTGTAAAGTCTGATTCTCTGGGATACCAGAGTCCCATCTCAACTGTTCCTTTGAGATATTTGAAGATCCTTTTGACTGCTACAAGGTGTGGCTCTCTTGGATCTGCTTGAAATCTTGCACAGAGACAGGTTGCAAACATGATATCAGGTCTACTAGCAGTCAGATATAGAAGTGAGCCTATCATACCTCTATAGTTAGTAATTTCTACTGGTGAACCAGTATCTTTATCTAACTTAGTGGCAGTTGCCATTGGAGTGGTAGCAGCTGAGCTATCCTGCATGCCAAATTTCTTTAGCAGGTTCCTGGTATATTTAGACTGATTAATGAAAATACCCTCATCAGTCTGTTTGACTTGAAGTCCCAAAAAATAGCTCATTTCTCCCATCATGCTCATCTGATATCTGGACTGCATAAGCTTTGAGAATCTCTCACAGAGTTTAGAATTAGTAGTCCCAAAAATGATATCATCTACATAGACTTGAACTAATAGCAGATCATTACCATGGTTGAGATAAAATAGAGTTTTATCAATTGTACCTCTGTTGAAACCACTGTCCAAAAGAAATTGAGCCAGAGTTTCATACCATGCTCTTGGTGCTTGCTTTAGTCCATACAGTGCTTTATCCAATCTGTAGACATGATCTGGAAATTTTGTGTCCACAAATCCTGGAGGTTGTTCAACATATACTTCTTCCTCCAGCTCCCCATTGAGAAAAGCACTCTTTACATCCATCTGAAACACTTTGAATTTCTTGTGTGCTGCATAAGCCAAGAAAATTCTGATTGCTTCCAATCTGGCAACCGGGGCAAAGGTCTCATCATAGTCAATTCCTTCTTGTTGAGAATATCCCTTAGCTACCAGTCTGGCTTTATTTCTTGTAATTACACCATCACTGTCTGTTTTGTTCCTAAAAACCCACTTAGTACCAACTATTGATCTGTTCTTTGGTCTTGGTACAAGTGTCCAGACTTTATTTCTCTCAAATTCATTTAACTCCTCCTGCATTGCTGTTACCCAGTCTGCATCCTTTAAAGCTTCTTCCACTTTCTTTGGTTCTGTCTGAGATAAAAATGAATGGAATAAACACTCATTTGCTGTTGCAGTTCTGGTTTGTACTCCAGCATCTGGATCTCCAATAATCAGATCTGGTGTATGAGACTTTGTCCATTTTCTTTCATGTGGCAGTTGATTCCTGGAACTAGACCCTCCCCCATAATCCATGCCAGTATCATTGTGGTTCTCTGATGCCTCTCCCCCATTATTCATGCTATCTCCATGAGCATTCTGAGTTTCTGATGCTCCCCCTGAAGATGTGTTCTCCTGATTTTCTGATGCAGAGTGATCAGAGTTTGAGGAGTCAGAATCAGAGTTTGTGTTTTCTGCCGAGTCTGCAACATTTTCATCCAGATTTTCATCTTGAAGGTGCTCCCCCTCAACATGTGCTTGAGGTTGGTGAGTAGAAGTGACATGCTCTGATATTGTCTCAGAGTCAGAGTTTATGGAATCAGAGAATGCATCTTCATCTTCAAATCTCAGTTGCTCATGATCTTCAAAATCTTCCATTCCAGTAATTTTCTTATCATCAAAGGACACATGAATGGATTCCATGATTACCCTTGTTCTCAGATTGTAAACTCTGAAGGCTTTTGTTGATAAAGGATAACCAACAAAAATTCCTTCATCAGCTTTTAAATCAAATTTGGTTAGCTGTTCAGGATGATTTTTCAGAACAAAACATTTACATCCAAAAATATGGAAGTATTTGAGATTTGGTTTTCTGCCTTTAACCATTTCAAATGGAGTTTTCCCATGTTTGTTAATCAGAGTTGCATTCTGTGTGAAACAGGCAGACTGCACAGCCTCAGCCCAGATGTAGGTTGGTAACTCTGCTTCCTCCAACAACACCATGTGTTCCAGGTGCTGAAAATTCCTGTTTAATGCCATTTTCTTTACAGAACTCCTCCATTTTAAAATTCTTGAATTCAGTGCCATTATCACTTCTGATGATCTTTACTGCATCTTTAGAGATTTTGTTCAGCTGTCTTACATGCTCAATCAATAAAGATGGTGTCTCATCCTTGCTGTGTAGAAAATATACCCATGTATATCTGGTAAATTCATCAACAATGACCAGAGTATATCTCTTCTTTGCAATGGACATTATATTTACTGGTCCAAAAAGATCAACATGTAGCAGATGATATGGCTCAAGAATTGAGGACTCAGTTTTACTTTTGAATGAAGACTTCCTCTGTTTTGCTTTCTGACAGGAATCACAGAGTCCATCTGGAGTAAAAACTGATTTTGGAAGTCCTTTCACAAGATCTTTCTTCACAAGCTCATTAATATTATTGAAGTTCAGGTGAGATAATTTCTTGTGCCAGTTCCAGCTTTCTTCAATACTGGCTCTGCCAAGTAGACATATTGCAGAGCTTTCAGAGATTAAAGATAGCTTAGCTTCATAGATGTTCCCATGTCTGTATCCTTTTAGAACAACTTTTCCAGTGGTTTTACTGATAACCTCACAGTGTTCCTCCAGAAAATCAACATGATATCCTCTGTCACAGATTTGACTTATGCTCAGCAGGTTGTGCTTAAGTCCTGAGACCAGAGCTACAGATTGAATGATGACATTTCCAAGATTGATATTGCCATATCCCAAAGTTTTCCCTATGTTGCCATCTCCATAAGAAACATTTGGGCCAGCCTTCTCCACAAAGTCTGATAGCAGGGCTTTATTTCCTGTCATATGTCCTGAGCATCCACTGTCCAGAACTAGGATGTTCTTCCTGTTGCCCTGCAATCACATACACAACTAATGATTAGTTTTAAGGACCCAGACTTGCTTGGATCCTTTGTTCTTGTTAAGTTTGTTAACACTAGCAGCGGAAGATTTATCAGAGTTTATATCAGAGTTTGTGTTAACAGACTTTTTAACAGATGCTGAACTAGGAGAATCAATCTTTTTCCTCAAAGAAGGTTTTAATTCATAATAATCATAATATAAACTATGGTATTCCTTACAAGTGTAAATGGAATGCCATAAACTACCACAATGAAAACAGGGATTCTCTGGTCTAAATCTAGTATTCCTAGTCTTAACTTCTGATTTTGGAGATATAGCATTTATGTCCTTATTTTTCCTGCAAAAAGAAGCAAGATGATTAGGATTACCACAATTATGACAAGTTTTCCTAGGAGCATTTGGAACAGGCATGTAATTGTTGCTTTTGTTTATTCCAACCTTTCCATTCCTATTTTTCCTAGGTTCCTTAATCCTGTTTTCTTTCTTAACCTCCTTGAGTTTATGCTTAAGCTGTTTCTGAGTCATCAAACCAATATTAACTTGTTTAGGTGTATCAGTCTTTGATTTGTCCTGAGTCTTTGATTCTGCAACAAATCTTACTGGAACTACCTTAGGTTTTTCAATTTTAATGGTTTCTTGTTTATAAGACTCAGCTTCATTTTTATCAGAGTAACCTAACCCTTTCTTCCAGTTTCCACTTTCTAAGATATTCTGAGTAGTCTTCCCTGAGTTAGTCCAAGTTCTGATTATCTCTCTTTCCTTTACAAGTTCTGATTAAAGAGAAGCATTTTTCTTTAAGAGTTCATTTCTAACAAAGATAGAGTCATCTCTTTCCTTCTGAACTTCTAGCATTTGAACTAGTTCCTTTTCAAGATAATCATTCCTTTTCTTAACATCCAAGATCTCAGATTTTAGTCTGTCATTTTCTAAAGTCTGATCTCTATAACTAACATGCAGAGTTTTAAGAAACAGTCTTAACTCAGCTATATCCTCAGTATCAAAAGCAAGAGTGGAATGAGGTACCTTGGTTTCAATAGTCTCAGTGTTGTTGTCCATGTTTGCCATCAAGGCATAGTTAACTTCTTCCTCTGATTCTGATGAGTCTGCCCAGCTCCCCTTCTTTGTGATAAAGGCCTGTTCCTTTTCTTTCTTAGCTTTCTTGCACTCAGTTGCAAAATGTCCTTTCTCTCCACAATTGAAGCAGGTGTATTTAGACTTATCAGATTTTCCAGATTTTTCTTCTTTGCCTTCATTCCTTTTGAAGACCTTTCTGTCAGAGTTTCTGTCTTTGGTTGAGAACTTCTTCCCTTTGTTGAAGTTCTTGTAAGCCATCTTCTTGAAGCTTTTTACCATCAGTGCTGCCAGCTGCATCATCTCAGTATCACTGTCATCAGAGTCTGAAGGCATATCAGAGTCTGAGTCAACATCAGAGTTTGATGACTCAGTATCAGACTTTTTGACATGAGTTTTTCCCTTGCTTTTCAAAGTTGATTCTTCTTGAACTTTTAGAGCAACTGGTTTGGGTTTCCCACCATGTCGTTTGCTCCTTTGTTCCATTTCAAGTTCATGAGTTTTCAACCTTCCAAAAATTTCATCCAGAGACATCTCTTCAAGATCATGATTGTCTCTTATAGTGGTTACTTTCAAATCCCACTTTTCAGGAAGAGCAAGCAGAAATTTGAGATTTGAATCTTCCAAATCATATTCTTTGTCCACAAGAGACAAGTCATTCAGCAGCTTGACAAACCTATCATAAAGATCAGTCAGTGATTCACCAGATTTTGAATCAAAGTGTTCATACTCTTGAGTAAGTATGGTTCTTCTGTTCTTTTTGATGGCTTTGGTTCCTTGACATCTGACTTCCAAAGCATCCCATATCTCCTTTGCAGTTTTGCACCCAATTACTCTATTGGACATAGCATTGTCTAGAGCACTATGCAACAGATGCTTCACCTTTGCATCTTTACTGATAGATGAGATGTCCTCTGGAGTATAGTCCTTCTTTTCTTTAGGAATCATCTTCTGGGGTTCATCTCCCACAGCAACAGAGAGCTTTGTTGGCATGTGTGGACCATCATAAATTCTATCCAGATATTCTGGATCTGTAGATTCCAAAAACATGATCATTCTTACTTTCCAGACAGAATATTCAGATGCCCTGAGGACCGGAACCCTAAGAGACTCATATCTACTGTTTTGTGATTTCTCAGACATGATTGTGAGATTAAGATCTCACTGTAGGTATATCAACAGAGCTGGCTCTGATACCACTTGTTAGGCCGAATAAACTCACTATATATGATAATATAGTGAACACAATCCAAGACAAACACAAGTATAAGAGAATAACTCAATAAACTCTTATTCACAAATCACAGTAGCTTACAAATAATCTCTTAGTGATTTATATCTTATCACTAAGAGCTGCTAGGTTACACGAATGATATTCAATTGATAACTCGTCTAGAGTAAACCCTAAGCTGTGTTTATATACACAGTTACATGATATCTACTGATTGATTTATAATTATCTGCTTCCTAAAATAATCTAATCAGTAGCTATCCTTCTACTGTCCTGATCTGCACAATCTCTCTTGATATTTATCTTCCTTATTTAGTCAGATATGCTCCTGAAAATCAGCCGCCTGCAAACTCTGATCATTGCTTAAACTCTGATCCAGCTGTCAGTCGTTAAACTCTGATTTCCAGCTAAACTCTGATATTTGCTTCTGCACACTAAACAAGTTAGATACCTGTGACATCATCAAATATGTAACATTTTGTTCATAATATGATAAAATTATATATAATTATAATCTTTATTGAAAATTGACATAAATTTGTGTTTACCTCTATTGACGAGATTACAAAATTCTTGTTAGTCCAAAAAAAAGGACCATATGATTAAGAAAATAATTAGAATATCAGGATTTCAGAAAAAGTTCTAAAATATAAATATTATATAGAAAAAAATGAACATTGGAATATAATATTCTTATTCAGTTTCTATATGTGTCACATCACCATCCTTTTTATTTTGTTGGAGCAAAGCAACCTGAAGCTTTGACTCATAGTCTTGGTTGTTTTGAGAGACTCAAGCGACTCGTTTTCTTTCATTTCCTAAAGCTGGTGAGCTTTTAATTCTTCACGAATTCTTCAGACCCTTTTCTTTTATTAATATGTGTATGCATATATAATGTGTGCAACGCTGTCATTTCTTATTGTATCCATGCATATGTTCCTTCTTAGCTGTGTGGTTTTAGTATGAAAGTCCGTCCTTTTTTCATGGTTTTTATGTGTGTATGTATGTTTAATATTAGACTTAGTGGAAAGATGCCGTCTTTATGTGTATGGTTTTATGTGAAACTTTCGGTGAATATTTGTGGTGTTAGGATTACATGGAGCACATGTATTAGAGGTTCTCTTTTGTTTGTTTTGTTCTTAATTTGGTTCTTCCCCAAATGGGTGTTTCAAAATCATTTGTTGATTTTTTAATTAATTATTGCTCATTATCAAAATGGCATTGATATGGAATAATTCAATATTGTACTACTTCTGTGTTAAATGATTAGCAAGTTTTTAATTACTTTTCCTTCTTTCCCTAGTAGGAATAAAAAATCAATCAACAGGAGATTTATTTATATGATGATAGGACTAAAAATGAAATAATGAGTTACTATCTTAGGCTGGCATCATCTTCTCCCTGTCGGTTGGTGTTGCCTTGTTCTGTTGTGCTTTTGTGGAATGTGCTAAACCCTAATTTGAATCTAAATTTGCAGGTGCCGTGTGTTATAATTTTGTGGTTGGTTATTTTGTTGGGCCTTTGTTTTAGAACTCTATTTGGGCCTTTCATTTTTTGAAACGCCACAGCTATTTTATTTTATGAAAGAATTTAGGCCTATGCACATATTTAATTGATGGAATAGTATGTAATTAATATTTTATAGAAATCAATTATAATTATTATAAAAAAATGGTGATTACTAACTGGGTACCATGTGAATCTTGTATGCCAACAGTTTGTAATTGTTAAAACATCAACTGCTCTTTGTCAAACATGAACAAGCCACTAACTTAGAGATATTTCTCTATTTGAGAACAATGGAGTCGAGAGCTGCAAAAAGGAAGAGATGCAACAAAATCAAGGAGAACGTGGTTGAGGAAAGTCATGCATTAGTGATGAATTCTGCAAAGTTGGTTAATGAAATTCAAGCAGCAAACGAAGATTTTGGAGAATACTTCAAATGCATGGGTGATAGACATTCAGAACTGATTTTGCATCAATGAACAATACTGGTAATTTTTAGTATTTTTTTCATAATCCATTATATAATTTCCAAATTATGATACATATTTACAATCTTGTCAATTCACAGGTCCATTGTTGATCTACTAAAGGGGAACAAAAGGGCAAGAGGAGGAGAGACCTCAGAGGTACATGAAAACCTCCCAACTTCATATGCTATAGATGTTCGTAAATTCTTGGACGACACCACTTACACATCACTCGAAGGTCATTGTAAGGGATACAAGCAAGCATGCGAACAGATCACGAGGGAATTCGAGACGAGTTTCGAAGCATGGAAAATAAAATTAAGTGATCTCAAGGAACAGGGAGACGAAATGCAGAATCACGAGGTCGAGTTACGTGTGCAGCTTACTGAATTTAAGAAAAATGTGAATCCCTGAATGACTGCTACTTGCCTATTAAGATAGTATGACTAAATATTTTTAGAGACAAATCGAATCTTGCACAGATGAGACTTTTGTACACGTGCAATTTGAATTTTGTGTTTCATATAATCTTTTCTATAAAATCGTAATTGCTTTGCAGAAAAGACGAGAGAACTAGTATGAGATATAATTTATCTTATTTAATTTTTAACTTAATTTCAACATATCATAATATCATATTTTTAGATGAGAGATATGTCTGTGTGTAGTCCTAAATTTTGCAGTAAATTAAATTTTGTTTACTAAAAAAAATAGATTTGCTGATCATGCTTAATTTCTTTTGCTAAGAGGAAAGCAAACAATGATGTAACAATACAATTATAGATAATACCGGAAAAAATAATATTAAAACAACCATACCCATCGTAATAAAAATATAGAAAAGATGACATAATATGACACATTGATATCATAACAAAACTGTGGGTACTCATGATAGACTATCAAAGTATTGTCTTAATGAATAAAATACCACACAAAAAAAAGCAGCTTGAAATGACTTAAATATTTAATATCCAACATCCTAGACATTGAAATTAATAGTACAAAGTTTTAGAACAGAGTTATCACTTAAAGATCTATACTTGACTTAAGTGCAAGACTTTGGTCAGGTTTTCAAGGGTTGAACTCAGATTCTGGATATTGTTCGATAACATTTGCATCTTCTTTTCAAGCTTGCTCTTCTTTTTGTTTGTCTTCCTCATTCTCTTTCTTCCCACTTCCGACGTTAAATTTTTGTTGTTTGAAATTTTTAATGACTTTTCCTTGTTCTCCTCGTAGGAACTAAAAAATCAATTGACAGGAGATTTATTTACATGACGACAAGTCTAAAAATGAAATGATGAGTTTGTATCTTACACTCGTATCATCTTCTGCCTGTCGATGAGTGTTGCCTCCATTCTGTTATTCTTTTCTCAGATGTGCTAAACCCTAATTTTATTATATGTAAGAATTTAGGCCTATGATCGAACATATTTAATTGATAGAATAATGTAATTAATATATTTTACAAATCAATTATAATTATTTTTAAAAAATGGTGATGACTAATAGAGTACCATATGAATCATGTTTGTCAACTCTTTGTACGCCAAAACACTAACGGCTCTTTCATCTATATATTAAGAACATCAAATATGAACAAGCCACTAACTTAGATATTAATCTATTATATAGTTTCAGAACAATGGAGTCGAGAACTACAAAAAGGAAGAGATGCAACAGAATTAAGGAGAACATGGTTGAGGAACTCATGCATTACTGATGGAAATATGCAAAGTTGGCTAATGAAATTCAAGCAACAAACGAAGATTTCATAGAGTACTTCAAAAGCATGGGTGACAAACATTCAGAACTAATTTCCCATGCAATTGGCATTAATGAACAATACGGGTGACTTTCGGTATTTTTTTCACAATCAATTACGTATTACAAAATTATGATACATATTTTCAATCTTGGCAATTCATAGGGCCATTGTTGATCTACTGAAGGGGGACAAAAAGGCAAAGGCGGGAGAGACCACGGAGTTGCGCGCATGAAAACCTACCAACTTCATATGGAAAAAAATGAAGTGATCTCAAGGAACATGGTGATGAAATGCAGAATCAGAAGGCCGAGTTGCGTGAGCAGTTTAATAAATTCAAGGAAAATGTCTGTTAGGTCCTATAAACTCACTATATAAATTAATATAGTGAACACAATCAATAACACAGTATGACAATATAAGAGATTAATTGCAATAAACTCTTATTCACAATGCTCAGTAGGTTACAAAAACTCTCTTAGTGATTTATATGTTATAAGAGCTGCTAGGGTTCTGTAAAATATACTCGATAACTCAACTCGTATAAAGTAACCCTAATCTGTGTCTATATATACACAGTTAAAAAATCAATCTCTGATTTGATATCCTATAAATCAGCTATGTATTCTATCAATCATAGATTGCTACTGTTTTCTGTTTGGTTTCCATAGTCAGCAAATCACTCCTCCGCTTATATCCTTCCTTGAAGTATATCCGCTTCTGAGCTCTTTCCACGTGTAAACTCTGACGAGCCTTGACTATGTAAACTCTGATCAGACTTTATCAAACTCTGATCAGCTCCCAGCTTAAACTCTGATCACTCCTGTTCTAAAACAAACTTTAAGAACATTAGTAATCATCAATTATATCTAACAATCTCCCCCAACTTGTGCATAAACATGTTATGTGCAAGTTAATGGATAATTGATGATGTCAAAACAAATAAGTCAAATGCAACAGAGTTTAGCTACATAACAGAAAACTTTTAAAACTTACAGATACTTTTACTCCTTAGCTTCATAGACACCATTGGCTGTCTTTAAGTATTCTCTGAGGATTTCTCTTTCAGCTTCTGCAAGTGCTGCAATCATCTGTCTTTTGACTTCTCTCAATTCTGGATCTGAAACTCCAGTTTGATAGATGGCAGCTCTAAGATCATAAATCTTGTTTTTCTTCATGTCCTTGTCCAGCCTGATGTAGTAACCTTTGTCAGACTCTTCATTGAAACTAAGAGCTCTGATTCCAGCTACTGTTTCCAATTGTGCTGAATTTTTCTTCATCTCAACTAGCTGTCCTTGATCATTGAGGTATTTTGGAACAAAAGGTCTAGCATTCTTATTTCCAGTTATACCCATCTTTCTCCTGATTTGATCTTTGATTAGATTTGAGATGTGTTGACATGACTTGTTCTTCACTTGAAATATGTGTGAGACATATCTCAATTCCTCCCAGTGTTTAGCATAGAGATCAGCTTCAATAACTCTAAACACTGTTCCATCAGACATGAAGTAGATAAGAATGTTATCACCTCTGTCATTCTTCACCAGTTGGACTGAATCAAGTTTGTCCATTCTTTCTTGCAATGCTCTAGTCCTGGGTGCACAGAGAGATGAGGGGTCATCTGGTCTTGATCCTATGCTTTGATCAAATTTTTCATATTTAGATCCTAACCCTCCTTTATCTCTTCCTGCTTTTCGATGAGAGATTGGTTGAATTGAGCTCTTGTCATATGTTATCTCAGTCATCAGACTTGGCTTTGCAAATCCTGGCAATGGGGTTGTTGTTGGTTTAAACACAACTTGAGCCTTGTCAGAGGTTGTATCTTTCTTTGCTTCCTCATTAACTTGAGCTGTGTCAGAGGTTAATTTTTTTCTTGTGATTCTGCAATATGAGCTTTGTCAGAGATTGCAGCTTCTGATTTCTTTCCTTTTACAACTTGATCTCTGTCAGAGGTTGTAGACTTCTTTTGAACCCAACCTTTCTCTAGGTGTTCATCTACTTTGCTTTTTCCCTTGGTTGTATACTCATCTTCAGAGTATACCTTTTTGATTGGTAAACTCTGATCAGCAATAGCAGTTTCGTTGATCAGTATCCCCTTTTCTTTTGGTCTGGCAGTTGATTTTGCAGGTTTCTGAATTTTGCCTGAGGTTATAGCTTGCTCATATTCTTTCTTTAGCTCTGCTTCCTCTGCAGCAATCAATTCCAAATCCAATTTGGCCTCGGGATTTTCTTGTTCAAAGATCAGTCTAGCATACTCTTCATCTGTCAAAGGTTTATCTGTTCCAGCAACTTGTCTTCCCTTGGATCCAGATGTAACATTGTGTGTTGGAGCAGATTTTGAGCTTTGCTTTGACTGTGACTGCTTTGCACTGTCAGAGTTTGAAACTCTTCCACCAGTTGCAGTTTGAAATCTCTTATGCTTAGTAAAGTCATCCATATCATCATCATCATCCTTGTTCTTTCTTTTCAGAGTTTGAGAAGTAGACTTGCATTTGACATTAGCTACTCTCTCCCCCTTTTTGACATCATTATCTTCAGGAATCAGGACTGATGTGATTAGAGATAGAGAAGATTGGATGGCTTCCAGCTGTTTAGTCATTGTGGATTGAGTGGCCTCAATTGAAGTCATTCTTTGCTCCAGAGATTGATTTGCAGACACCAGCTTCTTCATGTCTTCCTTCAGAGGTAGTAAATGCCTTTTCTTGTCCATATTCTGAGTTTCAGACAAGTTAGCTACCTCTGTTCTAAGACCATCTACTGACTTAGATGTCTGAGCATGAGCAGTATGAAATGTCTTTAGATATAGAACTGTGGCTTTGAGGCTTGACATGACATCAGAGTTTGTAATTTTATTCTCTGCCAAGGATAGAAATTCTTCAGCCTTTACTAGCTCCAGAGAATGCTGGTGACTCAGCCAGAGTTTATCCCATACTTCATTAGGTGGATCAACCTGAAGATCCCTGGGAAGAGGCTCAGAGTTTGTCTTCAGAGTCTGTAGTCTGGCATTGTATTGACTGGTAGACTCCCACTTCTGTTGTTGAAGAGATATGGGGACTTCATCCTCATTTTCATCATCTTCATTTTCATCATCCTCATCATCATCAGATGCAGGATCAACATCATCTTCAACAGGATCTGGAACAACATTCTCTTGATCTGCAGATTTTGATTTGCTGGGCTCTTCACCAGCCTTAGCAAGTGACTGCAATGCTTCCGATGCTACCTTGTCAGAGTCTGTAATTACAGCATCTGACTTGTAATTTTCTGGAGCTGTATCATGGATTATGGCACCCTCAGGAAATTTCAATGGAGATTGAGGAATTGGAATGGAGGGTCCATGATCAGAGATTGGAGTGTGAGGATCAGACAATGTTGTCCCAGCTTCAGTTGTAACTGGTTCCTTGCAGATTATTTCCTCATCTACTTCAGATGAAGTAGAAGATGCTGTAGCAGTAGAGAGTGGAACAGCTTGAAGAGGATGCACCATCAGAGCTTGAGAAGAATCAGGAAGTGTAGTAGATGGTGCTTGCTCTTCCTCAATAGTGAAATCAGTGATCTCAGTAATGGGTACCTTTGCCTTCTTAGGCTTGTTTGCCCTTGCTTTAAATCTAACTTTTCTTGACTGAGGGCTAGCCTGAGGAGGTTCAGAGTTTGTTGCATGAGAGGGTTCCAGATCATCATGGTCATAAGCTGCAACAAGTCTCCTTCTTTTCTGCTTTGGTGGAGAAGCAGCTTCAGTGTTTAAAGTCTTAGAGACTGTATCAGAGTTTACAGTAGGAACTGTATCAGAGTTTGTTGGCACATCAGACTTTGTCTTCAGAACTTGTGTAGCAACAGAGGTTCTGGTCTTCACAGTGGAAGGGGCTGCATCAGACTTTGTAGTCCTTGTTGACTTGGAAGCCGAAGATCTGCTTGCTGTGGGAGGTCTGGAAGGTTGAGGTTGTTGTTGTTGGGGTTGTTGTTGTTGGACTGGGGGCAAATCCATCCTAGCTCTAACTGGAGCTGGAATTAGGAGAGGCCTCTGGATTGGATACTTCTCATCTTTTGAGATGAGGTCCTTGAACACCCTTTTATGAAGCCGAAAGGGCTTGATCTCATCATCAACAGCAAAATCCACCTCACCAACAGTGGCATTAAACAGAAATTGACAAAATCTTGAGAAATATATGATTTGTCTATTTTCATGCATTCTTTCACCAATATTTCTAAGAACTAATCTACCAAAATCAAAATTAGTAGAGTAGATCAGAGAATACCCAATTTGCAGCATATCCATGGGTATAGCATCCCAGTTGGTGCTTTTCTTCTGGAACGCCCTCGTGATACAGTCAAAGAAGAAGCTCCATTCCCTTCTTAGTCCTGGACGCTTTAATTGTCCCAATTTATCAAGCGATTCACTGTAGCCCAGAGCATTCATCATGCCCCTGAGATTGGTATCTCCATTTGTGATGTAAGCTGCATTCTCTGGCATGTTGAATGCTTGACGAACTGTGGCTGGAGTAACAGCATACTCCTCCCCTTCATATTCGAACACAATAGATGGTGATCCATCTGCACCACCATTATCATATTGCCCTGTCCTCCAAAATGTGATGATTTGGCTTCCAGAGAGTCTGGCAGGAGCGGTAAGAGCAGTAGCCAGGGCACTCTGTGCCAGGAATTGCTGGATTGGATGATAATCCCTTGGAGCATCTGCTGTGTTAAGAATGGCAGCGTGGTTGTTGGGAACAAATTCCACACCTGCATGAGTAAACGCTGAAGTCGCCATTAGAACAGAGTTTGTAAAGGAAGAAAGGTGTTTGAGAAAGTGTGTAAGAGAAGATTTGAGTTGCAGAGAGAAAAGCTTAAGAGTTTGTTGAGAGAGTGTGTGTAAAGATGAAGTGTATAAGTGAATAACAAGTAATAAAATCTGATTTGATAAACTCTTCAGATTTTGTTTAGCTGGAGACGCTTGGACTTTTGTTCAGCTGTACACCTGTCAGATTTTAACTGGTAGATGAGTGTTAGTGGCATGGAGAAAAGAAAATAGTAATCATGAGCGCAGTAAAACTTGTGCAGTTATAAATGCTGATTACATGTTCTCCTATTAAAAAGTTTTACATGTACGCCCACTTAACAATACAGCCGTTTGGAACACTCTCTTCACATTCTCTGAATATTTAAACTCCTCAGATGTACAAGATTTTAAAAAAAAATCAAGATCAAATCCCTCGAATTTTAAACTCTGAGATTTAAAACAAAGAAAATAAATTTCTAAGTACCTCAGAATAAGACATAATGTTTAGAAAATTCATCATAAATCAGATTTTGTCATAAAATCCATAGCTCAATAATGTGCTTGTGAAATAATGTGTGTGATTTAACATATTAAATCAGAGACTAAAGAATTTCATAATTTCCTAAGAATAAGGAAGACAAATATAATCTGTTCAAACTCTCAAGACATAGAGAAGTGACATACTCTGATGAAGAATTGTGCAATTAAATACCCCTATATATATATATACATATATATATATATATATATAATTTTTTTTTATATATAAGGACGCTTCTCAGTGCAAATGAGGCACGACCTTTAAATATAATATTGCATCAGTATTTCTCCAGTAATCAGAGATTGTGACTGGTCACCATAGATTATAAAATCTTAGCAATCACTTAATACCAGCAAATGTTTGGGTCTTCCCAGTCACTGTCATATAGACATCTAAGATCTCAAAGGAGTACCATGCTTATCATCTGGGGTGTATTGGCTTAGATATAAAGTCATCAGAGTTTATAACCACTGTGCATCTCTAATTTAATGAGAGAAAATTCAAATTAATCAGTCTCACTTATAATTAAGATATGTGAAGTAAAAGAGTCTCAATGATATTAACATGCTTCTTGTGTAATACAGTTGCACAAAATTGAGATCAAGATTGAAGAGCTTAACTGAGATTCATGATTACTAATTCAGATCATGCTTCATAGTATCTTCACAGGTTATTTGTCTCAAGGAAATAAAATGAGATCATTTATCAAGATTCAGAGTTTACAAACATCAGAGAATATCGTCAGAGAATGACAATCAGAGTATAACAAACAGAGTATATCATCAGAGAATGTCATCAGAGTTTAACAATCAGAGTATATCATGGCAAATTTGTGAGCAATACATATGGTAATTTGACAATTTAAACTTGAAAGATCTGACCATTATGTTTACTCAGTTCCTGATATCATTCCTAGCTCATTCACCAGCCTAGTAAAGGTTGCTTCACATAGTGGTTTGGTGAATATGTCTGCTAGCTGCTGTTCAGTGGGAAC
Organism: Daucus carota subsp. sativus; assembly: GCF_001625215.2. Taxonomy (NCBI): domain Eukaryota; kingdom Viridiplantae; phylum Streptophyta; class Magnoliopsida; order Apiales; family Apiaceae; genus Daucus; species Daucus carota. Next base: position 8,152,734 of record NC_030388.2, read on the forward strand.
AAAGTGAAGTTCAATGGTTCCTTCTAGCACATGCTCCCTTATAAAATGATATCTTATACTGATGTGCTTTGTCAGAGAATGTTGAACTGGGTTTCCTGTCATAGCAATAGCACTTTGGTTATCACAATAAATAGGAATTTTAGAAAAGGATAACCCATAGTCCAACAATTGATTCTTCATCCAAAGAATTTGAGCATAGCAGCTGCCTGCAGCTATATACTCTGACTCTGCTATTGATGTTGATATTGACTTTTGCTTCTTGCTGTACCAAGAAACAAGTCCTCCACCCAGAAATTGACAGCTCCCACTTGTGCTTTTCCTGTCAATTTTGCAACCTGCAAAATCTGCATCAGAGTATCCAATTAGACTAAAATCTGATTCGCTAGGATACCATAATCCCAATGATGTGGTTCCCTTGAGATATCTGAATATCCTCTTTACTGCAATCAGATGAGGCTCTCTTGGATCTGCCTGAAATCTTGCACATAGACATGTGGCATACATTATGTCTGGTCTACTTGCAGTCAGATAAAGCAAAGATCCAATCATTCCTCTATAGTTTGTGATATCCACTGATGCACCAGTATCTTTGTCTAGCTTGGTTGTTGTTGCCATAGGAGTAGTTGCAGCTGAACTGTCTTGCATACCAAATTTCTTCAAGAGATTTCTGGTATACTTGGCTTGATTGATAAAAATCCCATCTTCAGTCTGTTTAACTTGTAAACCCAGAAAATAACTGAGTTCCCCCATCATGCTCATTTGGTATCTAGACTGCATGAGCTTGGCAAATCTTTGACAGAGTTTAGCATTAGTGGAACTAAAAATGATATCATCAACATAGATTTGAACTAAAAGCAGATCATTACCATGATTCAAATAAAACAAGGTTTTGTCTATGGTACCTCTAGTGAATCCACTTTCAATAAGAAATTGAGCTAGAGTTTCATACCATGCCCTTGGAGCCTGCTTTAGTCCATAGAGAGCTTTGTCCAATCTGTAGACATAGTCTGGATGCTTTGGATCCACAAATCCTGGAGGTTGTTCAACATATACCTCTTCATCCAGTTTCCCATTAAGAAAAGCACTATTGACATCCATCTGGAATACCTTGAATTTCTTGTGAGCAGCATAGGCCAGAAAGATTCTAATTGCCTCCAATCTTGCAACTGGAGTGTTGTGCCATAAAATCTCCCTGGGCCTATTTTACAGCCCATTGTATTATTTGGGCTTCACCTAGGCTTATTGGAATCATTTGGTTAAGAATAATGGGCTTCACCATGGCTGGGTGGATCATTGAAGGTGTACAAGAAGGTGTATGGACTTACACTGGAAGCATAATGAAGGCTGCCATCAGAATGGGGTTGCACCTGAAGGCGCTTTAGGGGTTACCGCTGCTAGGGGTTACCGCTAAGTGCGTCCTGGCTTGCAGTTATGGGGCTGCAGCTAGGGGATGCCGCTGGCAGGGCTTCCGCCGCCTAGGCAGAATGGCAGGCAGACCCCGAACAGGACTCTTCTTCCTTGTTCCTAGGAGGACGAATTGGAGACATATTGGGAGTGTATCAGCTATTATTTATCTACGAATTAAGGGATAAATACATCTATTATGGAGATAATTACAATCGGGGAAGATAATTCAAGAATATTCGGATAATCATGCAAGATGAAGGCTTCAAGTGACCTACTTGGAGTGGGATACCGCTGGATAACTACTGAAAGAAGGCTGTTTTATCCTAAACTAGAGGGGATAAGAGCTTATCTCTTCAGAGTCCTAAATCAAGAACTACATGGGCTTGATCCCTATAAATATAGGGTATGTAGGCACCTTGCAAAGGGACGAGGATCATATTCACGAGTTCTACACTCTAAAGAGAGGCACGTGTAACCTTTGTGACAAATATTTCCGGGCAATTGCAGGACGGAATTCCATAATTCCGGCCTCGTTGTTTGGTTCTTTGCAAGCTCAGCCCTTAAACACACTTGTTTCTCATTTGTTTTGTTAGTTTATGTCAACGGTAGCCCCTAAGAGCTAGCCGTAATTTTCGTAGTTGTAACAGATATCCCTATAATTGTGCTACACGGTTCTGGGGGTGTTGTATCAATTCCTCTCACAACACTTTTTGGCGCTAGAAGGAGGGGATTACTGATCTTAGAGAGGAGAGATGTCAGAAATTCCCGAAAACACTGAAAACCCCAAGACGCCGGAAGGCGCTACGCAGGATGAAAGTGATGTTCCAAGCGGAGAACTGACCCGCGAGGAGATGAAAGCAAAAATGAAGAGAATGAGTAGGAGGATTGCCTCCTTGAAAAGAAAGTCAGCAAGGTCGAAAAAGGCTAGCAAGGTGACTCCCACCAAGCTAGATTTCGGTGCAGAAGGCGGCAGGAAAGAAGGTGGCAACCCTGAGAAAGAAGCTAACCCCGAAATGGATGATAGAGAGCACTCACAGGCTGCTAGTGTGTTCGACCGCCTTGGAAGGAAACTGACCGAGCAAGACTTGCGGCACAGGCTTGGCAACAAGGCCCCTAACGGGGATGGACCTGAAGGCTCGCAACATAGGGCTCCTCCCAGTCAACGACCGGAGAAGCCCGTGTCTGAAGCTCGGTCAAAGGATAAAAACCAAAGGCCGTCAAAGGTTATCTCCATTCATGACGATGAGGAAAGCTCAGGGTCGCACAATGATAATGGAGTAAGCAAAAAGAAAGATCAGCCCCTGGACGATGACTATGAGGTTGCACTTGATGATGGGGATGATAAATGTAAGATGGAAGAGCTGCTGGAAGCCCTAAAGAAAGTGAAAGCCGATAAGAAGTCGAAAGCCGAGCTTACCGTAAAGTCACCCTTTACTAAGAAGGTTAGGGAGTCACCCCTACCTCGTATCTACAGGGGGGTTGGCGACCTGCGATTTAATGGAACCACGGATCCCGTGGAGTATCTTAGCCGGTTTGACACTGAGATGGAGGTCTACCAGATTCCAGACCTCACAAAATGTCGCTTGTTGGCTGCAACCCTCAGGGATGACGCTCATCACTGGTTCAAGAGGCTTCCCGCTGATTCCATCAGCTCTTGGAGGAAAATGTGCGAACTGTTTGTGGGACAATTCAGAGCTTCCGTCACTTACGCCCCACCTGCCAACACCCTGGCTAACATTAAGCAAAAGGAACACGAGACATTGAGAGAATATTTCAAGCGCTTCAACGCAGAGGTACCCCGGGTCAGGCCAACTTCAAAGGAAACCCTGAAGAATTTCTTGATAGCGGGGGTAAGGCCTGGAACAGACTTTTGGAAGGAGTTGCAAGGGCGGGAGCCTGAAACCCTAGCTGACTTCTTTGCTAGGGCTGAACCCCATAAAGTGATCGAGGAATCCCTGGCTAAGTTGAAGAAGGAGTCAAAGTCTGAAAGCCGTAGCAGCTGGAAAAATAAGAGGGATAGGTCTTACAGCCCAGATAGGAGGAACACCTACAAGAGGAATCCCTACGTAAGGCCTGCTGGTGAAAAACCCTCGAGCCGAGACGGCAAGACCTCACCCATTACCGTGAACACAACCAGCACGCAGGGTTTCGACAAGTCAAGGTTGACAATGAGAAAGGCAAGAGAAGCAAGGTACCACGAATACACGCCACTAACGGCTTCTATAGATCACATTTTTGAGGTCGGAGACAAGGCGAGACTCTTCCGGAAGCCCTTTCGAAGTGGACCCCCTGGAAAGAAAGACCAGGGAAAATATTGTGCTTTCCACGATTTGAACGGACATGACACGGCGGAATGTATTCATCTTAAAGACCACATAGAGGATCTTATCAGAACAGGATACCTGACGGAGTTTGTAGCCCAAGAGGCTAAAAAATATAAGGAAAAGAAAGCTGAAAGGACAAATAACCAGGAAGCCAACCGTAACACCCGTGCTGGTAGTGTACGAATGATCATCGGAGGGCCCTTCGTGGGAGGCCAGGGACGCAGTGCTATGAAGAGATATGTACGGGAAGCCCGAGGGCCGCCCTTAACCAATGTGTGCCATCTGTCTGAAAGGCCTCCCAAAATGTTCAAAGGGGAGACTATGGACATTACCTTCACTGAGGGGGATGCGCGCGCGGTACACCATCCTCATAGCGATGCCCTGGTGGTAACAGCCGTGGTCGGAAATGTCAATGTGCACAGGCTTCTCGTCGATAACGGAAGCTCTGTCAATATCTTGGCCTACAATGCGTATCAAAGAATGAAAATGGCGGATAAGGATATGATGGCTTGCTATAATGAGCTGTATGGTTTCACGGGGAATGCTGTCCAGATTGTTGGAAGGGTGAGACTCCCAATCACCCTTGGAGTGGAACCCCGGGCTGTCACTCAGGTTGCAGAGTTCATGGTAGTAAACGAAGACATCTCCTATAATGGGATTCTGGGCAGACCTATCTTAAGAGACATGCGGATTGTAACCTCAATATACCACTTATCCATGAAGTTCCCAACACCCAATGGGGTAGGATGTGTACGAGGATGTCAGGCTGACTCCCGGGAATGTTATAGCAAGGCTTTGAGATCTGCAGTAAAAGCCTGTAAAGAAGCCCAACAAATGGATGAAGATATCCCGGAGAGCTGTTACAAGCAGGTGGATATAGAAGAGGAACCTGAAACCAAGGCTCAGGGAAGGGTTTTAATAAAGTTTGTGAAAGCAACCTGCAACATGGTGATTATTGTGCAACATCCGGGGGAAGACCCTTATCTAGAAGCTTCGCATGCCGTGCATGAAGGGCTTGCACCCACGGACGCACTCCCAACAAAAAATATTGATACAGCTGAAACCCTGGTCGAAGGGATTGTGGAAGATGCTACTGACAGTGACTTTGAAGGGGATGGTCAAAAACAGCCCCAAAATAAAAAGCAAGAAGATGAGTGCGAGGCACCTTGTGAATTCAATAGTGCTATGGTAACCTATCAACTTGGAAACCGAACACGACTTCCCGTTCATGAAATTCTGGGTACGCAACCCCAAGAGGGTGGCAACAAAGAGGTTACCGTTGAGATCGACCTCGACCCAAGGATGCCGGAAACCCAGGTGAAGACTGGAGCAGCTGGGGATACCCTGTCCATCTTGGTGGATGAGTCCGACCCCACTAAAGAACTAAAAATTGGGGAACAGTTGGGACCGGACCTAAGGGAAACCCTGACCGCATTCTTAAAGAATAATCTGGACGTCTTCGCTTGGAACCATTCGGATATGATCGGGATTCACCCAGAAATCATGTGCCACCACCTCAATATTGACCCAGACAGGAAGGGAGTCAGACAGAAGAGAAGACCAATTAGCGGGGAAAGGGCTACCGCTCTTCAAGAAGAGGTAGACCGACTATTGAAGGCAGGCCTAGTGAAAGAAGCTTTTTACCCCACATGGCTAGCAAACCCAGTGTTGGTGAAAAAACCTAACGGAAAATGGAGGACTTGCATAGACTTTACTGATCTGAACAAGGCTTGCCCTAAGGACAGCTTCCCGCTCCCTCGAATTGACCAATTGGTGGATTCCACTGCGGGGCATGCACTGTTAAGCTTCATGGACGCCTACTCGGGCTACAATCAGATCCCCATGTTCGAGCCAGATCAGGAAAACACTTCCTTCATCACCGACAGGGGGCTTTATTGCTATATAGGCATGCCGTTTGGGTTACTAAATGCTGGGGCTACATATCAGAGGCTGGTCAATAAGATGTTTAAAGATCAGATTGGAAGAACTATGGAAGTGTATGTAGATGACATGTTAGTAAAATCAAAGGAAGCTTACGATCATGTTACACACTTATCAGAGATGTTCGACATACTGAGGGATTACAGGATGAAGTTGAATCCCCAAAAATGCGTATTCGGGGTTGAATCCGGCAGGTTCTTGGGCTTTATTGTCAATCACAGGGGAATCGAAGCCAACCCTGCGAAGATCAAGGCCTTAATTGAAATGAGGTCGCCTAGGAACGTAAAGGAGGTGCAATGCCTTACAGGCCGGGTCGCCGCCCTAAACCGGTTCATCTCAAAATCCTCAGACAAATGTAGGGAATTTTTTGCAGCCATAAAAAAGGGGCAAAAATTTGAATGGACGACAGAATGTGAGGCTGCTTTCCTGAAGCTGAAAGAGCAACTTGGAAGCCCGCCCCTGTTGGCCAAGCCAACGGAGGGTGAAGCCTTGATCCTTTACCTAGGGGTTTCCGAGTTCTCAATTAGCGCTGTCCTGATCAAGGAGGAAGAGCAAGCCCAACAGCCAGTATACTATGTGAGCAAGAGATTACTTGATGCTGAAACCCGCTACTCAAACATGGAGAAGTTAGCCTATGCACTAATTTTGGCTTCCCGCAAATTAAGGCCTTACTTTCAGGCTCACAAGATTGAAGTACGAACATCCTTCCCTCTCAGACAGGTCTTGCACAAGCCGGAAGCCTCGGGAAGAATCATGAAATGGGCGGTCGAGCTGGGCCAGTTTGACATAGAGTACAAGCCCAGAACCGCGATAAAGGGGCAAGCGCTGGCCGACTTCATCTTGGAGTTTCCACCCACTTTTGAAGTCGAAGGGATGGAATGCATACCTGAACCCCGGTATTCAGTAGCCATACCTGAAAATTGTTCCCCTTGGTGGAACCTTTACGTCGATGGGGCTGTAAATGGAAATGGGGCCGGGGCTGGCATTGTCTTAGTCAGTCCGGAAGGCCATAAGCTGCAAAGCTCCATTCATTTCGACTTCAATGCCACTAACAACGACGCGGAGTATGAAGCCCTAATAGCTGGCCTGAAGCTGGCCTTGGAAATGAGAGTGGAAAACATGAATGTTTACAGTGATTCTATGCTGGTAGTCTGGCACATCCGAGGAGGCTTCCAGGCTAGGGGTCCCCGCACTGATCTCTATATGCGGTATGCCCAGGAACTAATTGGGAAATTCCGAGAAATCAAGCTAGAGCAAATACCAAGGTCTGAGAATGCAGATGCCGATGCCTTAGCCAAGTTAGGCTCTCAGAGGGATGCACACATGCTCGGGGTGATCCCCCTCGAAATCCAGTATCAGCCTAGCATCCCCAAAATTGAAGTCATGGATGTTGAAGCTGATGAGACTAACCTCTGGACAACCCCAATCCACGAATACATAGCCAACGGAACCCTGCCTACAGACAAGGATGAGGCCAGGAAATTGAGGTACAAGGCTGCCCAATATGTAATCTATGACGGAATCCTTTACAAAAGGGGATTCAACCGGCCCCTCCTCAGGTGTGTCGCTGGGATAAGATGTGAATACATTATGCGCGAGGTGCATGAAGGAATCTGTGGGAATCACTCGGGGGGTGCCTCCCTCGCTCACAAAATCCTTCGTCAAGGCTACTACTGGCCTACCCTCCACAAGGATGCTCATGCCTTCGCCAGGGCCTGTGACAGCTGCCAGAGGTTCTCTAATACAAACAAGAGTCCCGCGGTACCCCTGAAGACCCTGACAAGCCCCTGGCCGTTTGCTGTTTGGGGGATAGATCTGATTGGTGAATTGCCAAAAGGGAAAGGAGGGGTGAAATATGCAGTCGTGGCTGTAGATTACTTTACTAAATGGGCTGAAGCTGAACCCCTAGCTTCCATCACTGCAAGGAAGTTGGTAGACTTCGTTTGTCGCGCAATCGTCTGTCGTTACGGGGTTCCCTACAAGCTCATATCAGACAATGGGAAACAGTTTGACAGCAATGAAATGATGAATTTCTGTGAAAACCTTGGCATAAAGAAAGGCTTCTCCGCGGTGTGCCACCCTCAGAGCAACGGTCAGACGGAGGCCGTAAACAAAATTATTAAGCACACCTTGAAAGCCAAACTAGAAGAGAAAAAGGGATGCTGGCCAGAAGAACTTCCCATGGTGTTGTGGTCTTACAATACCACTCCAAGGTCTACCACCGGCGAAACCCCGTTCACCTTAACATACGGGTGTGAAGCCATGGTTCCCGTGGAAGTTGGAGCAGGATCTTTTCGAAGGGATAACTACGACCCTAAGAATAATGAGGTCAACCACAGGCTCTACTTAGATCTGATTGAAGAAGTACGAGACACGGCTCAGTTGAAACTTGCTGCATATCAACAGAGGACCCGTAAATATTTTGATAAGAAAGTAAGGGCTCGACCCCTCAAAACGGGAGACCTAGTTCTCAGAAAAATGATGCCTAACATGAGGGTTCCCGCTCATGGGGCCTTCGGTGCAAAGTGGGAAGGCCCATATATCATCAAAACAGTGCTTTGGGAAGGTACCTATCACCTCACAGACATGGATGGAAGACTCATACCACGGGCATGGAATGCCCAACACTTAAAGAGGTATTACCAGTAGCTTCACCCGGGTAGTATTTTCGTAGGCTTCGGCTTAAGGGTCAGGAAATAAAGGCGATTTATTAGTTGTAATCGCTATGCTTTTAGGAGAATTATCAGGCTACTATTTGCTTTACTTGCTAGGACGCTCGGGGGGTAGTGTCGTTCCACCCCCCAATATTATGCTATGTCAATTTCTACCATGTGGTTCAATAAAATTTTGCAGCTTTCCGTTATGAAAATGTTGTGTATGCTTACTTGCTTACCGTGATTGTTAATTGAATACTTCATGTATGCTTTAAAAATTTACTTAAGGCTTCAATTGCATCTAGTTCTCCACCATAATTAAAATTATGCTAAAGAACTCGGGGGGTAGTAGGCGTATCATTAACATTACTCATTTGGCTTAAAATTCAAATAAATTTGGAAATCGAAAATGCTAAATACACTAAAACTCGTAAACACAACTTGATAACTTGGCTACACCGGTGGGAAGGAAAGCTTTCAAGGTTTCAAGCCTATCAAGGCTTTCAAGGCTAAAGCTTTTCAAGCTTTCAAGGTTTCAAGCCTATCAAGGCTTTCAAGGCTAAAGCTTTTCAAGCTTTCAAGGTTTCAAGCCTATCAAGGCTTTCAAGGCTAAAGCTTTTCAAGCTTTCAAGGTTTCAAGCCTATCAAGGCTTTCAAGGCTAAAGCTTTTCAAGCTTTCAAGGTTTCAAGCCTATCAAGGCTTTCAAGGCTAAAGCTTTTCAAGCTTTCAAGGTTTCAAGCCTATCAAGGCTTTCAAGGCTAAAGCTTTTCAAGCTTTCAAGGTTTCAAGCCTATCAAGGCTTTCAAGGCTAAAGCTTTTCAAGCTTTCAAGGTTTCAAGCCTATCAAGGCTTTCAAGGCTAAAGCTTTTCAAGCTTTCAAGGTTTCAAGCCTATCAAGGCTTTCAAGGCTAAAGCTTTTCAAGCTTTCAAGGTTTCAAGCCTATCAAGGCTTTCAAGGCTAAAGCTTTTCAAGCTTTCAAGGTTTCAAGCCTATCAAGGCTTTCAAGGCTAAAGCTTTTCAAGCTTTCAAGGTTTCAAGCCTATCAAGGCTTTCAAGGCTAAAGCTTTTCAAGCTTTCAAGGTTTCAAGCCTATCAAGGCTTTCAAGGCTAAAGCTTTTCAAGCTTTCAAGGTTTCAAGCCTATCAAGGCTTTCAAGGCTAAAGCTTTTCAAGCTTTCAAGGTTTCAAGCCTATCAAGGCTTTCAAGGCTAAAGCTTTTCAAGCTTTCAAGGTTTCAAGCCTATCAAGGCTTTCAAGGCTAAAGCTTTTCAAGCTTTCAAGGTTGCAAGCCTATCAAGGCTTTCAAGGCTAAAGCTTTTCAAGCTTTCAAGGTTCCAAGCCTATCAAGGCTTTCAAGGCAAAAGCTTTTCAAGCTTTCATGGTGTTGGGCTTGCGGTAGCCCTTCAAGGTTTAAAGCCCATCGAGGCTTTCAAGGCTGAAGGCTTATCGCAGCTTTCGAGTTTAAAGCCTATCCAGGCTCATAAGGCTTACTTGGTGAAGTTATTACAAGGCCAACTTTGTGGGATCACTAAAAAGCTCACTTCGTGGGATTACTTCGGAACTTATTTGGAGGAATTCTTACAAGGCCTACGTTGTCAAATTATCTCAAAACTTATACCAGGAAACTACTTTAAAGGCTTACACCTAGGGGTCATTTTGGAGCTTAAGCCCAATGGTGTTCCTAGATTTTCACACATGCGAGATCAGATTCAACTATGCTTGAACGGAGTATTACAAGGAAAGATCAAGTGCTTTTATATACGCTATTGGGGAGTTAACACAGGCGTATACGCCAGCATACATCCACAAAGAAGGAAACAACCTTGAAGAACAAGGCCCCAAGGGTCGCAACCCCCAGAAGGTGGACAATGTGTACACTTTCAGCACAACAACTCATGGAAAAGTTAGGCAACCAACACAAAAAATATCCAAGGGAATGCAGAAAAATCATACAAGACAAGTAATGGAGGAAAAGTGCAGCTGTTATAAAGGATAATAAAATTCAAGGGAAAATTCCTCCCCACACCAACAGGGGGAGGTCCCTTGAAGCACCAAAAATATCTTGCGAGACTTTCGGAGGAGTCCGCACCCTCATCAAAATAACAATTCATGACGACAAGCGCCAAGCAAAAATATTCGTAATTAAAAAGGTTGATTAAAACAGGGGGAGAGGAGGTCAAAGAGCAGCAGGGGAGGAGGAGTCCTTCTCATCAACGGCTGGGGGATCCTGAGAGGCTACCGCCGGGGCTACGGCCGGAACCCCTTCCGGGGGTGTCACCACTAGACCCGCAGAAACCAGCTCTGCGGGCTTTGGCTGATCTTCAGCCGTAACCCCTTTGTCGCCACCATCACCGGAGAGACCCTGAGAAGCAGCCAGGGCCTTATCCATGCCGGCCTCATCCTCAGCCTTTGCTTCCTCCAGGGCCACCGCAGCGTCAGGCCCCAACTTTGCCCAATCATTGTCAGGAAAGAAGCGGTAGGCCGACTTCACGCAGTCTTTCACTCCTGCGGCAACCCCTGCCTCAAATATCGTGGCCTCCCTCTCCTTCCTCCCAGCCTTCACGGTGGCAGCCGCATCCTGAAGGCCTTTCACCTGCAGCTCCAGCTCCTTAACCTGCCTCCGCAGGCCGTCAACCTCCTCCTCAAGGCCCTTCCTCACCATGTCCTCCTTCTCCTTCAGCCGCCGAGCTTCGCCCTCCGCCTCCTTGAACTTGAGGTTGGCCTTCCGGAAGGTGTCCCTCTCCTTGACAGCGGAAGCCAGATCGGCCCTGGCTTGCTTCAGGTCCACCCTCATAGTCTCATTCACCCGGGCGGTATCGGCGACGTGCTCCCCCATCTTCAGGTCGAGGAATAGGCTCTTGGCGTTGGCCACCATCTTGTCTCGGGTGGCCTCGGCGATGGAAAGCCTATCCCACTCCCGGATAGTGGCCTCAGATACCTGGTCGGAGAGCATCCTTTGGAAGAGCTGAGTCTTCTGAGTGGAGGAAGGAGCAGGGGAATTACGTGCCAGGGCCAGCTTGGGCTTTTTGCTGGAGCGGCCTTCAGCTGAAGACCCCGCCTCGACAGCTTTAGAGGGGTCCCGCTTGCGACCCCCGGAAGAGGCCTTCTTCTGCTCTAAGGAGGGAGAAGGAAGCTGGGAGAGAGGCTTGACAGAGAGGGGAGCCTGAGAATCGGAGGCTTCCCCGAACAGATCCTCGTACTTGGTGGAACGCTTGATGAACCGTGGGATGTTGGCAGCCATATCTGTGGAAAGAGACAAGGAGAAACAATTAGACAATATTCAGGCATATATGGGAATATGGGAAGATACAAGCATAGCAGATGGCATAAAAATTATAAAGCATGCAGGAAGGGAATTTATAAAGCAAATATCATGTAAGGTGCAAGCTAAGAGGAAACCTGGGCTTCCCGTCGCCTCCACATCTGCACCCCCCTCGTCAACGGGGGATGCATCTACCACCGTAGTGGAAAAACCGAGCCTCTCCAGATTTTCTGGAGTAAGCAGGCTGGAGCCATCACCTAGCCCGGTGGATAGCCCCAACACATGCTTGGCCCTCTCAAGGGACTCTCCCGCCAGAGGAGTCTGCACTGGCATGTCTACAACAAATACAAGCATAAGGAAACTAAACGGGAACCCTAAAGGGCTAAACTGGACAATGGATTAAGGAAAAGCTGGCTTACTGGGGGAGAGATTGAAGTCCTTCCTGTAGACTGGGCAGTCATAGCAGTAAAGGAAGAGCTTCTGCCAGTCCGACATCGACTGGCGGTTGCCCTTGATGCCCTTCTTGTGGTGGGTGTTCCAGGCAGTGAGGTAGAAGAACCCTGGGGTCCTGCCGGTAAGTTTCAGCTGGAAGAACCAGCCCAACTCCGAGGCAGACATCCTCACCCCATGGTGGATGTCGTAGAGGATATAGAGGCAGACCGCCATGCGGTAGGAGTTGGGGGTGAGCTGCATAGGGGAGACCTCATAGAAGTCCAAGACCTCCAGGATGAAAGGATGGAGGGGAAGGGACAAACCCAGCCTGAAGAACTGGGCGGAAAGCACGGCTTTGGGGTAGCCAGTGCCTGGCTTGAGGGTGTCAAAGCGGTGACACCTCTCTCCTGGCTTCGGGATCCCCAAGGTGCAGCCAGGGTTGCAGGACTCCAATAGGGACTGCAGCCGAACAGGAGTCATGATGGAGTCCATATGCTCGCAAGCCAGGACTACAGCTGGAGGCTCAATCACCTCTACGGAAGCCTCAGCCTCCCGCTCAGCCTCCTCGGGGCTCCCCTCGAGGGCTTCAGCAGCAGGGTCCAGCGGGAGGCCCGAGGTCCCATCCGCCTTACTGGACTCAGAGGTGGTCCAGTTGAGCTCCTTCACCACCAAATTGCGCCTGGAGCGGGTCCTGGAGCTAACCCCTAAGCTGGGCCGGGCAGGTTGAAGGTCCTGGCTAAAGGAGGATCCCGTGTCAACCGCAACAACGGGAGCCTTGCTGGTGGCAGACTGAGAAGAGTGTGAGGACATGGATCCTTGAGACATCTACAATAGGAAAGGATGGGTTAACGAAAGGACACAGCAAGATGAGGAGCGGTCGAGAGAAAGAAAAACAAAAAGGAAGAAGGAGAAAGGGTTTGCGGAAGACTGGGCTGCAAGGGTGGAGCCCTACGGGCGTGAGGAAGGAATGAAAAGGCTTCAGTTGGAGCCCTGAGGTGTAAGAGGACTACATCCCTCACAGGAGGTGGCACAGGCCACGGAGGACGGTTCATCTTCTTCGGGAAGCCCAACAAGGGACCCGGAGCGGGAAGCCTAATCCTAACCCCAGTCTCAACCACAACAGTCAATATCCAATAATTACCCTAGGCTACAATCTAAGCAAGTACAACGCAGCAAATCACACAATAAAACATCCAAGGCAGATAAAGACACACAAAGGGATTTCGATCGCAAAAGAGGGGTTTCCTCTGGAGGCTGATTGGGAACCTAGGGTTTATGGCCTAAAATCGTAATTGGGGCTACGAATCGACAAGGCGTCACAGCAACGCCGAGAGTGGCAGTCAGGTCACGGGATACACATAACATAATCAGGGCCAAATCAAAGCATGTGGTGTGTGTGCATTCAGAGAACGAGTGTACATATTTAACTATACCGGCATGCAGAGCATATTGGCGGTTTAATCTACTGAAGTAACCTCAGATGGACAAATGTGGATGTGTGCACGCATACCGAGGTGAGCAATTGAAAAGTAGAGAAGAGATAAACAGGCATGGATCATACAAGCATTTAGCCACAAACATGGATGAATGTAATGAAAAGGAAAGCCGGAGGTCAAGAAACATACCTTTGGTCGGAAGTAGAAGAAAAGCCGAAGAGAACACCGGAAAAGCGAAGTAGCTCTGCGCCTGGGATGCTTCGAGTGTGAGAAGTGGGAGAGTGAAGATGTGAGAGTTAAAAGTGAAAAGTAAAACAAGGCTTCGGAGGCATGAATTTATAGTAGTGGTAAGTGGGAGACACACGCGCCAGGTGGCACGATTGGATTGGAAAGGCGTGAAGATAGCCTTGATGATGCACGGCTTCCCGAGGAGAGGCTAGGCAGGTGAAGAGGGAGAGTTTGGCTGGAACTCTACAACTAGCCACATTATTAGGAGTTCAGTTGGGTTTTAAATTAATTTGAATTCAAATTAAACCCCTAGATAATTGGGATCAGCCTTATCATAAGCTGACATGACACACGCGGGAAACTGGAAAGATGAAGCAAAAAAAATCGTGGAATTTCAGTGACATTTGGGGAGTAATTTTAATTATCTTTAGGAATAAATATTCAAGGCTTGCGGTGGTTGTATTGAATTAATATAATTGGTTTTATAATTATGTGTGGGAATTACGTCTGAATTATTTCTTGTTTCTTACATCGGGCTACGCCCACGTAAGCTTAGAAATAATATACGACTAATTTCTGACATAATTCAAGGGCTTGCAGCTGGATGATTGAGGGTTACCGTTCTTAGGTTCCTCTCGTATTTAATACTTCAAGGAACCGGGGGGTAGTTGTTGTGCCATAAAATCTCCCTGGGCCTATTTTACAGCCCATTGTATTATTTGGGCTTCACCTAGGCTTATTGGAATCATTTGGTTAAGAATAATGGGCTTCACCATGGCTGGGTGGATCATTGAAGGTGTACAAGAAGGTGTATGGACTTACACTGGAAGCATAATGAAGGCTGCCATCAGAATGGGGTTGCACCTGAAGGCGCTTTAGGGGTTACCGCTGCTAGGGGTTACCGCTAAGTGCGTCCTGGCTTGCAGTTATGGGGCTGCAGCTAGGGGATGCCGCTGGCAGGGCTTCCGCCGCCTAGGCAGAATGGCAGGCAGACCCCGAACAGGACTCTTCTTCCTTGTTCCTAGGAGGACGAATTGGAGACATATTGGGAGTGTATCAGCTATTATTTATCTACGAATTAAGGGATAAATACATCTATTATGGAGATAATTACAATCGGGGAAGATAATTCAAGAATATTCGGATAATCATGCAAGATGAAGGCTTCAAGTGACCTACTTGGAGTGGGATACCGCTGGATAACTACTGAAAGAAGGCTGTTTTATCCTAAACTAGAGGGGATAAGAGCTTATCTCTTCAGAGTCCTAAATCAAGAACTACATGGGCTTGATCCCTATAAATATAGGGTATGTAGGCACCTTGCAAAGGGACGAGGATCATATTCACGAGTTCTACACTCTAAAGAGAGGCACGTGTAACCTTTGTGACAAATATTTCCGGGCAATTGCAGGACGGAATTCCATAATTCCGGCCTCGTTGTTTGGTTCTTTGCAAGCTCAGCCCTTAAACACACTTGTTTCTCATTTGTTTTGTTAGTTTATGTCAACGGTAGCCCCTAAGAGCTAGCCGTAATTTTCGTAGTTGTAACAGATATCCCTATAATTGTGCTACACGGTTCTGGGGGTGTTGTATCAATTCCTCTCACAACATGGAGCAAATGTCTCATCATAATCAATACCTTCCTGTTGTGAATACCCTTTTGCCACAAGTCTTGCTTTATTCCTTGTAATGACACCTTCACTATCAGTTTTGTTTCTGAAAACCCATTTTGTACCAACTATGGATCTATCTTTAGGTCTTGGTACTAGGGTCCAGACTTTATTTCTCTCAAACTCATTTAGCTCTTCTTGCATTGATTGAATCCAGTCAGCATCTTGAAGAGCTTCCTCCACCTTTTTAGGTTCTGTTTGTGACAGAAAGCAATGATGTAAACACTCATTTGCTGTAGCTATCCTTGTTTGCACACCTGCTTCTGGATTTCCAATTATCAAATCAGGTGTATGAGATTTTGTCCACTTCCTTGCATGTGTAAGTTGGCTACTTTCATCATTGGATCCTCCCCCCTGATCCATGCTCTCTTGATTCTGTTGATCTTTCTCTGTAGCTCCCCCTGAATTTGTGCTATCAGAGTTTGAATCAGTATTCTCTGATGAGTTTGAGTCAGCATTCTCTGATGAGTTTGAGTCTTGGGTAGAGTCTGAAACATTCTGATGCTCCCCCTCAACATATGCTTCATCATCATGAACTTGTAAATTTTCACCAGAGTTTGCTGTATTTTGCTCACAGTCAGAGTTTGACTGTTCATCAGAGTTTGTCGAATCAGAGAATATTTCTTCATTTTCAAAATGCAGTTCTTCATGATCATCCATATCTGCTAAACCCATAATTCTCTTGTCATCAAATGACACATGTATGGATTCCATGATCACCTTGGTTCTTAGATTATAGACTCTGAAGGCCTTTGTTGTCAGAGGATAACTTACAAAAATGCCTTCATCAGCTTTTAAATCAAACTTGGTAAGCTGTTCTGGATGAGTCTTCAATACAAAGCATTTGCACCCAAATACATGAAAGTATTTCAGATTTGGCTTCTTTTTCTTCACCATCTCATATGGGGTCTTGCCATGCTTATTAATCAGTGTTGCATTTTGAGTGAAACAAGCTGTTTGAACAGCTTCTGCCCAGAAATAAGTAGGTAATTTAGCCTCATCAAGCATAGTTCTGGCAGCTTCTATTAGAGTCCTGTTTTTCCTTTCAACTACACCATTTTGCTGTGGTGTTCCAGGTGCAGAAAATTGTTGCACTACACCTCTTTCTTTGCAGAACTCTTCCATTGTTGAATTTCTGAACTCAGTTCCATTATCACTTCTAATGATCTTTACTTTGTCTTCAGATTCATGGTCCAGTTGCTTCACATGATCCATCAGATGCAAAGCTGTTTCATCTTTAGAGTGAAGAAAATATACCCAAGTGTATCTAGTATACTCATCAACAATGACAAGAGCATATTTCTTCCTTGCAATGGATGGTACATTAACTGGTCCAAATAGATCAACATGTAGAAGATGATATTGCTTCTTTATTGAGAATTCAGTCTTACTCTTGAAGGATGTCTTTCTCTGCTTGGCCTTTTGACATGAATCACATAGACCATCTGAAGTGAGTAGTGATTCAGGGAGTCCTCTCACAAGCTTTTTCTTTATAAGCTCATTTATGGAGTTGAAATTGAGATGTGAGAGCTTCTTGTGCCACTTCCAACTTTCTTTTGCAGAGATTCTTGTAGATAAGCAAATTGCTTTTCCTTCAGAGTTTGTAGGAAAGTTGATTTCATAAATCTTTCCATGTCTGTGAGCAATCACTGCCACCTTGCCTGTTGACTTGCTTACTATCTCACTGTGTTCTTCATAGAAATCAACATGATATCCTCTGTCACAGATCTGACTGACAGAGAGTAAATTGTGTTTTAGCCCTTGAACAAGAGCTACATTTGAGATGATGACATTTCCAAGATTGATGTTGCCATATCCCAGAGTCCTTCCTATGTTGCCATCTCCATAAGAAACACTTGGGCCAGCTTTCTCCACAAACTCTGACAGCAGGGCCTTATTTCCGGTCATGTGTCCTGAACATCCACTGTCCAAGACTAGGATATTCTTCCTGTTGCCCTGCAATCACAAAGACCACTAATTGTTAGTTTTAAGGACCCAGACTTGCTTGGATCCCTTGGCCTTATTAAGTTCGTTAGCTTTTGCAGCGGAATTATTATTATCAGAGTTTGAGCTAACAGACTTTGGAACAGAGTTTATACTAGAAACAGATTTTGTACTTGCAGAGTTTTTATTAACCTTTTTCAAAGAAGGTTTCAATTGATAATAATCATAATACAAACTATGATATTCTTTGCAAGTATAAATAGAATGTCATAAACTACCACAATGAAAACATGGATCTTGTGGTTTATATATAATACTACTTTTTCTAACTCCAGACTTTGTAGGTAAGGAGTTAATGTCCTTGTTCTTCCTGCAAAAATTAGCAAGATGATTAGTATTTCCACAGTTATAGAATGTCTTCCTAGGTGCATTTGGAATAGGCATGTAGTTATTACTCTTGTCTATTCCAACCTTGCCATTTCTATTTTTCCTAGGCTCCTTGTCTTTGTTATCAGACTTTACCTCTTTAAGCTTATGCTTAAGCTGTTTCTGAGTCATCAGTCCTATGTTAACCTGTTTGGGCTTATCAGATTTTAAATTGTTGTTAATCTCTGATTCTGGTCTACTCTTTTTAGACTTAGAGGATTCAGCAACAAATTTAACAGGTTTAACCTTAGGTTTTTCAGTTTTAACAAACTCTGTTTTTGATGACTCAGCTTCTGAGTTATCAGTGTAACCTAGTCCCTTCTTCCAGTTTCCACTACCTAAGATATCCTGAGTAGTTTTGCCTGAATTAGTCCATGTCTTAATAATATCCCTTTCCTTAGCAAGTTCTGATTGAAGAGATGCATACCTCTTTAATAGTTCATCTTTGACAATGACAGCATCATCTCTCTCTTTCTGAACTTCTAACATCTGAACTAATTCTTTTTCTAGATAATCATTCCTTTTCTTTACACTTAGAGTTTTAGATTTTAATCTTTCATTCTCTAAAGTCTGATCTCTAAAGCTGATATGCAAAGTTTTAAGGAACAATCTTAACTCAGTTATATCTTCAGTATCAAAGGCAAGAGTAGAATGAGGTACCTTAGCAGTAGATTCAGATTTGTTGTCAGTGTTTGCGATGCATAATTGACTTCTTCCTATGAATCAGATGTATCTGTCCAGTTTCCTTTCTTGGTGATAAAGGCTTTTTCCTTTTCTTTCTTGGCTTTCTTGCATTCAGATGCAAAGTGACCCTTTTCACCACAGTTGAAACAGGTATACTTGTCAGCTTTTCCAGCTTTTCCTTCCTTTCCCTCATTCTTCCTGAAGTTCTTCTTATCATAAACTCTGTCAGAGTTTCTGTCTTTCCTCGAGAAACTTTTGCCTTTGTTGAACTTTTTGTAAGCCAACTTCTTGAAGCTTTTCACCATCAATGCTGCTAACTGCATCATCTCATCATCACTGTCTTCAGAGTCTGAGGGAACATCAGAGTTTGAGTCATCAGAGTTTGATGACTCAATGTCAGACTTTGTGACATGAGCTTTTCCTTTGCTCTTAGCAGCTTCCTCTTGAACTTTTAGAGCAACAGACTTTGATTTGCCTCCATGACGTTTGCTCCTCTGCTCCATCTCAAGTTCATGAGTCTTCAGTCTTCCAAAAACATCATCAAGAGACATTTCTCCAAGATCAAGATTCTCTCTTATTGTAGTGACTTTCAAATCCCATTTTTCAGGAAGAGCCAGAAGGAATTTGAGGTTTGAGTCTTCAAGATCATATTCCTTGTTCACCAGAGATAAGTCATTCAACAGTTTGACAAATCTGTCATACAGATCTGTCAAGGACTCACCAGATTTTGAGTCAAAGTGCTCATACTCCTGTGTAAGGATGGTTTTTCTGTTCTTCTTGATGGCTTGAGTTCCCTGACATCTGGTTTCCAGAGCATCCCAGATTTGTTTAGCAGTTTTGCACCCAATCACCCTATTAGACATTGCATTATCAAGGGCACTGTGCAGAAGGTGTTTCACCTTTGAGTCTTTACCAATTGACAAGATGTCCTCAGGGGTATAATCTTTCTTGTCTTTTGGAACCATCTTCTGAGGTTCATCTCCAAGCCCAATAGAGAGCTTGGTGGGCATATGTGGTCCATCATAGATCCTGTCAAGGTATTCTGGATCGACAGAGTCTAGAAATATAATCATTCTCTCTTTCCAGACTGGATATTCAGATGCCTTAAGGATTGGAACTCTAAAAGACGAAGCTTGTGATTTTTCAGACATGATTGTGAATAAGATCTCACTGTAGTTATCTTAACAGAGCTGGCTCTGATACCACTTGTTAGGTCCTATAAACTCACTATATAAATTAATATAGTGAACACAATCAATAACACAGTATGACAATATAAGAGATTAATTGCAATAAACTCTTATTCACAATGCTCAGTAGGTTACAAAAACTCTCTTAGTGATTTATATGTTATCACTAAGAGCTGCTAGGGTTCTGTAAAATATACTCGATAACTCAACTCGTATAGAGTAACCCTAATCTGTGTCTATATATACACAGTTACAAAATCAATCTCTGATTTGATATCCTATAAATCAGCTATGTATTCTATCAATCAAAGATTGCTACTGTTTTCTGTTTGGTTTCCATAGTCATCAAATCACTCCTCCGCTTCTATCCTTCCTTGAAGTATATCCGCTTCTGAGCTCTTTCCACGTGTAAACTCTAACGAGCCTTGACTATGTAAACTCTGATCAGACTTTATCAAACTCTGATCAGCTCCCAGCTTAAACTCTGATCACTCCTGTTCTAAAACAAACTTTAAGAACATTAGTAATCATCAATTATATCTAACAATGTCAACCCCTGAATGGCTGCTACTTGCCAATTAAGATATATAGTATGTCTAAATGTTTTTAGAAACAAATTGAATCTCGCACAGATGAGATTTTTGTACACGTACATTTTGAATTTTGTGTTTCTACTTGACCTAATCAGGCTTTTGTATATAAGGTGAGATAGTGTTAGTGCCGACGAACGTTTGTGAAATTTCAATTATATATAGCGGTATATCAATGCAATGTTCTGAAACTCTTTCTGCAGTACACTGAATGAAATCGTTTGCACACTTTGGTATGGTTTTCATATACTAAAACAATAGTGGTAATTATTTATACAAAGTATGATAAAGTAATTCTATTTTGTTTATCATCCTAATCGGGTATACTGTTATGTGAATGTGTCTGGTCTGACTGGTTGGGTTCGTGAACATCCCTAGACTAAACTGGCACCTAATTAAGTCACATTTTATATAAGGTTTGTTCTTGTAAAGTGACTGAAATAATTTTCTGTATAGACTGTTCTAAAATTCCCTTTCCGGCTATTAAATCGTCTCTTTACTCTAAAAGGTCATCTATTGGCTCAAATTTTAATCGGCTTAAGCCCGTAAAACTATCTTTAAATTTTTTTGAAGGGCTGGTGCAAATCCACCTGAAGTTTTATCTAGTAGTCTTCTTTGTTTTGATAGTTCTTTGTTTTGATAGGGTCAAATCACTCAATTTCTTTGATCTCCCAGAAGCTGGTGAGTTGCTTCACAGCCTTCGATTTTATTTATATGTATTATGCATACATCTTGTGTTTAATGCTTTCTTTTCTTTTATTTGTAATGTCTCCATGGATATATGCCGCTGGTTATGTGTTTTTAGCCCGAAGGTTGGTCCTTTTTCATGTGATTTATGGTGTGCATGCATGTTTCTTTGATATTAGACTTTATGGAAAGATGCCAAAATTTGTGTTTTAGGGAATATTTATGTTGTTAGGATTACATGAAATATATGTATTCAAGGTTTTTTTTTTGTTTTGTTTGTGGTTTGCTTGTATCTTTGTAAAATGGGTCATTTCGCAATTGTTTATTACATTTTCACTTGAGTATTGTGAATTTTAATCAAAATATATTGATGAATGATTAGCAAGCATGAAACCCACTCCTTCGTCCTTAGATAAAACATATGATAATTAATTAATTATAGTTCTACTTTATGAGTGACATTGTTACTGCCGATATGTATAGGGCTAGCGAATTGAATTCAATATACCCTTATTCACACTAAAATAAAACATTGGAACTACTATCACTGTATGCAAATATCACGACCAAGGAAAAGTATTAGAAAACAATTAGGTAGATAATAATGTCATGATGAACACATATTTTATTAACGGTGCAAAGAAAAAGAAAATTTATTGAGAAATTATTACTAAGTTATTAATTCTTTGATATTAAATTAAAAATTAAACTCAATGTAGTAATGTACCCTTGTTCGCACTAAAATAAAACGCTCAAACTAAGTATCACAGTGAGCATATAAGCGTGACCCTGAGCAAGTATCACCACCGACCAATAGTATTAGCAAATAACAATTGAGTTGATAAGAAAGTGATAATGAAAATAGATAATTCATAATTTACTTAACGTCAACAAAGAAAAAAAAAGATAAAGAAATATTGTTAATGAGTTGTTAATTTTTTGATGTGAAATTTAGAAATTACTCACCAATCAAAATTATTAGCGAACAAGTTCAGTTGATAAGCATGTGATAATGGACAGAATATTAACTCATCAATGATTCCTCAATATCTTTTCTTTTGCATTGCTGAAGTTAAGTAAAATCCGTGTTTATTATGACATTCTTATATACTCAACTATTGTTAATAATTTTGGTTGGTGGTGATACTTGCTCACACTCGTCACTTGATCATTGTGACACTTGTCTACTCATTGTGATAGTTAGTTTGAACATTTATTTTAGTGTTAATAAGATTACATTGAATTCAATTAGCTAACAGTTATCCGTATGATTATTTAATGACTCTTTTCTAGTTCATTTATTATTGTAGTGCGAAAATTGTGTGGATCACCTAGAGATCTCCGTCCGTCAAAGTCATTAAATTGTTTATTAATTTTTCACTTGATTAAGTATACTGAGTACACAAGTGTCACAATGAGTAAGTATCAATACCAACCAAACGTATTAGCAAACAACAATTGAGTAGATACGAATGTGATAATGGAAACATATTTTACTTAACATTAGCAAAGAAAAAAAAATATATATTGAGATATTATCAACATTAATGATACCTAAATATCCTTTTTTTTCTTTGCTAACGTTAAGTAATATCTGTTTTCATTATTACATTCTTATCTACTCAATTGTTGTTTGCTAATACCTTTGGTTAATGGTGATACTTGCTCACTGTGACACTTTTCTACTCACTATGATAGTTATATAGTTTGAGTGCTTTATTTTAGTGTGAACAATGATACATTAAATTCAATTATCTCATAGTTATCTGTATGATTATTTAATGACTCTTATCTATTCATATATCGTAGCGTGAAAATTGTGTGGATCACCTAGAGATCTCCGTCCATCAAAGTCATTAAATTGCCGGGCGGAACATCTGACATAAAGCTAAAAGGCTAACTATACAAGAACATCTCAATTTGGAGGCAGTGGTACAATCACATCAAAATACTGAGTGATACTTTCTTTTCTCCACTGCTATGGGTGATTCTGAAGAGATGAATGGTAATCTTGGATTCCTTCGAGCCCCGTGAGGGAAGGAGGGATGGTACTAGAATCTGAACATGAAGAAACCAGACATAGTGATTCTAGCGATGAAGTAATAGATATCAATGAACTATAGAATAGGAAGTGGAGAGATCGAATGCTCCTGCAATGGCTTAAAGCGTGAGAGGGCAAGGAGGTGTATGATAGTGCTAAGCAGGGCCAATACCAGGAGCAAGCACGAAGAAAGAAAATGTCTCAGGCACATGATGGTTCCCTAATAACATGCTGAAAATGATGAAAATATGTAACGCTCAGGGATTTGTGTATGGTATCATCTCCGGGAATAGAAAATCCATCTTTGGAGCATCTGACAATCTTCGTGAATGATGGAAGAATAAAGTTAGGTTTGACAGGAATGGACCTGCAGCCATTGCGACATACCTTGTCGACAATTCAATTCAGGACAAAGGAGATGAAAACTCAACTCCCCTCACCCACTCTTTGCTAGAGCTTCAGGAGAGTACTCTTGGCTGCTCTGATTCATCAATGTGATCCACCACAATGGCGTTTTTCGTCTGAGAAGGCAGTGCCCCACCATGGTGGCCTACCGGGAATGAGGAATGGTGGCCTCAATTATGCTTTCCTAAAGACCAAGGAATCCTTCCATACTAGAAGCCTCATGATCTGAAGAAATCTTGGAAGCTTGGGGTCTTAATGCTGCGGTCAAGCACATGTCTCCTAACATTTCCAAGATCCATAGACTTGTGTGGCAATTCAAATGCTTTCCCGATAAGATGACAGGCAAGGAGAGTACTACTTGGCTGCCAATTATTAATTAAGAGAATTCTTTATCACAAAAGCTTTACCCTGATTTTGAGCCACTCAAAACCTGTGATTGCTTACCATGAGTAGTGGTATCTCATATGTGAGATCAAATAAAAATTATGTCAAAAAAAATATGTCTTGTCCAATTAAAATATTAAAATAATAACAATTATTTTTCAAAAATTATTATCTAATCAAAATCAAAATTAAATCCAAACTTTAACTAAAAGGCCCGTATTTGTAACAATCCACGACAAGAGTTTTTTTCCTAACAAGGTTCATTTCGAATTTTGTTTTTCATTTAAATTTCTACTTAAAATTTTATTTGATTTATTGTTATAGAAGAAGAGAAAGCTAGTATAAAAACAGTTATTTATATTTCATTTTAGCTAAACTTTAACTTAATATCAACATGCCATAATATTAAGCTTATTATCATCATAATGCAATATACCACCATACTTGAATAAGTGAAGTTTAAGAGATGTATGGACTATAACATATTTTTCATCAACCAAAATTTGATAAATGATATCATCTTGTTCATGTTAAAAGTAAACAATATATAATTTTGATAAAATATATTTTGACCAAAATGTTTTAAAATTTTTTAGAAAAAATTCGAATCTCATATACATGATAATTTTGTACACGTGCAAATTTGAATTTTGTGTTTCATATAATTTTTTTTGATAATATCGTAATTGCTTTACACAAAAGACGAGAGAACTGGTATAAGATATAATTATCTTATTTAATCTTTAACTTAATTTTAACATAACATAGTATAATTCTATTAACTTATTTTTAGGATGAATTATAAGCACATCTTTTCGAATTTTGTTATAAATTAATATATTTTTGTTCATAATACGATAAATATTATATATAATTATAATCTTAATTGAAAATCGACTTAAATTTGTGTTTACCTCTTTTGACGAGATTACAAAATTCATGTTATTCCAAAAAAGGAATATATGATTAAAGAAAATAATTAGAATATCAGGATTTAAGAAAAAGTTCTAAAATATAAAGATTATATAGAAAAAAATGAACATTGAAATATAATATTCTTATTCAGTTTCTATATGTGTCACATCACCATACTTTATATTTTGTTGGAGCAAAGCAACCTAAAGCTTTGTCTCATAGTCTTGGTTGTTTTGAGAGACTCAGGCGACTCGTTTTCTTTCATTTCCCAGAAGCTGGTGAGCTTTTAATTCTTCACGAATTCTTCACGCCCTTTTCTTTTGTTTATATGTGTATGCGTATATAATGTGTTCAACGCTCTCATTTCTTAATGTATCCATGCATATGTTCCTTCTTAGCAGGGTGGTTTTAGTATGAAAGTCGGTCCTTTTTTCATGTTTTTTAAGTGTGTATGTTTGTTTAATATTAGACTTAGTGGAAAGATGTCGTCTTTATGTGTGTGGTTTTATGTGAAACTTTCAGTGAATATTTGTGGTGTTAGGATTACATGGAGCACATGTATTAGCGATTCTCTTTTGTTTGTTTTGTTCTTAATTTGGTTCTTCCCCAAATGGGTGTTTCAAAATCATTTGTTGATTTGTCAATTGATTATTGCTCATTATCAAAATGGCATTGATATGGAATAATTCAATATTTTACTACTTCTGTGTTAAATGATTAGCAAGTTTTTAATTATTTTTCCTTCTTCCCCTAGTAGGAATAAAAAATCAATTAACAGGAGTTTTATTTATATGATGATAGGACTAATAATGAAATAATGAGTTACTATCTTAAGATGGCATCATCTTCTCCCTGTCGGTTGGTGTTGCCTTCGGTCTGTTGTGCTTTTGTGGAATGTGCTAAACCCTAATTTGAATCTAAATTTGCAGGTGCTGTGTGTTATAATTTTGTGGTTGGTTATTTTGTTGGGCCTTTGTTTTAGTACTCTATTTGGGCCTTTCATTTTTTGAAACGCCACAGCTATTTTATTTTATTTTATTTTATGTAAGAATTTAGGCCTATGCAAATATTTAATTCATGGAATAATATGTAATTAATATTTTATTTCTCTCTCAAAAAAATGTAATTAATATTTTATAGAAATCAATTATAATTATTATAAAAAAATGGTGATTACTAACTGAGTACCATGTGAATAGTGTATGCCAATAGTTTGTAATTGTTAAAACATCAACAGATCTTTTATTTCTCTATTTCAGAACAATATTGGAGTCGAGAGCTACAAAAAGGAAGAGATGCAACAAAATCAAGGAGAACGTGGTTGAGGAAAGTCATGCATTAGTGATGAATTCTGCAAAGTTGGTTAATGAAATTCAAGCAGCAAACGAAGATTTTGGAGAGTACTTCAAATTCATGGGTGATAGACATTCAGAACTGATTTCCAAGGCAATGGGCATCAATGAACAATGCGGGTAATTTTTAGTATTTTTTTCATATTCCATTATTTAATTTCAAAATTATGATACATAACACGTCCATTGTTGATCTACTAAAGGGAAACAAAAGGGCAAGAGGGCAAGAGCAGGAGAGACCTTAGAGGTACATGAAAACCTCCTAACTTTATATGCTACAGATGTTTGCAAATTCTTGGACGACACTTACGCATCACTCGAAGGTCATTGTAAGGGATACAAGCAAGCATGCGAACAGATCACGAGGAAATTCGAGACGAGTTTTAAAGCATGGAAAATAAAATTAAGTGATCTCAAGGAACAGGGAGACGAAATGCAGAATCACGAGTGTTAGGAATCAATAATTTTTGATGATAACATAAACATTTTGTAACATGTCTTACTTAGAATCTTTATCAAATTTCAGTTGTAATTGTTATATTTCTTATCTTTGGGAATTATCAACGGATGGGTAGAATAGGATGGCTAATTGTAAATATCCAATGCCATGTAATTTTATCTAAGTGAAGGATATTCAACTGATGAGATGTAACTATTCAACTGATGAAGACTGGATGATGTTTCAACTGATGAAAATCAAGCATTCAACTGAAGACAAAGTATTCAACTGATGATGCTGAGAAATTCAACTGATGAGACTGGAACAGCATTCAACTGATGAAGTTTGTAATTCATTCAACTGATGAGCCCAGCACAACATTCAACTGATGAAGTCAAGAGCAGTTGAAAGTAACCAGAACTCTCAACTGATGAAGCAAAGAGCAGTTGAAAGTGACTAGAGCTTAAGTCTGACAAATCACATGGATCGAATTACACTAAAATAGACATGGAAGCCTAATTAGGAAAATAAAGAAGAAGCAGAAACATACTTATCTCATGCAGTGCAATCTGGATCAAATCAAGATGATGGTCAAAGATGAAGACATCTCAGAAAGCATGCATAAGACAAAGTTGTGCAGCATTATTTTTAGATTAGAGTGCATTTTGTAATCTAGCTAAAAGCTTTGTAAAACTTGGAGTATATAACCAAGTTAGAAGCATCAGTTGAACCTGTTCAAATTACTTGAGAGAAAAATCTGAGAGTTAGAACTTGTTTGAGTGATGAACCAGCAGCTGTGCGAATTGTAATCAATCCACAGATTCTTCTATATAAAATCTCACGGGTGGATCATTCAATCCACCCGTATTTTTAAATACTTGGTGTTTCCTGTTTTACTGTGATTAAGTGTATTGTTTCTTCAATCTTTTAATTTGTAAAAGATTGTATTCAACCCCCCCTTCTACAATCTTTCTCTTAGTTGGTGTAAAATAACAATTGGTATCAGAGCCAGGTTCCCAACAAACAGGAAAAAAGATCAACACTGCTAAAGAAAGATGGGAAAGAAGGATACTGGAGTGAAGATTCCTGTTCTTGACAAAGACAACTATTTTCACTGGAAAGTGAGAATGCATCTGCATTTGTTGTCCATTGATGAAAGCTATATGAACTGCATTGAAAAAGGACCTCATGTCCCCATGAAGGTCTGCACAAGTATGGGAGCTGATGGTGAAGACATGGCAGGTAAGATGATTCCAAAACCTATCCATGATTATTCTGAAGAAGATACTGGAGAAGTGCACAAGGACAAGAAAACCATGAACCTTTTGTTCAATGGTTTGGATCAAGAAATGATTGATAGTGTTATCAGTTGCACAAGTGCCAAAGAAGTTTGGGACACCATCAGGACCATCTGTGAAGTGAGCAAGTAAGAGAGAACAAAATGCAGCTTCTGATTCAACAATATGAGTCATTCCATTTCAAGGCTGGTGAAAGTTTGAGTGATACTTTTAACAGATTTCAAAAACTGTTAAATGGTCTAAAACTCTTTGGAAGAGTATATCAAGTTAAGGATTCAAACTTGAAATTCTTAAGAGCTCTTCCCAAAGAATGGAAACCCATGACAGTCTCTCTCAGAAATACACAAGAATTGAAAGACTATACTCTAGAGAGACTGTATGGAACCTTAAAAACTTATGAGCTTGAAATGGAGCAAGATGAAGAGATTGAGAAAAGCCAAAAGAAAGGGCATTTATCTGTGGCTCTAGTTGCATCTCTAGAGGATACTGTCAAGGACAAGGGAAAGTCTCAAGTTGAAGAAACTGAGAAGTTGGTCAAAGAGGAAAGCTCAGAGTCAAGCAAAGGAAAAAGAAAAGAGAAAGATGTAGCTGATTCTGGTGAAGAAAGTGATGGAATTGATGAGCATCTAGCCTTCCTGTCAAGAAGATTCTCCAAACTGAAATTCAAAAAGAATTTTAATTCTGCAAAATCATTTAAAGGCAATCCCAAGTCTGATAGAAGCATGGTAGACAGATCAAAATTCAAGTGCTTCAATTGTGGGAATGCAGGTCACTTTGCTAATGAGTGCAGAAAGCCTAAAGTTGAGAAGAAGTCAAGTGAAAACATTGACTACAAAAAGAAATATTATGAACTTCTCAAACAAAAGGAAATGGCATTCATCACAAAGGATGATTGGGCAGCTGTAGATGATTCTGATGAAGAGGAGGAGTTTGTCAATCTAGCTCTAATGGCCAACTCCACAGATCAAGAAGAAAACACTGGAAGCAGTAGTCAGGTATTCACTACAAACCTAGTTGAGTTAACTAAAGATGAATGCAATGCTACCATTAATGAAATGTCTACAGAATTGTATCATTTGCATGTTTCTTTAAAATCTCTCACTAAGGAAAACAGTAGAATTAAGGAAGCTAACACCTTTCTTAGTGATAGAAACAGTGCCTTAGAAGCTCAATTTATTGAGTTTGAGAAGCTGAAAATTGAGTGTCAGATAGCCAAGGATGATCTCTTGGTTGTTCTGAAAAGAGAAGAGATCATAAGAAAGCAGCTTGATAAGGAACAAGAGATTATTGCCAAATGGAAATCTGGAAGAGATGCTTCCACCAATATCATTAACATGCAAGGTAGAGAGACCTTTGTAGAGAATGAATGGAAGAGGAATAAGAAAGTGCTTGAGGTATCTGAGAACAGTTCAAGTGATGAGAACACTGATGATGATCATCAGTTGAAAAGCAAAGTCTCAACTGATGAGAGTCATCAGTTGAACAAAAACTCATCAGTTGACAAGAATGTTCTCAAGAAGCTTAACAAGAAATATGGTCCTGTTAAAAAGAATTTTGTTAAAGGTGAGAATAGTTCTTCTGAGACCAGTGATAGTGTTAATAACACTCTTAATTCCAGTAACAAGAACAAGAAGAAGTTGGATACTAGTGAGCATAAATCTGAGGAGACTAAAAAGAAGAAAGGAAATAGAAATGGCAAAATAGGAGTTAACAAGCACACCAATTACACTCCCAATGCTAGTGCTCTTAGGAAAACCTGCAGTAAGTGTGGTAGTGTAAATCATTTATCTGCTAATTGTAAAACTGTGATTGCTCCTAATTTATCTTTGCCTATTCCTATGACATATGTTCCTCACATGAATTTATCTGCTATGAATATGATGCCTGGTTTATTGCCTCACAATCCTTATTCTCAGCCTAACATGCCATATATGTTCAATCCTTATTTTAATGCCTTTAACATGCCTCAATTTCATTCAAATTTGCATGGAATGAACAATATATGCATGCCTCAAAGGCCTGTGTTTGAAAACAGAGTTGATATTCCAATTTCTCAACCAAAACCAAAGATTGAACCAATTCAATCCAAGGAAAAAGTTGAGAAAGTGGAAAAGGCTGCTAAGACTAACAAATCTGGACCCAAAGCAATTTGGGTACCTAAATTAACTTGATCTGTTTGTGAAATGTATGCAGGGAAACCACAAGAAGAATTTGTGGTACTTGGATAGTGGATGCTCCAGGCACATGACTGGTGATTCTTTCCTGCTCACAAAGTTTGTGGAGAAAGCTGGCTCTAGCATTACCTTTGGAGATGACAGCAAAGGATATACTATGGGATATGGCTTGATTGCAAAAGAAAATGTCATCATTGATGAAGTTGCATTGGTGTCTGGTCTTAAGCACAACTTGCTGAGCATCAGTCAACTCTGTGATAAAGGTTACAGGGTTAATTTCACCACTGCAGCCTGTGTTGTCACCAAAGGAAATGACAACAATGTGGTTTTAATTGGACAAAGGAAAGGAAATGTGTATGTAGTTGACTTCAATTCTGTAAAATCTGAATCTATCACTTGCCTTCTCAGCAAAGCAAGCTCAGATGACAGTTGGCTATGGCATAAGAGATTGTCTCATCTAAATTTCAAAACCTTGAATGAGTTAGTAAAGAAGGACTTGGTAAGAGGTCTACCTAAGCTGGAATTCTCCAAAGATGGACTATGTGGAGCTTGTCAGCTAGGAAAGCAAAAGAGAAGCTCTTTCAAAAGCAAATCTCTTTTTTCAATTGTGAAGCCCCTTCAGCTCTTGCATATGGATTTATTTAAACCAGTCAACATAATGTCTATTTCAAAGAAGAAATATTGCTTAGTGATTGTTGATGATTTTTCAAAATTTACTTGGACTTTCTTCCTGCATTCTAAGGATGAAGCTGGGAAAATCATCATCAATCATATAAAGGCATTAAACAACAATCCAGATGTCAAAGTTGGAAGGATAAGAAGTGACAATGGAACAGAATTCAAGATCTCCGTGATGAAAGAATTTTGTGAAGAAGAGGGAATTATTCATGAGTTCTCTGCACCAAGAACTCCACAACAAAATGGTGTTGTTGAAAGGAAGAATAGAACTTTTATTGAGGCTGCAAGAACCATGATTAATGAAGCTCAACTTCCAACCTATTTTTGGGCTGAAGCTGTGAATACTGCTTGTTTTACCCAAAACATTTCACTAATTACCAAACCTCATAATCTAACTCCCTTCCAACTCTTCAAAGGAAAGAAGCCAACAATTAGCTTTCTTCATGTATTTGGATGCAAGTGTTATGTTCTAAGAAATCAAGGTGAAAATCTTGGAAAATTTGAGGCCAAGGCAGATGAAGCTATTTTTGTTGGATACTCTGATGGAAAATCATTTAGAGTATATAATCTGAGAACCAACATTGTTATGGAATCAATCCATGTAGTTTTTGATGATAAGAAGATTCAAGGATTCTCAGATGAAGGATTTCATGATAATCTCAGATTTGAGAATGAAGGTGAAGGTGATCTGTATGATAGTGATGATGATTGTGATGACATTATTCAGAATGTTGGAATTAATCCTGGAATTAATGTTCCAACTGATGACTCTCTGGTGCAAGAAACAACTGCTATTGGAAATTCAACTGAAGCATCAGTTGAAACTACATTGGAGGGATCAGTTGAAACACCTCAAGGATCATCAGTTGAAAGAATGTCTCAAAATTTCAATCAGTCTAGAAATAATGAGATTTCAAATTTAGGGGGAGCTTTCCAACATGGAAACCTGAACTTCAATAATGATGCCACATCATCAAGGCAATCACTTCCACCACAAAGAAAGTGGACAAGGGATCATCCTTTTGAGCTAATTATTGGAGATGCAAATGCATCTGTACAAACAAGAAGAGCAACTCAAGATGAGTGCTTGTATAGTGCATTCCTTTCATAGGATGAACCTAAAGTCATAGAAGATGCTCTCAAAGATGCTGAT
Source organism: Daucus carota subsp. sativus (assembly GCF_001625215.2). NCBI lineage: Eukaryota > Viridiplantae > Streptophyta > Magnoliopsida > Apiales > Apiaceae > Daucus > Daucus carota. The sequence goes on from NC_030388.2 coordinate 8,184,449, forward strand.
TGGGTTCTTGCTATGCAAGAAGAATTAAATCAATTTGAGAGAAACAATGTATGGAAGCTGGTACCCAAACCTAAAAACAGAACAATTGTAGGAACAAGGTGGGTATTCAGAAACAAGGTGGATGAGAATGGAGTTGTTACCAGAAACAAGGCAAGGCTTGTTGCTAAAGGATACTCTCAGTCTGAAGGAATTGATTTTGATGAGACCTTTGCACCAGTTGCAAGACTGGAAGCAATAAGAATCTTCCTGGCCTATGCTGCTCATGCAAACTTTAAAGTTTATCAAACGGATGTCAAGAGTGCTTTTCTAAATGGTGAACTGGAAGAGGAGGTATATGTCAGTCAGCCTCCTGGTTTTGAAGATCCATAATTTCCAGAGTATGTTTACTTTTTATTAAAAGCACTCTATGGACTAAAGCAAGCACCAAGGGCATGGTATGACACTCTATCTCAATTCTTGTTAGATAATCATTTTTCCAGAGGAACTGTGGATAAAACACTATTTTATAGAAATGTAAATGGTGCCTTTATTCTGGTTCAAATTTATGTAGATGATATGATTTTTGGTTCTACAGATGAGAAACTTTGCAAGAAGTTTGCTAATCTAATGAAAAGTCAGTATGAAATGAGCATGATGGGAGAGCTCACCTACTTTCTTGGTTTACAAGTTAAACAAGTAAAGGAAGGTATATTCATAAATCAAACTAAGTACATCTATGATCTACTTAAAAAGTTTGATTTATTGGATTGCAAAGAAGCTAAGACTCCCATGCCAACAGCCACCAAATTAGAGTTAAGTCCTAATGAAAAATCTGTGGACATCTCTAATTATAGAGGCATGGTTGATTCTCTTTTATATCTGACAGCTAGTAGACCAGATATTATGTTTTCTACATGCCTCTGTGCTAGATTTCAATCTGATCCTAAAGAATCACACCTTATTGCTATAAAAAGAATATTCAGATATCTTAAGGGAACACCAAATCTTGGTATTTGGTACCCTAAAGACTCTGGATTTGATCTAATTGTTGGGTTTCGGGGCAACAAGCACAGCGGATAATCGACGTAAAATCAAAATTTTCCGAAACCCTAACCCGAGGATCCATCTATAAAGTACGGCTGATCATGGAGATACGAAATAATACCTTGTTGAAGCTTTACGTTAGCGAAAGATGGAGGTCCGGAACGAGCAATCACCACGCAGCCCTCGGTCTAAGGATCGCGTCTCTAAGCAGTCCACACGAACGTTTGATCGCCAAAGATCACCGGAGCCGGTACTAGCCGAATGCAGCCTCTCTCTTTCTCTCTAGCCTCTCTTGATCTGGAGCTGCTAGGGTTTTAATAAAACGATTTTATGACACTTAACCCTAAAACAATACATCATTATGTATTTATAGGGAAGAGAGATAGATGGGCCAAACCCTAATCGGATTTGGGCTTCTACAAACCTAATCCGATTTTGGTTTTAATATTAAATTCGAAATTCTAATGACTTAATTAAGACCGGCTCAATTAAATAATTTATTTCGAATTAATCATTTAATTTAAATTCAGAATTTAAATTAAAACTCATTTAAACGTTCAAAGTGTGTGACCCTTTAGGTTATTATTACGTTGGCAATAATTTTAATATCCAATAATAAAATTATAAACAATGAGCGGCATCTAGTAATACATCATTGCTACCCAAGTAATAATAATAATTGGTGATTCAATTAAACCTTTTGTGAATAATGTACAATGTAATATAATCCCTTTAACCTTATATTATAGATCAGACTCAAGGCATGTATTGTGTCATCCTCTTCATCGTCTAATCCGAATTTCCTTGATCAATGAGTAGACTATTAAACAAATCAATATTTGAGAACGGCCATGCATTTTATAGTCTCACTCAATCAAGAGGCCAATAATATCACTCCTAAAATAGGAGGGTTAAATCCTTTCTAGATCATTCATATTTCTCATACGATTCATAATATACCCAATGTACATTTCATCATCACCCGGTCAAAGGTAACTTTTAGTGCAACCAAAGTATATTAATTCTCATATAGAAATATAATGATATCAAGTCAGAGGATCATTACATCATTATCACAGTGAGAATTTCCAATGACACTTATTAACATGTAAAATCTCACGGTGGGTCATTCCAGTGCCATGTGTTGATACATGCACTTCTGTTCTTGACTTTAGCATCACTATACCTATGATCAATGAGATGTGATCATCAGTCAACAAACATACTAGTCTTAATGCATCATTATTGTCCCTTAACAATAATACTCGACTAGGGACATTTAGGAATATGATATTATTCTTATAATCTCATTTCTATGTCACGTACTTAGAGATATAGAATTACATATAATATTCCAAGGACATTTATTATGCTTTCAATTTATTACGCAGTAAATAAAGACACAATAAATATTTATTCAATAATCAATATAACATAATCCATAAATGTCTACGATAGAACACAATAGTATTGTCTCTAGGACACCAATACTAACAATCTCCCACTTGTACTAGAGCCAATCTCTGATGTATCTAATACCCATGGAACTAGTATGACCTTCGTGCTTCTGCTGCGACAAAGCCTTGGTCAGTGGATCTGCAATGTTATCATCTGTATGCACTTTACATATATGTATATCCCCTCGACTGTTAATCTCTCGGAGTAGGTGGTATCGTCTGAGTATATGCTTAGTGCGGGAATGAGATCGGGGTTCCTTAGCCTGTGAAATGGCTCCATTATTGTCACAGTACAAATCTATCGGATCTGATACTGAAGGAACCACATCAAGTCCTGTAAGAAATTTCCTGATCCAAACAGCTTCCTTGGCTGCTTCACAAGCAGCTATATACTCAGCCTCCATTGTAGAATCGGCAACCGTCTCTTGCTTTGAACTTTTCCAACTAACAGCACCTCCATTTAGACAAAATACAAAGCCAGACTGAGAGATCGAATCATCTTTGTCTGTTTGGAAACTAGCATCTGTGTAACCTTTTACAACTAGTTTCTCTTCTCCTCCATATACCAAGAATTGATCTTTAGTCCCCTTTAGGTACTTAAGAATATTCTTGACTGTCGTCCAGTGACCTTCACCTGGATTAGACTGGTATCTACTCGTCATGCTCAAGGCATACGAGACATCAGGACGAGTACATATCATTGCATACATTATGGAACCAATTGCCGAAGCATATGGAACTTTGCTCATACGGTCCTTATCATCCAATGATTTCGGACTGTTTTCTTTCGAGATCAATATCCCGTGAGACATTGGGACATATCCCCTTTTTTCTCTTGCATCCCAAATCGATGCAATACCTTATCAATGTATGTACTCTGACTTAGGCTGATTAGTCTTCTTGGTCTATCTCTATAGATCCTGATCCCTAATATATAGGTCGCATCGCCCAAGTCTTTCATCGAGAAATTTTTGCTCAACCAAGTATTAACAGCCTGTAAAGAAGGTATGTCATTCCCCATTAGTAATATGTCATCCACATATAGCACTAGGAATGCCACATGGCTCCCACTCACTTTCTTGTAAACACAAGGCTCATCTTCATTTTGAATGAAGCCAAACTCTTTGACTGTTTCATCAAAACGAATATTCCATCTCCTTGAGGCTTGCTTCAATCCGTATATAGATCGTCGCAACTTACAAACCATTTTGGGAAATCTCGGATCGACAAAACCTTCAGGTTGTGTCATATACACATCCTCTTCTAGGCTTCCATTCAAGAAGGCGGTTTTGACATCCATCTGCCAGATTTCGTAGTCATAGTAAGCAGCTATTGCAAGCAAAATCCTGATGGATTTGACCATAGCAACTGGTGAGAAGGTTTTATCATAGTCAATACCATGAATCTGTCTGAAACCTTTTGCAACTAGTCGTTGATACTCTCAAGGTTTTGATGATCACACTGCCAGCAAGCTAATAGCATAAAACTGGTGCTTGTTAGCGAGCTATCAATGATATATATGCATGTGCTAACAGCTTGATAAGTTTCAGTGTTATGTTCAACTGTCAGCAAGCTTACAGGTTATCATTCAGGCTTATCAGCAAGCTCACAGCGCGAACAGAATAACAACTGGATAAGGATTGAAGTCGAAAAGCAAGGAGATTTATTAGGAATCGATTTGTAAGGACTTTAATATTTATATATGACTTATATAAATATTAGAGCTCAGTTTTAAATCAAGTATTTCAAACAAAAATGATTTCCTAACTTATAGGAGTTTTTATCTCTTATTCGATCTTATCTAAAACTACTCCTATTTGATTTCAAATTATGGTTTTTATATAAACGTTTTGCTGAGATATCTTCACAACGTTTCTACGCTTTTTACTCAGTAAACTTCACAAGTTTAAACGTTCAAATTGAGAACAAATTATACGTGAGTTCGGTTGGAACAAGAACGTTTGAATTTGTTAGCAAATTGACCGTTGGATCTTTGTGTATATATACTTGAGTGTGGTTTCCGTTTACATTAAGGAGAACACACTTCAAGCTTCTGAAATACAACACACTTACATTGCAAAATCTTTACTTGAGCTCTAGTACTTATATTTGAATATATATCTATATTGAGTTCATAGTTTCGGTTGTATTACTCTCATACATTGTATTGTTCAAAGTGTAAAGTTTTGTTGATGTGTATCGAGCTTGTGAAACAAGGGAACAAGGGGACTAGTTAGCTAGAAGAGTATACTTGGGAAGTATAGGTCTTGGAGAGCTTTTGGTTCGTGGTTCAGGGGTTTCAGCAAGCTGATAACAGGAACAAGGGTTAAAGGGAGTTATATTATTGAATCATTGTAATCGTTAACATTATTGATTAATAATATAATCTCTTACCAGTTGGTAGGGGACCAGGACGTAGACCATTAGGGTTAGGGGTCGAACCTGGCTAAAATTCTCTGTGTTGCTAGCTTACTGATTATATCTGTTTTGCATTGCATCTGCATTGTTAGCTAGCTGACTGTTTACTCTGAAATTAACAGCAAGCTGTCTGTGACAGTATAAATATTCGGTAACATTAAAAATCGGTCATATTAGCCATAACACCTATTCACCCCCCCTCTAGGTGTGTAATTTCAATTGGTATCAGAGCTGTGCTTGTACTAATACTTCTGTAACAGGAATAGTATCGATCGATATGGCTGATAACTTTCAGGGAAAGTCCGATTTTAGAGCTCCTCTCCTCACGGGTTCTGACAACTACAATTGGTGGAAAGGTCAAATGGAGGCTCATCTATCCAGAGATCCCCTAATGCAAAGAGTTGTGCAAAGAGGTCCTTATGAATATCTTGATAAAGATGGCAAAGTCAAGGACGTTGATGTTCTCACAGCGGACGAGCTATCAAAGGTTGCTGCAAATGGAAAAGCAAGGAGTACATTGATCAATGGGCTGAATCAAGCTGAATATGACAAGGTCTCATCTCTCAAAACAGCAAAGGAAATCTGGGATGCATTGGAGACGTATCATGAAGGCTCACAAGGTCTAAAGAAGGTCAAGCTCGGAAAGCTCATGAAAGAAATCGGAAGCTTCGCTATCAAGAAGGGAGAATCCATTCGTGAAAGCCAAGCTAGATTCCAAGTCACTCTTAACAGCCTTGAAAGACTTGGCAAAAAGATTCCTCAATCGGAAATCAACATGAATATTCTTAATGCAGCTCCATTCGAATATGGTGCCAAGGTCACAGCATTGGAGTCAGCTCTCAACATTGATACTATGGATCACCTGGCTATATTTGCTGAGTTGGAACAATTTGAAGCTAAGATTGAAGCTAACAGCTCAGAAAGCAGCAAGCTGCCAACAGAGAAAATGAAGAATCTTGCACTGCACTCCTCTGTCAGCAAGCTGGAAACGGATGAGGAAACAGAATCAGATGAGGATCTAGCTCTTATGTCCAGGAAAATCAAGAGAATGATTGAAAAGAAAAACAAAATGAAACGAGAAAAGGGTAAAGCTTTTGGTGCAAAGAAAGATCCAAAAGATGATGCATGTTTTGAATGTGGCAAGCAAGGACATTTCAAAAGGGATTGCTACAAGCTGAAAAACAAGTCAAAGCCGCCTAGACAGCAAGCTGATTACAAGAATAAAAAGAAATCCAAGGCACTTCTAACTTGGAGTGATGATGAAGATGAATCAGCTTCTGATGATTCTAGTGATGAGTTGGTGAACTTGGCTCTTGTTGGTCTCGATGGCTCAATTGATACAACGGATTCAGATACGGACACTAACAGTGAGGTAAACTCTATTAATTCTGAATTACATGCTATTGATACAACTACTTGTGAACTAACCATGCAGGATAAGAGTTGTTCATCAATAATGGAACTCATTGATCTTAAGAATGAGAATTATGAGCTCGAGAAAGAATACGTTCATTTGAAGAAAGTCATAGGTGATTTCTTGAATGAAAAGAGTGCCAAAGCTAGTAGTGGAATCATTGCTACCCTCAAGGAACAGATCTCACAACTTGAAGGGAACAACTTGCAAATCCAAAGAAGGAATGATACACTTATGAAGGAACTCAGCTCGCTGAGAGCAGATCTTAAAGCTAAGGATGCAAGCTTGGAGGCATTCGAGTTAAGCAAATCCCAAAGCTTAGCCGAAATCTCTATTCAAGCTGAAAAGATCAAGTCATTGGAGCAAGAAGTCAAAGATCTTCAGAAAGCCATGGGAAAGTTTGTTCAAGGAGAAGAAAGTCTCAAATCTATGATGAAACAAGCTAAAGGTTCTCATGATAAAGGAGGCATTGGTGCAGCTTCTACATCCACATCATCAATGAGATATGAAGGAAAAAATGGCATTCCATACAATTATGCCATGCCTTGGGTGACTTGTCACAAGTGTGGAAAGAAGGGCCATCTTGCTAATAATTGTCCAATGAAGAATACTCAATCAGCAAGCTGGAGAAGGAAGTCAGCTCACAGGCAGTATGCTGACAACAGAAACAGACAGAAGACAGCTCCGGGACAGTATGCTGATAAGACTGGCAGAGCATGGAAGAAGAGTTCTAAAGTGGTCCAAATGTAGATCAAGAAATCTGATCTAAATGTTCTATATGTTTTATCATCTAACACTGCTGGACCCAACAAAATTTGGGTACCAAAACGTTGAGTTGTTTGTGTTTGTTTTGTAGGTTTGTCTCGTGTCTAAGGTAAAGCCAAATCAATAGATATTGGATAGTGGATGCACTAGGCACATGAGTGGAGACAAATCTCAGTTTCTAAGCTTGAAGATGAAGAAGGGTGGTCGTGTCACAATTGGTGATAGTAAAACTCTTCCTATTCTTGGCAAAGGAACTATAGGTAATAGTATCATTTCTATTAACAAGGTACAATATGTCAAAGGTCTTACTTATAACTTGCTTAGTATAAGTCAGTTATTTGATGATGGTCATATTGTTAACTTTGGTAAGGATGAATGTACTATACTTGTTGGTGCTAACAAAACTCCTCTAGTTGCAAAACGAGAAGGAAATATATATGTTTTGAACTTTGAAGAACAGGAGGCAGTGTTTGTTTAGCAGCTGTGGATAATAATCCAGAAATTTGGCATAGAAGGCTTGGACATGCTCATATGGATCATCTCAGCAAGCTGTCAGCAAAGAAGCTTGTTCGAGGATTACCAAAGCTTAATTATGTCAAGATGGAGACATGTTCTGCTTGTCAATTGGGAAAGCAAACAAGGACTCCACATAAGGCAAAGAAAATGGTATCTACTTCTAAACCTTTAGAGCTTCTTCACTTGGATCTTTTTGGTCCCGAAGCTTATAAGAGTATTGGAGGTAAACAATATGCCTTTGTTATTGTTGATGATTATTCTAGATTCACTTGGGTATTATTCTTGCTTACTAAAGATTGTGCTTTTAGTGAATTTGAGAAACTAATCAAGTTGCTTGAGAACAAACTAGATACAAGACTTATTGGTATTCGAAGTGATCATGGTGGGGAATTCCAAAAAGACTTCATTACTTATTGTGAAGAAAGAGGAATCTCTCATGAGTTCTCAGCACCTCGTACACCTCAGCAAAATGGAGTTGTAGAGCGTAAGAACAGGTCCTTACAAGAAACAGCTAGGACATTGCTGCAGGAGAGCAAGCTGCCAAGAAGTTTTTGGGCAGAAGCTGTCAACACAGCAAGCTATGTTCTTAACAGAGTGCTTATCAGGCCAATTCTCAACAAGACTCCTTATGAATTGTTAAGGAAAAAGAAGCCTAACATCAGCTACTTCAGAGTTTTTGGATCTAAGTGCTTCGTACTCCAAACTATTGATAGGGATGGTAAATTCGATTCTAAATCTTATGAAGCTATATTTTTGGGCTATTCTTTAACAAGTCGTGCTTATAGAGTATATAATCTTGGTAAACATACTGTTGAAGAGTCTATTGATGTTTCATTTCAAGAGTCTACTGATGATCTTGCAAGGGATGAGGAAGAATGTGCAGGTACAGGTACTGACAGCAAGCTGACAGTGAAGGAAACTGGAAATCAGCAAGCTGACAAGTCAACTGCCACAACTTCAGCAGGCAATAAAGCTACTGAATCCACTCCATCTCTTGAAGAAACTTTGGATAAGATGTCAAAGCTCACATTGGATGAATCCAGAGGTCAAACTTCATCAGCAAGCCAAAATATTGTTGATCAGACTCCTCCTAGGCAAACTACAAGGAATGAAGAGGTCATAGCTCAACATAATCTACCAAAGTCAACTAGAACAGTGAAGAATCATCCTCCTCAGTTGATCATTGGAGATAAATCAGCTGGAATCAAAACAAGGAAAGCTCAAGCCAACATTTGTGCTTATGCTGCCTTCATAGCTCAAGAGGAACCAAAGAATGTTCAAGAAGCTCTACAAGATGAAAATTGGATCATGGCAATGCAAGAAGAACTGAACCAATTCGAAAGATGTGATGTTTGGGAACTTGTAGATCCACCAGAGGATGCTTCAATTGTTGGAACCAAATGGGTGTTCAAGAATAAAGTTGATGAATTTGGTACTATCACTGGGAATAAAGCTAGACTTGTTGCACAAGGATACAATCAACAAGAAGGGATTGATTTTGATCAAACTTATGCTCCGGTTGCAAGATTGGAATCTATTAGGATGCTTTTATCATTTGCATGCTTCAAGAAGTTCAAGCTACATCAAATGGACGTCAAAAGTGCATTCTTAAATGGATATCTAAAGGAAGAAGTTTATGTCAAGCAACCACCAGGATTCGAGGATGAAAAATATCCTAACCGTGTCTACAAGCTCAAGAAGGCACTATATGGATTAAGGCAAGCACCTCGATCATGGTATGAAAGGTTAAGTGAATTTTTGATCAAAAATGGTTTCATTAGAGGTAAAATTGACCCTACTTTGTTTACTATCTTTAAAGGCCAAGATATATTAGTTGTTCAAATATATGTAGATGATATTATATTTGGATCTACTAATGATTCTTTGTGTAAGTGGTTTTCAAAGTGCATGCATAGTGAGTTTGACATGAGCATGATGGGAGAGCTCAATTATTTCTTGGGACTCCAAATTAAGCAAACTCCAGAAGGAATTTATGTGCATCAATCCAAGTATATCAAGAATCTACTCAAAAGATTTGGATATGAGAATATCAAGGCGAAGTCAACACCAATGAGCGTTGTCAGCAAGCTGACAGCAGACGAAAATGGTAAAGATGTTGATATTCGAATGTATAGAGGTATGATTGGTAGTTTACTTTATCTCACAGCCTCTAGACCTGATATTATGTATAGTGTTTGTGTTTGTGCTAGATTTCAAGCAAAACCAAAGGATTCTCACTTACAAGCTGTTAAAAGAATTTTTAAATATTTAAGTGGAACCATTACTTTGGGTTTATTCTATCCTATCACAAATGCTTTTGATCTTGTTGGGTATAGTGATGCAGATTATGCAGGTAGTCAAACTGATAGAAAAAGTACAAGTGGTGTTTGTGCATTTTTGGGTCAAAGCTTAGTTTCTTGGTTAAGCAAGAAGCAAACTTCAGTTGCTCTATCTACGGCTGAGGGGGAGTACTTAGCAGCTGGTAGCTGTTGCTCTCAAATGCTATGGATGAGACAACAATTGAAGGACTTTGGAATCAAATGCAAGCAAACTCCAATCTTTTGTGACAACACAAGTACAATCAACATTTCAGAAAATCCAGTCAATCATTCAAGGACAAAGCATATTGATGTTCGACATCATTTTCTGAGAGACAATGTTGCAAAAGGTGCTGTCAAGCTGATTTTTGTGGCTACAGCAGATCAGCTAGCTGACATCTTCACAAAACCTCTTCCTGAAGAACGATATGTCGTGCTGAGAAGAGAATTGGGTATGTGTGATGTGTAGTCAGCAAGCTAATAAGCTTTGTCCGGGTACTATCAGCTTACTCTCTGTACTTTACATATTGTTAATTATTTTTGCATGAAGGTCAGTTCAAGGGTTTCTAGTTAGTTTAACTTCATAAATTAACTATCCGTTGAATGCTGATTTATATGAATTTATGTGAAAATTTGTGTTACGTGATTATGTGCTAATCTATGTGGTTTAATGATTAGGTTAAAATTTGAATTTCTATCTAATCACTATTTAAGTGGAATTGAGATTAGTCACGGTAACAAATTTCTGTTTAGATCACATTCGGATAAATATAATGAATAGTTTGAATAAAATAAATCTAACTAGATTTATTCCTAAAAACCCTCCCCCGAATATGATTCAAAAGTGTTTGAGATATATCCTATCTCCGAGTCTTTACAGCTACTTCTTTAAAAGCCCACAACAGCCAGTTAGGGTTTCATCTCTCATCTTCAATCGCTACACCTTAATCACAATCGCGTCAATCGCATACCGTGTTGCAATGAGGAGAAAGACTAGAGCTGGAATCAAGATGGGTACTCCTACTTCAGGTCGCAAGTTAAGAGATGAAAAGGATTTGGTCATCGCTACTGTGGATTCCGACAGTGGTGGTGAGGAGTCGGGTATTCAGCGCTCTGAAAAGGATCTTAAGAGAGCAAAGGTTGAATCTAGTGAAAAGGAGAAGTCCGATAACAACATATCTACTCGCAAGATTATTCTTGGGAAGCCTCTCTCTGGTAAGGCATTCTTCAATTGCGGGGTTGTTAAGCTATTTTCTGCTTTAGGGTTCGAATCTTTGATTGTTGATTTACCAAAAATTTGTTATCCATCGCTTGTGCGTGAGTTTTATTTAAACTTGCATGTGAATCCATCTGGTCAAACTGTTTCGTTTGTTTCTGATACGAAAATTACTTTGTCGCCCATGTTCTTGAACGCTATTATTCAAACTCTTCCTTCCTCTGTTTCGATTCACACTAAACGCGGGTTTAAACATTTTGATGATTTTCAAGTTAAAGACCAGTTTAAAATCTTGTTTGGGGTTGAGAGTTCTACTGAAACATTTCCATCTACTACCCAGATACTGCCTTTAGCTCATGCTGTTTTCAAAGTGTCTATTGAAAATCTCTGTCCTCGCTTGGGTACTAGATCAAATCTGTCTGCTCAAGATGTAATTGTTGTGTCTATGATTATGGCTGGGAAGCCATTTGATGTTGGGGATTTAATTTTGAATAATATGTTTGGGGTTCTTGAGGGGAAATCCTCTGCTGGGTTGCCCTATGGGTTGCTGTTAACTCGAATCTTCGAGTGGTTTGGTGTAAGTTTTGATGGGATTGAGTCTGTTGCTGCAAAAGAATTTTTAGATGTTAAGTGTTTGAGTCAGTCAAACTTGAAAGTTGAAAAAGATGGTAGTCTGTCTGTGTTGGAGGTTCCTGTTGCTAATCCACCACCACCTGCTGTTGCTCCTACTTGTGTGGATTTGGGTTTATCTGCTAAGGAGATTATGGAATTCATGGATGAACTCCGTGATAATCACAAGCAGTTGGTTGAGGGTCAGAAGCTGTTGTCTGAGCAAATGGATGATTTGGCCAACCAATTTCAGTTCTGGAAAGATATAGTTTTTGGGGGCAAGACAGGGAATACACCAGAGAAGGTTAGCTCTGGAAATTTTGTTCATGAGCTTCAGAAGCGGATGTATGGGTCTGGTGGATCCTCTGATATGAAGTTCACTTTTACTTCTACGGATGATGCCACTGAAAGTCCACGACCACGTACTGCAATGGATGCTCTTAAGGAGGCTGCAGGCACTGAATCTGCGTATGCTGCTGTTGGAAATTTGATGATGGAACATAATCGTGTTGCTGCGGAGCTGACCAAGAAGTTTGCACAGGAGACGCCTGACAAGGATGATGAGGAGACCTAAATTTCAAACCTTTTAGATGATTAAGCGGGAGACAATTTAGGAATCTATCTAAAATAAGACTTGTGTGCTTAACTGGTTAAGTACTTTATGGCCCTATGTTTTTATCTGCTTTGGTGTTAAAGACTAAGTTGTTAAGTTGTTTTGAATTTGGTTGGATATCAGGTGGTTTATCCTGATTGAATTTGTTAAGTTTGTTTTGGATATTTGTTGGTTGCCAGGTGGTTTATTTAAATTATGATTTTATTTAAATTATCTATGCAAGTGCTTTATTTGTTATCTGGTTGCATGGTTGTTATATCTGTTATATCTTGTTTTATATACTTAATTGATACATGTGTTAAAGTTTAATGATATTAGATTGCTGTATTCAGGGGGAGTTTAATTACTTTTCCTAAATATGGTGTAATCATCAAAAAGGGGGAGATTGATACTCTCAAGGTTTTGATGATCACACTGCCAGCAAGCTAATAGCATAAAACTGGTGCTTGTTAGCGAGCTATCAATGATATATATGCATGTGCTAACAGCTTGATAAGTTTCAGTGTTATGTTCAACTGTCAGCAAGCTTACAGGTTATCATTCAGGCTTATCAGCAAGCTCACAGCGCGAACAGAATAACAACTGGATAAGGATTGAAGTCGAAAAGCAAGGAGATTTATTAGGAATCGATTTGTAAGGACTTTAATATTTATATATGACTTATATAAATATTAGAGCTCAGTTTTAAATCAAGTATTTCAGACAAAAACGATTTCCTAACTTATAGGAGTTTTTATCTCTTATTCGATCTTATCTAAAACTACTCCTATTTGATTTCAAATTATGGTTTTTATATAAACGTTTTGCTGAGATATCTTCACAACGTTTCTACGCTTTTTACTCAGTAAACTTCACAAGTTTAAACGTTCAAATTGAGAACAAATTATACGTGAGTTCGGTTGGAACAAGAACGTTTGAATTTGTTAGCAAATTGACCGTTGGATCTTTGTGTATATATACTTGAGTGTGGTTTCCGTTTACATTAAGGAGAACACACTTCAAGCTTCTGAAATACAACACACTTACATTGCAAAATCTTTACTTGAGCTCTAGTACTTATATTTGAATATATATCTATATTGAGTTCATAGTTTTGGTTGTATTACTCTCATACATTGTATTGTTCAAAGTGTAAAGTTTTGTTGCTGTGTATCGAGCTTGTGAAACAAGGGAACAAGGGGACTAGTTAGCTAGAAGAGTATACTTGGGAAGTATAGGTCTTGGAGAGCTTTTGGTTCGTGGTTCAGGGGTTTCAGCAAGCTGATAACAGGAACAAGGGTTAAAGGGAGTTATATTATTGAATCATTGTAATCGTTAACATTATTGATTAATAATATAATCTCTTACCAGTTGGTAGGGGACCAGGACGTAGACCATTAGGGTTAGGGGTCGAACCTGGCTAAAATTCTCTGTGTTGCTAGCTTACTGATTATATCTGTTTTGCATTGCATCTGCATTGTTAGCTAGCTGACTGTTTACTCTGAAATTAACAGCAAGCTGTCTGTGACAGTATAAATATTCGGTAACATTAAAAATCGGTCATATTAGCCATAACACCTATTCACCCCCCTCTAGGCGTGTAATTTCAGTCGTGCCTTATAGGTCTGAACATTTCCATCCATGTCGGTTTTCCTTTTGAAACCCCATTTACACTCAATAGGTTTGACTCCCTCGGGTAAATCAACCAAAGTCCATACTTGGTTTTCATACATGGAATCCATCTCAGATTTCATGGCATCAAGCCATCTCTTGGAATCTGGAGTGTTCTTAGCATCTTTGTAGGTTAGAGGCTCATCATTATCCATAAGCATCACATCACCAGTTTGAGTCAAGAGAAAACCATAATATCTCTCTGGCTCATGGCGAACCCTACTAGATCTACGAACAACCTGTGTTTCCGGAACATGATAACTCTCAATATTTTGATGTACATCCTGCTCAGGTTCCTGCTCTGGTTCAATGTTATCATGTGGTTCTCGAACTTCATCGAGATCTATTATCCTCCCACTGTTTTTCTTAGAAAGCATCTCTCTTTCAAGGAACACAGCGGTTCGAGCAACAAACACTTTGTTCTCAGAAGGATTATATAATGAATAACCTCTTGTTTCAATTGGGTATCCCACAAAATTACATTTATCAGACTTAGGTCCTAGCTTGTCAGAATTTTGACGTTTCACAAACGCCTCACATCCCCAAATTTTCATAAATGACATGCTATGACGTTTCTCAGTCCATATCTCATATGGAGTGTTCTGGACCGTTTTAGTAGGAACTCGGTTAAGTGTATAGGCAGCCGTCTCTAGGGCATAGCCCCAAAAACTAATTGGAAGATCTGCATGACTCATCATTGATCGCACCATGTCCAACAAGGTACGATTTCTCCTCTCGGAAACTCCATTCCATTGTGGTGTTCCAGGAGGAGTAAGTTGTGATACAATACCACACTCTTTTAAGAAATTCTTAAATTCTTGGCTTAAGTATTCACCTCCACGATCTGATCGTAGAGTCTTAATACTTTTGGTAGTTTGCTTTTCTACTTCAGCTTTGTACTCTTTGAACTTTTCAAAAGAATCGGATTTATTCTTCATAAGATACACATATCCATATCTACTGAAATCATCAGTAAATGTTATGAAGTAGTAAAAGCCACCTCTTGCCATAGTTCGCATTGGACCACATACATCACTATGTATTAGTTCCAATCTGTCAGTGGCCCTCTCACCTTGTCCTGTGAAAGATGCTTTAGTCATTTTTCCAATAAGACATGGTTCGCATGCTTCGTATGATTCAAAATCAAACTTATCCAAGTATCCATCCTTATGTAACTTGGAAATGCGCTTCTCATTTATATGGCCTAAACGACAGTGCCAGAGGTATGTTTTATTTGAGTCATCAGTTTTAAGACGTTTATTATTCACATTATAGATGGGAGTATCCAAGTCAAGAACATATAAACCGTTAAATAAACGTGCAACCCCATAGGTAACATCATTCAAAGAAAAGGAACAACTATTGTTCTGAATTGAAAAAGCAAAACCTTTCTTGTCCAAACAAGAAACTGAAATAATGTTTCTGCAAATTGCAGGCACGTAAAAACAATTCTCAAGTTCTAAAATAAGCCCAGTGGGCACCGATAAATGATAAGTCCCTACAGCTATAGCAGCAACTTTTGCTCCATTGCCAACTCGTAGGTCGACTTCTCCCTTTGCTAACGTCCTACTTCCCTGTAGCTCCTGCACATTTATACAAATGTGAGAACCACATCCAATATCTAATACCCAAGATGTTGAAGTAGACAAATTGACTTCTATAACATAAATACCTGAATCAGAAGCGGCAGCAGCCTTCTTCTTCTTCAGATCCTCCAAATAAGCATGACAGTTCCTCTTCCAATGACCTGGTTTCTTGCAATAGTGACAATCACCCTCCTTCTGAACACCACCTTTCGGCTTCAAGGCCTTAGTTGGACCAGGTTTCGGATTGGCATTAGAATTAGATCCCATCTTCTTCTTGCCTTTCCATTTACCCTTTCCTTTGGCCTTCCCCTTATTCACCATCAATATGGGAGTAGGGGACGCCTTCTGAATGTTGGTTTCAGCAGTTTTCAACATTGCCAACAATTCGGCGGGGTTCTTGTTTATCTCATTCATATTGTAATTCATTACAAACTGAGAATAGTTATTGTTTAGAGATTGCAAGATCAGATCAATTTGGTGCTCAGGACCAATCGGGGCACCCAATTTCTCAAGATAATCAATATACCCTATCATCTTCAGAACATGCGGTCCTACCGGATCACGTTCACCCTGCTTACAAGCATTCAAAGATTTGAAAGTATCAAACCTCTCCTGACGAGCCTGGCCCTCAAACATACGCTTAAGGTGCTCAATCATATCATAAGAATCCATATTCTCATGTTGTTTCTGAAGTTCAGCACTCATGGTCGCTAACATGAGACATTGAACATCCGTGTCATCATCAATATGCTTCTGATAAGCAGTATGCTGAGCACGGGTTGATCCTTCAGCGAGAAGTGTAGGGCGAGGAATATCTATGACATAGAGCTTGCGCTCTTGTTTGAGGACAATCCTCAAATTCCTTTGCCAGTCAAGGAAGTTGGTTCCTGTCAGCTTGTCCTTCTCAAGGACTGATCGTACAGAGAAGTTGTTTGAATTATTTGCCATTGGATATCTACAATATTTCAAATGCATAAGATAAATTAGTCTACAGATGTTTATTAAATTATGTTCAAGTAATTATAAATATATATTCAAAATATATATCTCCCACTATTTTGTTCAAATCAATAGCCCTAACTATTAATTCGGAAAGCATTTCTGCAAATCTTTCTAGTGAGCCAAGATCCATATTTCATCCATGTTTTAAGTTAGCGTGGGCTAATACTCTCAAAACATGACTATTTAGGTAGACAACATTTGTCAATTATATCAAATATAACTCTTGGATAGTTTTGTGGAGCAACCCTTTGCACATATTTATGTAATAAATCTCACCAAACTCCATGCCTCTAAACCCACAATCCTATTGTGATGGTTTAGTTAAGTTAGACCCAATAATTCAATAACTAAGTACATTTACTTATCACGTCTTCCCATGATTGATTAAAGCACTTTGCTTTGGCAAACCTACTTCTTTCAATCTAGATCTTGACGAGTATTAATCATTGGAAGGCATCTGATTAACTTAATATTTTAATTAGGGATTTTATTAAAACGACCATGATCCTGTCATAAAGAGATCCTCAATTTTTCCTTGAATCAAATATTTCAAATCAATACTCTTTGATTGGTTGAAAACCCGACCTGAGGTGTTGGCACAACGGCTATACTTAAAAACCCCAAATCCGACGGAATCTTCCTCTCATTGAATATCGAAAATCCATAATTAATTCTGTGTTTCATAAACACGAGAATCTCATGATCGTTGTATTCCTTTTTAAAATCTTGAGTCGTTACAGATTTTATCTTGTTTAAACAAGCATGGCATGGGTGTCGTATCGAATACATACATCTTAATCTAATTAAGCATGCATCTCTATAACTACGCATACATATCATCATCTCATGCATCATATATGTAAAGTGCAGTATGTAAACGTGCATGGTTATGGCCTTTATCCTATATGATTCTTTCAAGCTAATGAAAGAATCTAGGTCAATCTATGGTGAAGATGTATAACTATTACAAGTCTTCATGCTCCTTGATTGCCCCTCCTTGTGGATCATCCTTCAATCTTCAAGTACATTACAATGAATAATTGAATACAACCTATTCTAATGTACTTACATGAGAAAGCTCGAGTTACATTCGAGATTAAAATTACAAGAATAAATATCACGACATGCAAGTCGTATTTATACAACCAAAACCAAAAACATTAAACTAGGGGTCCTTAAGGCCATAACCAGCACCATGCTCAAGTAAACAAACAAGAACACATAACCATACAAAGCGGGGGTCCGAGGGCGGCAGCCCCTGGGCGGGGGTCCGGGGGCGGCAGCCACCGGGCGGGGTCCGGGGGCGGCAGCCCCAGGCTGGGGTCGAGCTCGGAAATTTTTGATTCCTGAATACAAGTGCTATACAAAAATCATCAATTTCGGAACAACAGATCATATTTGTTACCTTCTGCCACTACTGCATCATATGCAGTTTCAGAAGCATGTATCATATACATGCTGATCATTCCCTAGTGACCAGATCATGTCCATACACCATCTTGTTGAACAGTTTATATCATTATATAAACAACACATCATATGCTGAACATATAAATCGCATACTAATCAGTCATGGCAGATCATAATCATGCTAGTACCATCATATCACTATATTTTAACATAACAGAATCATATATGATCAATATAGCATGTTACAATCAACATATCTCAAGACCATATCAAGGCAGATTCATAAAACATGCATACATGCATCGAATACTGTAAACACGTAACCAAATCAGCCCCTCATAGACGTAGCTCTGATACCACTGTTGGGTTTCGGGGCAACAAGCACAGCGGATAATCGACGTAAAATCAAAATTTTCCGAAACCCTAACCCGAGGATCCATCTATAAAGTACGGCTGCTCATGGAGATACGAAATAATACCTTGTTGAAGCTTTACGTTAGCGAAAGATGGAGGTCCGGAACGAGCAATCACCACGCAGCCCTCGGTCTAAGGATCGCGTCTCTAAGCAGTCCACACGAACGTCTGATCGCCAAAGATCACCGGAGCCGGTACTAGCCGAATGCAGCCCCTCTCTCTCTCTCTAGCCTCTCTTGATCTGGAGCTGCTAGGGTTTTAATAAAACGATTTTATGACACTTAACCCTAAAACAATACATCATTATGTATTTATAGGGAAGAGAGATAGATGGGCCAAACCCTAATCGGATTTGGGCTTCTACAAACCTAATCCGATTTTGGTTTTAATATTAAATTCGAAATTCTAATGACTTAATTAAGACCGGCTCAATTAAATAATTTATTTCGAATTAATCATTTAATTTAAATTCAGAATTTAAATTAAAACTCCTTTAAACGTTCAAAGTGTGTGGCCCTTTAGGTTATTATTAGGTTGGCAATAATTTTAATATCCAATAATAAAATTATAAACAATGAGCGGCATCTAGTAATACATCATTGCTACCCAAGTAATAATAATAATTGGTGATTCAATTAAACCTTTTGTGAATAATGTACAATGTAATATAATCCCTTTAACCTTATATTATAGGTCAGACTCAAGGCATGTATTGTGTCATCCTCTTCATCGTCTAATCCGAATTTCCTTGATCAATGAGTAGACTATTAAACAACTCAATATTTGAGCACGGCCATGCATTTTATAGTCTCACTCAATCAAGAGGCCAATAATATCACTCCTAAAATAGGAGGGTTAAATCCTTTCTAGATCATTCATATTTCTCATACGATTCATAATATACCCAATGTACATTTCATCATCACCCGGTCAAAGGTAACTTTTAGTGCAACCAAAGTATATTAATTCTCATATAGAAATATAATGATATCAAGTCAGAGGATCATTACATCATTATCACAGTGAGAATTTCCAATGACACTTATTAACATGTAAAATCTCACGGTGGGTCATTCCAGTGCCATGTGTTGATACATGCACTTATGTTCTTGACTTTAGCATCACTATACCTTTGATCAATGAGATGTGATCATCAGTCAACAAACATACTAGTCTTAATGCATCATTATTGTCCCTTAACAATAATACTCGACTAGGGACATTTAGGAATATGATATTATTCTTATAATCTCATTTCTAAGTCACATACTTAGAGATATAGAATTACATATAATATTCCAAGGACATTTATTATGTTTTCAATTTATTACGCAGTAAATAAAGACACAATAAATATTTATTCAATAATCAATATAACATAATCCATAAATATCTACGATAGAACACAATAGTATTGTCTCTGGGACACCAATACTAACACTAATTGGATATTCAGATGCTGATTTTGCAGGATGCAAAATTGATAGAAAAAGTACAACAGGCACCTGTCAATTTCTTGGTGACAGATTGATTTCTTGGTTTAGCAAAAAGCAAAATTCTGTATCAACCTCTACAGCTGAGGCTGAGTACATTGCAGCTGGAAGCTGTTGTGCACAATTATTGTGGATAAGAAATCAATTATTTGATTATGGACTAAATCTCTCAAAAATCCCAATATTTTGTGACAACACCAGTGCTATTGCTATAACTGAGAATCCAATACAACACTCAAGAACCAAGCACATTGACATCAAATACCACTTCATAAGAGAACATGTGATGGCTGGTACTGTTGAAATGCATTTTGTTCCAAGTGAAGAACAAATTGCAGATATTTTCACAAAACCTCTTGATGAATCCACATTCACAAGGTTGGTAAGTAAATTAGGTATGTTAAATTTCTCCTAATTTAGAGTGAATTTTTCTGTAATTTGGCAGCCAGAATTTGATTAATTTTAATTTATCAAAATTAAGTTAATTATAATTCTGGATAAAATCTGTGATACTTCAACTGATGAACTAATGAAATTCTTTCAACTGATGTTTGAAACAATATCCTCTTGTCTTATTTTCCATTCAACTGATGACAGCAGTTGAGATTACTTTCAACTGATCATCATCAGTTGAATAGGAAGTTTAAAGAGGGGCTTATTTCATCCGTTCAAAGCATTATCAGATCTGAGCCGTTGAAATTTCTTTTGTCTCTCTCCTACTTTATACACACGATCGTGTGTGTAATTTTTGTAGAGTTCAATAAGAGTAATTTCTTCTCAACGGTAATTTCTCAGCCAATCACAGCAATTTTCTGAGAAAGTATTTAAGTGTTTTAATTTATTTTCATTTCTTTTCATCTCACTCTTTCGAATTCATAAACCCTCTGCTCTTCTCTCTCTGTGCAAAAACAAGCTCTAATTTTCCTTCAAGCTTTTCTTGTAACTACAATGGCACCAATGAAGAAATATACTGCACCAAGTGGGTTCATCTATGAGAAGAACAACTTCGCATCATTTGTAGACACTAAGGCAGTGGAGGAAAAGGAGTATCACAAGATGATGGAGTTCATCAAATCAAGCCAGCTCTCTTATGCTATGCTTGAAGCTCCTACCATCTACCATGAAATAGTGGAGGAGATGTGGACCTCTGCAGAGTTTAATAGTGAGAATGAAACTCTAACCTTCTCTATTAATAATGAAATTCATTCTGTTAATGCTGATGTTATGAAAGCATGCTTTAAGATTCCTGAAGACACTGTCTTATCTTTGCCTAGTGATGTTCAGTTGGTTAATTTACTTTATGCCATGAATTATGTTTTGCCAACTGATGCCTTAGGTAAAATAGAAAGAAGAGGTCTTAGGAGAGAATGGAGTTATTTGTGTGATGCATTTATTAAGGCATTCTCTGGTAAAATTAGTAATTTTAATGCTCTTACTTCCCAGATTTTACAAATGCTTTACATGTACTTGACTAATGAATATTTCAACTTTGGTGGTTTGATGATCCAAGAAATTGGGGAGAAACTAGGTGATAAAACTGGTAGACCTAGGAATATTTATTATGTTAGATTTCTCATGATGCTAGCTAATCATCTTAATGAAAAGCTAGTTATCACTAACAAGGAAGCCAAGCTTCCCAGTTTTGTGCAGGAAAAGAGAGTCTTTAAAGACCTCTTCAGGATGAATCTATACCCCTCCTTGGAGGTGGTGTACCTGCCAATCATGGAGGCTGGAAAGGAAAAAGAGGTACATGGCTTTCCTACTACTCTTTCTCAACCCTCACCTTCTTTGCTTTCTGCCGTCAGGGCTGTTGAAGAGGCCCATCAACAGTCCACACAAGTGGCAAAACCTTCTAAAACCAAATCTTCTAAACCAACCTCAGGTGCCTCCCAAAAGGCATCTGTTGTAAAATCCAAGAAAAACAAACCTGAAGGGAGTGTGATTGGAGATTGTGAGGGGGAGGGAAAGGGTGAACATAAAAGAAGCCCTAAGGATAAGGATGGAGAGGTGAGTGCTGACCAGCCTAGCCACTCTGCAGTCTCCCAAAAGACTGTAGATGTTAATATGGATTTAAGCACATCCCTAGCAGCATCCTCCCAAAAGGATGTTGCTATTGAAAATAGTCCCAAACCAGGGACACAGATAAAAAGGGGGAGGGACACCACTTCTTCACCAATCAAAGCTTATGGGAGAAAGAAGATGAGAAGTGACAAACTTAAGCACTCTGCACACACACAGGCATCCATTCTGGATTTTATGCCTGTAACTTCTCAAAGTCAGATTGATGTGACTCCAATAAATGTGGAGTCACAGCCCCCTTCTTCATCTCAACAAATCACCCATATTCATGATCTTACCATCTCTACTACTCAAACACAATCCCCAACCTCTTCTATGGATGTGGAATTAATTCACACCACACTTGTAAATTCTCCATCTTTGGATTTCATGGAGAAGTCCCCCTCTGAGATTGATCATCATCATTTTGATGATTTGTTGGATCTTTCTCTTCCAATTCCTTCTTCTGTGACAGTGTGTTCTGTGGATTTACCTTTAAAATCAATCACCACAGACTCAACTATCACAGCTTCTAAACCTATTTCTTCCTTATCTTCAACTGATCTCCTTCATCAGTTGAACAGTGTTTGTTCTTCAACTGATATGCTTAACAGCTCTCATCAGTTGAGTGTCTCCTCCACTTGTGTTTCAACTGATGTCCCTCATCAGTTGACAACTGCTGCTGTTGCAACAACTCTATCATTTTCAGCAGTTGATCACATGGTGGCACAAACACTTCTAGGATTGAGTGCAGTGAGCTCTGGAGTGGAGAGGCAGCCTAGTGTGCTGGCAAAAGGAGAGGGAGTGGAGAGTCTGGCAATTTCTTCTGGCCAGGAAAAAGGAGAGGATAAGAGTGACCCTTTAGTAAGGGTAAGTGAGGGAGAGGTAAGTGGTGTGGTGAGCCAAGGGGAGCCCTTGATGCAAGAAAAGAGAGAAATTGAGAGAAATGCAGGTGTCAATGAAGGGTTTAGTGAACAAGATTTTCAAGCTGAATACAGATCCATATTGGATGGAGTTTCACTAGACCCTGAGACTTTTACTCATGGGATGTCTTCTATTCAAGACTTTGCCAGATTGGACAATCAAGCAGCTGAGAGGCACCTCAATCTGATTCACACCACATCTTCTATGCTTAGAGCAAAGGAGGCACTTACAGTTCTGCCTGCCAATGCTGGAGATGATTTTCAATATGATGATAGTGATGAAGACCTCAATGATGCACTTGAGGAATCTCTTGGTGATCAACTTACAACTTCTCTTCCTTCTTGGCTCTCCATGCAGTCTGCCAATGCAACTGTTGTTAGCTTGGAGCTGCAAAGGCAAGTTTCCACCATTCTTCAACCACAATCTGGAAGCTCATCCTCCCCTCCATCCATCTCTGCTACTATTGCCAGTCAGGCTCTGGACAACATCAAGCTTCACAAATATCAATCTCTCCATTTTCAGCATGAGATAGAGCATCTAAATTCTCTCATTGCCTCTGTTAAGACTGATCTGACCAAACAAATTGATGAAAGCTTCCAGCTAAAGTCAAATCAGCACTTTCTGCATCTGAGCAAAAGCAACTTCAATTGGAAAAGCAAGTGGAAGTTCTGGAAGGAAATGTCCATATCTTAAACTCTAGAATGGAAGAGATGTTGCAGCATCAAAGAATTCAGACTGGACTTCTTCAACATCTTCTTCTTGCCTCTGGTGTTTCATTTCCCAGTCCATCCCCTACACTTGCTGCTAACAAAAAGGGGGAGAAAGAATTACCAACTCCTGCATAATTGATCAGCCAAAGTCCTCCTCCTTTCCACACTGAAAGGGAAAAGCAAAAGATTGAAAGGATGAAAAAATTAGACTCTATTGCAAAGAGAGTGGCTCAGTTGGGAAAGAAATCTTCTGTAAACTCAACATCCTCATCTGCAGCCACCACAGCTCAAATCTCTTTTCCAACCACAACTACAATTCTCAGGGTAATTACACCTGAAATTGTTATTCCTTCCAAGAAAGAAAAGGGTGAGACATCATTTTTGAATGAGTTCAAGGCCATTCTATTTCCAAACAACTGTGGTTACTCCAGGCCTGGAAAAGACTCAAGCTCAAGCTATTTTCCACTAGCCAGGCCTGACAAAAGTGAATACAAGCTTTTGGGCCAAGAGATCAAAAGTTACAAAGACTCTGCAGATGTAGCTTTAAAAGCTCATTTTACCATCATCTACAGAGAAGGCCAAAAGTTGTTTATTGGAACTGGCCATCCTCACTATTCCTTTGCAAAAGCTGAAGAGGTGGCCAGAGAATGTGAAAGAAGGGAGTATGAATCTCAACTCTCTCTAAACCAAGAAATAGAGGTTGATGAAAGGTATGCAATTGAGCTAGAAGAGGAATTGGCAGCTGAGCTTCAAAATGAGAAAAGATTGCCTCTTGAATCTTCTCCAAAGAAAAAGAGAGTCAAATCTAAAACTAAGATGCCTGAGGCAGCCAAGAGAAGAGAAGAAGTGCCAGAAAAGCCTATCTCAAAGCCTTCTTCTCCAATCAAGGATACCACAGTAGTACATCCAGATGTCAATTTCCATGATGAGCCAATTATGCCAAAGGAGGAGCCAATTGACTTGGAGGATATCCCAATCCCAGCTTTTCTTGTTCCAGAAACTTCCAAGCCAAAGAAGAAAGTCAAGTCTGTGGCTAAGAGGATGGCTAACCCTCCTAAACCTCCAAAAGAACCTGAAAATCCTGATGACTATCTTATTATTGCCAACATTGAAGAAATCTCTGAGTTGGAGCTGGAGCTGGATGATCTTCAAGAAGTAAGAGGAATATAAGCAACTTCAAAATTACCTGAAAGATTGGTATTCTCTTACAAAAACAAAGGTGATGTCATCTGGCCTCTTCACAGAGTTCTGAATTCTGAGGGATTCAGCTCTTTAACAAAAATATATGGATCTATGAAGAGGACAGGAGGATTTACACCACCTGCAAAGCAAATGGTTCTAAAGAGAATCCTTGAGATCAGGAAGGAATGGTCCTCAGATGCTAGCCTGCAAAGAAGGCTGAAAATCCCCTACACTGGAAAGAAAATTCACCATGAACCTACTCCAATCATGGAATTTAGGGACAATCAAGGTGTTAGGAGATTTTTCAGACCTAAAGATCAACTCAAAGTTGCTAGCTTGAATACTCTGAAGACTCTCCAATCCAAGCTCAACAGACAAGATAGTGATGAAGAATGGTTCTACAGGATCTTTCAGAAACAGATTAATATTCTTGAAGAAAAACTTAAGTCCAGAAGAAGAAGATCTTCTAGGAACAAGTAACTGCTCAGTCTAGAGGAGCATAATCATCTGTAAACTTTTCTAACTCTTGTATTTAAATTCTGCATTTTATTTTATTAATGTTTTGTTATCATCAAGTGTAGAATTTATGTCTGCATCTTCTCCAGTCATAAATTGGGGGAGATTGTTAGGAATCAATAATTTTTGATGATAACATAAACATTTTGTAACATGTCTTACTTAGAATCTTTATCAAATTTCAGTTGTAATTGTTATATTTCTTATCTTTGGGAATTATCAACGGATGGGTAGAATAGGATGGCTAATTGTAAATATCCAATGCCATGTAATTTTATCTAAGTGAAGGATATTCAACTGATGAGATTTAACTATTCAACTGATGAAGACTGGATGATGTTTCAACTGATGAAAATCAAGCATTCAACTGAAGACAAAGTATTCAACTGATGATGCTGAGAAATTCAACTGATGAGACTGGAACAGCATTCAACTGATGAAGTTTGTAATTCATTCAACTGATGAGCCCAGCACAACATTCAACTGATGAAGTCAAGAGCAGTTGAAAGTAACCAGAACTCTCAACTGATGAAGCAAAGAGCAGTTGAAAGTGACTAGAGCTTAAGTCTGACAAATCACATGGATCGAATTACACTAAAATAGACATGGAAGCCTAATTAGGAAAATAAAGAAGAAGCAGAAACATACTTATCTCATG
Source organism: Daucus carota subsp. sativus (assembly GCF_001625215.2). Taxonomy (NCBI): domain Eukaryota; kingdom Viridiplantae; phylum Streptophyta; class Magnoliopsida; order Apiales; family Apiaceae; genus Daucus; species Daucus carota. The sequence continues at coordinate 8,210,401 of NC_030388.2, forward strand.
CAGTGCAATCTGGATCAAATCAAGATGATGGTCAAAGATGAAGACATCTCAGAAAGCATGCATAAGACAAAGTTGTGCAGCATTATTTTTAGATTAGAGTGCATTTTGTAATCTAGCTAAAAGTTTTGTAAAACTTGGAGTATATAACCAAGTTAGAAGCATCAGTTGAACCTGTTCAAATTACTTCGAATCCTATTTATGATAGCTACCATCTTTTCCTATCTTGGATAGAAATCCTTCCACAATTAATATTCTACCAAGAATCGGATTACCTCAATTATCATAAATAAGATACCTTCTCCAATTAGGATTCTTGACTTATTTAGGAATTCGGGACGGAACCCAACAAATCCTCCCTCGGCTCGAATTCCCTAAAACTTCAACTGAATCCGAGAATCTTACCTTTTTCTCGGTCTTCATCTTCGTTGCTCCACCATCTAAACAATAGATGTTCTTCTTGTTCATCAACCCTCGTAGAATCAAGCTCTTTCCTTTATACACCTTGCAACTTCGCCCTCGTCCAACGAATCTGTACCCTCGTGTTGCCAACACGCTCAAAGATAACACATTTTTTGATGCATCCGGTACATATCTCACATTGAGAGCCTTCTTGATTGTACCATCATGGAGTTTAAGACAAACAGTTCCAACGCCTTGAACCTTCATCTTCTCTTTGTTCCCCACAATGATATTACCAAGATCTTCATCCGTGCATAAAGTCTCAAACATCGCTCGATCCCTACATATGTGCATGGAAGCAGCAGAATCCATCACCATTCTGATTTATTCATCACCGATTCAGGAACGGCATCATCACTCGCCATCAAAAAATCTCCATCCTCGATTATATGTGTAGAGTGCGCATCTTCAACTTTGTTCTTTCCCTTCATCTCTTTAAAGGATCTCATGTCTTCTTTAAAGCTCGGACAGAACATCTGCATATGACCCGTTTCACCACAATAATAGCACTCAACAGTGGTCATATCCTTCTTACTCGGCCGAGATTTACTTCTTCCTTGTGGATCATTGCCCGCGCGACTCCTCCCTCTTTCAGCACTTTGGACAGCTAAAACCGTCTCACCACTTTGAGAAACAGCATCCTTTTTCATCCTCTCATTATCTCTTAGCGCTTTTAACACATCATCAAGCGTAAGAGACGTCCTCCCCACTAACAACGTCTGCTTGAAATATTTGAAGGACTTCGGTAATGATGTCAACAGCAACAGAGTTTGTTCCTCGTCTTTCATCGGCTCATCAACATTAGCCAGATGACATACCAGCTGATTAAAACAACTAATGTGATCATGGATATTACCTTCTTCATCCAGTTTTAATGAGTACAACTCCATCTTCAAATTAAGTCGGTTGGTCAACGACTTCACAGCGTATATGCTCGCTAACTTGTCCCATATCTCCTTTGGTGTCGACTCTTTCAACACGTTATATCTCTTCTGGATTTTCACCCAATCTGTATCACTCATCTCTTTTGGCTTCGTATTTTCCAAGGCATCATCAAGTCCTTGTTGAATTAACACATCCTTGACGGTTAATTGCCACATAGTGAAATCCGTCTTCCCATCATACTTGGGTGCATCAATCCTCAACGATTTCAGATCCTCCATCAAGCCAAAAAATCAACACAAGACCAACTAACAACGCAAACAGCCTACTTCGTGATTGCCTCCTCTTTAACGTCGAATCCACTACTCAAACCTGAGCTCTTGATACCAGTTTGTTAGGATCGCATCCACTATAGATTGACGTTAATCAAAGACAATAACAAGCACGAATGTAAAGAACACAAACAATTAACGTGGAAACCCCTCAAGGGAGGGTAAAACCACCAATCCACTAAATATGAATGAATTACAAGATTGGAGTCGCTCTCTCACTCAACACTCTAGTATACAAACCCCCCAACTTGATCACAAAAGTTCTCTCTTGTGTATCTCTCACACAACTCTCTAACTTTTGCAATACATAAAACTCCTACAAATAACTATATTTATAGGCATCCAAGATATTCTAATCCTAATTTTCTTCGAATCTTATTTATGATAATTACCATCTTTTCCTATCTTGGATAGAAATCCTTCCACAATTAATATTCTACCAAGAATCGGATTACCTCAATTATCATAAATAAGATACCTTCTCCAATTAGGATTCTTGACTTATTTAGGAATTCAGGACGGAACCCAACATAAAATACCACACAAAAAAAGTAGCTTGAAATGACTTAAATATTTAACATCCAACATCCTAGACATTGAAATTAATAGTACAAAGTTTTAGACCAGAATTATCACTTAAAGATCTCTACTTGACTTAAGTGCAAGACTTTAGTCAGGTTTTCAAGGGTTGAACTCAGATTCTGGATATTGTTGGATAACATTTGCATCTTCTTTTCAAGCTTGCTATTCTTCTTGTTTGACTCCCTCATTCTCTTTCTTCCCACTTCCGAAGTTAAATTTTTGTTGTTTGAAATTTTTAATGACTTTTCCTTGTTCTCCTCGTAGGAACTAAAAAATCAATTGACATGAAATTTATTTACATGACGACAGGTCTAAAAATGAAATGATGAGTTTGTATCTTACACTCGCATCATCTTCTGCCTGTCGATGAGTGTTGCCTCCATTCTGTTATGCTTTTCTCAGATGTGCTAATTGTGAAACTTAATGGGGCAGACGGGAATTTAGATGATCTTATGGCAATATCTACAGGCATCAAAAAAGAGATAACAGGTTCAGTCCAAATAAAAAATACAACTCCCAAAAACAGGCAAGTAGCTTTTTGAAGAGCTCATTTCTTTGTAAATTGTCAATTTCATTACCATTGGTATAATGGTGAAAACTAGCATCGCTTTTAGATATCTGTAGTAAGATATAAGTTGTTAGGTCCCGATACGATTGTACAAGGGGGGGTTGAATACAATCGTCACAAAAATTCGCGCGGAATAAATCTGATTTGGATAAAACAGGATAATCAGATTTTAATTAATTAAATAAACAAGGTTCAAGTAAAAAGTTATTTAAACTTGAAAGTCGTTATTAAATTAATATGGTTCAGTTTTAATGTCCACTAATGTTTGTAGAATAAATTCGACAGGATGTATTCTAGATTAGTGGTTAAAACAACCGAGTGATCAAAGCACAGAAAACTGTGGATATAACAAGCAAGTTACGAACAACTTGAAAGCTTAACAATGCTTTGAAATCAAAGAGAATGAACACTTGAAATGAAGAATACTAAGCCATATATATAGGCAAAGCATTGTACTTGTAAGACAATGCAAAGACAAGACAAATACAAGTAGAAAAGACAATCTAGCAAGGGCAAGACAATTGTATGGCAAGGGAAGACAATTCCAGATTGCCTTCCAAGCACAAAACAAGGCAGAAAGACAATTCTGGATTGCCTAACAAGCTTAAAACCTTCCAGAAAGACAATTCTAAAGGGGCAAGACAATTCTGACACAAGGGAAGACAATTCATACCTTCGGTAGGACAATTGAATTGTCTTGACAAGATGCAACCTTCGGCCAGACAATCTGATTGTCTTGTAGGAGGGAAGGTAGGACAATTCTGATTGTCTTGCAGGAGGGAAGGTAGGACAATTCTGATTGTCTTGCAAGAGGGAAGGTAGGACAATTCTGATTGTCTTGCAAGAAGGAAGGTAGGACAATTCTGATTGTCTTGCAAGAGGGAAGGTAGGACAATCTGATTGTCTACCAAGCCATAGCACATGGCAGAAAGACAAAGTGTGTTTGTCTTGGCCACACATGAAGCAAACGCCAAGACAATCTAGATTGTCTTGCTGCCACCAACCCATTTCGCCAAGACAATTCAATTGAATTGTCTTGCACTTCTCCTCCTTCCTTGAAGCAAGCTCGGTAAGACAATCTTGGATTGTCTTGCTGGGCTTGTTTTGGATGATTTAAAAGTAATTTTGTAGTTTATATTTATTAGAAAATTATTCACTTAATTAAGTTAATCGTATAAATTCATAAATTAAATTAATTCGAGAGTGAATTAATTTAATAAATAAATTACACAATTAATATAATTATTTGAGAAGTGAAATAATAGTCTATAAAATATTTAATCACCCAATCTTCAGTAGAACTGCTTCCTGTCTTCTATCAATATATTAATTAATTTATTTATTTTCTACTTGATTAATTTAATTGAATAATTCAAGAATTAAATTAATTCAAGGTGAATTAATTTAATAAATAAATTAAGCAACTAAATTAATATGAGGGTAGAGAATAAATAAATAATTAATTCTTTTCTTCAGATCTTTTTGTCTTCTTGTCTTGAAATCTTCGTCTTTGATTATCTTTCGCTTGAACGATCACCTTCCTTTGATGTTAAATATTCAATATAAACAGCTGACACACAAATGTACTGTCTGGTTCATCTGTGCCTAACCAAATTGAATATTCTCCATCGATTAAACATTTGAGCTGTGGTCGGGTCTTCGAATCTTTGTCTTCTAGTTCAACTTCATTTCAGTACATATACGGAATCTCTGATGAAATAAATACTTGAATCTTCGTACCTTCTGAACTCCTTGAACTGCTACACAATTTATTTGACACTGAGGCTTGATCATTTGAAATGAACTTCTTCCAGTGGCTTGTAGCTGATATCTTGGAATTCTTCTGACATTATGATTCTTGTATATACTTGACATTCTTGATCTGATTCCAACTAAACTATCTACTATCTACTGACATAACTTATCAGAGACGATTCCAGGTTGAGTTACAAGTTGAGTGGTTATCAGACACTAGTTGAGTTATCACTGGTTGTACAAAATAGGATTAGACATATACCTTTGAATAAGGCCTTTCAATCTCCCCCTATTTGTTTGTTGAACATTAACACACAAATTCTGATGAGGATAACTCAACTAACAACAACTAACAACTTTCTTATGACTCAATAAACATTAATACCAACTCAACCTATTAGGAAACAGTCCCAGTTGATAAGAGAAAGATAAAACATTAAAATGCATAGTAGATGGTTTCTGGTAATACATATAACATTGTACCAGTCTCCATTTTTCTTCAGACAACTACTTCTTCTGGAATACCTTTCAATCTCTTAAGACCTTTAAATCTCCCCAGAGGCCTTGCAATCTCCTTCCAAGATATAACATGTAATTTTCCCTTAATCTTCTCCCTCATAGGTTCATAATATTCTCCCCCTTAGATGATAGATTAGAACATTGATATTCTCCTTCCATGGGTTCTGGCAATATTATTCTTCCCCTATGTGACTCTGCACTCCCCCTAAGTGAGGCATTGAACATTCTTCCCCTTGGAGCATGGATCATAGAATATTCTCTCAGAACATTCTGCCCTTTAACATCATTGAACATTCTCCCCCTTAGTTGAGGAATCCTCAATTGTTATCAATAATGATACCAACTGATTAGATAAAACATTGAAAGACAGAATCCTGTATGAAGAAGACAGGGTTTCGTAGAAGGTGCATCCAGTAGAAAAGTAACCATAGTAAGCATCCACTTAGATAAAACATTATAGATACCAATTTTGAACAATAAGGTTTAAATTTGGTAAACAGTGGGTGTCTCACAAAAACATTCTGTAGGTGTATCACTCGACACTCAAAATATCTCTCAGTTTATAGGTAAAGGTGTCACTCACAAGTTCTGTAAGTGTTTCACTCCACACAAATCCTGAGCTTCAAAAGTGTGATGTACCTGCAAATAAGATCACCTTAGCCTCCTCATGGAAGGTCATTGGTGGCACAATGGGAGTTCGTAATTCCCAGTCCTCGTAGACTCGTCGGATAAATCCAAGTCATAGTCCACAAGTTGCCTACTACTTTCAGAGAGTAGTAAATCCTTCAAGGATCCAGAGTTTGATTCTGGGAGGGTAGACAATAGGCCTTTTAATGGCATGAAACCTATGTTTCCCTCAGATACCTGTTAAGGCACTTGATCCTTAGAAGAATCCTCTACCATAGTAGATTGCCTTTCACCTACAAGGGTGAAAGATCCCGTTGGGGATCCGGAAATGTTCCTTCCGAGAGGGTAGACAAGGACGTTTTAGATGGCAACGTGTCCAAGTTTCCCTCGGATGCCTATGAAGGCACTTGGTTCAATAAAGAACCAGCAATTCCAGTGTCTATCCCTGATATGGACGACAAAGTTATTGCAACCGTCAATTACTTGAATATTTACCAACCACAAAAATATTCACAATATTAGTATTCACGACATAGATACCAATAAGAAATACTTTACAAGCATGCAACAAAATTAAAATAGAAATAAACATAAAAATAAAAATAAAACTATTTACAAGAGCTCATGTCATGTTTAACATTCCAAGTCCACAAACCAATCTTGAGAAAGTGGATTCATCAAGTGGTTTAGTGAAGATGTCAGCAATCTGATCAGCCGATGATACAAAGTGTAACATCATAGTTCCATTCATGACATGTTCGCTAATAAAATGATACCTTATGTCAACGTGCTTGGTTCTAGAATGTTGTACAGGATTGTTGGAAATGGCTATTGCACTTGTATTATCACAAAATATAGGGAATTCTGTTTAATACAAGTCCATAGTCATTAAGCTGATTCCTAATCCATAGGATCTGAGCACAACAGCTACCTGCCGCAATATATTCTGCTTCCGCTGTCGAGGTAGATACTGAGTGTTGTTTCATGTCGTACCAGGAAACCAACCGTCGTCCTAGAAACTGACAGCTTCTAGAAGTGCTTTTCCTATCAATCTTGCATCCTGCATAATCAGAATCTGTATAGCCTGTTAGGTCAAAACCAGTGTTCTTAAGGTACCAGATACCTAAATTTGGTATGCCCTTAAGATATCTAAAACTCTTTTAACAGTTATAAGATGTGACTCTTTAGCATCACTCTGGAACCTTGCACATAAACATGTTGCAAACATTATATCAGGTCTACTAGCAGTGAGATAGAGTAATGAGCCAATCATACCTCTATTGCTTGAAGATGCCATCTTCCTTTTGGCTTACTTGAAGACCAAGAAAGTAGGACAGCTCACCCATCATACTCATTTCATAATTGCTCTGCATTAACTTAGCAAACCTCTTGCACAAGTTATCGTTAGTAGAACCAAATATAATATCATCAACATATATTTGAACAAATATCATATCATTATCATGCAATTTGTAAAAGAGAGTTTTGTCTATGACACCTCTAGTAAATTTGTTTTCAATTAAAAACTCAGAGAGAGTGTCATACCATGTCCTTGGTGACTGCTTGAGCCCATAGACAGCTTTGAATAAGAAGTACACAAAATCAGCAAACTCTGGATTTTCAAAGCCAGGGGGCTGTTCCAGATATACTTCTTCTTCTAGCTTTCCATTCAGAAATGCACTTTTCACATCCATCTGATAAACCTTAAAGTTGGAGTGTGCAGCAAATGCAAGAAATATTCTGATGGCTTCAAGACGTGCAACTGGAGCGTAGGTTTCATCATAATCAATTCCCTCTTCCCGGGAGTAACCTTTAGCAACCAGTATGGCTTTGTTTCGTACAACAATGCCATCACCATCAAGCTTATTACGGTAGACCCGTCAAGTTCCAATAACAGATTTATTTTGAAGTCTTGGAACCAGGGCCCAGACATCTTGTCTCTCGAATTGATTAAGTTCTTCTTGCATGGAAAGAACCCAATCCGGATCGGCTAATGCATCTTCAATTTTCTTCGGTTCTTCTTGAGATAGAATACCCGAATATAGACATTCATTATGAGTTGCACTCTTAGTCCGAACACCAACATCTGGATCACCAAAGATTAGATCAAAGAGATGATCTCTACTCAAGATCCTCTCCCTTGGAAGATTTGATCTTGATGATATGCCAGTACTATTATTGTGATGTTGTGTTTGACCGGTTGATCCACCATCTCCCCCTGAGTTGCTGCCAGGTTGACTAGATGATCCACCACTGGTACTAGTAGAGGCTTCATTATTTCCATTGTCTCCTCCACCATTACCTGGATCATAATCACCATTGTTAGTCTCATTACCTGTTGCAGCATCAGGTTATTCATCGTCATCATCCGAGTCTGAGTTCGGATAATCATCAAACTTTAGTGACTCAGATGGATCTTCAATTTGGATACTTGGGAGTTTAGTGTCGTCAAAAGTAACGTTGACACTTTCCTTGACTTGTAATTGATCAATGATAATCACCTTATATGCTCGATGAGAATAACAAACAAAAAAATTGCTTAAAGTGCTTTGAGTTCAAACTTGCCATGATGTTCATTTCCATCCTTAAGCACAAAGCATTTAGCTCAAATACATGAAAGTACTTGACCGTTGGTTTCTTTCCGTTCATACGCTCATAAGGAGTTTTCATGTGTCCCTTGTTGATCAGAGTTCGATTCTGAGTATAACAAGAAGTATTCACAGCTTCAGCCCAAAAGTAGATGAGCAACCTTGATTTGCTTAGCATTGTCCTTGCAGCTTTAATCAAGGTACGATTCTTCCTTTCTACTACTCCATTCTGTTGCAGAGTCCCTGGCGCTGAATATTGTCTTGTTATCCCTTGTCGGAGCAAAATCTATTGAGAGTTTTATTCTTAAACTCGGTTCCATTATTGCACCTTATTGCTCTGACACGAAGTTTATCATTCGAATCCAACTCGATCTCCTTGATAAGATCAATTACCAATTGTGGAGTTTCATCCTTAGAATGTAGGAATAAAACCCATGTGAACTTAAAGAAGTCATTAACAATCACCAAGGCATATCTCTTTCTTGATAAAGACATCACATTGACTGGACCAAATAAATCCATTTGTAATAGTTGCAGTGGTTCAGTAATGTTACTGGTGTCTGTGCCTTTGTATGATGCTAACTTAGCCTTCCCATTCTGACATGCCTCACAAAGTCCTTGTAGAGTGAATTCCAAAGGAGGCAGTCCTCTCACCAAATCCCTCTTGACCAAAGAGTTTACAATTTTAAAATTAAGGTGAGACAGCTTCTTATGCCATAGCCAATTATCTTCAGGTGAAGCCTTCGAATAGAAACAATTATCTTCATCATTGGCACCTGAATTGAGATCAGCTAAGTATAAGTTAGCTTTACTTACTCCACAGAGAGCAAGACGGTCATCTTTAGTGTGAGATATCAAATACTTCTCCTTGACAAAGTTTACTTGGAATCCATTGTCACAGAAGATTGTGCTTGAGTCTTTCAACCAAAGAAACATTTTCAATGATAACATTTCCAGCAAATAAATTGTCATATTCCGTAGTACGACCTTTGCTGTTATCTCCAAAGGTGACAATCGGGCCAGCTCTCTCAATCACATTTGATAGCAGGGCTCTATCACCGGTCACATGTCTAGAAGATCCACTATCGAGGATCCATACAACCTTTTCAACCTTGTTTGGCTCCCTGCACATATCAAACGAATTAAACCTTCTTCGGAACCCAAACTTGGTTGGGCCCGGCATACTTAAAGAATTGACCTTTGTCAGCTTTGACAATAGATCCTGTTCGAATAACATCAGCATCCACCTTGACTGTACTTACTTTCCTACAAACAGCCTTGAACACTTTAGGTTTAGGCTTGGGAACATAAGTATCCTTCTTGATAGGAGAAGGACCGGCAGTCTTGGTTTTTGCAAACTTACTATTCATGTGCTTTCTAGGTGTTGTGTTTTCTTTGTTAGCATGCATACTTTTAAAATAAGCAGACATTACATTAAACGCACACAACATGCAATTATCAACACCACAAGGTTTATGGCACATATCAACTAAAGGAACAGTAGGCATGTTATTCAGAACAACAGGGGGTTTAATAGTTTCTACATTAACATTTTCAGAAGTTCTAATGTTAGTAGTAGATGAGCATGTATTGTTACCATTCCTGCATTTAACAAACTTATTAGGCTTGTTGAAATTATTCTTTAAGCCATTGGCACCTATGCCAGCTTTGGGTGAACTGAATGTGCCTTCAACTTGCATTGGCTCTACAGATGCCAATATCTCCCTCTCATTCTCAATATCCTCTAAATTCATTTCATATTGAATAATCACGGGCATATCAAGTAATGGTTCTACGACAGGGGTTTTGAATAAAGGTTTGGGAGCATCCTTTAAAACATGTGGGATACCCCTGTCTTCAGCACTCTTAACAAAAGGAGTTATATTACTAGCCTTACCTACCGACTTGTTGTAATCGAAACCTATACCAACTTTCCTTTTAATCACTTGTTGGTCAACTAGGTTCTTAACAATATTAGTCGACTCCTTATAAGCAAGGCACCTAACCTTTTCTTCAGCTAACTGCTTATTCAACTTTTTCTCCCTAAATTATAACACTTCGACTTTATTAGTCTGAGTCAATAACTGACTAGTTAGTTGTTCAATTTTAGGGGTGAGCACTAGTTTTTCTTTTAACTTTAACTTATGAACCTCCAGCATTAAAGCTTTGTGTTCTAGAGTTAAAGCTTTCAGCTTATTAAGAGCATCGTCACGTTCAAGTCCTAATTGCATAAAAAGTTTAGGGCAAGTAGGATCTACCGGAAATCCGCCAGTGCGATGTGGAGGTGTAGAAGGTTTCATGAAAGCCATTAGAGCAACATTACCCCGCTCTTCCTCCTCATCACTATCTGTGTCATCCCAGCTTTTTCCTTTTGCCACATAGGACTTCCCTTGGCTGCTTTGGCCTTGATGCTTCTTTAGCAGAGCCTCATACTTCTGTTTTAGCTCGTCATAAGATTCTTTCTTCTTTGCCAGCTGATTGGGCTTCTTGCACTCCGATGCAAAGTGACCAGGCTCATCACAGTTGAAACATTTAAACTTGCTTCGATCAACCATCCCAGTCTTGTAAGCCCCTTTTGATGTTGTGGACGAAGATCCCCCTTTCTGAAATTTACTACCAGAAGATTTAAACTTGTAGGAGGGATTCTTCCTAAATCTCATGTTACCAAACTTCCTGGCAAACATAGCAAGAGATTCGTTGTGACGGACCCAACATAATTAACCGACTAAAGTATGCATAAACGATAAATAAACTAGAATTATAGAGTTATGAAGTGTTAGAACTAAAATCTAAATCCACAATCCCCGGATCACCAGGAATGAGTATGAACAACAACTAAAGTTATTACAACCCAAATAGAATCCAAATTAAATCTAAGTCATTACTACAAGTTTTAAACCCCAAAAGATTAGAAGAAATTAACTAGGGAACTACGAGTTCCCAACCTGCTCCATCATACGGCGGTAAGCAATTCCGTTGCCTGAGGTGGATTTACGTGCGGTCTGCTTGAAACGGGCCATTCTCGGGTTTCACTGAAGGGTTATAACAACAACAATATATATGAGCATAAAGCTCAGCAAGTGAAAGCAGTAATAAAACAGTTCACAATATGCAATATAATCAAGTGCAAAAGCAATAATAGATATCACAAGGTATAAACACAAGTAAAGGTGAAATGTGGGGTATCAATTTATTGGAATTGGAAACACACAGCGCTACGAGCATTGAGGGGTGATCAGCCCACACCAAGCTCCGAACCACATAAAGTGATTCAACCAGGGAGGATCCTCGGCACACATTGGCCATAAACAGACATCAGGCTCCCCGCTACTGATGCTGCAATAATTGACTGGCGCCTCAGTCTTAAGTAAAATATTAACCAATTCCTTTTAAGGTCATTTCAAATCAAATCATTTTCAAGAAAAGGGTCTTGATCAAAGACAAGTTATAAGCAAGGGTGTTTTCAAAATATAAGTGATCTTTCAAAAGTAAAGGATGTTATTAAGATCGGGGTTCCAAATGAGATAATTCAGGTTAATGTGGGGTATCAAGTTCTCATTATTCATCAAGGACTATTGGAGTATAATCATGTGGTTGTAAGGTGATATTACATGAAAAAGGTAATTCAAGTGTTAAGGTTATTATTGGAATCCAAAGTCATGATCACAAGGGGTAATAAGGTAATTCAGTCCTAAGTAAACAGTAATTCAACGTTCACAGGGTATACAATTATAAAGCAAGTATAAAGGAAGAGTTTCACTTGCCTGGATAAAGCTTACTAAACTCCTGTATAGATGCTTCTAGGGGTTCCTTGCCTGGCCTCCTACTTGCACCTATAATTAATAGTATCCTCGTCACTAACTACCCTTTCGTGTATAGATGTATATATATATATATAAATAAATATATACATATATAATAAATATACACTTAAACTTAATTAAAACAAGGAACATAATCATCAAGTAATGCACATAACAAGTAAAGCATGGCACTTAGTTACTTAACCTATATTACTTAATAATCTCTAATTATTCCTAAGTCAATTAAGCATTTAATCAAGTAGCACATAAGGTCTAAGACCAATACCTCCTAACCATACTCTACTGACCTCAAATAACAAATTAATAGTAAGGCACACTTGTGCCCCACTACCCAAGACTTACAAGTGAAGTGCAACCTAAGTGACTCACTAGTATGCTTACCTTGGCGACACTTGTGTGCCTTGGTAAAAGAATGCATCTACACTAAGTGAATTGACTTAAACTAACTTGCACTCTCTAATATGACTTAAAACTAACTCATGGACTCAATATGAGGTCAAGGCCTCACTGATGACACACTCAAATGCAATGCATCCTAAGTTGGTACTAGAATGTGACTCCATGTGTGACACTTGTGTTCTTTAGTGGAAATGAGGCATCTCCACCTAGGGTATTAACTCCAAACCAATTTCTAAAGGGTGACACAATCTTAAACTAATATTATGAAGTGGTGTGACTCAAAGGCCTTGCCTATATGGGTCCTTAAAAACTAGTGTACCAAAGTGACCATTCTGCCTTGGCAGTTTGGCACCTCTTGGGGGTTTTGGCAAAAACAAGTGTTTCCACTATGTGCCTTGGTGAAATTGTGACTCTACTGGATACTTAAGACTTAAATCTAAGTTGTGCACTTGGAATGACACTAAGGCCTTGCTCAGGCCTCCTTGGGCCTCTAAACAAAGTTGGCACAGAGCACCCTGCCCTGCTGTGGGGACTGCCATGAACTTAACAACTTGAGACTCACTAAACTCACTCACTACACCAATACAATGACTCAAATAGCTTCCTAATACTTCCCTAAGCTCATCTAAATCAAGGCCCCATGAGGGCCTCATCATTGACAAGGTGTTAACCACTTAAGGACACAAATAAATCCCAAAGTGCCCTGTACTGCCCTATACTCAAAGATGTGTGTGTGCATCTATGTAAATGATGGTTTCTATGACTTTTATGGCTACTGGAGACTTGTATACATCAAGTCCCAACTCCAGGAGACTTGGGCCTATGAGGGCCTAAGCATGACACATCTAATTCTCATGGTTTCTAAGGTGCAAAAATCTGCCATGGTGTGTGTGTGTGTCTCCTTCCACCTTAACACCCTCCAAACACCACAAACCAACAAACCAAGCCTCAAATCTTAATCTATACTATACATACACCTACTGACTAGTCACACAAAGCAAGATATTACCAAATTTAACCATCTAAGAGCACAAAACCGAGGCATACATAGAGGTAAAACAGAGCAGAATTTCAGGGGCATATATATATGCATATATTCGACTATAACACATGGTAATTCTCACAAATAACTATTATTCATCATTTTAAACTATCATATATGTTAAGAACTAACCATATCTCACAAGAATCATGGCATGCATTATTCAAAAATCACATACAAAGTTCAATTTCATGATATTGCATACGGTTTTCACTTAAAGCAACATGCATCACTAGAGTTTCTTATACATAGCTTTATGTCATCATATAACATCAAAATACTAACATGCAAGGGCTGAAATCACACCAAATTCTTACCAAAGCATCACACCCTTCGAATATACAAGAAATTAAACTCAAAAACCATCAAAACTTCAAAAAAACCAAACCATTCCCTCGGCTCTCTTTGAGTTCATTGCTGAGGGTGATGAACAAGTGCTTTTTGGCTAAAATGAGATGTAAAACCTCACCAAAAACACATCAAGATCATCATATAGGAACCTCCAAAATGGTGACTCTAAATCCACAAGGATCAAAGCCCCATTTCGGCTCCAAATATCACATGCAACAAGAATCTAACCTCGAAATGGAAGGTTCAAGCTTGAATGGTGTAGAGCTTGTCTTGACAAAGCTTGAAATGTTGAAACAATGGAAGAAAATGGTGGAGAGGGGCTGGTTTTTGGGTTCAGCCGAGAGGGAGAGAAGAGAGTAGAGAGAAATGAGAGAAATGAGAGAGAGTGGAGTGAGATGAGGGTTTTGGTGGGTGAAAGAGGGTGTGACAAGTGGAGCTATATGCTTGCTTTGACCCCTCTTTTGACTAGTAAAGTGGTAGTGGGTGTAGAAATGACTAGATTATCCTTCTTCCAAGTGTTAGTGTAAAATGCATGCAAGGGTAATGTAGTCTTTTGATAATTAATAAAAGTGTGATTAAAAGAGTATTAAAAGAAAGAGTTTTAATAAATAAAGTACAAATCTATAAATCATGAAATTAATATCACAAATAATATGAGATTTTAGAAGTTTAATAAAATAGTTTTCACAAATTTTGGACAAGAAATGAATTTTAAAAGAAATATTACAAGTAGAGCTCTAATAGTCACATTTCACATAAATATAAAACATGAATATAATACACGTAAAATCTCGAGAAGAATATATATACCAAACGCTATTTTACAAGTTAAAGTTTATCGGCTACTCGCAATTTATCAAATATCACTAAATCGCATATATCTCTATTATTATTTAATCGGGTAGCGACAACGATCACATTTATTAATGTAAAGTCAAAACCGTCGCAACTAGTAATATTATTTAATCGCGTGGCGAGAATTATTCGCCAAAAGTCATATAAGTACATTATAACGACATACGAAAGTCATGTAACGATAAACGAGTCAAATTCACATAGTTTGGCAATTAAAACACGAAATTTAATATATCACCAAAATGAAATACTGTAATATATATAAGTCAAATATTACAGGCGTTACATCCTTCCCCCCTTAAAAGGATTCTGACCCGAGAATCTAAGTAAACAAATGAGGATACTTGTCTAACATATCACTTTCTAATTCCCACGTTGATTCTTCAACTTTGGGATTCCTCCACAAAACTCTAACTAAAGAAACTGTCTTATTCCTTAACACCTTATCCTTTCTATCTAGAATGCTAACCGGTTGCTCGATATAAGACAAATCGGGCTCTATCTCAACTGGTTCATTCTCTATAATGCACTTGGTGTCGGGGTTGAACTTCTTAAGCAATGAGACATGGAAAACATTGTGAACGTGTTGCATTTGAGGCGGTAAGGCTAGTTCGTATGCCACTTTCCCTATTTTGCTTAGAATTTCAAAAGGACCAATGAATCTTGGGCTCAATTTCCCTTTCTTTCCGAATCTGGCTATTCCTTTCCAAGGTGACACTTTCAACAGAACAGCTTCTCCTACTTCATATTCAACATCCTTTCTGTGCGGGTCAGCATACTTTCGTTGTCTATCTTGAGCTGCAATCAATCTGCTTCGAATCACATCTACTGCTTCTTTCGTTTGCTGGATCAATTCTGGACCAATTACTTTCCTTTCTCCAACTTCATCCCAATATATCGGAGATCTACACTTCCTTCCATAAAGAGCTTCGTACGGGGGCATTCCAATGCTGGCATGATAACTGTTATTATACGAAAACTCAACTAAAGGCAAATGCTCGTCCCAATTTCCTTTGAAGTCCAAAGCACAAGACCTCAACATGTCCTTGATAGTTTGAATTGTACGCTCGCTTTGTCCGTCCGTTTGTGGATGATAGGCAGTACTCATCTTGAGTCGGGTTCCCAAATGTTCTTGAAATTGCTTCCAAAATCTAGAATTAAAACGAGGGTCTCGATCTGACACAATAGATACTGGAACTCCATGACGAGTAACAATCTCTTTCAAATACATGTGAATCAACTTGTCCATTGAAAATTTCTGGTTAATTGGCAGAAAATGAGCCGACTTGGTCAACCGATCAATTATTACCCAAATAGTATCATAATTAGATTTCGTCCTTGGCAATCCAACTATAAAGTCCATTGCAATGTGCTCCCACTTCCATTCTGGTATCTCCAACGGCTGTATCAATCCACTTGGCTTCTGATGTTCAGCTTTTACCCTTTGACAAGTGTAGCATTTACTGATCCATTGAGCAATTTCCTTCTTCATGTCTGGCCACCAAAAGTTTTGCTTCAAATCTTGGTACATTTTTGTGCTTCCGGGGTGAATAGAAAACTCTGAATTGTGAGCATCCTTCAAGATTTCATTCTTCAATTCCTCCACATTTGGTATCCAAATTCTTGATGAAAACCTCAAGATTCCTTGGTTGTCTTTCTGTGTGCAGATTTCTTCTCCGGTCAACTCATTCATCTTCTCATTCATCACTTCTTCTTGACACTTCTTAATCTTCTCCATCAATTCAGGCTGAAAAGTCATGGTATGAATCATTTCTGTAGGTGCACTAGGAGCTCGAATTTCAATTCCCATCTTCTTAAATTCCTGTGATAGTTCTTGAGCCATGGTCAACATATTCAACCTTTCTTTGCGACTTAACGCATCTGCTACCACGTTCGCCTTTCCGGGATGATAGTTAATCGTGCAGTCGTAATCCTTAATCAATTCCAACCATCTTCGCTGCCTCATGTTCAACTCTTTTTGCGTGAAAATGTACTTCAAGCTTTTGTGATCCGTGAATATTTCACACTTCTCGCCATAAAGATAGTGTCTCCAAAGCTTTAAAGCAAACACAATCGCTGCCAATTCCAAGTCATGAGTCGGATATCTTTGTTCGTGTGGCTTGAGTTGTCTTGACGCGTAGGCTATCACTTTCCCGTGTTGCATTAAGACACAACCTAATCCTTTGTACGACGCATCACTGTAGATAACAAAATCTCCTTGATCATCTGGCAAAGCTAGAACTGGAGCAGTGACTAACTTCTGTTTCAATTCTTGAAAGCTCTTTTCACATTTGTCGGTCCATTCAAACTTCTCATTCTTCCGAGTCAATCTTGTCAACGGTACTGCAATCTTCGAGAAATCCTTCACAAACCTTCGATAATATCCGGCCAATCCCATGAAACTTCTCACTTCAGTTGGGGTCTTCGGCCTCTCCCAATTCATCACAGCTTCTATCTTTGCTGGATCCACTCGAATACCTTCACTTCCAACTATATGCCCTAAAAACTGCACTTCCCGTAGCCAAAATTCACATTTTGAGAACTTTGCATACAACTTCTCCTTTCTTAATGTTTCCAAAGCTATCCTCAGATGTTCAGCATGTTCTTCTTCAGATTTCAAGTATATGAGAATATCGTCGATGAATACAATGACGAACTTGTCTAAATACTTCTTGAATACACGGTTCATCAAATCCATGAAGGCGGCTGGTGCGTTTGTCAATCCAAATGCCATAACTAGAAACTCGTAATGCCCATACCGAGTTCTAAAAGCTGTCTTTGGAATGTCTTCCGGCTTAATCTTCAATTAGTGATATCCCGAACGCAAGTCAATCTTCGAAAAGTAAGTTGCTCCTTTGAGTTGATCAAATAAGTCGTCGATTCGAGGCAAAGGATACCTATTCTTGATTGTCAACTTGTTCAATTCTCTATAGTCGATGCATAATCTCATGCTTCCGTCCTTTTTCTTCACAAAAAGAACTGGAGCTCCCCACGGGGATACACTCGGCCTTATAACTCCTTTGTCTAACAACTCTTGCAATTGCTTGGCCAACTCCTTCATTTCTGCCGGCGCCATTCGATACGGTTGCTTTGAAACTGGTTCCGTGCCGGGTGCTAAGTCGATAGAAAACTCAATTTGACGGTCGGGAGGCAATCCAGGAAGATCGTCAGGAAATACATCCAGAAATTCATTAACTATCGGAATACTTTCTATGTTCGGCGTCTCTTTAGATCTATCAATCACATGAGCCAAATAACCTTCACAACCTTGCCTTAACAACTTCTTAGCTTCAATTATTGTCAAGAATGTCTTAGCTTGTTTCTGCCCTTTAAACTCTACTTTCTTGCCTTGAGGAGACTTAAGGATTATCTTCTTCTTCTTACAGTCTATTTGAGCACCATTTTCTGCTAACCAATCCATACCTAATATAACATCAAACTCTCCTAATCGAAAAGGTATAAGGGAAGCAGGAAAACTAAAGCCAGAAATCTCTATAGTACATCGGGGGCAAATACTTCTAACAGATACTTGTTCTTGATTAGCAACAATGATAGAAAGAGGTTCATCTAACGGTTCAGTTTCACAATTCAACTTGCCAACAAAAGATTCAGATATGAAAGATCTAGTAGCTCCAGAATCAAATAGCACTTTAGCATGGATGTTGTTGACAGAAAGCGTACCTGCCACAACCTCAGAACTCTGAACAGCATCTTTAATATTCATGTTGAATGTCCTTGCTTGAGCCGGATAAGAGGGATGGAAAACATGAGTTGCAGACTCAAAAACTTGAGTAGAAGGTAGTTGCAGAATCGGAGTAGAAGATGTCATTCCTTGATTGTAAGGGGTAGCTGCCAATTGCATCAACTTGTTAGTTCCAGGAGCTTTACAATCTCT
Source organism: Daucus carota subsp. sativus (assembly GCF_001625215.2). NCBI lineage: Eukaryota > Viridiplantae > Streptophyta > Magnoliopsida > Apiales > Apiaceae > Daucus > Daucus carota. The sequence goes on from NC_030388.2 coordinate 8,229,079, forward strand.
TGACATGTGACCGGTCTTTCCACACTTGAAACAGGTAACAGAAGACTTCGGGTTCTGGCACTCGTTCGCATAATGACCCTTCGAGTTGCACTTGAAACAGACAATATCAGCCTTATTACAACTTCCCGTGTGCTTCTTGTTGCAGAACTTGCATTCTGAATTTGCTTGTTGACTCCTTTGACCACTCGGTCCTTGAATCTTCCTCACATTCCTATTATCACCTTTCTTGAATCCTCGGGGACCTCCTTGATTCTGAACTCCAAACTTCTTGAAATTCTTTCCACTTTGGCTCCCCTGAGCCGAACCTTCACCTTTACTCACAAACTTTCTCTTCTTGTTATCCTTCTCCTTCTGGTTCTGATCACTTTCTCCTTCTATCACCATTGCCTTCTGGACCACTTCAGCATATGTGGCCAATTCAAAAGCAGCCACTCTGCTTCGTAGCCAAGGCTTCAATCCTTGTTGAAATCTCTTCGCTCTTTTCTCGTCCGTGTCCACATAATCTCCCACGAACCTTGCTAATTCTGTAAATTTCTTTTCATATTCCCCAACAGTCATTCCCTCTTGCTTCAATTCAAAGAACTTTAACTCCATCTGAGTTTGCATATACCTTGGAAAATACTTGTCTAAGAAAATCCTCTTGAATCTATCCCAAGCAATAACCTCACCTTCTTCTAAAGCACGGGCTGACTCCCACCAGTAGTTTGCTTCATCTTTCAGAAAATAGGAGGCATATTCAACTTTCTTGTCATCGGTTACAACAGCCAAAGTGAAAGCCTTCTCCATCTCCTTTAGCCAGGATTGAGCTTCAACAGGGTCTTGAGTTCCTCGGAACTCGGGTGGTTTCACAGCTTGAAAAGATTTGAAAGTAGTAGGTGGTGGTGGTGCTTGTTGTTGTTGCTGGAGTTGTTGTTGAAGTAATTGTTGTTGTTGAGCAAGGGTGACAGATTGTTGGTGAAGAAGTTGCATAAGCTGAGCCAAGGTTGGTGGTGGTTCTTTGGTATTTTCATTGGTGGTGTTGCGGGCTCTTCGAGGAGGCATGATTCTGAATGTAGACAAGAAAAGCTTATTCACAGTTCAATATATGCATACAAGTTATATCAAAGGGAAGGTATTGGGTACAAAGGTATTATTCAAGAGTTATTCACATGGTAACGGTTTATGGTAATTATTATGGCATCATGGTATGTGTGTGTATTATTAGAGTCTAAGGTATCATATTGCAAAGGTACAATTGTTCGGTCAAAGTCATATCATGGTATATTGGAAAGTTTAAACATGATCAAGTTCTAAAGATTTAACATGGCAATTTCTGTCTAAGCATGGTACACGTGTAATGACAAAATGAGATAAATAGTCAAGTGCGAGATTAAACATTAGTTCAAATGATAAGTACGGAACAGTACGAACGGAAATAAAGTGCAAATAAAAGTCTTCCCGAAACAATCCGGGGGTACAAGTACGAAATGGAAAGTCAAAGTACGGATAACATGATAACGGAAATAAAATAGACTAAGGAATAGTCTAGGGGGATGGTGATGATGCTGGTGAAGCTGATGGACTGGCAACTGGCTCACGGAGACTGCTAATCACACAGCGGAGCTCGTCAGTAATGGCGGTCAAAGTGATACGGCTCTCACGCTCGCGGTAGGGTGGAATAGCTGCCAAACGGTCCTCGGCCATACGGATGATCTCCTCGACCCTAGCAATCAAACGGGGACGGTTGCCTTCATCATCAAAGTCCTCACGGTACAGCTGGTCAATCCGGTGCTAGAGAATCGTGTTCTGGCCCTCGAGTCGGTGGGTAAGCCTCACCATCTGCTCGTAAAGCGGGAACGGAACAGTAGCCGGGAATCCGGGACTAGAAGATGACGATGCCTGCCAACAGTTATATATATATATACGCGGTTATAGTCAAAAGGGTGAGAAAACTTAAAAGATTCTAACGCCCCAAGTCCCACATGATCTAAGTTCATCTTAACCTCTAAATCCTATCTTATATTCATTTATCCTATGTTGTTCAGTGACTCAAACCTGTCGCTCTGATACCAACTGTGACGGACCCAACATAATTAACCGACTAAAGTATGCATAAACGATAAATAAACTAGAATTATAGAGTTATGAAGTGTTAGAACTAAAATCTAAATCCACAATCCCCGGATCACCAGGAATGAGTATGAACAACAACTAAAGTTATTACAACCCAAATAGAATCCAAATTAAATCTAAGTCATTACTACAAGTTTTAAACCCCAAAAGATTAGAAGAAATTAACTAGGGAACTACGAGTTCCCAACCTGCTCCATCATACGGCGGTAAGCAATTCCGTTGCCTGAGGTGGATTTACGTGCGGTCTGCTTGAAACGGGCCATTCTCGGGTTTCACTGAAGGGTTATAACAAAAACAATATATATGAGCATAAAGCTCAGCAAGTGAAAGCAGTAATAAAACAGTTCACAATATGCAATATAATCAAGTGCAAAAGCAATAATAGATATCACAAGGTATAAACACAAGTAAAGGTGAAATGTGGGGTATCAATTTATTGGAATTGGAAACACACAGCGCTACGAGCATTGAGGGGTGATCAGCCCACACCAAGCTCCGAACCACATAAAGTGATTCAACCAGGGAGGATCCTCGGCACACATTGGCCATAAACAGACATCAGGCTCCCCGCTACTGATGCTGCAATAATTGACTGGCGCCTCAGTCTTAAGTAAAATATTAACCAATTCCTTTTAAGGTCATTTCAAATCAAATCATTTTCAAGAAAAGGGTCTTGATCAAAGACAAGTTATAAGCAAGGGTGTTTTCAAAATATAAGTGATCTTTCAAAAGTAAAGGATGTTATTAAGATCGGGGTTCCAAATGAGATAATTCAGGTTAATGTGGGGTATCAAGTTCTCATTATTCATCAAGGACTATTGGAGTATAATCATGTGGTTGTAAGGTGATATTACATGAAAAAGGTAATTCAAGTGTTAAGGGTATTATTGGAATCCAAAGTCATGATCACAAGGGGTAATAAGGTAATTCAGTCCTAAGTAAACAGTAATTCAACGTTCACAGGGTATACAATTATAAAGCAAGTATAAAGGAAGAGTTTCACTTGCCTGGATAAAGCTTACTAAACTCCTGTATAGATGCTTCTAGGGGTTCCTTGCCTGGCCTCCTACTTGCACCTATAATTAATAGTATCCTCGTCACTAACTACCCTTTCGTGTATAGATGTATATATATATATATAAATAAATATATACATATATAATAAATATACACTTAAACTTAATTAAAACAAGTAACATAATCATCAAGTAATGCACATAACAAGTAAAGCATGGCACTTAGTTACTTAACCTATATTACTTAATAATCTCTAATTATTCCTAAGTCAATTAAGCATTTAATCAAGTAGCACATAAGGTCTAAGACCAATACCTCCTAACCATACTCTACTGACCTCAAATAACAAATTAATAGTAAGGCACACTTGTGCCCCACTACCCAAGACTTACAAGTGAAGTGCAACCTAAGTGACTCACTAGTATGCTTACCTTGGCGACACTTGTGTGCCTTGGTAAAAGAATGCATCTACACTAAGTGAATTGACTTAAACTAACTTGCACTCTCTAATATGACTTAAAACTAACTCATGGACTCAATATGAGGTCAAGGCCTCACTGATGACACACTCGAATGCAATGCATCCTAAGTTGGTACTAGAATGTGACTCCATGTGTGACACTTGTGTTCTTTAGTGGAAATGAGGCATCTCCACCTAGGGTATTGACTCCAAACCAATTTCTAAAGGGTGACACAATCTTAAACTAATATTATGAAGTGGTGTGACTCAAAGGCCTTGCCTATATGGGTCCTTAAAAACTAGTGTACCAAAGTGACCATTCTGCCTTGGCAGTTTGGCACCTCTTGGGGGTTTTGGCAAAAACAAGTGTTTCCACTATGTGCCTTGGTGAAATTGTGACTCTACTGGATACTTAAGACTTAAATCTAAGTTGTGCACTTGGAATGACACTAAGGCCTTGCTCAGGCCTCCTTGGGCCTCTAAACAAAGTTGGCACAGAGCACCCTGCCCTGCTGTGGGGACTGCCATGAACTTAACAACTTGAGACTCACTAAACTCACTCACTACACCAATACAATGACTCAAATAGCTTTCTAATACTTCCCTAAGATCATCTAAATCAAGGCCCCATGAGGGCCTCATCATTGACAAGGTGTTAACCACTTAAGGACACAAATAAATCCCAAAGTGCCCTGTACTGCCCTATACTCAAAGATGTGTGTGTGTGCATCTATGTAAATGATGGTTTCTATGACTTTTATGGCTACTGGAGACTTGTATACATCAAGTCCCAACTCCAGGAGACTTGGGCCTATAAGGGCCTAAGCATGACACATCTAATTCTCATGGTTTCTAAGGTGCAAAAATCTGCCATGGTGTGTGTGTGTGTCTCCTTCCACCTTAACACCCTCCAAACACCACAAACCAACAAACCAAGCCTCAAATCTTAATCTATACTATACATACACCTACTGACTAGTCACACAAAGCAAGATATTACCAAATTTAACCATCTAAGAGCACAAAACCGAGGCATACATAGAGGTAAAACAGAGCAGAATTTCAGGGGCATATATATATGCATATATTCGACTATAACACATGGTAATTCTCACAAATAACTATTATTCATCATTTTAAACTATCATATATGTTAAGAACTAACCATATCTCACAAGAATCATGGCATGCATTATTCAAAAATCACATACAAAGTTCAATTTCATGATATTGCATACGGTTTTCACTTAAAGCAACATGCATCACTAGAGTTTCTTATACATAGCTTTATCTCATCATATAACATCAAAATACTAACATGCAAGGGCTGAAATCACACCAAATTCTTACCAAAGCATCACACCCTTCGAATATACAAGAAATTAAACTCAAAAACCATCAAAACTTCAAAAAAACCAAACCATTCCCTCGGCTCTCTTTGAGTTCATTGCCGAGGGTGATGAACAAGTGCTTTTTGGCTAAAATGAGATGTAAAACCTCACCAAAAACACATCAAGATCATCATATAGGAACCTCCAAAATGGTGACTCTAAATCCACAAGGATCAAAGCCCCATTTCGGCTCCAAATATCACATGCAACAAGAATCTAACCTCGAAATGGAAGGTTCAAGCTTGAATGGTGTAGAGCTTGTCTTGACAAAGCTTGAAATGTTGAAACAATGGAAGAAAATGGTGGAGAGGGGCTGGTTTTTGGGTTCAGCCGAGAGGGAGAGAAGAGAGTAGAGAGAAATGAGAGAAATGAGAGAGAGTGGAGTGAGATGAGGGTTTTGGTGGGTGAAAGAGGGTGTGACAAGTGGAGCTATATGCTTGCTTTGACCCCTCTTTTGACTAGTAAAGTGGTAGTGGGTGTAGAAATGACTAGATTATCCTTCTTCCAAGTGTTAGTGTAAAATGCATGCAAGGGTAATGTAGTCTTTTGATAATTAATAAAAGTGTGATTAAAAGAGTATTAAAAGAAAGAGTTTTAATAAATAAAGTACAAATCTATAAATCATGAAATTAATATCACAAATAATATGAGATTTTAGAAGTTTAATAAAATAGTTTTCACAAATTTTGGACAAGAAATGAATTTTAAAAGAAATATTACAAGTAGAGCTCTAATAGTCACATTTCACATAAATATAAAACATGAATATAATACACGTAAAATCTCGAGAAGAATATATATACCAAACGCTATTTTACAAGTTAAAGTTTATCGGCTACTCGCAATTTATCAAATATCACTAAATCGCATATATCTCTATTATTATTTAATCGGGTAGCGACAACGATCACATTTATTAATGTAAAGTCAAAACCGTCGCAACTAGTAATATTATTTAATCGCGTAGCGAGAATTATTCGCCAAAAGTCATATAAGTACATTATAACGACATACGAAAGTCATGTAACGATAAACGAGTCAAATTCACATAGTTTGGCAATTAAAACACGAAATTTAATATATCACCAAAATGAAATACTGTAATATATATAAGTCAAATATTACAGGCGTTACATTCGTCCTCCAGCTGATCTAACTCTTCCATCGAGTAAAATTCATCATCTCCCGTACTTACTGAAGTATGTCCCATTTCCGGCACAACATACTCCTGGGAGCTTCTTGAAGGTACAACAACCTTCCTTTCTTTCACAAGAGGTGATTGTATTATGAGGGCAGTAGAATTGCTGGCAGACGTAGACGTGTTCAGTGTCTTTCCCCATCCGTATCTCTGTTTAGTTTGAGCCTGTTCCAATTCATAGGTTTTCAGAACCCCATACAGCTGTTCCAATGAGATCTCTGTCAAATCTCTGCTTTCTCTAATGGCGGTTATCCTATGCTCCAGATGCTCAGGGAGTGTCAGCAAAAACTTCAGGTTCATCTCTTTGTTGTCGTAGTATTTCCCGTTCAGATTCAGATTGTTTATCAAATTGTTGAATCTGATGAATACTTCCCTTCTCCGGGATTAGAACCAAATTGCTCATATTGAGCCACAAGAATTTCCTTCTTGTTTTCCCGTACTTCCTCAGATCCTTCATTGATAATTTGCAGAGTGTCCCATATCTGCTTAGCACTTGTACAATTGACAACATTATTGTACATTACTGGATCCAATGATTCGATCAGAATGAGCTGTAGAGTTACATCCAGATTTATCAGCTCATTATCCTCATCCGAGAACTCAATAGGTGTTTTCAGATAGGTTCTGTGAGGAATAGTAACTCCATCTTCAGTATGTTCCAGGATAATATTCATTGGGGACGAAAGACCCTTCGTCAAAATATTTATGTATTTTTTATTCGCCGCCCGGAGGAACAAAAGCATGTGTCTCGTCCAAAGACCAAAATTAGCCTTGTCAAAAGGTGGAATTTTAATGCTGCTAATTTTTGCGGTAGACATGGTTGAAGATTAGGTGTTTGAGTGTTTGGGAAAAGATTTGGATTTTGAAAGAAAAATATTTTTCAATCAAAAATAATTTTTGGAATAAAATTATTTCGAATTAAAAAATATTTAGAAAAAGATTTGAAAGAAAAATAATTTTTGATCAGAAATAATTTTTGGAATAAAATTATTTCGAATTAAAAATTATTTGGAAAAAGATTTGAAATAAAAATAATTTTCGATCAGAAATAATTTTTGAAATAAAATTATTTCGAATAAAAAATTATTTGGGAAAAGATTGGATTTTTGAAGGAAAAATAATTTTCGGTCAGAAATAATTTTTGGAATAAAATTATTTCGAATAAAAAATTATTTGGAATTTTTAGAAATTTTCAGAGTGAGTGTAGGATCTGATAAGGTAGATTATATCAACCTCGCTCTGATACCAATTGTTAGGTCCCGATACGATTGTAAAAGGGGGGTTGAATACAATCGTCACAAAAATTCGCGCGGAATAAATCTGATTTGGATAAAACAGGATAATCAGATTTTAATTAATTAAATAAACAAGGTTCAAGTAAAAAGTTATTTAAACTTGAAAGTCGTTATTAAATTAATATGGTTCAGTTTTAATGTCCACTAATGTTTGTAGAATAAATTCGACAGGATGTATTCTAGATTAGTGGTTAAAACAACCGAGTGATCAAAGCACAGAAAACTGTGGATATAACAAGCAAGTTACGAACAACTTGAAAGCTTAACAATGCTTTGAAATCAAAGAGAATGAACACTTGAAATGAAGAATACTAAGCCTTATATATAGGCAAAGCATTGTACTTGTAAGACAATGCAAAGACAAGACAAATACAAGTAGAAAAGACAATCTAGCAAGGGCAAGACAATTGTATGGCAAGGGAAGACAATTCCAGATTGCCTTCCAAGCACAAAACAAGGCAGAAAGACAATTCTAGATTGCCTAACAAGCTTAAAACCTTCCAGAAAGACAATTCTAAAGGGGCAAGACAATTGTGACACAAGGGAAGACAATTCATACCTTCGGTAGGACAATTGAATTGTCTTGACAAGATGCAACCTTCGGCCAGACAATCTGATTGTCTTGTAGGAGGGAAGGTAGGACAATTCTGATTGTCTTGCAGGAGGGAAGGTAGGACAATTCTGATTGTCTTGCACGAGGGAAGGTAGGACAATTCTGATTGTCTTGCAAGAGGGAAGGTAGGACAATTCTGATTGTCTTGCGAGAGGGAAGGTAGGACAATCTGATTGTCTACCAAGCCATAGCACATGGCAGAAAGACAAAGTGTGTTTGTCTTGGCCACACATGAAGCAAACGCCAAGACAATCTAGATTGTCTTGCTGCCACCAACCCATTTCGCCAAGACAATTCAATTGAATTGTCTTGCACTTCTCCTCCTTCCTTGAAGCAAGCTCGGTAAGACAATCTTGGATTGTATTGCTGGGCTTGTTTTGGATGATTTAAAAGTAATTTTGTAGTTTATATTTAATAGAAAATTATTCACTTAATTAAGTTAATCATATAAATTCATAAATTAAATTAATTCGAGAGTGAATTAATTTAATAAATAAATTACACAATTAATATAATTATTTGAGAAGTGAAATAATAGTCTATAAAATATTTAATCACCCAATCTTCAGTAGAACTGCTTCTTGTCTTCTATCAATATATTAATTAATTTATTTATTTTCTACTTGATTAATTTAATTGAATAATTCAAGAATTAAATTAATTCAAGGTGAATTAATTTAATAAATAAATTAAGCAACTAAATTAATATGAGGGTAGAGAATAAATAAATAATTAATTCTTTTCTTCAGATCTTTTTGTCTTCTTGTCTTGAAATCTTCGTCTTTGATTATCTTTCGCTTGAACGATCACCTTCCTTTGATGTTAAATATTCAATATAAACAGCTGACACACAAATGTACTGTCTGGTTCATCTGTGCCTAACCAAATTGAATATTCTCCATCAATTAAACATTTGAGCTGTGGTCGGGTCTTCGAATCTTTGTCTTCTAGTTCAACTTCATTTCAGTACATATACGGAATCTCTGATGAAATAAATACTTGAATCTTCGTACCTTCTGAACTCCTTGAACTGCTACACAATTTATTTGACACTGAGGCTTGATCATTTGAAATGAACTTCTTCCAGTGGCTTGTAGCTGATATCTTGGAATTCTTCTGACATTATGATTCTTGTATATACTTGACATTCTTGATCTGATTCCAACTAAACTATCTACTATCTACTGACATAACTTATCAGAGACGATTCCAGGTTGAGTTACAAGTTGAGTGGTTATCAGACACTAGTTGAGTTATCACTGGTTGTACAAAATAGGATTAGACATATACCTTTGAATAAGGCCTTTCATAAGTGAATTATCATGTGCAGAAAGTTTTGGAATTTATTGTTGAGTTTCAGACTTGGTTTGAATTTTTTTTTGTCAACCTTGTAGGTGGAATTAGCTTTAGGAAACAAATCATTCTTCAGAGAACATGGTCTCCCTTTTAACATCCATTTCTTATAAGCACGTTTTCCTCGTGCAGGAAGCTTTTCATAAAAATACAAGGAATTGTGAACGCGGTGCCTTGAATAACTCTTGTAGCATTTCGTCAAAATTAGCTGACTCTAATAATGGAGGAAGCTTGTTATGTAATACATGTGCTCGGGTTTGTTTTCTTTCTTTGTTAACATAATCCACAATATCATTATAAATGTGTGTATATATGTTTATCGCTGCATTATATAAAAGTCTTGTTGTTGTTGCTTATTACAGTCAACAAAACCCAACCAATATTGTGGCATATGCAAAAAGACATGGAATCTCTTACATAAGAGGACTTGGGTGAGATGCCAAAAATCTTGTTTTGTTTTATGATCAATATGCAATTTGGTTAAGTTTCTAACATATTCTATTTCTTCGGAATCTGGGAACCTCCAGTTGTTATTGTCCTTGATGCAAGGCGGATTTTAATTTTGAGTTATCAGACAAGGATAATTTTCAAGCAAAAACAAAGTAATCCTTGGCTGTCAGTTATTTCATTTGAGAACTTTTAATATCCTACCATGTAGTCATCTTGATTTAATTGAAATGTTATCTGCTTGAAAATGATACTATAGTTCAACTATATCTTTGAACCCCATGTGTTTCCTAAGTCTTCATGCATGTCCTTTCTCCTTATACCCTTTCATTGTAGGGTTGCAAAAATAAAACCTATTGAAGAAGCAAACCATGGCCTTATGCTCCTTCTGATTCGATGCATCAACTTTATTGAACCCAAAACCAGATACATTTGATTTTATTCCGCCACCTAATTAACAAAGCAAATATGTAGAGTGCAAGCTAGTAAATCATTTCTAGATGGCTACCATTTGCCTTAATGTAGGTATTTCTTCTTGAATCATCACAAGGAGGGGGTTTTAAGCAGCGATTCTCGTGGAATCAATAGTGTAAGTCCCTCGTGGACAAGGCGAATTGAGAAGTTAAGTCCTTTTACTAATTACTAACGTGCCTCGCTGCATATATATGAGGAGACTGAGTTAGCATGTAATAATGCAGGGAGGTCTATACAATGGCAATTATCAGCTAAGCCCTATTCTAATTCAAGGAGTTTGTGATGCGCCAGTTAGACTTATTTCAAGGAAAGGTAACAACTTGTTATTGTACTTGCTAGGTTTTTGGTTGTTGAAGTAATTTTTACGTTTTTGTGGATTAATAAAACTTATATTGATATCACAAATATATGACATGGCAATAGTGTGTGGTTTTGGATTAACCCCCCCTAATATTTCAAAGAAATTGTAAAGAACAATAATATTACTTTTGCTGCAAATTATTGCAGAACAAGATTAATAGCCAGAATATAATTAAGAAAGAAGAAACTAATTACTTCCAGCATGTTGGAAACGTGTATGGCCCTTAAACTAAAACTTTGATAATATTAAGATGCAAACACACAACTTCTATATTAATGTAACACGCGGCTACAATACTTATAATTTTGCTACACACCAGGCTTCAGCCTTACTTTTCTCTCAAGAGCTTCAGCTCATATAATGTCTCCGTCCCGTAAAAGGTGGTGAAGATTTTGAATGCTTTCTCATTTTTTATATGATAATTGTTACATCATTAATAAGCTTGTATTCAGTCTGTGTTGTTATGCAAAAAAAAAAGAGGAATTAAACTAATCTTGCTGAATTCAGAAAAGGTCTCAGGAGGTGATTTTAAAACCTACTGATGTCAAACCTTTCTTGGGTTCATATCACATGTGCTTAGTTTCAACCTGAAGTCTGTTTGGCGTAATGGAAATATGGAACCACTTCTTGGTATTCTGAGAATTTCTTCAAATTACAGGTAATATTTTGGGCATATCTTGCCCCCGCTTGGTTTTTTATATATAGTAGTGGAGATTTATGTAGCGGAGCTGCCATTGATGGAATTGGATGACAATGCAACTTATAATTAAGTTGTAACTGTGCCATCAAATACTATGACCGTACTTGATCTATTTTACCAGCTATATTAAGTTTTATAGATAATACTTAAAAATTATTGATTTAACTTAATCAAACTTGTGTTATTTGTTAATATTTTGTGTCAAGATTTAGTTCATTAGAATAATTAAAATTTTTATTGTGATCATACATTTAGAATTTAATTCAATAAAAAGTATAGATAATCAAATATATTTTCAAATATAAATTATAAAAAATAATATGTGATTAAAAATTTAGTATTAAGAATATTATAATTATAGGCCCGTGCCTTGCACAGGCTTTTACGCTAGTTTAATTTGTATAGATGATATATTTTGTTTTTAACGTACACGCTATATAATGGGAAAACTAATTGTGAAGATACCGGTGACATTAAATACATAGAATGAAATTTTCAAATTTAATTTATATAGATGATATGTTTTGTTTTTAACGTACATGCTATATAATGGGAAAAATAATTGTGAAGATAAGCCCGACACCGAGTGCACAAGTGCCACACCGAGTAAGTATCATTGCCAACCAGGGTTTTCTTTTCTCTCACGTTTTGAGAGTCCACTCCCATAGTAGGGTTTCAGCCGTCAGTTCTCCGTCTTCCAGATCTTCATCTTCTCACCAATTAATACTTTCGCTCTCTTATCCCTTCTATTATTTTACTAGTTTTTCAATAAAACCAGGATCCAATCTTGTTTGAGTACCTTTTATCAAGGTTGTGTGCCCATCTTTTTGGGATGGTAGTGTGTGCCCATCTTTTTGGGATGTCAGTGTGTTATGTTTTCGTATTTTTTTGTGTCTTGATGTGTCGTTCGATAATCAATCTGGAAAGGATTTATACGGTATTTTGGGAGATCGGTAAGACTTGTATCAATTTCGGAACGATGGTGGATACCGCAAGAGCTCACCTTTCACAACAAATAATTGTTCATGTTTTGGGGGTGTTTGGTGCTCCAGGATTAGTTGATTTGACTGATAGTTCTGAATATTGGGTAACATATGATGCTTATGTGAAGGTCAATTGCGATACTACTAGTTTCATAATTGATGTAGGTTGGATTGCTCGAGATATCATTGTAATACTTTTTAGATCAAAGAATATGAATATTCTATTTGTTAAGTGATCTGAAAACAAAACGACTATTTGTTTAGTTCGTTCTTTGTTTCACAATCAGATTGTAGTTGACAGTTAGGAGGTTTGTCCCAGCTGAGTTTGCGTTTTGTATTAATAAAATCCTTTGTTTGTCAAAAAAAAGTATCATTGCCAACCAAAAGTATTAGCAAACAACAATTGAGTAGATAAGAATGCGATAATGAAAACATATTTTACTTACGTTAGCAAAGAAAAAAATATATTAAAATATCATCAACAATAATAACTCATTATGGTAGTTATATAGTTTGAGTGCTTTATTTTAGTGTGAACAAGGCTATATTAAATTCAATTTCTTCACAGTCATCCGTATGATTATTTAATGACTTTTATCAATTCATTTATTGTAGCGTGAAAATTGTGTGGATCACCTAGAGATCTCCGTCCGTCAAAGTCATTAAATTGCCGGGCGGAACATTTGATATGAAGCTAAAAGGCTAACTATACAAGAAAATCCCAATTTGGAGGCTGTGGTATAATCACATCAAAATACTGAGTGATACTTTCTTTGCTCCACCACTATGGGTGATTGTGAAGAGATGAATGGTAACCTTGGATTCCTTCGAGCCCTTATGAGGGAAGGAAGGGTGGTATTAGAATCTAAACATGAAGAAACGGGAGAAGGTGATTCTAGTGATGAAGTAATAGATGTCAATGAACTACAGAATAGGATGTGGAGAGATCAAATGCTCCTGCAATGACTTAAAGCGTAGAATGGCAAGGAGGTGTTTGATAGTGCTAAGCAGCACCAGTCCGAGGAGCAAGCACGAAGAAAGAAAATGTCTCGGATAGAGGAGGGTTTCCTAAATAACATGGTGAAAATGATGGAGGTATGTAATGCTCAGGGTTTTGTGTATGGTATCATCCCTGAGAATGGAAAACCCGTCATCGGAGCCTTTGACAGTCTTTGTGAATGGTGGAAGGATAAAGTTAGGTTTGACAGGAATGGCCCGCTGCCATCACGAAATACCAAGTTGACAATTCAATTCAGGACAAAGGAGATGACAACTCATCAACTCCCCTAATCCACTCTTTGTTAGACCTTCATGATATATAATACTCTTGTCTTACTTTTGTCTACTCTGATTCAACACTGTGATCCACCACAGAGGCGTTTCCCGTTGGAGAAGGGCATTGCCCCACCATGGTGGCCTACAGGGATGAGGAATGGTGGCATCAATTATGCATCCCTAAATACCAAGGAATCCCTCCATATAAGAAGCCTCATGATATGAAGAAAGCTTGGAAGGTTGGGGTCTTAACTGCTATAATCAAGCACATGCCTCCTAACATTTTCAAGATCCATAGGCTTGTGCAGCAATCTAAATGCTTGCAAGATAAGATGACAGCCAAGGAGAGTGTTACTTGGCTGCCAATTATTAATTAAGAGAATTCTTTATCACAAAAGCTTTATCCTCATTTTGAGCCACTTAAAACCTGTGATTGCTTACCATGAGTCGTTTCTCATATGTGAGACTAGTGATTATGATCTCGATGAAGTGGAAGATATCGAGAAGATTGATGTTGAAGAGTGCCAGGCTCATGACGCTAACCTCTTTAACTTAAGAAATGATGTACTGAAAAATAGGCCGATAGTGCCACCACCTGCTCTAGTTAAGGGAGAGCTTGTTGATGGAGTCATCGAATTTTTGCCAGAAAAAAAACAACCATCTAATGCACGAGTTATGGCTATGGACAAGGTCACTTGAAGAAAGTTTATCTTTGAAAAAGATACAAAAAAGATCCTGCTCGAAAAATCCAATCTGGCCAATTTGAAGAAAGTTTAAAAAGTCTTATTAGGAAAAACCCAGTTCCTAACTAGTGTCACTTTATCTGGAGAAAAATCTAGCATGGTTTGGAAAAAACAGTCTTCACCAATTTTTCACCAATTTGAGCATAAGTCTCATTAAAATCTCATCAAAATTCAAATAATATTATAATATCATTATACATCTCCTTTTCTTTTTTGTCGAATTATCATACATCTCCATATGTATATATTCTTTCTATCAAAAATGTGCTTTTTACTAAAAATGAATAATTTGATACATATATTTATTATAAATAATAAAGTTTATGTCAAATATATATTCAATCAATTGTTTAGTTAAAAATCTGAAAATATTAAAAATTAATAATATTATATTAGTGTACCGTGGATCACATAAAATATATTGTTTAATTTCTATAATAAATAAATGGGTTTAATAAAATATTAAATTTGACCTAATGTAGATCAAATAGAAATTATATGTATTGGCCAATTAAAATATTAAAATAATAACAACTATCTTTCAAAAATTCAGCTTTATCTAATCAAAATAAAAATTAAATCCATACTTAAACTAAAAGGCCCGTATTTCTAACAAAACCAGAACGAGGTTTTTTTCAAGAACAATGTTCATTTCGAATTTTGTTTTCATATAAATTTTTGTGTAAAATTTTAGCATATAGAAGACGAGAAAGCTAGTATAAAAATAGTTATTTATATTCTATTTTAGTTGAACTTTAACTTAATATCACCATGCTATAATATTAAGCTTATTATCATAATAATGTAATATTCCACCATACTTGTATAAGTGAAGTTTAATAGATGTATGGAATATAAACACATTTTTCATTCACCAAAATTTGATAAATATTATTATTTTGTTCATGTTAAAAGTAAACAATATATAATTTGTGTAAAATATATTTTGACTAAAATGTCTAAATTTTTTTAGAGAAAATTCTAATCTCGGTACATGATATTTTTGTACACGTGCATTTTGAATTTTGTGTTTCATATAATTGTTTTGAAAAAATCTTAATTGCTTTAAAAAAAAGAAGAGAGAACGAGTATGAGATAAAATTATCTTATTTAATCTTTAACTTCATTTTAACATAACATAGTATAATTCTATTAACTTATTTTTAGGATGAATTATATACACATCTTTTTGAATTTTGTTAAATAATATATTTTTGTTCATAATACGATAAAAATTGTATATAATTATAATTTTAATCGAAAATTTACATAAATTTGTGTTTACCTCGATTCACGAGATCACAAGATTCTTATTATTCAAAAAAAGGAATATATGATTAAAGAAAATAATCAAGATATCAGGATTTAAGAAAAAGTTCTAAAATATAAAGATTATATAGAAAAAAAGACATTGGAATATAATATTCTTATTCAGTTTCTATATGTGTCACATCACCATCCTTTATATTTTGTCGGAGCAAAGAAACCTGAAGCTTTGACTCATAATCTTGGTTGTTTTGACAGGCTCAAGCCACTCGAATTTTCTTTCATTTCTCAGAAGCTGGTGAGCTTCTTCCGGCCCTTTTGTTTTATTTATATGTATATGCATATATGATGTGTTCAATGCAGTCATTTCTTAATGTATCCATGCATATGTTCCTCATTGATGTGTTTTTAGTATGATAGTAGGTCCTTTTTTTATGTTGTTTACCTGTGTATGTTTGTTTAATATTTTTATGGAAAGATGCAGTCTTTATGTGTGTGGTTTTATGTGAAACTTTCGGTGAATGTTTGTGGTGTTAGGATTACATGGAGCACATTTATTAGAGGTTCATTTGTTTGTTTTGTTCATGATTTGGTTCTTCCCCGGGTGTTTCAAAATCATTTGTGTTAAATGTTTAGCAACTTTTTAGTTACTTTTCCTTCTTCCCCTAGTAGGAAAAAAAAATCAATTAACAGGAGATTGATTTAAATGATGATAAGACTAAAAATGAAATGATGAGTTTGTATCTTACGCTGGCATCATCTTCTCCTCCCTGTCGATTGGTGTTGCCCTCATTCTGTTGTTCTTTTATGGAAGGTTCTAAACCCTAATTTTGAATCTAAATTTTTAGTTGGTGTGTGTTATAATTTTATGGCTGGTTATTTTGTTGTCCCTTTGTTTTAGTACTTTATTTGGGCCTTTCATTTTTTGAAACTCCACTGCTATATTTCTATGCTATTTAATTGATAGAATAAGGTAGTTAATAATTTTTAGAAATCAATTACAATTATTATAAAAAATGGTGATTACCAAAGGAGTACCATATGAATCGTGTATGTCAATAGTTTGTAATTGTTAAAACATCAAATGCTCTTCATTAAACATGAACAAGCCACTAACTTAGATATTTCTCTATTTGAGAACAATGGAGCCGAGAACTGCAAAAATGCAATAAAATCAAGGAGAACGTGATTGATGAAAGTCATGCATTAGTGATGAATTCTGCAAAGTTGGTTGATGAAATACAAGCAGCAAATGAAGATTTTGTAGAGTACTTCAAAAGCATGGGTGATAGACATTCGGAACTCATTTCCCAAGTAATGGGCATCAATGAACAATACGGGTAACTTTATTTTTTTTCAAAATCCATTATGAAATTACAAAATTATGATACATATCTACAATCTTGTCAATTCACACGTCCATTGTTGATCTACTAAAGGGGAACAAAAGGGTAAGAGTGGGAAAGACCTCACAGGTACATGAAAACCTCCCACCTTCATATGCCACTGATTTCGCAAATTCTTAGGCGATACTTACACATCACTGGAAGGTCATTGTAAGGAATACAAGCAAGCATGCGAACAAATCACAAGGGAATTCGAGATAAGTTTCGAAGCATGAAAATAAAATTAAGTGAAAGGAACAGGGAGATGAAATGCAGAATCATGAGGTCGAGTTACGTGTGCAGCTTGTCAACCCCTGAATGAGTGCTACTTGCCTATTAAGGATAGTATGACTAAATTCTTTTTGAGACAAATCGAATCTCACAGATGAGATTTTTGTACACGAGCAATTTGGATTTTGTGTTTCATATAATCTTTTATATAAAATTTTAATTGCTTTGCAAAAAAGATGAGAGAACTAGTATGAGATAAAGTTTATCTTATTTAATTTTTAATTTAATTTTAACACACCATACTTTTAGCTTATTTTTTTAGGCAAACTATAAACATGTCGTTTTGAAATTTGTTAAATAATATAATATTCATAATACGATAAAAATTATATATAATTATAATTGAAAATTGAAAATTTACATAAATTTGCATCTACCACTATTGACCAGATTACAAATTTTTTATTATTCTAAAAAAAATAAAATTATTAAAGAAAATAAATAGAATATCACAATTTAAGAAAAAGTACTAAAATATAAAGATTATATAGACAAAATAGGCATTGGAATGTAATATTCTTATTGACTTTTTGTATTTTCGACATGGCCATCCTTTATATTTTATTGGAGCAAAGCAACCTGAACTTTTGAGTTGTAGTCTTGGTTGTTTTGACAGGCTCAAGCGACTCGTTTTCTTTCATTTCCCAGAAACTGGTGAGCTTCTGTGGAAATATGTCTGGTTTATGTGTGTGGTTTTGTGTGAAACTTTCTGTTTTAGGAAATATTTATGTTGTTAGGATTACATGCATGGAGTACATGTATTAGAGGTTCTGTTGTATGTTTTGTTCATGATTTGTTCTTTGCGAAATGGGTTTGTTTTGAAATTATTTTATTGATTTTTCAAATGATTATTGCTTATTTTAATCAAAATGGCATTGATATGGAATAATTCATTGTACTACTTATGTATTAAATGATTAGCAAGCATGACAACCCACTCTTTAGGTAAAATATATGATCATTATTTTTCTACTTGACCTAACTGGGCTTTTGTAAATAAGGTGAGACATTGTTAGTGTCGACAAGGGTTTGTCAAATATAGTGGTATAGAAATGCAATGTTCTGAAACTCTTTCTGCAGTACACTGAGTGATATTTGTTTGCACACTTTGGTATGGTTTTCATACTAAAACAACGGTGATAATTTATTCAAAGTATATATGCTCTATTTTGTTTATCATTAGGTATACTTTTACGTGTATGTGTTTGGTCTGACTGGTTGGGATCTTGAACATGCCTAGACTAAACTGGCACCTTATCAAGTCAGATTTTATAAAAGGTTTGTATTTGTAAAGTAACTGAAATAATTTCTGCACAAACTTTTCTAATATTCCCTTTTGGGCAATCCTCTCTTTATCTCTAAAAGGTCATCTATTCGCTCAACTTTTCAGATTAATATCCTCATGTCAGAATTAAGTTCTATAAGCCTGGTGGGTGGAGATTAATGTGGATGCTGCTGTCTTTACGGAAACTGGGTACACTGGTATATATGGGCAGTGTTATACGAGACGAGTATGGTAGATTTATAAGAGCAAGAAATCAGAGGTTTGCAGTAGCCACCAGCCACGAGAGGCGGAAGCCATAGCATTGAAGGAAGCTCTCTCCTCGGTGAAAGATCTTGGGTACAGGAGATGTGTTTTCGAGACCGATGCCAAAACGCTTGCAGATCGATGTAAGGATATTCAGGGGGCGTACTTATTTTCATTCGATTGTGTCACGTTGTTGAGATGTTTAAGTACTACGAGGAAGTGCTAGTTGAATTTGTTCATAGCTAGGTCTGCGACTGATGAGGCTCATAGACTTGCAAAGGCTACTCATTCTATGTCAGGCATCTATGAGTAATGCTCCGGATTTTATTATTCTATTTCAGGCATCTATGAGCTAGGCATGTGTTGCCTCCATTCTGTTATGCTTTTCTCAGATGTGCTAAACCCTAATTTTATTATATGTAAGAATTTAGGCCTATGATCGAACATATTTAATTGATTGAATAATGTAATTAATATATTTTACAAATCAATTATAATTATTTTTAAAAAATGGTGATGACTAATAGAGTACCATATGAATCGTGTTTGTCAACTCTTTGTACCCTAAAACACTAACGGCTCTTTCATCTATATATTAAGAACATCAAATATGAACAAGCCACTAACTTAGATATTAATCAATTATATAGTTTCAGAACAATGGAGTAGAGAACTACAAAAAAGAAGAGATGCAACAGAATTAAGGAGAACATGGTTGAGGAAACTCATGCATTACTGATGGAAATTTGCAAAGTTTGTTAATGAAATTCAAGCAGCAAACGAAGATTTCATAGAGTACTTCAAAAGTATGGGTGACAAACATTCGGAACTGATTTCCCATGCAATTGGCATTAATGAACAATACGGGTGACTTTTAGTATATTTTTCACAATCAATTATGTATTACAAAATTATGATACATATTTTCAATCTTGGCAATTCATAGGGCCATCGTTGATCTACTGAAGGGGGACAAAAAGGCAAAGGGCGGGAGAGACCACGGAGGTGCGCGCATGAAAACCTACCAATTTCGTATGAAAAAACTAAGTGATCTCAAGGAACATGGAGATGAAATGCAGAATCAGAAGGCCGAGTTGCGTGAGCAGTTTAATGAATTCAAGGAA
The DNA here is from genome assembly GCF_001625215.2 of Daucus carota subsp. sativus. Classification (NCBI taxonomy): domain Eukaryota; kingdom Viridiplantae; phylum Streptophyta; class Magnoliopsida; order Apiales; family Apiaceae; genus Daucus; species Daucus carota. Next base: position 8,249,095 of record NC_030388.2, read on the forward strand.
AATGTCAACCCCTGAATGGATGCTACTTGCCAATTAAGATATATAGTATGTCTAAATGTTTTTTAAAACAAATTGAATCTCGCACAGATGAGATTTTTTTACACGTACATTTTGAATTTTGTGTTTCTACTTGACCTAATCAGGCTTTTGTATATAAGGTGAGATAGTGTTAGTGTCGACAAATGTTTGTGAAATTTCAAATATATATAGCGGTATAGCAATGCAATGATCTGAAACTCTTTCTGTCGTACACTAAATGAAATTGTTTGCACACTTTGGTATGGTTTTCATATACTAAAACAACAGTGGTAGTTATTTATACAAAGTATGATAAAATAATTATATTTTGTTTATCATCCTAATCGGGTATACAGTTATGTGAATGTGTTTGGTCTGACTGGTTGGGTTCGTGAACATCCCTAGACTAAACTGGCACCTAATTAAGTCACATTTTATATAAGGTTTGTTGTTGTAAAGTGACTGAAATAATTTTCTGTACGGACTGTTCTAAAATTCCCTTTCCGGCTATTAAATCCTCTCTTTACTCTAAAAGGTCATCTATTGGCTCAAATTTTAATCGGCTTAAGCCCGTAAAACTATCTTTAAATTTTTTTGAAGGGCTGGTGCAAAGCCACCTGAAGCTTTATCTATTAATCTTCTTTGTTTTGACAGGGTCAAATCACTCAATTTCTTTGATCTCCCAGAAGCTGGTGAGTTGCTTCACAGCTTTCGATTTTATTTATATGTATTATGCATATATCTTGTGTTTAATGCTTTCATTTCTTTTATCTGTAATGTCTCCATGGATATATGCGCGCCGCTGGTTATGTGTTTTTAGCATGAAGGTTGGTCCTTTTTCATATGGTGTGCATGCATGTTTCTTTGATATTATACTTTATGTAAAGATGCCAAAATTTGTGTTTTAGGGAATATTTATGTTGTTAGGATTACATGAAGTATATATATTCAAGGTTTTTTTTTTGTTTTGTTCGTGATTTGCTTGTATCTTTGTAAAATGGGTCATTTCGCAATTGTTTATTACATTTTCACTTGTGTATTGTGAATTTTAATCAAAATATATTGACGAATGATTAACAAGCATGAAACCCACTCCTTAGTCCTTAGATAAAACATATGATAATTAATTAATTATAGTTCTACTTTACTTTTGACATTGTTACTGCCGATATGTATAGGGCTAGCGAATTGAATTCAATATACCCTTATTCACATTAAAATAAAACATTGGAACTAACTATCACTGTATGCAAATATCACCACCAAGGAAAAGTATTAGAAAACAACAATTAGGTAGATAATAATGTCATAATGAACACATATTTTATTAACCGTGCAAAGAAAAAAAAATTATTAAGGAATTATTACTGAGTTATTAATTCTTTGATATTAAATTCAAAATTAAACTCAATGCACCCTTGTTCGCACTAAAATAAAACGCTCAAACTAACTATCACAGTGAGCATATAAGCGTCACACTGAGCAAGTATCACCACCGACCAATAGTATTAGCAAGTAACAATTGAGTTGATTAGAATGTGATAATGAAAATAGATAATATACTTAACGTCAACAAAGAAAAAAAAAGATAGTGAAATATCGTTAATGAGTTGTTAATTTTTTGATGTGAAATTTAGAAATTGCTCTCACCAATCAAAATTATTAGAAAACAACAGTTCAGTTGATAAGCATGTGATAATGGACAAAATATTAACTCATCAATGATTCCTCAATATCTTTTCTTTTTTATTGCTGAAGTTAAGTAAAATCTGTGTTTATTATGACATTCTTATATACTCAACTATTGTTAATAATTTTGGTTGGTGGTGATACTTGCTCACACTCGTCAGTTGATCATTGTGACACTTGTCTACTCATTGTGATAGTTAGTTTGAGCATTTATTTTAGTGTTAATAAGGTTACAGTGAATTCAATTAGCTAACAGTTATCCGTATGATTATTTAATGACTCTTTTCTAGTTCATTTATTATTGTAGTGCGAAAATTGTGTGGATCACCTAGAGATCTCCGTCCGTCAAAGACATTAAATTGTTTATCTAAATATCCTTTTTTTTCTTTGCTAACTTTAAGTAAAATCTGTTTTCATTATTATATTCTTATCTACTCAATTGTTGTTTGCTAAAACCTTTGGTTGATGGTGATACTTGCTCAGTGTGACACTTGTCTACTCACTATGATAGTAATATAGTTTGAGTGCTTTATTTAAGTGTGAACAATGATACATTAAATTCAATTTCCTCATAGTTATCTGTATGATTATTTAATGACTCTTATCTATTCATTTATCATAGCGTGAAAATTGTGTGGATCACCTAGAGATCTCCGTCCGTCAAAGTCATTAAATTGACGGGCGGAACATCTGACATAAAGCTAAAAGGCTAATTATACAAGAACATCTCAATTTGGAGGCAGTGGTGCAATCACATCAAAATACTGAGTGATACTTTCTTTTCTCCACTGCTATGGGTGATTCTGAAGAGATGAATGGTAATCTTGGATTCCTTCGAGCCCCATGAGGGAAGGAGGGATGGTACTAGAATCTGAACATGAAGAAACCGGAGATAGTGATTCTAGCGATGAAGTAATAGATTTCAATGAACTACAGAATAGGAAGTGGGGAGATCGAATTCTCCTGCAATGGCTTAAAGTTTTGTGTATGGTATTATCTCCAGGAATAGAAAACCCGTCATTGGAGCATCTGACAATCTTAGTGAATGATGGAAGAATAAAGTTAGGTTTGACAGGTATGGACCTGCAGCCATTGCGAAATACCAAGTCGACAATTCAATTCAGGACAAAGGAGATGAAAACTCAACTCCCCTCACCCACCCTTTGCTGGAGCTTCAGGAGAGTACTCTTGGCTGCTCTGATTCATCAATGTGATCCACCACAATGGCGTTTTTCGTCCGAGAAGGCATTGCCCCACCATGGTGGCCTATCGGGAATGAGGAATGGTGGCCTCAATTATGCATTCCTAAAGACCAAGGAATCCTTCCATACTAGAAGCCTCATGATCTCAAGAAATCTTGGAAGGTTAGGGTCTTAATGCTGTGATCAAGCACATGTCTCCTAACATTTCCAAGATCCATAGACTTGTGTGGCAATTCAAAATGCTTGCCGGATAAGATGACAGGCAAGGAGAGTGCTACTTGGCTGCCAATTATTAATTAAGAGAATTCTTTATCACAAAAGCTTTACCCTGATTTTGAGCCACTCAAAACCTATGATTGCTTACCATGAGTCCTATCTCTTATGTGAGATCAAATAAAAATTATGTCAAAAAAAAATATGTCTTGTCCAATTAAAATATTAAAATAATAACAATTATTTTTCAAAAATTATTATCTAATCAAAATCAAAATTATATCCAAACTTTAACTAAAAAGCCCGTATTTGTAACAATCCACGACAAGATTTTTTTTCCTAACAACATTCATTTCGAATTTTGTTTTTCATATAAATTTCTACGGAAAATTTTATTCGATTTATTGTTATATAAGACGAGAAAGCTAGTATAATAAAAGTTATTTATATTTTATTTTAGCTCAACTTTAACTTAATATCAACATGCCATAATATTAAGCTTATTATCATCATAATGCAATATACCACCGTACTTAAATAACTGAAGTTTAAGAGATGTATGGACTATAACATATTTTTCATCAACCAAAATTTGATAAATAATATCATCTTGTTCATGTTAACAGTAAACAATATATAATTTAGATAAAATATATTTTGACTAAAATGTTTAAAAAAATTTTTTAGAGAAAATTCGAATCTCATATACATGATAATTTTGTACACGTGCAAATTTCAATTTTGTGTTTCATATAATTTTTTTGATAAAATCGTAATTGCTTTACACAAAAGATGAGAGAACCGATATAAGATATAATTATCTGTTGCTCAAAAAAAAGATATAATTATCTTAATTATTTAATCTTTAACTTAATTTTAACATAACATAGTGTAATTCTATTAACTTATTTTTAGGATGAATTTTAAGCACATCTTTTTGAATTTTGTTAAATATTAATATATTTTTGTTCATAATGTGATAAAATTATATATAATTATAATCTTAATTGAAAATCGACATAAATTTGTGTTTACCTCTATTGACGAGATTACAAAATTCTTGTTATTCCAAAAAAAGGAATATATGATTAAGAAAATAATTAGAATATCAGGATTTAAGAAAAAGTTCTAAAATATAAAGATTATATAGAAAAAAAATGAACATTGGAATATAATATTCTTATTCAGTTTCTATATGTGTCACATCACCATCCTTTTTATTTTGTTGGAGCAAAGCAACCTAAAGCTTTGACTCATATAGTCTTGGTTGTTTTGAGAGGCTCAAGCGACTCGTTTTCTTTCATTTCCCAGAAGCTAGTGAGCTTTTAATTCTTCACGAATTCTTCAGACCCTTTTCTTTTGTTAATATGTGTATGCATATATAATGTGTGCAACACTGTCATTTCTTATTGTATCCATGCATATGTTCCTCCTTAGCAGTGTGGTTTTAGTATGAAAGTCCGTCCTTTTTTCATGGTTTTTATGTGTGTATGTTTGTTTAATATTAGAATTAGTGGAAAGATGCCGTCTTTATGTGTGTGGTTTTATGTGAAACTTTCGGTGAATATTTGTGGTGTTAGGATTACATGGAGCACATGTATTAGAGGTTCTCTTTTGTTTGTTTTGTTCTTAATTTGGTTCTTCCCCAAATGGGTGTTTCAAAATCATTTGTTGATTTTTTAATTGATTATTGCTCATTATCAAAATTGCATTGATATGGAATAATTCAATATTGTACTACTTCTGTGTTAAATGATTAGCATGTTTTTAATTACTTTTCCTTCTTCCCCTAGTAGGAATAAAAAATCAATCAACAGGAGATTTATTTATTTGATGATAGGACTAAAAATGAAATAATGAGTTACTATCTTAGGCTGGCATCATCTTCTCCCTGTCGGTTGGTGTTGCCTTCAATCTGTTGTGCTTTTGTGGAATGTGCTAAACCCTAATTTGAATCTAAATTTGCAGGTGCTGTGTGTTATAATTTTGTGGTTGGTTATTTTATGTAAGAATTTAGGCCTATGCACATATTTAATTGATGGAATAATATGTAATTAATATTTTATAGAAATCAATTATAATTATTATAAAAAAATGGTGATAACTAACTGGGTACCATGTGAATCTTGTATGCCAACAGTTTGTAATTGTTAAAACATCAACTGCTCTTTGTCAAACATGAACAAGCCACTAACTTAGAGATATTTCTCTATTTGAGAACAATGGAATCGAGAGCTGCAAAAAGGAAGAGATGCAACAGAATTAAGGAGAACATGGTTGAGAAACTCATGCATTACTGACGGAATCTGCAAAGTTGGTTAATGAAATTCAAGCAACAAACGAAGATTTCATAGAGTACTTCAAAAGCATGGGTGACAGACATTCGGAACTGATTTCCCATGCAATTGGCAAAAATGAACAATACGGGTGACTTTCATTATTTTTTTCACAATCAATATTATGTATTACAAAATTATGATACATATTTTCAATCTTGGCAATTCATAGGGCCACTGTTGATCTACTGAAGGGGGACAAAAAGGCAAAGGGCGGGAGAGACCACGGAGATGCGCGCATGAAAACCTACCAACTTCGTATGGAAAAAAATAAGTGATCTCAAGGAACATGGAGATGAAATGCTGAATCCGAAGGCTGAGTTGGGTGAGCAGTTTAATGAATTCAAGGAAAATGTCAACCCCTGAATGGCTGCTACTTGCCAATTAAGATATATAGTATGTCTAAATGTTTTTAGAAACAAATTGAATCTAGCACAGATGAGATTTTTTGTACACGTACATTTTGAATTTTGTGTTTCTACTTGACCTAATCAGGCTTAGTGTTAGTGTCGACAAACGTTTGTGAAATTTCAAATATATATATAGCGGTATAGCAATGCAATGTTTTGAAACTCTCTCTGAAATACACTGAATGAAATTGTTTGCACACGTTGGTATGGTTTTCATATACTAAATCAACAGTGGTAATTATTTATACAAAGTATGATAAAGTAATTCTATTTTGTTTATCATCCTAATCGGGTATACTGTTATGTGAATGTGTCTGGTCTGACTGGTTGGGTTCGTGAACATCCCTAGACTAAACTGGCACCTAATTAAGTCACAATTTATATAAGGTTTGTTGTTATAAAGTGACCGAAATAATTTTCTGTACAGATCCCTTTCCCGCTATTAAATCCTCTCTTTACTGTAAAAGGTCATCTATTGGCTCAAATGTTAATCGGCTTAAACCCGTAAAACTATCTTTAAATTTTTTTGAAGGGCTGGTGCAAAGCCACCTGAAGTTTATCTAGTAGTCATCTTTGTTTTGACAGGGTCAAATCACTCAATTTCTTTGATCTCCCAGAAGCTGGTGAGTTACTTCACAGCCTTCGATTTTATTTATATGTATTATGCATATATCTTGTGTTTAATGCTTTCATTTCTTTTATTTGTAATGTCTCCAAGGATATATGCGGCTGGTTATGTGTTTTTAGCCTTAAGGTTGGTCCTTTTTCATGTGATTTATGGTGTGCATGCATGTTTCTTTGATATTAGACTTTATGGAAAGATGCCAAAATTTTTGTTTTAGAGAATATTTATGTTGTTAGGATTACATGAAGTATATGTATTCAAGGTTTTTTTTGTTTTGTTCGTGATTTGCTGATCTTGCTTAATTTCTTTTACTAAGAGGAGAGCAAACAATGATGTAAAAGTACAATTATAGATAATACCGGAAAAAATAATATTAAATTAACCATACCCATCGTAATAAAAATATAGAAAAGATGAAATAATATGACACATTGATATCGTAACAAAAATGTGGGTACTAATGATAGACTATCAAAATATTATCTTAATGAATAAAATGTTAGGATCGCATCTACTATAGATTGACGTGAATCAAACACAATAACAAGCACGAATATGTAAAGAACACAAACAATTAACGTGAAAACCCGTCAAGGGAGGGTAAAACCACCAATCCACTAAATATGAATGTATTACAAGATTGGAGTCGCTCGCTCACTCAACACTCTTGTATACAAACCCCCCAACTTGATCACAAAAGTTCTCTCTTGTGTATCTCTCACACAACTCTCTAACTTTTGCAATACATAAAACTCCTACAAATAACTATATTTATAGGCATCCAAGATATTCTAATCCTAATTTACTTCGAATCCTATTTATGATAATTACCATCTTTTCCTATCTTGGATAGAAATCCTTCCACAATTAATATTCTACCAAGAATCGGATTACCTCAATTATCATAAATAAGATACCTTCTCCAATTAGGATTCTTGACTTATTTAGGAATTCGGGACGGAACCCAACAAATCCTCCCTCGGCTCGAATTCCCTAAAACTTCAACTGAATCCGAGAATCTTACCTTTTTCCCGGTCTTCATCTTCGTTGCTCCACCATCTAAACTATAGATGTTCTTCTTGTTCATCAACCCTCGTAGAATCAAGCTCTTTCCTTTATACACCTTGCAACTTCGCCCTCATCCAACGAATCTGTACCCTCGTGTTGCCAACACGCTCAAAGATAACACATTTTTTGATGCATCTGGTACATATCTCATATTGAGAGCCTTCTTGATTGTACCATCATGGAGTTTAAGACAAACAGTTCCAACACCTTGAACCTTCATCTTCTCTTTGTTCCCCACAATGATATTACCAAGATCTTCATCCGTGCATAAAGTCTCAAACATCGCTCGATCCCTACATATGTGCATGGAAGCAGCAGAATCCATCACCCATTCTGATTTATTCATCACCGATTCAGGAACGACATCATCACTCGCCATCAAAAACTCTCCATCCTCGATCATATGTGTAGAGTGCGCATCTTCAACTTTGTTCTTTCCCTTCATCTCTTTAAAGGATCTCATGTCTTCTTTAAAGCTCGGACAGAACATCTGCATATGACTCGTTTCACCACAATAATATCACTCAACAGTGGTCATATCCTTCTTACTCGGCCGAGATTTACTTCTTCCTTGTGGATCATTGAGCGCGCGACTCCTCCCTCTTTCAGCACTTTGGACAGCTAAAACCGTCTCACCACTTTGAGAAACAGCATCCTTTGTCATCCTCTCATTATCTCTTAGCGCTTTTAACACATCATCAAGCGTAAGAGACGTCCTCCCCACTAACGACGTCTACTTGAAATATTTGAAGGACTTCGGTAATGATGTCAACAGCAACAGAGCTTGTTCCTCGTCTTTCATCGGCTCATCAACATTAGTCAGATGACATACCGGCTGATTAAAACAACTAATGTGATCATGGAGATTACCTTCTTCATCCAGTTTTAAACTATCTTCAAATTAAGTCGGTTGGTCAACGATTTCAAAGCGTATATGCTCGCTAACTTGTCCCATATCTCCTTTGGTGTCGACTCTTTCAACACGTTATATCTCACATCAGGTGCAAGTGTGCCAGCCTGATTGTACTCACCGCTCTCTTCTGGATTTTCACCCAATCTGTATCACTCATCTCTTTTGGCTTCGTATTTTCCAAGGCATCGTCAAGTCCTTGTTGAATTAACACATCCTTGACGGTTAATTGCCATATAGTGAAATCTGTCTTCCCATCATAGTTGGGTGCATCAATCCTCAATGATTTCAGATCCTCCATCAAGCCAAAAAATCAACACAAGACCAACTAACAACGCAAACAGCCTACTTCGTGATTGCCTCCTCTTTAACGTCGAATCCACTCCTCAAACCTGAGCTCTTGATACCAGTTTGTTAGGATCGCATCCACTATAGATTGAAGTTAATCAAAGACAATAACAAGCACGAATGTAAAGAACACAAACAATTAACGTGGAAACCCCTCAAGGGAGGGTAAAACCACCAATCCACTAAATATGAATGTATTACAAGATTGGAGTCGCTCCCTCACTCAACACTCTTGTATACAAACCCCCCAACTTGATCACAAAAGTTCTCTCTTGTGTATCTCTCACACAACTCTCTAACTTTTGCAATACATACAACTCCTACAAATAACTATATTTATAGGCATCCAAGATATTCTAATCCTAATTTACTTCGAATCTTATTTATGATAATTACCATCTTTTCCTATCTTGGATAGAAATCCTTCCACAATTAATATTCTACCAAGAATCGGATTACCTCAAATATCATAAATAAGATACCTTCTCCAATTAGGATTCTTGACTTATTTAGGAATTCAGGACGGAACCCAACATAAAATACCACACAAAAAAAAGTAGCTTGAAATGACTTAAATATTTAACATCCAACATCCTAGACATTGAAATTAATAGTACAAAGTTTTAGACCAGAATTATCACTTAAAGATCTCTACTTGACTTAAGTGCAAGACTTTAGTCAGGTTTTCAAGGGTTGAACTCAGATTCTGGATATTGTTGGATAACATTTGCATATTCTTCTCAAGCTTGCTCTTCTTCTTGTTTGACTCCCTCATTCTCTTTCTTCCCACTTCCGAAGTTAAATTTTTGTTGTTTGAAATTTTTAATGACTTTTCCTTGTTCTCCTCGTACGAACTAAAAAATCAATTGACATGAAATTTATTTACATGACGACAGGTCTAAAAATGAAATGATGAGTTTGTATCTTACACTCGCATCATCTTCTGCCTGTCGATGAGTGTTGCCTCCACTCTGTTATGCTTTTCTCAGATGTGCTAATTGTGAAACTTAATGGGGCAGACGGGAATTTAGATGATCTTATGGCAATATCTACAGGCATCAAAAAAGAGATAACAGGTTCAGTCCAAATAAAAAATACAACTCCCAAAAACAGGCAAGTAGCTTTTTGAAGAGCTCATTTCTTTGTAAATTGTCAATTTCATTACCATTGGTTTAATGGTGAAAACTAGCATCGCTTTTAGATATCTGTAGTAAGATATAAGTGAATTATCATGTCAGAAAGTTTTGGAATTTATTGTTGAGTTTCAGACTTGGTTTGAATTTTTTTTGTCAACCTTGCAGGTGGAATTAGCTTTAGGAAACAAATCATTCTTCAGAGAACATGGTCTCCCTTTTAACATCCATTTCTTATAAGCACGTTTTCCTCGTGCAGGAAGCTTTTCATAAAAAAACACAAGGCTTTGTGAACGCGGTGCCTTGAATAACTCTTGTAGCATTTCGTCAAAATTAGCTGACTCTAATAATGGAGGAAGCTTGTTATGTAATACATGTGCTCGGGTTTGTTTTCTTTCTTTGTTAACATAATCCACAATATCATTATAAATGTGTGTATATATGTTTATCGCTGCATTATATAAAAGTCTTGTTGTTGTTGCTTATTACAGTCAACAAAACCCAACCAATATTGTGGCATATGCAAAAAGACATGGAATCTCTTACATAAGAGGACTTGGGTGAGATGCCAAAAATCTTGTTTTGTTTTATGATCAATATGCTTTTGGTTAAGTTTCTAACATATTCTATTTCTTCGGAATCTGGGAACCTCCAGTTGTTATTGTCCTTGATGCAAGGCGGATTTTAATTTTGAGTTATCAGACAAGGATAATTTTCAAGCAAAAACAAAGTAATCCTTGGCTGTCAGTTATTTCATTTGAGAACTTTTAATATCCTACCATGTAGTCATCTTGATTTAATTCAAATGTTATCTGCTTGAAAATGATACTATAGTTCAACTATATCTTTGAACCCCATGTGTTTCCTAAGTCTTCATGCATGTCCTTTCTCCTTATACCCTTTCATTGTAGGGTTGCAAAAATAAAACCTATTGAAGAAGTAAACCATGGCCTTATGCTCCTTCTGATTCGATGCATCAACTTTATTGAACCCAAAACCAGATACATTTGATTTTATTCCGCCACCTAATTAACAAAGTATAGATAATTAAATATATTTTTCAAATATAAATTATAAAAAATAATATGTGATTAAAAATTTAGTATTAAGAATATTATAATTATAGGCCCGTGCCTTGCACGGGCTTTTACTTTAATTTGTATAGATATATATTGTTTTTAACGTACACGCTATATAATGGGAAAACTAATTGTGAAGATACCGGTGACATTAAATACATAGAATAAAATTTTCAAATTTAATTTATATAGATGATATGTTTTGTTTTTAACGTACATGCTATATAATGGGAAAAATAATTGTGAAGATAAGCTCGACACCGAGTGCCCAAGTGCCACACCGAGTAAGTATCATTGCCAACCAGGGTTTTCTTTTCTCTCACGTTTTGAGAGTCCACTCCCGTAGTAGGGTTTCAGCCGTCAGTTCTCCGCCTTCCAGATCTTCATCTTTTCACCAATTAATACTTTCGCTCTCTTATCCCTTATATTATTTTACTAGTTTTTCAATAAAACCAGGATCCAATCTTGTTTGAGTACCTTGTTATCAAGGTTGTGTGCCCATCTTTTTGGGATGGTAGTGTGTGCCCATCTTTTTGGGATGTCAGTGTGTTATGTTTTCGTATTTTTATGTGTCCTGTTGTGTCGTTCGATAATCAATCTGGAAAGGATTTATACGGTATTTTGGGAGATCGGTAAGACTTGTATCGATTTCGGAACGATGGTGGATACCGCAAGAGCTCACCTTTCACAACAAATAATTGTTCATGTTTTGGGGGTGTTTGGTGCTCCAGGATTAGTTGATTTGACTGATAGTTCTTAATATTGGGTAACATATGATGCTTATGTGAAGGTCAATTGCGATACTACTAGTTTCATAATTGATGTAGGTTGGATTGCTCGAGATATCATTGTAATACTTTTTAGATCAAAGAATATGAATATTCTATTTGTTAAGTGATCTGAAAACAAAGCGATTATTTGTTTAGTTCATTCTTTGTTTCACAATCAGATTGTAGTTGACAGTTAGGAGGTTTGTCCCAGTTGGGTTTGCATTTTGCATTAATAAAATCCTTTGTTTGTCAAAAAAAAAAGTATCATTGCCAACCAAAAGTATTAGCAAACAACAATTGAGTAGATAAGAATGCGATAATGAAAACATATTTTACTTACGTTAGCAAAGAAAAAAATATATTAAAATATCATCAACAATAATAACTCATTATGATAGTTATATAGTTTGAGTGCTTTATTTTAGTGTGAACAAGGCTACATTAAATTCAATTTCTTCACAATCATCTGTATGATTATTTAATGACTTTTATCTATTCATTTATTGTAGCGTGAAAATTGTCTGGATCACCTAGAGATCTCCGTCCGTCAAAGTCATTAAATTGCCGGGCGGAACAATTGATATGAAGCTAAAAGGCTAACTATACAAGAACATCTCAATTTGGAGGCAGTGGTATAATCACATCAAAATACTGAGTGATACTTTCTTTGCTCAACCACTATGGGTGATTGTGAAGAGATGAATGGTAACCTTGGATTCCTTCGAGCCCTTATGAGGGAAGGAGGGGTGGAATTAGAATCTAAACATGAAGAAACCGGAGACGGTGATTCTAGTGCTGAAGTAATAGATGTCAATGAACTACAGAATAGGATGTGGAGAGATCAAATGCTCCTGCAATGACTTAAAGCGTAGAATGGCAAGGAGGTGTTTGATAGTGCTAAGCAGCACCAGTCTGAGGAGCAAGCACGGAGAAATAAAATATCTCGGATACACGAGGGTTTCCTAAATAACATGGTGAAAATGATGGAAGTATGTAATGCTTAGGGTTTTGTGTATGGTATCATCCCTGAGAATGGAAAACCCGTCATCGGAGCCTTTGACAGTCTTCGTGAATGGTGGAAGGATAAACTTAGGTTTGATAGGAATGGCCCTGCTGCCATCACGAAATACCAAGTTGACAATTCAATTCAGGACAAAGGAGATGACAACTCATCAACTCCCCTAATCCACTCTTTGTTAGACCTTTATGATATATAATACTCTTGTCTCACTTTTAATTTGTCTACTCTGATTCAACACTGTGATCCACCACAGAGGCGTTTCCCGTTGGAGAAGGGCATTGCCCCACCATGGTGGCCTACAGGGATGAGGAATGGTGGCATCAATTATGCATCCCTAATTACCAAGGAATCCCTCCATATAAGAAGCCTCATAATATGAAGAAAGCTTGGAAGGTTGGGGTCTGAACTGCTATGATCAAGCACATGCCTCCTAACATTTTCAAGATCCATAGGCTTGTGCAGCAATCCAAATGCTTGCAGGATAAGATGACAGCCAAGGAGAGTGTTACTTGGCTGCCAATTATTAATTAAGAGAATTCTTTATCACAAAAGCTTTACCCTCATTTTGAGCCACTTAAAACCTGTGATTGCTTACCATGAGTCGTTTCTCATATGTGAGACTAGTGATTATGATGTCGATGAAGTGGAAGTTATCGAGAAGATTGATGTTGAAGAGTGCCAGGCTCATGACGCTAACCTCTTTAACTTAAGAAATGATGTACTGAAAAATAGGCCGATAGTGCCACCACCTGCTCTAGTTAAGGGAGAGCTTGTTGATGGAGTCATCAAATTTTTGCCAGAAAAAAAAAACAACCATCTAATGCACGAGTTATGGCTATGGACAAAGTCACTTGAAGAAAGTTTATCTTTGAAAAAGATACAAAAAAGATCCTGCTCGAAAAATCCAATCCGGCCAATTTGAAGAAAGTTTAAAAAGTCTTATTAGGAAAAAGCCAGTTCCTAACTAGTGTCACTTTATCTGGAGAAAAATCTAGCATGGTTTGGAAAAAACAGTCTTCACCAATTTGAGCATAAGTCTCATTAAAATCTCATCAAAATTCAAATAATATTATAATATCATAATACATCTCCTTTTCTTTTTTGTCGAATTATCATACATCTCCTTATGTATGTATTCTTTCTATCAAAAATGTGCTTTTTACTAAAAATGGATAATTTGATACATATATTTATTATAAATAATAAAGTTTATGTCAAATAAATATTCAATCAATTGTTTAGTTAATAATCTGAAAATATTAAAAATTAATAATATTATATTAGTGTACTGTGGATCACATAAAATATATTGTTTAATTTCTATAATAAATAAATGGGTTTAATAAAATATTAAATTTGACCTAATGTAGATCAAATAGAAATTATATGTGTTGGCCAATTAAAATATTAAAATAATAACAACTATCTTTCAAAAATTCAGCTTTATCTAATCAAAATGAAAATTAAATCCATACTTAAATTAAAAGGCCCGTATTTCTAACAAAATCAGAACGAGGTTTTTTTCCAGAACAATGTTCATTTCGAATTTTGTTTTCATATAATTTTTGCGTCAAATTTTAGCATATGGAAGACGAGAAAGCTAGTATAAAAATAGTTATTTATATTCTATTTTAGTTGAACTTTTACTTAATACCACCATGCTATAATATTAAGCTTATTATCATAATAATGTAATATTCCACCATACTTGTATAAGTGAAGTTTAATAGATGTATGGAATATAAACACATTTTTCATTCACCAAAATTTGATAAATATTATTATTTTGTTCATGTTAAAAGTAAACAATATATAATTTTGATAAAATATATTTTGACTAAAATGTCTAAATTTTTTTAGAGAAAATTCTAATCTCGGTACATGATATTTTTGTACACGTGCATTTTGAATTTTGTGTTTCATATAATTGTTTTGAATAAAAATTAATTGCTTTAAAAAAAGAAGAGAGAACGAGTATGAGATATAATTATCTTGTTTAATCTTTAACTTAATTTTAACATAACATAGTATAATTCTATTAACTTATTTTTAGGATGAATTATAAACACATCTTTTTAAATTTTGTTAAATAATATATTTTTTGTTCATAATACGATAAAAATTGTATATAATTATAATTTTAATTGAAAATTTACATAAATTTGTGTTTACCTCGATTGACGAGATCACAAGATTCTTATTATTCAAAAAAAGGAATATATGACGTCAATCACAAGATTCTTGTTATTCAAAAAAAGGAATATATGATTAAAGAAAATAATCAGAATATCAGGATTTAAGAAAAAGTTCTAAAATATAAAGATTATATAGAAAAAAAAGACATTGGAATATAATATTCTAATTCAGTTTCTATATGTGTCACATCATCATCCTTTATATTTTGTTGGAGCAAAGCAGCCTGAAGCTTTGACTCATAATATTGGTTGTTTTGACAGGCTCAATTAAGCCACTCGAATTTTCTTTCATTTCTCAGAAGCTGGTGAGCTTCTTCAGGCCCTTTTGTTTTATTTATATGTATATGCATATATAATGTGTTCAATGCGGTCATTTCTTAATGTATCCATGCATATGTTCCTCATTGATGTGTTTTTAGTATGAAAGTAGGTCCTTTTTTTATGTTGTTCACCTGTGTATGTTTGTTTAATATTTTTATGGAAAGATGCAGTCTTTATGTGTGTGGTTTTATGTGAAACTTTCGGTGAATATTTGTGGTGTTAGGATTACATGGAGCACATTTATTAGAGGTTCATTTGTATGTTTTGTTCATGATTTGGTTCTTCCCCGGGTGTTTCAAAATCATCCGTGTTAAATGGTTAGCAAGTTTTTAGTTACTTTTCCTTCTTCCCCTAGTAGGAAAAAAAATAAATTAACAAGAGATTGATTTAAATGATGATAAGACTAAAAATGAAATGGTGAGTTTGTATCTTACGCTGGCATCATCTTCTCCTCCATGTCGATTGGTGTTGCCCTCATTCTGTTGTTCTTTTATGGAAGGTTCTAAACCCTAATTTTGAATCTAAATTTTTAGTTGGTGTGTCTTATAATTTTATGGCTGGTTATTTTGTTGTCCCTTTGTTTAAGTACTTTATTTGGGCCTTTCATTTTTTGAAACTCCACTGCTATATTTCTATGCAATTTAATTGATAGAATAAGGTAGTTAATAATTTTTAGAAATCAATTATAATTATTATAAAAAATGGTGATTAACAAAGGAGTACCATATGAATCGTGTATGTCAATAGTTTGTAATTGTTAAAACATCAAATGCTCTTCATCAAACATGAACAAGCCACTAACTTAGATATTTCTCTATTTCAGAAAAATGCAATAAAATCAAGGAGAACGTGATTGAGGAAAGTCATGCATTAGTGATGAATTCTGCAAAGTTGGTTGATGAAATTCAAGCAGCAAATGAAGAATTTGTAGAGTACTTCAAAAGCATGGGTGATAGACATTGGGAACTCATTTCCCAAGCAATGGGCATCAATGAACAATACGGGTAACTTTATTTTTTTCAAAATCCATTATGAAATTACAAAATTATGATACATATCTACAATGTTGTCAATTCACAGGTCCATTGTTGATCTGCTAACGGGGAACAAAAGGGTAAGAGTGGGAAAGACCTCACAGGTACATGAAAACCTCCCACCTTCATATGCCACTGATGTTCGCAAATTCTTAGGCGATACTTACACATCACTAAAAGGTCATTGTAAGGAATACAAGCAAGCATGCGAACAGATCACGAGGGAATTCGAGATGAGTTTCGAAGCATGGAAAATAAAATCAAGCGATCTCAAGGAACAGGGAGATGAAATGCAGAATCATGAGGTCGAGTTACGTGTGCAGCTGACTGAATTCAAGAAAAATGTCAACCCCTGAATGAGTGCTACTTGCCTATTAAGGATAGTATGACTAAATTCTTTTTGAGACAAATCGAATCTCACAGATGAGATTTTTGTACACGAGCAATTTGGATTTTGCGTTTCATATAATCTTTTCGATAAAATTTTAATTGCTTTGCAAAAAAGATGAGAGAACTAGTATGAGATAAAATTTATCTTATTTAATTTTTAATTTAATTTCAACATACCATACTTTTAGCTTATTTTTTAGGCAAACTATAAACATGTCGTTTTGAAATTTGTTAAATAATATAATATTCATAATACGATAAAAATTATATATAATTATAATTGAAAATTGAAAATTTACATAAATTTGCATCTACCACTATTGACCAGATTACAAATTTTTTATTATTCTAAAATAAAATAAAATGATTAAAGAAAATAATTAGAATATCACAATTTAAGAAAAAGTACCAAAATATAAAGATTATATAGACAAAATAGGCATTGGAATGTAATATTCTTATTGACTTTTTGTATTTTCGACATGGCCATCCTTTATATTTTATTGGAGTAAAGCAACCTGAACCTTTGAGTTGTAGTCTTGGTTGTTTTGACAGGCTCAAGCGACTCGTTTTCTTTCATTTCCCAGAAGCTGGTGAGCTTCTGTGGAAATATGTCTCGTTTATGTGTGTGGTTTTGTGTGAAACTTTCTGTTTTAGGAAATATTTATGTTGTTAGGATTACATGCATGGAGTACATGTATTAGAGGTTCTGTTGTATGTTTTGTTCATGATTTGTTCTTTGCGAAATTGGTTTGTTTCGAAATTATTTTATTGATTTTTCAAATGATTATTGCTTATTTTAATCAAAATGGCATTGATATGGAATAATTCATTGTACTACTTATGTATTAAATGATTAGCAAGCATGACAACCCACTCTTTAGGTAAAATATATGATCATTATTTTTCTACTTGACCTAACTGGGCTTTTGTAAATAAGGTGAGACATTGTTAGTGTCGACAAGGGTTTGTCAAATATAGTGGTATAGAAATGCAATGTTCTGAAACTCTTTCTGCAGTACACTGAGTGATATTTGTTTGCACACTTTGGTATGGTTTTCATACTAAAACAACGGTGATAATTTATTCAAAGTATATATGCTCTATTTTGTTTATCATTAGGTATACTTTTACGTGTATGTGTTTGGTCTGACTGGTTGGGATCTTGAACATGCCTAGACTAAACTGGCACCTTATCAAGTCAGATTTTATAAAAGGTTTGTATTTGTAAAGTAACTGAAATAATTTCTGCACAAACTTTTCTAATATTCCCTTTTGGGCAATCCTCTCTTTATCTCTAAAAGGTCATATATTCGCTCAACTTTTCAGATTAATATCCTCATGTCAGAATTAAGTTCTATAAGCCTGGTGGGTGGAGATTAATGTGGATGCTGCTGTCTTTACGGAAACTGGGTACACTGGTATATATGGGCAGTGTTATACGAGACGAGTATGGTAGATTTATAAGAGCAAGAAATCAGAGGTTTGCAGTAGCCACCAGCCACGAGAGGCGGAAGCCATAGCATTGAAGGAAGCTCTCTCCTCGGTGAAAGATCTTGGGTACAGGAGATGTGTTTTCGAGACCGATGCCAAAACGCTTGCAGATCGATGTAAGGATATTCAGGGGGCGTACTTATTTTCATTCGATTGTGTCACGTTGTTGAGATGTTTAAGTACTACGAGGAAGTGCTAGTTGAATTTGTTCATAGCTAGGTCTGCGACTGATGTGGCTCATAGACTTGCAAAGGCTACTCATTCTATGTCAGGCATCTATGAGTAATGCTCCGGATTTTATTATTCTATTTCAGGCATCTATGAGCTAGGCATGTGTTGCCTCCATTCTGTTATGCTTTTCTCAGATGTGCTAAACCCTAATTTTATTATATGTAAGAATTTAGGCCTATGATCGAACATATTTAATTGATTGAATAATGTAATTAATATATTTTACAAATCAATTATAATTATTTTTAAAAAATGGTGATGACTAATAGAGTACCATATGAATCGTGTTTGTCAACTCTTTGTACCCTAAAACACTAACGGCTCTTTCATCTATATATTAAGAACATCAAATATGAACAAGCCACTAACTTAGATATTAATCAATTATATAGTTTCAGAACAATGGAGTAGAGAACTACAAAAAAGAAGAGATGCAACAGAATTAAGGAGAACATGGTTGAGGAAACTCATGCATTACTGATGGAAATTTGCAAAGTTTGTTAATGAAATTCAAGCAGCAAACGAAGATTTCATAGAGTACTTCAAAAGTATGGGTGACAAACATTCGGAACTGATTTCCCATGCAATTGGCATTAATGAACAATACGGGTGACTTTTAGTATATTTTTCACAATCAATTATGTATTACAAAATTATGATACATATTTTCAATCTTGGCAATTCATAGGGCCATCGTTGATCTACTAAAGGGGGACAAAAAGGCAAAGGGCGGGAGAGACCACGGAGGTGCGCGCATGAAAACCTACCAATTTCGTATGAAAAAACTAAGTGATCTCAAGGAACATGGAGATGAAATGCAGAATCAGAAGGCCGAGTTGCGTGAGCAGTTTAATGAATTCAAGGAAAATGTCAACCCCTGAATGGATGCTACTTGCCAATTAAGATATATAGTATGTCTAAACGTTTTTTAAAACAAATTGAATCTCGCACAGATGAGATTTTTTTACACGTACATTTTGAATTTTGTGTTTCTACTTGACCTAATCAGGCTTTTGTATATAAGGTGAGATAGTGTTAGTGTCGACAAATGTTTGTGAAATTTCAAATATATATAGCGGTATAGCAATGCAATGATCTGAAACTCTTTCTGTCGTACACTAAATGAAATTGTTTGCACACTTTGGTATGGTTTTCATATACTAAAACAACAGTGGTAGTTATTTATACAAAGTATGATAAAATAATTATATTTTGTTTATCATCCTAATCGGGTATACAGTTATGTGAATGTGTTTGGTCTGACTGGTTGGGTTCGTGAACATCCCTAGACTAAACTGGCACCTAATTAAGTCACATTTTATATAAGGTTTGTTGTTGTAAAGTGACTGAAATAATTTTCTGTACAGACTGTTCTAAAATTCCCTTTCCGGCTATTAAATCCTCTCTTTACTCTAAAAGGTCATCTATTGGCTCAAATTTTAATCGGCTTAAGCCCGTAAAACTATCTTTAAATTTTTTTGAAGGGCTGGTGCAAAGCCACCTGAAGCTTTATCTAGTAGTCTTCTTTGTTTTGACAGGGTCAAATCACTCAATTTCTTTGATCTCCCAGACGCTGGTGAGTTGCTTCACAGCTTTCGATTTTATTTATATGTATTATGCATATATCTTGTGTTTAATGCTTTCATTTCTTTTATCTGTAATGTCTCCATGGATATATGCGCGCCGCTGGTTATGTGTTTTTAGCATGAAGGTTGGTCCTTTTTCATATGGTGTGCATGCATGTTTCTTTGATATTATACTTTATGTAAAGATGCCAAAATTTGTGTTTTAGGGAATATTTATGTTGTTAGGATTACATGAAGTATATATATTCAAGGTTTTTTTTTGTTTTGTTCGTGATTTGCTTGTATCTTTGTAAAATGGGTCATTTCGCAATTGTTTATTACATTTTCACTTGTGTATTGTGAATTTTAATCAAAATATATTGACGAATGATTAACAAGCATGAAACCCACTCCTTAGTCCTTAGATAAAACATATGATAATTAATTAATTATAGTTCTACTTTACTTTTGACATTGTTACTGCCGATATGTATAGGGCTAGCGAATTGAATTCAATATACCCTTATTCACACTAAAATAAAACATTGGAACTAACTATCACTGTATGCAAATATCACCACCAAGGAAAAGTATTAGAAAACAACAATTAGGTAGATAATAATGTCATAATGAACACATATTTTATTAACGGTGCAAAGAAAAAGAAAATTTATTGAGGAATTATTACTGAGTTATTAATTCTTTGATATTAAATTCAAAATTAAACTCAATGTACCCTTGTTCGCACTAAAATAAAACGCTCAAACCAACTATCACAGTGAGCATATAAGCGTCACACTGAGCAAGTATCACCACCGACCAATAGTATTAGAAAATAACAATTGAGTTGATTAGAATGTGATAATGAAAATAGGTAATTTACTTAACGTCAACAAAGAAAAAAAAGATAGTGAAATATCGTTAATGAGTTGTTAATTTTTTGATGTGAAATTTAGAAATTGCTCACCAATCAAAATTATTAGAAAACAACAGTTCAGTTGATAAGCATGTGATAATGGACAGAATATTAACTCATCAATGATTCCTCAATATCTTTTCTTTTTTATTGCTGAAGTTAAGTAAAATCTGTGTTTATTATGACATTCTTATATACTCACCTATTGTTAATAATTTTGGTTGGTGGTGATACTTGCTCACACTCGTCAGTTGATCATTGTGACACTTGTCTACTCATTGTGATAGTTAGTTTGAGCATTTATTTTAGTGTTAATAAGGTTACAGTGAATTCAATTAGCTAACAGTTATCCGTATGATTATTTAATGACTCTTTTCTAGTTCATTTATTATTGTAGTGCGAAAATTGTGTGGATCACCTAGAGATCTCCGTCCGTCAAAGACATTAAATTATTTATCTAAATATCCTTTTTTTTTCTTTGCTAACGTTAAGTAAAATCTGTTTTCATTATTACATTCTTATCTACTCAATTGTTGTTTGCTAAAACCTTTGGTTGATGGTGATACTTGCTCACTGTGACACTTGTCTACTCCCTATGATAGTTATATAGTTTGAGTGCTTTGTTTAAGTGTGAACAATGACACATTAAATTCAATTTCCTCATAGTTATCTGTATGATTATTTAATGACTCTTATCTATTCATTTATCGTAGCGTGAAAATAGTGTGGATCACCTAGAGATCTCCGTCCGTCAAAGTCATTAAATTGCCGGGCGGAACATCTGACATAAAGCTAAAAGGCTAATTATACAAGAACATCTCAATTTGGAGGCAGTGATGAAATCACATCAAAATACTGAGTGATACTTTCTTTTCTCAACTGCTATGGGTGATTCTGAAGAGATGAATCGTAATATTGGATTCCTTCGAGCCCCATGAGGGAAGAAGGGATGGTACTAGAATCTGAACATAAAGAAACCGGAGATAGTGATTCTAGCGATGAAGTAATAGATTTCAATGAACTACAGAATAGGAAGTGAGGAGATCGAATTCTCCTGCAATGGCTTAAAGCGCTAGAAGGCAAGGAGGTGTTTGATAGTGCTAAGCAGGGCCAGTACCAGGAGCAAGCACGAAGAAAGAAAATGTCTCGGGCACAGGAGGGTTTCCTAATAACATGCTGAAAATGATGAAAATATGTAACGCTGAGAGTTTTGTGTATAGTATTATCTCCAGGAATAGAAAACCCGTCATTGGAGCATCTGACAATCTTAGTGAATGATGGAAGAATAAAGTTAGGTTTGACAGGTATGGACCTGCAGCCATTGCGAAATACCAAGTCGACAATTCAATTCAGGACAAAGGAGATGAAAACTCAACTCCCCTCACCCACCCTTTGCTGGAGCTTCAGGAGAGTACTCTTGGCTGCTCTGATTCATCAATGTAATCCACCACAATGGCGTTTTTCGTCCGAGAAGGCATTGCCCCACCTTGGTGGCCTACCGGGAATGAGGAATGGTGGCCTCAATTATGCATTCCTAAAGACCATGGAATCCTTCCATACAAGAAGCCTCATGATCTCAAGAAATTTTGGAAGGTTAGGGTCTTAATGCTGTGATCAAGCACATGTCTCCTAACATTTTCAAGATCCATAGACTTGTGTGGCAATTCAAAATGCTTGCCGGATAAGATGACAGGCAAGGAGAGTGCTACTTGGCTGCCAATTATTAATTAAGAGAATTCTTTATCACAAAAGCTTTATCCTGATTTTGAGCCACTCAAAACCTGTGATTGCTTACCATGAGTCCTATCTTTTATGTGAGATCAAATAAAAATTATGTCAAAAAAAATATGTCTTGTCCAATTAAAATATTAAAATAATAACAATTATTTTTCAAAAATTATTATATAATCAAAATCAAAATTAAATCCAAATTTTAACTAAAAGGCCTGTATTTGTAACAATCCACGACAAGATTTTTTTTCCTAACAACGTTCATTTCGAATTTTGTTTTTCATATAAATTTCTACGGAAAATTTTATTTGATTTATTGTTATAAAAGACAAGAAAGCTAATATAATAAAAGTTATTTATATTTTATTTTAGCTGAACTTTAACTTAATATCAACATGCCATAATATTAAGCTTATTATCATCATAATGCTATACCATCATACTTGAATAAGTGAAGTTTAAGAGATGTATGGACTATAACATATTTTTCATCAACCAAAATTTGATAAATAATATCATCTTGTTCATGTTAAAAGTAAACAATATATAATTTAGATAAAATATATTTTGACAAAAATGTTTAAAAAAATTTTTTAGAGAAAATTCGAATCTCATATACATGATAATTTTGTACACGTGCAAATTTGAATTTTGTGTTTCATATAATTTTTTTGATAAAATCGTAATTGCTTTACACAAAAGACGAGAGAACCGATATAAGATATAATTATCTGTTGCTCAAAAAAAAAGATATAATTATCTTATTTAATCTTTAACTTAATTTTAACATAACATAATATAATTCTATTAACTTATTTTTAGGATGAATTATAAGCACATCTTTTTGAATTTTTTTAAATATTAATATATTTTTGTTCATAATATGATAAAATTATATATAATTATAATCTTAATTGAAAATCGACATAAATTTGTGTTTACCTCTATTGACGAGATTACAAAATTCTTGTTATTCCAAAAAAAAAGGAATATATGATTAAGAAAATAATTAGAATATCAGGATTTAAGAAAAAGTTCTAAAATATAAAGATTATATAGAAAAAAAATGAACATTGGAATATAATATTCTTATTCAGTTTCTATATGTGTCACACCACCATCCTTTTTATTTTGTTGGAGCAAAGCAACGTGAAGCTTTGACTCATAGTCTTGGTTGTTTTGAGAGACTCAAGCGACTCGTTTTCTTTCATTTCCCAGAAGCTGGTGAGCTTTTAATTCTTCACGAATTCTTCACACCCTTTTCTTTTATTAATATGTGTATGCATATATAATGTGTGCAACGCTGTCATTTCTTATTGTATCCATGCATATGTTCCTTCTCAGCAGTGTGGTTTTAGTATGAAAGTCCGTCCTTTTTTCATGGTTTTTATGTGTGTATGTTTGTTTAATATTAGACTTAGTGGAATGATGCCGTCTTTATGTGTGTGGTTTTATGTGAAACTTTCGGTGAATATTTGTGGTGTTAGGATTACATGGAGCACATGTATTAGAGGTTCTCTTTTGTTTGTTTTGTTCTTAATTTGGTTCTTCCCCAAATGGGTGTTTCAAAATCATTTGTTGATTTTTTAATTGATTATTGCTCATTATTAAAATGGCATTGATATGGAATAATTCAATATTGTACTACTTCTGTGTTAAATGATTAGCAAGTTTTTAATTACTTTTCCTTCTTCCCCTAGTAGGAATAAAAAATCAATCAACAGGAGATTTATTTATATGATGATAGGACTAAAAATGAAATAATGAGTTACTATCTTAGGCTGGCATCATCTTCTCCCTGTCAGTTGGTGTTGCCTTCAGTCTGTTGTGCTTTTGTGGAATGTGTTAAACCCTAATTTGAATCTAAATTTGCAGGTGCTGTGTGTTATAATTTTGTGGTTGGTTATTATGTTGGGCCTTTGTTTTAGTATTCTATTTGGGCCTTTTATTTTTTGAAACGCCACAGCTATTTTATTTTATGTAAGAATTTAGGCCTATGCACATATTTAATTGATGGAATAATATGTAATTAATATTTTATAGAAATCAATTATAATTATTATAAAAAAATGGTGATCACTAACTGGGTACCATGTGAATCTTGTATGCCAACAGTTTGTAATTGTTAAAACATCAACTGTTCTTTGTCAAACATGAACAAGCCACTAACTTAGAGATATTTCTCTATTTCAGAACAGAACAATGGAGTCGAGAGCTGCAAAAAGGAAGAGATGCAACAAAATCAAGGAGAACGTGGTTGAGGAAAATCATGCATTAGTGATGAATTCTGCAAAGTTGGTTAATGAAATTCAAGCAGCAAACGAAGATTTTGGAGAGTACTTCAAATGCATGGGTGATAGACATTCCGAACTGATTTCCCAGACAATGGGCATCAATGAACAATATTGGTAATTTTTAGTATTTTTTTTCATAATCCATTACGTAATTTCCAAATTATGATATATATTTACAATCTTGTCAATTCACAGGTCCATTGTTGATCTACTAAAGGGGAACAAAAGGGCAAGAGGAGGAGAGACCTCAGAGGTACATGAAAACCTCCCAACTTCTTATGCTACAGATGTTCGCAAATTCTTGGACGACACTTACACATCACTCGAAGGTCATTGTAAGGGATACAAGCAAGCATGCGAACAGATCACGAGGGAATTCGAGACGAGTTTCGAAGCATAAAAAATAAAATTAAGTGATCTCAAGGAACAGGGAGACGAAATGCAGAATCACGAGGTCGAGTTACGTGTGCAGCTTACTGAATTTAAGAAAAATCTGAATCCCTGAATGACTACTACTTAACTATTAAGATAGTATGACTAAATTTTTTTAGAGACAAATCGAATCTTGCACAGATGAGACTTTTGTGCACGTGCAATTTGAATTTTGTGTTTCATATAATCTTTTCTATAAAATCGTAATTGCTTTGCAGAAAAGACGAGAGAACTAGTATGAGATATAATTTATCTTATTTAATTTTTAACTTAATTTCAACATATCATAATATCATATTTTTAGATGAGAGATATGTCTGTGTGTAGTCCTAAATTTTGTAGTAAATTAAATTTTGTTTACTAAAAAAAATAAATTTGCTGATCTTGCTTAATTTCTTTTACTAAGAGGAGAGCAAACAATGTTGTAACAATACAATTATAGATAATACCGGAAAAAATAATATTAAAACAACCATACCCATCGTAATAAAAATATAGAAAAAATGACATGATATGACACATTGATATCATAACAAAACTGTGGGTACTCATGATAGACTATCAAAGAATTATCTTAATGAATAAAATACCACACAAACAAAAAAGTAGCTTGAAAGGACTTAAATATTTAACATCCAACATCCTAGACATTGAAATTAATAGTACAAAGTTAGAACAGAATTATCACTTAAAGATCTCTACTTGACTTAAGTGCAAGACTTTGGTCAGGTTTTCAAGGGTTGAACTCAGATTCTCGATATTGTTCGATAACATTTGCATCTTCTTTTCAAGCTTGCTCTTCTTCTTGTTTGTCTTCCTCATTCTCTTTCTTCCCACTTCCGAAATTAAATTTTTGTTGTTTGAAATTTTTAATGAGTTTTCCTTGTTCTCCTTGTAGGAACTAAAAAATCAATTGACGGGAGATTTATTTACATGACGACAGGTCTAAAAATGAAATGGTGAGTTTGTATCTTACACTCGTATCATCTTCTGCCTGTCGATGAGTGTTGCCTCCATTCTGTTATGCTTTTCTCAGATGTGCTAAACCCTAATTTTATTATATGTAAGAATTTAGGCCTATGATCGAACATATTTAATTGATAGAATAATGTAATTAATATATTTTACAAATCAATTATAATTATTTTTAAAATATGGTGATGACTAATAGAGTACCATATGAATCGTGTTTGTCAACTCTTTGTACGCCAAAACACTAACCGCTCTTTCATCTATATATTAAGAACATCAAATATGAACAAGCCACTAACTTAGATATTGATCTATTATATAGTTTCAGAACAATGGAGTCGAGAACTACAAAAAGGAAGAGATGCAACAGAATTAAGGAGAACATGGTTGAGGAACTCATGCATTTATACAAAATAAAGTTGAGGCCCTTTCATATTTATATATAATTTTTTTATATAATATAATTTTTTTTGATAAGCTAATATAAATTTATTAATATAAGACCCTTATCTCAATATTGGATGTTGAACGATGAAGATGAGAAAGGTAAAAAAAAAAAATTATAATAGTCCATAGTAGCTTAGCTTACAATAAAGTCGTTGAGGAAGAGTAATTTTTTGTTCTTAACATTTATCATTTATATAGACAAAGAAAAAAAGACGTTAGTAATTTTAATATTGATAATTAATATTAACTTTAATAAACTTGATATTACATTTAAATAGCAATTATTTATGACATATATATGTCTTTAGACTTCGTTTACACCTGTTACTATTATTTTCTGTATTTGATTCTATACTTTTTGTACATGATATACATTAATAAATGTAATAATATATTGCATCATAATTATTCATATAAATATGATAAATATTATTTATAGAAACATAATAAAAATAATTTATATTTCAAAAATCTTTCAAAAAGATGATAAATTACCGAATTATTCTAATTTTAAATAGTAAATCAAATTTTTTATATTAATTAAGTATTTTAAAAAAAAATAAAATTGTTTGGTAAAAGTTTATCAACAAATTTTTAATAAAACAAATACTAATATTTATGTATGGGTTTTAAAAATTTGGGGGCCTTTTTTTGTTTGAGGGCCCTAAGCCACTGCTTAGTTTGCCTTGGGGTAGAGCCGGCCCTAGATGCAACAGAATTAAGGAGAACATGGTTGAGGAAACTCATGCATTACTGATGAAAATCTGCAAAGTTTGTTAACGAAATTCAAGCAACAAACGAAGATTTCATAGAGTACTTCAAAAGTATGGGTGACAGACATTCGGAACTGATTTCCCATGCAATTGGCAAAAATGAACAATACGGGTGACTTTCAGTATTTTTTTCACAATCAATTATGTATTACAAAATTATGATACATATTTTCAATCTTGGCAATTCATAGGGCCATTGTTGATCTACAGAAGGGGGACAAAAAGGCAAAGGGCGGGAGAGACCACGGAGTTGCGCGCATGAAAACCTACCAACTTCGTATGGAAAAAAAATAAGTGATCTCAAGGAACATGGAGATGAAATGCTAAATGTTATTTTACACCAACTATAAGAAAGATTGTAGAGGGGGGGGGTTGAATACAATCTTTTACAAATTAAAAGATTCAAGGAACAATACACTTAATCAGAGTAAAACAGAAAACACCAAGTATTTAAAAATACGGGTGGATTGAATGATCCACCCGTGAGATTTTATATAGAAGAATCTGTGGATTGATTACAATTCACACAGCTGCTGGTTCATCACTCAAACAAGTTCTAACTCTCAGATTTTTCTCTCAAGTAATTTGAACAAGTTCAACTGATGCTTCTAACTTGGTTATATACTCCAAGTTTTACAAAGCTTTTAGCTAGATTACAAAATGCACTCTAATCTAAAAACAATGCTGCACAACTTTGTCTTATGCATGCTTTCTGAGATGTCTTCATCTTTGACCATCATCTTGATTTGATCCAGATTGCACTGCATGAGATAAGTATGTTTCTGCTTCTTCTTTATTTTCCTAATTAGGCTTCCATGTCTATTTTAGTGTAATTCGATCCATGTGATTTGTCAGACTTAAGCTCTAGTCACTTTCAACTGCTCTTTGCTTCATCAGTTGAAAGTTCTGGTTGCTTTCAACTGCTCTTGACTTTATCAGTTGAATGCCCGGCTCATCAGTTGAATGAATTACAAACTCCATCAGTTGAATGCTGTTCCAGTCTCATCAGTTGAATTCCTCAGCATCATCTGTTGAACACTTTCTCTTCAGTTGAATGCTTGATTTTCATCAGTTGAAACATCATCCAGTCTTCATCAGTTGAATAGTTACATCTCATCAGTTGAATATTCTTCACTTAGATAAAATTACATGGCATTGGATATTTACAATTAGCCATCCTATTCTACCCATCCGTTGATAATTCCCAAAGACAAGAAATATAACAATTACAACTGAAATTTGATAACGATTCTAAGTAAGACATGTTACAAAATGTTTATGTTATCATCAAAAATTATTGATTCCTAACAATCTCCCCCAATTTATGACTGGAGAAGATGCAGACATAAATTCTACACTTGATGATAACAAAACATTAATAAAATGAAATGCAGAATTTAAATACAAGAGTTAGAAAAGTTTACAAATGATTATGCTCCTCTAGACTGAGCAGTTACTTGTTCCTAGAAGATCTTCTTCTTCTGGACTTAAGTTTTTCTTCAAGAAAATTAATCTATTTCTGAAAGATCCTGTAGAACCATTCTTCATCACTATCTTGTCTGTTGAGCTTGGATTGGAGAGTCTTCAGAGTATTCAAGCTAGCAATCTTGAGTTGATCTTTAGGTCTGAAAAATCTCCTAACACCTTGATTGTCCCTAAATTCCATGACTGGAGTAGGTTCATGGTGAATTTTCTTTCCAGTGTAGGGAATTTTCAGCCTTCTTTGCAGACTAGCATCTGAGGACCATTCCTTCCTGATCTCAAGGATTCTCTTTAGTACCATTTGCTTTGCAGGTGGTGTAAATCCTCCTGTCCTCTTCATAGATCCATATATTTTTGTTAAAGAACTGAATCCCTCAGAATTCAGAACTCTGTGAAGAGGCCAGATGACATCACCTTTGTTTTTGTAAGAGAATACCAATCTTTCAGGTAATTTTGAAGTTGCTTCTATTCCTCTTACTTCTTGAAGATCATCCAGCTCCAGCTCCAACTCAGAAATTTCTTCAATGTTAGCAATAATGAGATAGTCATCAGGATTTTCAGGTTCTTTTGGAGGTTTAGGAGGGTTAGCCATCCTCTTAGCCACAGACTTAACTTTCTTCTTAGGCTTGGAAGTTTCTTGAACAAGAAAAGCTGGAATTGGGATATCTTCCAAGTCAATTGGCTCCTCCTTTGGCATTATTGGCTCATCATGGAAGTTGACATCTGGATGTACTACTGTTGTGACAGCCCTCAAATCCGGGGGTCTAGATTTGGTGCCACTAAAAGAAAAACAATTGAAAATCTGTATGTTTTTTTTTAAAAGGAAGTAAAAACAAGTATTTCAAACCTGGATATAAAAAAAATGATTTACCCTTTCTAAACATGTATTGTTGAAAAGCTAATAAAAATCAAAGAATTTAAAACCTAAAAGCTTTAATAAAAGATTTAAGAAAAAAACAAAGTTCAACCCCCTTTAAAACAGGATCGCAAACAGGCTATATTATTGAAATCAGAAAAGTAAAACTAATAAATCTTATTACATGCTTTTACAACTAAATCAAATTTAGACAACTCTAATTACCACTAGTCCCAAGGACTCGATCTTGGATACTCTTCCTGACCATCAGGTTGAAACTTAGTCACTTGCAATCCTCGCCTAGCCTTACTCTTATGCTTAGCCTAAATAGGCGAACCATCTTTAACATTATCTGAAAAGGGTTAGAAGAAATAGCAAGAATGAGCAAAAGAATGCTCAGCAAGTATATAATATCCAAACCAACAATGATATAAAGATAATGATACCAACACAATATGATTTAAACAAAACAGTTTCTTCTTTATGGAATTGGAACCAGATAAGACGCTACGAGCTAAGCTGGGTGATCAGCCCACGACATAGCTCCGAACCCGCATATTCAATACGAGTTCTCAAATATAAAGGATCCTAGGCACACTTTGGCCTTTAATAATTCAATTGGGACCGGCGCCTCGGTCATAAAACATTTTCATCCAATTCCCTTTCTAAAACAGATAAATCAATTCATTTTTTCATTTTAAACCAAGGTTCAAAATCTGTAAGCAACAATGATTCTCAACCAAATATTCATTTCAACACCTTAGCATTAGATTTCTACTAATTAAGTATTCTTTATCAAGGGTACAGGTTACTGAATCAAGTGTATCAATGTATTTTATAATAATGGCAGGGTAGGTTGTATGATGATAACTAAGGTCTTTCAAGAAATAGGGTTTGATTTATGAGTCAGAAACAAACAAGTGAACTAGTTTATAAGCAAGAACACAATTTGTTGTAGTTGAGAGGGAGGTAAGAAAACAAAGTTATAAGCTCAATATTAAGTATCTAGCAGTTGAAGAAGATAAGGATGATAATTAAGCTGATACATTTGCATGATATAAGTGACAAAGGGTATTCCATTTCATACTTGGGTAATTCCAGAATACTAGTTAATTAGTAGAAGTCTAATTCTATAAGGAGTTTTGCAATATTCAAAGCATAACAAAGCATTGCAGGAGCAAAATCTTTTAAAGAGAAAGTAGGTTGGATATATACTTGCCTTAACTCCGGTGTCTAGCTCAGATTTCTAATAACACTATGTAGTGCCATATCATTCCTTTCTGCCAGCTTCTGACAAGACTCTATCTATAGCAATCTCTGCCTAACTTCCACTTGCAACACAACTTAGCTATTTCTGAATAACCATTTTAATCACTTCTCGATCAATGCCTCGATCAACGTCTCGTTCCATTCTATACGATGGCAAAATATTATTTTAGTCGTCGGATCAGACGGATTAACTAAGCTCGAAAAGCATTAAGACCTATTTTATATCTACCCTTCGCATATACATGCCACATAGTCAGACAAACACATAGCACATAGTTGAACAATTAACTTTTATAGCCATTAAAAAGTCAATATTGATAAGTTAACATTTAACATGTTTCAGTTAACCATGTCACCTTATTCTTATCTATTTAATATCCTTCAACAAGTAAAACATATATAGTTTCTAACGAAAATTCGACAGCACTTCCTCTATTTATCGGACTATCCACCTGTTTTCTTATATTATTCAACAAGTAACCAACTCAATCCAACTCAATAAACAAATAAGTACTGGACCAATATCAATTAAAACACAATATCACAGTATGCACACTTGCATAGCTAGATTTGAAATCATATATCACTATTAAACATGATTAACACTGACCAACCAAGTATAACCTCCTCCTATGCACTAATCAAAGAAAGAAGACGAGAACAAATAGTTCAAACAGCCCTCACTCTATGATTTTTAATAAATTGAAAATTTATCTCTTTAATACAAAATTTCTATGAGACACTCCTAAACATTATTCCAATCTACTATAAAAATTTCAGAAGAAAATTCCATGTTTAAGGGAGTAAAACAGGGCCTGCAAGTCAAGAACCTGAGTCTGTCCTGCAGAACCAGCCCCACGCTAAGAATTTTAAGAAATAGAAAAATTGGTCTGTTTGTATAAAATTTTAATGACATATTCCAGACACTAACATCTAACTCCAGTAAAGATTTCAGAATTAAACACCAAGTATAAGACCTCCAAACAGAGTCTGCAATCAGTATAACAGACCCTGTCCAGTATTTTCTGCGCATACCATACTAAAACGGTCATATCTCCTAGCTCGCTAATCGAATCGATTCGATTCTTTCGAGCACATAAACTAGACTCTGAGGAGCACATAACCACACAAAGATTTGGCATATAATCTGACTCTATGAGCCCAGAAATGTACTGCAAAACAGATCAGCAGCAACCTCGAATTCAACGGATTATGTATAAATCTAAATTTTAGCCCAATACTTAAACTCCTAAACACCATTTTGAAAACATTTACACAAAATCTTAACCTGAAAGCTTGAATACTCAGTTATATATCCTCATAATTCATGTACATGAGTCATCCGATTATACTACTATTTTGCGTACTAATTATAATCATACTACAACAACCAATTCAAATATCAATTAAGCACACAATTCAATCATACAATTACTAACACCAATCTCAATTTCCAAAAATTCAATCAACCTTCAATTACAAGCATATAATCAGTTTATATACATACAAACACACATAAATCAGATGATACACACATAAATCAGATTATACACGTATAAACACCGTACACCCGAATATAATTTCGATTACCCGACATTTAAATACACACATATATATTAACTGATTTTACAAAGAAGAATGGCTTTATACCCATTGATTACAATATCAGGAGAGGGGATGTGAATTCGCCGGGATGAGCAAGAAGAACGGGCAGCGGCGGCGGCGCGCGAAGAAGGTCAGCGGTGGAGAGACAAGGTGGTGAAGAAGCAACGTCACGTGATTCCAGTGGACACGGCGGCGAAAAGACAACCTAACAAAGCACGGCGGCTGAAGACAAAGCAGTGAAGATGCAAGGGTGAGTGATGGAGGCGAGGATTGTGTACAGAGGGGAAGTGAAAAGGATGGTGATGAACTGAGGGATTCACGAGGGAGAGAGATTGTGAGAATTGGGGGTTTTAACTTCTGAAGATAGAACAAAATAAAATACAGGTGGCGGAAGGTTAGTAAAGATGCAAGGTCACGCGCTTAATTATAAACTGCCATCTATTTCATGTACTGACTAATCAGCTATCATATACCCGCTTTTAACTGATTTACAGAGATAACTCGCAGCAAAATTTCCCCCGACAACTACCAAAATATTTATACAAATCCCGAAATATTATTAAACTAATCACATAAAAGTTTCAGGATTTATAGAACATTTTCAAAATTTGTACAAAATTCTGAAGTTAGCTGTGTTTAGGAAATATTTAAAAATCATACCTTTATAAAAATAATATATTTAATACTTTAAAAACTCCTTAAAATATTTATAGTCTTTTTTAAGTAATTAAAAGAATTTTTCAAATCATTTTTGTATTTTTTTTTTGAAATTCATTTTCCAGTAATCCATTTTTAAAAAAATCATAAATAATCATTAAACAACATAGTAGTTAGTAACAAAAATACACACAAGCAAAAATTATATCCAGATAATAAACTTAAACCATAGAATAAGTAATTCACATATTTAACATGGTATTCAATTCAAAACAGACAAAATAATTTCGATACCCTAATGAACCCGAAAAAAATAATTTAAACAAATACTTTAGAATTTATCAAACTAGAATAAAATATTAAATTTTTATTCCACTTTTTTTTTTTGAGGAATCACAAATAAACTAACAAAATAAATTTTCAAAAATCCGGATCGTCACAATCTACCCCCCTTAAAAGGATTCCGTCCTCGGAATCAGCGAGAAGCAAACTAAAGCGTACGATCTCTATATCCGTAATACTCTCTTTCTTATATAAAATTTTTGTTGATCGCTTCCGTATACCCGCATTGTCATCCGCTTTCACCCCCGGGGCTTCATACTACAAAGTCTTAATTCATGTTGGCAACTTGGTTGGCATACCTCCAAAGTCTTAGAGATAACAAGAATCTTGAAGATTTAAAAAGTATGACTGATTTCCTATATCGAAGCAAATGTCACGTGACTGTGGTCATATGATTATAAGTTTGTTGAATAAATCTTATTTGAATAAGAGGATAACTGAGAGACCAATATGATCTAAAGAACTCGGTGTTGCGTGTCTATATTACGACACTACAAAAGGTAGTTAACCTTCTTGTAATGTACAACACACACAAGTGATGGCGTCCCATCCAACTCCTATCACACAGACAGGTAGTCCTTGTGTCCCCTATAAGTAGGGTTGTTCACCTCAGTTAGAGTAGAGAATATGAAAGCGTTTGAAATTATTAAAATTGAATAGATTCTAAAGATGTTACAGTAAGCACCAGTATCATTCGAGAACTCAAGTTAAAGGTAAAAATATATTCTTTATCAAATATCTTTGTGAAAGTGATGTTAGAAGAAATCATTGATTGGGAAAGAAATCAATATAATCAACAATGAGGAAGGTATTGCCAGGATTCTCACAGATGTCTTCTTGATCGATTCCTTTGATGACTTGTTCTGATTCCAGTGATTCTTCTTGACATTCTAGTGATCACTTGCATATATTATCGTTGACTCGTAATAGCCTCTGAAGATCCCATCATTGATATCGTTGTCGATCAGCCTTATCCAAATTTATACAATCATCACCATAGAGCGTTGACGTCTTAACTCACTCATAACTACTAGATCGAGTGATCTAAGAATTCTATGTAGCTCCAACGCTCACTACTTAACTATATACGAAGTTTTAAACTCGAACCTGGTAACACCTATATTCTTTCACTAATTCCATATATCTCTGATAAGAATCAAAAGGTGACTCTCCAAATAATACTCAACACTTGGGGGATACTATAAAGGATACATTAGACTTTGTGAGAAACACTAGTCCAACCTCAAGTGGTTCTAATTTCAAAGTTCTTATAATAGTCTATTCTGATCCTTTTTATATGACATACTAAATTAGTCAATATACTAGGACTAGAAGAACTAGAATTAGGAATCGTGATGTCTATAACTATAAACACTTAAACTTAATCATCTAGCTTCATTTTATTCTGCTTAGAGAGACTATCCCCAAATAGTCTTACGATACCTCTATATGAGGTCACACCACATAATCCTTTTTATCAAACCTATTTTTATAACCTACATTCTGATTTCAATAACTTATAACCTGTAGCTCTGATACCAACT
Organism: Daucus carota subsp. sativus; assembly: GCF_001625215.2. Lineage (NCBI taxonomy): Eukaryota > Viridiplantae > Streptophyta > Magnoliopsida > Apiales > Apiaceae > Daucus > Daucus carota. Next base: position 8,284,467 of record NC_030388.2, read on the forward strand.
GTGACAGCCCTCAAATCCGGGGGTCTAGATTTGGTGCCACTAAAAGAAAAACAATTGAAAATCTGTATGTTTTTTTTTTAAAAGGAAGTAAAAACAAGTATTTCAAACCTGGATATAAAAAAAATGATTTACCCTTTCTAAACATGTATTGTTGAAAAGCTAATAAAAATCAAAGAATTTAAAACCTAAAAGCTTTAATAAAAGATTTAAGAAAAAAACAAAGTTCAACCCCCTTTAAAACAGGATCGCAAACAGGCTATATTATTGAAATCAGAAAAGTAAAACTAATAAATCTTATTACATGCTTTTACAACTAAATCAAATTTAGACAACTCTAATTACCACTAGTCCCAAGGACTCGATCTTGGATACTCTTCCTGACCATCAGGTTGAAACTTAGTCACTTGCAATCCTCGCCTAGCCTTACTCTTATGCTTAGCCTAAATAGGCGAACCATCTTTAACATTATCTGAAAAGGGTTAGAAGAAATAGCAAGAATGAGCAAAAGAATGCTCAGCAAGTATATAATATCCAAACCAACAATGATATAAAGATAATGATACCAACACAATATGATTTAAACAAAACAGTTTCTTCTTTATGGAATTGGAACCAGATAAGACGCTACGAGCTAAGCTGGGTGATCAGCCCACGACATAGCTCCGAACCCGCATATTCAATACGAGTTCTCAAATATAAAGGATCCTAGGCACACTTTGGCCTTTAATAATTCAATTGGGACCGGCGCCTCGGTCATAAAACATTTTCATCCAATTCCCTTTCTAAAACAGATAAATCAATTCATTTTTTCATTTTAAACCAAGGTTCAAAATCTGTAAGCAACAATGATTCTCAACCAAATATTCATTTCAACACCTTAGCATTAGATTTCTACTAATTAAGTATTCTTTATCAAGGGTACAGGTTACTGAATCAAGTGTATCAATGTATTTTATAATAATGGCAGGGTAGGTTGTATGATGATAACTAAGGTCTTTCAAGAAATAGGGTTTGATTTATGAGTCAGAAACAAACAAGTGAACTAGTTTATAAGCAAGAACACAATTTGTTGTAGTTGAGAGGGAGGTAAGAAAACAAAGTTATAAGCTCAATATTAAGTATCTAGCAGTTGAAGAAGATAAGGATGATAATTAAGCTGATACATTTGCATGATATAAGTGACAAAGGGTATTCCATTTCATACTTGGGTAATTCCAGAATACTAGTTAATTAGTAGAAGTCTAATTCTATAAGGAGTTTTGCAATATTCAAAGCATAACAAAGCATTGCAGGAGCAAAATCTTTTAAAGAGAAAGTAGGTTGGATATATACTTGCCTTAACTCCGGTGTCTAGCTCAGATTTCTAATAACACTATGTAGTGCCATATCATTCCTTTCTGCCAGCTTCTGACAAGACTCTATCTATAGCAATCTCTGCCTAACTTCCACTTGCAACACAACTTAGCTATTTCTGAATAACCATTTTAATCACTTCTCGATCAATGCCTCGATCAACGTCTCGTTCCATTCTATACGATGGCAAAATATTATTTTAGTCGTCGGATCAGACGGATTAACTAAGCTCGAAAAGCATTAAGACCTATTTTATATCTACCCTTCGCATATACATGCCACATAGTCAGACAAACACATAGCACATAGTTGAACAATTAACTTTTATAGCCATTAAAAAGTCAATATTGATAAGTTAACATTTAACATGTTTCAGTTAACCATGTCACCTTATTCTTATCTATTTAATATCCTTCAACAAGTAAAACATATATAGTTTCTAACGAAAATTCGACAGCACTTCCTCTATTTATCGGACTATCCACCTGTTTTCTTATATTATTCAACAAGTAACCAACTCAATCCAACTCAATAAACAAATAAGTACTGGACCAATATCAATTAAAACACAATATCACAGTATGCACACTTGCATAGCTAGATTTGAAATCATATATCACTATTAAACATGATTAACACTGACCAACCAAGTATAACCTCCTCCTATGCACTAATCAAAGAAAGAAGACGAGAACAAATAGTTCAAACAGCCCTCACTCTATGATTTTTAATAAATTGAAAATTTATCTCTTTAATACAAAATTTCTATGAGACACTCCTAAACATTATTCCAATCTACTATAAAAATTTCAGAAGAAAATTCCATGTTTAAGGGAGTAAAACAGGGCCTGCAAGTCAAGAACCTGAGTCTGTCCTGCAGAACCAGCCCCACGCTAAGAATTTTAAGAAATAGAAAAATTGGTCTGTTTGTATAAAATTTTAATGACATATTCCAGACACTAACATCTAACTCCAGTAAAGATTTCAGAATTAAACACCAAGTATAAGACCTCCAAACAGAGTCTGCAATCAGTATAACAGACCCTGTCCAGTATTTTCTGCGCATACCATACTAAAACGGTCATATCTCCTAGCTCGCTAATCGAATCGATTCGATTCTTTCGAGCACATAAACTAGACTCTGAGGAGCACATAACCACACAAAGATTTGGCATATAATCTGACTCTATGAGCCCAGAAATGTACTGCAAAACAGATCAGCAGCAACCTCGAATTCAACGGATTATGTATAAATCTAAATTTTAGCCCAATACTTAAACTCCTAAACACCATTTTGAAAACATTTACACAAAATCTTAACCTGAAAGCTTGAATACTCAGTTATATATCCTCATAATTCATGTACATGAGTCATCCGATTATACTACTATTTTGCGTACTAATTATAATCATACTACAACAACCAATTCAAATATCAATTAAGCACACAATTCAATCATACAATTACTAACACCAATCTCAATTTCCAAAAATTCAATCAACCTTCAATTACAAGCATATAATCAGTTTATATACATACAAACACACATAAATCAGATGATACACACATAAATCAGATTATACACGTATAAACACCGTACACCCGAATATAATTTCGATTACCCGACATTTAAATACACACATAAATATTAACTGATTTTACAAAGAAGAATGGCTTTATACCCATTGATTACAATATCAGGAGAGGGGATGTGAATTCGCCGGGATGAGCAAGAAGAACGGGCAGCGGCGGCGGCGCGCGAAGAAGGTCAGCGGTGGAGAGACAAGGTGGTGAAGAAGCAACGTCACGTGATTCCAGTGGACACGGCGGCGAAAAGACAACCTAACAAAGCACGGCGGCTGAAGACAAAGCAGTGAAGATGCAAGGGTGAGTGATGGAGGCGAGGATTGTGTACAGAGGGGAAGTGAAAAGGATGGTGATGAACTGAGGGATTCACGAGGGAGAGAGATTGTGAGAATTGGGGGTTTTAACTTCTGAAGATAGAACAAAATAAAATACAGGTGGCGGAAGGTTAGTAAAGATGCAAGGTCACGCGCTTAATTATAAACTGCCATCTATTTCATGTACTGACTAATCAGCTATCATATACCCGCTTTTAACTGATTTACAGAGATAACTCGCAGCAAAATTTCCCCCGACAACTACCAAAATATTTATACAAATCCCGAAATATTATTAAACTAATCACATAAAAGTTTCAGGATTTATAGAACATTTTCAAAATTTGTACAAAATTCTGAAGTTAGCTGTGTTTAGGAAATATTTAAAAATCATACCTTTATAAAAATAATATATTTAATACTTTAAAAACTCCTTAAAATATTTATAGTCTTTTTTAAGTAATTAAAAGAATTTTTCAAATCATTTTTGTATTTTTTTTTTGAAATTCATTTTCCAGTAATCCATTTTTAAAAAAATCATAAATAATCATTAAACAACATAGTAGTTAGTAACAAAAATACACACAAGCAAAAATTATATCCAGATAATAAACTTAAACCATAGAATAAGTAATTCACATATTTAACATGGTATTCAATTCAAAACAGACAAAATAATTTCGATACCCTAATGAACCCGAAAAAAATAATTTAAACAAATACTTTAGAATTTATCAAACTAGAATAAAATATTAAATTTTTATTCCACTTTTTTTTTTTGAGGAATCACAAATAAACTAACAAAATAAATTTTCAAAAATCCGGATCGTCACAACTGTGGTGTCCTTGATTGGATATGAAGGCTTTGAGATAGGCTTTTCTGGCACTTCTTCTCTTCTCTTGGCTGCCTCAGGCATCTTAGTTTTAGATTTGACTCTCTTTTTCTTTGGAGAAGATTCAAGAGGCAATCTTTTCTAATTTAGAAGCTCAGCTGCCAACTCCTCTTCCAGCTCAATAGCATACCTTTCATCAACCTCTATTTCTTGATTTAAATAGAGTTGAGATTCAAACTCCTCTTTTTCACATTCTCTGGCCACCTCTTCAGCTTTTGCAAATGAGTAGTGAGGATGGCCAGTTCCAATAAACAGCTTTTGGCCTTCTCTGTAGATGATGGCAAAATGAGCTTTTAAAGCCACATCTGTACAGTCTTTGTAACTTTTGATCTCTTGGCCCAAAAGCTTGTATTCATTTTTGTCAGGCCTGGCTAGTGGAAAGTAGATTGAGCTTGAGTCTTTTCCAGGCCTGGAGTAACCACAATTGCTTGGAGATAGAATGGCCTTGAACTCATTCAAAAATGATGGCTCACCCTTTTCTGTCTTGGAAGGAATAACAATCTCAGGTGTAATCACTCTGAGAATTGTAGTTGTGGTTGGAAAAGAAATTTGAGCTGTGGTGGTTGCAGAAGATTTCTTGCCCAATTGAGCCACTCTCTTTGCAATAGAGTCTAATTCTCTCATCCTTTCAATCTTTTGCTTCTCCCTTTCAGTGTGGAAAGGAGGAGGAATTTGGCTGATCAATTTTGCAGGAGTTGGTAATTCTTTCTCCCCCTTTTTGTTAGCAGCAAGTGTAGGGGATGGACTGGGAAGTGAAACACCAGAGGAAAGAAGAAGATGTTGAAGAAGTCCAGTCTGAATTCTTTGATGCTGCAACATCTCTTCCATTCTAGAGTTTAAGATATGGACATTTCCTTCCAGAACTTCCACTTGCTTTTCCAATTGGAGTTGCTTTTGCTCAGATTCAGGACGAGCTGATTTGACTTTAGCTGGAAGCTTTTCATCAATTTGCTTGGTCAGATCAGTCTTAACAGAGGCAATGAGAGAATTTAGATGCTCTATCTCATGCTGAAAATGGAGAGATTGATATTTGTGAAGCTTGAGATTGTCTAGAGCCTGACTGGCAATAGTGGCAGAGATGGCTGGAGAGGAGGATGAGCTTGCAGATTGTGGTTGAAGAATGGTGGAAGCTTGCCTTTGCAGCTCCATGCTAACAACAATGGCATTGGCAGACTGCATGGAGAGCCATGAAGGTAGAGAAGTTGTAGGTTGTTCAATAAGAGATTCCTCAAGAGCATCATTGAGGTCTTCATCACTATCATCATAATGAAAATCATCTCCAGCATTGGCAGACAGAGCTGTAAGTGCCTCCTTTGCTCTAAGCATAGAAGATGTAGTGTGAATCAGATTGAGGTGCCTCTCAGCTGCTTGATTATCCAATCTGGCAAAGTCTTGAATAGAAGACATCCCATGAGTAAAAGTCTCAGGGTCTAGTGAAACACTATCCAATATGGATCTGTATTCAGCTTGAAAATCTTGTTCACTAAACCCTTCATTGACACCTGCATTTCTCTCAATTTCTCTCTTTTCTTGCATCAAGGGCTCCCCTTGGCTCACCACACCACTTACCTCTCCCTCACTTACCCTTACTAAAGGGTCACTCTTATCCTCTCCTTTTTCCTGGCTAGAAAAAAATGCCAGACTCTCCACACCCTCTCCTTTTGCCAGCTCACTAGGCTGCCTCTCCACTCCATAGCTCACTCCACTCAATCCTAGAAGTGTTTGTGCTACCATGTGATCAACTGCTGTAGAAAGAGGTAAATTAATTGAAGTAGCAACAGTTGTCAACTGATGAGGGACATCAGTTGAAACATGAGTAGAGGAGGCATTCAACTGATGAGAGCTGTTAAGCAGATCAGTTGAAGGACAAACACTTTTCAACTGATGACGGAGATCAGTTGAAGAAAATGAAGAAATAGGTTTAGAGGCTGTGATAGTTGAGTCTGTGGTGATTGATTTTAAAGGAAAATCCACAGAACACACTGTCACAGAGGAAGGAAGTGGAAGAGAAAGATCCAACAAATCATCAAAATGATGATGATCAATCTTAGAGGGGGGCTTCTCCATGAAATCCAAAGATGGAGAATTTACAAGTGTGGTGTGAATTAATTCCACATCCACAGAAGAGGTTGGGGATTGTGTTTGAGTAGTAGAGATGGTAAGATCATAAATATGGGTGATTTGTTGAGATGAAGAAGGGGGCTGTGACTCCACATTTATTGGAGTCACATCAATCTGACTTTGAGAAATTACAGGCATAAAATCCAGAATGGATGCCTGTGTGTGTGCAGAGTGCTTAAGTTTGTCACTTCTCATTTTCTTTCTCCCATAAGCTTTGATTGGTGAAGAAGTGGTGTCCCTCCCCCTTTTTATCTGTGTCCCTGGTTGGGGATTATTTTCAATAGCAACATCCTTTTGGGAGGATGCTGCTAGGGATGAGTTTAATTCCATATTAACATCTACAGTCTTTTGGGAGACTGCAGAGTGGCCAGGCTGGTCAGCACACACCTTTCCATCCTTATTCTTAGGGCTTCTTTTATGTTCACCCTTTCCCTCCCCCTCACAACCTCCAATCACACTCCCCTCAGGTTTGTGTTTCTTGGATTTTACAACAGATGTCTTTTGGGAGGCATCTGAGATTGGTTTAGAAGATTTGGTTTTAGAAGGTTTTGCCACTTGTGTGGACTGTTGATGGGCCTCTTCAACAGCCCTGATGGCAGAAAGCAAAGAAGGTGAGGGTTGAGAAAGAGTAGTAGGAAAGCCATGTACCTCTTTTTCCTTTCCAGCCTCCATTATTGGCAGGTACACCACCTCCAAGGAGGGGTATAGATTCATCCTAAAGAGGTCTTTAAAGACTCTCTTTTCCTGCACAAAACTGGGAAGTTTGGCTTCCTTGTTAGTGATAACTAGCTTTTCATTGAGATGATTAGCTAGCATCATAAGAAATCTGACATAATAAATATTCCTAGGTCTACCAGTTTTATCACCTAGTTTCTCCACAATTTCTTGGATCATCAAACCACCAAAGTTGAAATATTCATTAGTCAGGTACATGTAAAGCATTTGTAGAATCTGGGAAGTAAGAGCATTGAAGTTACTAATTTTACCAGAAAATGCCTTAATAAACGCATCACACAAATAACTCCATTCTCTCCTAAGACCTCTTCTTTCTATTTTACCTAAGGCATCAGTTGGCAAAACATAATTCATGGCATAAAGTAAATTAACCAACTGAACATCACTAGGCAAAGATAAAACAGTGTCTTCAGGAATTTTAAAGCATGCTTTCATAACATCAGCATTAACAGAATGAGTTTCATTATTAATAGAGAAGGTTAGAGTTTCATTCTCACTATTAAACTCTGCAGAGGTCCACATCTCCTCCACTATTTCATGGTAGATGGTAGGAGCTTCAAGCATAGCATAAGAGAGCTGGCTTGACTTGATGAACTCCATCATCTTATGATACTCCTTCTCCTCTACAGCCTTGGTATCCACAAATGATGCGAAGTTGTTCTTCTCATAAATGAACCCACTTGGTGCAGTATACTTCTTCATTGGTGCCATTGCAGTTACAGAGAAAACTTGAAGAAAAATTAGAGCTTGCTTTTGCACAGAGAGAGAAGAGAGCTTTAAGAATTCGAAAGAGTGAGATAAAAAGAGATGAAAATAAATTAAAACACTTAAATACTTTCTCAGAAAATTGCTGTGATTGGCTGAGAAATTACCGTTGAGAAGAAATTACTCTTATTGAACTCTACAAAAATTACACACACGATCGTGTGTATAAAGTAGGAGAGAGACAAAAGAAATTTCAACGGCTCAGATCTGATAATACTTTCAACGGATAGAATAAGCGCCTCTTTAAACTTCCTATTCAACTGATGAAGATCAGTTGAAAGCGTCTTCAACTGGTGTCATCAGTTGAATGAAAAACAAAACAAGAGGATATTGTTTCAAACATCAGTTGAAACAATTTCACTAGTTCATCAGTTGAAATATTATAGACTTTATCCAGAATTATAACTAATTCAATTTTGATAAATCAAAATTAATCAAATTCTGGCTGCCAAATTACAGAAAAATTCACTCTAAATTAGGAGAAATTTAACATACCTAATTTACTTACCAACCTTGTGAATGTGGATTCATCAAGAGGCTTTGTGAAAATATCTGCAATCTGTTCTTCACTTGGAACAAAATGCATTTCAACAGTACCAGCCATCACATGTTCTCTTATGAAGTGGTATTTGATGTCAATGTGCTTGGTTCTTGAGTGTTGTACTGGATTTTCAGTTATAGCAATAGCACTGGTGTTGTCACAAAATATTGGGATTTTTGAGAGATTTAATCCATAATCAAGTAATTGATTTCTCATCCACAATAATTGTGCACAACAGCTTCCAGCTGCAATGTACTCAGCCTCAGCTGTAGAGGTTGATACAGAATTTTGCTTTTTGCTAAACCAAGAAATCAATCTGTCACCAAGAAATTGACAGGTGCCTGTTGTACTTTTTCTACCAATTTTGCATCCTGCAAAATCAGCATCTGAATATCCAATTAGATCAAATCCAGAGTCTTTAGGGTACCAAATACCAAGATTTGGTGTTCCCTTAAGATATCTGAATATTCTTTTTATAGCAATAAGATGTGATTCTTTAGGATCAGATTGAAATCTAGCACAGAGGCATGTAGAAAACATAATATCTGGTCTACTAGCTGTCAAATATAAAAGAGAACCAACCATGCCTCTATAATTAGAGATGTCCACAGATTTCTCATTAGGACTTAACTCTAATTTGGTGGCTGTTGGCATGGGAGTCTTAGCTTCTTTGCAATCCAATAAATCAAACTTTTTAAGTAGATCATAAATGTACTTAGTTTGATTTATGAATATACCTTCCTTTACTTGTTTAACTTGTAAACCAAGAAAGTAGGTGAGCTCTCCCATCATGCTCATTTCATACTGACTTTTCATTAGATTAGCAAACTTCTTGCAAAGTTTCTCATCTGTAGAACCAAAAATTATATCATCTACATAAATTTGAACCAGAATAAAGGCACCATTTACATTTCTGTAAAATAGTGTTTTATCCACAGTTCCTCTGGAAAAATGATTATCTAACAAGAATTGAGACAGAGTGTCATACCATGCCCTTGGTGCTTGCTTTAGTCCATAGAGTGCTTTTAATAAAAAGTAAACATACTCTGGAAATTTTGGATCTTCAAAACCAGGAGGCTGACTGACATATACCTCCTCTTCCAGTTCACCATTTAGAAAAGCACTCTTGACATCCATTTGATAAACTTTAAAGTTTGCATGAGCAGCATAGGCCAGGAAGATTCTTATTGCTTCCAGTCTTGCAACTGGTGCAAATGTCTCATCAAAATCAATTCCTTCAGATTGAGAGTATCCTTTAGCAACAAGCCTTGCCTTGTTTCTGGTGACAACTCCATTTTCATCCACCTTGTTTCTGAATACCCATCTTGTTCCTACAATTGTTCTGTTTTTAGGTTTGGGTACCAGCTTCCATACATTGTTTCTCTCAAATTGATTCAATTCTTCTTGCATAGCAAGAACCCAATCAGCATCTTTGAGAGCATCTTCTATGACTTTAGGTTCATCCTGTGAAAGGAATGCACTGTACAGACACTCATCTTGAGTTGCTCTTCTTGTTTGTACAGATGCATTTGCATCTCCAATAATTAGCTCAAAAGGATGATCCCTTGTCCACTTTCTTTGTGGTGGAAGTGATTGTCTTGATGATGTGGCTTCATTATTGAAGTTCAGGTTTCCATGTTGGAAAGCTCCCCCTAAATTTGACATCTCATTATTTCTAGACTGATTGAAACTTTGAGACATTCTTTCAACTGATGATCCTTGAGGTGTTTCAACTGATCCCTCCAATGTAGCTTCAACTGATGCTTCAGTTGAATTTCCAATAACAGTTGTTTCTTGCACTAGAGAGTCATCAGTTGGAACATTAGTTCCAGGATTAATTCCAACATACTGAATAATGTCATCACAGTCATCATCACTATCATACAGATCACCTTCACCTTCATTCTCAAATCTGAGATTATCATGAAATCCTTCATCTGAGAATCCTTGAATCTTCTTATCATCAAAAACTACATGGATTGATTCCATAACAATGTTGGTTCTCAGATTATACACTCTAAATGATTTTCCATCAGAGTATCCAACAAAAATAGCTTCATCTGCCTTGGCCTCAAATTTTCCAAGATTTTCACCTTGATTTCTTAGAACATAACACTTGCATCCAAATACATGAAGAAAGCTAATTGTTGGCTTCTTTCCTTTGAAGAGTTGAAAGGGAGTTAGATTATGAGGTTTGGTAATTGGTGAAATGTTTTGAGTGAAACAAGCAGTGTTCACAGCTTCAGCCCAAAAATAGGTTAGAAGTTGAGCTTCATTAATCATGGTTCTTGCAGCCTCAATAAGAGTTCTATTCTTCCTTTCAACAACACCATTTTGTTGTGGAGTTCTTGGTGCAGAGAACTCATGAATAATTCCCTCTTCTTCACAAAATTCTTTCATCACAGAGTTCTTGAATTCTGTTCCATTGTCACTTCTTATCCTTCCAACTTTGACATCTGGATTGTTGTTTAATGCCTTGATATGATTGATGATGATTTTCCCAGCTTCATCCTTAGAATGCAGGAAGAAAGTCCAAGTAAATTTTGAAAAATCATCAACAATCACTAAGCAATATTTCTTCTTTGAAATGGACATTATGTTGACTGGTCCAAATAAATCCATATGCAATAGCTGAAGGGGTTTCACAATTGATGAAAGAGATTTGCTTTTGAAAGAGCTTCTCTTTTGCTTTCCTAGCTGACAAGCTCCACATAATCCATCTTTGGAGAATTCCAGCTTGGGTAGACCTCTAACCAAGTCCTTCTTTACTAACTCATTCAAGGTTTTGAAATTTAGATGAGACAATCTCTTATGCCATAGCCAACTGTCATCTGAGCTTGCTTTGCTGAGAAGGCAAGTGATAGATTCAGACTTTACAGAATTAAAGTCAGCTACATACACATTTCCTTTCCTTTGTCCAATCAGAACCACATTGTTGTCATCTCCTTTGGTGACAACACAGGCTGCAGGAGTGAAATTAACTTTGTAACCTTTGTCACAGAGCTGACTGATGCTAAGCAAGTTGTGCTTAAGACCAGACACCAATGCAACTTCATCAATGATGACATTCTCTTTTGCAATCAAGCCATATCCCATAGTATATCCTTTGCTGTCATCTCCAAAGGTAATGCTAGGGCCAGCTTTCTCCACAAACTTTGTGAGCAGGGAGGAATCACCAGTCATGTGCCTGGAGCATCCACTATCCAAGTACCACAAATTCTTCTTGTGGTTTCCCTGCACACATTTCACAAACAGATCAAGTTGATTTTGGTACCCAAATTGCTTTGGGTCCAGATTTGTTAGTCTTAGCAGCCTTTTCCACTTTCTCAACCTTTTCCTTGGATTGGATTGATTCAATCTTTGGTTTTGGTTGAGAAATTGGAATATTAATTCTGTTTTCAAACACAGGCCTTTGAGGCATGCATACATTGTTCATTCCATGCAAATTTGAATGAAATTGAGGCATGTTAAAGGCATTAAAATAAGGATTGAACATATATGGCATGTTAGGCTGAGAATAAGGATTGTGAGGCAATAAACCAGGCATCATATTCATAGCAGATAAATTCATGTGAGGAACAGATGTCATAGGAATAGGCAAAGATAAATTAGGAGCAATCACAGTTTTACAATTAACAGATAAATGATTTACACTACCACACTTACTGCAGGTTTTCCTAGCTAAGAGCACTAGCATTGGGAGTGTAATTGGTGTGCTTGTTAACTCCTATTTTGCCATTTCTATTTCCTTTCTTCTTTTTAGTCTCCTCAGATTTATGCTCACTAGTATCCAACTTCTTCTTGTTCTTGTTACTGGAATTAAGAGTGTTATTAACACTATCACTGGTCTCAGAAGAACTATTCTCACCTTTAACAAAATTCTTTTTAACAGGACCATATTTCTTGTTAAGCTTCTTGAGAACATTCTTGTCAACTGATGAGTTTTTGTTCAACTGATGACTCTCATCAGTTGAGACTTTGCTTTTCAACTGATGATCATCATCAGTATTCTCATCACTTGAACTGTTCTCAGATACCTCAAGCACTTTCTTATTCCTCTTCCATTCATTCTCTACAAAAGTCTCTCTACCTTGCATGTTAATGATATTGGTGGAAACATCTCTTCCAGATTTCCATTTGGCAATGATCTCTTGTTCCTTATCAAGCTGCTTTCTTATGATCTCTTCTCTTTTCAGAACAACCAAGAGATCATCCTTGGCTGTCTGACACTCAATTTTCAGCTTCTCAAACTCAATAAATTGAGCTTCTAAGGCACTGTTTCTATCACTAAGAAAGGTGTTAGCTTCCTTAATCCTACTATTTTCCTTAGTGAGAGATTTTAAAGAAACATGCAAATGATACAATTCTGTAGACATTTCATTTATGGTAGCATTGCATTCATCTTTAGTTAACTCAACTAGGTTTGTAGTGAATACCTGACTACTGCTTCCAGTGTTTTCTTCTTGATCTGTGGAGTTGGCCATTAGAGCTAGATTGACAAACTCCTCCTCTTCATCAGAATCATCTCCAGCTGCCCAATCATCCTTTGTGATGAATGCTCTTTCCTTTTGTTTGAGAAGTTCATAATATTTCTTTTTGTAGTCAATGTTTTCACTTGACTTCTTCTCAACTTTAGGCTTTCTGCACTCATTTGCAAAGTGACCTGCATTCCCACAGTTGAAGCACTTGAATTTTGATCTGTCTACCATGCCTCTATCAGACTTGGGATTGCCTTTAAATGATTTTGCAGAATTAAAATTCTTTTTGAATTTTAGTTTGGAGAATCTTCTTGACAGGAAGGCTAGATGCTCATCAATTCCATCACTTTCTTCACCAGAATCAACTACATCTTTCTCTTTTCTTTTTCCTTTGCTTGACTCTGAGCTCTCCTCTTTGACCAACTTCTCAGTTTCTTCAACTTGAGACTTTCCCTTGTCCTTGACAGTATCCTCTAGAGATGCAACTAGAGCCACAGATGAATGCCCTTTCTTTTGACTTTTCTCAATTTCTTCATCTTGCTCCATTTCAAGCTCATAAGTCTTTAAGGTTCGATACAGTCTCTCTAGAGTATAGTCTTTAAATTCTTGTGTATTTCTGAGAGAGACTGTCATGGGTTTCCATTCTTTGGGAAGAGCTCTTAAGAATTTCAAGTTTGAATCCTTAACTTGATATACTCTTCCAAAGAGCTTTAGACCATTTAACAGTTTTTGAAATCTGTTAAATGTATCACTCAAACTTTCACCAGCCTTGAAATGGAATGACTCATATTGTTGAATCAGAAGCTGCATTTTGTTCTCTCTTACTTGCTCATTCCCTTCACAGATGGTCCTGATGGTGTCCCAAACTTCTTTGGCACTTGTGCAGCTGATAACACTATCAATCATTTCTTGATCCAAACCATTGAACAGAAGGTTCATGGTTTTCTTGTCCTTGTGCACTTCTTCAGTATCTTCTTGAGAATATTCATGGATAGGTTTTGGAATCATCTTACCTACCATGTCTTCACCATCAGCTCCCATACTTGTGCAGACCTTCATGGGGACATGAGGTCCTTTTTCAATGCAGTTCACATAGCTTTCATCAATGGACAACAGATGCAGATGCATTCTCACTTTCCAGTGAAAATAGTTGTCTTTGTCAAGAACAGGAATCTTCACTCCAGCATCCTTCTTTCCCATCTTTCTCTAGCAGTGTTGATCTTTTTCCCTGTTTGTTGGGAACCTGGCTCTGATACCAATTGTTATTTTACACCAACTATAAGAAAGATTGTAGAGGGGGGGGGGGTTGAATACAATCTTTTACAAATTAAAAGATTCAAGGAACAATACACTTAATCACAGTAAAACAGAAAACACCAAGTATTTAAAAATACGGGTGGATTGAATGATCCACCCGTGAGATTTTATATAGAAGAATCTGTGGATTGATTACAATTCACACAGCTGCTGGTTCATCACTCAAACAAGTTCTAACTCTCAGATTTTTCTCTCAAGTAATTTGAACAAGTTCAACTGATGCTTCTAACTTGGTTATATACTCCAAATTTTACAAAGCTTTTAGCTAGATTACAAAATGCACTTTAATCTAAAAACAATGCTGCACAACTTTGTCTTATGCATGCTTTCTGAGATGTCTTCATCTTTGACCATCATCTTGATTTGATCCAGATTGCACTGCATGAGATAAGTATGTTTCTGCTTCTTCTTTATTTTCCTAATTAGGCTTCCATGTCTATTTTAGTGTAATTCGATCCATGTGATTTGTCAGACTTAAGCTCTAGTCACTTTCAACTGCTCTTTGCTTCATCAGTTGAAAGTTCTGGTTGCTTTCAACTGCTCTTGACTTTATCAGTTGAATGCCCGGCTCATCAGTTGAATGAATTACAAACTCCATCAGTTGAATGCTGTTCCAGTCTCATCAGTTGAATTCCTCAGCATCATCAGTTGAACACTTTGTCTTCAGTTGAATGCTTGATTTTCATCAGTTAAAACATCATCCAGTCTTCATCAGTTGAATAGTTACATCTCATCAGTTGAATATCCTTCACTTAGATAAAATTACATGGCATTGGATATTTACAATTAGCCATCCTATTCTACCCATCCGTTGATAATTCCCCAAGACAAGAAATATAACAATTACAACTGAAATTTGATAAAGATTCTAAGTAAGACATGTTACAAAATGTTTATGTTATCATCAAAAATTATTGATTCCTAACACTAAATCAGAAGGCTGAGTTGCGTGAGCAGTTTAATGAATTCAAGGAAAATGTCAACCCCTGAATGACTGCTACTTGCCAATTAAGATATATAGTATGTCTAAATGTTTTTAGAAACAAATTGAATCTCGCACAAATGAGATTTTTGTACACGTACATTTTGAATTTTGTGTTTCTACTTGACCTAATCAGGCTTTTGTATATAAAGTGAGATAGTGTTAGCGCCGACAAACGTTTGTGAAATTTCAAATATATATATAGCGGTATAGCAATGCAATGTTTTGAAACTCTCTCTGAAGTACACTGAATGAAATTTTTTGCACAATTTGGTATGGTTTTCATATACTAAATCAACAGTAGTAATTATTTATACAAAGTATGATAAAGTAATTCTATTTTGTTTATCATCCTAATCGGGTATACTGTTATGTGAATGTGTCTGGTCTGACTGGTTGGGTTCGTGAACATCCCTAGACTAAACTGGCACCTAATTAAGTCACATTTAAATAAGGTTTGTTGTTGTAAAGTGTCTGAAATAATTTTCTGTACAGACTGTTCTAAAATTCCCTTTCCGTCTATTAAATCCTCTCTTTACTGTAAGAGGTCATCTATTGGCTCAAATTTTAATCGGCTTAAACCCATAAAACTATCTTTAAATTTTTTCGAAGGGCTGGTGCAAAGCCATCTGAAGCTTTATCTAGTAGTCTTCTTTGTTTTGACAGGGTCAATTCACTCAATTTCTTTGATCTCCCAGAAGCTGGTGAGTTGCTTCACAGCCTTCGATTTTATTTATATGTATTATGCATATATCTTGTGTTTAATGCTTTCATTTCTTTTATTTGTAATGTCTCCATGGATATATGCGGCTGGTTATGTGTTTTTAGCCTTAAGGTTGGTCCTTTTTCATGTGATTTATGGTGTGCATGCATGTTTCTTTGATATTAGACTTTATGGAAAGATGCCAAAAATTTTGTTTTAGGGAATATTTATGTTGTTAGGATTACATGAAGTATATGTATTCAAGGTTTTTTTTTTGTTTTGTTCGTGATTTGCTGATCTTGCTTAATGTCTTTTACTAAGAGGAGAGCAAACAATGATGTAAAAGTACAATTATAGATAATACCGGAAAAAATAATATTAAATTAACCATACCCATCGTAATAAAAATATAGAAAAGATGACATAATATGACACATTGATATCATAACAAAACTGTAGGTACTCATGATAGACTATCAAAATATTATCTTAATGAATAAAATGTTAGGATCGCATCCACTATAGATTGACGTTAATTAAACACAATAAAAAGCACGAATGTAAAGAACACAAACAATTAACGTGCAAACCCCTCAAGGGAGGGTAAAACCACCAATCCACTAAATATGAATGTATTACAAGATTGGAGTCGCTCCCTCACTCAACAATTTTTTATACAAACCCCCCAACTTGATCACAAAAGTTCTCTCTTGTGTATCTCTCACACAACTCTCTAACTTTTGCAATACATAAAACTCCTACAAATAACTATATTTATAGGCATCCAAGATATTCTAATCCTAATATACTTCGAATCCTATTTATGATAATTACCATCTTTTCCTATCTTGGATAGAAATCCTTCCACAATTAATATTCTACCAATAATCGGATTACCTCAATTATCATAAATAAGATATCTTCTCCAATTAGGATTCTTGACTTATTTAGGAATTTGGGACGGAACCCAACAAATCCGCCCTCGGCTCGAATTCCCTAAAACTTCAACTGAATTCGAGAATCTTACCTTTTTCCCGGTCTTCATCTTCGTTGCTCCACCATCTAAACAATAGATTTTCTTCTTGTTCATCAACCCTCGTAGAATCAAGCTCTTTCCTTTATACACCTTGTAACTTCGCCCTCGTCCAACGAATCTGTACCCTCGTGATGCCAACACGCTCAAAGATAACACATTTTTTGATGCATTTGGTACATATCTCACATTGAGAGCCTTCTTGATTGTACCATCATGGAGTTTAAGACAAACAGTTCCAACACCTTGAACCTTCGTCTTCTCTTTGTTCCCCACAATGATATTACCAAGATCTTCATCCGTGCATAAAGTCTCAAACATCACTCGATCCCTACATATGTGCATGGAAGCAGCAGAATCCATCACCCATTCTGATTTATTCATCACCGAATCAGGAACGGCATCATCACTCACCATCAAAAACTCTCCATCCTCGATCACATGTGTAGAGTGCGCATCTTCAACTTTGTTCTTTCCCTTCATCTCTTTGAAGGATCTCATGTCTTCTTTAAAGCTCAGACAGAACATCTGCATATGACCCGTTTCACCATAATTATAGCACTCAACAGTGCTCATATCCTTCTTACTCGGCCAAGATTTACTTCTTCCTTGTGGATCATTGCGCGTGCGACTCCTCCCTCTTTCAGCACTTTGGAAAGCTAAAACCGTCTCACCACTTTGAGAAACAGCATCCTTTGTCATCCTCTCATTATCTCTTAGCGCTTTTAACACATCATCAAGCGTAGGAGACGTCCTCCCCACTAACAACGTCTGCTTGAAATATTTGAAGGACTTCGGTAATGATGTCAACAGCAACAGAGCTTGTTCCTCGTCTTTCATCGGCTCATCAACATTAGCCAGATGACATACCAGCTGATTAAAACAACTAATGTGATCATGGAGATTACCTTCTTCATCCAGTTTTAATGAGTACAACTCCATCTTCAAATTAAATCGGTTGGTCAACGACTTCAAAGCGTATATGCTCACTAACTTGTCCCATATCTCCTTTGGTGTTGATTAGTCCATATTTTTGCATATTTAAGTGCCTATCTTTTGTTTATTTTCGTAGTATTAATTGCTTATTTATTTTATTTCAGGAAATTGTAGATAAATAAAGAAAGAAGAGAAAATGCAAGAAAAAGGGAGAAAAAAAAAAGAAAAGAAGAAAATCAAAGAAAGTTGGCAAGTAAGGGGACACATGGAAGGCTATGATCTACCCAACACACATCCCACATGGATGGATTAGATTGAGCCACCCTACCCCTAAACCCTAATTCTTTAGTTATAAATACCCCCTTCTCTTTACTTGTAATCACTAACCTAGCTACCTACCCACTTTTTCTACCTAGTCATTTCTATAGTTAGTATCTTAGATAGATTTACATTTTGCTAGCCCCAATTTCCTTTCCAAGCTTGTATACACTTTTTAATTTATATGCAAATCTCTTTTAGCTTAATCTTGTATTGTCTTTTTAATTTATGTTCTCCAAGTAGAATGACTTTTCTAAGTACCACCACATGCTTTTAAGCTTTTGGGAAATGAAGAATCATTTAGCTTGTGATTAGTGTAGATTTTTGATCTTTTGAAATAGTCAACTAAATCTTAGCACAAAATTAATTTGTGTTAGGGTTTAGATTTAATCACCCAAAATTACCGAAAAATTAGCTTTTAAAATATTCGAACTTTGTTTTGTGTTGTGGTCACTTTGTTTGTTACTGTATTATATTCCCCTGTTTTAGTTTTATTAAACCCATTCCACTGTTCTTCCTTTACCGAGTTTTCCGAGCTGCTATTTTCCGAGTAACTTCATTTTGTACTGAGTCGAGCTCCGAGTTGCTTCCGAGTTCAGTTCCCTGAGTCATGGCCGTAGTCGATGGATTGGGTGTTTTTGACTTTGTTTCTGTCGAATCTGTTCGTGGTCTGTGGTTGTTTCCTTTTGTTTGATTGTTGGCTATGCTTTTGCTGCGATTTTAGTTCTGTACTGTGGCTGTTCATCGCAGCCGAGTTGTTTTCCGAGTCATAGCGAGTTCTTCGCTGAGTTTCATTTTTTTTGTTTATGCTGTTGTTTTGAGGTGTAGTCTGGGCTTTTGTATTCAGTTCTTGCCGAGTTTGAATTTCGTTTCCGAGTCTTTCCGAGCCGATGAGTCTGAGTTGTTATGCTCTGTTGGTTCATTTTAATTTCGTGATGTCAGCTGTTAGATTTTAGTCATGGGTCTGTTCTAAATGAGTCCTGCTGAGTCCGTTTCGTATCAGCCCTGTTTTGCTGGGTTTATTTTGTATCGAGTCTTAAGGCTGGTTTTGAGTTTACTGCGTTTTTGTTGTTTCCTGGGTTCTGTTGTTAGTCGAGTTGGTGAGTCTGTAGCACCGAGTCACAAGCCTTGTTCTGGGTTTCATTTTATTTGCTGATGTGTTTCCTGTCCTGCTGAGTTTTGTTTTGTTACCATTATTCACTTTCGAATTAACCGAGTTTTAGTCATAGTTTTCAGTTCTGAGTTTTGCTGCGTCCTTTGAGTTCTGTCGAGTCTGTATTTCAGTTGATTTGGACGAGTTGTAACATCCAAGTTTGTGTTGTTTTGCTTTTGTATTCTCGTGGCCGAGTCCTGTAATGCAGAGTCGCGTTCTCAGTTTCTGAGTAGATTAATCGAGTTGGGTGTTGTTAGTTTAGTCCACTGATTTGCCTGCCGAGTTGGTTGGATTAAAGTGCTAGCTAAGTCTGTGGTGCTCTGTTTTTGTATTCTTGTGGCTGATTAATTTCGAATGTTTTAATTTCCCCTGGCCAGAATTTGAATTGTTTGCTCTTGTTCATTATTAGCTTGGTTTTAGTGGTTAGTTTTCTTTTCGCCGAACATGAATCTTCAGGGTTTTGTTAATAAATTCCATTTTTTCATGGCTTGAATTTTCTTTTCATGTTCACTGGCTTTGGTTTTATTTTCTTTGGATTATTCGCATGTTTAATAGTTTGTTTTGAAGCCATTTGGGTAGTTAAATTTGGTTAATTAAGATTAATTAGATTAGATTCTAAATTAATTTTCTAATATTAAAATTAGTTTTTTTAAAAACAAACCCTCTTCACAAAAGATTGTTCTAATTCGCCTAGGTTAAAGATTAAAGTTTGCGAATAAATAATTTTAATCTCTGTGGATCGAATCATAAATATTAAAACGGTGATCGTGCGCTTGCGATTTAAATGTATTATTTCTAGCACATCAAGTTTTTGGCGCCGCTGCCGGGGACTAAAATTAATTTTCACGCCTTAATTTTTAATTTTTCGGATTAGTTTTTTTTTTATATTCTCTAACTTCTTTTTAGTTGAATTTTAGGAAATTGGAGGATTATGAGCTAGCTTGGGATAAGTGGAGAATATTCTTGGAGTATTGGAAGCTTGCTTGGGTAACTTGTATCTCTCTCCTATTTCAATTTATTTTATTTAGAAAATCACAAAAAAATTGAAAATTAAAAAATCACAAACAAATTAAAAATTTTAAAATCAAAAAAATATTAGTTAGAAATACATATTTGTTGCATCATGCATTTTAACACTTAGGGGCACATCATTTAGATTTAAATTTTTTGTTTTTAAATTTTCGTACCTATATTTGTGGTGATCGCTGGAGGACCCAAAGGTACGTTAATTTCTTTTCTTTAGATTAAAACACGTAGTGTAGAGCATCCATAGTTGTTTATAGTTTTTAATTATATCGTTGTGTGGTGCATCATTTTAAATAAATCTTAAGGGCAAAACCCACACACAAGATAAGGGGAGGGATTTCATCACTCTTTCCTTGGCCCACAACAATTTAATTTCTTCATTTGCATTTCCCTAGCCTTTTAATAAAAATTGAATTAGACTTTAGCCCCTAGGATTTCGCGCTCAATTAGGAAGGTACCTAAAAAACGAGGTAATCTTTAATTATTCCGACTTTTCGGTGTCGAAGGCAAGAGAAAGCTTACCTGGCCGATTAAGGTTTGGTGTCTAAGCGCGGAGATTGGCCTCTTGGCAATGCCTGCTCCAAACTGGCCAAACCGGTCCGAATAATTTTGGATTTATCAAGTTTTTGGTGGTCCTTAACGTTAGGAGCAAGGTCTAGTTCAATTTTATTAGGGAACCCTAGAATAAAGTTTTTCTTTCTCTTTTACACCCTTTCTTTTGTGTGTTTTAATTTTTCGCACTTATTTGCTACGTGTTTACTATCTAGTTTATGCGAACTACTTGGGTTAGGAACGAATCGTCAAGATTATTTAGACCGATCATCGAAATTCCTTCTTCGTCCTCTTTGGACTCCGAACCCATAGAAGCTAGCGAACCGATAGTAAACATGGCCCTTTCACTCAAAGATCGTTGTTACCCGTCTCGTTCAAGTCAACCTTCGTGCATCACCCTTCCTCCGGTAAATGGGAACAATTTTGAAATCAAAGCTCATCATATTAGCATGTTACCTAAATTTACCGGGAGTGAGGGTGAAGATCCTTATCTTTTTATCCAAGAGTTCGAGGAAGTTTGTTCCCTCCAAAAGCTCCACCAATTAACGGAAGATTCGATTAGACTTAGGCTCATTAATTTTGCGCTTAAGGAGAATGCGAAAAAATGGTTATATAGTCTTCCCGTTAATTCTATTTCCACGTGGCAGGGGTTTGTGGTGGTTTTTCTTAAAAAGTATTTTCCAAATCATAAGACTACTCGAATTACAAATGAAATAAATCAATTTCATCAAAAGGAAAACGAGTCTTTTTGGATTTTCTTTGACCGCTTCAAAAATCTTCTCTCACAATGCCCCCACCACGGAATATAAAAATGGAGACTTTGCAAGATAGTTTACGAGGCCTTAGATAGTCAAACCACCGCGTTATTAGAGTCTATGTGCCAAGGTAAATTCATGGAAAAAGATGAAGACCAAGGGTGGGAATTTTTTGAGGATTTAGCAGAAAAGACTATGATGTGGGAGTCAACTAGGGAGCCCAAAAAGTCAATTCAGTCGTCTAGTGCTAGGGGTTTGCATTCGATAGGAAACAATGTGGCAACCGATGCCAAATTAGCTACCCTAACTAGGAGACTTGAAGCTTTAGAAACTAGTAAACCTCCCACACAAATGTCGACGCAACCTTGCTACAATTTTCAAAATCCCGCAACTCAACCCTTGCACGAGTTTGAACAAGTAAATGCTATGTTTCAAAATCCTAGGAATGATGCGTTTGCACCCACTTATAATCCCGGGTGGAGAAATCACCCAAATTTCTCATGGACCCAAGGTCAAATTTTTCAAAATCAAGCCAACTTCTTTTCAAACTCCTCAAACAAATTTTCAAAGGCCCAACCCAAACTCTTGCTCAACTGAAAGTCCGAATTCATTTCCTAACCCAATTCCAGCACCTTTGAATCCTCCCGGTTTTAATGATTCGGATAAACGCCTTAATTCTTTAGAAAAGAGTTTGGAAGCCTTAGTTAAATCGCAAACTAATTTGACTCAATCACAACAAACCTTCATGACAACCCTAACCCAAGATAGACAAATTTTGCATTCTAATGTGCAAGCCGTGTCTAAGTTAGAGGCCCAATTGAGTCAATTAGCTAGCGCGTTGTGTGAGCGATAGAAGAACAAATTCCCAAGTCAACCCGAGGTCAATCCTAAGTTTCCTCTCAATCAAAGACCTTCCGAGAATGTTAATGCGATCATCTCTCTAAGGTCGGGAAATCAAGTGGATAACAAAGTTGGTGAGAACGTTAATGAGGAGTCGATTCCTAAAACAAATCCTTCTTTGTCTAGCACTAATCATGACAAACCCGAATGTTCTAGAGTCCGTGAGTCTATGAGTGAACCTAGTCCTGGGCCCATCCCTCAAAGGCCCAACGAAGAAGTTTACAAGCCAAGGGTTCCTTACCCACAAAGACTCATTCCTCCTAAACAATCGGCCCAAATGGAACAAATCCTAGAGGTTTTTAAACAAGTCAAGATAAACATTCCTCTTTTAGATGCCATTCAACAAGTTCCTTCTTATGCTAAGTGTCTAAAAGATTTATGTACCCATAAGAGAACCACTCATGTTCCTAAGAAAGCCTTTTTGACCTCACAAGTTAGCTCGATTCTCTCGAATCAAATTCCCGTGAAATATAAGGACCCCGGTTGTCCTACAATTTCTTGTGTCATAGGCAATACTTTTGTGGATAAAGCCTTACTTGATTTAGGAGCGAGTGTGAATCTTCTTCCGTTCTCGGTCTACCAAGCCCTAGGTTTAGGGGATCTCAAGACCACCAATATGACCCTTCAACTTGCCGATCGTTCGATTAAAATGCCTAAGGGAATTATTGAGGACGTTTTGATCAAAATCGGTGATTTTATCTTTCCCGTTGATTTTGTTGTTCTCGAGACTCAACCCGTCTCGAATCCTAAGAACCAAATTCCTATCATTTTAGGACGACCTTTTCTTGCTACATCCAATGCCTTAATCAATTGTAGGAATGGTTCAATGAAGCTCACTTTTGGAAACATGACCATAGACTTAAACATTTTCAATGTAGGAAAAGAACCCAATGAGCTTTATGAGCAACCTATAGGGGTTAATGTGGTCAACAAGTTTGTCACATGGTCTAGTTTTGAGGATAGTGAGATTGAGTCTCTTCTCAACGAGGATTTCAAAGTCAACGACGAGAACAATAGGGAATATCATGAGTCGTTGAAAGAGTTGACCTCGGAGGAGTTGTTAGGAGAATTGAACGACATTTGTTCAAAATGGGAAACTCCGCCCGAGATTGTTCGTGTTGACCCTAGGCCCGATTTTGCGAGTCATGTTGGTGAACCACCGACATTTGACTCATTGTTCCATCATTCACATAGCGCCTTACGAAAGGATGACATCATTTCTTACATCGTTCCTAGTGATTTATCCCATGACCAAAATTGCATTGTCTCTAATTTGCTTGATAATAAAGAAGCATTAAGTTGGTTTAGGGAGAACATTAGTGATACTTGTCCAGTAGGGATGAACGATTGTCACATGCTAGAGAAAGTTTTTGTGCCTAAAAATTTTCGTACACATTTTGACTCTTTCTCGAAGCTTCCTCCCATCTTTCCTTCCGGAATTGGCTGATTTGCTTCCTTCTTCCAACCTTCCTTCATGAAGTTCAGGTATGGGGAAGGAAATGTGTGCGTGCGTAGGTCGTGTTAGTGTTTCGTTCGTTAATAAAAATCCCCTTCATATCCATTTCAGGTATTTTTCTCTTTACTCTCTCATTTCAATTCTATGTTTTGCATACATTGAGGACAATGCATGATTTAGGTATGGGGAGGGCTTTAGTGTAATTCTCTAAAAAATGAAAACCCTAAAAAATGAAAAATTAGAAAATCCAAAAATAGAGATGTTTTAGCTAAGTTGTCTTTCTCTCACTTGAACTTTAGGAGTAGTTGGTGTTAGCATGTTTTCGAAAAGTATATATATGTAGTGTCTTTTAGATAATTTGAACGTAGTCGAGTAAGGTTGTCTTTTTGAAGCTTGTATCGACCGATTTGTACTCGTATTTCCAAGATGGCACACACATTTGCACAAGACCTTTGATGGAGAGATTGTCTAGTGATATTATTCGACACCTGAAAGAGAACCCACATGTTGAAACAATGTCGAATCGAACCTTTGCGAATAAAAAAAAATAGAAAAGAAAAGAGAATAAAGAGATAGAAAAAAAAAAAGAGGAATAACTACTTCAATACCCATTGTTCTTTATAGATTAAATCTTTAGATAATGGGCAAAAGTAGATTGGCTAGTCTCGTTTTGTGGCCTTTGTTACTCGAGCAATTAAGTCCGTAGGGGGATTTCAAAACCTAGTGCCCTAAGACCGTTTGGTTTGGGAGTCACTGACCCAAAGCTCGCTACAAGGGTAACATAGAAAGCCTAAGAAAACGGACAAAATAAAGTCAATGCAAAAAAAAAAAAAAGAGAAGAAGAGTAAGAGTTTGTGAAGTTTGGCTAGATATTTGTTTCGATAGAGATTGGGTCAGTTCAATATTGGTTGAAAAAGAGGAAGTGTTCTTAGACAATTAGGATCCATCAAAGGCCTTAAATTCATTACACTCCTTGGATTTCTAGTAAATTTTTGTGTCGATTCAAGTAGATTAGAGGCAATTGTATCTTGATTATCAGTAGATGAATCTTTGAGTCGTATTTTGCTTAAAAGCGCTTTTTGTTAACACCAATGAAAGTAGAGTCGAGTCGAGTAGGATGCTTGCTAGAATGTCTTAAAGATTTTATGGGTATATCTTCTATAAACCCTTAGGAGACAAAACTCCTCTTGTAGAGATCGTCTACGAGTTTAACGGGTTGGTGAACCTAAAATCACCCGTCACGCCTACGAAAAGGAGCCTAGGAATCGCATCTAGTTTTCTTAGTTTATTTTCTTTTCTTTTGATTTTTACTCGAGGACGAGCAAAAGATAGGTATGGGGAAGTTTGATCAGTCCATATTTTTGCATATTTAAGTGCCTATCTTTTGTTTATTTTCGTAGTATTAATTGCTTATTTATTTATTTCAGGAAATTGTAGATAAATAAAGAAAGGAGAGAAAATGCAAGAAAAAGGGAGAAAAAGAAAAGAAAAGAAGAAAATCAAAGAAAGTTGGCAAGTAAGGGGACACATGGAAGGCTATGATCTACCCAACACACATCCCACATGGATGGATTAGATTGAGCCACCCTACCCCTAAACCCTAATTCTTTAGTTATAAATACCCCCTTCTCTTTACTTGTAATCATTAACCTAGCTACCTACCCACTTTTTCTACCTAGTCATTTCTATAGTTAGTATCTTAGATAGATTTACATTTTGCTAGCCCCAATTTCCTTTCCAAGCTTGTATACACTTTTTAATTTATATGCAAATCTCTTTTAGCTTAATCTTGTATTGTCTTTTTAATTTATGTTCTCCAAGTGGAATGACTTTTCTAAGTACCACCACATGCTTTTAAGCTTTTGGGAAATGAAGAATCATTTAGCTTGTGATTAGTGTAGATTTTTGATCTTTTGAAATAGTCAACTAAATCTTAGCACAAAATTAATTTGTGTTAGGGTTTAGATTTAATCACCCAAAATTACCGAAAAATTAGCTTTTAAAATATTCGAACTTTGTTTTGTGTTGTGGTCACTTTGTTTGTTACTGTATTATATTCCCCTGTTTTAGTTTTATTAAACCCATTCCACTGTTCTTCCTTTACCGAGTTTTCCGAGCTGCTATTTTCCGAGTCACTTCATTTTGTACTAAGTCGAGCTCCGAGTTGCTTCCGAGTTCAGTTCCCTGAGTCATGGCCGTAGTCGATGGATTGGGTGTTTTTGACTTTGTTTCCGTCGAATCTGTTCGTGGTCTGTGGTTGTTTCCTTTTGTTTGATTGTTGGCTATGCTTTTGCTGCGATTTTAGTTCTGTACTGTGGCTGTTCATCGCAGCCGAGTTGTTTTCCGAGTCATAGCGAGTTCTTCGCTGAGTTTCATTTTTTTTGTTTATGCTGTTGTTTTGAGGTGTAGTCTGGGCTTTTGTATTCAGTTCTTGCAGAGTTTGAATTTCGTGTCCGAGTCTTTCCGAGCCGATGAGTCTGAGTTGTTATGCTCTGTTGGTTCATTTTAATTTCGTGATGTCAGCTGTTAGATTTTAGTCATGGGTCTGTTCTAAACGAGTCCTGCTGAGTCCGTTTCGTATCAGCCCTGTTTTGCTGGGTTTATTTTGTATCGAGTCTTAAGGCTGGTTTTGAGTTTACTACGTTTTTGTTGTTTCCTGGGTTCTGTTGTTAGTCGAGTTGGTGAGTCTGTAGCACCGAGTCACAAGCCTTGTTCTCGGTTTCATTTTATTTGCTGATGTGTTTCCTGTCCTGCTGAGTTTTGTTTTGTTACCATTATTCACTTTCGAATTAACCGAGTTTTAGTCATAGTTTTCAGTTCTGAGTTTTGCTGCGTCCTTTGAGTTCTGTCGAGTTTGTATTTCAGTTGATTTGGACGAGTTGTAACATCCAAGTTTGTGTTGTTTTGCTTTTGTATTCTCGTGGCCGAGTCCTGTAATGCAGAGTCGCGTTCTCAGTTTCTGAGAAGATTAATCGAGTTGGGTGTTGTTAGTTTAGTCCACTGATTTGCCTGCCGAGTTGGTTGGATTAAAGTGCTAGCTAAGTCTGTGGTGCTCTGTTTTTGTATTCTTGTGGCTGATTAATTTCGAATGTTTTAATTTCCCCTGGCCAGAATTTGAATTGTTTGCTCTTGTTCATTATTAGCTTGGTTTTAGTGGTTAGTTTTC
Source organism: Daucus carota subsp. sativus (assembly GCF_001625215.2). Classification (NCBI taxonomy): domain Eukaryota; kingdom Viridiplantae; phylum Streptophyta; class Magnoliopsida; order Apiales; family Apiaceae; genus Daucus; species Daucus carota. Next base: position 8,311,552 of record NC_030388.2, read on the forward strand.
TTTTCGCCGAACATGAATCTTCAGGGTTTTGTTAATAAATTCCATTTTTTCATGGCTTGAATTTTCTTTTCATGTTCACTGGCTTTGGTTTTATTTTCTTTGGATTATTCGCATGTTTAATAGTTTGTTTTGAAGCCATTTGGGTAGTTAAATTTGGTTAATTAAGATTAATTAGATTAGATTCTAAATTAATTTTCTAATATTAAAATTAGTTTTTTTAAAAACAAACCCTCTTCACAAAAGATTGTTCTAATTCGCCTAGGTTAAAGATTAAAGTTTGCGAATAAATAATTTTAATCTCTGTGGATCGAATCATAAATATTAAAACGGTGATCGTGCGCTTGCGATTTAAATGTATTATTTCTAGCACATCAGGTGTCGACTCCTTCAACACGTTATATCTCACATCAGGTGCAAGTGTGCCAGCCTGATTGTACTCGCCGCTCTCTTCTGGATTTTCACCCAATCTGTATCACTCATCTCTTTTGGCTTCGCATTTTCCAAGGCATCATCAAGTCCTTGTTGAATTAACACATCCTTGACGGTTAATTGCCACATAGTGAAATCCGTCTTCCCATCATACTTGGGTGCATCAATCCTCAACGATTTCAGATCCTCCATCAAGCCAAAAAATCAACACAAGACCAACTAACAACGCAAACAGCCTACTTCGTGATTGCCTCCTCTTTAACGTCGAATTCACTCCTCGAACCTGAGCTCTTGATACCAGTTTGTTAGGATCGCATCCACTATAGATTGACGTTAATCAAAGACAATAACAAGCACGAATGTAAAGAACACAAACAATTAACGTGGAAACCCCTCAAGGGAGGGTAAAACCACCAATCCAATAAATATGAATGTATTACAAGATTGGACTCGCTCCCTCACTCAACACTCTTGTATACAAACCCCCCAACTTGATCACAAAAGTTCTCTCTTGTGTATCTGTCACACAACTCTCTAACTTTTGCAATACATAAAACTCCTACAAATAACTATATTTATAGGCATCCAAGATATTCTAATCCTAATTTACTTCGAATCCTATTTATGATAATTACCATCTTTTCCTAACTTGGATAGAAATCCTTCCACAATTAATATTCTACCAAGAATCGGATTACCTCAATTATCATAAATATGATACCTTCTCCAGTTAGGATTCTTGACTTATTTAGAAATTCGGGACGGAACCCAACATAAAATACCACACAAAAAAAAGTAGCTTGAAATGACTTAAATATTTAAAATCCAACATCCTAGACATTGAAATTAATAGTACAAAGTTTTAGACCAGAATTATCACTTAAAGATCTCTACTTGACTTACGTGCAAGACTTTAGTCAGGTTTTCAGGGGTTGAACTCAGATTCTGGATATTGTTGTATAACATTTGCATCTTCTTTTCAAGCTTGCTCTTCTTCTTGTTTGACTTCCTCATTCTCTTTCTTCCCACTTCCGAAGTAAATTTTTGTTGTTTGAAATTTTTAATGACTTTTCCTTGTTCTCCTCGTAGGAACTAAAAAATCAATTGACCAGAAATTTATTTAAATGACGACAGGTTTAAAAATGAAATGATGAGTTTGTATCTTACACTCGCATCATCTTCTGCCTGTCGATGAGTGTTGCCTCCATTCTGTTATGCTTTTCTCAGATGTGCTAAACCCTAATTTGAATCTAAAATTTCCGCTGCTGTGTTAGAATTTTATGATTTATTTTGTTGGGCCTTTGTTTTAGTACTCTATTTCTGTCTTTAATTTTTTGAAACCTACAGCTATTTGTATGTCAACTCTTTGTATGCTAAAACACTAACGGCTCTTTCATCTATATATTAAGAACATCAAATATGAACAACCCACTAACTTAGATATTTATATATTATATAGTTTCAGAACAATGGAGTCGAAGACTACAAAAAGGAAGAGATGCAACAGAATTAATTAGGGAGAACATGGTTGAGGAAACTCATGCATTACTGATGAATTCTGCAAAGTTTTTTAATTAATAAAATTAAAGCAACAAACGAAGATTTCATAGAGTACTTCAAAAGCATGGGTGACAGACATTCGGAACTAATTTCCCATGCAATTGGCATTAATGAACAATACTGGTGACTTTCAGTATTTTTTTCACAATCAATTATGTCATTACAAAATTATGATACATATTTTCAATCTTGGCAATTCACAGGGTCATTGTTGATCTAGTGAAGGGGGACAAAAGGGCAAAGGGCGGGAGAGACCAGGGAGGTGCATGAAAACCTACCAACTTTGTATGGAAAAAAACTAAGTGATCTCAAGGAACATGGAGATGAAATGTAGAATCAGAAGGCCGAGTTGGGTGAGCAGTTTAATGAATTCAAGGAAAATGTCAACCCTGAATGGCTGTTACTTGCCAATTAAGATATATAGTATGTCTAATTGTTTTTTTAGAGACAAATTGAATCTTGCACAGATGAGATTTTTGTACACGTACATTTTGAATTTTATGTTTCTACTTGACCTATCGAGCTTTTGTATATAAGGTGAGATAGTGTTAGTGTCGGCACAAGTTTGTGAAATTTCAAATATATATAGCGGTATAGCAATACAATGTTTTGAAACTCTTTCTGCAGTACACTGAATAAATTGTTTGCACACTTTGGTATGGTTTTCATACTAAAACAACAGTATTAATTATTTATACAAAGTATGATAAAGTAATTCTATTTTGTTTATCATCCTAATCAGGGTATACTGTTATGTGAATGTGTTTGGTCTGACTGGTTGGGTTCGTGAACATCCCTAGACTGAACTGGCACCTAATTAAGTCACATTTTATATAAGGTTTGTCGTAAAGTGACTGAAATAATTTTCTGTACGGACTGTTCTAAAATTCCCTTTCCGGATGTTAAATCCCCTCTTTACTCTAAAAGGTCATCTATTGGCTCAAATTTTAATCCTCTTAGCCTGTAAAACTATCTTTATAATTTGTTGAAGGGCTGGTGCAAAGCCACCTCAAGCTTTGCTTTATCTAGTAGTCTTCTTTGTTTTGACAGCTGGGTCAAACAACAAAATTTCTTTAATCTCCGAGAAGCTGGTGAGTTGCTAAACCCTGGTTTGAGTCTTAATTTTCGGCTGCTTGTGTCAGAGTTAATTTATGGTTGGTTATTTTGTTAGGACTTTGTTTTATTATATTTTTGCCTTTCATTTTTTGAAACCAAACCGTTATTTTATTTTATTATACGTAAAAATTTAGCTATGATTGAACATATTTAATAAATAGAATAATATTGTAATTAATATATTTTACAAAATTATTTATAATTATTATCAAAACAATGGTGTTACTAATAGAGTACCATATGCTAAAACAGTAACATCAAACATGAACAAGCCACTAATTAACTTAAATATTTAGCCATTATATAGTTTCAGAACAATGGAGTCTAGAACTAAAAAACCGATGAGATGCCACATAATTAAGAAGAACATGGTTTAGGAAACTCATGCATTAGTGATGAATTCTGCCAAGTTGATTAATGAAATTCAAGCAACAAAAGAAGATTTCATCGAGTACTTAGCATGATGACATACATTCGGAACTGATTTCCCATGCAATGGGAATTAATGAACAATACGCGTGACTTTCATTATTTTTTCCACAATCGATTATGTCATTACAAAATTATGATACATATTTGCAATCTTGGCAATTCAGAGATCCATTGTTGATCAACTGAAGGAGAACAAAAGGGCACAGGGTGGGAGAGACCACGAAGGTGCATGAAAACAATACATAATTTTGATAAAATATTATTTGACTAAAATGTCTATATTTTTCACAAAAAAATCGAATCTCGTACATATGAGATTTTGTATGCATATATTTCGAAATTTGTGTTTCACATAATTTTTTTGATAAAATTGTAATTGCTTTACAAAAAAGACGGGAGGACTACTATGAAGTATAATTCATCTTGCTTGATCATTAGCTAAATTTCAACATAAAATAATATTATGTTTTAACTTATTTTTTAGGACGAATTATAAACATATCTTTTTGAAATTTGTTAAATAATATATTTTTGTTCAAAATAATGTAAAAAATTATATATAATTATAATCTTAAGTGAAAATATACATAAATTTGTATGTTTACCACTATTGACGAGATTACAAAATTTTTGGTATCCCAAAATACATCAGGAATATTTTACTAATGAAAAATAATATGAATATCACAATTTAAGAAAAGTACTAAGATATAAAGATTGTATAGAATAAATAGGCATTAGAATAATTATATTCTTATTCAGATTTTGTATTTGTTGCATCGCCATCCTTTATATTTTGTTGGAGCAAAGCAAAAGGGCCCAAGCGACTCGTTTTCTTTCATTTCCCAAAAGCTGTGAGCTTTTAATTTTTCACGCCCTTCTGTTTTATTTATATGTATATGCATATATATATATATATGCATATATATATATATATATATATATATTATATAAAGAGAGAGAGAGAGAGAGAGAGTTGGGTTCAATGGAGACCCAAAATTTCGGAGTCCTTAGAGACTTGTCCTCCATTTCTGGTAATATTCTTGTCCTGCATTTCTAGTAAACAACAATTGCATAACATTGTAGTTTGTAAAATAGATTCTTGGGATATCATGGCTTCATTACTGCAAGATCATCGGCATGAGTTTTAGTTTTAATTCAAAACTATCTTTATAATTTACACTATTCTTGTCCTGCTTTCTAGTAATGTAATATTAATAATTTATCCCGCATATATGTGATATATCTAAGTGTTATTTTGTTTTGCAACAAATTCAATTCACTGCAGGACAATGACGATGAGTTCAATGCCAATCATAGCAATGTCCAACTACATCTTTGTTTTGTATGCAATCATTACTTTTATTTGTTAGGATTTCGGTGATTGAACACCAATATTATGAAATTATTATTTTATGTTCGGCAGGATTTAGAAGTACTGCCTAATGTTCACCGATTTAAAAGTGCAGGACATGATAAGGAGAGAAGATGAATGTGCTGGACAAATATATGCAGCCCTTGGATGTGTCAAAAATGGATGGTTGTGATTCGGTCTCTAAAGCCTCCAAAAAATATAGTCTTCATAAAACTTTCTTATATATATATATATATATATATATATATATATATATATATATATATATATATCATGTGTCCAACGCTTTCATTTCTTGTTGTTTGTAATGTATCCATAGATATATGTTGCTTTCATTTCTTGCTGTTTGTAATGTATCAATTTTAAATATAGCCGTATAGCAATGCAATGTTCTGAACTCTTTATGCACTACATTAAATGATATTGTTTGCACACTTAGACCCCTTAACTTCTTCACACACACATACACACGTCCTTCGAATTTCCATTTCCATGGTATTTATCCTGTGCAAGTTTTGACTAAGTTACTCTACTGAATATATAACTTTTTTGGCCAATATATGGAGAAAAAATCAATGAACTTCCTTAATTATGTGAAAGGCTTTACGAGCATTCCTTGATTAGTTTTAGCTAGGTCAAAACACTTGACTATATGTACATATTTTTGCAAAATTATTTTACTTCGGCTAGTGTTTTTTTCCCCGTCTTTTCTTTTAAATTAAAGATCAACTCATGTGTTTTAAGATTGTTTTAGTAAAAATGATGTACATTTGAACTTCTTTTACCAATTCATAATAATTAAAGTGAGCCGTTCGGTTTCTTTTATTTTTCATTGATGACATAAGTTAATACAACATACATTTTTACATACTCATCAACTTAACTCTTGTTTGCCAATATTTTTAGTTGGTGGTATTTTTTTAAATTCATCTTAAAAATTTAACAACACAATAACGATTCCTCAATATCCTTTCATTTTCATTCAAATTAAAATCCTTGTTCGATAGTTAGTTCAAGTATTTTATTTTAGTGTGAATAAGGGGACATTTAATTCAATTTTCTAACACTTATCCGTATGATTAATTAATGAGTCTTATCAATTCATTTATTGTACTGTGGAAATTGTGTGAATTATTTAGAAATCCGTCAAATTCATTAAATTGCCTGGCAAATAACATTCGACATAGAGCTAAAAGACCAACTATATAAAGAACAATTCCTTTTGGAGACGGTGTAATCATATCAAAATATTGAGCTGATACTTTATTTGCTGAAGAGATGAATTTCTATGGTAACCTGGGATTCCTTCGGGCCCCTATGGGGGAAGGAGGGGTGGTACTAGAATCCGAACATGAAAAAACCAGAGATGATGATTCTAGATTTCTAGTGATAAAGAAATAGATGTCAATGAACTACACAAGAGGATGTGGAGAGATAAAATGCTCCTGCAACGGCTTGGAGCAAAGAAAGGTAAGGAGGTGTTGGATAATGCTGAGCAGTGTCGGTCCTAGGAGCAAGCACGGAGAAAGAAAATATCTCGGGCACAAGATGGTATTCTAAAGTACATGCTAGAAATGATGGAAGCATGTAATGCTCAAGGTTTTGTGTATGGTATCATTCCTGAGAAAGGAAAACCTGTCATTAGAGCCTTTGACAATCTTCATGCATGGTGGAAGGATAAAGTTAAAATTTACAAGAATGGACCTACTACAATCGCGAAATACCAAGCCAACAATTTCATTCTCTTTCTCTTACCCCGAACCGATATGTGTTCGACTCTCTTAACCGGTGCTGAGTTACATTTGCACCGGACATGTCCATACCAACGTAAACGTCCCTCCCTTATTTTCTTAGAGATAGACTCAACACCTAAAAGGCATCAAAAATTAACATTCGGTATATGATCTTTCATGGTGTTACTACAAATCCAAAACAGCATACTCATTTCTGTTGTCTCTAGTCTACGCTCTTAGGCCTTTTCAATGGCCAGCACTCTGAACCATATGACGGTTTGATTGCTACTTGAAAGGTATATGTTCATACTTTTTGCATTTAAAGAGATACAACTCAACTCAGATAAGAAAGCTCAGTAAATAGCAAGTTATCGGAATCCGTACGAAGAACGTTAAATGACTTATGGGAATTATATGTCAGAAGAATTCCAGGATGCTGCTGCACACCACTGAAAGAAGTTCATTAATATGTTCAAGCCTCAGTGCACAAATATATAATATTTTGTGGCACGTCCAGGAGTTCAGAAGATTCCATTTTATAAAGAAGAACTTACAAGACGAAACTCGACGTCGTCGATTGACAATTCAAGACGAAGATATTTAAAGTTTAAAGAAGACAGAATGCTATTCTGCTGAAGGATGGGTGATTAAATATATTATCGATTATAATTTCACTTCTCAAATAATTATATTCATTGTGTAATTTATTTGTTAAATTAATTCACTCTCAAATTAAGTTAATATATGAATTTATACGATTAACTTAATTAAGTGAATGATTTTCTATTTAATATTTATTACAATGTTTCATTTAAATCACCTAAACAACTCGTCAAGACAAACCTCTAGTTTGTCCTACCGAGTTGTTGGCTGGTCTCACAAGTCACAGCAAGACAAACTCACGGTTTGTCCTACCAAATGACTCAAGGGGTGGCTAAGACATCAGCAAGACAAAGTGTGGCTTTGTCCTACCGTGCCTTGCAAGTGTGGCTGTTTGTTGAAGCTGCCAAGACAAAACATGGTTTTGTCCTACCGGAATCTTAGCAAGACAAGGGACATCTTCAAAGGTACACTTTTATCACACAACACACCAGTAGTAGCCCCTTCAGCGAAGCCGTGATGTAGAAATACGATTAACTTGCTAATCAGATTAATTATAATTTAACAAGTTATATTCAACTTCAAAGCCGTGATATAGAAGCCCCAATTCCTTTTTTTATTTTCCTATTTGGCAATCTTATTTTCCATTCAATAAATTCCCATTTTATTTGGGTTTTGTTAGTCTCTCCTTCTTATGAGAGTTGATTTGTTTTATTTTGGTGTGTTTTGATGTTCTTCATGACCGAGGTTATAGATCGGCATGATTTTTATGAGTTTGATTCAGGCTTGAAGGTTATTATGGAATCGCATTAATGGTCAATTGTTCATAAACTAATCAGATGGAAACATTGAAACAAGTGTATATATTCATCATCTTCAAATCGCTCAGTTGCCTCTCCAAGAAGGAAGGATTCAACAGCGATATTCTTCAGCGTCTGTCCAATTTCGATTATATTTGTAGATGTCGTATGGCTTTTAATTAATGAATTGATTCCTTTTTATCAAAAAAAAAAAGTTATATTCAAATCATATTTACTTCCGCGATTATTTAGTAACGATTGTATTCAACCTCCCCCCCCAATAGAATATACCCTTCAACTTCAAAGGTACACTTTTATCACACAACACACCAGTAGTAGCCCTTCAGCGAAGCCGTGATGTAGAAATACCATGCGTCACATCCGCAAAAATATCACCATTACTCTTCAGCATGAAGCTGAGCCATTCAGATGATTCCATAATTGTCCTGTAATTATCGAACCGCCTCGAATCGAACCGGAATTCACCGATTCGTCACTAGTCAATCTGATTTGGCACGATTCCCGAGACATGACGGACGACGCTGATCGCCGCTGAGCGAAAAGGCGGTTGGGTTGTGTGATTTACGGAGATAACTTGCACTAAAACTTGTTCCGAAAATTACCGAAATATTTTATAAATCCCGAAATATTATAAAACTAATAAAATAAAAGTTTCGGAATTTATAGAGCATTTTCGAAATTTATACGAAATTTAGAAGTTAGCTGCATTCAGAACTAATCAAAAATCATGTCCTTATAGAAATAAATTTTTTAATATTTTAAAAACTCCTAAATATATTTATGATCACTATTGAGAAATTAAAAATTTCAGATTATATTTTCAAAAAAAAAATTCTGATTATCTTTGTATTTTTACAAAAATAAATATTCATTTAAGAGGATAATAAATTTGAATAAATAATATAATAATATCAAAAGTAGAAATAAATACACACACAGATATAATCGTAGACAAATGATTCAATTAAATCTTGTAACTGATAACTGCACGATCGACGGATTTTTTCCAATAAAAGGAAAATAATTTAAACATATATTTTGAAAATTATCAAATTAGAATAACACATTGAATTTTATTTCTCATTTTTGTCGAATAATCATTAATAAAATAAAGTAATTTCTTAAAATCCGGGTCGTCACAATACCCATTGAGCTTGTTGTACATTATTTATTTTTGTGTTTTTCTTGTAAATGATAGATGATACTCCTACAAATACAAAAAAGAAAAGAAAAATGAAAGTTTATGTGTTTCAGAGGCACTACACAAGGAGATGTTGAATAGTTATAATAAGAATTGAGTTTGTTTGGGATGTATTTGTGGGGACATCTGTGATGGATATGCATTTGAAATGTGGGATGATATAAGATGCGCATAAGATGTTTGATGAAATGCTTGAGAGCCATTCAACGAACATTAACTTCTCCACGTTAAAAGTCAACATGATTTAACGGTATTTAAAGTTTTATTAAATTCAAGTTCATGATTATAAGTTTTTATTTTGTTTAATTATTTATTTGAAAGTTTTTATTACTTGATAGTTTAACTGAAAGTTATAACCGAGTACAATAAAATAGAACATTAATCCAATCATTTGAAGAAGAACATTCTAGAGAAAAATTATTCAAATGACGAGATTGTCACAATAAATTGTTCACATCTTCACTATCAAAAGATTAGTTATGTCGATTTTAAAATGACTATATAACACGTGATTGTTGCTATTTATTTTTGTTATGTTATTTTTGTGCATTTTTTTACATTTTCATACCACAATATAATTTCTTACTAACGGACTCGAATAAATTTATCTCTAATTCATGCCCACTCTATTATGATGCTTCTTCTCTTATGCAGTTTTTTTTCAATTCTTGTAAGGGCTTTTTTTACAAAAACAACCAAATTATAAAAAATAATATTCAAAAATACGGTGCAATCATATATACAACCTCGTTTGCAACTTTTACAACCTGAAAAACAACCGCTTTCAACTAGTGTTGTCACCTCATATGCAATTTTGACAGTATTTTTGAAAATAATTTTAAAAACATCGGTATTTTTATAAATTTCTCTTAATATTATATCATATATAATAAATTTATTAAATTAAAATTTAATCAGATGTGTATAATGTTGACATCATTTTTGTAAAGATTTCATATACGGTCATCGTCAAGATCTTAACTAATGTAAAATGATGAAATTAGAAAAATGTAATATTATAATAATTAATGAAAAGAGTATCAGAAATTCAATTTAGAAAAATTCTCTATTACTGTAACTTATAATGATTTCTACGATTCAATAGCACGAATGTAAATTTTTTTTCCAATATAACAATATATCATAGTATAGGGTTTTTCAAGAATAATTAAATTGTACAATGTTGGTTTTATGCCGATAATAATGTTTAGGGTATTTATCAAAAATACTATTTATTTATTTTTTTGCAATTTTACCATCTCGTGAAAATAATTACAAATATACATTTTAACTGAAAGCAACTAAATACAACTTATGTATTTCACAAAATATATAGGGAATTTACCAAGTATACTACTTTTTTTTTATCTTATTTGCAAATATACTACATTCTCTAAAATCTTAAAAATATACTATCTTTTGGATCTTATTTTCAAATATACTACCTTCTCTAATTCACCTTTTCATTTCTTTATTACTTATCTCTCCTCCTCTCTCACTCTCTCTCGCACTCGATTTATCTGCCCAAAAATTCAGACTCACCTCTTCTCTCTCACATTCGATTTAATTTCATGATAACAAACTTAAATATGTATTTACTTGTGATGTACACACCTAGATTTCACCTTAGAAACAAGTGGATTTGCCATCTCACACGAGCTTTAACGTCTCCGACAAATCAACACCAGAATCCGAACTCAAACCTGTTATTTTACACTAACTACAAGAAAGATTGTAGAAGGGGGGGTTTAATACAATCTTTTTCAAATTAAAAGATTCAAGAATAAGAACACTTAAAACAATAAACCAGAAAAACAGCAACTATTAAAAATACGGGTGGATTGAATCCACCCGTGAGATTTTATATTGAAGAATCTGTGGATTGATTACAATTCTCACAGCTGCAGGTTCATCACTTGAACAGTTTTTAACTTTCAGATTTTCTCTCAAGTATTCGAATGAGTTCAACTGATGCTACTAACTTGGTTATATACTTCAAGTTATACAAAGCTTTTAACTAGAATACAAATTATGCACTCTAATCTAAACTATGCTGCACATCTTTGTCTTATGCAAGCTCTCTATGATGTCTTCATCTTTGACCATCATCTTGATTTGATCTAGATTGCATTGCATGAGATAAGATTGTTACTGGTTCTTCTTTATTGTCCTAATCAAGCTTCCATGTCTATTTTGGTGAAATTCGATCCATGTGATTTGTCAGAATTAGGCTCTAGTCACTTTCAACTGCTATCAGTTTCATCAGTTGAAAGTAGCTTCCTCAGTTGAACGAATTACAAACTTCATCAGTTTAGTTTTATTCCAGTCTCATCAGTTGAATACTTTAGCTTCATCAGTTGAACACTTTGTCATCAGTTGAATGCTTGGTTTTCATCAGTTGAAACATAGTGCAGTCCTCATCAGTTGAATTGTTACAACTCATCAGTTGAATATCCTTCACTTAGACAAAATTACATGGCATTGGATATTTACAATTAGCCATCCTATTCTATCCATCCGTTGATAATTCTCAAGGACAAGAAATATAACAATTACAACTGAATTTTGATAGAGACTCTAAATAAAACATGTTACATAGTGTTTATGTTATCATCAAATTATTGATTCCTAACAATCTCCCCCAATTTATGACTGGAGAAGATGTAGAAATAAATTCTACACTTGATGATAACAAAACATAAATAAAATAAAATACAAAATTTAAACGCAAGAGATAGAAAGTTTACAGATGATTTTGCTCCTCTAGACTGAGCAGTTTACTTGTTCCTAGAAGATCTTCTTCTTCTGGATTTAAGCTTTTCTTCAAGAATATCAATCTGTTTCTGAAAAATCCTATAGAACCATTCTTCATCACTATCTTGTCTGTTGAGCTTGGATTGAAGAGTCTTCAGAGTGTTCATGCTAGCAATTTTGAGTTGATCTTTAGGTCTGAAAAATCTCCTAACACCTTGACTGTCCCTGAACTCCATAATTGGTGTTGGCTCATGGTGAATTTTCTTTCCAGTGTAGGGAATTTTCAGCCTTCTTTGTAGACTAGCATCTGAACTCCATTCTTTCCTTATTTCCAGAATTCTCTTTAACACCATTTGTTTAGCTGGTGGTGTAAAGCCTCCTGTCCTCTTAACTGCAGCATAGATCTTTGTGAGAGAACTAAATCCTTCAGAATTTAGAACTCTGTGAAGAGGCCAGGTGACATCACCCTTGCTTTTGTATGAGAAAGCCAGTCTTTCAGGAAGCTTGGAAGTTGGCTCTATTCCTCTCACCACATGAAGATCATTCAAATTCAGCTCTAGTTCAGAAATTTCTTCAATATTTGCTATGACAAGATAGTCATCTTCATTCTCAGGTTCCTTAGGAGGTTTTGGAGGGTTAGCCATTTTCTTTGCCACTGTTTTCCCTTTCTTCTTTGGCTTTGATGTTTCTTGAACAAGAAAGGCTGGGATTGGTATATTTTCAAGGTCAATTGGCTCCTCCTTAGGTATAATTGGCTCTTCATGAAAGTTGGTGTCTGAAAGTACAACAGGGGTGACCTTGATTGGGGAGAATGGTTTTGATGAAGACACAGGTTTTTCTGGTTCTTCTTCTCTTCTCTTGGAAGCCTCAGACATCTTTGACCTAGCTTTGACTCTCTTCTTCTTTGGAGGATTCTCAGGAACAATCATATTTTCATTTTGAAGTTCAGCCTCCAACTCCTCTTCCAGCTCAATTGCAAACCTTTCATCAACTTCTATTTCTTGATTAATAGAGAGTTGTGATTCATATTATTTCCTTTCACATTATCTGGCCACCTCTTCTGCTTTTTCAAATGAGTAATGAGGATGGCCAGTTCCAATGAACAGCTTTTGGCCTTCTCTGTAAATGATGGCAAAATGAGCTTTTAAAGCCTCATCTGTAGAATCTTTGTAGCTCTTGATTTCTTGGCCCAAAAGCTTGTATTCAGTTTTATCAGACCTTGCTAGAGGAAAATAGATTGAGCTTGAATCTTTTCCAGGCCTTGAGTAACCACAATTGATAGGAGATAGGATGGCTTTGAATTCATTCAGGATTGATGGCTCACCCTTCTCTTTCTTTGATGGAATAACAATCTCAGGTGTGATTACCCTGAGAATTGTTGCTGTGGTTGGAAAAGAAGTTGGAACTGTTGTGGCTGTAGATTGTGAAGTTGAAGAGGAGTTCTTGCCCAACATTTGATCCATCCTCTCCTCAATAGAGTCCAGAGCTGCAAGTCTCTTCTTTTCTTTCTCAGTGTAGAAAGGAGGTGGAATACTTCTTACCAACTCTGCAGGAGAAGGCAAGGGCTCTTTCTCCCCCTTTTTGTTAGCAGCAAGTGTATGAGGTCTAGGGACAGAAATGCCAGATGCCATGAGAAGATGTTGGAGAAGATCAGTTTGCACTCTCTGGTGTTGAAGCATCTCATGCATTCTGAGTTTAGAACTTTGACATTGCCCTCCAGAACCTCCATTTGTTGTTCAAGTTTGGCTTGTTTCTTCTCAGAAGCAAACATTGCAGATATGACTTTGGAGGGAATCCTCTCATCAATTTGTTTAGATAGGTCAGTTTTGCAGAAGTGATGAGAGTGTTGAGATGCTCCACTTCTTTCTGAAAATGGAGAGATGGATATTTATGCAGCCTAAGATTGTCTAGAGCTTGACTCGCAAATGTAGCAGAAATGGAGGAGGATGAGCTGCCAGTTTGAGAATTGAGAATTGATGCAACTTGCCTTTGCAATTCCATACTGACAACTGTGGCATTGGCTGACTGTATAGAGAGCGAAGAAGGGAGGGAAGTAGATGGTTCCGCAGGCACTTCATTAAGTGAATTGCCAAGAGCTTCATTGAGATCCTCATCACTTTCATCCTCATATTCAAAATCTTCACCAGCATTGGCAAGCAGAGCTGCAAGTGCCTCCTTTGCTCTTAGCATAGATGAGGTGGTATGAATGAGATTGAGACTCCTCTCAGCTGCTTGGTTGTCCAATCTTGCAAATGCCCGAATAGAAGACATCCCATGAGTAAAAGTCTCAGGGTCAAGTGACACACTATCCAATATGGATCTGTATTCAACCCGAAAAGCTTGTTCACTTGACCCATCATTGGCACCCGCATTTCTCTCAATTTCTCTCTGTTCTTGCATCAAGGGCTCCCCTTGGCTCACCACACAGCTCACCTCTCCCTCACTTGCCCTGTCTAAAGGGCCACTCATATTTCCTCTCCTTTTTCCTGGCTTGAAGATATAGCCAGACCCTCCACTCCCTCTCCTTTTGTCAGCACCCAAGGCTGCCTCTCCACTCCTTGACTCACTTCACTCAACCCTAGAAGTATTTGAGCTATGATGTGATCAACTACTGTAGAAGATGGTAGATCAGTTGAAAGACCAGTAGTTGTCAACTGATGAGAGTCATCAGTTGAAACATTCATAGAGGAGACTTTCAACTGATGAAGGTTGTTAAGCGCATCAGTTGAAGGACAAACAATGTTCAACGGATGAAAGAGATCTGTTGAAGATAAAGAAGAAATAGGCAAAGAGGCTGTGACAGTTGAGTCTGTGGTGATTGATTTTGAGTGTAAATCCACAGAACACATTGTCACTGAAGAAGAAATTTTATGAGAAAGATCCAACAAATCATCAATTTGATGATGATCAGTGTCAGAGAGGGGCTTCTCCATGAAGTCTAAATATGGGGAATTTATAATGGTGGTCTGAATTAACTCCACATCCACAGAAGAAGTTGGGGATTGTGTTTAGGGTTGAGATATAGTGAGATCAAAAATAGAAGGAAGTGAGATTGAAAGAGTGGAAGGAGGCTGTGATTCCACATTTGCTAGAGTCACATCAATATGATTTTGAGATATTTGAGGCATAAAATCAATGATTTTAGCCTGAGATGTTTGTGCAGAGTGCTCAGATTTGCCAACTTTTGTCTTCTTTCTCCCATAGGCTTTTATAAGTGAAGTGTCCCTCCCCCTCTTTAAGTGTGCCCCTGGTTGTGGGCTATTTTCAATAACAACATCCTTTTGGGAGGATGTGGTTAGAATTGAGCTTAATTCTTTATTAATCTCTGTAGTCTTTTGGGAGACTACAGAGTGGCTGGGCTGCTTTTCACTCACTTCTCCAACCTTATCCTTAGAGTTTTCTTGATGTTCACCCTGTCCCTCCCCCTCACTTCCACCAATCACACTACCCTCAGGTTTGTGCTTCTTAGATTTTACAACAGGTGCCTTTTGGGAGACACCTGAGGTTTGTTTCTTTGATTTGGATTTAGATGGTGGTGCCACTTGGGAAGGCTGCTGTGGGTCATTACCAACAGCCATTGTGACAGAAGGCAAAGAAGTAAGTGGTTGTGTAAGAGTAGAGGGAAAACCAAATACATGTTTCTCTTTACCATATTCCATGATGGGCAGATGGACCACCTCTTGAGAGGCTATAAATTCATCCTTAAGAGGTCTTTGAACACCCTTTTTTCCTGCACAAAACTTGGAAGCTTGGCTTCCTGATTAGTGATAACTAGCTTCTCATTTACATGATTTGCTAGCATCATGAGGAACCTAACATAATAAATATTCTTAGGCCTATCAGTTTTGTCACCTAATTTCTCCCCAATTTCTTGGATCATCAAACCTTTAAAATTAAAGTACTCATTTGTCAAGAACATATAAAGCATTTGCAAAATTTGGGAAGTAATAACATCAAAATTACTAATTTTGCCAAAAAAAGACTTGACAAATGCATCACATAAATAACTCCACTCTCTCCTAAGCCCTTTTCTAACTATTTTACCTAAAGCAGAAGAATGTAAAGCATAGTTCATGGCATTTAGAAAATTTACTAATTGATTATCACTAGGCAATGAAGTAATAGTATCCTCAGGAATGTTAAAGCATGCTTTCATGACATCAAAATTAATAGTATGCATTTCATTTTTAAGAGATAAGGTTATAGTTTCATCCTCACTATTGAATTCAGCCGTAATCGAGATCTCTTCCACCACTTCATGATAGATAGTGGGAGTTGAAAGCATGGCATGAGAGAGTTGGCTGACTTTGATGAACTCCATCATCTTGTGGAATTCATTCTCTTCTACAGCTTCTGTGTTCACAAAAGACGCAAAGTTGTTCTTCTCATAGATGAACCCAGTTGGAGATGAGTATTTCTTCAATATTGGTGCCATTGTAGTTACAGAGAACAGCTTGAACAAAGTAAGATTTTCTTTTGCACAGAGAGACAGAAAGGGCTTTGTGAATTCGAAAGAGTGAGATGAAAAGAAATGAAAATAAACTGAAAATACTTATATACTTTCACAAAAAATTGTTATGATTGGCTGAGAAATTACCGTTGAGTAGTAATAACTTTTATTTAACTCTGCAAAAATTACACACACGATTGTATGTATAAAGTAGAGGAGAGATAAAAGTTATTTCAACGGCTCAGATTTGATAATTGTTTCAATGGATGAGCTAGACGCCCGTTTGACATTCTTATTCAACTGATGCGGATCAGTTGAAAGAGTTTCAACTGATGTCATCAGTTGAGCTAAGAACAAGACAATAGGGTATTGTTTCAATGGCAGAGCTTAGAGATCATCCGTTGAAATAATACTCTAGTATAATATATTTTCACTATCTCATCAGTTGAAATATTACACATACTATCCAGAATCATAACTAAATTAATTTTGGATAAATTAAATTTAGCTAAATTCTGGCTGCCAAATTTCAGACAAATTTACCATAAATTAGGAGAAATTTAACATACCTAATTTACTTACCAACCTTGTGAATGTGGATTCATCAAGAGGCTTTGTGAAAATGTCTGCAATTTGTTCTTCACTTGAAACAAAATGCATTTCAATAGTACCATCCATTACATGTTCTCTTATGAAGTGGTACTTGATGTCAATATGCTTGGTTCTTGAATGTTGTACTGGATTCTCAGTTATAGCAATAGCACTGGTATTGTCACAGAATATTGGGATTTTTGAGAGATTTAAACCATAATCAAGTAATTGATTTCTCATCCACAATATTTGTGCACAACAACTTCCAGCTGCAATGTATTCAACCTCGGCTGTAGAGGTTGAAACA
Source organism: Daucus carota subsp. sativus (assembly GCF_001625215.2). Lineage (NCBI taxonomy): Eukaryota > Viridiplantae > Streptophyta > Magnoliopsida > Apiales > Apiaceae > Daucus > Daucus carota. Next base: position 8,328,921 of record NC_030388.2, read on the forward strand.
GAATGTTGCTTTTTGCTAAACCAAGAAATCAGTCTGTCTCAAAGAAATTGACAAGTGCCTGTTGTACGTTTTCTATCAATCTTGCATCCTGCAAAATCAGCATCTGAATATCCAATTAGATCAAATCCAGAGTCTTTAGGGTACCAAATACCAAGATTTGGAGTTCCCTTAAGATATCTGAATATTCTTTTAATAACAATTAGATGTGATTCTTTGGGATCAGCTTGAAATCTAGCATAGAGGCATGTAGAAAACATAATATCAGGTCTACTAGCTGTCAAATATAAAAGAGAACCAACCATGCCTCTATAATTAGAGATGTCCACAGATTTCTCATTAGGACTTAACTCTAATTTAGTGGCAGTTGGCATAGGAGTTTTAGCTTTTTTGCAATCCATTAAATCAAACTATTTAAGTAAATCATAGATATACTTAGTTTGATTTATGAATATATCTTCCTTTACTTGTTGAACTTGTAAACCAAGAAAGTAGGTGAGCTCTCCCATCATGCTCATTTCATACTGACTTTTCATTAGATTGGCAAACATTTTACAAAGTTTCTCATCTGTAGACCCAAAAATTATATCATCTACATAAATTTGAACTAAGATAAAAGCACCATTCACATTTCTGTAAAATAGTGTTTTATCCACAGCTACTCTAGAGAAATGATTATCTAACAAGAATTGAGATAGAGTGTCATACCAGGCCCTTGGTGCTTGCTTTAAACCATAAAGTGCTTTTAACAAAAAGTAAACATACTCTGGAAAATCTGGATCTTCAAAACCAGGAGGTTGACTTACATATACCTCCTCTTCCAGTTCACCATTTAAAAAGCACTTTTGACATCCATTTGATAGATTTTAAAGTTTGCATGAGCAGCATAGGCCAAGAAGATTCTTATGGCTTCCAATCTTGCAACTGGTGCAAATGTCTCATCAAAATCAATTCCTTCAGATTGAGAGTATCCTTTAGCCACAAGCCTTGCTTTGTTTCTGGTGACAACTCCATTCTCATCCATTTTGTTTCTGAATACCCACTTTGTGCCTACAATTGTTCTATTCTTAGGCTTGGGTACTTGCTTCCATACTTTGTTTCTCTCAAATTGATTTAATTCTTCCTGCATATCAAGAACCCAATCAACATCCTTGAGCACATTTTCTGTTACTTTAGGTTCATCCTGTGAAAGAAATGCAATGTACAGGCATTCATCTTGAGTAGCTCTTCTGGTTTGTACAGATGCATTTGCATCACCAATTATTAATTCAAAAGGATGATCCCTACTCCATTTTCTCTGAGGTGGAAGTGATTGTCTTGATGATGTAGCTTCATTGTTGTAGTTCAGATTTCCATGTTGAAAAGCTCCCCCTAAATTTGACATCTCATTATTCCCAACCTGATTGGAATCTTGAGACATTATTTCAACTGATGAATTCAGAGGAGTTTCAACTGATGCTTCCAAAGTGGTGTCAACTGATGCTTCAGCTGAGTTTTCAATGGTGGTTGTCTCATGAGTCAAGTGCTCATCAGTTGAAATATTAACTCCAGGATAAATTCCAGCATTCTGAACAGAATCATGACAATCATCATCACTATCATATAGATTACCTTCAACTTCATTTTCAAATCTGAGATTATCATGAAATCCTTCATCTGACAGACCTTGAATCTTTTTATCATCAAAGACTACATGGATTGAATCCATAACAATGTTGGTTCTCAGATTGTATACTCTAAATGATTTTCCATTAGAGTATCCAACAAAAATAGCTTCATCTGCTTTGGCTTCAAATTTTCCAAGATTTTCACCTTGATTTCTTAGAACATAGCACTTACATCCAAAAACATGAAGAAAGCTAATTGTTGGCTTCTTCCTTTTAAATAGTTGAAAGGGAGTCAGACTGTGAGATTTAGTTATTAAAGAAATATTTTGAGTGAAGCAGGCAGTGTTCACAGCTTCATCCCAGAAATAGGTTGGAAGTTGTGGTTCATTAACCATGGTTCTTGCAGCTTCAATAAGAGTTCTGTTTTTCCTCTCCACTACTCCATTTTGTTGTGGAGTTCTTGGTGCAGAGAATTCATGAATAATTCCCTTATCTACACAAAATTCCTTCATCACTGAATTTTTGAATTCAGTGCCATTATCACTTCTTATTCTCTCAACTTTGACATCTGCATTGTTGTTTAGTGTCCTGATGTGATTGATAATGATTTTCCCAGCTTCATCCTTAGAATGTAGGAAGAAAGTCCAAGTAAATTTTAAAAAATCATCAACAATCACTAGACAATATTTCTTCTTTAAAATTGACATAATGTTAACTGGTCCAAACAAATCCATATGCAAAAGTTGAAGAGGCTTCACAATAGATGGAAGAGCTTTGCTTTTGAAAGAGCTCCTCTTTTGCTTTCCTTACTAACATGCTCCACATAGACCATCTTTGGAAAATTCCAACTTTGGAATTCTCTAACCAAATCCTTCTTTACTAACTCATTCATTGTCTTGAAGTTTAAGTGAGACAATCTTTTGTGCCATAGCCAACTGTCATCTGAGCTTGCTTTGCTGAGAAAACAAGTGATTGTTTCAGACTTGACAGAGTTGAAGTCAGCTACATGCACATTTCCTCTTCTTTGTCCAATTAGTACCACATTGCTGTCATCTCCTTTGGTGACAACACAGGCTGTAGGAGTGAAATTGATCTTATAACCTTTGTCACAAAGTTGGCTAATAATAAGCAAATTATGCTTAAGACCAGACACCAATGCAACTTCATCAATGATGACATTTTCTTTTGCTATCAAGCCATATCCCATAGTATATCCCTTGTTGTCATCTCCAAAGGTAATGCTATGGCCAGCTTTCTCTACAAACTTTGTGAGCAGGGAAGAATCACCAATCATGTGTCTGGAGCATCCACTGTCTAAGTACCACAAATTCTTCTTATAGTTTCGCTGCACACATTTTCCAAAACAGATCAAGTTGATTTTGGTACCCAAATTGCTTTGGGTCCAGATTTGTTAGTCTTAACAGCTTTCCCTTCATTCTCAATCTTTCCCTTGGATTGAGATGGTTCAATCTTTGGTTTTGATTGAGAAATTGGGATATTAACATTACTCTTAAATATGGGCATTTGAGGCATGCACACATTATTGATACCTTGCAAATTTGAGTGAAATTGAGGCATGTTAAAGGCATTGAAATAAGGATTGAACATGTATGGCATGTTAGACTGAGAGTATGGATTGTGAGGCAATAAACCAGGCATCATGTTCATAGCAGATAAATGCTTGTTGGGAACAGATGGCATAGGTTTAGGCAAAGATAAATTAGGAGCAATCACAGTTTTACAATTTGCAGATAAATGATTGACACTGCCACATTTACTACAAGTTTTCCTAGGAGCACTAGCATTGGGAGTGTAATTAGTGTGCTTATTGACTCCAATTTTACCATTCCTATTCCCCTTTTTCTTCTTAGTCTCTTCTGATTTAGACTCACTTGCATCCAATTTCTTCTTAGTCTTATTACTAGAGTTATGAGTGTTGTTCACACTCTCACTTATCTCAGAAGAATTACTCTCACCTTTAACAAAGTTCTTTTTAATAGGGCCATATTTCTTGTTCAGTTTCTGGAGAACTTTCCTGTCAACTGATGAACTTTTGTTCAACGGATGAATTTCATCAGTTGAGACTTTATCTTTCAACTGATGATCATCATCCGTATTTTCATTAGTTGAACTAGCATCAGAGACCTCAAGAACATTCTTGTCTCTCTTCCACTCATTCTCAACAAAAGTTTCTCTGCCTTGTATGTTGATAATGTTTGCTGAAACATCTCTTCCAGATTTCCATCTGGCAATTATCTCTTGTTCCTTATCAAGCTGTTTTCTTATGATTTCTTCTCTTTTTAACACAACCAAGAGATCATCTTTAGCTGTTTGACATTTAATCTTCAGTTTCTCAAACTCAATAAATTGAGCTTCCAGAACACTATTTCTATCACTAAGGAAGGTGTTAGCTTCCTTAATTCTACTGTTTTCCTTAGTGAGAGACTTTAAAGAAACATGCAAATGATACAATTCTATAGACATATCATTTATAGTAGCATTGCACTCATCTTTAGTTAACTCAACTAAGTTTGTAGTAAATACCTGACTACTGCTTCCAGTGTTTTCCTCTTGATCTGTGGAGTTGGCCATTAGAGCAAGATTGACAAACTCCTCTTCCTCATCAGAATCATCCCCAGCTGCCCAATCATCCTTTGTAATGAATGCTCTTTCTTTTTGCTTGAGAAGTTCGTAATATATCTTTTTGTAGTCCATGCTTTCATTTGACCTCTTCTCAGCTTTAGGCTTTTGTTCGGTGAAATCTACACGCAAGCGCACGTGATCACAAGTAATATATTAAGTTCGATCCCACAGAGACTGGTGAATTAAGAATACGCACCTATGCAACAATGTATGATCAATTATCACTGCTAAGACAATTAACAAGGATTGGTTTCTTTTATACTAATAACTAAAATTACTAATCAAATTCAGAATAGGAAAACACATGGGATTCTAACTTCATTATCGAATTCATCTAGAATTGAAATTACTGATTAACATGCGACTGTTGATCCTAATCAGACAACACGAAAGTAATACATGCCAACTCTCGTTGCACACATATCATACCAATCAAAATCCGCAATTAAGACAGAAATCTCATGGACACCAACAAAGCTCAGACCCTATATCTCTATAGCGGTAGTGTAAGCAGAGAGGTTTAATAGCAAGTCGTCTATCGTGATTACACAGGGTGATAAAAATAGTTCAAGTCTATCACAAATTATGCTTCATTCACATAATCCTATGTTTACATGGCAAAGTTCTAAATTCAATCATCCACTCTCGCTTCAGAAAGAATTAACAAACAACTTAGAAGTTAGCTACGCTCCTAAGAAGAATAAGCACGGCTCATGCAAAGAAATCAACGTACGTCGCAAGATCAAGTAATTAATATTCGTTACTAGACTACATCGATAAATCCATTAGAATCCCATGAAGGCGGTTAGTTCATAACCGAACTAATCGACATCATGGGTTCTAGTGAAAACATAATAAATAAAAGACAAGAATTGAATGGAATAAAAATGCTTGAATTAATAATAAAGATCACACGTTACAGAATTGATGTTCACGATCTCGCTCGAAACTGTCACTTCCTCGCGAAGAACGATCTAATACAAACTGATAATGTGCTTCGATAAAAATTAAACTACGATATTGTTCTCTCTAAACTACTTCTTCTCGGCTAGGGTTTTACACACGAGAAATTAAAATACATTGACCAAGTCAACCGGGCCTAGACCACTGCGAAAATCCGCTAAAAAGCTGTAAAAATCGGCCCAGGGAACTTCTGCTGGGCGCGGCCGCGCTAACTTAGCGCAGGCGCGCTAGTCACAGCAGTTAGTAGCGCGGGCGCGCTAACAAGTAGCGCGGGCGCGCTACTGTCTGCACTGGTGGCTCTGTTTCTTCGTTTCTCGCTCGTTCTCGCGTGCATGTCCTTCCTCGCTCCTAGTACCACTTCCGTAGGTGATCACGGTTGCATTTAGCATATGCAACAAGCCCTTTAAACCCCTAGATAGCTCTAGTGGACGAGTGTGCTCTCGTGAGGGTTTGTAGAAGATGTACCCACAAAATCCCAAGTCGCGGTGAATCAACAATTCTCTATTCTTGCAAATAATGCACCAAAACCAACCTAAAATGATAGAAAATCACTTCATCACCTCAACTCGTGACCTGCACAGAAAAACAATAAAAACACATCAAAAGACACTAAACACTTAAGTACAACCAACCAATTTAAGCGGAAATGAAGGCCTATAAGTGTGTATAAATACCACTTATCACACCCCCAAACTTAAACTGATGCTTGTCCTCAAGCGTCAAAGACACTAACAATAATACAATGCAATGCATGAATGCAACTACGTGATGAATGAGTGAACTATGAAGTAATTGCCTTGCCAATTATAAGACCTCAGATTGTGCTAATGTTCTCGAATTTCATCTCTCTCGCTACCAAGTCAATTACTCTTCTATTTACAAGTGTGGAGTGCCAGTGTGTGCAAGCATGCTCTTTTATTGAGACAAGACAAAAACTACTACTCCCACAGAATCCCAATCAAGAATCGTAAAAGTTTAAAACTAACACCCCGTCACTCAAGTCCAACTAAAAGCCAAGGTCCCAAAGAATGTCCACACCCTTCTATTTTATTCCTTATATTTTTTTTTCTTTTTATTGGTGATTAATTGCTCGGTCTAAGGTCAGAGCGCTTCGCAGTGTAAATGCGTTACGAACACCACAAGACTTCACACACCAATTATTCACTTTATTCTAGTGGTTTATTTAACTGTGCCATGGTTAAGATCCCTAAAGATTTATGCACTAGTACCCATGTAGCGAGTGTTGGGTCAACAATCCCAAACCACAAGGGCTTTAGGTTGCTACGCACAAAGTCCCCTCAGACTTAATTACTCGAGTACTAATGAGCTCAACCTAGTTAATTCTACCACTTATTTTTCTAGTGAATTTATTTACTACTCTTTTTTTTTTCTTTTTCTTTTAGAAAGGTATATCCACTCCTCAGTTCCCCCAAACTTAAGATTTACAGACCTAAGCTGAAGGGTGTTCAATTCAATCCTAGAATTCATAGAATTTCGTCTAAATCCTATCTCAAGAACATATGTGAAGTACAATTTCCAACACAAGCAATTTCCAAGTACTAACCTAGCATTGCAATTGAAATTACTAATCAAGAACTACGCACATAACTCATCATAGGCAATTAACTTGGCTTAACTTCATAATTCATGCAAATGCTCGTGATACTAGCTACGACAATTACTACTAAACATGTAAAAATAAAAATAAAAAAAAAATGAGAAAAATAGAAAAAACGTGATAAATAATCAAAGCAAAATAAGAATAAAAAATAAAAAAAAACGTGAACTACATGAACTAACTAACACATGCAATAATAAACTACATAATAATATGCTCTTCCTTAGATTACCACCCCCAAACGTAAAATTTTCAATGTCCCCATTGAAAGTGATAAAAAGGCTAGAGCGCCCACATACCTACTCGGAGTCCGAGTCCTCCCCCTCCTCTGCTGGAGGTGAATCAGGTGGAGGATACTGCATCCCTGCTCCGAATACTGGCCACTGAATTGTGACCCCCTGTGCCTGAAAAGCACTACCTAGAGCCTGTGTCAAGTCAAAAGCAAACCTCTGGTGGATGTCATGCATGGTATCCATCCGTCTCGCTAGGCGGCGATAATGAGCATCTCCCATCGGTTCGGAGCTCCTCTCCGTCTGTGAAGTACCAGCTCCAGAAGCTCTAGGCTGCTCCCTCCTCACAAATGCTGGACGTCCCCCTGGCACCTCATCATATATGTACCCAAGGCCTCGAGGGTGGGGAACTCCTCCATCCCACTCCGTCATCCGACTGATCGCCGAATGATCAATAGGTGTTCCCGGCAACTGTAGTTGCTCGTTGGCTGGCCAACGAACACCGCTTGATCGACAGAGCTTCGTAACAATTGTGCCATATGGAATGGCACCAGTGGTTCCTCCCCGTAAGAACCTCAGCATCCCCTGATGAATAACATGTCCCAGATCAATATACTTGCCTGAGACAATCCCAAAGAGCAGAATCGCTCTATCCACTGTCACCTCATGCCCATGAGAAGATGGCATGATGTTAGCACATATGAAGGCATTCCACGCCTTCGCATACCGGTTCAAAGCGGCTGCAGGAAAAGAAACATGTGCCGGCAAAGGAGGTGCAGTCATCTTCCAATGCGTGTCCGGTACACACATGTCATACACTAACCGCTCAAGATCAATCGGATCATCATCAAACCGGCGTTTGGCACGCCCAATCCTCTCAACAACCCAATCTTCTTCATTACGGCGCTTGGCACGCCCCCCAATAACTCTACGGATCGCCTCCGCACTATAATCAACTCGGATTCCCCGCACCACCGTGAATCCATCGCGATTCTCCTTGGCATTAGCATAAAACTCTCGAATAATAGCCAAGGGAACCGCCTCCGGAGCCTCGCAAAAAGACTCCCAACCCCGCTCTTGAACCATGTTCAATAGCTCACCATCTTCCGCCGTGGGTAAGAATCCCCTCTTCTTGACTAACGACTTATTCATAAGCCGTTGAAACTCGGTTCGTGCTCCATCGGAAGTGAACTCAACCTCACCCATCGAGGAAGAATCGCTAGATGTAGGGGCTTGGGTGCTTGTTCCTTGTGATCTTCGGGCTCTTTTGGGTGCCATTGGTAGAGATTTAGAGTTGCAAGAGATTTGTGTGTAGTGGGTTTGAGAGATTGGATGAAGGTTGTGTGTATGGATGTGTATATATAATTAGGGTTTAGAGAATTATAATGGGATTTGGAGATGGGTTTTGTGTTTATATAAGGATTGGAGAGCTGAGTTAGGGTTTAATAAGATGTATTTCGGGCTAGGCATGCAAAATTAGGATTGTGGGCTTTTAAAAACGAAAAGAAAATATTTTTTGGAGAAAAATCGAGCTCCAGGACAGTCAGTAGCGCGGCCGCGCTAAGTGTAGCGCGGGCGCGCTGTACACTTTAGCGCGGGCGCGCTGTACACTAGCGCGGGCGCGCTAGTGTCTGACATCCAAGGCTGATTTTTCTCGTTTTTTGTGTTTTTGAGGTTTACAAAGGTACAATGTGGTTCCAATGCGTGGGTTGCCTCCCACGAAGCGCTTGTTTAACGTCGTTAGCTCGACGTGAAGTCCAGAATTAATCCGATTCCGATGAAGTATCCTGTGGAGGATACCTTGTTCCATAACCAAACGAATCCCAAGTAACAGTAACATCTAGTGCCAAGAATGCTTCAGCAAGAGAGTCCGTTAATATATCAGCAAAACGACCAATTCGTTCTTCCACCGCGTCAATACGCCTGATTATCCTTCGGTACTGTGCTTCGTTCAATGTTGAATCAGCAGATGATTGAATTACGGATTGGTTACTTGCATTGGCTGAGAGTAGAGGACAAGTGTCTCCACATGCATTAGAATTTGAGTCTGAATGAGCTCTAATTCTGTGCCAATTAGTCATCTGATTTTCCTGAGTGACTTCGACTGCTTCATCCTCCTCTGATTCTTCCTCTTTTGGAATTTTCCACTTTAAGTCTCTGTGCTCAGCAGCGGCCAGGTTCTCTATCAGCTCGTAAGCCTCATCAAAGCTCTTGCTCCAAAGAGTTCCTCCAGCTGCAACGTCTAACACTGCTCTACATTGACTATTAAGACCTCTGTAGAAGTAATGAATTGCCATTCCAGGAGGCATGTCATCTTCATTGAGATTTTCGAGAATCTTCTTGAATCGGTCCCAAGCTAGACAAAGATATTCTCCCGAGAATTGAGAGAATTTACCTTCAGTGTTTTTGATAGCTGATACTTTAATTAGAGGATAAAACCTTGTACAGAATATTTTCTCCAACTTGTTCCAGCTATTAGTAGTGTTTGCCGAGAGAGAGATAAACCACGATCTTGCTACATCACGTAGCGTGAATGGGAAGAGTCTCAGCTTCACCAGATCCTTAGGTCCGATATTAAAATCCAAAGCAGTAATGAATTTCTCGAAATTCCTGAGATGCAGGTTTGGGTCCTCAAGAACTGACCCCCCAAATTGAATAGTATCTTGCAGCTTGAGAATGATTGATGGCTTGATGCGAATGCCACTAGCTGATATCGCTGGCTCAATTATGTCAGCCTTATTATCATTGATGTTCAAACGAGAAAATTCACGTGCTGCCACACCAACTGCTGTCCTTGCATAATTCATTGGTTCAGAATCAGAAGAAGAAGATGAATCCATTGCTTCCTTACGGGTTTGAGAACGTGTTTGCATAAACGCGATCCAAGTACCTGAAATAAAGAAAAGAAGAAAAGTGAGAAGAGAATAGAATCCTAGTCAGTGAATTTTAATGCACACTGATGACAAGTACATAAACTAATTAATTAACACCGAGTCCCCGGCAGCGGCGCCAAAAACTTGTTCGGTGAAATCTACACGCAAGCGCACGTGATCACAAGTAATATATTAAGTTCGATCCCACAGAGACTGGTGAATTAAGAATACGCACCTATGCAACAATGTATGATCAATTATCACTGCTAAGACAATTAACAAGGATTGGTTTCTTTTATACTAATAACTAAAATTACTAATCAAATTCAGAATAGGAAAACACATGGGATTCTAACTTCATTATCGAATTCATCTAGAATTGAAATTACTGATTAACATGCGACTGTTGATCCTAATCAGACAACACGAAAGTAATACATGCCAACTCTCGTTGCACACATATCATACCAATCAAAATCCGCAATTAAGACAGAAATCTCATGGACACCAACAAAGCTCAGACCCTATATCTCTATAGCGGTAGTGTAAGCAGAGAGGTTTAATAGCAAGTCGTCTATCGTGATTACACAGGGTGATAAAAATAGTTCAAGTCTATCACAAATTATGCTTCATTCACATAATCCTATGTTTACATGGCAAAGTTCTAAATTCAATCATCCACTCTCGCTTCAGAAAGAATTAACAAACAACTTAGAAGTTAGCTACGCTCCTAAGAAGAATAAGCACGGCTCATGCAAAGAAATCAACGTACGTCGCAAGATCAAGTAATTAATATTCGTTACTAGACTACATCGATAAATCCATTAGAATCCCATGAAGGCGGTTAGTTCATAACCGAACTAATCGACATCATGGGTTCTAGTGAAAACATAATAAATAAAAGACAAGAATTGAATGGAATAAAAATGCTTGAATTAATAATAAAGATCACACGTTACAGAATTGATGTTCACGATCTCGCTCGAAACTGTCACTTCCTCGCGAAGAACGATCTAATACAAACTGATAATGTGCTTCGATAAAAATTAAACTACGATATTGTTCTCTCTAAACTACTTCTTCTCGGCTAGGGTTTTACACACGAGAAATTAAAATACATTGACCAAGTCAACCGGGCCTAGACCACTGCGAAAATCCGCTAAAAAGCTGTAAAAATCGGCCCGGGGAACTTCTGCTGGGCGCGGCCGCGCTAACTTAGCGCAGGCGCGCTAGTCACAGCAGTTAGTAGCGCGGGCGCGCTAACAAGTAGCGCGGGCGCGCTACTGTCTGCACTGGTGGCTCTGTTTCTTCGTTTCTCGCTCGTTCTCGCGTGTATGTCCTTCCTCGCTCCTAGTACCACTTCCGTAGGTGATCACGGTTGCATTTAGCATATGCAACAAGCCCTTTAAACCCCTAGATAGCTCTAGTGGACGAGTGTGCTCTCGTGAGGGTTTGTAGAAGATGTACCCACAAAATCCCAAGTCGCGGTGAATCAACAATTCTCTATTCTTGCAAATAATGCACCAAAACCAACCTAAAATGATAGAAAATCACTTCATCACCTCAACTCGTGACCTGCACAGAAAAACAATAAAAACACATCAAAAGACACTAAACACTTAAGTACAACCAACCAATTTAAGCGGAAATGAAGGCCTATAAGTGTGTATAAATACCACTTATCAGCTTTTTGCATTCATTTGCAAAGCGACCTGCATTCCCACAGTTAAAGCACTTGAATTTGGATCTATCCACCATGCTTCTGTCAGACTTGGGATTGCCTTTAAATGATTTTGAAGGATTAAAATTCTTTTTGAATTTTAGCTTGGAGAATCTTCTTGACAGGAAAGCTAAGTGCTCATCAATTCCAGCACTCTCTTCACCAGAATCAGTTGCATCTTTTGCCTTTCCTTTTCCTTTGTTAGGAATTAATAATTTTTTATGATAACATAAATATTTTGTAGCATGTCTTACTTAGAATCTTTATCAAATTTCAGTTGTAATTGTTATATTTCTTATCTTTGGGAATTATCAACGGATAGGTAGAATAGGATGGCTAATTGTAAATATCCAGTGCCATGTAATTTTATCTAAGTGAAGGATATTCAACTGATGAGATGTAACTATTCAACTGATGAAGACTGGATCATGTTTCAACTGATGAAAACCAAGCATTCAACTGAAGACAAAGTATTCAACTGATGATGCTAAGGAATTCAACTGATGAGACTGAAACAGCATTCAACTGATGAAGTCTGTAATTCGTTCAACTGATGAGACTAGCACAACATTCAACTGATGAAGTCAAGAGCAGTTGAAAGTAACCAGAACTTTCAACTGATGAAGCAAAGAGCAGTTGAAAGTGACTAGAGCTTAAGTCTGACAAATCACATGGATCGAATTACACTAAAATAGACATGGAAGCCTGATTAGGAAAATAAAGAAGAAGCAGAAACATTCTTATCTCATTCAATGCAATCTGGATCAAATCAAGATGATGGTCAAAGATGAAGACATTTCAGAAAGCATGCATAAGACAAAGATGTGCAGCATAGTTTTAGATTAGAGTGCAATTTGTATTCTAGTTAAAAGCTTTGTAAAACTTGGAGTATATAACCAAGTTAGAAGCATCAGTTGAACTTGTTCGAATTACTTGAGAGAAAATCTGAGAGTTAGAATTTGTTCAAGTGATGAACCAGCAGCTGTGCGAATTGTAATCAATCCACAGATTCTTCTATATAAAATCTCACGGGTGGATCATTCAATCCACCCGTACTTTTAATACTTGGTGTTTTCTGTTTATTGTTTTAAAGTGTTTGTTCTTGAATCTTTTGTTTTTGTAAAAGATTGTATTCAACCCCCCCCCCCTTCTACAATCTTCCTTATAGTTGGTGTAAAATAAAAATTGGTATCAGAGCGAGGTTCCCAACAAACAGGGAAAAAGATCAACACTGTTAGAGAAAGATGGGAAAGAAGGATGCTGGAGTGAAGATTCCTGTTCTTGACAAAGACAACTACTTTCACTGGAAAGTGAGAATGCACTTGCATTTGTTGTCCATTGATGAAAGCTATGTGAACTGCATTGAGAAAGGACCTCATGTCCCAATGAAGGTCTGCACAAGTATGGGAGCTGATGGTGAAGATATGGTAGGTAAAATGATTCCAAAACCTATCCATGAGTATTCTCAAGAAGATACTGAAGAAGTGCACAAGGAAAAGAAAACCATGAACCTTCTGTTTAATGGTTTGGATCAAGAAATGATTGATAGTGTTATTAGCTGCACAAGTGCCAAAGAAGTTTGGGACACCATCAGGACCATCTGTGAAGGGAATGAGCAAGTAAGAGAAAACAAAATGCAGCTTCTGATTCAACAATATAAGTCATTCCATTTCAAGTCTGGTGAAGGTTTGAGTGACACATTTAACAGATTTCAAAAATTGTTAAATGGTCTAAAACTCTTTGGAAGAGTGTATCAAGTTAAGGATTCAAACTTGAAATTCTTAAGAGCTCTTCCTAAAGAATGGAAACATATGACATTTTCACTCAGAAACACTAAAGAGAATTCAAAGACTATATTCTTGAGAGACTGTATGGAACTTTAAAGACTTATGAGCTTGAAATGGAACAAGATGAGGAGATTGAGAAAAGCCAAAAGAAAGGGCATTCATCTGTGGCTCTAGTTGCATCTCTTGATGATACTGTCAAGGACAAGGGAAAGTCTCAAGTTGAAGAAACTGAGAAGTTGGTCAAAGAAGAGAGCTCAGAGTCAAGCAAAGGAAAAGGAAAAGAGAAAGATGTGGCTGACTCTGGTGAAGAAAGTGATGGAATTGATGAACACCTAGCCTTCCTGTCAAGAAGATTCTCCAAACTGAAATTCAAAAAGAATTTTAATTCTACAAAATCATTTAAAGGCAATCCCAAGTCTGATAGAAGCATGGTAGACAGATCAAAATTCAAGTGCTTCAACTGTGGGAATGCAGGTCACTTTGTAAATGAATGCAGAAAGCCTAAAGTTGAGAAAAGGTCAAGTGAAAACATTGACTATAAAAAGAAATATTATGAACTTCTTAAACAAAAGGAAAGAGCATTTATCACAAGGGATGATTGGGCAGCTGGGGATGATTCTGATGAAGAGGAGGAGTTTGTCAATCATGCTCTAATGGCCAACTCCACAGATTAAGAAGAAAACACTGGAAGCAGTAGTCAGGTATTCACCACAAACTTAGTTGAGTTAACTAAAGATGAATGCAATGCTACCATAAATGAAATGTCTACAGAATTGTATCATTTGCATGTTTCTTTAAAATCTCTCATTAAGGAAAATAGTAGAATTAAGGAAGCTAACACCTTTCTTAGTGATAGAAACAGTGCTTTAGAAGCTCAATTTATTGAGTTTGAGAAACTAAAAATTGAGTGTCAGACAGCCAAAGATGATCTCTTGGTTGTTCTGAAAAGAGAAGAGATCATAAGAAAACAGCTTGATAAGGAACAAAGAGATTCTTGCTAAATGGAAATCTGGGAGAGATGTTTCCACTAATATCATCAACATGCAAGGTAGAGAAACCTTTGTAGAGAATGAATGGAAAAGGAATAAGAAAGCTCTTGAGATTTCTGAGATCAGCTCAAGTGATGAGAATACTGATGATGATCATCAGTTGAAAAGTAAAGCTTCAACTGATAAAAGTCATCAGTTGAACAAAAACTCATCAGTTGACAAGAAAGTTCTCAAGAAACTCAATAAGAAGTATGGTCCTTTAAAAAGAACTTTGTTAAAGGTGAGAATGATTCTTCTGAGACTAGTGAAAGTGTTAACAACACTCATAAGACCAAGAAGAATTTGGATGCTAATGAGCTTAAATCAGAAGAGACTAAAAAGAAGAAAGGAAATAGAAATGATAAAATTGGAGTCAACAAGCATACTAATTACACACCCAATACCGGTGCTCCTAGGATAACTTGCAGTAAATGTGGTAGTGTAAATCATTTATCTGCTAATTGTAAAACTGTGATTGCTCCTAATTTATCATTGCCTATTCCTATGCCATCTGTTCCTCACATGAACTTATCTACTATGAACATGATGCCTGGTTTATTGCCTCATAATTCATATTCTCAGCCTAGCATGCCATATATGTTCAATCCATATTTCAATGCTTTTAACATGCCTCAATTCCATTCAAATCTGCATGGTATAAACAATGTATGCATGCCTCAAATGCCTGTGTTTAAGAACCATGTTGAGATCCCAATTTCTCAACCAAAACCAAATATTGAGTCACTTCAATCCAAGGGAAAGGTTGAGAATGAAGGAAAAGCTGTTAAGACTAACAAATCTGGACCCAAAGCAATTTGGGTACCAAAGTCAACTTGATCTGTTTTTGAAATGTGTGCAGGGAAACCATAAGAAGAATTTGTGGTACTTGGATAGTGGATGCTCCAGGCATTACCTTTGGAGATGACAGCAAAGGATATACTATGGGATATGGCTTGATTGCAAAAGAGAATGTCATCATTGATGGAGTTGCATTGGTGTATGGTCTTAAGCACAACTTGCTTAGCATCAGTCAACTTTGTGACAAAGGATACAAAGTGAATTTCACTCTTGCAGCATGTGTTGTCACCAAGGGAGATGACAGCAATGTGGTACCAATTGGACAAATAAAAGGAAATGTGTATGTAGCTGACTTCAATTCTGTAAAGTCTGAATCAATCACTTGTTTTCTCAGTAAAGCAAGCTCAGATGACAGTTGGCTATGGCACAAAAGGTTGTCTCATTTAAATTTCAAGACATTGAATGAGTTAGTCGGGAAGGATTTGGTAAGAGGAATACCAAAGCTGGAATTCTTCAAAGATGGTTTGTGTGGAGCTTGTCAGCAAGGAAAGCAAAAGAGAAGCTCTTTCAAAAGCAAATCTCTTTCATCAATTGTGAAACCTCTTCAGCTCTTGCATATGGATTTGTTTGGACGAGTCAACATAATGTCCATTTCTAAGAAGAAATATTGTCTAGTGATTGTTGATGATTTTTCAAAATTTACTTGGACTTTCTTCCTGTATTCTAAGGATGAAGCTGGGAAAATCATTATCAATCATATCAAGGCATTAAACAACAATCCAGATATCAAAGTTGAAAGGATAAGAAGTGATAATGGAACAGAGTTCAAGAATTCTGTGATGAAAGAATTTTGTGAAGAAAAGGGAATTATTCATGAGTTTTCTGCACCAAGAACTCCACAACAAAATGGTGTGGTAGAAAGAAAGAATAGAACTCTCATTGAGGCTGCAAGAACCATGATTAATGAAGCTCAACTTCCAACCTATTTTTGGGCTGAAGCTGTGAACACTGCCTGTTTTACTCAAAACATTTCTCTAATTACCAAACCTCACAATCTAACTCCTTTTCAACTCTTCAAGGGAAAGAAGCCATCAATTAGCTTTCTTCATGTATTTGGATGCAAGTGTTATGTTCTAAGAAATCAGGTGAAAATCTTGGAAAAGTTGAAGCCAAAGCAGATGAAGCTATTTCTGTTGGATATTCTAATGGAAAATCATTTAGAGTATACAATCTGAGAACCAACATTGTTATGGAATCAATTCATGTAGTTTTTGATATAAAAAGATTCAAGGATTGACAGATGAAGGATTTCATGATGATCTCAGATTTGAGAATGAGGGTAAGGTGATCTATATGACAGTGATGATGATTGTGATGACACTGTTCAGAATGCTGGAATTAATCCTGGAATTAATATTCCAACTGATGGGATCTTGGTGCAAGAAATAACTAGTTCTGGAAACTCAACTGAAGCATCAGTTAAAACTACATTGGAGGCTTCAGTTGAAACCCCTCAAGGATCATCAGTTGAAAGAATGTCTCAAAATTTTAATCAATCTAGAAATAATGAGATGTCAAATTTAGGGGGAGCTTTCCAACATGGAAATCTGAACTACAACAGTGAAGCTACATCATCAAGACAATCACTTCCACCTCAAAGAAAATGGACAAGGGATCATCCTTTTGAGTTAATTATTGGAGATGCAAATGCATCTGTACAAACAAGAAGAGCTACTCAAGATGAATGTATGTATAGTGCATTCCTTTCACAGGATGAACCAAAAGTAATAGAAGATGCTCTTAAAGATGCTGATTGGGTTCTTGCTATGCAAGAAGGATTAAATCAATTTAAGAGAACAAAGTTTGGAAGCTGGTGCCCAAGCCTAAGAATAGAACAATTGTAGGCACAAGATGGATATTCAGAAACAAGATGGATGAGAATGGAGTTGTCACCAGAAACAAGGCAAGGCTTGTGGCTAAAGGATACTCTCAATCTGAGGGAATTGATTTTGATGAAACATTTGCACCAGTTGCAAGATTGGAAGCCATAAGAATTTTCTTGGCCTATGTTGCTCTTGCAAATTTCAAGGTTTATCAAATGGATGTCAAAAGTGCTTTTCTGAATGGTGAACTGGAAGAGGAGGTGTATGTGAGTCAGCCTCCTGGTTTTGAAGATCCAGAATTTCCAGAGTATGTTTACTTTTTATTAAAAGCACTTTATGGACTAAAGCAAGCACCAAGGGCATGGTATGACACTCTATCTCAATTCTTGTTAGATAATCATTTTTCCATAGGAACTGTGGATAAAACACTATTTTACAGAAATGTAAATGGTGCCTTTATTTTGGTTCAAATTTATGTAGATGATATAATTTTTGGTTCTACAGATGAGAGACATTGCAAAAAGTTTGCTAATCTAATGAAAAGTCAGTATGAAATGAGCATGATGGGAGAGCTCACCTACTTTCTTGGTTTACAAGTTAAACAAGTAAAGGAAGGTATATTCATAAATCAAACTAAGTACATCTATGATTTACTTAAAAAGTTTGATTTAATGGATTGCAAAGAAGCTAAGACTCCTATACCAACTGCCACCAAATTAGAGTTAAATCCTAATGAGAAATCTGTGGATATCTCTAATAATAGAGGCATGGTTGGTTCTCTTTTATATCTGACAGCCAGTAGGCCAGATATTATGTTCTCTACATGCCTCTGTGCTAGATTTCAATCTGATCCTAAAGAATCACATCTTATTGCTATAAAAAGAATATTCAGATATCTTAAGAGAACACCAAATTTTGGTATTTGGTACCCTAAAGACTCTGTATTTGATCTGATTGGATATTCAAATGCTGATTTTGCATGATGCAAAATTGATAGAAAAAGTACAACAGGCACATGTCAATTTCTTGGAGATAGGTTGTTTTCTTGGTTTAGCGAAAAGCAACACTCTGTATCAACCTCTACAGCTGAGGCTGAATACATTGCAGCTGGAAGTTGTTGTGCACAAATATTGTGGATGAGAAATCAATTGCTTGATTATGGTTTAAATCTCTCAAAAATCCCAATATTTTGTGACAACACCAGTGCTATTGCTATAACTGAGAATCCAGTACAACACTCAAGAACCAAACATACTGACATCAAATATCACTTCATAAGAGAACATGTGATGGCTGGTACAGTTGAAATGCATTTTGTTCCAAGTGAAGAACAAATTGCAGATATTTTCACAAAGCCTCTTGATGAATCCACATTCACAAGGTTGGTAAGTAAATTAGGTATGTTAAATTTCTCCTAATTTTTAGTGAATTTTTCTGTAATTTGGCAGCCAGAATTTGACTAATTTTGATTTATCAAAATTAAGTTAGTTATGATTCTGGATAAAATGTGTAATATTTCAACTGATGAAATAGTGAAATTGTTTCAACTGATGTTTGAGACAATGCGCTCTTTTTTTGTTTTTCATTCAACTGACGACACTAGTTAAAAACACTTTCAACTGATCATCATCAGTTGAATAGGAAGTTTAAAGAGGCGCTTATTTCATCCGTTGAAAATATTATCAGATCTGAGCCGTTGAAATTTCTTTTATCTCTCTCCTGCTTTATACACACGATCGTGTGTGTAATTTTTGTAGAGTTCAATAAGAGTTATTTCTTCTCAACGGTAATTTCTCAGCCAATCACAGCAATTTTCTGAGAAAGTATTTAAGTGTTTTAATTTATTTTCAGTTCTTTTTCACTTCACTCTTTCGAATTCACAAACTCCCCTTCTCTCTCTGTGCAAAAACAAGTTCTCATTTTCTTCGAGCTTTTTCCTATAACTGCAATGGCGCCCATGAAGAAATACTCCTCACCAACTGGCTTCATCTATGAGAAGAACTACTTTGCCTCTTTTGTTGACACTAAAGCTGTGGAGGAAAAGGAGTATCATAAGATGATGGAGTTCATCAAATCCAGCCAACTGTCTCATGCCATGCTCTCAACTCCAACTATCTACCATGAAGTTGTGGAAGAGATGTGGACTTCGGCTGATTTTAATAGTGAGGATGACACTATCTCTTTTACTCTTAAAAATACTGTTCATGTAATTAAATGTGATGTTATGAATGCATGTTTTAAAATTCCTGAAAATACTGTTGAAACTTTGCCTTCTGATATTCAGTTAGTTAATATGCTTTATGCCATGCATTATGTGTTACCAACTGATGCTTTAGGTAAGATTGAGAGGAGAGGTCTGAGGAGAGAGTGGAGCTTTTTAAGTGATGCTTTTGTGAAATCTTTCTCTGGTAAAATTAGTAACTTTAATGCTAATACATCTCAGATTTTGCAAATGCTTTACATGTTTTTGACTAATGAGTATTATAATTTTGGTACTTTGATGATCCATGAAATAGGGGAGAAGTTAGGTGATAAGGTAGATAGACCTAGGAATATCTACTATGTTAGATTTCTAATGATGCTAGCTAATTGTCATACCGAGATTTGGTGATAGTCAAAACGCACTCAGCATGACAAACCTTGGGTTTGTCATACCGAAAATTTAATAAAAATAAGGCAGAAAATATATATATATACTATATGATTTATATATATATTTAGATTTTCTTTAAAAATAAAACTTTTTACACTCAAAATCAAAAATCTAATACAAATAATATATAATGTCTTACACAAATATTTTGTAAAATTCAACTTTAATTAAATATAAATATTTAAGAATTTAACTTTAATTTATTAAAATGAATTAACTTAAAATCTAATATTTATGCTTAATTAATCTTGAAAAATACAAAATAGACACAAATAATTATCTAAATGCTTGACAAATAATATAGGGGAGTGTGCAGCACTTAGAAAAATTACATAGACATATATGAACATGCATAATTATACAGAAAATTATCAGATAATTTACAAACAATTATATAAAATCTAATAAAATAGATATAATTACACAGAAAATTCACAAAAATATAATAATATATAAAACAAGTATATAATATATAAAAAGAGAATCATGGCATATTTAACATCCCTAGCTCACAAACCAAATTAGAGAAAGTGGATTCATCAAGTGGTTTAGTGAAGATGTCAGCAATTTGATCAGCCGTGGGTACAAAATGTAACACCACAGTACCATTCATGACATGTTCTCGAATAAAATGATACCTGATATCTATGTGCTTGGTCCGGGAGTGTTGCACTGGATTGTTTGAAATGGCTATGGCACTGGTGTTGTCAGAAAATATTGGAATTTTGTTAACATTAATACCATAATCATTTAATTGATTCCTGATCCAGAGAATCTGAGCACAGCAACTACCAGCAGCAATGTACTCAGCTTCAGCAGTAGAAGTGGACACTGAGTGTTGCTTCTTGTTGTACCAAGAAACAAACCGACGTCCTAGAAATTGACAGCTTCCAGACGTACTCTTTCTATCAATCCTGAAACCTGCATAATCAGAATCTGTATAACCGGTTAAGTCAAAACCAGTATTCTTAGGGTACCAAATACCTAAACCAGGTGTACCCTTAAGATATCTAAACATTCTTTTGACGGCTATAAGATGTGATTCCTTAGGATCAGCCTGAAACCTAGCACATAAACATGTTGCAAACATGATATCTGGTCTACTTGCAGTAAGATAGAGTAACGAGCCAATCATACCACAATAGCTTGTGATATCAACTTTCTTACCAGATTTATCCTGGTCAAGCTTTGTGGCAGTGGCCATGGGTGTCTTTGCCGGAGAAGAGTCTTCTAGATTGTACTTTCGCAGAAGATCTCTGACATACTTTGATTGGCAAATGAATATTCCATCTTCCTTTTGGCTTACTTGAAGACCAAGGAAGTAGGACAGCTCACCCATCATACTCATCTCATAATTGCTCTGCACTAACTTAGCAAACCTCTTGCACAAGTTATCGTTAGTAGAACCAAATATAATATCATCAACATATATTTGAACAAATATCATATTATTATCATGCAATTTGTAAAAGAGAGTTTTGTCTATGACACCTCTAGTAAAATTGTTTTCAATTAAAAACTCAAAGAGGGTGTCATACCATGTCCGTGGTGACTGCTTGAGCCCATAGACAGCTTTGAATAGGAAGTACACAAAATCAGCAAACTCTGGATTTTCAAAGCCAGGGGGATGTTCCAGATATACTTCTTCTTCTAGCTTTCCATTCAGAAATGCACTTTTCACATCCATCTGATAAACCTTGAAGTTGGAGTGTGCAGCAAATGCAAGGAATATTCTGATGGCTTCAAGACGAGCAACTGTAGCATAGGTTTCATCGTAATCAATTCCTTCTTTTTGTGAATAACCTTTTGCGACCAGTCTGGCTTTGTTTCTTACAACAATGCCATCACCATTGAATTTGTTACGGAAGACCCATCTAGTTCCAATTGTAGACTTTCCCTTTGGTCTTGGAACAAGGGCCCAGACTTCTTGTCTCTCAAATTGATTGAGTTCTTCTTGCATGGAAAGAACCCAATCAGGATCAGCAAGTGCTTCATCTACTTTCTTTGGTTCTAATTGTGATAGAAAACCAGAGAATAGACATTCATTTGTCGTAGCACTTCTAGTCCCTACACCAGCATCAGGATCACCAATTATAAGATCAAGGGGATGATCTCTGCTCCAAATCCTTTCCCTTGGAAGTTGTGTCCTTGATGATTCAGCTGTATTGTCTGTAAGCTGATGTGTATGACTAGTTGATCCACCAGCTCCCCCTGAGTTGTTGCCAGTTTGACTTGATGATCCACCACTAGCATCAGTGGAATCTCCAGCATTATTTCCATTTCCTCCACCATTTCCTGGATCATTATCATTGTTGTCATCACCTGTTGCAACCTCAGGTGGCACATCATCATCTGAATCAGAATCTGGATAGTTGTCAAACTTCAGAGATTCAGATGGATCAGCAGATTGTAAACTTGGGAGTTTAGTGTCATCAAATGTAACATTGACACTAACTTTCACTGACAGAGTATCAATTACCAAAACTTTATAAGCATTATTAGTATAACCAACAAAAATTCCTTCAGATGCCTTTGGCTCAAACTTGTTCAAGTTCTGTTCTCCATCCTTGAGAACATAACACTTGGCTCGAAAGACATGAAGATGTTTGACATATGGTTTCTTCCTGTTATACAGATGAAATGGAGTTTTCATATGATCCTTATTGATCAAAGTTCTATTCTGGGTATAGCAGGCAGTAGACACAACTTCAGCCCAAAACTACAGTGGAAGCTTTGCTTTAGCAATCATAGTCCTTGCAGCTTCAATCAATGTACGATTCTTTCTTTCGATGACTCCATTCTGCTGAGGAGTCCTTGGTGCTGACTACTGCCTTCTAATTCCCTTTTAAGAATAAAAGTTGATTAGAGTTTGATTCTTGAATTCCGTGCCATTGTCTGACCTTACAGCTTTCACTGGCACACCTTTATCCAATTCAACTAACTTTATATGATCAATCACTGTCATCGGGGTTTCATCCTTGGAAGCCAGGAAGTAAACCCAAGTAAATTTCGAGAAGTCATCCACAATGACTAAGGCATATCTTCCTCCATCAATTGATGCAACATTCACGGGGCCAAACAAATCCACATGCAGTAAGTGAAGTGGATTTGTAATGGTATTGATGGTCTTGCCTTTGTGAGATGCTCTCTTCGTTTTTCCTTTCTGACAAGCTTCACAGAGATCATCAGTTGAGAATTCCAGGGAAGGCAAACCTCTCACTAGATCTCTCTTGACTAGAGAGTTCATGGTTTTGAAGTTGAGATGTGAGAGCTTCTTATGCCATAACCAACTATCTTCAGCAGACGCTTTGGCGTAGAAACAGTGAACTTCGTTTCCTGGTCCTGAAGATAAATCAACTACGAATATATTGCCTTTCCTTATGCCACATAGTGAAGGACGCTTATCCTTGATATGTTTAATGATACATATCTCCTTTTCAAAATGAACATAATATTCTTTGTCACAAAACTGACTGACACTCAGGAGATTATGTTGTAGTCCTTCAACTATAGCAATATCTTCTATGATGATCCTTCCAATTTTGTACTTGCCATATCCCACAGTACGACCTTTGCTATCATCAGCAAAACTGACTGTCGGGCCAGCTCCTTCTCTTATGTCTTCCAGCAGGGATCTATTGCCAGTCATGTGCATTGACGCTCCACCGTCAAGCACCCAAGTAACTCGTACAATTCCACTGGCACCCTGCAAAAGACAACTTGATTAAACCTTCTTTGGGACCCACACTTGATTGGGTCCAGCGAACTTAAAGAATCGATTTCTATCAGGTAATACAACAGAGCCTCTTGGATTGATACTTGGATCACTCTTGACTGAACTTACTTCCTTAACAACAGCCTTATAAACCTTGGTTTTAGGCTTTGGAACATAAGTCTCCTTCCTAATACGAGGAGGACTAGCAGTCTTTGATCTAGCATGCTTATTGTTTGTGTGTTGTCTAGGTGATGTGTTTTCATTTTTAGCATGCAAATTTCTAAAATAAGCAGACATTGTATTGAAAGCACAAATCATACAGTTATCAACACCACAACATTTATGACATGCAACAAAAACAGGAGCAACATGCATATCAGTCACAGTAGTAGGAACATCAATAGATTCTACTCTAACATTGTTAACAGATTTAAAGTTCTCAGTAGAATGGCATCTATTATCTCTGTTCTTACGCTTCACAAAATTATTAGGCTTGTTGAATTTAGTTCTCTCAGAATTGACACCTAAACCAGCTTTAGGCAACCTAACATTGCCTTTCACTTTGATTGGTTTCAGTGATGTCAAGATCTCATCTCTCTTCTCATTACTCTCTTTCATTTTAATGTCTTCCTGTTTGAGTTCATATCTGATGACAACAGGAGTTTCTAATAGAGGTTCAGCTTCTGAGGATTTAAACAAAGGTTGAGGGGAATCTTTCAAAACAAAAGGAATTCCTCTCTCCTTTGCACTCTTCTTAAAAGGAGTAATGTTACTAGCCTTACCTACAGATTTGTTATAGTCAAAACCTATTCCAACAGTTCTCTTGATCTCTTGTTTATCATTAAGTTCTTTGACTATAGTGGAGGCATCCTTAAAGGCTTTACACTTCACTTTCTCTTCGTCTAGCTGAAGTCTTAAAGCAATCTCTCCTTTCTCTAGAACTTTGACTTTAGCACATTGTAATCCTAAATCCATAGTCAGTTGTCCTATTTTAGGTTTTAATACTTTCATCTCATTCATCTTATAAGCATGAATTTCTAAGACTAATGTATCAATTTTAAGATTGGCAGCTTTCATCTTTTTAATAGCATCATCTCTTTCAAGTCCTAATTGCATAAACAGTTTAGGGCATGTAGGATCTACCTGAAAGCTTCCAGCAGGAGGAGGTGAAGATGATCCAGCATTAGCCATGAGAGCAACATTCCCTATCTGCTCTTCTTCATCACTGTCTTTATCATCCCAACTTTTCCCTTCTGCCAGATAAGACTTGCTTTTGAAACTTTGACTTCCATAAGTACCCTGATGCTTTCTCACTAGTGCATCGTACTTCTGCTTCAGCTCATCGTACGAATCTTTTCTCTTTCCTTGAACCTTGGGTTGTTTGCATTCAGTTGCAAAGTGTCCAGGTTCACCACAGTTGAAGCATTTGAACTTGCTTCTATCCACCATCCCAGTCTTGTATCCTCCTTTGCTTGTAGAAGATGAGTAACCTCCTTTTTGAAACCTGTTGACAGTAGGTTTGTACTTGTAGGAGCGGTTCTTCTTGAATCTCATGTTTCCAAATTTCTTGGCAAACAGTGATAGAGATTGATCTTCTAACTGTTCTAGCTCTTCCATTGTATAGAACTCTTCGTCACCACTTGAGGAAGCAGTCTGACCCATCTCAGGTACAATAAATTCCTGAGTGGTCTTAGAAGGAACAACATCCTTCTTTTTTTCCGGTACAGGTGACTCAACAACTAGAGCTCTCGAATGGTTCAGTGTTTTACCCCAGCCATATCTCTACTTACTTTGAACCTGCTCGAGTTCATAAGTTTTCAAAACTCCGTAGAGTCTTTCCAGAGAAATCTCATTCAGATCTCTACTTTCCCTGATAGTAGTGATTCTGTGTTCCACATGTTCGGGAAGGGTTAAGAGAAACTTCATGTTGACCTCTTTCTTGTCGTAGTATTTTCCATTCAGATTCAAGTTATTAATGAGATTATTGAGTCTGATAAATACTTCTGAAATCCCTTCTCCGGGATTGGAACCAAACTGTTCATACTGAGCCATCAGTATCTCTTTCTTGTTTTCCCTAACTTCTTCTGAGCCTTCGTTTATAATCTCTAGTGTATCCCAGATTTGCTTCGCGTTCGTACAATTAACAACAGCATTGTACATGACCGGGTCCAGAGATTCAACCAAAATCAGTTGAAGAGCGTCATCTAAGTTCATCTGTTCGCTCTCTTCATCTGTGTACTCAGAAAGTTCTTTCGGAATAGTCTGATGAGGTATTAACACACCATCTTCTTCGTGTGCTAATATGACATTCATCGGAGTAGGAACACCCTTGTTTAATATCCTGATATATTTTCTGTTGGCGGTGCGGAGGAACAATAACATATGCCTCTTCCATAGGCCAAAGTGTTCCTTGCTGAATGGTGGGATTTTAATGCTATTGATCTTTTGTGTACTCATTTTTAAGTATTTAAAATGAATAGTGTTTGGATGAGAAATGGATTTTTGAAAGAAAAATATTTTAAATCAAAATTAATTTTTTTAAAAAAAAATTAATTCGAATTAAAAATATTTGAATTTGAAGTGAATAGTGTTTTGGATGAGATTTGGATTTTTGAAAGAAAAATATTTTAAATCAAAATTAAATTTTGGAATAAAATTAATTCGAATAAAAAATATTTGGACGTTACAGAGTGTGTATAGGATCTGATACGGAAAATGGTATCAACCGCTCTGATACCAATTGTTAGGTCCAGATACGATTGTAGAAAGGGGGGGTTGAATACAATCGTCACAAAATAATCGCGGCGGAATAATCTGATTGGAGTATAACTTGTTAATCAGATTTTAATTAATTAATATAACAATTTTTAAGTCGTTATATAATTAATATGGTTCGTTTTGATGTCCACTAGTTCGTAGAATAAATTTGACAGGAAGTATTCTAACTTAGCGGAATAAAACAACCGAGTGATCAAAGCACAGAAAACTGTGGATATAACAATAGCAAGTTACTAACTTGAAAGTTTACAAGGCTTTGAACACTTTACAAATGAAGTGGTGAAGGCCTATTTATAGGCAAATCACTTGAACTAGTATGACAAAGGTAGGCATGACAATCCTAGGAAGTGCTATGACAATCATACAAAGTGCTATGACAATTACATGGATCAGTATGACAATCTAAGCCATTGTCATGCTACATTTGGGAAGGTATGACAATCTGAAGGATTGTCATACAATACAAAATTCGGTATGACAAACCTGTATGACAATGTGACTTGGAGCCTAAGGGTTGAGGCGGTATAACAATCTCTAGGATTGTCATACCACTTGAATTCGGTATGACAATCAAGGAGATTGTCATGCCTTATACAACCAGTATGACAAACCAAGACATTGTCATACCTTCTGTTACAAGCGCTCAACAGGTGCGGTATGACAATCTATATGATTGTCATACCGTGCTCAAAAACAATATAAATGTTAATTTCTTTTATATAATTATTCACTTAATTATATTAATCATATAAATTCATAAATTAAATTAATTCAAGTGTGAATCAATTTAATAAATAAATTACATAACTTATATAATTATTTTGAGATGTGAATAAATTAAAAGAATAATTATATTGAGCACTTCTTCAGCAGCAGGTCTTCTGACTTCCTTTAAAAGATCTGATTCTTTGTCTTGATTGAACGACCACCTATTGTTGATGCAGAATATTTAATCTGAGTAGCTGACACACAAATGTACTGTCTGGTTCATCTGTATCTAGCTGAATCAAATATTCTTTATCAATTAAACATTTGAGAAGTGGCTTGTTCGTCGAGTCATTGTCTTCATAGTTCTTCTTCATAAGTAGAAATAGTTTGATATCTTCTGAATAAATAAAGTATTAAAACTTTATACCTTCTGAACTTCTGGACGTGCTACAAAATATTATTTGTACACTGAGGCTTGAACATATTAATGAACTTCTTTCAGTGGTGTGCAGCAGCATCCTGAAATTCTTCAGACATATGATTTTAATAAATCACTTGACGTTCTTCGTACGGATTCCTTCAATAGAGCTTGCTATTTACTTTCTTTCTTATTAGAGTTGAGTTAATACTCTTAAATACAAATAGGCTTAACATATGGCTTTCAATCTCCCCCTATTTGTTTGTTAACATAACATGCAAATTATCGAGAGGACAACTCAACTAACTGATAAGACAAAGGATTAAACATAAATTGTAAATAGCAAAAAGTTTCTGGTATTTCATTAAACATTGACCAGAATTCAAACAAGTACATTAGATTACATAAGGATGTTCTTACTGAACATATATTACAAATTCCTTATCAAATCTAAAGATCAACTTCTCCTTCTTCTATATCAGAATCGTGAAGAATAGGAGTTGACGGTTCTTCTCTGGTTGGCACTTCTGATGTAGTGGATTCACCACGCTTCTTACGTTCCCTTGCCAGAGCCAGTTGATGTAACACTTCCAACTCCACAGGGTCTTCCTGGAAGTCTGATGGCTGAGATTTAGTAACACCCTTCATCCTTCGAAAGTATTGAGAAATATTTCTTCGGGTGCAGTAAGACAAGATCACATCATCAGCATCAGACTTGGCTTTAGAAGCGAAGCCCTTGGTTCGAAGTAGAGTGGATGCTAGAGCCAGTTGCTTAGCAGGATACTTAGGTAAAGCTTCTTCATTTAGATATACAGTGCTTAAGAGCTCCTTGTGAACGAACTTTACACTATATGGATTTTTGACAACCTGTGGACTATTGAAGACAGCACAATCCAACAGCTTTTCACGAAGAAGTTCGTTCAGGTTGGAGCATCGCTTTACCTTATTGCGAAGTATCCAGAGCTCAGATACAGAGAATGATTTAATAAATTCAACGGATAACCTGAATGAACCATTTCTCTGTGTATATACAATCAGCTCCCACTGTTCTAGCAAGTTATTGACTCCAACAGTCAAGTAATCAATTTCTAAAGCAAAGGCATGCATAAAGATATCCTCGTCAGGGTTTACCTCTCGAAGATCATAGATCAGAGATAAGAACTTTCGGTCATTGAAAGGCTCCCTTTGAGGTCCATTGAAAATCCTCTTTGCGATGTCCCAGCTTTTTCCAACTTTCCTTTTGATATCAAGATTCTTCAGCTTGCACGCAGCATCATAGATTTTCTGCTTCTCTTTCTTGATTTGCTCTTCTGTTATCAACTTGCCTCTAGAAGTTTCTGGTAATCACAAAGCTTACGCTTCCTAGCTTCATCCTCAGCTTTAAACTTCCGGACATTCTCTTCATGTTCAGGATCAACAGGTTCTTCATCTTGGAACAGATAGCTCTCCTCAAATTTGCCTTCTTCATCTGCTTGACGGTAAGTAGCATCGAAGACGTCATCATCATCCATGTCTTGTGGAAAGTCATCATAATTATCAAAATTGAAGACATTCTCAGATTGATGTAACGGCTCTTTGCCTTTTGACTTTTCAGAGTTGTCAGGAGCAGATTCAGAAGTATTCCCTTTATTGCTTTGATTTGAACTATTTCCTCTGTCATCCCTGTCACCTTTGTCTCCATCTCCTCTATCTTCTCTATTCTCCCCCTTAGTTGAGGGATCCTCTCTGGAGGTATCAGCATCTGACTTTGAGTTCCTGAGGAGTTGATCCAGTTTACTGTCGATAGCATCAAATTTTGCCATATAAAGAGCATGGTTAGATCTCATCGCGACAGTCAACTCATGAATTTCTTCCTTAAGCTCATCCCTTGAAGAACTGGATGGCCTTTCATCAGCTTTCATCTCGAGGGTCACCAATTGTGCACCCTTTAGTTTCTCATTTTTCTACTATCATCCGGGCTAATTCAGCTTTCAGCTTAGCCATTTGTTCCTCAAACAGAGCCGGGTTAGTGTGTGCACTCACCTCACGTACACTCAAAGCTGTTTCACTAGCCTCACGTGCATGTGTATCGCGCGGTGTTTGCCTTTCTTCACTGATAAGTGGATTTTACATCCACTTGGAAGCCTTCATTTATGCTTAAATTGATGGATCGTTCTCAAGTATGTGGTATTTTTGATGTGTTTTTGTGTTGATATGTGTAGAGAACCTAGATGGAGGGAGGATGGACTTTTCCAGGCTTATACGGTGAATTGGAAGTCGAGAAATGAAGCGAAAAGAAAGAAAATCACCAGCGCCTTAAAGCGGCAGAGCTGCGCCCTGGGGGCGTCCTGCAGCGCGCCTGCGCCCTGGAGCGCCCTGGTAGCGCCCAGGTCTGCCCTTGTGGCGCGCCTGCGCCCTGGGGGAGCCCTGGAGCGCGCGCCTGCGGCCTGGGGGAAGCCTTGTGGAGCGCCCGTGCCCTGGAGCGCGCGCCTGCGCCCTGGGGGCAGCCTTGGAGCGCGCCTGAGCTCTCCCGAAGGTGGAAAATTCAGTTTTTGAAGCCCATTTGGATTAGCTGCTGACCCGGTCA
Organism: Daucus carota subsp. sativus; assembly: GCF_001625215.2. Lineage (NCBI taxonomy): Eukaryota > Viridiplantae > Streptophyta > Magnoliopsida > Apiales > Apiaceae > Daucus > Daucus carota. Next base: position 8,358,906 of record NC_030388.2, read on the forward strand.
ACTTAGGGCACTTAAATACAAAATATACAAGGAAGAAAAAGCCCTAAGCAATAACCTAGAAACATTCTAAGGAGCACGTGACGGCTACAGAGAAGATCTAGATTCATAGTTTTCTTTTGTCTTCTTCCAATTAGGCGATACTTTTGGATGCTCATTCGGATTTGTTTCGAAACTCTTGTTTTACTCTTTTGACTTTGTTTTTCCTATTCAGTACCATGTTTACATTCAAATCCATGATGATGAGAAGTTCGATTATGAACTAATCATTGTCATGGGATTTTAGCGGATTTATCGATGAATTTCAGTAGTTAAATTGTCTTGTTCATATGTGATGGTTTGATTTCCTCGTATTAGTTGTGCTTATTCGTCTTGGATGCGTAGCTAACATCTAGGATTGCTTGTTAATCTTTATTGAAGCGACAGTGAATATATTGATTTAGAACTTGCCATGCGAGCATAGGTTTCATGTTCGATAACATGACTTGTGATGTGATTTTACCCATCTTGCATCGCCCTATGTAATCTTGATAGATAACTTGCTCCTCAACCGTTATGTTTTTAAATTCTATAGACATATAGGGTCTAAGCATAATTGGTGTCTGTTTACCTTCTATCTTAATTGTGGATGTGTAGCAGTATGGTGCGCGTATAACGACAGTTAGCGTGTATCAGTCTCGTGTTATCTGATTAGTTATCAACCATTACCATCGAATAAGGGCATAAATCTGAATGAAGTTGTTAATGAAGCTAGAATCCCATGTTTTATTCTCATTAGTAATCGTTATTCTCTTAGTTTATAATTCTTAGTTTTATAATTTGAATCGAATTAGTTAAGTAGAAACCAAAACCCAATTTGATAATTATCTAAGCATTGAATAATAATCATACATTGGTGCATAAGTGCATATTTCTGAATACACCAGTCTCTGTGGGAACGAACTTGAATTCTATTCTATATTACTTGTGACCACATACGCTTGCGTGATTTTGTGCGAACATTCACTAATTGTATTCACTCTTCCAGCTGTACCTGTATAAACTACCAATGTCCCCTGAGATGGGTTCAAAGGTAGTGGAGGAACAAATTGTCCTCCAGATGCCTGTGAGGGCAGAATTTACTTGCACGCTGCCAAGTACCTCCTTATCATAAAAGAAAGTGCGATTAGCATAGTTTTCATACATAGTAACTTGGTTTTAAAAAACTGTGCAATCAGTAAACATATTAACTTGTGTATCTCTTTGGTCTTGCACTAGCGTGAGTGCTTGACTCTGTACAGGGTACCGTGGCAGAGCGGTCAACTTCAATGGCCTCATTCTGTTGAGAGAATGAGTCCAGAGACTGTTTCATTGCCTGTTCTAAGTCCAAGCCTTTTTGGGAAGGCAAGGATGAGGCTGCAGATGTCTCCAGGGCTTCCAACCTTGGCTTCTTAATGGAAGACAGAGCTGCGGGTTGACTCGTCAAACTGCTTGTACTCCTCTTCCTTGCAATCTTACGAATAGGTTGAGTAGTAGTGTTGATTGTTGTGTTTGCAGAAGAAAGAGTTGTTTGAATAAGGTCATCAGCTTGGTTATGAACCTGTGTGTTGTCAGGTTCATTGCTGGTAGTCTGGAAAACAAAATCAAGGTCACAATCATAATCAGACATATCAATATCAAAATTAGATGAGAGGTTATAAAGTATCTGAGCTACCTGTAGGTCCTGTCGAAAGGACTGCAACTCTGGATTTGAGGTTGAGTTAGCAGGTAGTGGTTGTGAGGTTGATTGTGTTTGTGGTATATATTGGGTGTGTTGTTGTTGTTGTAGAGGTTCAGATGAAGACGGTTGAGCTTCGAAGAAGTTGTATTCCTGAGGTTCGTCTTCAAATGAATGTGTTTGATGTAGAGGGGAATGATGTGGCGATTGGTATGGTGATTGGTGTGGGGATTGGTGTTGTTCTGGTTGTTGAGCTTGTAGTTGTTCAGGTTGAGGTTGTTGTTGTTGTTCCTGTTGATCTTGTTGTAGTTGTTGCTGAGGCTGAGGTTGTGCCACTTGAAACTGATGCAGTTGAGGCTGAGCATTCAACTGTTCCAACAAGTATAGAGTCACGACAAGGGGAACATTTTCATGTTTTCTCTTGTTGGTCAGTGTCTTCATCAACTTCGTACAGACACGCGGAGTTGGTGCAATTGGAGAATTGAAATATGAGTTCTTCTCCGCGTCTGTCATCTTATCATTCAAAAAGAGCATTAGGAACCGAGGGTAAAAACAGACAACCCTGGCATTCTGTGCAACTGATCGACTGCTGAGTGGTCCCAACTTCTTTAGAATCGACTGAAGAAGCAACTTGCCAAAGTTGATTGGTCGATTGTAAACAATGCAGAATCCAATGATTTGAAGAAGGGAAGATATAATGTTGTAGTTGCTTCGAGTGGTAGGTGAAAAGACTTTCACCAGAGTATCGAAGAACAAGTCCCACTCAAGTTTAAGATTCCCTTTCAACATTCTTGGAAGATGAATCTCTCCTTGATAGTGAATGGTCTGAAAGAACTGGATTATTTCATCATCTGTAGGAATCTCAGCAAAGTTGTTACGTGGAAATCCAAGAATCCTATTTATATCATCCACTGACACAGTGATGCTTCGTCCTCCTGCAATGTTTCCAGAGACCCTGTAGCTATCCAGAAGAGTCGTGTTGATGGCAGAGGAGTAGAAGTCTTGGAGTGGTCTAATCTGTAAATCTGCATGTGCAATGATTGTTGTACTGACCAAACATTGAATATTCAGAAACCGTACCCACGGTTTAAATCTCTCCAAGCTGGAATCAGGGTCTAAGTACCCGTTGTAGTTCGTCTCTCCAATCACAAATTGGCCAGCCATTTTGATAATTAAAAATTGAATTAAACGAGAATTTTTCAAATAAAATGTTAATTCTCAAATTTCTCGCAAATTTCAATTAATAATTATTTAACAATTAAACAATTAATTAATAATTCGAATTAATTGATTAAACTCGAATTAAAAATTAATTAAATTGTTAATAGCCAAACTTAGTTCCACAAAATCCACTAAGTCCCAAATAACTTCCAACAAACCAAACGAGTCCTTAATCTCCACAAAACCCCTGAAAATTCGAAACTCCAAATAACTGCAAAAGCTTCGAACTACAGTTAGGGATTCAAGGAGATGAACACAGCAAAGATCGAAGTCCAAAATCAAGCATAAACCTCGTGAAAACAGCCACGAAATCGCGAACAAGGGTTTGATTTTTTTTAAAAAAACAAATGGGCAGTATAACGGCTTAATACTTGAATAAAATCGAAACCAGCAAGCAATTAGAAGCTTGAATCAAGTAACCAGCAAGTTTTTCATGAAAAAACTTGAAAAACCCGAAGTGGAAACGATGAAGTGTGTGTGTGTAGATACGGCTATCATCAAAGTTATTGATTCCTAACAAAACCCCACTCGAACTCGTGCAACAGCGAAGCAACCCAAAAGGTCACTGTAGTCAAGCCAACTGCTTCAAAACGGCTGGTAGATAAACCAAGGAAGATATGTTAGCCTCCCTTAACACACGAGACTGCCCAATTATAGTGTCAAGTTCTTTGTGAAGCCTTGATTGTACATCTCTATGAAGCACCACTCATGCCGGTGCCAACTCGATCAACACTGCAACCATATCAGTCCCTCTAGTGTTGGGAGTATAAATAATTTTGAGTTGCTTTTGAGTGATTTCTAGTTTATCGTTTTAGTTGCTTTTAGGTTGCAATGTTTGGCCCAGCTGGGGTCATTTTTCTGTCTTGCAACTAGTTGGAACTTATTATGCATATAAATATAATTTTCAATATTTTTTTCAAAATCGCATTTCTGGTGGCATATGGTTGCTAGAAGTTGCAGATATGGTTGCATATGCAACCACTGTTTTTTTGTAAATATTTTCAGGAACATAGTATTTTTGCAATTTGTTTTAGAAAGTGACAGTATTTTTGCAAAAATTCTTTTAAACTTGGTTATTAATGTAAAAAAAACCAATAATATATATATATATATATATATATATATATGCAACCAAAATCAACTAAATAAATCTAACCTCCTTTCATCACTGCCCAGAAACAATTTGACCTTCGATTTTAACTTCACCGACTACAAACAACGCCACCGCCAAATCAAACGAGCAACCACATACATACAATTTGAAGAAGGCTATGCCAAATTCGAAAAAAGAAGAAGACTAGGAAGAAAGAAGCCAATGCCTAGCTGAGACTGGTGGTGACTTTCACGGAAATTAAGAAAAAAGTACTCCCTCTGTCCCATTTAATTGTATACGTTTCTTTTCAACTGTTCGACACGCATTTCAATGCTCTTATAAAATATAGTTCCGTAACTTATTTTTGAGATTTTTTTTTTCTGAATAAAAATATAACATCCAAACTTTAATTCAGAAAAAGAAAATTTTAAAAATAAATTACACAACTACATTTTATAGGAGCATTAAAGTCCGTGCCGCGTCCCCGTCCCCCAATGTATACAATTCCGGGGGACGGAGGGAGTAGTGAAAGTGAGTAAGTTTAGTTGAAAAATGGGTAAAGTGGTGGGACCCATCAATATTTTAATAGATAGTGGAGGAAAATAGTGGGTGTAATAGTGTTTGTTTAATAAAAAAAAGAGTATAAAATAGAGAGGTAGTGGGTGTAATAGTGAAAAGTAGTGTTCAAAAATAATAAGTATGATAGGTTCATTTTTTTTGAGACGTCCCAAAAAGGAAATGAGGTCACATAAAATGGGACGGAGGGAGTACTTTAATCAAGCCTAGTTAGAGCCATAGTTTGAAGCCTAATTCTAAATTTTATCTAAAGTTGAAGCTAGAGCTTGAGTCTGATTTGGTGATGTCATTGAGTAGTCAAAGTACAAGTGAATATACATAGTTATTTATTGTGATCTCCTTATTTGTGAAATAGGTCAGGCCTCGCAGGGCATTTGTGTTAATTTAAGTTGTTTTAAATAGTTTTTTTAAGTTGGATTTGTGGTTATATGAGGTTGCTAGTAGTTGAAGATACCGTTGTAAATGCAATTTTCATATTTTTGTAAAAACAGTTTCGTTTTTTTGCAATTTTTTATTTGGAAGATTGTATATTTGCAATTTTTTAAAAAAATTTACATTTTTTTATAAAAAAATTTCTATTATCAGGTACTTGTGAAAAACCCTAGTTTTTAATATAAGTTCTTATTTCATAGACACTCTTAATTAGTTGTGTTGTTCTTGTGCAGGCTTTTTCACATAATTCATACCATACTAACAAATTCTAAAGCTAGAGAATCTGATTTTTTTTGGCTAAGGGTAAATTATCTGCTCGGCTAGTAGTTTTCATAGTAGTACTCGGAAATTATTTCCATATAAGATTGATTCTTTTCTGATATTCATTGCCTCTAATTTGCTAAGCTAAACACAACATCTAGGAGACCTGATGTGCTTGTGATGAGTGTACTTAGATAGTTGCATGGCTCAAAACTTAAAAGAGATATGCCAAAAGGATATAAATTGCTAATGATATGTTTTGATCTCCAAAATTAAATCAAATCAAATTAAGTGCTGCTTAAAAGCTACAGACTCATAGTCCGATGTCTCACTGGTAAGTACGATCGTAGGAGGCTGAGATAGGAAGTTAGTGAAGATTATAATAGTAAGCGAAAATTGAATTGACAAGCTGCATAAATGAGAAATCAAAATTTACCAAATATAGTAATGCAAATGGTTTATTTATAATGGCAAATGGCTTCCGAGAAGACCTCTGGTGAAGTTGACAGAGTCAAGCCAAAATTTTTCTCTTTCACTATCATCCCACCAAAAATTTGAAGTCATTGTTCGACTCATTACAATGTCACGCCAACCTAAGAATAAACAAAAGAGAGGAAGGCAATTCTCAGAGGGAGGAAATTTAGAGAACTTAACGACACAAATGTTTTAGCGAAACATGGTCGTTGTTCGAAGCAACTTTCTATGCCTCTTTCTCATATTTTTATCATTAGCTCCTTCCTCTCATTCAATATCTGAAGCTGAAGCACTTCTACAATTTAAGGCATCAATCACCAATGCAAGGGCTCTCGATTCTTGGACACCGGATACATTACCCTGCCCTCCTCAAGGGAACGCTTGGGTCGGTCTCAATTGCGCAAATGGACAAGTCAGAACAATTACTCTTTTTAACATGGGACTTGCAGGTAAAATTGACATTGTGCCATTGGAACAGCTGTCAGGCCTTAAATTCATCATTATGGCAAACAATTCATTTGAAGGTGAAATACCTGCATTTAATCGTCTCGCTGATCTTAAAGCTTTTTATATTTCTAGTAATAAATTTTCTGGGGAGATTCCTTCTGATTACTTTGCCAATATGAAAGCTTTGAAAAAACTCTGGCTTGACAACAATAATTTTTCTGGGAAAATCCCCGAGTCTATTACACAACTTCCAATTCTCAGGGAACTACGTATTGAAAACAACCAATTCTCGGGTCCAATTCCACCACTAAAACAAGATTCATTAGCTGATCTTGACGTGTCTAACAACAAGCTTGAAGGGGAAATCCCTGAGTATTTGGTAAAATTTAATGCAACGGCTTTCAAGAACAATCCTGGCTTATGTAATGAAAAACTAGGAATGAAATGCACTAATGGAGCGCCACCTCCTGAAATTGATGCAGTTGACGCACCAGATTCACCATTCAGTCGATCTCCACCACAACTAGATACTAACAAATCTTTACGAGTAACATGGGTTGTTCTTGCAATTGTGATCATCCTTCTAGCACTAACTATCTTCTTTAAGACCGATAAAAAGGAAGATAGTTTTGCTCCATTAGGGAAAGAAAACCTTGATGAAACTGTACAAGTACATATTCCAAGCCCCAAGAGAACTTTGAGCTCATCATCATCTAAAAACAGAATGGGAGGATCAGCTAACTACTCTAGGAAAAGCGGGGCGAGTAATGCAGGAGGCAAATTAGGAAGTGATCTAGTAGTGATAAATGATGAAAAGGGAGTGTTTGGGATGTCTGATTTAATGAAGGCAGCGGCCGAGGTTCTAGGGAATGGAGGGTTGGGATCAGCCTATAAAGCAATGATGTCAAATGGGGTATCCGTCGTTGTGAAGAGGATGAGGGAAATGAATGCAATGACCAAGGAAACGTTTGATACAGAGATGAGGCGGATTGGTTCACTGAAGCACAATAATATATTGACACCTTTAGCATATCATTACAGGAAAGATGAGAAATTAATGGTGTCTGAGTTTGTTCCTAAAGGCAGCTTGTTATACATTTTGCATGGTAAATCTTCTGTTATCACATTTTTATTCTGCACATGTTAACAAAAAAGTGTGAATTTTTTACAAACGAGACTATTCCCGTGCCTAGATGCAGTTAGCTAGGCTAAACACTTTTAACATCATGAGTGCTGTTTATTCAAATTCTTCCAGTAGTGTATGTATGATCTTTATGTAAAGACAGTGCATTGTTTCAGGTGACCGTGGTGTGTCTCATTCGGAGCTAAATTGGGCAACAAGGTTAAAGATTATCCAAGGAATAGCGAGAGGGATGGGTTACCTTCATTCTGAATTCTCTTCATATGAACTTCCTCATGGCAATCTCAAATCCAGCAATGTACTTCTTGGTTCAAACTACAAGCCCCTTCTATCGGACTATGCAATGTATCCATTAGTCAACAATACTCAATCGGCACAAGCTATGTTTGCTTTTAAATCTCCTGAAGCAGTTTTATACCAACAAGTCTCCCACAAAAGTGATGTCTACTGTCTCGGAATCCTCATTCTTGAAATCCTAACTGGCAAGTTCCCTTCTCAGTATCTCAACAACCAAAAAGGTGGCACTGATGTGGTTCAATGGGTCCGAACATCATTGTCTGAAAAACGCGAGTCAGAATTGATTGACCCTGAAATAGCTGGAGCTTCAGCCGCTTCACTTGATCAGATGGTGAAACTATTGCACATTGGAGCTGCTTGTACCGAAAATGATCAAGATCGAAGATTAGACATGAAAGAAGCAATCAGGAGGATAGAAGAGATACAAGCCTAAGAATCCTGCATCATAATCTCTCCTGCTAAGGATTGAAAAGTGGTATGAAAACAAACATTTTCACAACTATCTTCCAAATTTCAACTTCCACTTGCTAAAATCTTGAGAATAGGCCATGCATTCTCGGAGGTGCTCAATCCTGACACAATGTCTTGAGTGATGTGGCGACGGGACATCATCACATACATCTTCTCATCAATTAAACAACTGTTAGGGTCGCGTGATTAGTGTATCATTTGATAAATATTTTTGAGATCTTTGGTATTTTTCGGGTGACCAAGAACATGATCAGAACTTTTGTTAGGACAAGAAAGGAAGAGTATAAAAGAACACATAGATTAAGCCTCAGATTGTACATCATTTCAATTTAGTTATTGTCTATATTGTGAAATTTTTCTCATTAAACACTTATCCTATTTTTCATGAATGACATCATTTATGATAAACTGCAGATATGGATGCGGAATATATGAAGAATCGATGTAAAACTACTAATCTATGGAGAGTTTATACAATAAACTTGAAGGTGTTAACAATGGTGACTACAGCTCTACATGCTTGAGAAGCAAAGAGTACAAAGTAAACTGTAAATCTTAAACTACAAGAAATGAATGTCTAGTTGTTATATAGGCATATGGACTAACTGACTAACTCTAACAGAATCCAACTGTCAACTCTGTAACAAACCACTACTGCTATGCTGAGCTGGACTAACTATATCAGCTGTATTCTCAATATCCCCCCTCAAGATGGGAGTAGGAACCATTCCCAGCTTGGATAATAGAGAATTAAAGTGAACAGAAGGTCCAACTTTAGTCAGAACATCAGCTAGCTGGGATTTAGTTGGCAAGTATGTCAGTTGAAGTAAACCTTCCAAAACCTTGTCTCTAGTAAAGTAGCAATCCAACTCAATATGTTTTGTACGCTCATGAAACACTGGATTCTTAGCGATATGTAAAGCAGACTGGTTATCACAATGTAAAGTCACAGGCTTAAGATCACGAACATCCAGTTCCTCAAGTAAATGAACTGCCCAAGTAACTTCTGCAGCAGCTGAGGCCATTGTTCTATACTCAGCTTCTGCTGAAGATTTAGAAATGGTGTGTTGTTTTTTTGATTTCCAAGTAACAGGAGACTGTCCTAACAGAAGTACATAACCAGTAACTGAACGTCTTGAATCAATACATGAAGCCCAATCAGCATCTGAAAAAGCTTGCAATGTTAATTGATCAGTAGCTCTTAATAGAATCCCTTGATAAATTGTCCTAGCCAAATAACGAATTATGTGATGAAGAGCTGCTAAATGAGTGTCCTTTGGAGCATGCATTTACTGGCTCAAGGTTTGAACAGTGTAAGATAAATCTGGCCTAGAATTGGTCAAATAATTTAACTTCCCAACTAGAGACCGATATTTCTCAGGATTAGAAATGAGTTTGCCATCATCCTGAGACAATTTCAAATGTACTGGTAAAGGAGTACAATTTGTCCGTGCACAATCAATCTCAGCTTGTTCAATAATCTCTTTTGCAAACTTTTGTTGACTCAAGATAATTCCTTCTGTAGTATGAGTAACCTGGATGCCTAAAAAATAATTCAATTCCCCCAGATCCTTGATACCAAACTGAGTATCCAAATGTAACTTCAAACTTTCAACTGCTGATAAATCATCACCAGTAAGAACTACATCATCAACATAAACAGCTGCAATGCATACTTTACCATTGTTTCTTCGAATAAACAGGCTATAGTCATTTTTGGATTGTTGAAACCCTTGACATATCAATTCTTCAACCAATTTTCCATGCCACTCTCGAGATGCCTGTTTCAAGCCATATATCGACTTTCGAAGTAGACAAACCAAATTTTCAGGATTAGGCAAGCCTTCTGGGACACACATATATACCTCTTGTTTCAATGTACCATGCAAAAATGCATTGTTCACATCTAGTTGGTGCAATTTCCACTTCTTTGAGGCTGCAACTGATAATAGAATTCTCACAGTACTCATCTTAATAACAAGAGAAAATGTCTCCTCATAGTCCACACCAAACTTTTGATTATATCCTTTAGCAACCAAACGAGCCTTGTACCTTTCTAAACTTCCATCAGATTTTAATTTGACTTTGAAAACCCATCTGGAACCGATTGCTTTCTTGTTTGGTGGAAGAGAAACAAGATCCCAAGTATGATTAGCATGCAAAGTATCTAACTCTTTTTTCATTGCCTCAACCCACATAGGACTAGCTGCAGCTTCCTTGTATGATTTAGGCTCAACTATTGTACATTTAGGAGCTGTTAAAGCAGAAGGTGATAATGTGACTACATTACACCAATGTTCAGATGAAACCTGATCAATTTGTGACTCCTTAACAGCATGATTACACTTATAAGAAGACAAGTATGCTGGTGGCTTAGAGACTCGAGTGGATCGTCTCACAGGTTCTGGAACTTGAACAATATTGTCTAAACTTAAATCATGAGTTACAGAATTATCATGATCAGCACTAAGATGGCTGCGAGAAGAAGCACTGGGAACATTATTAGAATGACAATCAGTAGGATGATGATTTTCACTCTGAAATGTGTTCTCAGGAAAAAGAGAAGAACTGTTGTTATCATCAGAAACATAATCATATGTTTCCAAAGAAGTAACAGCAGGTAGATAGATGTGTATGAGAAAATCATCAGTTTTATTAATTGAATGATAGGGAAAATGTTTTTCATGAAAAATGACATCACGAGATATAAAAACAGAATATGTCTTAAGATTTAAGAGTTTATATCCCTTTTGGGAGTTTGAATACCCAAGAAAAACAAATGCCACAGAACGAGGATCAAACTTACTCCTATCTGCAGCAATTGTGGAAGCAAAGCATAAACATCCAAAAGTTTTGAAGTGCTCATAAGATGGAATCATACCAGTGAGTCTATGGAAAGGACTGTCGTTGTTAATACTCTGCAGGGGAAGTCTGTTGATCAAGTAGGTGGCACAAAGAACACTTTCATTCCAGAATTTAGCAGGTATTTTGGATTGGAACTGTAATGACCTAGCAGTTTCAAGCAAATGACGATGCTTACGCTCCACAACTCCATTTTGTTGTGGAGTATAGCTACAAGAGGTCTCCTGCAGAATACCTTTTGACATGAAAAACAGTTTCATTGCACCTTGACAAAGTTCTGGTGCATTGTCCGAACGGACCCTCAACACTTTACCCTTGAATTGAGTATTAACATATAGTAAGAAATTAGACATGATTTGCACACATTCAGTCCTTGATTTCAACAAATGAACCCATGTAAAACGAGTAAAATCATCTACAATTGTCAAAAATTGATTGCAACCATTATGAGAGCGTATCTTATACGGTCCCAACACATCAATATGAATTAACTCGAAAGGAGCACTAGTTTTGATAGAGCTACTAGTAAAGCTTAACCTAGTTTGTTTAGCCATAGGACAGATCTGGCAAATAATGTAAAGCATAATGTAACGTAAATGTAATTACGATAACTCAACACATCAAAAGACAGGAAACAATACGTAAGTATAATACAGGAATCTACAGGTTGGAGATTCGATACAAACAGACAAAGACAATCAAGATATCTGAGACGAGCATCCGTCCACTGAAAGAAGTTCATTAACATGTTCAAGCCTCAGTGAAGAATAAAGTTCAATCAGTTTCTGCTATCAAGATTGCCTGAAGATCAAGTATCAAAGATCAGAAGATTCCAGTATATTTAATTTGATTATTTATAATCAAATTTATCGAAGCAACACCTAACCCGGAATGACTGATCAAGTATGTTATCAAGCAAAAGAATTCAAGGGATTATTTCAGTTCGAGTCGTTCGTGAACCAGACCAGTGCACAGGACGTCAGGACATACGAAAGTATTCAGTGAATTCGATCAACGAATTAATTGATCAAGTCAATCGAGCTGCTCCAGGATATCTCCAAAGAACTTATTAATATACATATGTATATATATATATATATTAATTGTGAATTACTTGAACATAAATAATTCAAGTAATTAATTAAACACAATTAATTCTATATATATATATATATATATATATATATATATATATATATATATATATATATATATATATATATTTAATAAGTAATGCAAATGGAAGACTAAGGCAAAATTCTCTAAGGCAATGGACTACACAAAGGATGGAGCGCAACCTTTGACCAAGTCAAAGGTTGCGACTTCAACAGTGTTCAACACGCATGTACAGGCAATGGGAATTCGTCTAAGTACTATAACATATACTACTGGAGGTGTATAAGCGCGAACTTTGACTCTAGTCAAAGTTGGCGCCATTCGTTCACAGTAAGGCTACCTAAGCGCAACTTTGCATGGCCACAGTTTTCTCCAAGTACAACTGAAGAGAACACTGTATGTTGTAGATTGAAGCGCAACATTTGACCAAAAGTCAAATGTTGCGCCTCACGTCTATTCTCTTGAAGGTGCAACTCTCACTCAGGGATATTCTAAGGGCCACACTGTGAAGGGATTGAAGCGCATCTGTTGACCATCCAAGCGCCATGATTGACCAACAGTGGAGAAAGTATAAGAAGCGCAACTTTAATATACATATATTCAAATATATATGTGTATATGAAAGTGGCGCCATCTCTTGTGCTTATTGGAGTTAGATTTATTTTTATAAATCGAATCCGTCCAGGACGAACTCAAGTCGTCCAGGACGAACTCGTTAACCATGGTTAGTTGTTGGAAAGCCTATAAATAGAGCTTAGTGTTTTCATTTGAAAACAACTACACACTTTGTAAGTGCACACACTATACACATTCTCGAGAGTTAAATTAGAAATCTAGCCAGACCAGAACATATGCGAGTGTATGAATGAGTCGTGCACGATTTTGTAAATGAACGGCTAAGCAGTTATAAGATTCGATCAGACAATCTTGGGGAGACAACAAATAACCTGAACAAGAGGAATCGCTCAGCTAAGCATCAGTAAGCTCCATTCAGAAGTAAGCAAATGACCCCTAAGAGTTGGCTCCATTTGAACTCCAAAAAATACCTCAAACCTCACCTCATGATAAACTAAACCTCAAAAGCTTGATTAAAACTCTAACAAAGATTAAGGACCCGAGACCTCACAAAATCTCCATTAAACCTCCAACCCCTAAGTTTAAAACCATCAAATCTTCAATAAAACCATAAAAATTCACTAATAATTCTATTACAACTCAAAATTCTTCTCACAGAGCATTAATGGAGTTTTTAAGTGGTTATAGTTGTATTTCCGAAAATACCCCTGCCCAGTTTAACTTTAATTGGATGGAAATACATATTATTCTATTGCAACACCCCCGAAGAATTCTGTCTTACCATAAAACCTGAAGATACAGGAAAAGAAAGTAAATTAATAATTAATTACTTCTATGCTTGCACCAGGTCACCCGCTAAGTAAATACGAGTTGAAAACTTCCATCAACAAACATCATCTGATCAAATGGATAGATATTCGGTATTTTTAATTCCCAGATAACAAAAAAATACCTTCTAGAACCTAGATCCCTCAGAAATAGATATGATAAAATACCCACAGGCTAGAGATGTGGTTGCTTAAATGATCAACGAACTGAAAGGAAAGGTTAATATTCAACTAAATCTTAATATGCGGTGGGAGAGAACTCTACTACAAACATATCAGATGTAAACCAATAGCACCCCTTTAATTTATCTCAACTATTCATAGCAGAGAACTCTACTATGAACGAACTGAAAGGAAAGGTTAATATCCAACAAAATCTTAATATACCATGGCAGAGAACTCTAGTACAAACATATCAGATGTAAACCAAAAGCACCCCTTTAATTCATCTCAGGTATTCATATAAAGACAAATGCACTTGCGAAATTAATGATTGTAGCAGAGCTAGGTACACTATATGGATTGAAAACAGAAGTAAGTGTGCTTACATCCACATCAGCAAAAAGATCCCAAATAGATCCTCGGCAAAATTAACTGCCAAGCTCAATCTTCCGGCAATCAGGGCACGCCGTTGCTCCCTTGATATTAATGCAGTCTCTGTAGCGGGAAAAGTTTATTAAAACATACCTACAATATAAACAAAATAAGTGTGATTGTAAGATAGTAATGCTAAACATGAAATACATTTAGGATAACAAGAACCTAAAAGATAAGTTGATCTGTGAACGAGCGAGAGTTGAACCCAGAACCCGGGACGCCAAGAGATAAGTTAACTATCCTTGCAAATACAAATGGGAACAGATATGCTAACCTCAAAGGGTTCGATAAATTGAAAGCTGAACTTGAATCTTTAGCATAACAAGAACAAATATTCCTGCTTAATTCCTATATGTTTGAATTTATAATAAGTTCTTTAACAATTATAACATGGCCGATCAAAGAAATAAAGCAACCAACCTGGGTTCTGATACTTGGAGCAATCTTAGAACATACCGCCAGAATGATGCCATCATGTATATGTTATTCATATACATTGATTATGTATATATGTTATTGTTTTCTGTGTTCATTCTTCTTAAAACGGTGATTAATCAGTGTTGCTTGATCATTGTTCCACTAATTATTTTTTGATTAATCCAATTTGTTACAAAAATAATAATATTATTGTGAAAATATAATCTTTTAATTATTAGCTATATTTTAAAATTAAATAACACAAATCTCATTACATACATGAATATTAAGATTCAGCTTTGTAGTTTGTAGTTTCTTTACCAGGCGTATATGAATAATTACAAAATATTATATTCGTAAAAATAATAAACAATACAATTAAACTAAAATTTCTCAAATGTTAAATTATGTTAAGTTAAAATAAATAATTATTGTAAATTATGTTGACGTTTAGATTAAATTAAAAAGAAAAATATAACACGTGTTTAAAGAAAATATTTCTTGTACCAATCACTTTTTTTAAACCACGTCATATCTATATCTATATATTATAAATCCTGAACAGTGTCACGTCATCAATGCCACATATTTCAAAAAAAAATCCACCTCAATGCCACATATTTTAGATTTTGCCATGTCATTATAATTTCCCTTATTTATTTAAGCGTATCAGAATAATCAACCACATATCTTTGAATTCCTAAAATTGAGCGTAATCAATAACTGACAATTATATTAAATTTTGAATGGTAATGCAATAACTACATTCCATAATCATAGCATTTTTTGAATGTTAAATTTGTACGGAACTATTTAAAATTGAAGAAGATAATTATATTGAATATACTGCCACAATTGTTAAGCTTATCATGTATCATATAACTACGCTTTAATTATATTAACTTATATATAAATAAATGAAGTGCTTAAAAATTGAAATTTATAATTATATTTTTATTTAATATTTAATATCCGGAAGTCGTCTAAAATTTAGCTATGTTACAAATATGCTGCTTTTTAATTTTCGGAATAATATATATTACATTTTCTAACATAGTGATATAAGTATTATAAAAAGTATTTTTATAAAAATATTAAATATTGTGTCATTAATTAGTATGTATTAAGCATTTTATGGAGTTCAACTTAATCATAGTAGATATGTACTATTACTTAGAGACAACAATCGGGTCGATCGAAACGGGTTTCGCAAATTCCAAAATCGAATCCAAACTATATTATAAATCCTGAACAATGTCAAATCATCAATGTCACATATTTCAAAAAAAAAGTCCAAGTCAATGGCATCTATTTTAAATTTTGTCATGTCATATAATATTCCATATTTATTTTAGACCAATTAGATGTCCTAAGATTCCTAAAATTGTGCGTAATCAATGAGTCGGTCGAAACGGATTTCATAAATACCAAAATCGAACCCAAATTATATTATAAATCCTGAACAGTGTCAAATCATCAATGCCACATGTTTCAAAAAAAAATCCACGACAAAAACACCTATTTTAAATTTTGACGTGTCATATCATATTCCATATTTATTTTAGACTAATCACATGTCCTAAAAATCCTAAAATTGATGACTGACAATTATATTAAATATTGAATTGTAATGCAATAACTACATTCCATGTATCATAGCATTTTTTGAATTTTGAGTTTGTACACAACTAATGAAAATTGAAGAAGATAATTATATTGAATATACTGTCACAATTTTTAAGCTTATCATGTATCATATAACTAAGCGTTAATTATATTAATTTATATATAAATAAAGTGTTTAAAATTAAAATTGAAATTTATAATTATATTTTTATTTAATATTTAATATCCGGGAGTCGTCTAATATTTAGCTATGTCACAAATATATCAATTTTTAATATTGGGAATAATATATATTAAAGTTTCTAACATAGTGATATAGATATTATAAAAAGTATTTTTATAAATTTAAATATTACGTCATTAATAGTACGTATTAAACATTTTATGTAGGTCACCTTAATCATAGTAGATATGTATCACTGTTACAAATAGCAATCGGGTCGGTCGAAATTGATTTCACAAATACCAAAATTGAACCCAAACTTGAAAATTTTAGGAATCTTAAATCTGAACTTGAAGGATATTACACGAGTAATTATTATTTATTCAACAAATAATATTAAATATATATATATATAATATTAAATATAAATATCTTAATTTTGTTTTAATTTTATTATATATTAAATAATAAATCTATTATAAAAGATATTATGTATGTATGTATGTATGTATGTATGTATGTATGTATGTATGTTCGGGTTCGGGTTCGAAATGAGTTCCGGGTTTTCAGGTCGGGTTCGAATCAAACCCGATCCTGGCCCGAAAATTATTCGGGTTTAAAAACAAATTTTTATCCGAAACCCTATAATTTGGGTTTGGTAAAACACTATCCGCTCGGTACGAGTTAGAATCGGGTCGGGTAGAATTGTGACTGCCCTATACCTCATGAAACAAGAATGTAGTATAACTATCATTATAGTGGATAGTCATTCAAATCTATTTATTCGATTTGACGTATAATTTTGATGTTCTTATTAACATAATGTTTTGTTTGATATATAATTTTAGTTTAATATTGTTTGACATATAATTTCACTTGAATTTTCTTGATATATAATAAACTTAAGTATAAGAGAGTTATGTCTAATATAATTTTTTTCTTCCTACTTTATACTTTATTTGAAAATTCAAATATAATTATTTATTAAATGTATTTATGAAATAATAATAACAAAATTCAATAAAAATTTGAAGCTCGTGCGCGGAGCGCGGGCAAAAACGCTAGTTTGTGATAAACTTCTCTACTACAGTAAATTTATTACTTCCTTAAACTTCATTATTGATAATTTTATGAGTTAATTACAATTTATAACTTTTAACTTTGGCATAAACACTTATACATATATAATTACTTATATTTTTTTGTGATAGTTGTCATCTAAATTTGATAATTCTAGTATTTTTCATAAATAAATATATATATTTTTTTTCAAGTTCACCCAAACGCACCTTAAATAAATAATAATTAAATAAAAATATATTTCTCATAAATATGGAAAGTATTTATCTGGGATATGTTTGGATGAATTTGAGGAAAAAAATCATGTATATATTATTCATATACATTGATTATGTATATGTTATTGTTTTCTGTGTTCATTCTTCTTAAAACGATGATTAATCAGTGTTGCTTGATCATTGTTCCACTAATTATTTTTTGATTAATCCAATTTGTTATGAAAAGGGTTAATTATCAAGTTGGTCACTGAAGTGGTCTTAATGTATCAAATTGGTCACTGAACTCAAAACGGTATCAAGATGGTCACTGAAGTGGCCGTAAATATCAAATAAGTATTTTGAAATATAAGTTCAAGTAGTAAAAATATTATTTATAAAGTTTTACACATTATTTTTGAATATTACAAAAACCAAGTAAAAGGTTATGACTTCTAATATTTATGATAATATATTTATATTTTACCACGTTTATTTATTATTTATATTTTATTATATAGTTATTTTCTTAGTTTTAATTGAAAATAAATAATAAATAAACTTGATAAAATCTAAATATATTAGAAGTCATAACCTTTTACTTGGTTTTGGTAATATTCAAAAATAATGTGTAAAACTTTATAAATAATATTTTTACTACTTGAACTTATATTTCAAGGTACTTATTTGATATTTATGGCCACTTCAGTGACTATCTTGATACCGTTTTGAGTTCAGTGACCAATTTGATACATTAAGCCCATTTCAGTGACCAACTAGATAATTAACCCGTTATGAAAATAATAATATTATTGTGAAAATATAATCTTTTAACTATTAGCTATATTTTAAAATTAAATAACACAAATCTCATTACATACATGAATATAACTAGTTGAGAAGCCGCGCGTTGCGGCGGCCTATAAAAATTATATTAATGATTTAATATTAATATTTGCAGAACAAAATAATTTTGTAGCTGCCTATAAAAATTATATTAATGTTTCAAAATTAATATTTGTGGGATAAAATAAATTTTATAATATAAAATTCTTGATGTAATACCAATACTAATATATAAAATTGCAAAAGTGGACTATAATTCATGGTGAAAAAATGAAAATAAATTTATACACGTAATTAACAATTTAAAGCACGATGAATCTTAATTTTATTTATGTTTTTTTTAAAAGTAATCATATTCTTACATTCTCACCTTCCTTCAATGCACAAAAACATCTAACTTAAATCTGTGATACAGCGGTTTATAACTACCTTTGCTCGTAACAAATCTTTACTTTTTAATAATGTATAAACAGCTTTCACTAAAAAGTTACTTGAACGGAGCAAACATATAATGCAAGGATATTTTTTTTCCTGTATACAAAATAAATCATATAAAAATTAACAAACATGTCCGTCGAATAAAACAAATATTATAAAGGAATAACCAACAAACATACATCATGATATCATCCATCAATATCATGTCAAGACTTATCATTGCATAAAAGAACGACACCACCGAGTTACAAACCGTGCAAGAGAACTATCACCGGAGAGAGGTAGGGTTATGGTATTGAGAGAGAGGATGTTGTGTTTAGATGATCAAAAGCCCTACAATCTCCAAGGGTATTTATAGGTGCAGAGAGACTTACTTCTAATATATCTGAAACTAAAAAAGGTAGTTTTAATTTTTGATATTTTTCAACCTAAAATTCCAGAAAATTAGAAAAATAGAACGGAGCGATGTGAGAGGCGCCACCTACACGCCCCTCGCTTCTCCTTTATATAAGTATATTGATGATTAGGGGTCATTTGTTAAATCTGAACAACATTTTCTGGATGATAAATATATGTGGACAAGTATATAATCCGGATGAAAATTATCCTTTTTTTCATTTGTTGTTATTGTGTATGCACGAAGTCAGTTTTGTCTTTTCATTCTTGTTTGCTCTGAAAATTGAAAATTTGCTCTGAATATAACATTTTCCAATTCTAGACTTCAATTAATTTAATTGTTAATATCATCTCGAAGAGTTATTTTTTAAATTAAGATATTATTTTTATTCAAAAATATATTAGTATTTATCATTAAATGAATGAAATTATTTGATTTATAAGTAATTAAATTCTATTCACCGTGATCATCACCTATTATATTATATTAAATAATTGATAATGTTATTAAATAAAATGTGTATCATAATAATTATATAATGTTTATTAAAAATTTATTATTTATGAAATTACAAAATTATTTTAATCATGTAAAAAGTAACTAATAAATAAAGCAACAAGGGCATATGTCCACTACGTATTGACGTGAGTAAATAGTATCTGCAATGGTTCAGTTGAAAATTTGTGGCAGTGTCGTCCACAACAATTTTTGTCTCATCCAAATGTTAAAAAGATGGACAAACAATCTGGATAGCAAACATATGGACGATCCGGTTCATTTCCTTTCATTCACCTGTTGACAAATGACTCCTAAGATTCTAACTTTGTAGTTTGTAGTTTCTTTACTAGGCGTATATGAATAGTTACAAAATAATATATTCGTAAAAATAATAAACAATACAGTTAAACTAAAATTTATTAAATGTTAAATTATGTTAAGTTAAAATAAATAATTATTGTAAATTATGTTGGCGTTTAGATTAAATTAAAAAAAAAATATAACACATGTTTAAAGAAAATATTTATTATACCAATCACTTTTTTTAAACCACACCATATTTGTGATAAACATCTCTACTACAGTAAATTTATTACTTCCATAAACTTCATTATTAATAATTTTATGAGTTAATTATAATTTATAACTTTTAATTTTGGCATAAACACTTATACATATATAATTACTTATTTTTTTTGTGATAGTTGTCATCTAAATTTGATAATTCTAGTATTTTTCATAAATATATATATATATATATATATATATATATATATATATATATATATTTCTTTTCAAGTTCACCCAAACGCACCCTAAATAAATAATAATTAAATAAAAATATATTTCTCATAAATATGGAAAGTATTTATCTGGGATATGTTTGGATGAATTTGAGAAAAAAAAATCACATTTTCATTTTTTTTAATAAATAAATGATTGATTTTTGGAATTAAGATAAGACATATAAGATCATAAAAACACAAATAGATAATATTAATGATAATTTTTAATGAAAAAGCGTGTTGGAGTTACAAAATGTAAGAAATTATAACATTTAGATCTAAACTGTCAAGAAAAAATCTATACTTATTTGGACCCAAATTCAAGGTTATAAAATGTAATTCTTTAAATTTATTACTTTTCAAATAAAATATTTATGAACTAATTTATGAATTTACGAACCTAATTCCATAATATTATTACCCAGCTCTACCTCCCAAGCTAGCTGGTGAGGGAAGCAAATAAGTTAGTTAACAAATCTAAAACATGAACAAATTTATTGGCTTGAGGATCAAATTTTGGGCGCAACATAAAGGACTTGATTATGTGTTGGCATTTTTGTTTTAACAATGAATACCAATTATGATACACTCTTGCCCACTTGATCTCGGTGAATCTTTTATGAAATTTCAGAACTTGTTCATCACAATATTAATATGATAGATGTAAATTTGAGTATTGTTTGAACACGGTTGCATAGCCCAAATGGTTAAGGGTTTATATTTTGAGGCGTCGTGCGAGTAATTGTGTGAAACATTTATACCATCCATGGGAAAAAACATGTGCATATCCTCCATGGCGAAAATTATGTTGGACACCAACTCCAAGATCTCAGGTTTTCTCCACTTATGAGCAGAAGAAGCACAAGGGTTACAGACATTCAACTACATCATTGCTCCAGATTCACTTCATCATATCTCTAGAACAATAACTGCGTAGAAAAAATAAATGAGTTGATGTGTAAACTTCACAAGGTCTTTCTATATTTAATGTAGTTCGACCACTTATGACAAAAAAAAAAAAAAATTGTAGTTCGACCCCTTACAGTCAGAATCTGTCTTGACCCATTTACTTCCAGCTGAGATCTCTTCTGCTAATATGTTCTTGCCATCACTCATGCAATGTTGTTTATTATTCAAGCATTTCTTTGTGCTAGTAGCCTTTGTGCTCAAACTTTGTGGGAATATCTTTTTGTTCAACACACTTCTGAAAATCTGCATTCACACAACAAATTTCTGGACAGGAACTAATGTTATATGTAAACTTAACTCAAGATAGAAAAAACATGTACCTACCTTGTTCATTCTTGATTTCTCCAGTCTCGCTTCTGGAAACGAATCTCTTAGACTCGAAGTTGGAGTAATTTCACTTTTAAACATCTTTTTCAGGAGAAGTGACAGTGATTCCTTTCCAATACTAGCATTTTTGGTGCTATCTAAGTGACTTTCCTTTCCTCGATTAATCACAACTGTTCCACTGATAAGCTGGAAAGGACCGTCTTCATCCCCTATATCATCAGACACGGTGTAGCTTGACGGTCTGTTAATGTCTGAGGTTGATGATGTCTTAAATGTCTTTTCCAAAATATGGTGACTTTCAAGCTCATTCGCTACATTAGACTCTGGATCTTGTCTGTCCAGTATAATATTTGATTTCTTTTGATGATTTCTAAATTCTTCATGGTCAATGTCTTTTGAATTATCTTGGGAAAGTTTGCTCGATTGTAGATTGCAGGTCTCCGGGATTGCGTTCACATTTTTATTTCCAAATGTCCCGATTGCAAGCAACCCATGAGGCCAGTCACTGTGCTCTTCTTCGAAAGGCTTCTGCACAATGTTGTCTAAATGACAAAGAACATTATGAGATACTGAGAAACTGAGATTCTATTAATGAAGAACATATAAGAAATGACTTTCTTTCAGACAAACCACCAGATTTCCAAAAAGCCATTAATATTGCCCTTAAAGCTCCTTGCTATTCATGAAGATCCAAATGTTACAGTCTCTAAAACTATGAATTCCCTGACTAAAACTGAATACTCAGTATGTGCAGCCTGTACCATATATTCGTTTACTCTACTACAGTACCTCTGTTCTGAAAGAGTGTCTTGAGTGAAGAAATATACTTTATAGAAAGAGAATTTTAAATAAATTTTATGCGAGTGTGGACTACAAGTAATGTCTACAAAATGTACTCCAGAATTCAGACGTTCTTTTAATAATAGAAGGAGGTGACTGAAACTAGCCATATAATAGAGAAAATAATAAGTGTGACTACAGAATAAAACAAGTATAGAACTGTCATGCCATGAAACTGAATCCGTTATTCTGAGTTACTCTACAGGTTTTCTCGAACTCTTCTTCAAATCCATAGGCTTCAGGTAAGTATACTGCTATACCTTTAAAATACCAAATCTTCATCATAATCATAGTCACAAAGGAATCACACAATGACAGAGGATCATACCAGACTTGCATCGAAAGAATAAATGATCAATGCACACTTACCATTAGACGTTAATGGATTTAGTTTCTTTGTATCCCTTATAGCATGCAGCTTGTTTTGCATCCAACTGAAGATCTGAAACCAAATACCATAGATTATCTAACGAAACTGAAAAATGCAGATATACCGGCATACACAGTTACTAAATTATCTCTTACCTTCATGCGTAAATATATGAAACGTTAAGGCTACTTTAGCAAAGGTGGGAAAATTCAGCAAAAGCACATATATCCCACAAGCCTACAAAGAGTGAGACTGGCAAGTTTTAAATACTACCAATTGGGGAGTAGTTCCATGGCTGGTAGATTATTCAGGTCCAATTTCCCAAATACAGCCACTCACCTACTGCTTTATAGTTTTTTCCCTTCTGTTACCAGTATGTCATTTTCCTATTATTTATTTGTTAATGAAACACGAGTATATGTGCCAACTACTAAGTCAGGCGGGTCTTCACAAAAACAACCTCCCTGCTCTTTTCTACCAGGGCATGATCTGCAGACATCATACCCTCGCCTTGCTTTAAGAGGGATAAACATTTTATTTATACTGTATGTTTGCTTTGGTTTGGTTAATTAGATAATAGTTAAATTTTATTTTTCTAGCCAAGTTAGATAGACAGCTGATATAGCCATTGTCATAATACGGACAAGAGTGGGTGATAAGACAGGATTATACTATTGCTCCTGGTGCAGATAGTTTTTCACATTGGTATTTTATTTTGCGAAAGGAAAGCATGGTTTTTACAGTGCATTAACCTAATCCACACACACACAAACACACACACATGCCATTATTGAGGCTCGAAGCTTAAACTCCTATTACCAAGAGAAGAGCGGTATTCACCAAGCTACAATGGTATTTATATTGAATATGACAGGGACCTGCCCATTGCTTTGATTTTGGAGACTTTTTAAGAGCTAGTGCACTTGCCCGGAAAAAATTATTTATGCACGGCTGCAGGAAAGATTCTTATAGATTTGTGATTAAGTCTGAATTTCAGGTTTTTTAATAGATGAAATGAACATTGCCTCAACCGATGCATTTCCTCATCAGAAATTCCAGTAAGGAGTAGGGTACATGTCACGGCAGTTCTCACTAGCATGCCTATAGGCATGTATTTTACAAAAAGGCATGCCCAAATGGCATGCCATTTTCCATTAAATATAGCAAAAACTGCTGCATCATTACAGGATTGATACTAAAGTGCACTTACAAATATAACAAAAGTTAGTAAATATTAAGAACCGAACTTAGTACAATACTAACTTATATTAGTAGTTTATCTAATATTTAACTATGAAGTTGGACTATATTTAAAATTTTCAATATTTATAAGATATAATATTTATATAAATTTTATTATTTATATAAAAAATTAGTAAAAAAGCATGCCAAATGGACAAAAAGCATGCCTAGGGCATGCCCAGTTCTGGCATGCCCAATCTGGCATGCCCGTGCCGCTGTGACATGAACCCTAGTAAGGAAGCAGCGGCTGTTAGCTAGCAAGATGAACATATACAGCACAAAACTCGGAGAGGCAACTAACTATGGTTTAGCATGGCTTAAGTAGAGAGGGTAGGAAGATACAGCCATAATCTTATGGGACTGCCCCTTGCTAACCGCACCAGGACTGTTTTTACTGAGGTTCATCACCCATGAATGAACCTGATTTTGAATAGAGTAAGAATATGAAACTTAAGCTTAAATTTCTTATGTAAATGAGAGATTAACAATCTTATTGAATCTTATCTAATCTAATAATTGTCAAATTCAATTTGCAAATCCATGAACCATGGTTTATATAAGTTAGATAAATGAATCCCTAAAGCCAAGATAATATACCGATAGATTTAGGGATAATCTATCCATAATACGGAGTCAGATAACCAATAAGAAGGTAGATCGTTTAAAGTCATATCTAAAAGGTGGGCACCATGAAGATAAGTAGATCTCGGCAAGTAAATAATAATTCTAAAAGACTGGATCAAACAGCTGTGTTAACCTCAAGATACTTGATGTTCTTCCCCAAATATTAATATAAACGGTTTTTCTGTGGTGTGCCCATGGGCACACACTAAGCACAAAAATTTATGAGTTTAGAGGGTTTCTATTGGCTTATCCTCTTTAATAATGATGGACCCCCTGCAATTACACCAACCACACCAATCAAAACCCTCAAATTTTATAAATGTTAGTGTCTAGCATGTGCCCATGGGCACACATTAGACAAACCCTAATATAAATTTGTCGAATTTCCTCAAATCTATTGCTTTAGCAAAGTCTTTCTTTTGGGCTCTTACATGGACACCACCGCCATCACACGTGAACTTGTCCAGTGTCTAGTCACATGGTTCATACATATTACTTAGAACTACAGATTGGGAACCTGATCAGAATGTGCTCCAGCAAGTAGGATGTGGGTTTGCCGGAGCCGGGTTGATGTGTCAGTTGACAGAATACTGATGACATTTCATCGTATCATGTCAGAACAACACGTGTGTCAAAACGAGTATAAAATATGTCCTCTCTATCCGAGTAATGTGGTTCTGTGTCAGCATTATAATAGTCATCGGAGACATCCAACACTTTAATCTTGACTCTGCTATTATCAATGTCTCGACTTACTCTGAATGGTTTGTTTCAGTTGCAATATAAAACACCTAATTTCACTAAAATTGCTCATTCCCTTTTCTTCTTCCTTAATATTTCTAAATAAAATTCCTCACTTTGTTCTACACTCCAGGAAACATAAAAAGAACTAGGGCAGAATCAAATATACTCTGAGAAGGAGACCATAATCATCACCACTTGGTATTCGTTACTTTTGATAATACCACAGCACTGCATAGTCTGCATTATCATCCAACTATTAGTTATTTACAGCTCGATCTTGAGCTTTAAAAAACACCATCTGCATGATCAAGCAAACGGGTAAAGCCACAATCATAGTGCAGCATATTACTTGGAACTCTCAAGAATGGTCCCATTAGGGACTAACAGAAGCAACCAATCATCTGTTATTTCACCAGCAAGATGGTCTCTGTGGTCCTTGAACATTCTCGAATATTGCAAAATCAAACTAACTCACATTGTAAAGGCATAGTAATTTAAACGATAACAATTGCTTCCATAGAGAACATACATACCTTTTACAAGCACCTGATGAATACTGAACCTGCAACTGAGGATGAGGAGTCTTCAACTGCAATAGCTTTAATCACTAAAATTCCAATAATATTATGAATCAATTTCTGGAAAGTAATTATTGCAAAACAAGTAGTGATTTATTGGATAATTTCAAAGTAAAGCGAAAACTTGGAAAAGAAAACATCAACATAAATACTACTGTGGAGTACATTGAGCATCAAATTCTTAGTCCTTTGCTGGTAAAGGACATTCGAATTATCAAACGTATCCGGTATACTCAGAATCACTGTCTGGCAGGGTTCTGAAAGTCAACATCCTGATACAATCAGTCCAACTAAAGACACAACTTGCCAAGATCCGTTTCTGTCAAGATAATAACAATCTAATGTCCACAGAAAAATACGTCCAAACCCTATGAACACATGCAAAAGGAAGATCACAGGTACAGGAGCGCAGTTTCCACTTTTAAGTTAACAAACCACAATACAGAGCAACGTGTTTGTGCTTATACTTCATGCAAACACATGTTGCCAGTTCTCAATAAGCCCAAGATTTCACGCGAGGCTCCTGGGATTAAGACGGGTGAGTTTTAAAAAGGTCATGATATTATTTCTAAGCAAGGTAATCAATCTAAGGCTGTTTAAATTGCCCAGAAACAGATGTCAGTTTGATCATATACGAAACAGAGATAAGGATGGAAAACATATCTGAAGCACAAAATTTATAAATAATCTTGAAAAAGAAAAGAGACTAGAGATCAGATGTGGAGTGACTGATTCTAGTTAAGTGTTTCAAATACGAAAACGCAAATTGCTCTCATGTAATTCAAAGGATTAACAAGGCTCTCTGAATTTTGTGCCCAGAAATTAATTATATTACATGCATAACACACTAACACTAAATATATAGCTAGGCCCCCACTCTTCTGAATATTATCGACCTGAGCCACAGCATAATTCACAACAATAGTAACAGCCTAGACAAGATAGGGCACCACAGAACTGTATGAACACAATTGCACATCGGTCATTCAGCTTAGAACATATCTGAATGCAGCACATGCAGCAGCAACGATCACACATCTTGCCGCAACAGTTTGAGGCTGCCTGCACAAATAACTCCCCTGGATCTGGTAATTTAACTTCATCTGCCCCTGGAGGGGTGTTTTCCACTGTGGCAATTAGATTCCCAAAACCAAATCCAAAGTTATGAAGTACTAGTATCTTTCCATAATCCGTGTCTTTGGAAACCTTTTTCTGCAACATGTAAATAAAATTGTAATCAGAATATATTACAGTACATTATACACACATGCACTCATAATTACCTGTTTCATACACATCTTATACATAATTCAGCTGAAGATTAAAATATAATTATCTTCTCTAGAAATGTACTTGATGATTTATCACAAGTCTTTGCAGAACTTGGCGATTTACACATCATGTACTCAAAAAGCTTTTATTTTTCTAACTAAACATTTAACCCTGAGCATCTACAGATTTTGATCATCTCATTGTATATATGTACATCTTAGAAACCGCATACCTTTTTCTTTTCAGCTGACTCTGATGTGCCTTTCTTTCCCTCACCATTTTCAGCCGAGTCCGTGGTCTTGTTTGTCTCAAGCAAGATCATACGGGTGTACTCAGAAATCACTGAGCTCTGCATGCTAAGTTTGACTATCTAGAAGTGAAATGTAAGAAAACATGTAGTGAGGAGAAAAACAACTGCTTTATAAAAACTGCCAACTCGTTATAAGGCCTATGCAAGTGAACATAAATCATATGAATATTTGTTTTTAGTTGTCTTCACTGCAGATAATATCAAGCAAAACGCAGCTACTTCATAGAAAACTTCATAAAATTAAGATGTAGTTTTTGGCAATTTTCCAATAATGTATATATGCTGCTTTCAACAAATGTTCGTTAAGGTAAACAACCTAGAAAGACATAATCTTTAGAGGTCCACAAGCCAGTCAAGTCAACCCGGGAATAACGTGTTAGTTTACTTGGATAAATTTAGTCTTAAACCCAGCTACAAATTAATTCTATCAGAGATGCATTATAAAGCGGTAGAGCATATGCAAACACATGTTGCGTCTCAGTATAATAGTTGTATGCTGTAAACTAGTACCTTTTCCTCTAGGGCTTTATTTTCTGAAAACCATGCTTGAGCAGTGTAAAATTCAATTTGTTGCTTCGCGATTATCTGTAAGATTAGATATAAAAGAGGGAAAAAAACTCAATTACAGGTTAAAACATATCATACATGTTGAAAATTGCATTGTACAGAAATGATAACAACAATGAATTGCTTGATAAGTGATCAATTAAATAAAAAAGTAAAGCACTCAAGTAAAAGTTAAAACAAAGTAAAGTACATTAATAAAAACAATCATTAAAGGCTTAACATAACTTCACCCTCAGATATATTATAAACAGACATAATCAAACAGCATATTGAAGCCTGGTAAACAAGTAAGTACGTATTGAGTAATCACTAAGTGATTGATAAAAGAAAGTTAATTTTACCAATCTGAAAGCCGGAGATATGACTGCATATTTGTACATACTTCAGGAAGTTATGATATATATTGATGCTATTATCGAGTGGGCTCTTGAGATAAACATTAGTTAATTTTTGGCATTTTTCTCCACAAGCATTGTAAAATACCCAGGCCAGTAATGAATTACAGGCGAAAATTGAAAAATACCAAGACTAGAAATTAACTACAGGTAAAAATGTGTATAGACAATTAGACATACATTATGTAGCCAGATTTCCACATGCAAAATCTGAAGAATGGATCATTATCACAGCCTAAAAGACCTCAAGACATCAAATGAGCCCTAATCTTGTAAAACATGGAGCTGTTATCACATAAGTTGTCAACTTACCTTGTCAAGAGGTATGTCCTTTGCCTCTTGAACCTTCAAGTTTAGTGTGAAATTGCTCATATCTGCCAGGACGCCATTAAGTTGAATCATACTAGGGAAATCTCCTCGGTATCTCCCTGTAATAATTAATGGGCTCTCAAATAGAAGGTCAGGTATACTAGACGGATACACCTGCAATTATGATTGTGATTTGAGATGACATAAGATTATTGAGAACAAGATCTAAATGAATGTAACTACATAATTCTAAGATATTGAAGCACAGACAAAAAGAATGGCTGCTCAATACACGACATTGAACAAGTTAATAAGGAAAAATGTAGTGCATATCTGATAATGTTTCAATAACGACGCAATACACTGCATTAAGTATAAAAAATCAAAAAAAAATTACTAATATGGTAATTGTAATTTACAACCTATGATGAGTCAATGACATGAAAAATTGCAACCACGTCTTACTAGCTTCATCCTTGTCATGCAATAGAAGTAGGATGCGCTAGTAATTGGACAACACAAACAGTTTCCTGATACTTAGTGAGAAATCAACTCAGTACATGAAGCTCACGTCAAGATCTCAAGATCAATATTGTCTATATTGCTGATGCTAATATTTGCAAGAATGGTCTGGTGAACAAATTCCTGATACTTAGTGAGAAATCAACTCAGTTCATGAAGCTCACCTCAAGATCATCAAGATCGAGATTGTCAATATTGTTGATGCTAATATTTGCAAGAATGGGGTACAAAGTCTTAGTGAAGAAGCCCTCCAGTCGAACTTCAACCAAATCTGTACAAGCACCAAAGATATTGCCGGAGTAGATGATTAGACTTTTCACCAATACCCTCATTATGATTACAAAATCAGAAATAGTGCAACTTTATGGAAAGAAAACAAACCACTTCCTAGACAGCTTAATGGAAACTCATGTATTTAGCATCTAAAAGAGAAGGCAATATTTTTACCAGAATTTATGCCCGCCATGCTGGATGTTAACATTATATGGGTTTATTATTGTTTCAATATTTCTATAAGAAAATTACTATAGTAGTTATCCCACTAATCTAAGCATTAGAGCAAATCCAATACAGTGCTAAAACTGGTTTTATAGATAATATATGAAAACAGGTTTAGAATTAATAAATCCAGTACACAGACAGACACTAGTACACAGATATGTGTATCTACGACACTGCATTTGCATATATCCTATCCAAATGGGAATTTCAGAAAGGAAGAAAAACTCTCTAACCAAGTTAAAAAACAGCAGATGTCTTATTAACCAATTTACAATGAGGTGGATATACTGACGTTAATGGCTCAGCACAAGTTGACATACTTTATTAATTTTTAAAATTCTGACGACAAGATGAGTGGAACTACAGAGATTATTGCTTGAGGCCTTTGCCCCTTTTCTGGACCCCTTAGAATTAAAACTTAAAACTTCATGTACATCTTAGATTATCTATAGGTTCCACAATCTAGGGGAAGGATCAAAACACATCAAATTTTAGAAGCAACCTGCATGATATGCAGCATCGTAACAGCCCCTGCCAATAGTTGCAAGCATTCGCAGAAAATAGTGATTACAGAAGGAGCCTGCAAGGATGTACAATGAATATTCAAAGAAAGTTCCAGAAAGAAAGAAATCTGACACCTGTATATGCAAATTGACTATTCACTTAATTACAACTGATATAGTCGACGATAGTCAGAAGCCTAATTTAATTTAATTTTTTTTCACATGGACAATATACAAGCTTGGCAAGAAAAATCAATCTTCAAACTACCTTCGAATGGGAAATATTTAATACAGTGGAATCGAAGGGCAAAAGAAAAAATTTATACACGCAAAAAAATTCATATCTAATATAGTTTAAGGCGCCCCAAAGCTTTTAATTAAGCTTTTTATTCTGGTTATGGTCAATTACAATAATTGTGTAAAGATCTATACACTACGCTACAATTTCCCAGTAAATATAAGTTTAATATTAAGGACTGCAAATCAACAAACGTGCTCCTCAGATGTAAGTGTACAGATTGACCAATGAATAAGTATCTGAAAAACAAAACAAATTATTACCTATGCCGAATGTGTAAAAACGGGGGCTTAATGATTCTTGATTTGTTAGATGATTTTTCATGACATCACAAATGTTTCTCTCATTTTCAACTGCCCCGTCGGTAATCAGGAAGATAGCAGGAATGCAGTTTTGGGTATTGGAGATCATCTCCAGGGCCTACAAGGAAAAAAACAGTGCATCCATGGTAAGCTTCTGTTGTTATTTCATCATCAACCAACTTATGATTGCATACTAGGTTCCACAGATGTGTTCACGGCATATAAAGAATAAAGAATAGTAGTAACTAAGAGATACAATTTTGTCCATCAAATGGAAATAGCACAAGACCTGATTCAAGGGAAGCAGAATATTTGTACCACCTCGGGCAACCATATTCATGCTCATCCACTCAGTTACTTTATCAATAGCTTTCTTAGTAGCCAGTTCCAGAGACAATGAGAATAGGTGGATTTCATCATTAAATGCGATTACATTAAACGAGTCTCCGTGATCAAGCTTTGAGAGTGCTGCAGCAAGAGCATTTTTGGTACCCTCAATTGGCTTCCCCTGCATGCTTTCACTTATGTCAACGACGAATATCACTTCCTTCCTGAAAACCTATGGAGTATCAAGTAAGAACTCTGTAAGTGACTAATCCATCTGCAAGGTACACCAGCCTAAAAAAAACTTTCATATGTAGTTCAATCTTATATCCATTCCACTACAAAGTTTATAATCACAGAGTAATTGCCAAGGCATAGCTAGCTTCAATATATTTCTGTGTTCTAAAGATACTGAGCTGCTCCTGTAACTGTTCACTTACATATTGTTAATAAATAGTTGGGAGTCCATGTCATTGGCTATTAACTGATCGGGAAAATTAAATTATAGGTCCCTCAACTATTGACGTTTTATTGTCTAGGTCCCTGAAATAAAGATTCCGTATTTTAGGTCATTTAACTTTTCCGTTTTCTGATCTAAGTCCTTCCGTCAAAAAGATTCTAACGGCGTGAACTAGGGTTCTTGATGTTAATCCTGATCAAAGCAATTTTGAAGGTGTTAGTGATATCCAAACTTAAAGTGCAAGTAGTCAAATTGAAACTTGAATCACTAGCACTCATATGACATCAATTTTCACAAATTAGATGTAATTTTAAAAACCCTATATTGGACAATAAATTTAGGGTTCTTGATCAAATTTAGGGACCTAAATTTATAAAATTTTGAATTGGACCTAGTTTGTGAAAATTGGTGTCGTATGAGTGTCGCTAGCGACACAAGCTTCAATTTGACTACTTGAACTTTGAGTTTGGATATCACCAACAAGTTCAATTGCTTTGATCTGTATGAAACTCAGGAACCCTAGTTAACACCGTTAGAATCTTTTTGACGGAAGGACTTAGATCAGAAAACAAAAAAGTTAAGTGACCTAAAATACAGAATCTTTAGTTCATCGACCTAGACAATAAAACGTCAATAGTTCAGGGACTTGAAATATAATTTGCCCTTAACAGATCTGACTGAATTTATTATTTATTAGTTGTCAGCTGGTAATTAACAGAATAATGTGACTGGCTGAATTCATCTTAAGTCACACACATAGTTACCCGGTTCGCGGTACAGCCTAGGGATCCGCGAACTGGTTCGCTCGTACCGGAACACGGGTCGAAGTCGACCCGGATCGGCCGGGATCGCGTTCCAGTTCGTCATTTCCGGCGAACCGCGGATGCTTACTCTGACAACCGTAAAACAAGGAAGAAAGTTGATAATCTGTGATATACACATATATTTGTCTGCTTTAACTCTTAAAGAAGATGAAGTGTGAAGAAGAAGATGAAGAGGGTGAAAGAAACGTGTATGTGTAAATGTGCCGGCGTATGTGTAACTGTGCTTGTTGTTGACAGCTGTATCTTTTTTCTTTTACTTTATTGTTTATTTTTCATTTTTCTTTTATTTTGACACTAGTCATAACTCAGCAGATTGCAAAACTCAATAGATGTTCCATTTAATTTTATCTTTTTTCTCTAGTTTTCAAAACAAATCTTGTAATTATATTTCAATTTAATATAATATAATATTAGAAATTCAAAAAATAAAACTATGAGATTAATTATTATAAAAAGGTAAACTAAATTAGTTAATGTTAAAAAAATTGTCTTAAAATCAACAATAAATGATTCACTATCAATTAGTTATAGGATTTTTGTGTCAATTGATTCTTATTCAATTTTTAACATATTTACAATTTTTTATCTTTATTATACATATATTAACGGGATCCTTATATCGACCCGCGTTCCCGATTCACAGCTCAGCGTACCCCATTCACTCAAACTAACGTTCCACGTACCCGAACTCGTACCGCGTACCAGATCGATCCACGATCCGTGCAACTATGGTCACACAGCCAGGATGAGACATTTTCGTAGATAATTAAATCTTATATATATTCCATTACTAACTCCTTTAAGAAAGAAGTATTTGCTAAGACATAGCGAGCTTCTATTTATTCTTTTGTGCTCTAATGACCTAATCTGTTTACTTTCGTGAAGAAAATATATAATCAGAGTGTATGCAATCAGCTTAACTGATCTGTGCAAATATATAATTGAAAGAACTAAAACCAATAAAAAAGCATCATCGTATCAGGCTTCGGATTGACTAGTCCTCAACTTTTGACTATAAATATCCTCCAAAAAACCAACGTGTTCTGCTTTGGACTTCAGAAAATACTTGGCTGCCTAGGCAGAACAAACAACAGAGCAACTCTTAACTCTATTTGTTTAGAAAAAACAACAGAATGAGCCTACTAGAAGAATAATATTGCAACTGGAGAGCAAAAACAAGAAGAAGAAGAAGAAGAAGAAGAAGAAGAAGAAGAAGAAGAAGCTTTGTTCTAAGTATACAATTCATTAGGGATTTGAGAATATACACTCTAATCATATTTACCTATTCTCTACATAAATTTTATCAATGAATGCGAATTTTTAAGACATAGCCTAGGATCTCTAGTTTGTTTTCCGAGTCATGGAGTGCTTCAACCATGCTCAAAGGGTGCTCAGGACACATTCCTGTTACCCGATAACACGATGAGCTTTTTATCTGTTTTCCTTTCTACTTCTTTCCCATAAAATATTTCCTAAGAGGTTCACAAGTATGTGTCAGTGTACTCTTTGAGCATCATCATTCCACCAACTTGCTCCATGTGATAGTGATACTAAGTAGGCACATTAAACTCATCACCAGTACCATAAGAAAAAATTCTTTGAAAGGTAAATATAAAGCCTAAAAGAAGAAAATGCAAGATACCTACCTTTTTGTTTTGTTTGCTTCCTGCAAACAGAGAGACACAAAACATTTCCCTTTGGTCGATGTCAAATTTCATTGGTGATTGCAAGATTACACTACCGGAAAGACTAGATGATACCTGAAAAGATATGGATGCCTCGAATCACAAATTAAATGGAAATGGTCCGAAATCATTATATTGCCCTTATAGGCCTATGAAAGCTTCGGCAATAATTAGCCTGCTAATACTAGATATGCCTAAAACAGAATTGATGAACAGATAATTGTTTGTTTTTTATTGGGCCAAGTAAAGAAACAAACTTACACCATAAGTAATGACAAAATCACTATTTGACCATGTGAGAACTTCTGCATCATATAAAAAACTCAACTTCTCTCCATGGCGTCTTAATTCCTGAAATAAGAATTTGCACCAATTAGCTCCTATATACTCAAAACACACTAATGAAATAACTTTTCAGCTATACCTTCAGAGGATGACTGATTGTCTTGCACAACACTTCAGTACCAGGACCAGCGTTCACATTGAGCTGTATTTTTTCTTTTTTAGACATTCTTTTCCCAACAGGGGTGACAAACTCAGGGAAACTATATGGTATATTCAATGTAAATTCGCCATCTTGATAAGATAGTTTTTGGGACCATCTCACTGTAATTGAGAGGTTGGAACCCCCGTCTACCTGTGAACAATGTATAGAACCCAGGCATAAATGGTACAGACCTAAACAAAAACCAAGAAAAAGAAAATGTGATTGGAAAATACCTCAGGTATTGTAAGAACATATATATGGTGGGGCAAAAGAAAGCCTCCAGCATCGTATTTCGGTACTTTTTCCAAGTCATTGTCATCCATAGTTACCAGCTTACTATAATATGATTTTTCAGGTACTTCAACTTCAACACCTAGAATTGAACCCTGTTAGCAAATAATGTATTACTTGAGAACAAAAAGAAAATAACTAACTGTTACATATCATTGCATTGAGTACAAAAAATTCTTAAAACATGCCTTATATATATGTTAACAGTGATAAAGTGCTCGACTCTAGCAAGCGTGCTCCTAGTGCTAAAAGGTCAAAGGCTCGATTTTCACCTGCCCCTTCCTCTATTCCTAAGATACACTATACTTAAGAATATTACAAGTATCTATCACATATTCGCAACCTACATATTTTTATGAAGTCCATAGAGGATAAACAATTTGTCACTCTAGCAGACATTGTCAGCAGTATAACTTGCTAGAAATATTATATGCAGTAAACTACTAACAGAAAATGAGTAACTAATTTCCATAAATTCCAGTTCACTTGATTTAAGAGCATCTCCAACGGGGTCGGCTAAAATTGGTTGGCTAAATTGGACATGTAGGACATTGTGTAAAATTTGTTGAACCTTTAAGAGCATCTCCAATGGTAAAAGCCCTTAGCTAAAATTATCTAGGTGGCGCTTATTTGGCATCTATGTGTCACTTTTAAAGATTATGTAAAAAATTGGAACTCCAACCCTCCCTCCCCTTAGCAAAAAATATAGCCAACCATGTTTGGTTGGCTATATTTGTCGATCCAAGAACGCCTTTGGGTATAAATTTACATATTTACATAAGCATGAATATAGATAACCCCATTGGAGTAATTATTGAAATTTGAAACCCTTAGCAAAAAATTTACATATTCAATATAAGTATATAACCAATGAAAATAGCCAACCATTATACATATTACCCTTGGAGTTGCTCTAAGACATTGTTCTTCAATGGTATTAGCTATATTGGTTGGTTATATTATAAAAATAGTAGTATGTTTTTAATATCTTAACTTGTTATAAATATACAATATCACTTTAATCGCTTTAATATAGTAATAAATGATACGAAATCTTCTTACAGATACAAATATAGCCAACATTAGCGCATCTCCAACCATGTATAACCCTTAACTAAAAATCAATAATACATACTATAAATAAAAAATATTGAGATTTTGTAAAAAGAAAAAAAAAACTCAACTTCAATGGTACATTCCCCTTGTCTATAATTATAGACAACCTCCAAAGAGTTAAACTTCTTGGCAAGATATGCTAAAAATGTTGAAGTTAAACCCTGTTGGCAAGGATGTCCAGGTTTCATCTTTCAACTATTCTCTGGTTATTGCAATTGTTTTCAGTACTCTGAAATCTCCCGCTCCATTTTAATTTTTTCGATCAAATCTTGCAAAATGCTAAACCAAGCGTATCTCTGAAGAAATCGACCCAATTTATAATATAGCTAATGAAATTGTTAGGCTTATGTAACAGCCTCTCTCTGTCTACAACATAGGGAAATTAACAAAAATATTAATTTTTTAAAACTTATTTGCAACTCTACAAAAAAAATTGCAAAATATACAGTCTTCTACCGAATACCACTACATCAACTTTTTCTGCAGTTCTAAAAAGTCAGCAACTGCAAAACCATATTTTGCCAGAAACTTCATATCTTCAAAACAAAACATATTTTTGCAAAAAAAAAATCCCAACAATTCAGCTGCATTCACAATTACAATATCACAATCCATATAAATTAAATATACATACTATTACTGAATTTATACCTGTTCTCCCATCGGAATCGCAACGCGACACTGACACTTCCGACTCCCCATAACACAATGAACTCTCCACTCTCCACTCATCTTCACAAAGGCCGTATCCAACACACAATCCACTTCCACTACAATTCCGTTCATCTGCAACGGAATCAACGCCGGCGGATCACACCTGCCGTGCACGTGCGGCTGATAACTCGGAATATCAGGATTATCAACTACCACTGGATCAGGAATCACCGCGTAAACCATAAGCGCCGTCGGTAAGTACGCCTCCGATGACTTCTCCATAGCAGCCATCGGCCTCGGCGGCGTTATCGATCGGTCTTTGCCGAAGTAGATTCGCTTCGATAAGCGCACTCCGTCTTCAACCGCTTTTACAAACTCATCCGCCATGAGAGAGAGAGAGAGAGAGAGGGAGGGAGAGAGATTAGTGATCACTGTTAAGTTGTATCGAGAGAGAGAGAATCGGTGGAGAGAGATTAGGGTTTATAAAATGGGAGATTTGTGTGCATATGGAGTGGATTAGATGATGAATTTCATTTATGAGGAGAGGTTGGAATTTTTAAATAGGTAAACGTTAAAATTGCAGCAATGAGAGTATGCTTACTGTTGTCCAGCCTGGACCCACTGGATTAACTGATTTTCTGCTTGACTTTGTTGGACTCTACGCGGGGTAATAAAATCCATTATTTTGTACACGGAATGCCTATAATTAATTAGATTACCGCCTTGCCCATTTTTAGATTTTTAATAATTAAATTATTCAAAATTAATTGAATTTTATATTTAAAAATATTATAATTTATATTTTTACCAAATACATACAATTTATTTTAAATTATGATTTTTAATTTTTTAAAATAATAAAAATATTATCCTTAGCTTTTATTCAAAAATAATTAAGTTGATTCTTGAAAGTTAAAAATGGATAACTAAAAAGTGTGCGAAAAGAATATCTTGAATTTAGATAATTTAGTTAGATTATTTAGTAATTTAAAGAAATAAAATGATATTATAGAAGAAGAAGAAGATAGA
Source organism: Daucus carota subsp. sativus (assembly GCF_001625215.2). Taxonomy (NCBI): domain Eukaryota; kingdom Viridiplantae; phylum Streptophyta; class Magnoliopsida; order Apiales; family Apiaceae; genus Daucus; species Daucus carota. The sequence goes on from NC_030388.2 coordinate 8,396,977, forward strand.
ATAAAAATAATAATTTTCTCAATTTCTTACTTCTCCTGTTTCCAATGGAAATATTACAGAAGACCGAGAGGAATTTCCTGAAAAGACTTCTGCTTATGCTTCTTTATGGTAATAAAAAACAGAAGTTTACTTTTTATTTAACGAAGCCACTCTCATCTCCAACGATTCGCTGAACCACAAGACTTTTTACTTCAATGGTTTTTAAGATATTTTTGGAATGAGCCCGGATCGAACCCAGGACCTGGAACGACACGACAGAAGATACGCTCTTAACCATTTGAGCTATCCAACCGTGCCCTAACGAGCAACTTTGGTTTTCGAAGATCCTGTAAAATCCGCAAATATAGGAGTATACTTTTATTAAAGTTGAAGCAATATTAAATGAATATGAGCATGCAAGAAATACCTTTACTTGGCATCTGGATTATGGAATAGTTGGATTAGTGGAAGTCTCCGTGTGCACAAAATAGTGGATGCTGTTCTCACCGGCCCTTGGCATCAGGACATCATCCATATTCTTATTATAATTATCATCACTTTCCCTAGCCGATCAAGTAAAGAACTATTCGACTTGTAAAGTATTTGTTGATTGCTTGTTTTAATTATAAGAATACATATGTAGGTATTTCTTCGTTTTGCCACTCAGTATTTGTTCTTCAGGTAAGAAGAGATTACAAATCAGTTTATGTTCTTCTGGACTAGGGGAAAACGGTAAATGATTAGTTGATTGATGTGTACAAGAGCTTAATCTCATAGGATAACACTTTTGTAGAGTAGCATTTAAGATAATTAATTAACCTTTGAAATATATAAATGAAGGGCTGAAAGATGCCTTTGCCGGCATATCGTGCAAGACAATTAGGCAAAACAACAAACTCAACAACTCCTTGACAAATGACAGCCAAATCCAAATGATCCCAGAAATCATCAACTAGTCAACGAAATATTTAGCACTAGCCAAATCAAGACCCTCAAACTCATTGTTTGCTCCTCCACCAGTCTAGATGCTCAGTCATATTCTAAAATGTAAAATTACATGGAACATTGAAAGAATTTAAATAAACAAATCAGAACATAAATAGACTCGAAACTAATTATCATGTATAATTGCAAAGATTTCCTATAATATACCGATCAATATGTTAAATACAGTGTAAGGGTCTAATCTTCGCTCCCCCTTGTAAATTTGAAATGTATATCTATTATCTACTATATCTTCTTTCCCATAGACTCGGGGATTGAGGTTAATTCGGATCTTGGTTTGACACACTCTCTTTACAAGCTCTATTACTATGTGCAATCACAAGTCAAAAGAAAGAATATGGTGTGGTCCTATTGACAATCTGCAAAACAATAATTAATTGAAAAGGAATATTGATGCCGGTGACCTGATAACAACTGCCAAGAACATGTACGCTTTACCAGTGTCTGTTTTGGTTTCCACCTATTTAGCTTCTTTAATGGCAAAAACCAGAGAGCCCATGGTCCTATTGCTGCAAAAAATCATGGTACATGTTCTTCCAAATGGTGAAGAATGCCAGCTTTGGACTATATTTGTGCAAAAAGGAGTTCGTTCCATGTATCGGGAACACCTGGCAGGCACCAATGCAGGCAATCTTGCATTCCAGGTGTGGCTTTGATGCTGTATCTGGAAATGTGACCCTCGTCTCTCAGCTGAGATATAGCTGTTATGTCCAAGAGTTTAACCCTAGTTCCCTTCACAGATCCAGCAGCAATTGGATCGATGGATTCATCTTCCAGAACCTCTAAGTTCCCAGATCGGGGGGTAGTATTGTCACAGGTACCTCCGGTGTTCCAATCTCCATTAAAGAAGTGTCTGGGTGAGATGGATCGATAGAAGGCTTTTAGGCCTGGATATTTGGGAAGTTCCGAGTTCACCCATTTGACAATACTGTAAATTGTGAAATTTTTAGCACCAGCAATGGCAGCAATATTTGCATCAGTATTAGGCTTTCCGGAAATATGCATGATCCAGCGATTAGATTCAAGCTTCCCTCTGTTCCAGTGATGTCCAGTATTTAGAACAAGGACATCAAATCTGGAAATATACCGTCGCAGAAATGATGGAGGCCTATCAAGGTGCATAGCATAATCCGTAACTGGGTTCGTAATATTAAGAGGCTCCAAGTCACATAGACTTGCAGACCAATAATAGAGGATGGTAGTATTGGTGCTTGGGAACCGATACGCCCACCCATCAGGGCGTACATGTCCTTTCTCCTTGACAAGACCATATTCCCAGCCAACATTAAGGACATCAGGCCTCTCCTCACCTTCAGTAACCATGCACATTAGTGACTGAAATTGCTGTCGGCCCAGTGAATCCCCAATAAAAGCTATAGTTTTATTCTGCATCCTGCAACATTTTGTCAAAATCATTACTTATATTCCTATTGCATGAAGAAAACTGTAAGATTTAAAAAAAAGTAATCTTGAAAACCTAGAACAAAGAGCCATAAAGATAATGATACAAAATGTTCTAGCATCGCATATTTGCAACTAAAAGTTGCATTTAGGTTTAGGAATAACTGAGATGAATATTAGTTTTTTCTATTAACTTGTTCTCAATAAAGTGACCATTAAAACAATAGCAGTAACTTCGTTTGAACAGAAAGTAGTGATACTAATACCCACAGCTGCACATTACGCTTAGCTATGTATTGATCCCACTCGATAACAACCTTTTCATATTACGGTTCTGTTATTAGGTTTACTACTTCTAATTAGGTGACCACAAGCCCATAATATAGATATGTGTTTAAGAGACCACAATTTGTTATCTATTGAATTGATAAATGATAAACATTGTACCTGGTTGTATATTAAATACGATCCTATTAAGGCCACTTCTTTACACCTTAAGGTGTTGGGAGAGTTGGTTACTTAATGTGGTATTAGAATTTGGGGTCGAGTCCTCCCAGCACCAAATTTTAAATTTAATTTTTTGTTTGTCTTTTTTATTGTCCACTCATACAAGTGAGGGAGGGCATGAAAATATGTTATGTGATCCATTCTATAATAAAAATGCATGACAAGAGTTTTCTTTGACTTTGTATTGCAAGTACCTGCTCAGGAATTTAGATCCTGTCAAATTGTCCATTTCACAATTTTTTGGCTGCCACCGTAATTTCTCATATGCAAAATCTGTTCGTTGTGTCAAGCGGCAAGCCCACATTGATGACAGCCATTGCTTACAACCAAAGCCAGAATACAGAGGTCGATTATCATCTGGAATCCATTTTCCTTTGGCATAGTTACAACCTGAAATAAGAGCCAGATATAGCTGTCACAGACCTAAAATTATTAATAAGTTGTAGTTCAGAAGTATCTAGACAGTTACAGAAATGTAGAAAACAGATTTAAATACAACTCCTAATTTAAAAGCCATTGGCTAGCACCATCAGATGGAAATGCCTGGAGAGAAATGGACTCTACCTTGGCTTTTGGAAGGAGTCTTCACATCCTCTTTTCCTATCACTGATGATTTTGTAGTCACAGAGCTCAACGGTGCTACAGAATCCTGTGTTACAAGTGTTAGATCTTTTTCTCCTTCTGATAATTGTTTGACATCTGAATCCTCTTTGTGCTTTGTAGTGGTTTCTGCATCACCATAATTAAATTTACAACTCCAAAATAAGCAATGACCGAGTCATACACGTGAGAAAAGGGAACAGGCGAACAGCGTATTAAATTCCGAGCCAATATTCATCAACCTACTTTAAAAATCGTAAACCATATAGAAACTAAATTCTACCTTGAATATTACCATTCACAGTAGTTAAATTTTCTATCTCCATGGCAGGAGCATAAGAGATAGTGCTCGGGGTAGTGGCTGGTGCTACTACGTTAGCACTCATGCTCACTCCTCCTGAACCATTTAATCCTTTGAAAGGCTCTTTGTCTTTTAATTCTTCGTCCGATACCACTGATAAGTACAAAACTAAAAACATTCAGTTGACTATATAAAGCTATAGCATCAGACTGAACAAATAAAATAGAAAACAACGTGATTACATGAAGGAAATGAATTAAACTGTTATGAGTAACTTTAGCATGGTAAACACATGGAAAAAAATAGTACTCGAGGACAATGCAAGATTTCTGTTTATTAACAGATGTGCAAGTCACTGATGAGGCATTTAAAATATTCCAAAACTATAATTAGCAATGCAATCGTATTAACAAAAAATTTAGTGCTCGAAACAAGTTATTTGGATGAAATCTGCCATCTCTCTCTAAAGTCTTTAACAATCTGCTTATCAGCCTGGACTTCTAAATATTTTATTTTGAGAGTTAAAGCTCTGTAACGTATCTTTACGAACATATTACTTATTTTTTGGTAACCGCATTGTTGCACAAGTACTACTCAATAGCTTTACTATGGAATTGATTCTGTGGTGTGCTATTAAATTGCTGAGCAATTATCATCAACAAAAACAACATTGTAATGTCACTGAAAAGACCTTGTTGCGTGTTTTGATATTGCTGCTGCAGGAAATATGAAATTATAGGTATGAACAGCTATACCACCAAGACGCACACGATCTTTTACAACTGACTTTCTTTCGGTGAAAATATAGTTATATAGCTCTTAACATGGAAAGGTCCTAAAAGTTCTTTATAGTCATTTGATATAAGTTATCTGTTTCCTATCCTGTGAACTGTAGAGAACCGACCAGGTCATATAAATGGAATAAAAATCTGACACAGGGTAGGTTATAGATATAGGCAATTATTTACTAAATCTGGAGTGCTAGAACGATTTTTCTCGTGCTGGGCAAGTTTTTTCATACTATAGCAATTTTGGCAGTCTGCAAGGGGACAGAATGTATCTTAACAACTTGTAAATGAGGAGGCAAACCTGGAAGTAGCCTCAAGACTCCACCTTGAGATGGAATTAAGGACGATACAATAGGGGCTTTCGCCCATCCGATTAATAAAATGGTTGTGAATGCAACAGCAGCAAGGAAGAGAGTTATCTGTTTAGTACTCAGTCCATAGAAGCTCCCCTTCATCCTTAATCAATCAAACAACAAAATCAACTTCCCCGGAGTCTCATCAAACGCCAAATTTCTTAATCTGTATCAAACCAGAAAATTCCTTATTAACCACAAAACCTAACAAAATCAGTTAAATAGCTCAGACGCCTTTATCCTTACTAAATACGTATTAAAGCATCATCAAACTAATTCAAGATATTAGATTATCAAGCTACACACATAGCTGCCTTTGCCTTGTTTTCCAAGCAATCGAATAAATTAGTTAAATAGCTCCGACGCAGAGCAAGTGTCTGCCTTTGTCCTTACTAAATACGCGTTAAAGCATCATCATCTAATTCGAGATGGGAGGCTATCAAGCTACATACATAGCTGCATAATTGCCTTATTCTCTACAGTCTACACACTAAACAGATTCATTACAAATTGACAACCAAGCCGATAAATCCGCAGCAGCAGCTCGATGAATCAAACAATATCGTAAAAAGAGACACAAAGTTGTACTAAAACGCAATATATAACCTCTACGCACATCATTCGATCCAAAATCATACAAATAATCTAGATCTAGTAGACTTAAATCAAGTAGCTCAACACAATGATTAAAATTCAAATTACACTTAATCACAAATATTTAAACTCAATATTAAGGCGAGGGAGAGAGATTTATACCTGGATGGATATTAAGCGGATCTTAAGAACGGGGATGTAATTATAATTTGATTTGATTTATCGGTTAAATTAAATAAATGTCATGTGAAGATGCGAGTGGAATAGTGGAGTAGAAGAGGGAGCGGTGGGGAGTAAAAATAATAAGCGGACTTGTACGGTGGGGGCATGTGTTGTGCTTGACATCTGCCATGTTCATGTGGACTGCCTCTATTTTTTATATAGCTTATAGCCGTGCAAGGCACGGGAGCTTTTTAATTATTTATAAACTTTTTAAATATTTTTTAAATGTTGTGGAAACATTTAATTTATAAATAATAAATTAAAATTTTCAATAAAATAAAATTCGAAATTATGATTTGTTTGTAAGTTAGAACTTTGGTAAATACATCATCACAGGCGTTAATGGTTTCAAATAAATTATTTTAATCAAGCAATTCCTTTTCTCGTATGTATCATGCCAAAGTATTAAATTCTATCTATCAAATTTTAATATATTTTGAGTGAAATACATTATGCCAACTCCTATTAGATTATATTAATAAATGTATTTTATATTAAAATTATTATAATGTGATTTAAATATTTTTCAAAAAATTTATATGGTTCTAAATTAAAATTGATAAACATAATTTGTTTTGAATTAAGAAAAGGAATCATAAATATGCAATAAGAAGGTAGTATCTATTTTGGATTAAGAAAAAGTTTTTGTATTTGTTCATCACATAAATCCGGCTTATTAATTTTAAAATATATTATAAAAAAAATTGTGACGGTGAGATTTATATGATTCTACGAATAAAACTGGTAGGAAATATTTATTTAGGATTAAAAAAAATCATATACATGTGAAAGACAGAATTTGTTTTGGATTCAGAAAAGAAATTATAAAAATGCAAGTAGATATCAGTTACCTTCTAGAACAGAATTTAATTTTGTTCCAATCTAACGGTGCTTATTTGTTCAATATAAGATCCAACGGATGATAAGCTTTTAGACCAGAGGACCATGCGACCAAATTATCTCCCTTACACTTATTATATATAAGTATATAATTTCTGGCCTGTCTAGTTTGTTTTCTACTCTGTCTCCAAAACTGTGTACGTGTGCTCGTCTCTGCAATGTGTTTTATTTTTTTTAACTGTTTTCACGGGTTTATTTGATTATGAACACTGTGTTGTAAAAAGCGGAAATCGGACTTAATCAGTGAAGTTACGGAACAAGGATTAATCGGGGATTAATTGAATTGATCGGGGATTAATCGGATTGATCGGTGATTAATCAGATATTTAATCAGTTCGGCGAGCTACGGAACATGGATTAATCGGTTATTAATCGTGATTAATCACCGACTTTTAGAACAGAGAATTTATGAATTATAAAAGATGAATTCTTTTAACATTTTAAGTTGTTTTCTGCATTTTACGCGGTGTTTTACAAAAGAAGCAAGGAGTGCTTATTCTGATTTTTTAAGTCATAAGCTGGAACCCAGATACACTAGCTTTTTTTGGACTTTTTAAGTGATTTGCATTTTATTATGGAGTTTTTAAATTTTATTATATAATAAACTTTATTTATCAATAAAGTTTCTTTTATTTTAATAATTTGAATTTTTTAATTTATAAATTTGAATTACCAAACATTTAATTTATTTATAAGTATAAGTTACTCAAACACTTTTAATAACTTATAAGTCAGGTTCACTTATCACTTATAACCTACTTTTTTATTTTAACCAATAAGTCACTTCATTTAAAGTAAACCAAACGGCCCCATAGTCCATTGATTTTAAAGGATCGTTTTGATTTCATGCGAATTATTCATGAGTTTATGAGGGTCTTTACGATTTCAGCCAATGTTGCTGTCAAATACAAACTTGTTGCCGTGACCTTGCAACTGTCTATCTTGTGTAGTACTGTTGTCAACCATCTTGACAGTAGCAGTCTTTTATTTTTGTTGTCATTTATCATCGCGCCTTGGCGCACTTGATTAACCAGCAAAATAGAGTAAGAGCGAGAAGGAGAAAGCATCGTTGATGAGATTGTTGAAGATTGAAGAAGAGATTTGCTCTCGAAGCAATGAAATAGTGAGTAACTAGCTCAGCACCTCAACTCCCAACCACCGCCGTATTTTTTAAAAAGAAAGCCTATTGTACCGGATATGTGGTAATAAAAGCATGTGGGTGTAAAACAAGCAGTAAAAGTAAAAATGTCATTAATTGTTGTAGTAAAAATAGAAATTATGATTGAAAAGTAGTATTTACAGCAAATTCCCTTAATTATAGTATATCAAAAAATTATATCGGTTAATTTATGATTAACTTATATGTGATATGTGATTAATGTTGATGAGTATTTCTATGAGTATCGTTCACAGGGAAGGACTAAATTCAATATCAAGTCAAGTGTATTATTTCTTAAATCTAGAAGTGTAGAAGAATAATTGGGTGTTTTATTACTAACTAAATTATACTACTAAGAAATTAAAATCTAAGATTTAACGATGGAGAAAACAATCCAGGAACATGGGTTCTTCAATTGGTTTCCATGAATGTCTAATATATGTGATATCTTGTTATCTCACTTTGCTAAAAACAATTCTTCTAATGTTTATATTGTTCCAAGATACAATATATTGTCTACAACTATATCTTGAATGCCACTCCCATGATCAATCAAAATATAAGTCATAAACTAGTGATACCCAAGAATTTATAGTTTCGTAACCCGCATATTAATCTTCCGATTCAATAATTGAATTATGTCTATCATATCATGTACCAGAATTACAAATCCTCTCCCGATTCATTGTAACTCCTATGAATACAATTAAAGGTTCATGACTCCTTTATTTGTGTTAAGCGCTCAATGATAGATTAGCAAACGTAAGAAGAATAACACATTATCAAACAAACATATTAAACCAACGAATACTTCCCAATCCTGGGATTAGGGGATTAGTTACTCATAATTGAATAAGAAACTGTATATGTATGAATAAACCAAACCATGAGTACAAGAGTCAAAAGGAATACAACTTTAAGTGCTCCTTAAAACACCGAATGAATCCCTTCAATCCTTTGCTCTATCTCCCTCTACAAGTGTTTCTCTCTCAATACAAAATAATCTTCGATATCTCTTTAATTATTCAAACCCTAATAATAATAGTGTTTTTAATGGGCTCTTTTAGAAAACAAATCCAATTTCCTAAAATAAGTCGGATTCTGAAAAGAAATTCGCAGGCTGACTTTCAGGCCTGATTCTGGGCTGCTCCAGTTGGATTTTGACTTCTAGACAACTTGGGACTTGTAAAAACTTCCGATATCTTCGCGTGAGCTGTTGAATCGCCCAATTCTGACGTCCGGAACTCAAGTTATGACCCAAATAAGATTTGCTTCTTAGGTAACCCACAAAATCCGAATTTTCATCTGATTAAGCCAAATAAGCTTGATTTAATCCAAATTTAGGAATATTTATTTTCCTGCCATTAAACACTTGAAATCAATTAGTAAAACCCCAGTTATTTACAAAATACTAATATTATGTGAATAAAATTATATAAAAACATATATAAATATATGATCTATCAATTAATATCTTAGTTTAGGCCTCTGATTAAAATAATTTTAATTTCCTGATTAGTTAACTGAGTAAAAGGATTATTAAAGTTGGTCCATAATTCAAGGATTGATTCTAAAATAACCAAAACCAACACAGAAAATTAACTACAAACCTGTATAGCATGTGTCCACCATGATTCAAGTGCTTCAATCGTCTTGTTCATCTCATTCCATCCAAGGCCACTTTCACCGAATTTGAGTTTCTTGAAGATCTGAAAATCTCTTTTCATATTCTCTCGGTGGTTCTTCATCTGTTTATAAACACACACCACTTTCAATTGTTTGTGGATGTTAGGTCCAAATACGATTGTAGAAGGGGGGGGGGTTGAATACAATCGATACCAAATAATTGCGGAAGTGAATCTGATTTAAATATAACTTGTTAATCAGATTATAATTAATTAATATAACAATGTTTGAAGTCGTTATATAATTAATATGGTTCAGTTTAATGTCCACTAAGGTTCGTAGAATAAATTCGACAGGGTATATTCTAGATTTAGTGATTAAAACAACCGGGTTATCAAAGCACAGAAAACTGTGGATATAACGATCAAGCAAGTTACAAACAACTTGAAAGCTTTACAAATGCTTTGAATTACAAAGTGATGAACACTAAAAATGAAGAATGCAATGCCATATTTATAGGCAAAGCATTGTACTTGTAAGACAATGTAAAGACAAGACAATCTAGAAAGGAAAGACAATTTAAATGTCTTACAAAGCCATTTACACAGCAGAAAGACAATCCACAGGAAGGGCAAGGCAATTAACCTTCGGTAGGACAATTAGAATTGTCTTGCAGGAACCATTCGGTCAGACAATATTGATTGTCTTGCAAGCCTTCAATCGGTCAGACAATTCATGATTGTCTTGCTAGAATCCATGTCTCGGTCAGACAATCAATTGTCTTGAAGGCAATCACCAATCTTCGGTAGGACAATCTGTTTTGTCTTGGCACAAAGCATTCGGTAAGACAAAGTATTTGTCTTGGCAGTGAACACACGGTCAGACAATTTGTCTTGCAGACTTCTGGATTTCTTCGGTAAGACAAATGAATATTGTCTTGGTTGTTGCTTCATTCATCCTAGAAACAGATTCGGTAAGACAATCTTGGATTGTCTTACTGAGTTTGTTTTGATGATTAAGGATGTAATTTAAGATATATATTAAATAGAAAATTATCCACTTAATTAAATTAATCATATAAATTCATAAATTAAATTAATTCGTGAGTGAATTAACTTAACAAATAAATTACATAATTAATATAATTATTTGTGAAGTGAAATAATAATCTATTAAATATTTAATCACTTATTCTTCAGTAGAACAGCTTCCGGTCTTCATTAAACTTTAATAACTTCTTCTTGAATTGTCGAACGAACGAACTACCACTTCTGCTTGACTTCAAATATTTAATTTGAATAACTGATACACAGATGTACTGTCTGGTTCATCTGTATCTAGTTAAATCAAATATTCTCTGTCAAATAAACATTAAGAATTTGATTTGTTCGTCGAGTCTTCGTCTTGTAAGTACATCTTCATTAAATGGAATCTTCTGATAAAATAAAGTATAGAAACTTTATATCTTCTGAACTCCTTGACGTGCCACAAAAGATTATTTGTGCACTGAGGCTTGAACATATTAATGAACTTCTTTCAGTGGTGTGCAGCAGCATCCTGGAATTTATCTGACATATAATTCCCATAAATCATTTGACGTTCTTCGTACGGATTCCGATGACTTGCTATTTGCTGAGCTTTCTTATCTGAGTTGAGTTGTACCTCTTTAAATACAAATAGGCTGAACATATGCCTTTCAATCTCCCCCTATTTGTTTGTTATCATAACATGCAAATTTCCTAGAGGATAACTCAACTAACAGATAAGACAAAGATTTAAACAATGGAATGTAAATAGCAAAAGTTTATGGCTTGCATTAAACATTAAACCATGATCATAAATAGATTACAAAGGGATGTTCCTTGAACATATCTAACAAATATCCTAATCAATCTATTCACTCAGAACGAGTGACTTCTCCTTCTTCAGCATCTGAACAGTGAATAATTGGAGTAGAAGGCTCATTCTGAGTAGGCTCTTCAGCTGCAGTGGATTCTCCACGCTTCTTTCTTTCATGAGCCAATGAAAGATGATATTGAACTTCTATGTCCACAGGGTCTTCGATGAAATCTGCTGGTTGAGATTGGTTGATATACTTCATCTTTCTGAAGTATTGTTGAATGTTCTTCCTTGTGCAGTAGTTCACAATCTCAGTATCAGCATCAGCTTTGGCCTTAGAAGCGAAGCCCTTGGTACGTAGAATTGTTGAAACAAGAACCATCTGACTAACATCATACTTAAGAAGATGTTGGTGGTCCAGGTAGAAGGTTCCAAACTTTCCCTCGTGAATGAACTTAACACAGTAGGGATTTCTGACAACTTGTGGACTGTTATGAATTGCACAATCCATAAGTCTGTCACGTAGGAGTTCATTCAGATTTGAGCTGCGTCTGATCTTGTTACGAATCACCCAGATTTCAGTTAGAGATAGAAACTTGAATAAATCAATTGAAACCCTGAATGTTCCATTCCTCTGAGTAGAAATAATGATCTCCCATTCATTGAGAAGATTCTTGACACCAATAGTTATGTATTCTAACTCGAGAGCAAGAGCACGCATAAACATATCCTCATTAGGGTTAGCCTCTCTCAGGTCATAAATGAAGGATTTGAACTTACCATCATTGAAAGGTTCCCTTTGAGGTCCAGAGAGGATTTGCCTAGTAATATCCCAGCTTTCACCAACTTTCCTGGAGATATCCTCTCTCTTCTCCTTGCACTTAGCATCCCACAGTTTCTGTTTCTCCAGCTTGACCAACTCATCAGTTGTCCTCTTCTCATCCACCAGTTTCCGTAGTTCCTGAAGCTTTCTTTGCTAGCTTCATGTTGAGCTTTAAACATTCTGACCTTTTCCATGTGCTCAGGGTCCACAGACTGATCTTCATTGAAAAGAAAGCTTTCCTCGAAACGACCTTCTTCCTCAGCTTCAAAATAAGCAGAATCAAAAGCATCATCATCATCCACATCTTCAGGAATGTTGTCATAATCCTGATTAGTGAAGATGTTCTCAGATTCAGGCAATTTGCCTTTAGACTTGTCAGCTGCAGAAGAATCCTTTTCACTTGCTCCATCTCCACCCTTATCACTCCTATCAGTATCTCCATCCTTATTACTCCTATCAGCAGCATCAGCATTGCTGTGATCATCTTTGTCATCCTTATCCTTCTTATCTTTCTCCCCCTTAGTTGAGGGATCCTCTGGAGTAGACTGAGATGTTGACGGATTAATCTTTAAGTGTTGAACAACTTGAGCCAGAGTTTGCTCCAAGTTGTCAAGCTTCGTCAGACAGAGCTCCTGAGTCTTATCAAATTTGTCCATCCTAGAGTGAATGCCCTGTACATGATCATCTAATTCCTTTTTCAGAGAAGTAAAGGAAGGATCAACAACCTTCTCTTGCAGAGTCACCAGCTCTCCACTTCTGAATCTGGCATTCTCAGCATTCAACCTTTCAATCTCAGCTTTCAGAGCAGCCATTTGTTCCTGTAACAGATCTGTGTTGGTGTGTGCACTCACCTCACGAACACTCAAAGATTTTTCACTATCCTCTCGTGCATGTGTTTCGCTCGGTGTTTGCCTGATTTCACTCGTAGTTTTCACACCGTCACCAGAACCTGTATATACAACCATAGTTCCCTGAGATGGAACTGTAGGAAGTGAAGGAACAAATTGTCCTTCAGATGCCTGTGAAGGCTAATGTACTTGCAGGTTGCCAAGTAGATCCTGATCCAAAAAGAAAGAGTGATTAGAAAATTTTTCATATAACATTTTTTGAAATTCTGTGCTCTCTCTAAGTGAAGAATCAAAAGACACAGGTTCAGTGTTTACTAGCGTGAGTGCTAGTTGTGTGCTTGACTCTTTACAGGATACCGCGGTCGGACGGCCAATTTCAATAAATGCATTCTGTGGAGAGAATGAATCTAGAGACTGTATATTTACCGTTTCAGTGTCCAAATCCTTTTGGGAGGAAATGGATGCAGCTGCAGTTGTCTCTGGTTCCACCCTTTGCTTCTTATGAGACAGAGCTGCGGGATCTCTCAAAATTGCACTCCCACTCCGTTTCCGGGCTACCTTTCTAACAACAGGGGTTGAAGTAGTGTTGTTTGAAGTGTTTGATGAAGAATCAATGGTTGAAATGGAAACGTCAGCTTGGATATGAACCTGGGTGTTTTCAGGTTCAATGCTAGGAGTCTGGAAATCAAATCCAATATCACAATCAAAATCTGCAATATCAATATTAAGGGTATCAGTGAGATTAGAAAGTACCTGAGCTACTTGTAAATCAGCCCTGAAGTCCTGTAGGCCTGGATTGATAGCAGAATCAGCAGGCAGTGGCTGAGAGGTAGATTGAGGTTGAGGAATGGTATGTGTATGTGTAGGTGAAGGTGTTGGTTCAGATTGAGAGGGAAGAATGGAGGCTTGTTGGTCTGGGAAGAAGTTGTAATGTGGAGGGGATTGGTGTTGAGATTGGTGAGGAGAATTGTATGATGACTGGTGAGGTGATTGATGTGGTGAATTGTAAGGAGGGTTGTAGGGAGAGTAATGTGAGGATTGGCTGGATGATTGATAGTCTTGAAGAAGTTGAAGTGGTTGAGGGTTTTGTGGAGGTGATTGTTGTTGCAGTTGTTCTTGTTGAGCTTGTTGTTGTTGTTGAGATTGATATTGTTGCTGTTGTAGTGGTGCAGGAACTTGAATAGGTTGAAATGGAGCACTGAATTGCTCTAGCATGAAAGGAGTCACCACCAGTGGCACATTGTCATGCTTTTTCTTGTTTACCAGCCTGGTCTGGATCTTGGCACAAGTCCTCTGAATAGGAACAACAGGAGAATCGATGTACATGTTCCTATCAGCATCATTCATTTTATCATTCATAAATAACATCAGAAACCTTGGATAGAAGCATTCAACTTTCTCATTCTGATGAATTGATCTCTGTGTAACAGACCCCATCTTTCTTATAATCTCCCTCAGCAATATCTTCGCAAAGTTGATACGACGGTTATAAGCTATGCTGAATCCAAAGATTTGCAGCATCGAAGATATATTCCCAAAATTCTTTCGATTAGTGGGAGCAAACACCTTGGCAAGGGTGTCAAAGAACACATCCCATTCAGCCTTCAGATTTCCCTTTGACATCTTAGGGAGAAAAATCTGAGCTTGATAGTGAATATCCTGAAAGAATTGTCTGAGTTCATCATCTGAGGGATCTTGCTCAAAATTGTCCCTTGGAAATCCTAGGATCCTGTTCACATCATCGACAGTGATGACAATCCTTTTCCCGTTAGGTAGATCCCCTATAATCTTGTAGTTCTCTAGGGTCGTAGAATTGACAGCATTTGAGTAGTAGTCGAATAGAGGTTGCAGTTTAATCGGAATATCTGCTGTAAGTGCAGTACTGACTAGACTCTGTCTAGAAAGAAATCTGACCCAAGTCCGGAATCTATCAGAGCAATCATCAGGGTTAAGGCTGGCACAGTAGTTAGTCTCAGAAATCACGAATTCTCCGGCCATTTTTAATAATTAAAAATTGAATTAAGCGAGAATTTTTCAAATAAAATGATAATTCTCAAATGTCTCGCAAATTTCAACTAATAATTAAAACTTGATTAATTAATTAATAATTCGAGATATTAGAATAATATCGAATTAAAAGTTAATTAATTTAAATGGCTCCAATCAATCCAAACACGCCTTTAGCTATAAATCCCCAATTAATCAATTATAAGCTAGCCAAACGCGTCCTTAAGTCCAATTAATCTTCAAATATCAACAGCCAAACACAGCCTTAGTGCCAAACCCCCAAATCGAATAAGAACCCTAATTCCACCACTGTTGATCTCGTTCTTTGTTAAAACAACCGATTACAGATGATTAAACTAAAAACTTGATCAAACCCAGCAGCAAACCACGAAGTATGATCGAAATAGCTCAAGAACACACAAACCCAGTCAATAAAATTCGCAACAAACGGGCAGAGCTTCGACTTGTAATCGAACAAATCGAAGGTAACCAGCAAGCTTAAGCTTGAAAACGAACACAGCAAGTTTGAGAAACTTGAAAACAAAGATCGAGTGTGTGTGATGTTCTTGTATGCAGTGGTAAAGAAGATGAAGGCAACGGGCAAGACAATCGAATTGTCTTGCTCGAATTGTCTTGAGATATATATATACATACAGCAAGACAAAGAGGGGAGTGGTCTCGGTAAGACAATTCAAAATTGTCTTGCCGAGACCAAGTAATGCAGACAAACGGTGTGTCAGTAAACAATTAGATTGTCTTACTAATACATCAAATGACTTATGGCAGACTCGGTAAGACAATGGGATTGTCTTGCCGAGTTGTTTGAAAAACAGGCAAAAACCAGTTCAGCAAGACAATTTAATTGTCTTGCCGAGCCAACCTGTAGACAATGCCATTGTCTGCTGAAAAAAAAATAATAATAATATGATTTTTGATTAATTTTTTAAAGATAAAACGTTTTGCATTTAAAATCAAAAACCTATAATAAAACAATAATATATATTACACGAATATTTTGTAAATTTCAATTTTAATTAAATATAAATATTTATGATTTTAACTTTAATTCAATAAAATGAATTAACTTAAAATCAAATATTTATGCTTCATTAATTTTGAAAAATACAAAATAACTATACATAATTATCTAAATGCCTAGAGAATATTACAGGGGAGTACAAGAGCACTTAGAAAATTACAGATTTAATGTACAAGCATGCATAATTACTCAGAATATTATCAGATAATATACAAAATATCATATAAAATCTAATAATAAAGATATAATTACACAGAAAATCCACAAAAATATATAAAAACATATAATGCATATGAAAAATATATACAAGAGAACTATGTCATATTTAACATCCCTAATTCACAAACCAGCTTAGAGAAAGTGGATTCATCCGGTGGTTTAGTGAAGATGTCAGCAATTTGCTCAGTCGTGGGTACAAAATGTAACACCACTATACCATTCATGACATGTTCTCGAATGAAATGATATCTGATATCAATGTGCTTGGTTCTTGAATGTTGAACCGGATTGTTGGAAATGGCTATGGCACTTGTATTATCACAAAATATAGGAATTTTGTTTACTACAACACCATAATCATTCAGTTGATTCTTGATCCACAAGATCTGAGCACAGCAGCTACCAGCAGCTATATACTCAGCTTCAGCAGTAGAAGTAGACACGGAGTGCTGCTTCTTGCTATACCAGGAAACCAACCGACGTCCTAGAAATTGACAGCTTCCAGACGTACTTTTCCTATCAATCCTGCATCCTGCATAATCAGAATCTGTATAGCCGGTTAAGTCAAAACCAGTATTCTTAGGGTACCAAATACCTAATCCAGGTGTACCTTTAAGATATCTAAAGATTCTTTTGACGGCTATAAGATGTGATTCTTTAGGATCAGCGTGGAACCTAGCACACAAACATGTTGCAAACATGATATCTGGTCTACTTGCAGTGAGATAAAGTAAAGAGCCAATCATACCTCGATAGCTTGTGATATCAACTTTCTTACCAGATTTATCCTGGTCAAGCTTTGTGGCAGTGGCCATGGGTGTCTTTGCCGGGGAAGAGTCTTCTAAATTGTACTTTCGAAGAAGATCTCTGACATACTTGGATTGGCAAATGAATATTCTATCTTTCTTTTGGCTTACTTGAAGACCAAGGAAGTAGGACAGCTCACCCATCATACTCATCTTATAAGTACTCTGCATTAACTTAGCAAATCTTTTGCACAAGTTATCATTAGTAGAACCAAATATAATATCATCAACATATATTTGTACAAATATCATATCCTTATCATGCAATTTGTAAAAGAGAGTTTTGTCTATGACACCTCTAGTAAAATTGTTTTCAATTAAAAACTCAGAGAGAGTGTCATACCATGTCCTTGGTGACTGCTTGAGCCCATAGACAGCTTTGAATAGGAAGTAAACAAAATCAGCAAATTCTGGATTTTCAAAGCCAGGAGGCTGTTCCAGATATACTTCTTCTTCTAGCTTTCCATTCAGAAATGCACTTTTCACATCCATCTGATAAACCTTGAAGTTGGAGTGTGCAGCAAATGCAAGAAATATTCTGATGGCTTCAAGACGAGCAACTGGAGCATAGGTTTCATCGTAATCAATTCCTTCTTCTTGTGAATAACCTTTTGCGACCAGTCTGGCTTTGTTTCTCACAACAATGCCATCACCATCTAACTTGTTACGGAAGACCCATCTAGATCCAATGGTAGATTTTCCTTTTGGTCTTGGAACCAGGGCCCAGACTTCTTGTCTCTCAAATTGATTGAGTTCTTCTTGCATGGCAAGAACCCAATCAGGATCAGCAAGTGCTTCTTCTATTTTCTTTGGTTCTAGTTGAGATAGGAACCCTGAGAATAGGCATTCATTTGTCGTAGCACTTCTAGTCTTGACACCAACATCAGGATCACCAATAATTAAATCAAAGGGATGATCTCTGCTCCAAATCCTTTCCCTTGGAAGATGTGTCCTTGATGATTCAGCAGTATTATCATTGAGCTGAAATGTGTGACTAGTTGATCCATCAGCTCCCCCTGAGTTGTTGCCAGGTTGACTTGATGATCCACCACTGGCACTAGTGGAATCTCCAGTGTTTCCACCATTTCCTCCACCATTGCCTGGATCATTACCATCATTGTTGTCATCTCCTGTTGCAACCTCAGGTGGTATATCATCATCCGAATCAGAATCTGGATAGTTGTCAAACTTCAGAGATTCAGATGGATCAGCAGATTGTAAACTTGGGAGTTTAGTGTCATCAAATGTAACATTGACACTAACTTTCATTGACAGAGTATCAATTACAAAAACTTTATAAGCACTTATTGTATAACCAACAAAAATTGCTTCAGATGCCTTTGGCTCAAACTTGTTCAAGTTCTCTTCACCATCCTTGAGAACAAAACACTTGGCTCCAAAAACATGAAGATGTTTGACATATGGTTTCTTGTCGTTATACAAATGAAATGGAGTTTTCATATGATCCTTGTTGATCAAATTTCTATTCTGGGTATAGCAGGCAGTAGACACCGCTTCAGCCCAAAAGTACAGAGGAAGCTTTGCTTCAGCAATCATAGTCCTTGCAGCTTCGATCAGTGTACGATTCTTTCTTTCGACGACTCCATTCTGCTGAGGAGTCCTTGGTGCTGAATACTGCCTTCTAATTCCCTTTTCAGAGTAAAAGTTGATTAGAGTTTGATTCTTGAATTCCGTGCCATTATCTGACCTTACAGCTTTTACTGGAACACCCTTTTCTAATTCAACTGACTTTATATGATCAATCACTGTCATCGGAGTTTCATCCTTAGAAGCCAGGAAGTAAACCCAAGTAAATTTCGAGAAGTCATCCACAATGAGTAAGGCATATCTTCCTCCATCAATAGATGCAACATTCACGGGGCCAAACAAATCCATATGCAATAAATGAAGTGGATTTGTAATGGTATTGATGGTCTTGCCTTTGTGAGATGCTCTCTTCGCTTTTCCTTTCTGACAAGCTTCACAGAGATCAACAGATGAGAATTCCAAGGAAGGCAAACCTCTCACTAGATCTCTCTTGACTAGAGAGTTCATGGTTTTGAAGTTGAGGTGTGAGAGCTTCTTATGCCATAACCAACTATCTTCAGCGGACGCTTTGGCGTAGAAACAGTGAACTTCGTTTCCTGGTCCTGAAGACAAATCAGCTACGAATATATTGCCTTTCCTTATGCCACACAGTGAAGGACGTTTATCCTTGATATGTTTAATGATACATATCTCCTTTTCAAAATGAACATAATATCCCTTGTCACAAAATTGACTAACACTCAGGAGATTATGTTGAAGTCCTTCCACTATAGCAATTTCTTCTATGATGATCTTTCCAATTTTGTACTTACCATATCCCACAGTACGACCTATGCTATTATCAGCAAAGCTCACTGTTGGGCTAGCTCCTTCTCTTATGTCTTCCAGCAGGGATCTATTGCCAGTCATGTGCATTGACGCTCCACTATCAAGCACCCAGGTAACACGAACAATTCCACTGACACCCTGCAAAATACAACTTGATTAAACATTCTTTGGGACCCACACTTGATCGGGTCCAACAAACTTAAAGAACTGATTTCTATCAGGTGTAACAACAGAGCCTCTTGGACTGATACTTGGTTCAGACTTGACTGAACTTACTTCCTTAACAACAGCCTTATAAACCTTAGTTTTAGGCTTTGGAACATAAGTCTCCTTCCTAACACGAGGAGGACTAGCAGTCTTTGATCTAGCATGTTTGTTGTTTGTGTGTTGTCTAGGTGATGTGTTTTCATTTTTAGCATGCAAATTTCTAAAGTAAGCAGACATCAAATTGAAAGCACAAGTCATACAGTTATCAACACTACAAGATTTATGACATGCATCAAAAGCAGGAACAACAGGAGTATCAGTCATAGTAGTAGGAACATCAATATATTCCACTCTAACATTGTTAACAGATTTAAAGTTCTCAGTAGAATGGCATCTATTGTTTCTGTTCTTACTGTTCACAAAATTATTAGGCTTGTTGAACTTAGTTCTTTCAGAGTTGACACCTAAAC
This sequence comes from Daucus carota subsp. sativus, assembly GCF_001625215.2. NCBI lineage: Eukaryota > Viridiplantae > Streptophyta > Magnoliopsida > Apiales > Apiaceae > Daucus > Daucus carota. The sequence goes on from NC_030388.2 coordinate 8,417,046, forward strand.
CAGCTTTAGGCAACCTAACATTGCCTTTCACTTTGATTGGTTTGAGGTTTGTCAGACTATCATCTCTCTTCTCATTACTCTCTTTCATTTTAAGGTCTTCCTGTTTGAGTTCATATTTAATGACAATAGGAGTCTCTAACAGAGGTTCAGCTACTGAGGATTTAAACAAAGGATGAGGGGAATCTTTCAAAACAAAAGGAATTCCTCTCTCCTCAGCACTCTTCTTAAAGGGAGTAATGTTACTAGCCTTACCTACAGATTTTTTATAGTCAAAACCTATTCCAACAGTTCACTTGATCTCTTGTTTATCATTAAGTTCTTTGACTATCATGGAGGCATCCTTAAAGGCTTTACATTTCACTTTTTCTTCATCTAGCTGAAGTCTTAAAGCAATCTCACCTTTCTCTAGAACTTTGACTTTAGCACATTGTAATCCTAAATCCATAGTCAACTGTTCTATTTTAGGTTTTAATACTTTCATCTCATTCATCTTATAAGCATGAATTTCTAAGACTAAAGTATCAATTTTAAGATTGGCAGCTTTCATCTTTTTAATAGCATCATCTCTTTCAAGTCCTAATTGCATGAACAGTTTAGGGCATGTAGGATCTACCTGAAAGCTTCCAGCAGGAGGAGGTGAAGATGATCCAGTATTGTCCATGAAAGCAACATTCCCTAGCTGCTCCTCTTCATCACTATCTGTATCATCCCAACTTTTGCCTTCTGCCAGATAAAATTTGCTTTTGAAGTTTTGACCTCCAGAAGTACCCTGATGCTTTCTAACCAATGCATCATACTTCTGCTTCAGCTCGTCGTACGAATCCTTTCTCTTTCCTTGAACCTTGGGTTGCTTGCACTCAGTTGCAAAGTGTCCAGGTTCACCACAGTTGAAACATTTAAATTTACTTCTCTCCACCATCCCAGTCTTGTATCCTCCTTTGCTCGTAGAAGATGATTAACCTCCTTTTTGAAACTTGTTCACAGTAGGTTTGTACTTGTAGTAGGGATTCTTCCTGAATCTCATGTTTCCAAACTTCTTGGCAAACAGTGATAGAGATTGATCTTCTAACTGTTCAAGCTCTTCCATTGTATAGAACTCTTCGTCACCACTGGAAGGAGCAGTCTGACCCATCTCAGGTACAACAAATTCCTGAGTAGTCTTCGAAGGAACAACAACATCCTTCTTTTCTTCCGGTACAGGTGACTCAACAACTAGAGCTCTCGAATGGTTCAGTGTTTTACCCCAGCCATATCTCTGCTTGCTTTGAACTTGCTCGAGTTCATAAGTTTTCAAAACTCTGTAGAGTCTCTCCAGAGATACCTCATTCAGATCTCTGCTTTCCCTGATGGCAGTGATTCTGTGTTCCAGATGTTCAGGAAGTGTTAAGAGAAACTTCATGTTGACCTCTTTCTTGTCATAGAATTTCCCATTCAGATTTAAATTATTTATCAAGTTATTAAGTCTGATAAACACTTCTGAAATCCCTTCTCCGGGATTGGAACCAAACTGTTCATACTGAGCCATCAGTATCTCTTTCTTGTTTTCCCTAACTTCCTCTGAGCCTTCATTGATAATCTCTAATGTATCCCAGATTTGCTTGGCGTTCGTACAATTTACAACAGCATTGTACATCACTGGATCTAGAGATTCAACCAAAATTAGTTGAAGAGCGTCATCTAAGTTCATCTGTTCACTCTCTTCATCTGTGTACTCAGAAAGTTCTTTCGGAATGACCTGATGAGGTATTAACACACCATCCTCTTCGTGTGCTAATATGACATTCATCGGAGTAGTAACACCTTTGTCCAAAATCCCGATGTAATTTCTGTTCGCTGTTCGGAGGAATAGGAACATGTGCCTTTTCCATAGGCCAAAGTGTTCATTGCTGAACGGTGGGATTTTAATGCTACTGATCTTTTGCGTACTCATTTTTTAAGAATTTAAAGTGAATAGTGTTTGGAGAGATTTGGATTTTTGAAAGAAAAATATTTTAAATCAAAATTAATTTTTGGAATAAAATTAATTCGAATAAAAAATATTTGGACGTTACAGAGTGTGTATAGGATCTGATATGGAAAATGGTATCAACCTGGCTCTGATACCAATTGTTAGGTCCAAATACGATTGTAGAAGGGGGGGTTGAATACAATCGATACCAAATAATCGCGGAAGTGAATCTGATTTAAATATAACTTGTTAATCAGATTATAATTAATTAATATAACAATGTTTGAAGTCGTTATATAATTAATATGGTTCAGTTTTAATGTCCACTAAGGTTCGTAGAAAAAATTCGACAGGGTATATTCTAGATTTAGTGATTAAAACAACCGGGTTATCAAAGCACAGAAAACTGTGGATATAACGATCAAGCAAGTTACAAACAACTTGAAAACTTTACAAATGCTTTGAATTACAAAGTGATGAACACCAAAAATGAAGAATGCAATGCCATATTTATAGGCAAAGCATTGTACTTGTAAGACAATGTAAAGACAAGACAATCTAGAAAGGAAAGACAATTTAAATGTCTTACAAAGCCATTTACACAGCAGAAAGACAATCCACAGGAAGGGCAAGACGATTAACCTTCGGTAGGACAATTAGAATTGTCTTGCAGGAACCATTCGGTCAGACAATATTGATTGTCTTGCAAGCCTTCAATCGGTCAGACAATTCATGATTGTCTTGCTAGAATCCATGTCTCGGTCAGACAATCAATTGTCTTGAAGGCAATCACCAATCTTCGGTAGGACAATCTGTTTTATCTTGGCACAAAGCATTCGGTAAGACAAAGTATTTATCTTGGCAGTGAACACACGGTCAGAGCATTTGTCTTGCAGACTTCCTGATTTCTTCGGTAAGACAAATGAATATTGTCTTGGCTGTTGCTTCATTCATCCTAGAAACAGATTCGGTAAGACAATCTTGGATTGTCTTACTGAGTTTGTTTTGATGATTAAGGATGTAATTTAAGATATATATTAAATAGAAAATTATCCACTTAATTAAATTAATCATATAAATTCATAAATTAAATTAATTCGTGAGTGAATTAACTTAACAAATAAATTATATAATTAATATAATTATTTGTGAAGTGAAATAATAATCTATTAAATATTTAATCACCTATTCTTCAGTAGAACAGCTTCCGGTCTTCATTAAACTTTAATAACTTCTTCTTGAATTGTCGAACGAACGAACTACCACTTCTGCTTGACTTCAAATATTTAATTTGAATAACTGATACACAGATGTACTGTCTGGTTCATCTGTATCTAGTTAAATCAAATATTCTCTGTCAAATAAACATTAAGAATTTGATTTGTTCGTCGAGTCTTCGTCTTGTAAGTACATCTTCATTAAATGGAATCTTCTGATAAAATAAAGTATAGAAACTTTATATCTTCTGAACTCCTGGACGTGCCACAAAAGATTATTTGTGCACTGAGGCTTGAACATATTAATGAACTTCTTTCAGTGGTGTGCAGCAGCATCCTGGAATTTATCTGACATATAATTCCCATAAATCATTTGACGTTCTTCGTACGGATTCCGATGACTTGCTATTTGCTGAGCTTTCTTATCTGAGTTGAGTTGTACCTCTTTAAATACAAATAGGCTGAACATATGCCTTTCAGTGGAGTTCTTGCTCAACATTGCTCCAGCCTTCCTTGTTTAGGGTAGTCCCAACCCGATTTCCATTGACGACCTCACTGGCGTATAGCGCGACAAAGAGGGTGTGAATCTCTTCCGTCCACTTAAGCGATCCTGACATCTACAAATATATACGGATCGAATCAAAAAATGTCCAGAATTGAAGCTGCAGATCGACAAAGAGTATGTAAAAATTCATTATCGTTGTTTAGATGAGAAGGAGAGCTGAATCAATTACCACCAGTGATTTTGTTAATTGAAAAGCAGATACGAGAAGAAGAGACGAGGTATTAGCTCGTTGTCATTGCTGTTCAGTCGAAGCTGAAGTCGTTTCCCAGTTAGAACCAATGTTCCAGAAATCACTAGGTGTCCCAGGCGGTTGGGGTACCTTTTAGCGATTAATCGGGAAATCGGAGATTAATCGGAAAGATTAATCGGAGCATAATTGGACATATATTATTTTTAAATTATTATAATTAAATATAATTTAATAATTTTATCTACTTTTCACTACTAGTAGAGTCAAACTCGTAAACAGTATAATATCATATATTAAAAATAAATACTTGATACATGTAATACAAAATCATTGATTAAACAAATATATACCAATCAGTATCTTATAAATATGTAAGTAATATTAAATAAAATTAATCACTTTACTTTTTTTTTATTGGATATTAAGCTAAGTACAAGTAAATACTTAATTTTTTATAATATAATCATAATTTTGGATTTTATTTATTAAAAATCTTTTTTTTTTGTTATTGGCCGCCTGGACCGCCTAGGCGGGATTTTGACCACCTAGGACCGATTTTTATAAAAAAACACCTAATTCACCGCCTAGGACCGAATTGGGGCGTTTCGTTGCCGCCTTGCGCCTAGGCACCGCCTAGGCGGCCGCCTACACTGACTTTTAGAACACTGGTTAGAACGAAAGAAGCAGAAGTCGAGTCCTGAAAATAAGCTAGGTTTCTTAGCTTCATTTGCTGGATTAAGCGCTTCTTCAAGTGCACAGGCTAAAAGTGGAAGTGGGCTTTTCAGACTTTTAAGCCCATAAGTCACTCTGCCAAACATCCACTGTAGTAATTTATTTTATTCAATGGATATACTCTAAAAAAAGGCTTCCTTACCAAACTAACCAGTTTGAACGTAAATTTTTCATAACTAACCAGCCTACGTTCAACTTTTCAATACTAACCAGCCTAATTCATTTAAACTCGGGCGACCCGAGCTTGAGCCTTCTCCCAATATAGGTCGCCCTATACACGGGCGACCCTTACTCTATTTTTGTCCCAGTGTGGGTCGCCCTGTACACGGGCGACCCATACTGCTATATTTTTTTTTAAAATTATAATATAATTGTATTATATATTTATTATTTTATTTCAAATCATTTTTTAATTGTTTTGTAAAATTAATATAATTAATGAAATGAAATAATATATATATCTTACCACTAAACATTACAAATTATCTACTCATTATTTTTAAAATAAAATTAAAAAATGATGTAAAATAAAATAGTTATATTTTCGTAAATTTGACCAATTTTTGACTAAACATTACAAGTTATCTACTCATTATTTTTAAAATCTGAAGGTTGCATACTAAAATAAACTATATATACTTTCTATTGATAAAATTTTTATTATTTTTCTCAATTATTTGATACACGTAAAGTTTAGTCAAAATAAAGTCAATTTGATTGGTTTCGAGAAAGATGAAGATTGTGTGTCTGTGTTTTAGTGTTATGTCATTTATTATGTTATGTTAGGTTTCTTTTACCGTCCTTATGAATTTGAATGCTTAAATCATTATACAACATTATGAGATAACAAAGAAGTTCATCACAAGTACTGCATAATAACGTAACAACCGATCTACCCGACTAAGAGTACATAATCAGATCAAGAAATAAAAACGTACGAGTACATGGTTAGATACATAAGCATAAACAAACTACATACGAGGAAAAACCTACTTCTTCTTATGCCCGAGAATGTGGCTTCCAGTGTGACATCGTCGACCCTTTCTCTTCGCAGCTCTAGGTGGCTGCTGTCGCTGCTCATCCTCAGGTGGCTCCTCAGGCTCGGACTGCCCTGGTACTGGTGGGGTGGGGGGGGGGCCCACGGACTACTCTCACCATTGTACGAAGCAAAAGTGGACATAGGTATAGGAGTAGGAGTGGACCTCACTGATGGCGGTGCGAATGGAAGCGCGAGTACCCCCGAAGATGTTGGACTGGCTACCAAATGACGTCACCGGGGCCTGTGGCGAAGGTGTGGTGTACTGATCCCTGAGGAAAGACATGTCAGGACAATAAGCATCTGCATCCTAGAACTGGTATGACTCCTGCGGCTGACCTCCGAGTGTATGCTCACCCTCAGCAGACATGTCCTCGTCATCCTCTAATCTGACCGCAAAACCACCTGGACCACCTTCGTAGTCATCCCCTGCATATGTAGATGGCGGGACCGTTGACTCGAGCCAGGATTCCCATCCAGCCGCCCCAGAAGTACCCTCTACATCCCTAACTGGCGAAGAAGAGGTGCCAACTAGGTGTGACCAGCCTCCCCTATCTGACCTACTACTGCCCACATGAGTGTAGTACATGCCTGGCTCCGGCTCAACTGGTGTAACTGGTGGCCGTCCTCTGCGTCTGGGAGGGTTTCTTGCACCCCTAACACGTGTTAACAACCTTTGTAGAATAGTCTGTGCCCGACCAACATCCAAGGTAGCAGGGTCAATGGCACTCTCCATATCTACAAGCTGATCCTCCTGTTAACAACCATGTTAAGACATAATCAGATGAAGAATAGTTATAGCAGAACATATAGAAATAAGCTAACATAGTAATGGAAGGAAGTTAGAAGACCAGTTACAAGGGAGTTTACCAGTGCCTGTGTGGCGCACTGTGTGCCCTATAAACCCTCTGCAGTGATCCAAAAGGCGGGGTTTACTATGTATCTACGTGTCACTGCAAGAAACCAAGGCATGTATGCGGCAGTGCAACCTTCACCAAGCATGAGTGGGGGAGATGTAAGAGCTCGGTCAAGGGACCTATCCCATAGACGAGTGTGAGACTCCCTGGCGCCCTCCCAGTTAATAGACTCGTTGACAATGTCGTGTAGGTCCTTATGATTTCTGCGTGGAGAGGATGTGGGTATGTCCAGCACGAACCCGAACTGCCTCGTCACCCTGTCAGTATAACACCACTCGACATAGGCCATGTACATCAAAGGGGTAGGAGCAGTCCAACGCAGGTACAATCGATACTCGGGTTGATGCACGTCATCTAAATCTGCATACGGCCTCCATCGAAATAGTGCCTCAGTGTAAGTCTAAATGTAAAGACAACCCTATCTGTTACATAGGGATGATAACTCAACAATAGAACAGGACAAGTAAATAACACTACGCCTGCACCGGAATCGGAAGATACGAAGACAAAGGTTGAAGAAGCCATCTACAGTCTTGAAGGAATAAGTTCACTGGAAGAAGTTCATTAATATGTTCATGCCTCAGTGAAGAATAAAGATTGAAGTATTCAAGATTGTGGAAGCAATGAAGATGTTGTCCAAGTACTCGAAAGATTTCAGTGCAACTCCTGAAGCAAGATATTTCTATATATCTTGGTTGGTTATTTATAATCAACAAACTGAAGCATAAACTAACCCGGAACCGACTGATCAATGTTTGCTGACAAAGACGATACAATGTTTGACTTCAGTGTTAGTCGCTTGTGAACCGGACCAGTGCACTAAGTGTCAACACGTACGGAGTTATGCATAGTATTTATCAATTGAAGAAATTGATCAAGTTAACAAGTCATTTGTTACCAAGCCAAGCCAAGCCAAATGCCTAGTCTCTGCAAGCTGTGCCAAGTCTATGCTCAAATGCCATATGTCAAGCTTCCACACAAAGCCATATCAGGAAGTGACCTATCTTTTATATGTGTGCACTTATATATTTATATATGTACAAATATATTTATATATATGTATATATGTATATTTAATTAAATATAATATATATAATATATATGTATATATGTTTTTTAAACATATGTATATGTATATTTATATGTATGTATATTTAAATAAATATATATGTATATAGTATATGTATTTATATTTTACATAAGCAATTATATAATTAAGTGTAGATATATATTATATTATGTGCATAAAATATATTTATATTTAGAGAGAGCTATATATATCTTTATATATATATATTTATATTTATATTTACACATAGTTATATGTATATTATATATATTTAAATATATGAGAATATATTTGAATATATGTGTATATATATATTACTATATGTTTATATAAATATTATATATATGTATATATTCATATATACTTTTCTTTATATATTTATGTTTATATTTATATTTATAAATAACTATATATATCTCTATATATATTTATATATATTTATATTTGTATTTACATATAATTATATATTATATATATTTGAATATATAAGAATATATTTAAATATATGTACATATATTATTATATGTTTATATAAATAAAATATATATGTGTGTATATATTTATATATACTTTTATTTATTAATATAATCACAACATAATATATTATATTATATATGCATGCATGTGATGATGTCATGTGTCTAGGGCAACCTAGGGTTTCTGTGTGTTCGTGCCTCTTCTCTCTGTTGTATCCTGTGTTTGCAGCGCGAGTTAAATGCATGGATTAAGTTTGGAAACAAAGGATGAATCCAGCTGGCTCATTCACACAATCTATTGCGACTAAGGCAGAAGTATACAGTGGTGTAGTGTGAAGGATGGAGCGCAGGTTGGTTAACTCCTTAACTAGGAGAGATATCAGTGTCACAGTAACGTGTGTAGCGCAACTTGGGCTAAACAGAAAATGGCTAAGGCATGGAATCTGCTTACTATATACACGATGGGTTAGCGCAAGTTTGGAAGCTCCCATACTTGAACCTGTTAATACGGCGCAAGGTTGTTATTTACTAGATTATCCTTGCGCCTCACTGCAGTATGCACCTGTGTATATTGTTTTGAAGCGCAAGGTTAGAGATGTAATATTCCAAGTGGCGCTAGCTTGATATCTGTAACCACAGTTGTTGCTATATCCTGCGGAGAAGCTAAGTACTTGTGCACACTAATACATAGTGGAAGAGAAGGAAGCGCGAACTTCCTCCCAGGCGCCAACTAGTGATACAAACCCTAAATTATATATATGTATAATCAAGTGGCGCCATCCTCTCTCTCTTGAGGCGCCAACTTGATTTATATGTATATAATCTAAGTAAGAAACCTCTTTCCTTGGCATGCATGAAGCAACTGGCGCAACTTCAGTTAACCATGGTTAGTTAGTGAGAAGTCTATAAATACTTGAGATGTGGGTTCATTATTCACACACACTCTCCACCACCTTTATGGTAGAATGGCTTTGTGCCTTGCACACTACTACACACAAATAAACTCTAGCTTAGTTTTGTATTATATATATATTTAGAAGCTAGGGTTTGTGAGTGTAAGTAGTAGTAGCCATTGTAGCCAACCTTCGGGTTTGGATTTATAGCACCCTTCGAGGTATTTATCAATATACAGATATACCTTGGAAAATATTGTGTGTTGGTTTAATATTTTCATATCCTCAGAAACCGACCCAATAAATATCCGGAACACGAAACCCATTACAGGACTGCAATTTATTTATCCGCAAGATTCGAAAGAATTTTAAATTGTAGTGAGTATCGTATTCAACCCCCCCTTCTACGATACTTTGGACCTAACAATTGGTATCAGAGCCCGGCTGATTGATATACAAATCAGGATCCTTATCGTACGGAAAATCAAGAACCTAGCTTTTGATATTTGATTAGGGGAAATGTTCTTCCGGTTTGTGTTGCTGAATTTGTCCGTAGGCCTAAGCAAGGATTATCTGTCGGATACTGAACTTTGGACTGGGACTTATAAATTTATACTTTAAATTTTAATAAGTTTATTTTATAAATTTGACTTAATTTATTTTAAACTTATTAATTGAGTTTATTATGAATTAATTAAATTTATCTTATAAACTTAATTAAATTTACTTTATAAACTTTACCAAATTCATTTAATAAATTTGTTTAAATTTATTTTAGACTTGTAAAGTTTACTCTTAGACTTTATTAAGTTTATCATAAATTTTATAAATTTATTATTTGAATTCGTATAGTTTATGATTTAAATTTAAGTTAAAATCTAGAATATAAATTTAAGAGGATTTAACTGATTATGGATATAAGTTCAAGTTCAAGGGTTCAATTTCATTTGTTCTGGAAGCTATGATTTAATTGGAGACGAGACACTTGAATATTTTCAAAAATTAAATTTATCTAATAAATTTTAATATATTTACTAAATGAATTTGAAATAAATTTATTTTAAACTTATTCAGTTTATTATGAATTTATTTGAATTTATTTTTTAAATATAATTAAATTTACTATATAGATTTAACTAAGTTTATTTTATACTTTATTTTCTTTTATTTTTTATAATTTTTTTTATTATTATTTATAATTAGTTTAAATAATCAAGTGTCCCGTAACCTTTTTAAATTATTCTACTCCAAGACAAATCAGATTGACATTTAGTTGAGACAGATCAGGCTGACAGATTACAAGACAAACACCGATCTTTCAAATACCAGATTCTCAGAACCGGTAATGGAATTACATTGATGACCCAATCCAATTGATTACTCAAAGGATTATTAGAAGCAGTTTTCCATGTTCGACAAAGATGATTGTGATTCGAAGAAGATTCCATTGAAGACTAATTTGGTACTACTAACAGTGGATTTTGAAGAAGGTACTTCAGGCCTTGATCTGAGTAATTACTCCTACTTGATTCTCAGATCACCAGATCAGGATGGGAACTTGCTTTATGTGTTGAGTGCATCTTCCCAGGGCTCGGAATGTCAACTTTGAATGGCACCACTGGTAGTAGGAAAAGAGAAGTTTTTACGGACGAATCTTCAAGGGATTTCAATCTAACTCAGTGATTCAGGGATATACAATTACATAGTGAATTGTATCAATACTAAATCCATCCAGAATCAACTGAACCAAAGACAGAGAACTGTGGAGGTTTAAGGATATAATTATCAAGTTACTACCGCACCAAATCAGTTTCATGCATTTATGTCAGAACCTTAGGATTGAACAGAAGAGTTTGTAACTGCTGAATTTGAGGAAGCTCAAGTCGACGAAAGTTAATACTTTTGGAGAATGTGAGGACAGAACTTCAAGGATTAGCATAACACTGTCTGAGAGGTTTAGTCATGTCAGATTCAGATGGAATCCATTAGTTTCAAGTGGTGACTCTTCAGGGTTCAGTTCAAGGAGGTTGTTTTCAAAACTGAGTTGGTCAATACACACAATATTGTTTGGTATCTTTAGCAAAGAAGGGTTGCTATATATATTGAAGCCTCGACAAACAAGGATGATAGGGCTTGTCTGAAATTCAAGTGGATGTTTTGAAAGAAACATCACAACAAGTTCTTATGCTATTTTAGGAAAGGTGTGAGCTGGATCAGTTGCTGATGAGAAGGATGATTATGGTTATCTGGCTATCATAGCATTCTCTGAAGATGACTCAACTCGCACATCTCAGGTACGAATTCTTTCTAACTATGCAATACATATTTCTTTATATTCAAAGCATGTTATAAATCTCTGAGTAGAATTGTTTAACACACAAGCACAAGCATGATAGCATCACATTAAATAATGTTAAACTAGTATGCTAGATGACTATTCTGGTAACTAGGATTGATGATAATCTTGTGCATGTGTCTTTAGAAGATTCTTAACATGTGTATGAATATTTAGGATTTGATTATTTGCAATGGTGAGATTAGAAGCTTTCCTTTGGAACACGACTCTTAGTTTAGGGGTTATGATCCTAGCATATATAACTTTGTTAAAACACTTAGTTTCAGATTCCTTAGTACAAATTAGATTTGCTTATTTATCTGAATTGTTTGTTAAGGAATTTATTTGTTCTATGATGGAATGTCTACCTTGTGTCAGTAGAACTTTAGAACTTCATGTTAGATCTAAAACTGACTTAGGTAATAGAGATAGTATAATGCCATATAACAATAGAGTGGGATTAGTATGAATTGATAATGTGATTATTAATTTGTCTATGATCATTATGCTTTTAGGGAATTATTGAATATCTGTAATTCTGCTTTCTACCTGTTACACTTGTGTTAATTGGTTTAAGTAGAGAGTACTGAATCTTCTGAATTGCATAATTGCCTGTCTTGCTATTGTCTTATCTTTGATTGTTTGCCATGTGTATTCAACATCATGTCTGCTTATTTTCATGTCATGAATGCATGTCTTTGTACTTGCATTGATTTTAGAAAAGCATGTTTGAGAATCACATTAGGGCAATGTCTAGATAAGAATTAGCATGTTAAGGTTGCTTCTGTTGTTACCACTATTAAAGAAAAATCTCTAATCCATCCGGACCCAGTTATGATTGGGGACCATAGAACTCTTTCCATTTGTGATTGCAGGTTACATATGTTCCATATGATTTTTGGTGCACTATGTTTGCTGAGTAGATGAAATCATATATTCACCAAAAGTACCCTGTTAGTAAATGTGATCGTTTGAGCAGTTCCGTCAATAATCTTTGAAAGATGACAACAAAGATTCTCTTGCGGGACATGCCTGTTTTATGGAATGTCATCATGGAAGCATATCCTTCTTGCAAGAAGTCAAAACACACATTCCTAGTATCAGACGGTTCTCTGACAAAGGACATTATGCCATTTCATGGAATAGTGTTTTATCTTAAATCAGGAAGGATGTGAATTTTGCTCGTAGCTAATATGGAACTTCAACTGAAGATGAAGTGAGCTATTTCGATAGAGAAGCTTCATCGGATGAGTATTAGCTATGGCATTTGAAGCTCTCAAACTTGTATGTCAAAACAAGGAGCTCTTTTTATTAGTAAAAAGAGATTTGGTGAGAGGACTACCTCATTTGGAATTCATTATGGATGAAGATTATGAGGTACGTCAATAGGGAAGTCGAAGGAGCATCGCACAGAAGCAAAGATATGATCAACATTACTGAGCTGCTTCAGATGATACGTATGGATTTCTACGGATTAGCTAATGTCATGTCTGCAAACAAAGCCAGATTTCTCTTTGCGATGATCATTGACTACTCTAGATTCTTTCGTGTTGTTCGTATGTGTTCGAAGGACAAGACGTCACAAATGATGGTTGATCAAGATGAACCCTGATCATTGATAAATCCAGAAAGGCACCATTCTTGTCAGTGGCCAATCAGAAGCAAACACTTAATCTTGGTATGTGTTTGGAGGAAAATGTTTCGTATTGAAATTTTGGTGTGAGCATCTTTGCAAGTCTTGCATTTGAAGATCAAAGAATATTTTCCTCGGCTACTCTATGGAGTCTACAATCTACAAGGTGATTGTGATTGATCAATAGAAGGTGATTGTAAGTCTATACGGGACATTGAACGACACTTTGCTCCAAGCTGTTAAAGGTGATAGTATTGGTTTAATAATGATTCAGATCCAAGCAGAATCTCTTTGCAAGGATAAGGATTATTAAGGAGATCCCAGCAACAGCTTAGGGGGAGCATTTCGTGGATCCACTAGTCAAACTCAACACCACATTGAAGATGAATAGGACATATGAAGAATGTATCTGCTTCGACAAAGGGTTTGAAGTCAATATCATTCTCGGGTTCTAGTTCTTATATGTTCCTAATGGTGAAGTGAAGACTGGGAGAGCTATTGTGAAAGGATGTTATTTCTTTGAGTTTCAATCTGAAGTGAAACTTGGGAAGATTTAGAAGCTCTTAAAGGGATCCAGATTGAGTGATTGCACAGCAAGATGATCTCAATCAGTTTGAAAGCAGATTGTGCGGAGTCTGATACCCTGACCTAATGACAATTCAGTACTTAGTACTTGTCAGGTATTCAGATTCCAACTGGATGTTTTTGGCTCTGTTACGAGGGACAAGCCAATTTGGTTGCTTAGGGTTACTACAAGGGAGAAGGTTATGAAGATGATGGAAATAGAATCTTCAAGTTCAGGACTCTACATCTTAGGCGACTCAACGACCTTCATGATTGAACTAAAGCACCATTGACAAGACTCGGGTTCAGGATATTACAGTGAGCTAGAAGATGAAGCTTCATGCAACATTTCAAGGACTTTGCAGTTGCAGATCCAATGGAATTTGTATTCTCTTTCTTCACCAGCTCTCTATGTGTTGCTATCCAACACCTGATGATCGTCACGGACATGGTATGACTTCTGACTAGCATATTATTTTAACATCTGTTTGCTAGAGTCATATTTGGTATTCAAAATATTACCTCTCATGATACAAGGCACACACAATATGACTATCTGTGCTGTGATACCATGATTATATTATATGTGGACTAACGTCACTTGTTCAAGATAATTGCTAAGTGAATGCAGATTAGTGATATGATGAGTTTGTTGGAAAGTTGCAATTCTTTATGGTCTACTAGCTAGCCTAAAGAATGATGGCAATAAAAGGAAGTCAAAGATCTTTTGAATATGCACATTTTGGAAGATTCTAGACTTGCCAAGACTTGTGCCAACAACCACTGGACTTGATCAGTACAAGAAAGGTACATCAACTGAAATGTCAAGTCTCAGAGGTATTCAACTTATCACTTTATTTAACTGCAAATAGATCACATACTATATTCTCTATAAGGTATTACTTCTTTCATGAGCATGTCTATCGTATTTCTTTAATGAATTCATTAGTATTAAATTGTCTATACTTAGGACTTGTGAATTTATTTAAAATCCAGTACCTCGTGCTTTTTGCTATTATATGTGATTGCCATGTTTATTGCTTTGCATGCTTAGATGGTGATTATATGTTTTAGCATGAGTGTTTGTTATTTCAAATTATTTAAATTATGGTGCATGACAATTAAGTGACTTATTTGTTCATGATTTAAATGATTAGAGATGACATGAAGCATGACTTAATTATGTTATTTTTCTTGAACTATACTTCTTTAACAATTGGTATCTAGTAGAGAACTTTGTCATAATCAAATTGTGATATATCTGTATTTGTGAACATACTTAGGATTATTTTCTAGGTTGAATTCATTTTTATAGGTATAAAATCTGAAGCATGACTTATTTGTTTCTAGACTTGTGACTTGTATCAGTAATTGGTATGTGGTTAGAATCTAGTTAGAATTTAGTCATGATATACTAGTATTTTTGGAGTTACTTAGATTCTTTCTAGGCTGAATCCATTTATATTAGTGTATATACTTGAAGCATAACTATTTGTGTTGGATATTTGATGATTTATTAATTGATATTTTATTTCATGTCTAACTGCATATAGTTGTGATACTTTTAGTGTTAGTGATATTTTTGCATGCTTATTTGTAGATCACTAATATTAATTGTCAATATTTTTCTGCGAGGAGGTGTGTGAGTTTACTTGTGTTTAATGATTATCTGTATAAGACTCGTGAACTTTTCTTCAACTTTCCCTCGAGCTTGCGAATATCTTTGTATGATTGTCATGATTTTAGTTGTTATATGCTGATCTGATAATTATATGATATTGCGTAGGTAATTATTATTTTATCTTAGTTAAATTGTGATCCATGACAATTATATGCTTATTTGTTTCATGATTGACTTTGATATAATAATAGAAGCATGATTAATTCATTTTTGAAATATTTAATTGGTATCTATTTTTGATGCTTTATTGATGTTTTATTTGTGAATTAATTGTGATGTATTGGCACTGGTGAAATATTGTTGCATATTTCTTAAAACCACTAGTGCTAATATATTTTAGGTGTTTAATATTCTGAGTACAAGGGAGACAACATAATCTTTATTCTGTCTCATATTTATGTTCTGGAGTGGTGAGTTTCTTCAAAGAAATTTTCTTATCAATTGATTTCAACAATTGGTATCCACTACCCTATTTCATAAATATTTCTTAGAATATTTTGCATCTATACATGTAGCGTCATAGGACGAGACATTGATTATCTTGTATTTGTGTACTTGTTGATCTTTGTCACTTGCAACGTCTGTTTTGACGATGTGCTAGTATGAGGCCTTTTCACTAATTAGTGTGGCGGGTGCTTTATACAATGTAGCGCATAAATTTTCTTGTTTCCTTTTTAAAATTGTAGTGAGAAACAGGAGTCTGTGTCTTTTTCAAAGACAAGTTCATTTAAACCTTTTATGCATAGATTCAGACTCTTGTACTCAAACCAGTTTTTAATGGAAAACTTTGATTCTTTCATCGGTTGTGATTGTCATTCTTTATGAAAATCATTTTTACAATCACAACTGATTCATTTTTCCTCAAAAGATTAAATGCAATTGCTCTCATTCAAAATCATAGATTTTCTAAAATGCATTTATATCTCCTTCTGTTCTTTGGAACTTAATCAGCCTCTTGGCTTTCCTAGATAGTCATAAGGTTGAAAACCAACAATCTTTATCCCAGACTATAAAACCAAATTCAGAACACATCCCAACTTTCCCCCTGGAGTAATAAGGAACTTTTCAAACAAAAAGTCAATGAGGGAGAAACTGTACTTGTTGCAGCAAATAAGGATGTAAGGGATAGTGTACCCACAGCTCTACCTCTCAAGAAGAAAAGGTGTTTTCAAAATTGAGGTAACTGTTTGCTCATCTGTATTCTCTCAAAAGAATATAGAGCTGAAAAGGCAATTAAACAGTATCTGGAATCATTCTCTCAACAGGATGAGTCCATTGAAATTCGCTCGTCAGCCAGAGCATCTTGTATTGAGTCAAGCACATTATCAGTAATCACTCTGATGAAGAGCCTAAACAAAAAAAAATCTTATGGACACAATACAAGAGAGTGCACAGTAAGGTTAAAGGTTTTGTTCCAGAAGCAACTTCTTCATTTACCATTTTACGGTAGATAGGATGGTTGATGCCTTTACAGGTGTAAGGAGGAAATGAGGATCTCAATTGCCAAATCTTCAGGATTCTCGTCTCCCTCCCCAGATAAGAACAGATCTGGATCCAATCGGAATGGATTTCCTATTTATAGGAGATCGGCAACTCTCTGACTATGAGTCAATTTATTGATGAGTCAATTGAGGATCGGG
This sequence comes from Daucus carota subsp. sativus, assembly GCF_001625215.2. NCBI lineage: Eukaryota > Viridiplantae > Streptophyta > Magnoliopsida > Apiales > Apiaceae > Daucus > Daucus carota. The sequence goes on from NC_030388.2 coordinate 8,433,942, forward strand.
GATTTACGAAACCCCATTGCACCGCCAGTGACCTCTCTTGAAGGGGCTATGGTGATTTTCTCATGCAGGTACAGAAGACCATACTTTGAGTGCTGAGAGAAACACTGTGAGCTAAACACTGAGAGTTAAACACTTGGTGAGATTCTGAGAAGAACCAGTGAGATATTAGAATGAGAAATATGTGAGCATGAGTGAGTGCAAACACATATGATATTGAGAAGAGTGAAACACTTGTGAGGTACATATAATACTATTTGGTATCGAAAACTCACACGTTGTTGAAAGAATTGACGGAAGCAACCACGGTTCATTCCATTTCACGGTGTGAACTTATGGTTGATGATTCTCTTGAATCAATTGTCTTCACAGACATTGAGGAGGACTTAGGCCTTTGCCATAATTGAGCCTTTGTCTAACCTCCCAGAGCAAACAACTCTGGATCCTTAATTGGATAAACCACTTAGTGGTTGGCAACTTGTGGACCATGATTCGGATTTATCTGATGAGTCTGCAGGGACTGGGAATTACGAACTCCCATTGCACCACCGGTGACCCCCTTTAAGGGTGGCTAAGGTGATTTTCTTGCAGGTACTCAGCATTTTGGAAGCTCAGTATTTGTGTGGAGGGATACACTTACAGAACTCGTGAGTGACACCCTTACCCAAAAACCGAGAGAAAATTGAGTGTTGAGTGATACACCTGCAGAACATTTTAGTGAGACACCTACTAATTACCAAATTTATACCTAAAGACAAAGTGGATATTGTTATTGGAATGTTAGTTTTATTCATTACTTTTCCGTTTGGAACCTATTCTTTCAGCATAGGGACCAACCCAATCAAAGTAAACCCTTCTTCTGAACTCTTTCTTCGACCCCAGCTTTAGCGTTGTTTAGTTCTCTATGGGGAGATTATCTTTTGGTACAGGAAGTATTGTACACGTTCCTTGACCTATTTGATACCACATATCCTCGGAGGATTCCACAACTAAGGGGGAGAATATATTTAGGGGGAGAATATATGAAAGGGGGAAGAAAAAGTAAGTTAGCTTTCTTCTATTGTCTACAACTAAGGGGGATTAAACTACTCTTTAGCTGTGTACTACTGAGGGGAGATTCTTCTTTCAACTAAGGAGGAGGATTGATCTTTCATCTAATGGAGGATAGCTACTTATAACTAAGGGGAACCTGATCAAGGTAACGGGAGGACAAGTATAAGGTGATACATCTATTCTTCAGTAAGTGGTAGACAGGAACTTATTCATTACTACTGAATAATTCAATGAAGCTGCTGATTGTTCTTTGCATAATGGAATGTTTTGAATTCTCTTCAAGACAGACTATGAGGATTATCTGGCAGGTAAGCAAGAACCAAGGAAATACAGGTGATATGCACATCTGTTGTTTCTATTCATGAAATCTGGAAATGTATTATATGATCCAGAAACTTTGTAGCATTATTTACTAGTCCAGGACTTTACTTTTTCTAGTGTTAGTTGAGTTATCCTCCAGAGGATTTGCTTGTTGTAGTTAACAAACAAATAGGGGGAGATTGTAAGTCTAAATGTAAAGACAACCCTATCTGTTACATAGGGATGATAACTCAACAATAGAACAGGACAAGTAAATAACACTACGCCTGCACCGGAATCGGAAGATACGAAGACAAAGGTTGAAGAAGCCATCTACAGTCTTGAAGGAATAAGTTCACTGGAAGAAGTTCATTAATATGTTCATGCCTCAGTGAAGAATAAAGATTGAAGTATTCAAGATTGTGGAAGCAATGAAGATGTTGTCCAAGTACTCGAAAGATTTCAGTGCAACTCCTGAAGCAAGATATTTCTATATATCTTGGTTGGTTATTTATAATCAACAAACTGAAGCATAAACTAACCCGGAACCGACTGATCAATGTTTGCTGACAAAGACGATACAATGTTTGACTTCAGTGTTAGTCGCTTGTGAACCAGACCAGTGCACTAAGTGTCAACACGTACGGAGTTATGCATAGTATTTATCAATTGAAGAAATTGATCAAGTTAACAAGTCATTTGTTACCAAGCCAAGCCAAGCCAAATGCCTAGTCTCTGCAAGCTGTGCCAAGTCTATGCTCAAATGCCATATGTCAAGCTTCCACACAAAGCCATATCAGGAAGTGACCTATCTTTTATATGTGTGCACTTATATATTTGTATATGTACAAATATATTTATATATATGTATATATGTATATTTAATTAAATATAATATATATAATATATATGTATATATGTTTTTTAAACATATGTATATGTATATTTATATGTATGTATATTTAAATAAATATATTTGTATATAGTATATGTATTTATATTTACATAAGCAATTATATAATTAAGTGTAGATATATATTATATTATGTGCATAAAATATATTTATATTTAGAGAGAGCTATATATATCTTTATATATATATTTATATTTATATTTACACATAGTTATATGTATATTATATATATTTAAATATATGAGAATATATTTAAATATATGTGTATATATATTACTATATGTTTATATAAATATTATATATATGTATATATTCATATACTTTCTTTATATATTTATGTTTATATTTATATTTATAAATAACTATATATATCTCTATATATATTTATATATATTTATATTTGTATTTACATATAATTATATATTATATATATTTGAATATATAAGAATATATTTAAATATATGTACATATATTATTATATGTTTATATAAATAAAATATATATGTGTGTATATATTTATATATACTTTTATTTATTAATATAATCACAACATAATATATTATATTATATATGCATGCATGTGATGATGTCATGTGTCTAGGGCAACCTAGGGTTTCTGTGTGTTCGTGCCTCTTCTCTCTGTTGTATCCTGTGTTTGCAGCGCGAGTTAAATGCATGGATTAAGTTTGGAAACAAAGGATGAATCCAGCTGGCTCATTCACACAATCTATTGCGACTAAGGCAGAAGTATACAGTGGTGTAGTGTGAAGGATGGAGCGCAGGTTGGTTAACTCCTTAACTAGGAGAGATATCAGTGTCACAGTAACGTGTGTAGCGCAACTTGGGCTAAACAGAAAATGGCTAAGGCATGGAATCTGCTTACTATATACACGATGGGTTAGCGCAAGTTTGGAAGCTCCCATACTTGAACCTGTTAATACGGCGCAAGGTTGTTATTTACTAGATTATCCTTGCGCCTCACTGCAGTATGCACCTGTGTATATTGTTTTGAAGCGCAAGGTTAGAGATGTAATATTCCAAGTGGCGCTAGCTTGATATCTGTAACCACAGTTGTTGCTATATCCTGCGGAGAAGCTAAGTACTTGTGCACACTAATACATAGTGGAAGAGAAGGAAGCGCGAACTTCCTCCCAGGCGCCAACTAGTGATACAAACCCTAAATTATATATATGTATAATCAAGTGGCGCCATCCTCTCTCTCTTGAGGCGCCAACTTGATTTATATGTATATAATCTAAGTAAGAAACCTCTTTCCTTGGCATGCATGAAGCAACTGGCGCAACTTCAGTTAACCATGGTTAGTTAGTGAGAAGTCTATAAATACTTGAGATGTGGGTTCATTATTCACACACACTCTCCACCACCTTTATGGTAGAATGGCTTTGTGCCTTGCACACTACTACACACAAATAAACTCTAGCTTAGTTTTGTATTATATATATATTTAGAAGTTAGGGTTTGTGAGTGTAAGTAGTAGTAGCCATTGTAGCCAACCTTCGGGTTTGGATTTATAGCACCCTTCGAGGTATTTATCAATATACAGATATACCTTGGAAAATATTGTGTGTTGGTTTAATATTTTCATATCCTCAGAAACCGACCCAATAAATATCCGGAACACGAAACCCATTACAGGACTGCAATTTATTTATCCGCAAGATTCGAAAGAATTTTAAATTGTAGTGAGTATCGTATTCAACCCCCCCTTCTACGATACTTTGGACCTAACACTCAGTCATGTTATCCAACTCGTACCGGGTGATATGACTCTGAGAGCGCGGCACCTCAGTACGGGTAACCGGCGCCATCCACCTACAACAAAATGTTTATATTATACGTGTGAACTAGTACATGTGCAAAAACTGATTGCGTTTACGAGGAGAGTAGCATATTACAAACCTTAGCGCAAGTGGGTAGGTAATCAGGGGTGTAGCCGTGTGTCGTGGAGCTATTGTAGGGAACCGATCGTATATCCACACCTAGTATGAAGATACATACATATATGTGCATATCAAATTATATATAAAGAAAAACTTTATAAATAAAATGACAGTAAAAGGGTTAAAAGGGTACTTCAATGCGTACCTGTAGTAACGTGGCATAGCCATTGAAGCGGGCTGTAACTTTATGGGTGGAATCGCACATCTTCCTATAAAGGTATACAAGAACAACACTCCCCCAGCTATAGCCATCCAGGCTCTGCAAGTCACGTAGTATCCAAAGAGGGTTGAGATTCACATAGTTCCCGCTGCCATTAAGAAACAACGATCCAATAACACACAGTAGGTGTGCCCTGATGTGAAAGATATTTTGCACATCAAAATCCTCCGCCGATGAGTCCAACCGGGCACAGTTGCCAAAGTTATTGATCAACCAACCGATCCTTAAGCAGTTTTTTCTCACATCACCACGCTCATCGGGAGTCAGTCCAAGAAGATTTCGTACCATGTCCTTTCTCTGGCCTATAGTGGTGGTGAAGCCATGTAGAATAAGTGGCCGGCCAGTGGTCGGTAACCCGAAAATGTGATGGACATCCTCCAGTGTGATGGTGGTCTCCCCGAAAGGTAGGTGGAAAGTGTGCGTCTCTGGACGCCACCTCTCGATAAAGGATGTGATCAAGCCCCTGTCATGCCTGACCTACCCCAACTTGAACACCCATAGAAAACCTGCGTCCTTGATAGCATCCATTATCGACTGAGGCGGCCTGGTTTCAGCAACTACCTTCCAATATTCACCGAAGTTGGTCCTCACTCTGAAATCAGGAGGTGCTTTACACAATTAAAATGCGGGTACTTGTCAGCAGTTCATAGTGAAGCAAACGTTAACTTTTAATAAATAGCAGTATGTCAGGTCATTTCCTCACTACTGTTCCACACGAAATTGGACCTATGCGACTCCTGCAATGTCAACAAATTGTCGTTGACCGGGCCGGGACGATAAGCTGCAGAATCCATCTGCGCCAACAAATTTCAAAATATCATTTACAATTTAAATTTAAAAATATTAACAAATATTAGTAACTTACATTTCCAATACAACTCTCATTTTAGGTGTGTTGAAAATTTTATTTTGATTTTATTCATTTTATTTGTAAATGTAATTCAAATAATACTCAATTATTCATTTAAAATTATTTAATATCCAATATTAAATATTTATTAATTCCTAATTTTATTTTATTAAATATAATTCGAATATATTTATAATTTGAATATTTCGCTTTTTATTTTTAATTCGAATATCCAATTTTTTAAATTCTCTTAATTTCATAAATATTTTAATTCTCTTAATTTCAATTATATTTTAATTCTCTTAATTTCAACTATATTTATAATTCGAATTATTTTCTCAATTAAAAATTCGAATATCCAATTTTTTTAATTCTCTTAATTTCATAAATATTTTAATCCTCTTAATTTCAATTATATTTTAATTCCCTTAATTTCAACTATATTTATAATTCGAATTAATTTCTCAATTATCACTAATATTATTTTCTTTTACTAATACAATATAATACTATTTAATATTTTTTAATATAATGTAATTATATATTATTTTATTAATATTTTATTTTATGTTATTAATAATTTTATTTAATTTCAAATTTTAATTTTTTTAGCTACTAATTAAATCTCAAATCATAGTCTAAATCTACACATCTAACTTAAAAAATCCTAAAAAATAATATTAATTTCAATCATAAATCTTACAAATGCTTAACTATTTCAAAAATTAAAATGTAATACCAAATTTCTAACCATAATCATGAAGGAATTATAACATGCAAGTCAAACTAATCAAACAATAAATTACAAATCAAGGCTTTATACATGTATAAACACTAATGGTTAAGGAGAATAAAGGTAATACCTTCAAATTTGATGCTAGCTCGGGCGATCTTCCCCCACTTTTCTTCCTTCGTTTTCTCCCCTTTCCTTCGCTGCTGTGCTTTTTTTTTTTTCTTTCAAATTTCTGTGTATAACTGTGTGTGATTAACGGGCTGAACGGTGTTAAAAGGGGGAGGGGGGCACACGTGGTCGCCTATGATAGGGTCGGCCACGTCACAGCTTCTACGCAGGGGTCGCCGATGTATAGGGCGGCTTGTACACGGCTGGAAATCAATGAGGGTCGCCCGTGTATAGGACGACCTATACTGGGGGATATTTTAAGCTCAGGTCGCCCGAATTTAAATGAATTAGACTGGTTAGTTTTGAAAATTTGAACGTAGGCCGGTTAGTTTTGAAAACTTTAAGTTTAAGCTGGTTAGCTTGGTAAAGAAGCCCTAGAAAAAACATGTATTCTTTAGTGTTGTTACTTTTTAAAATTGCTCAGAACTCCTCTTTCTTTCACAATTTACAGTTCACTCCCCTCTTTAGTCTTCACGTATACACTCCAAGTTCGCGGCAAAATGCTACAAAGCTTCCGCCTCGTCTCCAGTCGCTTATTCCAACACTTGCAGGTTCTCATTCCTCATATACACACAAACATGTGTGTATATTCTTTACTATTTAATTAAAATATCACATTCACAATATTGATCTTTTTTTATATTTCAAGAACATATATTTGATTTTGATAATATGATTAGGTTTAGGGTTCTTGAGATCTCTCCATGATTCTAATCTTCTCTCTCTCTCTCTCTCTCTCTCTCTCTCTCTCTCTCTCCCTTCCTCCCTCTCTCTCCCCCTCGTATCTATATAGACAATGCTATAGATTGTACTGCATATGCATACTAAAATTACTAATTTAGTTGTTGATATGCAAAATTGTTCAAGCTACTGATAATTTATAGCGATCGTGTGTGGTAAATGGGAGAAGTTTGAGTTTTGCGGCTGCTGTTGTTTTAATTTGTGGATTCTGTGCTATTGTTGGTGACTTTTGTGTTCTCTTTATCCGTGATGATTTTTCGAGTTCTGATATCAGGTTTTGTATGGAGTTAACGGATTGGATTGTTGTTTGTGTAGGTGTTTATAGGCACTAATATTATAATGAAGAAGTCTGCTTTGCCGTTGAAAAATTTATGTGGACTCGAGAAGCAGAAATGCGGTAAGGATGCTTTGGTGAAGCTCCTGAGATGGCATTTTGGTTATTCTCAGTACCGAGGGAAGCAATTAGAGGCTATTGAATCGGTTTTGTCAGGTCTGGTCTATAATACTCATGTTATTGCATTTCTGTTGTTAAGGAGAAAGTGGGTATAGCTGTGTGTTGCTAATCAGTTAATTGATCTCAAGTTGTTGATACTTGTGTATTTGCTGCATCTTGTACTTAAGAGATTTTTTGTTTTAACAAGTGTAAACTGATAGTAAAGGTTCACTTATAATGCGTTTGTACATACAGGAAGAGATTGTTTCTGCCTCATGCCAACTGGTGGAGGAAAGTCGATGTGCTATCAGATTCCAGCATTGGTGAAATCGGGAATTGTGCTTGTTGTTTGTCCTTTAATAGGTGAAAATTGTTTTTTTGTATTGAATTTCATATCGTGAAGGAAACATCAGCTGCATGAGTTTTTTGATGTCTTTGAATTTCAAGGAATCAATCTCATTGTTTACGGATTTCATGTTGCCTAAAGCATTAATGGTCAGTATCTTCCTAATTTTTTTAATACTTTTCAGATAATAATGAACATGAGATGATAATTACTCTTCTCTGACAGGAAAATCAAGTAACGGCACTAAAGGAGAAAGGTATTGCTGCTGAATTTCTATCCTCTACCCAGACTTCGAAAGTTAGAGAAAAGGTGATTGTTGGATTCATTTGTATTTTATTTCCAAATCTGTGGCTGGTTGATGCAGAGAGTTCTAGTTGCACATAAAAAAATGCCTTGGAGATGAGTTCATGTTTTACCTCGTGTATAGTGAATGCCAATGTTGCAAGAGCTCTGCAAAATCTACAATAAATCTATGGAGATTAAGAAAAAATAACAGATATATTCTATCACTGTCGAAAACGATACATCAGAAAGACTAGCCAGAAGTGACAATGCATGAGGGCCTAGATGGTGGAAGAGTGTCTTTTCATCTTTTACATTTGTAACACTCTCTATTCTTTGTTTTATAAAACTCACCTATCTTTAATCTTTGTTAATCTATTATTATTGCACTGGAAAAGTCCGAATTAAACACATATACATATTAAATTTTAATAAATTAAGATATCCAATAACATTATCACCAGTCATATAAATCCGCTCATTTTATGGAATTCTATAATGTACACACACACACCCAGAGACACTTTTTTGCAGAATGTTTGTGTTAAATTTGGTCATTCTTCCATGCAATATGTCACATTTTAGAAGAAGAAATTAAGTGCCAGAAGGTTCTTGGTAGTGTCTCATCGGGAAATCTATCATCTTTCTCTTCTTAAGCCAGCATGGAACTAGGATGGTTGTAAGTGCTGGTCTGGCAACGTTTTGTCAGAAGCATCTGAAATATCAATCTCACTGTTGTCTTTTGACTGTGAGATACATTCTTGTGAGGCATGAACACTCATCACCATTAGAGGTAGGCTAAATTAATAGTCACTGTTGCATAATGGTAATTATCTATCATCACTTGAATTTAACCACTCGAAGCAATATACAACCCATCTATTAAGCGTTGAATGATAATCTACCTTAATTTACAAGAAACTAGGAATGGATTGATTGCAAAATATTGGTTTTTATGTGATTATGGACCTTCTGTATTAAGATAAGCTATGAACTTGTCATCGTTGTTTTGCCTATTTAACAATCTCTGGAAGAGCACAGGAAGTCAGATCTGCAAAAAACCTTCTGGCACTTAATTTATTATATAGGCGCTTGATTGGACACTTAAAAGAGACTTAAATAGGCTTATGTTGATTGATTATTATTTTTGATATCATTAATTTATCATATATTTTTCAAAAGAAACTAGTTAATAAATAAAACCATGCCAACACAATACAACTGCCTAACAAGCTTCATATCTTAATACCTTGTAGTCTGGTTGATAGTCGGAAACTTTGCTTCAATTGGAAAACATATGTTTTCATCTCTGCTACAATTAACTTATATTATACTATAATTAGAATCATTCTTTTGAGATGTTTGAGCATGCATTATTCCCTCATAATATTCAAAATACCTGGCTGCCTAATTTCTAAAGTTTTTTAAATGATAGTTCTGGAATAGTTGTAGTCCGCTTTTAGAACACTTCTTTTATTGATAATATACACCACACATAAAAACAATAAATGAAGATGGTCTAAGTGTAAACTCACTCGTAATTCTTTCTTTCATACTTGCATAATTATAGTAATTGACATGTATGTAGATTCATGAAGATCTTGAACTTGGAAAACCATCCTTAAGGCTGCTTTATGTAACACCGGAATTGATTGCCACACCTGGTTTTATGTTAAGATTGACAAAGATTCATTCTAGAGGGCTCTTGAATCTAATAGCCATCGATGAGGTACAAAGTTCTAGGTTACTGAAGCAATTATACAGTTTTTGTTTTAACAGGATTAACTCTGTTTTTTTACATGTATTTTTGCTGAAAATTTCAGGCACATTGCATCTCATCTTGGGGCCATGATTTCAGGTGACAACATACTTTGTGAGTTTATTGTACTAGAGTATCTTTTATCTCCTTGTGCTGCAAGATATAGTGGTATCTCGACTTCTATATTAGCCTACTATGTGAGGTTCATTTTCACGGACCGAAAACTGCTTTTTTAACTTCTATATGGGCATCAAATTAAAGACTCAAGATTTTTTTCCCACTACTTTTAGACCTGCCTTTTGTCCTTGAGGAAAGAATCTGGGGTCCTGCGCTATATATAAATTTTTTAAACTAGTTTCAGGATCTGGCTTTGGTTTTACTTTAGGTTCAGTTCGGTCCACATATATAAAATTGAGCTATTTAGCGGTATAGTTTTTCACATACTTTATATTAGTGGCTGGTATGTATTTTTTATCTTAAAAAAAAATTGTCTATACTACTGCAGGCCTAGCTACCGGAAACTTTCTTCTTTGAGGAATTGTTTACCTAATGTGCCAATATTAGCTTTAACAGCTACCGCCGTTCCAAAGTGAGTCCAGGCGCATGCCTTATCTATTTTCATATTGTAGTGTCTAACTCATTTAATTTACAGAAGTTGCAACCTTAAACTTAGTTTTTCACACCTTCCACCACTGCCTTTTGTTCTCTTGAACAGACTAATCCTACACATATTTTTTAGTTTTTACACAATACAAAATGGTTACATGACAGTCCTTGTCAAATAGATCTGGGTATACACTTTCTGGTTATAAAAATTTATTTCAGAACTGGTTGCTATTGTAATCAGGGCTACATTTTTGCTATGTTCTCCGTCTCGTAGTTCTACCGGAAAACAAAACTAGAAAGTTAAAACCTCATATATCACAAGTCCTTTAAAGCAAGTTCCAATGTTTTGGTGAAATTCTAAAATGTGGGGAATAGAAATTGAACAATATAGTTGACTACAAAGTCAAGTTCTTAGAAACAACATCCAAATGTTACATTAAAAATTCTAAAAATTAGAAATCGAAACTGAAACAAATAGATAGTATAGAGTCAAATCCACGGAGATGAAGCTTTGCAAATAAGTCATTAGCACTAAAATACTAGTTCAATCAATCGTCCATGTCTAATACATATTTTGCCAATTCCAACAACAATTAAGCATATGAAAATCAATAAAATATATAAGTAATGAGTTATACAAGCTCAACAAGAAAATAATTTAAGCAGATTATTGGATTAAGTAATTTTAGAGAATGTCATGATTCTTGTAGTTCAATTTCACATTTTAAAGCTCAAATATATTATAAGTTAATTTCACAACTCGTTAAAGTCACAAAAATCTATGACATCGTATCATAGGTTTATAATGCATCTCGTACTAAAATATCATAAAAGGCACTCTCTAATGAGGTATTATAGGCTAGTTCCGGAATTGATAGTTACCAACGATTTTGAAACTTAGAGCTAACTTGGAAATTCTTATATCTAAAACACATGCTTGATCTAAAATTTTAAAATAAAAATATTTTTTATAAAATTTTATAGCTTACAATATCTTGCTTGGGAGTGCTTATCATGATACTCCTTCCATTTCAAACCACATGTTCATTTTTAATTTTGATTTGGTTAAATTGACCCACCTTTGACTGAATTTTATAAATCACTTTTATATAATTTTAAGAATTTGAAAAATGCATTCTAAATAAATTATCTATATTTTCGTATGATATATCTTTTAATTTTTTTCCAATTATATAATATATGAAATTTTTAGTCAAAATTTGGTCAATTTGGCCAGACTAAAGTCAAAACATGACATGTAATTTGAAACAGAGGGTTTAGTGTTGCACATTATTTAGCATGAGAGGTGCATTATTAACAATTATTAACCTATGACGGTGTGTCATTGGCATTTGAATTTACTTTTGTTGTATGTGATTTTTGAAATATGTAACTGAACTATGAAAATCATGAATTTATGTAAAACTACTTGATATACTAGTTTAATCATATTGTTTTCTTGTTGAGCCTGTATAGCTCATCACCTTTAACTATTGGAACTGATAGAGTATACAGTATACTTTAGACATGGACGATTAATTGGAGTAACATTTTTTTTTAATTCTAATGACCTATTTGCGGAGCTTTATCTCCATATATTTGACTCCATATCATATACTGTGCCTGTTTCGGCAACGCCACTTCTGGCTTTTTTTTGATCAAAAGCCGGTTTCCACTTTTTTTGACCCGTTTGTGTATAAAGCCAGAAGCACTTATAAGAAGCTGAAAATGCTAGCTTTTTATTTCAGGACTTCTACTTCTTTCCCAAACGATTTAATCCTTTATAAGTCTTAATTTGCTTCTCACTTCTAGTCCACTTCTTTACTTTAAGCAAGAAGCACTTTTTTCAAGCTCATCCAAACGGCCCCACTATGTGTTTCAGTTTCAACTTTTAAACTTTTAGATTTTAATTTTACATTTGGATATAGTTTCTTAGAATTTATTACTCCCTCTGTCCCCCTCGGCTGTTTACCTTGGGAGACAAGGGCTTGACACGCATTTTAAGGCTCTTATAAAATGTAGTTTCACAAATTATTTTAAACTTTTTTATTCTGAAATAAATTTAATATTTAAATATTATACGAAAACGGAAAATTTTAAAAACAACTTACGAAACTATATTTTATATGGAACTTAAAATGCGTGCCAAGCAATGCAAATGACTGTACAGAAATGAGAGGATGGAGGGAGTAAGTTTTAAGGTTTAGTTTTAATATTTAATTGAAAGGTTTATAGTCCAAAAGTTGGGCTGTTAGTCTGTTACGCATATTAATTTCTTGCAATAACTCTCTTAAGTACTGATTACAATTTGGGACAAAATGTTTGAAGTAGCTTCTTTACACAAAGTATGCTGAAGAGATATTTACACACAGTTACCTGCTGATTATACCTTACTGCTTTTGTTAAATATCGTGAATTACTTATTAAATATAACTTTTACTCTCTCCTTTCTTTTTTTGTTCTCTCTGCAACAAATTGTTTTGTTTTCTAGGGTTCAGATGGATGTGATGGAGTCTTTGTGCCTACATAATCCTCTAGTCCTGAAGTCATCATTTAATCGACCAAATATATATTATGAAGGTCAGGTGAAATTATCTGATTTATTACATTTTGGATCTAAAGAATCTAGTACAGCATTTTTTTTTTGTATATGTTGTGTTGAATAAAACCAGGTAGCATTTAAGTGTATTACTTCTTACTTATTTACTTCTCTCAAAATTATAAAGCTGATCCTCCTTGGTCACTGTAGCTCAAGTAGAAATGTAGAATTATGCTTGTTACAATGGTTGCAATTTTTTGGGTACCATACATTAATATCTAAGCACTTTAGCCAATTTTATATAGAGTTTAATCCTTTCAAATATTCTATATGCCAAGGCTTAGGCTAATTTATTTTTTACACACCTTGTGATATATGTTTGATTAGAATATTTATGACACAAGGATCTTGCTAAACAATGTCTGGAAGTTTTGATTGGGCTATCTTTGCCTTTTAATAGAGGAGCTTATTTATTCTAAATTTTCTTCACATTGATTCTATGGATTATAATAGTGTCGTTTTATATTGTGGTACTATAAGACGAACGTTGGTCTTTATTCATTTTCTAACCCTATTGCAAGCACAAAAAGAGTTGTTACACTGCTAAAGAAGGGAAGGAATAATATGTACCAATAAACTGATTAGCTTATAAGGTAATTAAATTGAAGATTCTTCGCGCAACCGGTATGGGTCAAGCGGAAGGTTTGTCAAACCAGTTCGAGGTGTGAATGTTCGTTGCTGTAATTAATCAAAAGGTCTTTAGACTGAGTATGAGATAAAATCTGCATTTCTCTTATGTGATGCATATGAATGAAGATGCTTTTTTAATGGAATTGTTGTACTCTATATGTTACTCATGTTATTAAATAGGTAAAGTTTAGGAGCAAGGTCAATAGTTTATACATAGGAAAAGCGTATGATAAAAAGGGTTTTTTAGAGTTTTCTTTTTGCATAATTTTACTGTATTACCCCTTCAGAGCATTAATTGTTGAGATTTGGAACCACACCTGTCAAAGTTTCTGTCACTAAACATTATGTTCCTGGTTTATCTGTTACTGTGATCCACAGTTACAGGATATGAATAGTAAAGAACTCAAATATAAATACTTATATTCATATGAAAGTAATTGTGTATGAATACTATCTAATGGTTATTATTTCTTTATGGATCAGTCCGGTATAAAGATCTTTTGGAAGATCCATATGCGGATCTAGGCAATCTCTTTAAATCTTGTGGAAATGTCTGTGCAATCATATACTGTCTTGAACGTTCAACCTGTGATGATTTGGCTACTCATTTGTCCAAGATAGGAATTAATTGTGCTGGTAACTGAAAATTTATTTCTTATACTTTTAAGTTTTGGTTCTAGAATGATTATTCCTGAATTCTAAAATTTCTACCATTTTAAGCCTACCATGCGGGCTTGAACAATAAGCTACGGAGTTCTGTTCTAGATGACTGGATATCCTCAAAAACAAAGGTTGTTGTCGCTACAGTGGCTTTTGGGTATGATCGTACTTCAGGGTTTCACAAATTTTATGTTTCTCTCTTCTATAGTATCTTTTGCTTGTATGAATAATAACCTAAATTCTAATAAAGAATCTAATGATCAATTTTGTATGTCAACTATGAATTTTGTTTCTGCATTGGTGTTTGGAGAAACTCTGAAGAATCTTCAGTTTATGAGGTTCTTGTGTTCCTTCAGGATGGTATGTAACTTTTGCTATTAATCTATATATTTATCATTTCTGTTATCAGTAATTTGCATCTGATGCTGATGGATAACACCCAACATCTAGGGAATAGATCGGAAGGATGTTAGAATTGTTTGCCACTATAATGTTCCCAAGTCGATGGAATCCTTTTATCAGGAGTCAGGTAGAGCTGGTCGTGATCAATTGCCATGTAGAAGTGTTTTGTACTACGGAATGGATGATCGGAGAAAAATGGTTAGATCACATCTCCTCACCAATCTCTTATATTTTCTATTTAGTAACTTATTGCAATTCTTGAAAATAATTCCAGGAGTTTATATTAAGTAAAGCAGAAAGCAAAAAGTTGCAGTCCTCAAGCTTGCCTGATGGACATACAAAGAAGTCCTTAGTTGATTTCAGAATGGTAACTCCCTTGAACTTAGATTCCTATAGTTGTAGGAGAAACTAAAAGTGGATAATGCATGCAGATGGTTGAGTACTGCGAAGAGGCTAAATGTCGAAGGAAGAAGATCCTGGAGAGCTTTGGGGAGGAGGTACTTGAGTTGTGGTTATGCATTGTCCCTTCCCGCCAGTATTTTCTTTTTTGTATGGTTTAAGTTATATCGTTAAGATATTACTTTGTATAAACAGGTACCAGCAACCTTGTGTGGAAAATCTTGTGATACATGCAAGCACCCAGACGTTGTGACTAAGTGTTTAGAGGAGCTTACAAGTTCTTGTGCTTTTAGAAGCAGGAGTGGTACCTCGCAAATCTATATTAATAGGTATTTATTGTGAATATGATTCTATTTTATTGGAAAAATGAAAAATCTGAATTATCTGAATCTCGTTATTAACATTAACAAGAATAAGAATAGAATGTGACAAACAAATCAAATATATTATTTACAGTCATCTTTAGTGGTTCAATTTGGCTGATGATTCCTTTGAGATTGCCTAGAACAGAAAGTTTCAATTATTTGATAATCATTCAAACATGAAAGAACAAAAAAGTGATATTTAGGTGTATATATGTTAAGTTGTCCTCGTTATTAAATAAGCTAACTGGAAATTATCTATAAATAATTTGAACTAGATGTTTGTGTTTCCTTGATTAAATGGTTTGAAACTGCCTGTAAGCCTCTTTTTTCGATGGTCGACGTGGATTACAAACAATCAAGATATGGAGGACAAAGAATTTCAACTACAGTTTACATAGTTCTAACTTCACTGCAGAAACAGTAAACTGAAGTAATGAAAGTAATTGCATACAGTAACAGGTGTTATTCTTGTTACAATTTGAAAACAAAATTAGTGTCTATTTGTATCTCGTGTTTTATATATGTCTTGTTCTTCCTGTCAACTTTCTGATTGCTAAAAGTTTATAGTTGTGTTCCCTTGCTTGGAAAGGGAAACCTTTGTAAAGAGTTTACTGTGTTTTGTAGACAATACATACTAAAAATGTGCACATATGAGTATATCATCAATGACAGGAATAAAACATCTGATTATACATTGGTGTTATCTTTGTAGTGCTTAAAGTCTCATCTTATATATTCGGTATGTTTCAGCTCCCCAAGTCTGATCTTAGAAAACCAGTACTCAGAATTTTGGGATCGGGATGATGGTGAAAATGGGTCCGAGGATGATATATCTGATGCTGATGGTATATATCTTCCAAGATCCTGGTTAAATAGTTTTAGTTGCTCAAAACCTTTTGTATTGCAATTCATGTTTGTCTAGCTGTCATCATTTATTAAGTAGTCAATGTTCCAGATGATATTGATGTTGTGAAGACCTTGACTCGATCTAGTTTACCATCAAAAAGAACATTAAATGATAAGATTGAAGTGTTGCAGAGGGCAGAGGAGCGATATTATCAGGACAAAAATCATGAAAAACAGGTGACCTTTACATTCCTTCTCTGTTTTTTTCAATTTTCTTAGCCTAGTTCCAAATAATAAAAAAGATGATATAATGGCATTGTGAATGCAGCTTGGTATAACATTAAGTACTATTCAAATGTTCCAGATTCGATAGAGGTTTTTCAGCAATTTTTTATGCATGCAACATAACTATATGATGTATCACTGATTGTTTATACGAGTGTCGTCAAGACTAGAAGCTTCTCTTTTTCTGTAGTTATCTTAAGAAATTTGACTGGTGCACATAACTTCGTTTTTTTTTTTAGATATAAATATTGTCACATAAGTTCTTGTATGTTTTCAGCTTTAGTTTTAGTTGCATACCCCCAACCCTGCACGTGTTACTAATATATAATCTGTCAACAGAAGAATAAACTCGACAAGAATGCCATATCTGAAACTCTGAGGGGGTCAAGCAAGCAAAGATTATTGAATGCATTAAAGCAATCACAACAGAGGCTTGAAAAATTAGAGTATGCAGACATACCTTTTTCCCTGCTGATGTGCTAGAATTTTTTTTATTTAAATCTTGACCATCTGTGAATTTGTAAATTTTTAATCTTTTGAAATGGTTTGTGTTTCCTCTTGCAGAATTAACCTTGAAATGTCAGCTGCATTCCTTGAAAATGAGTGCTTCAAGAAATTTGGAAAAACCGGTAAATCTTTCTATTTATCACAAATGGCAAGCATTATGAGGTGGCTTCCAACAGCAAATGAAATGGAACTATCATCTAGGCTCAGTGCTATGACAGATCCTGCTGCTTCCAGCACCGAACAGATTGGAATCTCCTCTTCTGCATCTCCTCTGGTTGATCAGGTATCATATGATATTAGTAATGAAAATATGTACTGCAGCGTTGAGTCCAATACTCCAACTACACTGGAAAGCAATTTATCAGACACTAAACTGCCACCAATCCCATCTTTTTCGGACTACATGAAAAACAAAAAGGCCAAAGGTAGCCAGTTATCACCATCTGAGAATCTTTCACCCAGCGCCATGCAAAAGAATAGGGATAAGAGAGCTAGATATCAGTAGGGCTGAAATGGATTTTTGTTTCATTTTGTATATGTGCAGCAAAGCACTACTGAGTTCTTGTTCCATTTTGTTGCTGATAAGACTGACAATAACAGGAAAAAGTAAGAGTTTGTCGCAAATTTTCACAAACATGTACTAATGATATAGAGGACACTGTTAAGTTAGCTTCTACACTTATCAGCGGGTCTTTTAGTAGACTATCAGAACTATCTCTTTTTCCTTGGACTGCTGATTTTAACCAGTGCGATCTGCATTGGATTCTAGATGCTATCATATGAACTATGAAATACGAGTATTTGTTTATTTACTTATTGAAGCAACACTTAGAACAATGAAAAATTCGATAATTTGTCAATAAACATGGGTTCTGAGTAGATGTACAAAAAGGAACCATAAGCTTATTAGCCATCTCCGTTGTTGATGGTTGGGGATTCCATTTCTGAATAGGGAAAAATATCAACATCATTCACTTATTTAAATTGTCACAAAATCATCATTAAACAGAAACTTGACATCTGAATATTGGGGATTCCACATCTGAATATGACACGAACATTAAATAGGAAGGGAAAGGAAATTAGGAATTCATAAGAGACAGGTAAAGATATATTTCATTATTTTTGTCAAGTTCTTTTTTATTTGGGAGATCTACAAAACTACCTACCTTTTCTTTAATTATTTACAAAAATACTACCTTCCAGAATTCTTTTTAAAAATACCTTTTCATAAAATCTTTTTTTCAAAAATACTGTTTGCAACTTTTGCAACCTCATCTGCAACTCCAGGCGGCGCCAGCCGTGTTGCAACCTCTTTTGCAACTTCATATGCAACCAAATTCCTGATTTCAAGTTCCAGTTTTCAAATGTCGTTTTCGACCTCATTTTCGGAATCGATATATATATATATATATATATATATATATATATATATATATATATATATATATATATCGATTCCGAAAATGAGGTCGAAAACGACATTTGAAAACTGGAACTTGAAATCAGGATTTGTAATTGCATATATGGTTGCATATGGTTGTATTCAGTTGCATATGGTTGCATTCAGTTGATTCTATTGTAATCTAATGGCCCCGCCAGGGGCACACCATACATCTGTTGTTACTTACAGTTTTCAGTTGCATTTAGTTGCAACTGAGGTTGCAAATGAAGTTGCAGCTGCAGTTGCAAAAGTTGCAACTGCAGTTGCAACTTCATTTGCAACCTCATTTGCAACTTTTGCAACCTAATTTGCAACTTTTGCAACTTACAGTTTTCAGTTGAACTAGTTGCAATTGCAGTTGCAACTGTTGCAACTTTCCATTTTTATTTGCAACTTTTGCAACCTCATTTGCAACTTTTGCAACCTCATTTCCATTTTTATTTGCAACTTTTGCAACCTCATTTGCAACTTTTACGGCTGCGCCGCCCAAGGTTGCAAATGAGGTTGCAAATCGTATTTTTGAAAAAAAAATTTTATGAAAAGGTATTTTTAAAAACAATGAAAAAGATGGTAGTATTTTTAAAAAAATAATTTTACAGATGGGTATTTTTAAAAAGATCCCTTTTTATTTTTAGGTAAGCTTCATTTTTGAATACGCTGGTGGGTCATTGTTTGATTGTAAGAGCATCTCCGACGGCGTTGACTGTAATCGTTGGCTAAATGAGACCTGTGAGATATTATATAAAATTTACTGAACCTGTAGCTATATTGGTTAGCTATAATTTAAAAATAGTATGTTATTAATATTTTAAATTGTTAAAATAGAATATATCAGTTCAATATGGTAATAAATGATATACAATCTTCCTACAGATTTTCTTATAGAGGTTCGGTTGGCTAAATTTATAGACAACAGCTGAGAACAAATAAAAAGCTCTACAAAGGTGGTGCTATGATTAATGAGAACAAATAAAAAGCTCCTGAGAACAAATAAAAAGCTCTACGAAGGTGGTGCTATGATTAATGAGAATAAATAAAAAGCTCCTGGTGAGGATCGAACTCACGACCTTTCGCTTACGAAGCGAACGCACTACCACTATGCTACAGAAGCAGATATCTGTCAAAATTTTAAACCTCCATGATAACACATAACATATATAAACTCTTTACGGTACTTCAAAATACCCAAATTACAAATTTTCTTGTCAAAATTGCGGTACAATATTCTTATTTGTAACTTCTCTGAACAGGCCTTACAATCTCATATACAATTTTAAGTGTATATAGAGCTGTTAAACACATAATTCGGATGTGGATATAGATATATTTATATCAGTATATGTAATTGTCGGATTCAGATATGGATAATTATTACTTTTTCTCGGGTACGAATGCGGATATTTCAGACGAATGTCGGATTTTTTTGAGGGCCCTACCGTATGAATGATGATTTTAAAACAATTATTTTGCGACTAAGCTTAAATAATATTTTTATACATATATAAAGTATATGTATAATTATATAAAATTCGTGTACATGTATTATTCAAAGCATATACACACACTACAAACTAATATAATAAAATTTTAATTATATATAATTATATATTATATAATTTAAATATTATATATGTATTTAATTTTGGATTCGGATATAGATAAATCCGTTTTATTTCAGAAACGAATAATATCCGGTTTTTTGTCGGATACGAATGCGATTTTTTCTGACGGATGTCGGATTTTTGAATTTTTTAACACCCTGACTGTATGTTTGAAAATAAATTTAAAAGCAACTCACAGCCTCTTTACATTTATTTGATCAAGCTCTTCACTTCTATCTGATCAACTGGGCTACTGATTTCCTCCTCAGCCCATTTCAGCCCCACTTTACCAAGTGTGTCAACTTTGTTGATTTACAAATTGCGGGTCAACGGTCTGATTTAGTAGTATCCTATTTTAAATTTGATATTATAATATGTCAATAATTATGTATTTGTGGTGAAATTTTTAATATATAAACAAAAGTTTGTCATATTAATAGAAAATCTATACTATCAAGGATGAAATATTGAATTTTGATCGGTACTTGGACATACAGCCTTCTTAATTTTAATGAGTATTTTTATTATAATTAAAATTCTTTTAAACATTCTTATTAAAATTATTCTTTTTAATCCAACTTTTTGTTATTCATTTCACGAATTTTAATTATTAAGAACTTACTCAACATGTTAATTAAAAAATTTATTTAAAATATCTAATGAAAAAATATTAACGAAAACACGTTTATTAATTATTTAGTAATTTATTTTAGTTTAAAAAAAGTATATATTATTCTAATATATATATATATATATATATTAATTTACATAGTAAATTAATTAAATATTAAAATATATATGATAAAGTAATAAATACTATAAATTATTTATTATTGATTCGAATTATAAGCTATCATTTAATATATGATTGATGTAATTTTAAATTGTAGTTTTGTTTTGTCTAATTAATATATTCTAATTAAAGAGTTGAGTGGAAAAAAATTGACACGCATGCCAAACGAAGTACTCCTAACAGTGGTTTTTATTGTTAAATATGACATATGAGATAGCAGAGGAAGATAGTGGGTGTAATGATGAGAAAAACTTACTATTTATAGTAACATAAAGAAATGAGAGAGACATCTCAAAATAGTAACCATAAAGAAATGAGAAGGACATAGCAGTATACTCCCTCCGTCCCAAATTAGATGACCCCGTTGACTTTGGACACACAGTTTAAGGTTCATTGACCGCATAGCTACATGATTTATTTTTAAAATTTTATTTTTGCAAATAAATATTTAAATATGAAATTTTTATTTACAAAAGAAAAAATAAAAAAATAAATTTCGGAAGTAGACGATCAATGCACCTAAAGTTACGTGCCCAAAATCAACGAGGTCATCTAATTTGGGATGGAGGTAGTATTATTAACGCTTGTAACATGATGAATAATGCAAGGAAGAAATGGGATATGGCAGAACTGCAGGAGTAGAGAGGAGTGACCACGTTATCTGTTTTTAGCTTGAATCAGGTAAGCTATACTTATGGAGTAGGCAATATTCATACAAACCAGGACATGACACTTGCCTAATAACTAAACCTTGATTGCATCACATCAAAGGTTAATCAGTTATCACTAAGAGGCCGTTTGGTTCGACTCAGACAAACGGAATGGAATCCAGAAAGAAAAATGAAAAAAAAGGAAAAGAATAATGCTGAATTGTATTACGTATTTGGTTTTGATCCAGAAACGGAATGAAAACTTACATGATTTTTGTTATATTTGATTTTCAAATATTTTAATATCAAAAATTTCAAATATATTTACATATATAATAATATAGTTCATTTATATTTCATAATATTATATATTTAATTATTTTAATATTATTAATTATATATTAAAATTATTTTTAATATATAAAAATTAAATTAAAATTTATTTTTGATTTTCAAAAATATTTTACATATTACTTTTGATGTTAATGACATCTGAAATAAATTATAAATAATAATAAAATAAGAATCGGGAAAGGGAAAAGAAATACCTAGGGGAGGGTGGGGAATGGATAATGAGGGATTTGGGGTAAACCTAAAACTAAAAGAAGGGAAAAAGAATGACGATTTTTGTAAAACAAACAACAACAAAAGGAATGAAACTGGTTGTTTCCCTTTCCCTTTGTTAACTACCCCCAACCAAACGGCCCCTAACTAAAATTTCATCTTGCCAGGGTAAATTTCTGGTCAAAATCTGGGTGATATGATTATACGGAGGGGCAAAAATTTAACTCAAACTCCCCCCTTTTCATTTAATTATGTTAAAAAAAAGTTACATTTCTACTTTTATAAATTATTTTTAAAATATCTTCTTTCGCTAAAAGAAAGATTTAAATATCAATTTTCTTTCAGGAAATAGATCTTAAAAATAAGTTATCAAAATATACTGTATAAGAATATTAAACTACATCCGTGTCCCGGTCCCTTAATATATACAACTCATCATAACTACTCAAATTTGACTCAGAGATCGAGAAGTTATTAATATATTTAAAACTAGTTGATAAACCGCGTTTTGTTGCGATAAAATAATATTTTATTAAATTATACCTAAATAAATTTCTATTATATTATATTTTATATATTAGCCAGAAATTTATGTTATAAATTTGATCTTATATAAATAAATAATTATATTTCATAAAAATAAAAATAGTATATTATAAAAATTAGTCAAAAATATTGTTAGAACAAGTTTTCCGCCGGAAGCGGATTGCCTGATGTGATCTACAAGGAAGAAGAATGCGAGGGATTGTCCCCCGATTCACCTCTGGTGTGAGAATGAGTTAGTGGTTCAAGGATGGATAAACGAGAACTGCAAGCGTTTGTCTGTGTGAAGAATCAAGTGAATCATGATCTAATGTTACCGGGGTATTGGGAGGGGGGGGGGTAATCTTGTAATGTCCCCGTCCGATACGGGAGCAAGAAACGGCTCCGCCAGAATCGGGGGGTCGTGGACGTTGAGCTCCTAACGTCTATATGTAGGTTAATCTTCAATTCAAATATCTTGGGCTAGACTGAATGGGCTTTACCAATTGGGCCAGAGTACCGGGCTTCCAACATGTCCCCAGGCTTCGGTCGGGCTCACTCGACCGAAGTCTGAATGACTCGGCTGACTGATGGGAGAAGGCAGATGACAAGCTGCAAGATTTCTTTACGGAAGAATCGCGACCCTCCATTATCATCGGGTAAAATTCAAACGACTCGGTTGCCCGAAAGGCAACGTCTCTTGGGCTAATGGACAACTAGCATAGCCTCGAGATTCGCGTCTCATCTAAACCGTGCATTCTAGGGGTGCCATAAATACGGAACGCCTTTTCACGACGCCTATAAATACATACCCCTCCATTTTACTTTTTACATTTCCAAACGCCCTGCCCAGCCATTTCCATTTTTTTCTACGCATGAGTAACTCGGCCACAACTCGCAATCCCAACTTCAATTTCTCTCCGACTTTCGTTTCCATATCTCGACAGGTAAGTTCTCTTGTCTTTCCCACAACTGCTATTGCTATATTTCATGTGAATATCATGCTTGGTTGTGTTACTGGATCTGACGGTCCTTTTCCTGTGATTGTCCCACGTTAGATACACTAGGGTGTACGTATATGATATGTTTGTTGATCGTTAATTATGGTTCGTGGTGTGGATTTCCTTTAAACTGGGCCTCATAGGAGTTATCTTTAAGAAAGGTATTCGTCCCCCGAGTGTATGTCACATTCCCAAGGGATGGAGAGTTTTTGCCCTAACTCCCCTTTCACAATAGATTTTGATCTTCTTAGGACCCGTAGTGTCGGATCCTAATAATGAATCCCAAACGGCCCGACCCGATTTGGTCCTCTATACCCGGGCTTTCCATTCTGTCTTCTTTCCTTTCTTTTTTACCGATTACATGGATCATGTTTGCTTTCTATCGATTGCAGGCTAATCGATCGGACGGCTAACGTCGCGGGGACATCTTATTCCCCGATGGAGCATTTCGGTGATGCCGTGAAATTCCCGATGGCTAACTACCACTCGATTCTGACTGAGGCCGATCAGAAAAAGTTTCGGATAGAGTATCATATACCCAAATCTTGGGGTATTTATGCAGGGGAAAGTCAGGTCGACCTCATCTACCATACTCCCGACACAACCGATGGCACAATATGTGTAGGTATATCTGAAAATGCCTTCAAGTGCGGGTTCTGGGTTCCCATGTTGCCCTTGCTGAAGAAATTGATAAAGCATATGGGAATCGTTATCGGGCAGCTGGATCCTAACGGATTCACGTATATTAACGTGTTCCAGCACTGATGTCTGCAACTTGGCGTAATCCCTCGCCCGGCTCTCTTCTGGAATCATCATGATTTCAAAAAGAACACCAAAAGTAATGGCTTCTACACCATCGGTCGTAGAGCTGGACGACCGAACTGGTGCGAGACGAACTCGAGTAATAAACAATCCCACGAGAGATGGTTCTTCTTGGGGGGTCATTCGATGCATAAGTTTGTAGTCTGGAAGGAAGTTGATCCTTTAGTCACAGCTCCACTCCCTTTGGTCGGCAAAGATAGAGAGGACTTCGAGAAATTAAATCGAGTCCCATAGCCCAATAGGATAATGCTCACTACAAGTAGGGAAAAGGATTGGTTGTTCACTCTTTGGGGTAGTACTGATGATTCCTTTATTCTCCTTTTGCTCTTTACATTCCTATTTTTTCTGCATCGCCCAAATTGACTTGTTATATTTTGCTTTGCTTATGCCGCTCGGACTGACTTGTTCCGTTTTGTACAGTGTATTCTCGGTCTAAACCTCTCAAGAGGAAGAAGGACAGGGCGGCAGCAGCGAAAGCGGCGACCAAAGCAAAGGCCAGGGAGGAGGCCTCGTCCGAGGTGAACGCCGAGGTAGCAGGCGAGGACCCGGAGAAGACGCCGGATGCGGGGTCGTAGATGGAGAATGTCCAAAAGTCTCTGGAGGTCGAGGAGGTTTCCCGCTCCGATGTGGGGCGAAAGAGGTCCAGGCCAGATGCTTCTTCGGACGTCCGACCTTATGTTCCAGAGTGGTCGGTGCTGGCGACCGACTCGACAGGTCTTCTTGCTCTGGAGCGGATCAAGGATGTGGGGGTGATCCATGCCGGGCCCATATCCTTCCAGCTGACCGAGGGACCTATGAGGGGGCTTCGCCCCTGCAGGCTTGCGAACAGCTCATGAGCTTTTTTTCCCTGGTAAGTGGGCGATCTTTTACCCTTTAGTATTTATGGGCTTTCAACTTCTATTCTAACTTGGTTGTATGGGCGTGCAGGCGGATCCCTGGGCGGCGGCGGTAACCGACAAAATCCAGGATATGTAGAAGCAGATGGCTTCAGTCACCGCCCTTCAGACCCGGGCAACCTTGGTCGAGAGCGCTTCGGAGGCGCTTAAGCGGGAGTTGGACGCCCATAAGGAGGAGATGAAGGAGCTCGAGGAGTCTAAGAACAAGCTTTGGGAATAGAATGAGGCGTTGGCGAAGCGGTCTAGGGTCGAAACCTGGCACTCGAGGCAGCTCGCAAGAAAGAGAAGAAGCTCTTGGAGAAGTTCGAGGATAGCTTTCTAGTGATAAGGTATGATGAAGCTGTTCGCCGGGCCCACAAGAAGGGGCTGGATTACAAGTTGCTGCTGGATGAGGGCGCTTCGGATCTAGTTGGCCGTGAGGACCCAGACGATGCCTTGGTTGCCTCTTCTGACCCGAAGACCGATTACTCGGAGTGAATTTCTTAGTGTAATAAGCTTGCCTTCGGGCTTCTGAAATTTTTATCGCCTTCGGGCTTGAACATAATTATTGCCTTCGGGCTTCGAACAATTTGATTTACCTTCGGGCCTAATTTTTAATTATTTATGTCTTATGCATCATCGGCGATTAACCTTGTTGCCTTAGCATAATTTTTCTTTCGGCTAGCAATCTTTTTGCCTTAGTGTATTTTTATCGAATGTATGTATTTGACTTACTGTCTCGATACATGTTTTTAATAAATCCGCGTCTTCAGTCGATGGGGCTTTAGCACAAGTTCGATCGATTGTAATAAGCGTTTTTAGCCGATGAGGCTTCAGCACATGTTTACTTGGTTGCAGTTAATGTATGTTTTTAGCGGAATTTGCTTCGGTACATGACTATCATTCTCCCAGTATTTGGAGAGTTGTTTTTATCTTAACAATAAAGATCTGATCAGTTTTGTCGTCCCTTGGGATAAACTCAAGCATACAAATATTGACTATGGAATCCTTCGGACCCGTATCATAATTAGGTTGTCCCCAGGATACAGGTTCGGTTCGGAGGCAATTTAAATGTACTAAGCATAAATGTACTCAAGATAAGACAAGCATATTCCGAAGCAAGGCAGTTTTATTGATAAATAACTGATAGAATACATGTATGCAATGACCGAACCAAAACATGACTGAAACTTGGAAAGGGAGATAGCATCGGGGGGGGGGGGGGGTTACGGATAGTATGTCCTGAGACGGGAAGCATGCCATGTGTTCTTGATGGGGCTTCCGTCCGGTCCTACTAGTTTGTAAGTCACTAGCCGAATGACCTCAATTACAGTGTGCGGTCTGTTGGAGCCAAAGTTCTGCCGGATGCCCAAGCCTGAGATGACCTGAAATAGAGAAGAATGCGAGGGATTGTCCCCCCGATTCACCTCCGGCGTGAGAATAAGTTAATGGCTCAAAAGGGTTTTTGGTGAACTGCAAGCGTAGATGTATGTGAAAGTGTGTATGTGAATGTGTCTTTTACCTTTGATTTACCCACTTTATATAGGAGGGAGATGAGCCTGAGTTTGTAACGCTCCCGCCCGATGCGGGAGGGAAGTGATGGCGAGTAAAGGAGGCGGGATTCTCTCACACGACCGTTGCAATAGTGACGTTGGAGTTCAAATGATGGACTGGGCCTCTTTTGGGCCTTGGTGAGTTGGGCTGAGAGGCTTATAACCCAACATGTCCCCAGGCTTCGGTCGGGTTGCAAACGCGGCCGAAGTCTGAGTTTGTCTTGACCGACCGATCGGGTCAGGCGTTAGGCTGGGAGATCGACAGGTGCTTCGGTATGATTTCAAAGCGTCCGGTCCGAAAGGCGTAGGGCGTCGCTTGAGTGCTGGATGACGTTACCTCGAGATTTGCGTTGAATCTGGGCCGTGCATTCCAAAGGGTGCCATTAATAGGGCGCGCCTTTTCACGAGAGGTTATAAATATGAATCATAACCACCAGTTTCTTTTTATATTCCCAAACTCTCTTCTCAAACTTCTCCTTACTTTCTTTCTACTTTCTCCGGCGCAACTCGGCAACCGGCGGTGCTCATTGTTCCTTTCCTTGCAACCGTTTTCTTCCTCTTTCCAACGAGTAAGTCTTCCTTTCTTTAGCGATTTATCTTGCTGTCTTTATGCTTTAAAAATGCTTGCCGGATTTTATCGGTTCTTGTACTCTGTTCCCGGCGGGAGTTTCTCGCCGGTTTGTTGTTTTTTGCTGGTTCCTGGTAGTTTTTGACTTTTGTTGTTTTGTCTATATTGTAATGCCATCTTGCTGAGTTGTCGTAGATTAGAATTGCGGTTGGGGTTGTCCGGCGGTTCTCGAGTTTTCAACTCGGGCCTTGCCGTTGTTTTTTCCTCACCGTTTGCTGCTTTCTTTGTGTGTTGTCTTGTCGCTTGGGTTAGTTTTCTAGGGTTAGGTTTTGTTTAAGCCCCGTCGGCCCGACCCGATTCGGCCCTATGTACTCGGGCTCACCTCTTTTTCTTTTCTTCTTTCTTTCCGAGTACATGGCTTATGTTTGCCTTCTCTCATTTGCAGGCAAATGGATCGGTCGGGTGACGTTGTGGGGACCTCTTACTCGGCTGCGGATCACTTCAGCGATGCGCTGAAGTTTCCTATGGCCAACTTTCTTTCCCTACTGACCGAAGCGGATCTGAAGACGTTTCAGATAAAATACCAGATTCATCGGTCGTGGGATATTTACCCGGCCATCGCGAATGACTGCATCTATCAGACTCCGGAGTCAGAGGACGGCCATAGGTGCGTGGGCATCTCCGAGAACGCCTTCAAGTGCGGCTTTCGGCTTCCGATGCTCCCCCTGCTGAAGAAACTCCTGAAGCAGACGGGGATCGCCCTGGGACAGTTGGACCCGAATGGATTTACGTATATAAAAGTATTCCAGCATCGGTGTCTGCTGGCTGGCGTGTCTCCTCGGCCAGCTCTTTTCTGGAATCACCATGATTTCAAAAAGAATGCCAAGAGCAATGGTTTTTACACCATCGGCCGCAAAACCGGCCGACCGAACTGGTGTGAGACCAACTCCAGCAATAAAGGGACCCATGAGCGGTGGTTCTATTTGGGGGGTCATTCGATCCACAAGTTCTCTATGTGGAGGGAGGTCGACCCTTCAATCATCACCACTCCTCTTCTGGTCGGCAAAGACCTGGAAGACTTTGAGAAGCTGAACAAAGTCCAGGAGCCGAACCGAATCCTATTGTCGACGAGTCGGGAAAAGGAGTGGCTCTTCACTCTTTGGGGTAGTGACGGTAGTCTTTCTTATTTCTTCTATGCTTTTCCTTTTGATAGTCAATTACTTTGTCTATATCTGCTTATTGTTTTGACACTTGTCTTCTTGCGCAGTGTCTTCCCGGACCGAGGCCCTGAAGCGGAAGACTGCGAAGGCAATGGCGGCCAAGAAGGAGGCCGAAGCAAAGGCTCGCGGCGAAACGACAGTCGGGGCCATAGTCCAGGCCGATGCTTCCAGGGAAAAGACTCCCGAAGTCGGTCGCCCGAACCTGGTAGCTGAGAAGGCGTCCGAGGTCGAAGAGATTCCGGCGATCGAGGCCTCGAGGAAGAGGAACAGGCCGGACGGCTCTTCTGATGTCCGGCCTTATGTTCCGGAGTGGTCTGTTCTGGCGACCGACTCCATTGCGATCTTGGCCCCGGATCGGATTAAAGATGTGGCTGGAGATCTCTGTCAATCGCAAGTCCTTCCGGCCGACCGAGGGACTTATGATTCGGCTACTGCTCTTCAGGCTTGTGAGCAGCTGATGTGCTTTCTTTCTTTAGTAAGTGTTCTCACCCTTCAACTTTTCTTCTGTTTTTATAAATCCCGTACATCCTTTAACTTGTGTATTTCTGTGCAGGCTTCTCCTTGGGCAGCGGCGGTGACCGACAAGGTTCAAGATATGCAAAAGCAGATGGCCGGGGTCAACGCCCTTACTATACGAGCCAATCTTGCTGAAGATACCCTGGCGGCCCTGAAGACGGAGCTGAATGCCGCCCACCAGGATCTGAAGGACCTTCGGGAGTCCGAAGGCCGTCTGAAGGGGCAGGTCGACACCCTGACCAGGAGGGTTCAGCGCCGTAACTTGGCGTTGAAAGCCACCCGCAAGAAGGAGAAGAAGGCCAAGAAGGTCCTGGAGAAGACCGAGGATAGGTTCCTCGAGATTGGATATGACGAGGCGGTTCGTCGGGCTCACAAGGAAGGCTTGGATCATAAGTTGCTTTTGGACGAAGGCGCTTCTGATCCGGTCGGCCGTGAAGACCCGGACGAGCCTCTTGTTGTCTCTTCTGATCCCGAGACTGATTACTCGGAATAGTTTCTCTTTTGTAATGTGTTGGCCTTCGGGCTTTTATTTGTAGAAACAATTTGCCTTCGGGCTCCTGTAAAAATCTTTCGCCTTCGGGCTTTTATTTAATTTTGCCTTCGGGCTTGCCCTTAAATACTTAGTCGTATCTGCGTACAGATTTTCATTCATGATGTATGTCTTCGACCGAATGGTCTCCACACATGTTTTAGTTGTTGTAACTTTTAGGCCGATCGATCGGTCTGGATACGAGTTTTCTTCTATGTACGTCTTAGACCGTTCAGCGGGTCTCGATACATGTTAATGATAATTTAATTTTATGTATGTCTTCGACCGAAGAGTCTCGATACACGTTAATTTAATTTTAAGTTAATGTTATGTATGTCTTCGACCGAAGAGTCTTGATACATGTTAACATAATTTACAAGTGTACATCTTTAGCCTAAAAATTGGCTTCAGCACAATGCCCCTCAATTCCCCCAATATTTGTAGATTGTTATTATCTTTAAGCTAGGAATTCGATCGGCCCCATTATAGATAAAAACAATCGTGCAAATGTTTAGGTTAATTATGGCCAACTCCTTCGGTCCCGTACCTTGATCAGGTTGCCCCGAGTTACGGGATCGATCGGAGTGTTAAACAAGTTACAACTATCTAGAATTTGAAATAGGAACTTTTATTTATCGTAAGGGAAATAATTACATAACTGTAGAACTGTAAAATGGAAAGTGAAATGTTCGGGCGGGAAGCCTTACTGATAGTATTTCCGGAGTTGGGAAGCATGCCAAGTATTCTTAATGGGGCTCCCATCCGAAGCTGCTAGTTTGTAGGTTCCCGGCCGAACGATCTCGACAACGGTGTAAGGTCCTTCCCAATTCGGCATAAGCTTTCCTTGCTTCGTCGGCCTAGAAGTAGCCAAGTCTCGGAGAACCATGTCCCTAACTCTGAAAGAACGTTTTCGGATACCCGAATCATAATATTGAGATGCTTGCTGTTGGTATCGGACATTCCTTTGATGGGCGGCTTCTCTTTCTTCTTCTAGGAGATCCAGGTTGCCTCGGAGGCCAAATTCATTGGTATCGGGATTGAAGACCTGGGTTCGGTAAGATTCCAGGCCAACTTCGACTGGAACAAGCGAGTCGGTCCCATAAGCTAACCGAAACGGCGTTTCTCCTGTCGAAGAGCGAGGAGTGGTTCGGTATGTCCACAGGACCCAAGGGAGCTCTTCGGCCCACAGTCCCTTATCTTCTCCAAGGCGCTTCTTGATTCCGTGGAAGATGATCTTGTTAGCTGCTTCGATCGCCCCGTTTCCTTGGGGATGACCGACCGAGCTGAACCTTTGTTGAATGCCGAAGCTGGCCAAGAACTCTTTGAACTTCCTCCCAACAAACTGAGTGCCATTATCGGATACACACACCATCGGTATGCCGAACCTCATAATTATCTGCTCCAGGAAGAATTTCTTGGCGGCCTGTTCGGTGATAGCTGAGAGTGGTCGGGCTTCGACCCACTTTGTCATGTAGTCAATGGCCACTATGCAGTATTTGGCTTGCCGAGTGCTGGTCGGTAGGATTCCCACTATGTCGATGGCCCACATGGAGAATGGTATTGGGCTGAGGACCGAAGTCATTTCTTCTGAGGGTTGCTTCGGAACATTGCTGTTGATTTGACATTGTCGGCATTTCTTTGAATAGTTGGCTGCATCTTCTCTAAGGGTCGGCCAGAAGAAACCCTATCGGAGTATCTTTAGGGCTAGGGATCGGCCGGCCAGGTGTTCGCCACAGATTCCTTCGTGAACTGTCTCCAGGGCTAGAAGCTGTTCCTCTGAATCCAAGCATCGGAGCAGGGGCTGAGAGACTGATCGCCTAAAGAGTCGGCCCCCGATCAGTGTGTAGCTAGCTGCTCGGTACTTTATCTTTTGAGCAACCTTCTTCTCTAAGGGCAAGAACCCCTTCTCTAAGTAGGCTCTGATGGGGGTCATCCAATTTATGCCTTGATGAATCTCCAGGCAAGCTTTCTTGTCGACCGAAGGCTTTTTACCTCCGTCAAGTAGATGGACCCCGTCAAATTTTGTGTTTCGGCCGAGGCTAAGCGAGAGAGAGCATCAGCACGGCCATTGTCCTCCCGCCCGATGGCGCTTAATTCGAATGTTTCGAAAAACTGAGTTTGTTCCCGTACCTTGGCGGCGTAAGCCTTCGTTCGGGGCTCTTTCTGTTCATATTCCCCGGAAAAGTGCTTGACGACCAGCATGGAGTCACTAAAAGCCCTCAAATGCCTTACTTCCAGATTTTTTGCTAAACCCATTCCTGCCAAGAGGGCTTCGTATTCGGCCTCATTGTTGGTCAAAGGGAAAGTGAATCGGATGGCTTGACAAATCTCAAATCCATCGGGACTAGAAAGGATCAATCCAGCCCCACACTTTGACCCGGCCACCGACCCATCTACAAACAACTTCCACTTTCCTGGAGTCCGGATGAGCTGCTCTTTCGGCTCCATATCCTTAGTCCCCGAAAAAATGCACTCCACCATGAAGTCAACCAAGGCTTGGGCTTTGATGGTTGTTCGGGGAACATACTCTAAGTCATATTCTCCCAATTCTACAGACCAGGCGACGACTCTGCCCGAAGCCTCTGGTCGGATGAGGATCTTCTTCAAAGGTTGGTCGGTGACCACTTGTATCGTTCGCCCTTGAAAATAGTGTCGCAATTTTCGGGAGGCCATGACCAGCCCATATGCGAACTTCTCGGCATTTGGGTATCGGGTTTCTGCATCCCTCAACATATGAGACACATAGAAGACCGGATGTTGGTTCTTCTCGTGTTCCTTCACTAAGACCGCACCAAGGGTTCGGTCACTTACTGCCAAGTACAGCTGGAGGGTCTGCTTTGGATCGGGCCTCAGCAGTAGGGGTGCTTTAACCAGATATTCCTTTATTTCTTCGAAAGCCTTTATGCAGTTCGGCCCCCACTCAAAATTCTTTGCTCCCTTCAAAACTTCGAAGAAGGGGAGCGCCTTTTCCGCCGACCGAGAGATGAACCTTCGGAGGGCTGCCAGTCGCCCAGTTAACTTCTGAATGTACCCTAGGAACTTGCCACTACAAACCCCGAAGGTGCACTTGGCGGGGTTGATCTTCATGTTGTTCCGTCTTAGGGTCTCAAAGCATTCTTTGAGGTCATCGGCGTGATCGCGAAACAAGGATTTTACTATCATATCGTCGGCGTAGCATTCTATGTTTCGGCCTATCTGATCGGCGAAGACTTTGTTCACCATCCTTTGAAAAGTGGCCCCCGCGTTTTTCAGACCGAAGGGCATCTTGATGTAAGCATAGGTTCCCTTCAGGGTGATGAATGCTGTCTTGGGAATATCCTCGGCATCCATGGCGATCTGGTGATAGCCTGAAAATGCGTCCAAGAAGCTGAGTATTTGATAGCCAGATGTGGCATCTATCAGCTGATCGATGTTCGGCAGAGGGTAGTGATCCTTCAGGCAATTCTTGTTGAGGTCGGTATAATCGACACACATTCTCCATTTGTTGTTTGACTTTTTGACCACCACCACATTTGCCAACCACTCAGGATACTCGATTTCTTCAATAAACTTGGCCTCCAGTAACTTTTCCACTTCGGCCTCAATCACCTTCTGCCTTTCCACAGCGAAGTTCCTCTTTTTCTGCTTAACTGGCACAGCCTGTGGATGAACATTTAGCCTGTGCCGAGCGATCGACTCATCCAACCCTGGCATATCTTCGGGCCCCCAGGCAAAAACATCATGGTACCGACGGACCACATCAATCACCTTCTCCTTCAGCCCTGATTCCATGTCTTTACCGATCCGAACCATTTTTCCCGAGCACCCTGCGTATAATTCCACCTCTTCGGTCTCAGTGCCTGGTTCGGCTATCGGGTTTGAAAGATCATTCCCAAACTTTTCCAACTCAATATGTAGGGCATGCCCACTGCCCCCAGGACCATCTTCGGTTCGGCGCCGTTTATTTCCTTCGGCGCCGCCTAGATCCTTGTTTTTCTCCAAGTCCTCCAACATAATGATCCGAGCGGTCTTCTGATCACCTCTCATCTCCCCCACTCCCTTCTCGGTCGGGAACTTCAACTTGAGGTGGGGAATAGAGGCAATGGCTTCAAAAGCAGTGAGAACAGGTCTCCCCAAGATGGCATTGAAGGGACTCTCGACTCGGACTACATAGAACTTGACCTGTTTTTCTACAGTATAAGGGGATTTACCGAGGAACAAGGGTAAGTGGATCGTACCTTCGATCGGGACGGGCTGATTGTCGAACCCATAGAGAGGTGCTTCATAGCAGGTATCGATCTGCTTGCCTTCCAGGTTCATCTTCTGGTAGGTGTTGTAGTAGAGGACGTTAACAGAACTTCCTCCATCAACCAGGACCTTCCAGATCTTGTTCTGACCGATCACGGGATTAATGACCAACGGATCCTCGTGCGGCAGCATAACGTCCTCATAGTCTTCTTGTGAGAACATTATAGGATACGACTGTTTGGTGGAGTTGATGCTATAGAGGTTGTAGACCTGTCGGGCGTACTTCTTCTTGGCTGTCTTGCTACTTCGGTCCAGAATTGTTCCTCCAAATATCGTTCGGACCTCGCCTCTGTACCTCTCACCCTCTTCGGGCGCCTTCCCTTTATCTTCTTTGGGACCCAACCGATCCCTCAGATCTTTAACATACTGGTTTAAATCACCAGCCTTGACCATCCTTTCTATTAACTTCTTCAAGTGGTAGCATTCATCGGTATTATGACCGTTGTCCCGATGATAGTCACAATACTTATCAGAGTTTTTCCTGTAATCTGGGATCTTCATCTTCGGTGGCCGAACGAATCCTGGTTTCCCCTTAATCTCGTTCAGAATCTTGGAGACAGATGTGTTCAGAGGAGTGAACACAGTGCTGTCTCTATCTCTCCTTCGTTCGGCCCCTCTGTCCAGCTTCTCATCCCTTTCATCTCTTCTGCCTCGGTGACCATCATTTCTTTTTCCCTTGCCGTCCGAACGAGAACTGTACCGATCATCTTTCCGGTCGTTCTTATGTCCCCCAATGGACTCCATCTTCCTTCTGATGCTCTCCCCCCGCAAGTAAATGTCATTCAACGACTTGGGGGGTATATCGTACAAAGATGATCGGAGCTTCTTACCCTTCACCGGATCCAGACCAGCCGTCAGGAATCCTGTAGCCTTCACCTTATCCAGGTTGGTGACCATCCCAGCTTCTTCCTTGAACCTAGCCAAGTAATCGCCCAGCTCCTCATTAGGTCTCTGTCGGCAATGAATAAGGGCCTCTGTATCCTTCTCTCTTCGGCACAAGTGAGAGTAGTGCCTCAAGAACTTGCGCTTCAACTGATCATAAGAACTGACCGATCTTGGACGCAGGGATCGGTACCACATCGTAGCGGACCCTTTCAGGTAGGTCTTGAACATTTTGCATAGCATGATGTCGCAATGCCCCATTCCGGTCATAAGGGACTCGTACTTGTCGCAGTGATCGATCGGGTCGCCCTTCCCGTTAAATTCATTCATTTTCGGGAACTGTCTCCTCGGGGGCGGCCAATATTGCTTGATCTCTTCGACTATCACTGGCTCGTGGGTCAACGTCTTGTCCCCAAACATGGCCTTCTCCATTCGGCGGAGTCGGTCCCTAACGTGGGGGCCTTCCTCCCCTTCGGAATCCGAAGGTGTGACATGCCTGTGACGAGGCCCTCGGGAGTGCGACTCGGAGTCCGAAGACCCGTCTTGGTCTTCCCGATTCCTCTTCTTGTTTCCTTCGCCTTCTGGCGCTCGATCTCCTTCGGCCTCCAAGGCCTCTCGGAGGGCTCTCTCCTGGAGCTCAATTTCTTCCCTTTGTAGCTGGAGGGCCTTCAGCCGCAGTTCATCGGCTTCCCTCTTCTTGGCTAATCGGGCAGCTTCTTGCTCTTTGGTCTTGGAAGACTGGGCTTTAGCAGCCTGTTCTTCCCGCCATTTCAGCAGCCTGTTCTTTTTTTCCGAGTACATGGCTTATGTTTGCCTTCTCTCATTTGCAGGCAAATGGATCGGTCGGGTGACGTTGTGGGGACCTCTTACTCGGCTGCGGATCACTTCAGCGATGCGCTGAAGTTTCCTATGGCCAACTTTCCTTCCCTACTGACCGAAGCGGATCTGAAGATGTTTCGGATAAAATACCAGATTCATCGGTCGTGGGATATTTACCCGGCCATCGCGAATGACTGCATCTATCAGACTCCGGAGTCAGAGGACGGCCATAGGTGCGTGGGCATCTCCGAGAACGCCTTCAAGTGCGGCTTTCGGCTTCCGATGCTCCCCCTGCTGAAGAAACTCCTGAAGCAGACGGGGATCGCCCTGGGACAGTTGGACCCGAATGGATTTACATATATAAACGTATTCCAGCATCGGTGTCTGATGGCTGGCGTGTCTCCTCGGCCAGCTCTACTCTGGAATTACCATGATTTCAAAAAGAATGCCAAGAGCAATGGTTTTTACACCATCGGCCGCAAAACCGGCCGACCGAACTGGTGTGAGACCAACTCCAGCAATAAAGGGACCCATGAGCGGTGGTTCTGTTTGGGGGGTCATTCGATCCACAAGTTCTTTATGTGGAGGGAGGTCGACCCTTCAATCATCTCCACTCCCCTTCTGGTCGGCAAAGACCTGGAAGACTTTGAGAAGCTGAACAAAGTCCAGGAGCCGAACCGAATCCTATTGTCGACGAGTCGGGAAAAGGAGTGGCTCTTCACTCTTTGGGGTAGTGACGGTAGTCTTTCTTATTTCTTCTATGCTTTTCCTTTTGATAGTCAATTACTTTGTCTATATCTGCTTATTGTTTTGACACTTGTCTTCTTGCGCAGTGTCTTCCCGGACCGAGGCCCTGAAGCGGAAGACTGCGAAGGCAATGGCGGCCAGGAAGGAGGCCGAAGCAAAGGCTCGCGGCGAAACGACAGTCGGGGCCATAGTCCAGGCCGATGCTTCCAGGGAGAAGACTCCCGAAGTCGGTCGCCCGGATCTGGTAGCTGAGAAGGCGTCCGAGGTCGAAGAGATTCCGGCGATCGAGGCCTCGAGGAAGGGGAACAGGCCGGACGGCTCTTCTGATGTCCGGCCTTATGTTCCGGAGTGGTCTGTTCTGGCGACCGACTCCATTGCGATCTTGGCCCCGGATCGGATTAAAGATGTGGCTGGAGATCTCTGTCGATCGCAAGTCCTTCCGGCCGACCGAGGGACTTATGATTCAGCTACTGCTCTTCAGGCTTGTGAGCAGCTGTTGTGCTTTCTTTCTTTAGTAAGTGTTCTCACCCTTCAACTTTTCTTCTGTTTTTATAAATCCCGTACATCCTTTAACTTGTGTATTTCTGTGCAGGCTTCTCCTTGGGCAGCGGCGGTGACCGACAAGGTTCAAGATATGCAGAAGCAGATGGCCGGGGTCAACGCCCTTACTATACGAGCCAATCTTGCTGAAGATACCCTGGCGGCCCTGAAGACGGAGCTGAATGCCGCCCACCAGGATCTGAAGGACCTTCGGGAGTCCGAAGGCCGTCTGAAGGGGCAGGTCGACACCCTGACCAGGAGGGTTCAGCGCCGTAACTTGGCGTTGAAAGCCACCCGCAAGAAGGAGAAGAAGGCCAAGAAGGTCCTGGAGAAGACCGAGGATAGGTTCCTCGAGATTGGATATGACGAGGCGGTTCGTCGGGCTCACAAGGAAGGCTTGGATCATAAGTTGCTTTTGGACGAAGGCGCTTCTGATCCGGTCGGCCGTGAAGACCCGGACGAGCCTCTTGTTGTCTCTTCTGATCCCGAGACTGATTACTCGGAATAGATTCTCTTTTGTAATGTGTTGGCCTTCGGGCTTTTATTTGTAGAAACAATTTGCCTTCGGGCTCTTGTAAAAATCTTTCGCCTTCGGGCTTTTATTTAATTTTGCCTTCGGGCTTGCCCTTAAATACTTAGTCGTATCTGCGTACAGATTTTCATTCATGATGTATGTCTTCGACCGAATGGTCTCCACACATGTTTTAGTTGTTGTAACTTTTAGGCCGATCGATCGGTCTGGATACGAGTTTTCTTCTATGTACGTCTTAGACCGTTCAGCGGGTCTCGATACATGTTAATGATAATTTAATTTTATGTATGTCTTCGACCGAAGAGTCTCGATACACGTTAATTTAATTTTAAGTTAATGTTATGTATGTCTTCGACCGAAGAGTCTTGATACATGTTAACATAATTTACAAGTGTACATCTTTAGCCTAAAAATTGGCTTCAGCACAATGCCCCTCAATTCCCCCAATATTTGTAGATTGTTATTATCTTTAAGCTAGGAATTCGATCGGCCCCATTATAGATAAAAACAATCGTGCAAATGTTTAGGTTAATTATGGCCAACTCCTTCGGTCCCGTACCTTGATCAGGTTGCCCCGAGTTACGGGATCGATCGGAGTGTTAAACAAGTTACAACTATCTAGAATTTGAAATAGGAACTTTTATTTATCGTAAGGGAAATAATTACATAACTGTAGAACTGTAAAATGGAAAGTGAAATGTTCGGGCGGGAAGCCTTACTGATAGTATTTCCGGAGTTGGGAAGCATGCCAAGTATTCTTAATGGGGCTCCCATCCGAAGCTGCTAGTTTGTAGGTTCCCGGCCGAACGATCTCGACAACGGTGTAAGGTTGTTAGGTCCAGATATGATTGTAGAAGGGGGGGGGGTTGAATACAATCAGTACCAAATCGTCGCGGAAGTGAATCTGATTGAATATGATTTGTTAATCAGATTATAATTAATTAATATAACAATGTTTGACGTCGTTATATAATTAAAATGGTTCAGTTTTAATGTCCACTAAAGTTCGTAGAATAAATTCGACAGGGTATATTCTAGATTTAGTGATTAAAACAACCGGGTTATCAAAGCACAGAAAACTGTGGATATAACGATCAAGCAAGTTACGAACAACTTGAAAGCTTTACAAATGCTTTGATTACAAAGTGAATGAACACTAAAAATGAAGGATGCAATGCCATATTTATAGGCAAAGCATTTGTACTTGTAAGACAATTGAAAGACAAGACAATTGCAAGTAGAAAAGACAATCTAGCAAGGGCAAGACAATTTCAGATTGCCTTGCAAGCACAAGACATAGCAGAAAGACAATTTTAAGCCTAGCAAGACAATTGAGAGCTCGGTCAGACAATCTCAATTCGGTCAGACAATCAAGGATTGTCTTGCTGAACTTCATTCGGTCAGACAATCAAGGATTGTCTTGACAGAATGCATTCGGCCAGACAATTTAAGATTGTCTTGTAAGCAACCAGTCGGTCAGACAATCTTATTGTCTTGGCAGAGCATTCTCGGGCAGACAATCAAAGATTGTCTTGCTGATAACCAATCGGTCAGACAATTGAGAATTGTCTTGTAAGCTTAGCTTCGGTAAGACAACTTGTATTGTCTTGGCAGTTGATCCAGGAACATTTCGGTAAGACAATTCTATTGAGATTGTCTTGCCGAATTTTAACAAGACAAAACAGATTGTCTGGATGCCAAAGTGTAGGTGATTGAAATGTAATTGTAGATTATATTTAAATAGAAAATTATCCACTTAATTAATTTAATCATATAAATTCATAAATTAAATTAATTCGAGAGTGAATTAATTTAACAAATAAATTACATAATTAATTTAATTATTTGAGAAGTGAAATAATAATCTATTAAATATTAAATCACCCCTTCTTCAGTAGAATTGCTTCTCGTCTTCTTTAAACATTAATAACTCCGTCTTGATCAGTCGAACGAACGAATCACCAACTCTGCTTGACTTCAAATATTCAATTTGAATAACTGATACACAGATGTACTGTCTGGTTCATCTGTATCTAGTTAAATCAAATACTCTTTGTCAAATAAACATTAAGAGATTGATTTGTTCGTCGAGTCTTCGTCTTGTAAGTACTTCTTCATTAACTGGAATCTTCTGATAAGATAAAGTATAGAAACTTTATATCTTCTGAACTCCTGGACGTGCCACAAAAGATTATTTGTGCACTGAGGCTTGAACATATTAATGAACTTCTTTCAGTG
The DNA here is from genome assembly GCF_001625215.2 of Daucus carota subsp. sativus. Lineage (NCBI taxonomy): Eukaryota > Viridiplantae > Streptophyta > Magnoliopsida > Apiales > Apiaceae > Daucus > Daucus carota. The sequence continues at coordinate 8,473,700 of NC_030388.2, forward strand.
GTGTGCAGCAGCATCCTGGAATTTATCTGACATATAATTCCCATAAATCATTTGACTTTCTTCGTACGGATTCCGTTGACTTGCTATTTACTGAGCTTTCTTATCTGAATTGAGTTGTACCTCTTTAAATACAAATAGGCTGAACATATGCCTTTCAATCTCCCCCTATTTGTTTGTTAACATAACATGCAAATTTCCTAGAGGATAACTCAACTAACAGATAAGACAAAGATTTAAACAATGGAATGTAAATAGCAAAAGTTTATGGCTTGCATTGAACATTAAACCATATTCATAATAGATTACAAAAGGATGTTCCTTGAACATATCTAACAAAATATCCTAATCAATCTATTCACTCAGAACGAGTGACTTCTCCTTCCTCTGCATCTGAACAGTGAATGATTGGAGTTGAAGGCTCATTCTGAGTAGGCTCTTCAGCTGCAGTGGATTCTCCACGCTTCTTTCTTTCACGAGCCAATGAGAGATAATATTGAACCTCAATATCCACAGGGTCTTCGATGAAATCTGCTGGCTGAGATTGGTTGATATACTTCATCTTCCTGAAGTATTGCTGAATATTTCTCCTTGTGCAGTAGTTCACAATCTCAGTATCAGCATCAGCTTTGGCCTTAGTAGCGAAGCCCTTGGTACGTAGAATTGTAGATACAAGAACCAACTGACTCACATCATACTTAAGAAGATGTTGGTGGTCCAGGTAGAAGGTTCCAAATTTTCTCTCGTGAATGAACTTGACACAGTAAGGCTTTCTGACAACTTGTGGACTGTTATGAATAGCACAATCCATAAGTTTGTCACGAAGGAGTTCATTCAGATTTGAACTGCGTCTGATCTTGTTACGAATCACCCAGATTTCAGTTAGAGATAGAAACTTGAATAAATCAATTGAAACCCTGAATGTTCCGTTTCTCTGAGTAGAAATAATGATCTCCCATTCATTGAGAAGATTCTTGACACCAATAGTTATATATTCTAACTCGAGAGCAAGAGCACGCATAAACATATCTTCATTAGGGTTAGCCTCTCTCAGGTCATAAATGAAGGATTTGAATTTACCATCATTGAAAGGTTCCCTTTGAGGTCCAGAGAGGATTTGCCTTGCAATATCCCAGCTTTCACCAACTTTTCTGGAGATATCCTCTCTCTTTTCCTTGCACTTAGCATCCCACAATTTCTGTTTCTCCAGCTTGACCAACTCATCATTTGTCCTCTTTTCATCTACCAGTTTCTGTAGTTCCTGAAGCTTTGCTTTGCTAGCTTCATGTTGAGCTTTGAACATCTTGACCTTTTCCATGTGCTCAGGATCTACAGACTGATCTTCGTTGAAAAGAAAGCCTTCCTCGAAACGACCTTCTTCCTCAGCTTCAAAATAAGCAGAGTCAAATGCATCATCATCATCAACATCCTCAGGAATGTTGTCATAATCCTGATTAGTGAAGATGTTCTCAGTTTCAGGCATTTTGCCTTTAGACTTGCTAGCTGCAGAAGAGTCCTTTTCACTTGCTCCTTCTCCACCCTTATCACTCCTATCAGTATCTCCACCCTTGTCACCACCATTGCCACCACCACCAGCATTGCTGTCATCCTTATCTTTGTCATCCTTATCCTTCTCCCCCTTAGTTGAGGGATCCTCTGGAGTAGACTGAGATGTTGACGGATTGATCTTTAAGTGTTGAACAACTTGAGCCAAAGTTTGCTCCAAGTTGTCAAGCTTCGTCAGACAGAGCTCCTGAGTTGTATCAAATTTGTCCATCCTAGAGTGAATACCCTTGACATGAGCATCTAGGTCCTGTTTGAGGGAAGAGAATGAAGGATCAGCAACCTTTTCTTGTAGAGTCACCAACTCTCCACTTCTGAATCTTGCGTTCTCAGCATTCAACCTTTCTATCTCAGCCCTCAGAGCAGCCATTTGTTCCTGTAGCAGATCTGTGTTGGTGTGTGCACTCACCTCACGAACACTCAAAGATTTGTCACTATCCTCTCGTGCATGTGTTTCGCTCGGTGTTTGCCTGATTTCACTCGTGTTTGTCACACCGTCACCAGTACCTGTATATACAACCATAGTTCCCTGAGATGGAACTGTAGGAGGTGAAGAAACAAATTGTCCTCCGAATGCCTGTGAAGGCGGATGTACTTGCAGGTTGCCAAGTAGATCCTGATCCAAAAAGAAAGAGTGATCAGAAAGATTTTCATATAACATATTTTGAAATTCTGTGCTCTCTCTAAGTGAAGAATCAAAAGACACAGGTTCAGTGTTTACTAGCGTGAGTGCTAGTTGTGTGCTTGACTCTTTACAGGATACCGCGGTCGGACGGCCAATTTCAATAAATGCATTCTGTGGAGAGAATGAATCTAGAGACTGTATATTTACCATGTCAGTGTCCAAATCCTTTTGGGAGGAAATGGATGTGGCTGCAGTTGTCCCCGGTTCTGCCACCCTTTGCTTCTTATGAGACAGAGCTGCGGGTTCTCTCAGAATTGCACTCCCACTCCGTTTCCGGGCTACCTTTCGAACAACTGGTGTAGAAGTAGTGTTGTTTGAAGTGTTTGAAGAAGAATCAGTAGTTGAAGTGGAAACATCAGCTTGGATATGAACCTGGGTGTTGACAGGTTCAATGCTGGGAGTCTGGAAATCAAATCCAATATCACAATCAAAATCTGCAATATCAATATTAAAGGTATCAGTGAGATTAGAAAGTACCTGAGCTACCTGTAAATCAGCCCTGAAGTCCTGTAGGGCAGGATTGATAGCAGAATCAGCAGGCAGTGGCTGAGAGGTTGATTGAGGTTGAGGTATGGTATGTGTATGTGTAGGTGAAGGTGTTGGTTCAGATTGAGAGGGAAGAATGGAGGCTTGTTGGTCTGGGAAGAAGTTGTATTGTGGAGGGGATTGGTGTTGAGATTGGTGAGGAGAATTGTAATCAGATTGATGAGGTGATTGTTGTGGTGAATTGTAAGGAGGGTTGTAAGGAGAGTAATGTGAGGATTGGCTGGATGATTGGTAGTCTTGGAGGAGTTGAAGTGGTTGATTGATACGTGAAGGTGATTGTTGTTGATCAGGATTAGCTGGTTGTTGTTGTTGTTGTTGTTGTTGATATTGTTGCTGTTGTAGTGGTTCTGGAACTTGTACAGGCTGAAAAGGAACACTGAATTGTTCGAGCATGAATGGAGTCACCACCAGTGGTACATTGTCATGCTTTTTCTTGTTGACCAGCCTAGTTTGAATCTTGGCACAAGTCCTCTGAATAGGAACAACAGGAGAATCGACGTACATGTGCCTATCATCAGCATTCATCTTATCATTCATAAACAACATCAGGAATCTGGGATAGAAGCATTCAACTTTGTCATTCTTTTGAATTGATCTCTGTGCAACAGACCCCATCTTCCTGATAATCTCCCTCAGCAATATCTTCCCAAAATTGATTTGACGTTGTAAGCTATGCTGAATCCAAAGATCTGTAGCATTGAAGATATATTTCCAAAATTCTTTCTATTTGTGGGAGCAAACACCTTGGCAAGGGTGTCAAAGAACACATCCCATTCAGCTTTCAGATTTCCCTTTGACATCTTCGGAAGAAAAATCTGACCTTGATAGTGAATATCCTGAAAGAACTGTCTCAATTCATCCTCAGAGGGATCTGGCTCAAAATTGTCCCTTGGAAGTCCTAAGATCCGGTTCACATCATCTACAGTGATTACAATCCTCTTCCGGTTAGGTAGATCCCCTATTATCTTGTAGTTTTCCAGGGTTGTAGAGTTGACAGCATTTGAGTAGAAGTCAAAAAGAGGTTGCAGCTTAATCGGAATATCTGCAGTCATTACTGTACTGACTAAACTTTGTCTTGAAAGGAATCTGACCCAAGTCCGGAATCTATCAGAGCAATCATCAGGGTTGAGGCTGGCACAGTAGTTAGTCTCAGCAATCACAAACTCTCCGGCCATTTTTTAATAATTAAAAATTGAATTAAGCGAGAATTTTTCAAATTAAATGTGAATTCTCAAATGTCTCGCAAATTTCAACTATTAATTAGAGCTTAATTAATTAATTAATAATTCGAAATATTAAAATAATATCGAATTAAAAGTTAATTAATTTAAATGGCACTTAATCAATTAATCCACAAGCTAGCCAAACAAACAAGTCCTTAATCTCAAATAACCCAACAAAGCCAAACGCGCCCTTAAATCCAAAAGCCCCAATTTCAAATTAGGAGCCCTAATCTCCAAATCAACTTCAAATCTGCAAATACTTCAGTACAGAGGGCACACGCAGAGACTCTAATCCAGTTCAAGCTTCGAAAATAGCCAAAAACACAAGCTAATCACTACTAAAAACAGGTTAATTTTTCTTGAAAAATCGGCAGAGTTTCGACTTAAATACAGAGATTTAATCGAAACCAGCAAGCAAGAGCTTGAATAACCGTATATCAGCAAGTTTTCGTGGTGAAACTTGAAAACCGAGAACGATCGTGTGTGTAACAGTGTGTGTATATGCGTGATGGAGAAGATGAAGTGGAGGCAAGACAAAACGAGATTGTCTTGCTCGAATTGTCTTGAGACAATTATATACAAGCAGCAAGACAAACGCTGGTTTAAGTCTTGGTAAGACAATTTAAGATTGTCTTGCCGAGATTTTAATCGACGCAGGCAAGACGAGTGTCAGTAAGACAATCATAATTGTCTTATAGATACAAACGGCTGTTATACAACGTGCTCGGTAAGACAATCAAATTGTCTTGCCGAGTTGTTTGAAACTCACTGAAAAACCCGGTTCAGCAAGACAATCTAATTGTCTTGCCGAGCCAATCAGTAGACAATGCAATTGTCTAACAGAAAAACAAATAATAATCAAAATAATATGATTTTTGATTAATTTAAAAGATAAAACATTTTGCAATTAAAATCAAAAATTTATAATAAAAATAATACTATATATTACACATATATTTTGTAAATTTCAACTTTAATTAAATATAAATACTTATGACTTTAACTTTAATTCAATAAAATGAATTAACTTAAAATCAAACATTTATGCTTAATTAATTTTGAAAAATACAAAATAATTACAAATAATTATCTAAATGCTTGGGGAATATTACAGGGGAGTGTATGAGCACTTAGAAAATTACAGACTAATATACAAACATGCATAATTATTAAGAATATTATCAGATAACATACAGAAAATCATATAAAATCTAATAAAATAGATATAATTATACAGAAAATTCACAAAAATATATAAAAACATATAATGCATATGAAAATTATATACCAGAGAACTATGTCATATTTAACATCCCTAACTCACAAACCAGCTTAGAGAAAGTGGATTCATCCAGTGGTTTAGTGAAGATGTCAGCAATTTGCTCAGTCGTGGGTACAAAATGTAACACCACTGTACCATTCATGACATGTTCTCGTATGAAATGATACCTGATATCAATGTGCTTGGTTCTTGAATGTTGAACCGGATTGTTGGAAATGGCTATGGCACTTGTATTATCACAAAATATGGGAATTTTGTTTACTACAACACCATAATCATTCAGTTGGTTCTTGATCCACAAGATCTGAGCACAGCAGCTACCAGCAGCTATATACTCAGCTTCAGCAGTAGAAGTAGACACGGAGTGCTGCTTCTTGCTATACCAGGAAACCAACCGACGTCCTAGAAATTGACAGCTTCCAGACGTACTCTTCCTATCAATCCTGCATCCTGCATAATCAGAATCTGTATAGCCGGTTAAGTCAAAACCAGTATTCTTAGGGTACCAAATACCTAAACCAGGTGTACCCTTAAGATATCTAAAGATTCTTTTGACGGCTATAAGATGTGATTCCTTAGGATCAGCTTGGAACCTAGCACACAAACATGTTGCAAACATGATATCTGGTCTACTTGCAGTAAGATAAAGTAGAGAGCCAATCATACCTCGATAGCTTGTGATATCAACTTTCTTACCAGATTTATCCTGGTCAAGCTTTGTGGCAGTGGCCATGGGTGTCTTTGCCGGTGAAGAGTCTTCTAGATTGAACTTTCGAAGAAGATCTCTGACATACTTGGATTGGCAAATAAATATTCCATCATCCTTTTGGCTTACTTGAAGACCAAGGAAGTAGGACAGCTCACCCATCATACTCATCTCATAGTTACTCTGCATCAACTTAGCAAATCTCTTGCACAAGTTATCGTTAGTAGAACCAAATATAATGTCATCAACATATATTTGTACAAATATCATATCCTTATCATGCAATTTGTAAAAGAGAGTTTTGTCTATGACACCTCTAGTAAAATTGTTTTCAATTAAAAACTCAGAGAGAGTGTCATACCATGTCCTTGGTGATTGCTTGAGTCCATAGACAGCTTTGAATAGGAAGTAAACAAAATCAGCAAACTCTGGATTTTCAAAGCCAGGGGGCTGTTCCAGATATACTTCTTCTTCTAGCTTTCCATTCAGAAATGCACTTTTCACATCCATTTGATATACCTTGAAGTTGGAGTGTGCAGCAAATGCAAGAAATATTCTGATGGCTTCAAGACGAGCAACTGGAGCATAGGTTTCATCGTAGTCAATTCCTTCTTCTTGAGAATAACCTTTTGCAACCAGTCTGGCTTTGTTTCTTACAACAATGCCATCACCATCTAACTTGTTACGGAAGACCCATCTAGATCCAATGGTAGATTTTCCTTTTGGTCTTGGAACCAGGGCCCAGACTTCTTGTCTCTCAAATTGATTGAGTTCTTCTTGCATGGCAAGAACCCAATCAGGATCAGCAAGTGCTTCATCTATTTTCTTTGGTTCTATTTGTGAAAGAAAACCAGAGAATAGACATTCATTTGTCGTAGCACTTCTAGTCCTTACACCAACATCAGGATCACCAATAATCAGATCAAAGGGATGATCTCTGCTCCAAATCCTTTCCCTTGGAAGTTGTGTCCTTGATGATTCAGCAGTATCATCATTAGGCTGATGTGTGTGACTAGTTGATCCATCAGCTCCCCCTGAGTTGTTGCCAGGTTGACTTGATGATCCACCACTGGCATCAGTGGAATCTCCAGCATTATTGCCATTTCCTCCACCATTGCCTGGATCATTATCATTGTTGTCATCTCCTGTTGCAACCTCAGGTGGAATATCATCATCTGAATCAGAGTCTGGATAGTTGTCAAACTTCAGAGACTCAGATGGATCAGCAGATTGTATACTTGGAAGTTTAGTGTCATCAAATGTAACATTGACACTAACTTTTACTGACAGAGTATCAATTATAAAAACTCTATAAGCATTATTTGTATAACCAACAAAAATTGCTTCAGAAGCCTTTGGCTCAAACTTGTTCAAGTTCTCTTCACCATCCTTGAGAACATAACACTTGGCTCCAAAGACATGAAGATGTTTGACATAAGGTTTCTTGTTGTTATACAGATGAAATGGAGTTTTCATATGATCCTTGTTGATCAAAGTTCTATTCTGGGTATAGCAGGCAGTAGACACAGCTTCAGCCCAAAAGTACAGAGGAAGCTTTGCTTCAGCAATCATAGTCCTTGCAGCTTCGATCAGTGTACGATTCTTTCTTTCGACGACTCCATTCTGCTGAGGAGTTCTTGGTGCTGAATACTGCCTTCTAATTCCCTTTTCAGAGTAAAAGTTGATTAGAGTTTGATTTTTAAACTCAGTTCCATTGTCTGATCTTACAGCTTTTACAGGAACACCTTTTTCCAACTCAACCAACTTGATATGATCAATTACTGTCAGGGGAGTTTCATCCTTAGAAGCCAGGAAGTAAACCCAAGTAAATTTTGAGAAGTCATCCACAATAACCAAGGCATATCTTCCTCCATCAATGGATGCAACATTCACAGGGCCAAACAAATCCATATGCAACAAATGAAGTGGATCTGTAATGGTATTGATGGTTTTGCCTTTGTGAGATGCTCTCTTCGCTTTTCCTTTCTGACAAGCTTCACAAAGATCATCAGATGAGAATTCCAGGGAAGGCAAACCTCTCACTAGATCTCTCTTGACTAGAGAGTTCATGGTTTTGAAGTTGAGGTGTGAGAGCTTCTTATGCCATAACCAACTATCTTCAGCAGACGCTTTGGCGTAGAAACAGTGAACTTCGTTTCCTGGTCCTGAAGACAAATCAGCTACGAATATATTGCCTTTCCTTATGCCACATAGTGAAGGACGCTTATCCTTGATATGTTTAATGATACATATCTCCTTTTCAAAATGAACATAATATCCTTTGTCACAGAATTGACTGACACTCAGGAGATTATGTTGAAGTCCTTCAACTATTGCAATATCTTCTATGATGATCCTTCCAATTTTGTACTTGCCATATCCCACAGTACGACCTTTGCTATTATCAGCAAAACTGACTGTAGGGCCAGCTCCTTCTCTTATGTCCTCTAACAGGGATTTATTGCTAGTCATGTGCATTGACGCTCCACTGTCAAGCACCCAGGTAACACGAACAACTCCACTGGCACCCTGCAAAAGACAACTTGATTAGACAGTCTTTGGGACCCACACTTGATTGGGTCCGGCAGTCTTAAAGAACTGATTTCTATTAGGTAATACAACAGAGCCTCTTGGACTGATACTTGGTTCAGACTTGACTGAACTTACTTCCTTAACAACAGCCTTATAAACCTTAGTTTTAGACTTTGGAACATAAGTCTCCTTCCTAACATGAGTAGGACTAGCAGTCTTTGATCTAGCATGCTTGTTGTTTGTGTGTTGTCTAGGTGATGTGTTTTCATTTTTGGCATGCAAATTTTTAAAATAAGCAGACATCAAATTGAAAGCACAAGTCATACAATTATCAACACTACAAGATTTATGACATGCATCAAAAGCAGGAACATCAGAAGTATCAGTCATAGTAGTAGGAACATCAATAGATTCTACTCTAACCTTGTTATCAGATTTAAAGTTCTCAGTAGAATGACACCTATTGTTCTTGTTCTTACTATTAACAAAATTATTGGGCTTGTTGAATTTAGTTCTCTCAGAGTTGACACCCAAACCAGCTTTAGGCAACCTAACATTGCCTTTCACTTTAATTGGTTTCAGGTTTGTCAGAATCTCATCTCTCATCTCATTACTCTCTATCATTTTAAGGTCTTCCTGTTTTAGTTCATATCTAATGACAACAGGAGTCTCTAAAAGAGGTTCAGCTTCTGAGGTTTTAAACAAAGGTTTAAGGGAATCTTTCAAAACAAAAGGAATCCCTCTCTCTTCAGCACTCTTCTTAAAAGGAGTAATGTTACTAGCCTTACCTACAGATTTGTTATAGTCAAAGCCTATTCCAACAGTTCTCTTGATCTCTTGTTTATCATTAAGTTCTTTGACTATCAAGGAGGCATCCTTAAAGGCTTTACATTTCACTTTCTCTTCGTCTAGCTGAAGTCTTAAGGCAATCTCACCTTTCTCTAGAACTTTGACTTTAGCACATTGTAATCCTAAGTCCATAGTCAATTGTTCTATTTTAGGTTTTAATACTTTCATCTCATTCATTTTAAAAGCATGAATTTCTAAGACTAAAGTATCAATTTTAAGATTAGCAGCTTTCATCCTTTTAATAGCATCATCTCTTTCAAGTCCTAATTGCATAAACAGTTTAGGGCATGTAGGATCTACCTGAAAGCTTCCAGCAGGAGGAGGTGAAGATGATCCAGTAGTAGCCATGAAAGCAACATTCCCTAGCTGCTCCTCTTCATCACTATCTGTATCATCCCAGCTTTTGCCTTCTGCCAGATAAGACTTGCTTTAGAAACTTTGACTTCCAGAAGTACCATGATGCTTTCTAACCAGTGCATCATACTTCTGCTTCAGCTCATCATACGAATCTTTTCTTTTTCCTTGAACCTTGGGCTGTTTGCATTCAGTTGCAAAGTGTCCAGGTTCACCACAATTGAAGCATTTGAACTTGCTTCTGTCCACCATCCCAGTCTTATATCCTCCTTTGCTTGTAGAAGATGAATAGCCTCCCTTCTGAAACTTACTAACAGTAGGTTTGTATTTATAGGAAGGGTTCTTCCGGAATCTCATGTTTCCAAACTTCTTGGCAAACAGTGATAGAGATTGATCTTCTAACTGTTCAAGCTCTTCCATTGTACAGAACTCTTCGTCACCACTGGTAGAAGCAGTCTGACCCATCTCAGGTACAACAAATTCCTGAGTAGTCTCAGAAGGAACAACAACATCCTTCTTCTTTTCTTCCAGTACAGGTGACTCAACAACTAGATCTCTCGAATGGTTCTGTGTTTTACCCCAGCCATATCTCTGTTTACTCTGAACTTGCTCCAGTTCATAAGTTTTCAAAACTCCGTAGAGTCTTTCCAGAGAAATCTCATTCAGGTCTCTGCTTTCCCTGATGGCAGTGATTCTGTGTTCCAGATGTTCAGGAAGGGTTAAGAGAAACTTCATGTTGACCTCTTTCTTGTCGTAGAATTTCCCATTCAGATTTAAATTATTTATCAAATTATTAAGTCTGATAAATACTTCTGAAATCCCTTCACCAGGATGGGAACCAAACTGTTCATACTGAGCCATCAGTATCTCTTTCTTGTTTTCCCTAACTTCCTCTGAGCCTTCATTGATAATCTCTAATGTATCCCAGATTTGCTTGGCGTTCGTACAATTTACAACAGCATTGTACATCACTGGATTTAGAGATTCAACCAAGATTAGTTGAAGAGCATCATCTAAGTTCATCTGATCACTCTCTTCGTCTGTGTACTCAGAAAGTTCTTTCGGAATGACCTGATGAGGTATCAACACACCATCCTCTTCGTGTGCTAATATGACCTTCATCGGAGTAGTAACACCTTTGTCCAAAATCCCGATGTATTTTCTGTTCGCAGTGCGGAGGAATAGGAACATGTGCCTCTTCCATAGGCCAAAGTGTTCCTGGCTGAACGGTGGGATTTTGATGCTACTGATCTTTTGTGTACTCATGTTTAAGGATTTGAAATGAATAGTGTTTGGAGAGATTTAGATTTTTGAAAGAAAAATATTTTTAATCAAAATTAATTTTTGGAATAAAATTAATTCGAATAAAAAATATTTGGACGTTACAGAGTGTGTATAGAATCTGATACGGAAAAATGGTATCAACCGCTCTGATGCCAATTGTTAGGTCCAGATATGATTGTAGAAGGGGGGGTTGAATACAATCAGTACCAAATCGTCGCGGAAGTGAATCTGATTGAATATGATTTGTTAATCAGATTATAATTAATTAATATAACAATGTTTGACGTCGTTATATAATTAAAATGGTTCAGTTTTAATGTCCACTAAAGTTCGTAGAATAAATTCGACAGGGTATATTCTAGATTTAGTGATTAAAACAACCGGGTTATCAAAGCACAGAAAACTGTGGATATAACGATCAAGCAAGTTACGAACAACTTGAAAGCTTTACAAATGCTTTGATTACAAAGTGAATGAACACTAAAAATGAAGGATGCAATGCCATATTTATAGGCAAAGCATTTGTACTTGTAAGACAATTGAAAGACAAGACAATTGCAAGTAGAAAAGACAATCTAGCAAGGGCAAGACAATTTCAGATTGCCTTGCAAGCACAAGACATAGCAGAAAGACAATTTTAAGCCTAGCAAGACAATTGAGAGCTCGGTCAGACAATCTCAATTCGGTCAGACAATCAAGGATTGTCTTGCTGAACTTCATTCGGTCAGACAATCAAGGATTGTCTTGACAGAATGCATTCGGCCAGACAATTTAAGATTGTCTTGTAAGCAACCAGTCGGTCAGACAATCTTATTGTCTTGGCAGAGCATTCTCGGGCAGACAATCAAAGATTGTCTTGCTGATAACCAATCGGTCAGACAATTGAGAATTGTCTTGTAAGCTTAGCTTCGGTAAGACAACTTGTATTGTCTTGGCAGTTGATCCAGGAACATTTCGGTAAGAAAATTCTATTGAGATTGTCTTGCCGAATTTTAACAAGACAAAACAGATTGTCTGGATGCCAAAGTGTAGGTGATTGAAATGTAATTGTAGATTATATTTAAATAGAAAATTATCCACTTAATTAATTTAATCATATAAATTCATAAATTAAATTAATTCGAGAGTGAATTAATTTAACAAATAAATTACATAATTAATTTAATTATTTGAGAAGTGAAATAATAATCTATTAAATATTAAATCACCCCTTCTTCAGTAGAATTGCTTCTCGTCTTCTTTAAACATTAATAACTCCGTCTTGATCAGTCGAACGAACGAATCACCAACTCTGCTTGACTTCAAATATTCAATTTGAATAACTGATACACAGATGTACTGTCTGGTTCATCTGTATCTAGTTAAATCAAATACTCTTTGTCAAATAAACATTAAGAGATTGATTTGTTCGTCGAGTCTTCGTCTTGTAAGTACTTCTTCATTAACTGGAATCTTCTGATAAGATAAAGTATAGAAACTTTATATCTTCTGAACTCCTGGACGTGCCACAAAAGATTATTTGTGCACTGAGGCTTGAACATATTAATGAACTTCTTTCAGTGGTGTGCAGCAGCATCCTGGAATTTATCTGACATATAATTCCCATAAATCATTTGACTTTCTTCGTACGGATTCCGTTGACTTGCTATTTACTGAGCTTTCTTATCTGAATTGAGTTGTACCTCTTTAAATACAAATAGGCTGAACATATGCCTTTCAAAGGTCCTTCCCAATTCGGCATAAGCTTTCCTTGCTTCGTCGGCCTAGAAGTAGCCAAGTCTCGGAGAACCATGTCCCCAACTCTGAAAGAACGTTTTCGGATACCCGAATCATAATATTGAGATACTTGCTGTTGGTATCGGGCATTCCTTTGATGGGCGGCTTCTCTTTCTTCTTCTAGGAGATCCAGGTTGCCTCGGAGGCCAAATTCATTGGTATCGGGATTGAAGACCTGGGTTTGGTAAGATTCCAGGCCAACTTCGACTGGAACAAGCGAGTCGGTCCCATAAGCTAACCGAAACGGCGTTTCTCCTGTCAAAGAGCGAGGAGTGGTTCGGTATGTCCACAGGACCCAAGGGAGCTCTTCGGCCCGCAGTCCCTTAGCTTCTCCAAGGCGCTTCTTGATTCCGTGGAAGATGATCTTGTTAGCTGCTTCGATCGCCCCGTTTCCTTGGGGATGACCGACCGAGCTGAACCTTTGTTGAATGCCGAAGCTGGCCAAGAACTCTTTGAACTTCCTCCCAACAAACTGAATGCCATTATCGGATACACATACCATCGGTATGCCGAACCTCACAATTATCTGCTCCAGGAAGAATTTCTTGGCGGCCTGTTCGGTGATAGCTGAGAGTGGTCGAGCTTCGACCCACTTTGTCATGTAGTCAATGGCCACTATGCAGTATTTGGCTTGCCGAGTGCTGGTCGGTAGGATTCCCACTATGTCGATGGCCCACATGGAGAATGGTATTGGGCTGAGGACCGAAGTCATTTCTTCTGGGGGTTGCTTCGGGAACATTGCTGTTGATTTGACATTGTCGGCATTTCTTTGAATAGTTGGCTGCATCTTCTCTAAGGGTCGGCCAGAAGAAACCCTGTCGGAGTATCTTTAGGGCTAGGGATCGGCCGGCCAGGTGTTCGCCACAGATTCCTTCGTGAACTGTCTCCAGGGCTAGAAGCTGTTCCTCTGAATCCAAGCATCGGAGCAGGGGCTGAGAGACTGATCGCCTAAAGAGTCGGCCCCCGATTAGTGTGTAGCTAGCTGCTCGGTACTTTATCTTTTGAGCAACCTTCTTCTCTAAGGGCAAGAACCCCTTCTCTAAGTAGGCTCTGATGGGGGTCATCCAATTTATGCCTTGATGAATCTCCAGGCAAGCTTTCTTGTCGACCGAAGGCGTTTTTACCTCCGTCAAGTAGATGGACCCCGTCAAATTACTGTTTCGGCCGAGGCTAAGCGAGAGAGAGCATCGGCACGACCATTGTCCTCCCGCCCGATGGCGCTTAATTCGAATGTTTCGAAAAACTGAGTTTGTTCCCGTACCTTGGCGGCGTAAGCCTTCGTTCGGGGCTCTTTCTGTTCATATTCCCCGGAAAAGTGCTTGACGACCAGCATGGAGTCACTAAAAGCCCTCAAATGCCTTACTTTCAGATTTTTTGCTAAACCCATTCCTGCCAGGAGGGCTTCGTATTCGGCCTCATTGTTGGTCAAAGGGAAAGTGAATCGGATGGCTTGACAAATCTCAAATCCATCGGGACTAGAAAGGATCAATCCAGCCCCACACTTTGACCCGGCCACCGACCCATCTACAAACAACTTCCACTTTCCTGGAGTCCGGATGAGCTGCTCTTTCGGCTCCAAATCCTTAGGCCCCGAAAAAATGCACTCCACCATGAAGTCAACCAAGGCTTGGGCTTTGATGGCTGTTCGAGGAACATACTCTAAGTCATATTCTCCCAATTCTACAGACCAAGCGACGACTCTGCCCGAAGCCTCTGGTCGGCTGAGGATCTTCTTCAAAGGTAGGTCGGTGACCACTTGTATCGTTCGCCCTTGGAAATAGTGTCGCAATTTTCGGGAGGCCATGATCAGCCCATATGCGAACTTCTCGGCATTTGGGTATCGGGTTTCTGCATCCATCAACATATGAGACACATAGAAGACCGGATGTTGGTTCTTCTCGTGTTCCTTCACTAAGACCGCACCAAGGGTTCGGTCACTTACTGCCAAGTACAGCTGGAGGGTCTCCTTTGGATCGGGCCTCAGCAGTAGGGGTGCTTTAACCAGATATTCCTTTATTTCTTCGAAGGCCTTTATGCAGTTCGGCCCCCACTCAAAATTCTTTGCTCCCTTGAAAACTTCGAAGAAAGGGAGCGCCTTTTCCGCCGATCGAGAGATGAACCTTCGGGGGGCTGCCAGTCGCCCAGTTAACTTCTGAATGTCCCGAATGGTCTTCGGGGCTTCCATTTCTAATACTGCCTTTATCTTTTCAGGATTCGCTCCGATCCCCCTTGCACTGACCATGTACCCTAGGAACTTGCCACTACAAACCCCGAAGGTGCACTTGGCGGGGTTGATCTTCATGTTGTTCCGTCTTAGGGTCTCAAAGCATTCTTTGAGGTCATCGGCGTGATCGCGAAACAAGGATTTTACTATCATATCGTCGGCGTAGCATTCCATGTTTCGGCCTATCTGATCGGCGAAGACTTTGTTCACCATCCTTTGAAAAGTGGCCCCCGCGTTTTTCAGACCGAAGGGCATCTTGATGTAAGCATAGGTTCCCTTCAGGGTGATGAATGCTGTCTTGGGAATATCCTCGGCATCCATGGCGATCTGGTGATAGCCTGAAAATGCGTCCAAGAAGCTGAGTATTTGATAGCCAGATGTGGCATCTATCAGCTGATCGATGTTCGGCAGAGGGTAGTGATCCTTCAGGCAATTCTTGTTGAGGTCGGTATAATCGACACACATTCTCCATTTGTTGTTTGACTTTTTGACCACCACCACATTTGCCAACCACTCAGGATACTCGATTTCTTCAATAAACTTGGCCTCTAGTAACTTTTCCACTTCGGCCTCAATCACCTTCTGCCTTTCCACAGCGAAGTTCCTCTTTTTCTGCATAACTGGCACAGCCTGTGGATGAACATTTAGCCAGTGCCGAGCGATCGACTCATCCAACCCTGGCATATCTTCGGGCCCCCAGGCAAAAACATCATGGTACCGACGGACCACATCAATCACCTTCTCCTTCAGCCCTGATTCCATGTCTTTACCGATCCGAACC
Source organism: Daucus carota subsp. sativus (assembly GCF_001625215.2). Taxonomy (NCBI): domain Eukaryota; kingdom Viridiplantae; phylum Streptophyta; class Magnoliopsida; order Apiales; family Apiaceae; genus Daucus; species Daucus carota. The sequence goes on from NC_030388.2 coordinate 8,489,502, forward strand.
ATTTTTCCCGAGCACCCTGCGTATAATTCCACCTCTTCGGTCTCAGTGCCTGGTTCGGCTATCGGGTTTGAAAGATCATTCCCAAACTTTTCCAACTCAATATGTAGGGCATGCCCACTGCCCCCAGGACCATCTTCGGTTCGGCGCCGTTTATTTCCTTCGGCGCCGCCTAGATCCTTGTTTTTCTCCAAAACCTCCAACATAATGATCCGAGCGGTCTTCTGATCACCTCTCATCTCCCCCACTCCCTTCTCGGTCGGGAACTTCAACTTGAGGTGGGGAATAGAGGCAATGGCTTCAAAAGCAGTGAGAACAGGTCTCCCCAAGATGGCATTGAAGGGACTCTCGACTCGGACTACATAGAACTTGACCTGTTTTTCTACAGTATAAGGGGATTTACCGAGGAACAAGGGTAAGTGGATCGTACCTTCGATCGGGACGGGCTGATTGTCGAACCCATAGAGAGGTGCTTCATAGCAGGTATCGATCTGCTTGCCTTCCAGGTTCATCTTCTGGTAGGTGTTGTAGTAGAGGACGTTAACAGAACTTCCTCCATCAACCAGGACCTTCCAGATCTTGTTCTGACCGATCACGGGATTAATGACCAACGGATCCTCGTGCGGCAGCATAACGTCCTCATAGTCTTCTTGTGAGAACATTATAGGATACGACTGTTTGGTGGAGTTGATGCTATAGAGGTTGTAGACCTGTCGGGCGTACTTCTTCTTGGCTGTCTTGCTACTTCGGTCCAGAATTGTTCCTCCAAATATCGTTCGGACCTCGCCTCTGTACCTCTCACCCTCTTCGGGCGCCTTCCCTTTATCTTCTTTGGGACCCAACCGATCCCTCAGATCTTTAACATACTGGTTTAAATCACCAGCCTTGACCATCCTTTCTATTAACTTCTTCAAGTGGTAGCATTCATCGGTATTATGACCGTTGTCCCGATGATAGTCACAATACTTATCAGAGTTTTTCCTGTAATCTGGGATCTTCATCTTCGGTGGCCGAACGAATCCTGGTTTCCCCTTAATCTCGTTCAGAATCTTGGAGACAGATGTGTTCAGAGGAGTGAACACAGTGCTGTCTCTATCTCTCCTTCGTTCGGCCCCTCTGTCCAGCTTCTCATCCCTTTCATCTCTTCTGCCTCGGTGACCATCATTTCTTTTTCCCTTGCCGTCCGAACGGGAACTGTACCGATCATCTTTCCGGTCGTTCTTATGTCCCCCAATGGACTCCATCTTCCTTCTGATGCTCTCCCCCCGCAAGTAAATGTCATTCAACGACTTGGGGGGTATATCGTACAAAGATGATCGGAGCTTCTTACCCTTCACCGGATCCAGACCAGCCGTCAGGAATCCTGCAGCCTTCACCTTATCCAGGTTGGTGACCATCCCAGCTTCTTCCTTGAACCTAGCCAAGTAATCGCCCAGCTCCTCATTAGGTCTCTGTCGGCAATGAATAAGGGCCTCTGTATCCTTCTCTCTTCGGCATAAGTGAGAGTAGTGCCTCAAGAACTTGCGCTTCGACTGATCATAAGAACTGACCGATCTTGGACGCAGGGATCGGTACCACATCGTAGCGGACCCCTTCAGGTAGGTCTTGAACATTTTGCATAGCATGATGTCGCAATGCCCCATTCCGGTCATAAGGGACTCGTACTTGTCGCAGTGATCGATCGGGTCGCCCTTCCCGTTAAATTCATTCATTTTCGGGAACTTTCTCCTCGGGGGCGGCCGATATTGCTTGATCTCTTCGACTATCACTGGCTCGTGGGTCAACGTCTTGTCCCCAAACATGGCCTTCTCCATTCGGCGGAGTCGGTCCCTAACGTGGGGGCCTTCCTCCCCTTCGGAATCCGAAGGTGTGACATGCCTGTGACGAGGCCCTCGGGAGTGCGACTCGGAGTCCGAAGACCCGTCTTGGTCTTCCCGATTCCTCTTCTTGTTTCCTTCGCCTTCTGGCGCTCGATCTCCTTCGGCGTCCAAGGCCTCTCGGAGGGCTCTCTCCTAGAGCTCAATTTCTTCCCTTTGTAGCTGGACGGCCTTCAGCCGCAGTTCATCGGCTTCCCTCTTCTTGGCTAATCGGGCAGCTTCTTGCTCTTTGGTCTTGGAAGACTGGGCTTTAGCAGCCTGTTCTTCCCGCCATTTCAGCAGCCTGTTCTTTCTTTCCGAGTACATGGCTTATGTTTGCCTTCTCTCATTTGCAGGCAAATGGATCGGTCGGGTGACGTTGTGGGGACCTCTTACTCGGCTGCGGATCACTTCAGCGATGCGCTGAAGTTTCCTATGGCCAACTTTCCTTCCCTACTGACCGAAGCGGATCTGAAGACGTTTCGAATAAAATACCAGATTCATCGGTCGTGGGATATTTACCCGGCCATCGTGAATGACTGCATCTGATTGCCTGTAGAGTCGGCCCCGATCAGGGTATAGCTGGCTGCTCAATATTTGACCTTCTGAGCTTCTTTCTTCCCGAGTGGCAGAAGTCCTTTTTCCAAGTATGCTCGGATCGGTGTCATCCAGTTGACGACTTGGTGAATTTCCATGCAGAGTTTCTTATCGACCGAAGGTGTCTTGACCTCGATTAGGTAGATGGATCCGGTCAGGCTTTGGGTTTCGGCCGATGCTAGTCGGGACAGGGTATCGGCTCTGCTGTTATTTTCCCTGCCAATAGCATTCAATTCAAAGGACTCAAAGAATGAATCGTCGTCACGTACCTTTGTGGCATAGGCTCGGGTTCGGGGTTCCCTTTGCTCATATTCTCTTGAGAAGTACCTGACCACCAACATGGATTCGCTGAAAGCCCTTAGATTCCTAACCTCCAAGTTTCAAGCCGGATCCATTCCTACCAAGAGAGCTTCATACTCGGCTTCGTTATTTGTCAGGGGGAAAGTGAACCTGATGGCTTGGCAAATCTCGAATTCATCAGGGCTAGAGAGGATCAAACCGGCTCCACACTTCGAGCCTGTTACTGAACCGTCCATGAAGGGCTTCCACTTCCCAGGAGTCCTGACCAACTGCTCTTCGAGTGCGAGGTCCTTCGGTCCGAAAAAGGTGCACTCTACCATGAAGTTGGCGAGGGCTTGGGCTTTAATGGCAGTTCGGGGGATGTACTCCAGATCATATTCCCCAAGTTCGATGGACCAGGCAACAAATCTTCCCGAAGCCTCTGTTTGGTTAAGGATTTTCTTTAATGGTTGATCAGTCACAACTTTTATGGTTCGGCCCTAGGGCCATGACCAACCCATATGCGAATTTCTCGACGTTCGGGTTTCTGCGTCCCTCAGCATGTGGGAGACATACAAGACTGGATGTTGGTTCTTCTCATACTCCTTGACTGAAACTGCTTCCAAGGTCCGGTCGCTTACTACCAGATACAACTGAAGCATTTCCTTCGGGTTGGGCCTCATCAATAGTGATGTTTTTATCTGATATAATATATATATATATATATATATATATATATATATAGGAGTATATATATATATATATATATATATGTATATATATATGTATATATATATGTATATATATATATATATATATATGACTTATATAAATATTAGAGCTCTGTTTTATCAAAGAGGTTTACTCAAAAATGTTTTCCTAAATATAGGACTTTTTATTTCAAACCGCTTTTATCTTTTAGACTCCTATTCCATTTCAAATCGTTTGATTTATATAAATATTTTACTGAGTTGTTTTTGCAACGTTCTTATGGTTTTACTTCGTAAAATATGTAGGGTTCAACGTTCATTATTCAAGCAAATTAAACGTGAGGTGGTTTAGCCAAGAAAGTTGGATGATTTGTTGAATTATGACCGTTGGAATGCATGTATAAATACTTGAGTGTGATTTTGTTTTGACAACAAGAACACATCTCAAGCTTCTGAAATACAACACACTTTTATCGCAAAATTCGTTTTAAGCTCTAGTACTTATATTTACATATACTTATATTAAGAGTTCATAGTTTTGGCTGTATTTTACACTTACAATTGTATTGTTCAAGGTGTAAAGGTTTTGTTGTTGTGTATCCAGCTTGTGAAACAAGGGAACTAGTTAGCTATGAGAGTATACTTGGGAAGTATAGGTCTTGGAGAGATTTTGGTCCGTGGTTCAAGGGTTTCAGCAAGCTGATAATAGGAATAAGGATTGAAGGGAGTTATAATATTGAATCCTGTAATCGTTGATATTTCTTGATTAATAATATAATCTCTTACCAGTTGGTAGGGGACCAGGACGTAGACCAATAGGGTTAGGGGTCGAACCTGCATAAAATTCTTGGTGTTGTTAGCTTACTGCTTTTATCTATTCTGGACTGCATATACATTGTTAGCTCACTGACAGTTTCTTCTGATAATTAACAGCAAGCTATCTGTGACAGTTTAACTATTCGGTAATACATAAAAAATTGGATATATTAGCCATAACACCTATTCAAACCCACCCACCCACCCCCCCCCCTTCTAGGTGTATAATTTCATATAACAAGTCTATGTAGTTTTTGATATGTTAAACCACTTCTCGTCTATATGAATCATGTTGTACATATTTATAAATTTTGACTCATGTGGAAGACTAATTCTGTCCAGCATAGATAGACAAAATCTTAGTCTAGCTTTCATGTTATCTTCATTTAGAATTAGTTTGGTGGACTGTTGTTCCATTTTCTACAACCCTTTTTTAGATTCTTGGATAACACTGACTTGCTAAGTTTCATAGCAGCTGCTGCATCACGAAGAGTTTTTCTCTTTGTAAGAGGAAGATTTCGGAGTCGCTCCCAATCGACTATTATTCTTTTTCGGCCACAATTTTTTTTTCAAATGAGATACATCGGTAGCTCCATCTCTCAAATTTTTCTTTGATAGCTTCCAAATACTTGCACAGTTCTCATTGGTATGGAAAACAAGGCGGAAGGCTGCAACTTTCATGCTTGTATTTTTCTTCGACTTTCCATTTGCACTTCGTTGGAGCAGAGCAATATAGACCACATGTTTTTGGTATTTGACAAAAATTTATTTTCCCCCCAATGTTTTCTTCTCCAGTAAAATTGGCCAATAAACCAACATTAATTTCATTTTGAGAAAATTTTGTGAAAAATAGTGAAATTTGATAATTTTAGAATACTTTCATGGTATCCATTGATGGGTCCCTGATTATTTTCTAACTCCAAATAATTTTCACCTATAAAAAAAATAAGTGAAAACAAGTCACACAATATAATTTTTTACTAAAAATCATTAAATTGAAAATCAAAATAACCAAGACATTTACTCCCGAAAATTTCACTAATTATTTTTATAAAAAAAATAAGACTTTAAAAAATATCTTACTTTCAAGTGGAGTTTCATTCAAATTAATATGATTTAATTCTTGAGATATGATTATTTTCTAGCTTCAAAGAATTTTCACCTAAAAAAAGAAAAAGTGAAAACAAGTCACACAATATATTTTTTTTTTATTGAAAATCATTAAATTGAAAATCAAAATAATCAAAATATTTACTCCCATAAAGTTCACAAATTACTTTTAAAAAAAATAATAAGAAAATAATCTTACTTTCAAATGATGGCTCATTTAAATTAATATGATTAAGTTCTTAACGATGATTATTTTCTAACTCCAAAGAATTTTCACCTACAAAAAAATAAGTGAAAACAAGTCACACAATATAATTTTTTACTAAAAATCAATAAATTGAAAATCAAAATAAGCAAGATATTTTCTCCCAAAAAGTTCACATATTACTTTAAAAAAAATGAGACTATAAAAAAATAATCTTACTTTCAAATGGAGGCTCATTCAAATTAATATGATTAAATTCTTGAGAATGATTATGTTCTAACTCCAAAGAATTTCACCTAAAAAAATCAAGTGAAAACAAGTCACACGATATAAATTTTTTTTCTAAAAATCATTAAATTGAAAATCAAAATAATCAATAAAATATATTTACTCCCAAAAAGTTCACTCCAATCAATTTTGATTGATCTCTTGTCAGTCTCCCTTCGGATTAAGATGAAGTGTACTCTCCTTCTGTAAAATACACTTAGAAATATATAATTTGATAAATTTAGATATAGAAAATCATTTACAAATTTTTTTTTACAAAGTTGAAGATAACATAATTTTTTTTATAAAAACTATAATGATCATAGATGTTAAATGATACAAAGAATACAAAAACAAGATGTAAATATAAATAAAAATACAAAAAACAATAAGTCCAAGAGAAAGTGTATACACATAATAGAGATGAGATATAAATATAAACAAAAAAATAATACATAAATATATAATTATATCAAAAATATAAAACTAAGCAAGAGATATTATACATGCATATATAAATATACAAGGAATATAACAAGCCCTTGGAGAAAAATCATATACCTTGTGCTGAAATATTCTCTTATACTCAAGCATTCAGATCAATATAATAATCCCCATCCATCTTGCATAGATATTTTTGATGTGTTTTTGTGTGTCGCATGCATGCTTTGTTTGGTTTGTGGAGTCAGATTCGGAATACGATTTGGTTAGAAATATTTGGACTCTAATTAGAGTTAGATATTAAAAGTTAGACTCCTATTTTGGTTAGGCCAATCTCTTCTTTTATAAATACTCCCATGCAACACAACAGAATTGTGAGATATGCCCAAAAACAAATCTGTGTGGGCTCGATCCAAAGCGAACAATATCGTATTATTGTGGAGTTAGGCTCGCTTAACTGGTCGAACAATTGGTATCAGTTGGAACGGTCCGTCATTTATAATATACTCTTATAGAGTGAATGAGAAGAGGGGAAAAAAAGATGAAATTTTTTATTTGAATCATCTTAAAATTGTGGAGGGAGGATTTTGAAGTTATGCTTAGCTCTTGTAAGATTAATCACTGTGAGTTTTTATGTACTCTCGTTACTATTAATATGTGTGGATACACTTGGAACGTGAAGTATATGAAAACGAAGGGAGTACGAAGTTGGGTGAAATATATTATGAAAAATAAAACAAAATTTGGAAAGAGGGACAATGATACAGGAGTAGCAAGTGAGAGCAGCAAAGTTCACGGGTCACGATGAGAAGTTTGTCACACCTACATCCGCATCTTCTTTTTGTCTCGTCACCGAACAAACATTTTCTATTTTTAATCTCAGTTTGTACATTGGGAAAGAGCGCCCATCATAATGATGCATCTCTCGTTTCTTTTCTTTTATTCATGCTGCCTCACATTTTTATTCCCCTACCACTGCCAAGCTAGCTATGGTGTCAAGCATGCCGGAGTCAGCAAACACACATTTTTCGGCTCGATGCCACTGTTTTTTTGGTATATTTTGTGTACGTTTGGCGACAATGGCCATGTTTGAAGTTAGAAATTTTAGACAAAATTAATGATTTAAGACGTTTTAGAGATTTGATCACTAAAATAAGTTAATATTGCTAATATTAATGTTTGGTATTTAGTGATTAAAATAAAAGTTTGGTTGCAAAAATCTAATTTTGAATAAGCTACTTTGAAGGGTGTTTTGAGTTGAAGGTTTTTGTTTGTGTTAGAAAAAACTAATTAATCACCTATGGAAAATGTTACTTCGAGAGAAAGATTTTTGTTTCCAGAGCAACGTCAATTCTCTCCCCCTCTTGTATCCACATAAATCATACAATTTTAGTACAAATTTCTGCAAATTGCTCTGGAAATTAAAAAACTGCTCTGGATATAACATTTCCCATCACCTATTTACCAAACATTTTTACGAGAAATTGCTAATTTAATCCGTTAGTCAAAATCTATTTCAATTAGCTAACCAAAACATCTAATTCAATCCTGCTGAGTGCTAAACCCCTAATTCCCAAATAAGAGTTTTTTTCCCTAGGAAGCGAATTTTCTTATAAATTTTTTAATATAAATATTAAAATGGTGTTTTAAATTCTTTATTTAACTTTTTCAGAAAAAAAATCAGTTTGATGTATATTTCTCCAGAAATAAACTATTATTTCTGAAAAAATAAGTCTAGCCAAATGATCCCTCTGTATTTCAGAAAAAATCCAAATGCAACAGAAATTGATAAAAATCGAATCAAATTAAAATTAAGTAATTAAGGTTAATCCAAAATTAACTCGGAAAAAAATGTCATTTTTAGGTTGAATTCCAGTTACGATCCAAAAATATATATATACAATAAACAATGTTATATATTTATAAGAAATACATATCTTTTATATCATTTTTATCATCTAATATTTAAATTTAATAATTATATTATTTCAACATAATGTAATAGCTTTATAAGAATAAAATGACATTTATTTTATTATTCTTATTTAAAATATAATTTATTAATAAATTATTATGGGTCGAATAAGTTAAAGTTTAGATTACACGTGATTCATGCGGGTTGGGTTTGGATTTGGGTTTAATAGTCTGCCAAAATAAAATTTTAGATCAGATTTGAATTTGCTCATATAATTAATAATTAAAATGATGAAATTATATATTTCAAATTAAAATCTTTTTAAGATTAGATTAATGGAAATGAACCATGAGATAAAGAAACTGAAATAATTTATTAATATTTTGAAAAAATTGACGAACTAGACTCAATTAAGAATAATGAAAGATGTCTAAATACTGAAAATGAAACATAAAATATGTTACAAAATAAAAACGTTTAAAATTTCATACTAATGAATGAATGACTACGTTAAAATATATGTTAATCTTTGAAGACAAGTATAAAAAATGATGAAATCTGTAAATTTGAGTTATAGAAAGATGTTATATCATACTCGTAGAAAAGAATCAAAGGGAGTTATATTCGATTATAAGATAGAAAGACATAAATCATAAATATTATTTTTTCCCGAGAAGAAAGATAAAGTTGATGGATATGTTTATAAATATGAGATTTTGCATGAAATTATATACTTACTTATATATAATAATCGTAAGGGCGTAAGGGAGATAATTTGGTTGCATGGTACAAAATCTTATCATCCGTTGGATAGTATATTCAAGAAATAAACACCGGTAGATTAGAACAAAATTAATTTGTGTTCCATAAAGTAACTGATATCTACTTGCATGTTTATAATTCCTTTCTGAATCCAAAACAAATTCTATCTTTCAACGTGTTTATGAATTTTATTAATTCAAAATAAATATTTTTATTATTAAAGACAAATATGTTACATTAAGTTACTTATAACCGTTAAATCATGGAAAACTAATATTTTGAATTTGATTCAACTAAAATTTAAGGTAAGATTTTAAATTATGCCCACAACATATAAAAATTAAATATTTTTACAACAGTTCTAACTTATAAACAAATCATAATTTCAAATTTCATTTAATTGAAAATTTTAATTTATTATTTATAAATTAAAATTTCCCACACCATTTAAAATATATTTAAAAAGTTTCTAAATGATTTAAAAGCTCTCGTGCCTTACACGGGTTATAAGCTAATTTTTATATAAAATGAATTAAATAAGTTGTGTCTGCTTGTATAAGTCCTCATTTGAGTGGAATGTTGAAGTCCTTATTCTTTAAAACTGGATAAAGTATAACTTAGTGGTTTTAATTTTTTTTGTTTTACAATATTTTTAAACATGAGACAAACTAAAGATTATGTTCTACAACCTAATCAACATGCGTAACATTTATTTTTTTAAATCACAGGGCACTATATTCTACAATATGATTAATATGTATTACGATTTATAAAATTAATTGTTGTGCATATTGATTACGTTGTAGAACGTAATAGTTAACCTGTTGGATATTTAAATATATAGAATAAGAAATAAATAAATTGAAACCACTAGATTATATTTTATCCAATTTTAAAAAATGAGGACTCTAATAATCCATGAGGACTCCAAGGAACTTTACTCTATATGTTGATGATAATTTATTGTCTTTAAAAGTTATTAAAAAAAAATGCTTGACAAAAGTAAGTCAAAATTAGTAGAAAAATCAAAATAAAATAAAGAGTAATTTGCACTTTGAACCCAAAAGTTTGGGTGCTTTTTCGATTTGGTCTACACAATTTTTTTTTAATATGCGCCCAAACATTTAAAAAACGATTTGCACCCCTTTGACCATGTTCCGTCAAATTGACCGTTAAAGTTAACGGATGCGGGGTTTACACTTTACACTCACACGTTTAATTTTTTTTCGCATGAATATTTTGAAACAAAACAATTTTAAATAACAATTTATTTAATAAACATTAATTGAAAAGAGTCTGCAATGAGATCGGTTTTATCATAATTAATCATCGGTCATCATTTTTCTTGCCATAACTCTTTGCTTCAAAATATTCATGAAAAAAAAAACTTGTGGGGTGCAAACTGTAAATTCCGCATCTCTTAACTTTAACAGTCAATTTGACGGAATATGGTCAAAGAGGTGCATATCGATGCGTTTTTTAAACATTCGGGTGCGTATTGAAAAAAAAATTATTTGAGGCCAAATCGAAAAAACGCCTAAACTTCTAAGGTGCGAAGTGTAAATTACTCTAAAATATATGGGTTTAATTTGATAAGTTCAAGAATATTAATTAGAGAAATGTAATTTGAATATTGAGTAAAACCTGAAAATATATTTTGCGAAAGGGTTTAATTTAAAGATCCGAAAGTGTAGTCTGGTGAAAATTATTAATGAAAAAAATGAATAGTACATAAATGGAATCAATTATATAATATATGAAGTAGTAGAAGGATTGATGTAGGCTATGGTGCAGCGTCAATCAGATTTATAAATTGGTGATATAGAAATTGTATTTAGATTTATTAAAAAAATGTTGTATAGTAGATAATGAAATACTTAAAAGGAAGCATCACAAATATTAAGTAGTTTGCAGGCTATTGCGTTAGCTCGTGGGTTTACCAGTGCGCACTTGAAGGGTAGCGGCTGCGGGTTCCTACGTTAAAAAAAAATAAAAAAATAAAAAAAATTAAAAGTAGATGTGTCGGAAGTTCTTGACATCTATTTAATTTTGAAAAGTTAAAAAATTGAGAAATATAAATATATTTGCAAGATGTGAAAGTGATAATGTGATAAATTTCCATTCATGATTTGGTTTATGAAAATTATTTATATGAAAATATTTGATAAATATATTAGTGTAAATATACTAAAAATATATAAAGCATTGAATATGAAATATACCACAAAACTTCGAATTACAGGTTCTAATAAAATAAAATGAATTGATACATTAATAATGCAGTTATTAGTGATAAATATATTATCTATATGTAAATTATATATGCGAGTTATGCATGAATATATTGATTAAAATTTATAGGTGATGAATCATAATAAATAAATACTAGATGGACAGTTATTTTTTGTGATGTAGAAGGTCTCAAGAAAAAAGTATGTAAAAAGTAAACAAATAATTTTTATAATTTTTTGTAATGAATATATCAATATATCTTATATTTATTATTAGAGCAAGAATGAAATACTCCAGCGAAAACATGGGTAGAATGAGTTGATATGACAAAGTATAGAGGTACAGTGTCATAAAGCAAACATAAAGCAGGACTGCAGGAGCAACTCAAGCAAGTGTAGAATGAATGCATGAGAGTGAGATGTAAATGAGTATGACTATGACACATACACTGCACACTCCTCATTAGGGGTGCCCATGGGTTATCAAAACCCGCCCAAACCGATCTAACCGACCCAACCTGACTCTAAACCAACCCGAAAATATTTAACCCGAATTTTGATTGGGTTGAAAATTATTAAAACCGATTTAAATGGGTTGGTTTAGGGTTTTGCCTATAACCCGCCCATTCTAACCCGACCCGCATATTTTATTTAATTTTCATATATTTTATTTGTTTTTACTGAAACAATTTTAGGTGCCTTTCTATCTAAACTAAAAATATATTACATATTACTTAAATTTATAATAAACGCGTGAAACAATTTCTAATTTGAACGAATCATGAGTTCCGCTTAATAAGAACTAAGCTATTGGCAAATAAACTCGATAATGAGCTCACCTTATCTCGAAAAAATCGTGAAATTACAAAACTAAGTGACCTTACCTCACACTCATTTTCTAATAACCTATTCTACCCAACCCAAACCGACCCAAACCGAAATAAATTCTAACCGACCCAACCCGATGAAATTTAAACCGATCTTTAGTTGGGTTGGAAATTAAAAAAACCGAACTAAATGGGTTGGGTTAGGGTTTAACCTATAATCCGCCCAACCCGACCCGCGGGCACCCCTACTCCTCATCATGTAAAAAGTTGCCATGTCTATCCGCCCTTTTTGTATTTCACAAGCTATCTCTGTTACTTACGTTAGCCCTTCACTGTGCTTCTGTTTTTTGACAATACCTCGTTTTACAGCTCAACTCAACTTTTTGTTCCACTAGGTATGTTTTTTTTGTTTTTTTACGTAATTTAACGCGTATATAAAAATATTTATAATTTTTACTTTTATTAAAATAAAAATAAAAATAAAAATTTATTACTCACAAAAAATTTGCAAATATTATATGAAATTATCTTTTTTACGCGTTTTATATTATGTAATAAAATAAAAAAACCATCTATGATGACTAGTGACGGCCAAACTGTTGGCCGCGCAACACCAGTTAACTCTGGATTAGTATGATATTGTCGGCTCTGGGCCGTGGTCAATCCCGCACGGATTTACTTTTGGGCTCCTCCCAAAACGCCTCATAGGAGTTCTTTGGCTGCTTATATTCAAGATAAATCTTCTTTATTTTCCCGATGTGGGACTTGGGTTGAATCCACTCAACACAAACGAGTGACGAGTCACAAACGAGATTTGGTGGATACAATCAGATTCGGATTGAAGGCATATGTCTATGCCTATTTATAAAACATATGACAACTCAACTTGTGTCAGATTATATGTCAATATTGATTCAGAATAACTTAACTTGGGTCAGTCTCTGATAAGAAGTTTAAGTAGATGGTAGATAGTTTAGCTAAAATCTAATCAAAAATGTCAAGTAGATACAAGAATCAGAATATCAGAAAAATTCCAAGATATCTGTTACAAGCCATTAGAAGAAGTTCATTTCAAATGATCAAGCCACAGTGAAAAATAATTTTTGTAGCATTCAAGGAGTTTAGAAGGCACGAAGATTCAAGTATTTATTTCATCAGGGATTCCATATGTACTATGTAATGAAGACGTACTTGAAGACAAAGATTCAAAGACCCGACCACAGCTCAAATGTTTGATTGATGGTGAATATTCAATTTAGTTAGGCATAGATGAACAGACAGTACATTTGTGTGTCGGCTATTTATATTGAATATTTAACATTAAAGGAAAGTGGTCGTTCAAGTAAAAGATAATCAAGACGAAGATTTAAAGTTAAGAAGACATTGCTGTTGAAGAAAAGAATTAATGAATTATTTATTCACTAATCAAAATATTTATTTTAGTTTCTTGATTTATTTATTAAATTAATTCACAATGAATTAATTTAATTCTTGAATTTATGCAATTAATTTAACAAGTGAATAATAATTTATTAAGTATTTACGAAAATTTCTACCATTGTCTTGTTGCATTGCTCAACAAGACAATCTGCATCAAAACAGATTGTCTTACCGAGTTTGATGGATTGTCTTGTCAAGCCTATCCTGGAATTGTCTTACCGAAGCAAGTCACATCGTCATACCGAGACTAAACGGAAATTGTCTTACCGAGTTGTTTCAAATTGTCTTGCCGACTACTTCTTTCAAAATTGTCTTGCCGACTATTTCAAAGATTGTCGTGCAGTTTTGATTGCTGCTTTGGATTGTCTCTGGCAGACAACTAGTAAAAGAAAATTGATGTGACAGAAAATTGTCTTACGGAACAGAATTTTCTTACTGAGATTTAAAGATTGTCTTATCGAGATTTTAATTTCCTTTCCCATATTTTTAATTGTCTTTCAAGTGTATTTGGCTATTTAAATTGTGTTTATGCTTTGTCTTTACAAGACAATTAATTGTATTTCAAGTACTTCGAAATCTCTATAAATATGAGATCATTGTTTTCATTTCTAGTGTTCCACACACTTTGTAATCTGTGATCAAGTTACACAAACTTGCTTATTGTTATATTCACAGAATTTCTGTGCTTTGATCATTCGATTGTTATAATCCCTAAACTAGAATACTTCATGTCAATTTTTTTGTAGACCTTTTAGTGGACATTAATACTGAACCTTATTAATTCTGTAACGACATTCAAGTTTAATTAATTATTTAACTTGAACCTTGTTTCATTAATAAATATTTATCTGATTTTCAAGTTCTATTCTAATCAGATTATTTCCGCTCAAATTTTGGACGATTGTATTCAACCCCCTTTGACAATCGTATCGGGACCTAAAACGGGTGGACAAGGATGACGTTCCTAAGGTATCTTTTGTTACTAACTTTGGTGTATTTTGCTATTTGGTTATGGAGTTTGGTCTTGAAAATATAGAAGCCATGTATCAACGCCTAGCAAATAAGATGTTTAAGCATCTGATTGGGAAGATCATGGAGGTCTATGTTAATGACATGTTAGTGAAAAACTTGAACAAAAGTGATCACCTTGAACACCTGAGATAGGATTTTGAAGTCCTGAGGACTCATAAGATGATGTTTAATCCAGCCAAGTGTGCCTTCGGAGTTGGAGCTTGAAAATTTTTAGGGTTGATGGTCTCCAAATGAAGAATTGAGGCCAACCTCAATAAGATCAAGGCTATTCTGGATATGGAACCGCCTAAGACAATAAAGGATGTACGGAAGTTTACAAGAATGATTATAGCACTAGGACGTTTTATCTCCACGTCTGGGGATAAATGTCTCCCTTTCTTCAAAGCATTTAAGAAATTCAAGAATTTTGAATGGACAGATGAGAGCCAAGTAGCCTTTGAGAAATTGAAGAAGTACATGGTAGAGTCATCGAAGGATTCAAAAATTCTTCTACTATGTCAACAAGGTATTACATGGAGTAGAGCTCAACTACTCTGTGATTGAAAAGTTTGCATTGGATATGATTACAGCCTCAAAGAAGTTGAGACCTTACTTCCAGTCTCATAAGATTAAGTCTTGATACACCAGACCCTTCGTAACATAATGCATGGCCCTAAAGCTAGTGAAAGATTGATTAAGTGGGAAGCAAAGCTCGGGGATTTTGATATTTTATATAAGCCATGAATGGCGATTAAGGCTCAATCTTTGGCTGACTTCCTCGTTGAATGTACCATTGACAATAAGGAAGTCAGGATCAAGAGGACAAGTTAGTAGAACCTAAAGAGGACGAGAAGCCTAAGGAGTAGTGGCTATTGTTTTTTGACGGAGCTTCAAACAAGGTAGTAGAACCTAAACAAGACGAGAAGCCTAAGGAGTATTTGGCTATTGTATTTTAATGGAGCTTCAAAAACAAAAACTAGTGGTGCATGACTTGTGTTCAAAGCCCTGATGGGTTCATCATTGAATATTCTATCAAGTTGGAATTTCCAACCACCAACAATGAGGATGAGTATGAAGCTTTAATAGCTGTCTTGGGATTGTCTAGAACTCTGAGAGTCAAGAACCTAAATGTCTGTGGAGACTCAAGACTTGTAGTTTCTCAAGTCAATTAATGGTGAATTTGAAGCACGGGAAGCCATGATGCCGAAGTATCTGAGGATTGTGAAAGCTCAAACGACACAATTCGAAGAATGTCAGGTAGAGTACTTACCCAGAGCAGAGAATATGATGGGCTAATGCCTTATCTCAGTTTGCATATTCAAATTATGAGGATTGATCAGGGAGCGTTAACTATCAGTTTATAAGAACCCAAGTATTAATGCAAAGCTGGTCGCTCTAATCGACACAAGAGCTACCTGGATGGACGAGATAAAGATGTACCTCGAGACCGGACATCTACCAACTGATGTTGAGAAAGCACAAAAGTTACAAGTAAGAGATTTAAAGTATGCACTCATAGAAAGAATTCTATACAAGAAGTTATTTTTTATCCTCTACTTGAGATGTTTAACACCGAATGAGGCTCGGGAAGCCCTAAGAGAGGTTCATGAAGGAGTGCGGTTAGCACCCTGGTGGAAGAGCGTTGGCTCAAGATCACCCGTCCTGGATTTTACTGGCCAGATTTGTTAAAGCATGGACAAGATTATGTGAAGTGATGTGATCGATGTCAGATATTTGCAACAGTTGTACGACAGCCCCTTGTTGACATCCATCAACTCTCTTATTCCCTTTGCAATGTGGGAAATGGACATTCTAGGGCCGTTTCAACCCACTAGTGCTTAAAAGAAGTTTCTGATAAAAGCGATTGACTACCTCACTAATTAGTGGATTGAGGCTAAACCCTAGCCAAGACAACCACCAAACAAGTTGCTCAATTTGTTTAGGGAAACGTCATATGTAGGTACGGTATACCTCGAATCTTAGTCACGGATAATGGGGCACGGTTTAATAATGCTGAGTTCAAAGGATATTGTGAAGATTAAGGTATTGAACTATGATTCACCTCGGTAGCACATCTCCAAGCCAATGGACAGGCTGAAGTAGCTAATAGGATACTACATGATGGACTGAAGAAGAGAGTTGATAAAGCGTAAGGAACATGGGCAGATGAGATTCTCCCAATACTCTGGGCGTATCGAACAACTTGTAAGGTCTCAACTGGAACGACTTCTTTTCAGTTAGCTTATAGAGCCGACACATTGATGCCACTCGAGATTACTCATACATCTCCTATGGTCCAACAGTTTGAGCCGGAAGCCAACGAGGGAGAAATGAGACTTGCTCTCGATATAATAGATGAGGTCCAAGATCAGGCCAATGCGAAGATAATGGAAATCCAGAAACGAGCTTCCTATTACTAAAATCTCCAAGTCAAGGAATGATTTTTTAGAGAATGAGATTTAGTACTTAGGAAAGCTAAAGCTTTAGGTATTGGTCTAAAGGGAAAGATCGCCCTAAACGGGGAATGACCTTATCAGGTGAAGAATGTCACATGCCATGGCTCATACAAGTTACAGACCCTGGATGAAGTGGAGGTTCCAAGGAATTGGCATGCCACCAACTTAAAAATTTATTATGTTTGATTATTTCTATTAATAGATATTCATTGAATAAGGTCCTATAGACCACAACCATCTAGTTGATTGAAGTATTGTCTATCTATTTTACTATAGTTCTTATAAAAGTCTCGAGGGATGTCCTTTTTCCTTTCAATCTATAATTTTGATTATTGCTTTACTTTATGCACTTTTTACTCATGTTTTCCTTATAACAATCGCACCATAAGTCCTAGAATTTGGACAACAAAAGGGAGAAAAAGCTTGAAACTTAACATATATAATGAGTTATAGTTATACTACATCCCTTGATAGAAGTCAAATAAGCACAAAGCCTTAGCCACACAGGGTCCAAATAAATAAGTCCTAAACAGACAGAGTTCAGAATAAGACAAGTATAAATAAAGTCTCATAAGACTAATAAAAGGAACTTGAAATACTCCCATCTAGGCCATATATTGTGAGGGGTCTGATCTCCAACTGCCTCCTCTACTCCTCCTTCCTTCTCGACATTAACAACAGAGGGACTTGGAAAGAAGAAGCGGTAGCCAAGGACTGAACCGAAAGAGAAGAGCTAGGAAACTGAGAGAGATCGAACATACCTGAGTGCTGAGTAACAACAGTCTCAAGGGCTTTGTCCCAACCAAAGGTGAAAAACGAGCGACGCCCCATGTCATCATGATCATCCATGAACTTGAGGAAGGGATCGGAGTCCATGTACACATCAATGATCATCTCCTTGTTCTTCTCCAAGCCCTTCTGAAAAGTCTTCACCTTGTTTTGAAGGGAGGCAACCATGTCCTCAGCCGAATTAGCACGACTCCCGCAATCTCTCATTGTCCTAGTCAAGCTAGACTTCTCTCTTTGAAAAGCTTTCTCAGACTTCTTAAAGGCATTGGCCTGGTAGATGGCCGCTTGGAAGTAAGAGTTAAGCTGAAAAGAAAAGAAGAAAAAAAAAGGTGTTATGAGCTAAATATTGTGTACATAATTCAATATGAACGTGAATAAGAAAAGACAAGTATAACTAAATTACATTATAGACCGCACTAGCACCAAGCTGCTCTGCCACCTCGAGTCATGTCCTCTCGACAATGTTGATCCGATTAGGAGGAGTAATGCACTCCCTTGACCAATATTTAGCAAGGAGTGAACTCATAGCGAGGGAGTACAAGTCACAAATTCCCCAAGCCGACATGAAAGCAGTCTACATATGGCCATCAACATCTCTGAACCACTTCCCAACCTTCTAACAGTGCTGGAGGAAAGCGGGAGAGGTAGGCTCGGGAGGTTAGCACTCTGAGCTAGCTTCTTCAACATCTTCTTCATGACCTGATCGCCACGATCGGATCGTTATCAATGAGCTGAACAGCTGAAATGACACAACAATACGAATGTTAGTAACTAATATGAAAGCAAATTGACAGAATTCAAACTAACTTCAAATAATTACCACTATCGAAACAAATCCAAGGCTTGCGTCCCGAAGAGCTTGTTAGTTTATAATAGCACGGTAATGAGTTCTACCATTATCTTTAATCAGCTCGTCCCGTTGTTCATGCTCGGCTCAAGTGAGAAGACGATCAAAATGGCCTTGGTCATTTACAACGGAGAATTTAGGCATAAAGATCTCTCCCCAATTTCCTCCTCTCCAACGAAGGATCACAAACTCCCGCTTCCAAACATGATTAGAGTCGGAAAGAAACTCAACAAAGAATGTGTGAGGGGTACCGGAACGATGATTAATAAGTATCCAACCTTTCCTAGTATCGGGATTGTTCTTAAACATAAAGATACTTCTAAACAAGTTCATACTAAGAGGAAACACCTTCTTAATGAACAATGTCATAAAAACATGGATGATCTGCCACGTGTTGGGCACTAACTAACATGGATTCACCTTGGCTTTGGCTAAGAGCGTCTGAATGAAATCATTAACCAGAAACTGAAGGCCCGACTTAAATGCCTCTTCATAAACAAACAAGTCTTCCATGTGCCGATTACAAGTCCTATAACACAGATTAGGACAAACTACTTCGAATTGAGGGGGAATATTATACCGGTCATTTTACGCCCAACATCATATTCATACCTAAGTTTCCTAGGATAATCATTAGCCTCTAATTCAGCATTGTTAGGGAAGGCATCTCCCATTTCATTTAGCAATTCAAACAAAGAAGTAACAGAATGTTCAAGAATGATGAGAGGATTGAACTCCTTACCTCTTTTAGAAGCTCGAGCAGCTAATCTCTTAGCCCTCTCCTCAGTCACTGAATAATCTTCTAGTCATTGAAGATACTTGAAAGCTTCGAAACAAACTCGGAAAAGTATGGTGGAAAAGATGAATCTTAAAGAACAGTCTTCAAATCTTCAAAGAAATCCGAAAAATTTGACGAATCTTCAAGAACAATCTTCAAATCTTCAAAGAAAATCCGGAAAATTTGATGAATCTTCGAAATGGCATGAACAAACACCTCAATCTTGAAGACTAAACACCAAATTAAGCCTCCAAAAGTTTGAAAAGGTGAGGAACGACTAATATTTTTCAAGAATCTATTAAAAAGATGCTAAGAAGCTAGAGAGAAAAGCTTGAGAAGGGTGAAATATGTGTAAAAAGTGAAGTGTAAGAAATGAATCTACACTAACTCACTTATATAGGCCTCACGGCTACATAGCCGTTGGTGGCACCAAAAAGACCAAAAACGACTATTTTTTATATATACAAGTTTATATACGTATCGGTGCCCCAAACTAGACGTTATAGACATATATAAAAATATATATGTAATATATTAGGCCGACCAGAGCCAACCGAGTAGGGTACCGAAATTGAATTTTGGCCGACTAAAACAAGCCGAATAGGCTTTCAGACAAGTAGCAGCAGAGAAGAATTGATAGAGAAGGGTGTAACAGCAATAACGACGATACACACACGCGCGCAGTGGCCAAGCGCACCCGGCCGAGCGCACTCGGCCGCGTAGAGCTCATGAGTAGCGCTTGTCTAGCAGGGCATCCGAGTTGCTCATGCCGGAGAACCACTCGTGGGTATTTGTTTTTTTTTTATCAAAAATAGTAGAAAATCCCCGAAAATTCAGAAAAAATTATGGGAATGAGTAAATATTTTTCTCAATATAGAAATAAAATTTAGAAAATCTTTAATATTCAATTAAATACCTGAAAAGTACTAAAATTCTTAAAAGAAATTGGAAAAAATTCTTGAAAATGTTGTAAATTCAGGATAAATTACAAAACATTGAAATTAAAATTTTAATTTATTTTGAAAATTGTTTAAGGGATCAGAAAAATAAAAATTTAATCATAAAAGTTCCAATTAAATAGAAATAAACCCCATAAAAATATGAATATTCTTGAGAGCTCTATTACAAAGGTAAATTTGATAAAAATACTTGTTGTACAAATAAAAAGATTTGTAATGTCATAAAAAGGGCTCGGAAAGTCTTAGGAAAGGCGCATAAAATCACGATAAAACCTCCGAAACTTTCGAAAATTTTCTACGAAACTTTACAAAGTTGGGAGGCAAATTATAGAGGTCAGAATAATTCTTAATTATTAAAGGATTTTTAAAAAGTCCGGGAGTATAAGAGCTCAGTTAATAAGGGTTGGAAATATTAAATATTAATTAATTTCATAATTAATTAATATGGGCTAAATAGGGCCAACTTAACATCGACACTTAACGCATGTGAGTTGATGAAACTCTTGGATGGGAACAACTACAAGGATCCAAGAACTTCAAATCTTCTACATATATTCTAATTTTTTAAGTATGACTATCTAGATTCCTATATAACCATCAACAACTCAGCATAATGATGAAAGATGAGTTCTATTTTATCTCAAACACAAAAGACTTACTTCTACTAAGTCTCTAACACTTGAAATCCTTCTTCCAATCAATCTGTAACAATGATGTCTCTATATAAAAGCTCTATTGCTCCAAACTACAAGTACATTTTAGACTTGATTCTTCATACATTCTTCATACAGCTGAAGATACGTAAGCATCTCGATTCCCGTAAGTTGAAGATACATAAGTATCTCGATTACTGAGAATAGTCTTAAAAGTACGAAACTCACCATTCGCTTTCTGATCTATAACACAAAGGGAGTTAGAGTCATATTGGGTTGTTGGACTTTTAGCTTGAAAAATGTTTATTCTTTGTATGTGTTAAAGTTAATTATAAGTGATAAATAATTTGATATATATATTTGAATAATTTTATAATATTTACAACTTATCGGCTATAAATGATTAATATAATAATAAAATATTATAAATTATCTCTTAGAATGGCCATTTATATTTTTATAATATTTTTTAAAAAATAAATAATTCTCTAAAAAATAGATATTTTATTTTTTACTGACTTGTTTTTAATTTATAAAGTACACAAGCTGAGTTTTTATAACCTACCAGCCAAACAAAGTTTGAACGAAGGAACAATCAACGAATCTTCAATATACAAATTGTGCTACTGAATGTTAGCATCAAGGCTATATTATAATCCGCGTATGAATCCACTTGACAGCAGGAGAAAAAAATTAGTACAATGTGTACAGAACGGGAGTCCCGAAGCGTGGACAGAAACACCAGCTCCTCATCAATTTGTTTTGCTTTTTTGGTTTATATTCCAACGGTAAACTTATTCTCAAACTTCCGCTCAAATTTAGTTGATTTAAAATTAAATCCTGAAGATATTTTTTTCAAAATTAAGTTTTAACTTAATAATTTAACTTTTCAAATCAATTCACCCAGATATTTGAAAAGTTTACGATCAGTCTATTGGAATTAATGAATTAGGTTAAGTCAAATTTTATTAATCTTGCACGATTAGAATTGATCCAAACTTGATTAGTTCATCCATCACAATTTTTAACGAAGTCGAGTTTGTTAACGATCAACTTAAATTCGAGTTGCGATCGAGTATGAGTCAAGTTTTAATTCATCAATTAATCTTTGATTTCAAAATTCAATCAATATATATTACTTTTATTCATAAATTTTTAATATTTTCTTTTTCTAAATAAAAATTTAGATGTCAAACTTCTATTCATAAAAGAAAAAAAATATAAAAATAAATTACAGAACTATATTTTACAGGATCCCCGGTACATACTACACATCGGGACGGATGGAGTAATCTATATTATATTATTATACTATTAAAGCCGAAATACTAAAAATTTGGTCAGTTGGTCGGTCGGTATTTGACCGGATTATGGACCTACTTATATAATCAATTATCCTTTTTAACTAAAATTATTATCTTTTTTTACATTTTCTAACTAAAAAACTTAATTTTCAAAAAATAACATTGGACAACATAACAACTATCTTTTTTAACTAAAACACATCATCTTTTTCATATTTTTAACTCAAAAACCGATTTTCTAAAAATAACACATGCAACATATTGTATATATATAAAAAAAGTAATATTTTTATGTATAATTATTAATATAAAACCTATTTCAACTAAATACATTAATATTATTATTAATTTTTAGTTATCTTAATTTTTTAAAAATGCTTCCGCCTATTAACAGAAACAGGTAAAAAAATATAAACGAGGAGCAGAAATTGCTTCTGCAAAACAAACATGCTCTAATTCCGATGACTCATCTATGACTCACGTCCAGAAAATAGGTCTACTCTCTCGCCTGTAACTCTGATTTTTTGTCAATTTGTATCTTATTACCAGAAAATAGTTCTACTCTCTCGCCTGTAACTCTGATTTTTTGTCAATTTGTATCTTATTATAAACTATCCTTAGACTATCCTTAAACGCTGTCAGGAAAAATAAACTATCCTTAAACCCGTGCAAAGCACAGACGACTGTATAATTTTAAATTTATTATACATATATTAAATTTTAACATCATTTTATTAGCGTTATAATATTAATGAATTGAAATTTTATTAATTATATTTTTTCTTAAAGAATATTTTTTATATTATAAAGTTAAGAAAAGTTATATGATTGTTATTGTTTTTTTTAGTAGAATAATTTATAATTAAGGATAGATATGTTGATATGTCTCTCGTTATTAATATAACTAGTTGAGAAGCCGTGTGTTGCAGCGGCCTATAAAAATTATATTAATATTCAATATTAATATATGTAGAATGTAATAATT
Source organism: Daucus carota subsp. sativus (assembly GCF_001625215.2). Lineage (NCBI taxonomy): Eukaryota > Viridiplantae > Streptophyta > Magnoliopsida > Apiales > Apiaceae > Daucus > Daucus carota. The sequence continues at coordinate 8,512,737 of NC_030388.2, forward strand.
CTGTGGCTGTTTATAAAAAGTATATTAATGATTAAAAATTAATATTTGTAGGATAAAATAAATTTTATATTATAAAAATCTTGATGTAATACTAATACTAATATATAAAATGGTAAAATTGGACTATAATTCATGGTGAAAAAATGAAAATAAATTTCTACATGTAATTAACAATTTAAAGCACGACGAATCTTAATTTTATTTGTGTTTTTTTTAAAAAAGTAATCATGTTCTTACATTGTCACATTCCTCCGAAGTTTTTGGATTGATTATGCACAAAAACATCTAACTTAAATCCGTGAGATAGCGGTCTATAACTGCCCTTTATTTTTTAATACTGTATGAACAGTCTTCACTTAAAAGTTGTTTGAACGGACCAAACAGATAATGCATGAATAATATTTTCTTGTGTACAAAGTAAATCATATAAAAATTAACAACAACAAACATGTCCGATGAAGAAAACAAATATTATAATAAAATAGTAACAAACATACATCACTAATAGTTAATTTATTGATATCATCCATCAATATCATGTCAAGACTATATTCTTCTCATGTATTTGGATTTGTCGACTCCCACACTACCTTTGCTTGCAACAACTTTTTCTTTTAATACCATATAAACAGCCTTCACTTATCGTTGCAGAAGAACGACACCACCGAGTTAGAAATCGAGCAAGAGAACTATCACAAAAGAGAGGCAGGGTTGTGGTATTGAGAGAGAGTAGGTTGTGTTTAAATGATCCAAAACCCTACAACATATAGGGGTATTTATAGGTTCAGAAAGATTTGTGTGCTACTGTTTCCCATAATTAAATAATTTGAATCAAAATCAGATTAAAACTTTCAAACTGCTATATTCCATAAATAATCCGAAACTAAACAAGATAGTTCTAATTTTTGATATTTTTCATCCGAAAATTTCAGAAAATTAGAAAATTAGAAAAATAGAACGGAGCGATGTGAAAAGCGCCACCTACACGCCCCCCGCTTCTCCTTTATATAAGTATACTAGTTGAGAAGCCGCGCATTGCGGCGAACTATAAAAATTATATTGATGATTCAATATTCACATTTGTAGAGTAAAATAATTTTGTGGCGGTCTATAAAAAGTATATTAATGATTAAAAATGAATATTTGTAGGATATAATAAATTTTATATTGTAAAAATATTGATGTAATACCAATACTAATATATAAAATTGCAAAATTTGGACTATAATTCATGGTGAAAAACTGAAAATAAATTTCTACACGTAATTAACAATTTAAAGCACGACCAATCTTAATTTTATTTGTGTTTTTTTTTTTTGAAAAGTAATCATGTTCTTACGTTGTCACCTTCCTCCAATTTTTTTGGATTGATTGTGCACAAAAACATCTAATGTAAATTCGTGAGATAGCGGTCTATAACTACTCATGCTTGTAACAACCTTTATTTTTTAATACCGTACGAACAGTCTTTGCTTAAAACTTGCTTGAACGGAGCAAACAGATAATGCATGAATAATATATTTCCTGTATACAAGTAAATCATATTATATACTTATATATAATAAGCGTAAGGGAGATAATTTGGTCGCATGGTCCTGTGGTCCAAAAGCTTATCATCCGTTGGATCTTATATTGAACAAATAAGCACCGTTAGATTGGAAAATTAACTTCTGTTCTACAAGGCAACTGATATCACCTTGCATATTTATAATTCCTTTTCAGAATCCAAAACAAATTCTGTCTTTCACGTGTATATGATTTTTTTAATCCCAAATAAATATTTCCTACCAGTTTTATTCGTAGAATCATATAAATCTCACCGTCACAATTTTTTTATAATATATTTTAAAATTAATAAGCCGGATTTATGTGATTAGCAAATACAAAATTTTTTTCTTAATCCAAAATAGATTCTACCTTCTTATTGCATGTTTATGATTTCTTTTCTTAATTCAAAAACAAATTATGTTTATCAATTTTAATTTAGAATCATATAAATTTTTTGAAAAATATTTAAATCACATTATATATATTTTTTATTTTTTTTAACCTAAGAACCCGCAACCGCTACCTTCGGATCACGCAATAGCGTTAATCCACCCTTTGGGAGTCGAACCTGTGACCAAAAGGATACATGTCCTCCCTTTAACCAGCTAAACCAACCCTAATATAATCTAATAAGAGTTATTCCACTCAAAATATATTAAAATTTGATAGAAAGAATTTAATACTTTGGCAGGGTACATACGAGAAAAGGAACGGCTTCATTACAATAGTTTATTTGAAGCCATTAATGGCTGTGATGATGTATTTACCACAGTTCTAACTTACAAACAAATTATAATTTCGAATTTTATTTTATTGAAAATTTTAATTTATTATTTATAAATTAAATTTCTTCACACCATTTAAAATATATTTAAGAAATTTATATATAATTAAAAAGCTCCCGTGCCTTGCACGGGCTATAAGCTAGTAAAAATTAACAACAACAAACATGTCCGATGAACAAAACAAATATTATAAAACAATAACCAACAAACATACATTACCAATAATTAATTTATTGATATCATCCATTAATATCATGTCAAGACTATATTCTTCTTCTATGTTTGGACTTGTCGACTCCCACATGTCGGTCTATAACTACCTTTGCTTGCGACAATTTTTATTTTTTTGATACCGTATAAACAGCCTTCACTTATTGTTGCCGAAGAACGGCACCACTGAGTTAGAAATCGAGTAAGAGAACTATTACCCGAGAGAGGTAGGGTTGTGGTATTGAGGTAGAGTAGGTTGTGTTTAGATGATCCAAAAGCCTACAACCTATAAGGGTATTTATAGGTGCAGAGACTTGTGTGCTACTCTTTCCGCTAATTAAATAATCTGAAACAAAATCAGATTAAAACTTTCAAGCTGCTATATTCCATAAATAATCTGAAACAAAATCAGATTCTGAAACTTGCTTCTTATATATCCGAAACTAAAAAAGGTATTTCTAATTTTTGATATTTTTCATCCGAAAATTCTATAAAATTAGAAAAATAGAACGGAGCGATGCGATAGGCGCCACCTACACGCCTCTCGCTTCTCCTTTATATAGAAATGACATCGGATTAAAACTTTCAAGCTACTATATTCCATAAATCATCTGAAACAAAATCAGATTCCGAAACTTGCTTCTAATATATCCGAGGTAGTTCTATCGCTTCTCTTTTGTATAGAAGCAAAATGAGATTAAAACTTTCAAGCTATTCCATAAATAATCTGAAACAAAATCAGATTCTGAAACGTGCTTCCAATATATCCGAAAGAAAAAAGGTAGTTCTAATTTTTGATATTATTCATCCAAAAATTCCAGAAAATTAGAAAAATAGAATGAAGCGATGTGAGAGGTGCCCGAGAGAGGTAGAGTTGTGGTATTGAGGTAGAGTATGTTGTTTTTAGATGATCCAAAAGCCTACAACCTATAGGGTTATTTATAGGTGCAGAGAGACTTGTGTGCTACTCTTTCCCCTAATTAAATAATCCGAAACAAAATCAGATTAAAACTTTCAAGCTGCTATATTCCATAAATAATCTGAAACAAAATCAGATTCTGAAACTTGCTTCTTATATATTCGAAACTAAAAAAAAGTAGTTCTAATTTTTGATATTTTTCATCCGAAAATTCTAGAAAATTAGAAAAATAGAGTGGAGCGATGCGAGAGGCGCCACCTACGTGCCTCTCGCTTCTCTATTATATAAAAATGAAATCAGATTAAAACTTACAAGCTACTATATTCCATAAATCATCTGAAACAAAATCAAATTCTGAAACTTACTTCTAATATATCCGAAACTAAAAAAGGTAGTTCCATCGCTTCTCCTTTATGTAGAAGCAAAATCTGATTAAAATTTTCAAGCTACTATATTCCATAAATAATCTGAAACAAAATCAAATTCTGAAACTTGCTTCTAATATATCCGAAAGAAAAAAGGTAGTTCTAATTTTTGATATTTTTCATCCAAAAATTTCAAAAAATTAGAAAAATAGAACGGAGCGATGTGAGAGGCACCACCTACACGCCCCTCGCTTCTCCTTTATGTAGAAGCAAAATCTGATTAAAATTTTCAAGCTACTATATTCCATAAATAATCTGAAACAAAATCAAATTCTGAAACTTGCTTCTAATATATCCGAAAGAAAAAAAGTAGTTCTAATTTTTGATATTTTTCATCCAAAAATTTCAAAAAATTAAAAAAATAGAACGGAGCGATGTGAGAGGCACCACCTACACGCCCCTCGCTTCTCCTTTATATAAGTATATTGACTAGTGAATAAAGCCGCGCTTCGCGGCGGCGTTATGATTTTTTTATAATTTTGATACGAATTAATATTATAATTGCATAAAAGTTATTTTGAGTCATGTTCCCGTTAAACATATCATTAATAAAGAAAATATTATAATAATTATAAAAATTTGTTTAAGTGACCCTCTTGTCAAACACAATATTAATAAAAAAAAATAGTTTGAACCGCCCTCCCATCAAAGATAATATTAATCAATAATTATTATAATTATGATAAAATTAAATATAATAATATAGATAAAAATAGTTTGAGCTGCTCTTTTGTCAAACACAATACTAATAACAAATAATAACAAATAGTCCGTCAAACATAATACTAATTGAAAATTTATTATTATTTAGATAAAAATTAATTTGGGCCGCCCTCCCCTCAAACACAATACTAATCAGGAATCATTTACATTATAATAAAATTATAATTATAATCGGATAAATATATCCAATTTCATAGATTTTAACTATTATATATTTTTTTAAGATTTCTATTTCTTAATTGTTTAGAATTATCTCTCTTTTCTTTTAAGATTCCTATTTCTTAACTACTTAGAATTTCATAGATTTTAGCTATTATATTTTTGTTAAACTTCCTATTTCTTAACTACTTAAAATTATATCTCTTTTACGATTACTGTATTTTAGCTACTTTACCTATTTTCTCTCAAAAAAATAGAAAAATTAAACGGAGAGTTTATAGAGACGCCACCTAGAGCCACGCTTCGCAGCGTCGTTATAAATTTTGATATGAATTAATATCATAATAACATAAAAATTTGAGTCATCTTCCCGTTAAACATATTACTAATAAAAATTATTATAATTAGTAAAGAAATTTGTTTAAGTGGCCATCTTGTCAAACACAATACTAATAGTAAAATTAGTTTGAACCGGCCTCTCGTGAAAGACAATATTAATCCATAATTATTATTTTTATGATAAAATTAAATATTATAATTTAGATCAAAATTAGTTTGAGCCGCTTTCTTGTCAAACACAATACTAATAACAAAATATTATAATTTAGATATTAGTTTGAGTCGCCTTACTGTCAAACACAATACTAATAAAAATTATTCTAATTATGATAAAATTAAAGATTATAATTGGATAAAAATTATTTTGAACCATGGAACCGTTTTAACAAAAAAAAATATTATAACATGGATAAAAATTATATTAGCCACTTTCCCGTCAAACATAATACTAATAGAAAAATTATTATTATTTAGATAAAAATTAGTTTGGACTGCCTCCCGTGCCCGTCAAACACAATGCTAATCAAGAATCATTTACATTATTATAAAATCAATATATGATTCCTATTTTATATATCCAATTATTTTTGTTAATTATTTTTATTTTATGATTCCTATTTATTGGTTAAAAATTATTATTCTTTTATGGTTCCGATTTTTTTGCTATTAGTTTTTTTAATGATTAATATCTTTACAATCCTTTTTTTTATACGAAATTTTAAAAAAATTATAAGACTAAATTGAAAATAAAAATTGTACGTATTACCCTACAAATCCTAATTATAAATTGTATTTTATCTATGATTGTTAGTTTAAATGAATATAATCCTACTCCTTTTAGGATTCATAAAGAATCCAAAGCGAAAAGAATTGTAATAACTTTTGGAATCCTTGAACCTGATTTTTTAAATATAATCCTATTTCTTTTAGGATTACTAAATAAGAAAAGAATTGTATCATCTTTAGAATTCAATAAGAAATACTAAATAAAAAAGAAAAGAATTGTATTATCTTTAGAATTCAATAAGAAAAGAGTTGTATTACTTTTAGAATTCTTGAACTTGATTTTTTGAATTATAATTATATTTTTTCTCTCCGAAATTTAAGAAAAATTAGATATATATATATATATATATATATATATATATATATATATTGATTGATTGATTGATTGATCATATTTCTTTTTTAAAAAAATATTCCAAATTTTATATTTGTAATTTTATTTTTAACATCACTATATTATAAATTATATTTAAAAGGATAATGATGAAGTTTTGGTTGTATAATACATCAAAAGTGTTTGGAGTCCTTGAAACCGTTTGAATTTTTTTAGTGATATAAGAGCAAGAGACCTGCATGTGCTCTAGACTTATAAAGAGAGAGTATTTTAATATTGGATTATTTTTATTTATTTAAGTAAGGGTAATTTAAAGATAACCAAAAAAGCATGATTAAATCAAAAATATAGTATAGTATAGATGTTTTGATTTGTTTATATTTTGTTTTAGGCCCACTAATATTGTATAAAAGCCTGCGTATTGACCGATCAAATTTTTAATGTTTCGACTGTAATAGTATAGTACTCCCTCCGTCCCAGTCAATAGTATACATTGGGGGACGGGGGCGCGGCACGGACTTTAATGCTTCAATATAATATAGTTCTGTAAATTATTTTTAAGATTTTCTTTTTTTGTATAAAAGTATAACATTTATACTTTTATACAAAAAAAGAAAATCTTAAAAATAAGTTGTAGAACTATGTTTTATAAGAGCCTTAAAAAACGTGTCGAGCAGTGAAAAAGAAACGTATACAATTGACTGGGACAGAGGGAGTACTTTTTAACTTTTAAGGTTTGACTTTAGTTTCGGTATAGTCAAACAAGTCTTATATTTGTTTTATGTTTTGATCGTATATAAAAGTTTTGATTTGTTTATATATTGTTTGAAGCCCAAAGATTTTGTTTGAAGCCCGCTAATTATAAAAGTCCATATAAAAGCACGCATACCGACCGACCAAACTTTTAATGTTTCGGTTTTAATACTACTAGCCTTTAACCCGTGCGAAGCACGGGCGGATATAACTAAATTTTAGTACTAATAGACTCCACATTTGTAGAATTTTAGTACCAAAAGGAGAGTAACCAAACCAAAAAATATAACTAAAACTTTGGAGTACAGATTATACCATGTTCGCTTATTATAGTATAGTATAGTATAGTATAGATAGTATAGATATATGTTTTAATAGCTTATCAAAAAAAAAGATATATGTTTTAATTATATTTATATTAGTTTATCAATATACTCCATATCTTATTATAAATGTGTTTTAATAAAAATTTCAATATGCATGTAGTATATAATTATGTTCCTTGTGTGCGTGTTTTTCTTATTTTTTAATAAAACATTTTGTAAAATAGAAATTTTTTATAATTAAAATAACCAGATAGTGTGTTATATGATATATATGCACTAGAATGATATTTTTTACAAGCTTACTTTATTTCAAGACTACTAAATAAATAAAATAACTATAAAACTGTGTATAATTATCGAATCGAGTTAAACAACTATAAATTCAGTTTGATTTGAAAATTTTGTCAAACAACTTTTAATACTTAACTCGAGTTCATTAATAAAACGAGCCAAGTTGATCAGTTGAGTTTTTTTCTAAATAGCTAGATTTATTTATAATTTTATTTTTTATATGGTCTTTAAATAGTGTTGGAGAAGAAATTTTAGAGCGTGTTTGACAGGACATGAAGTTCGGGTTTTAAGTCATCTTGGCTTTAAAATGAAAAATGTTTGTTTGTATAATAACCCAGAAGTCGACGTAAAGTCAGAAATAAACCAGAAACTGATTTAAAGCCAAAAGTTAGTTTGAGGTAAATTTTTCGGTGACTAATTTTTTTTGAGATTTCTTTTGATAAAAATTACTTTTAACTCATAAATCACTTTTTTCTATTATTATTTTTAATAACTCATAAGTCATTAATAAATCAAAATTACTCAAACAGACATTTTAAACTCTCGGCTTATCAACTAGTCATTTTAAGTCATATGTCAGGTTAAGTTATACTCCCTCCCTCCCCTCAATTGTTTACATTGAGAGACGGGGACTTGACACGCATTTTAATCCTCTCATAAATTATAGCTTGATATATTATTTTGAACTTTTTTTTCTTTTGAATAAAAGTTTAGTATTTAAACTTTTATACAAAAAGGAAAAATTTTAAAAATAAATTATGGAACTATATTTTATTTGTACCTTAAAATTTGCGTCGAGCAGTATAAAAAAATTGTAAACAAATAAAAGGGACCGAGGGAGTATGTCATAAGTTTAGCCAAACCGACTCTTAACAGTTTAACCCCGTTCAATTCAGCTGACTCATTATTAATCATAGAATTTCTCATTAATGATGCTTGAGCACTAGAACTTCATATTTCTGAAAGCGAGTCCAAAATGGTACTCCTTCCGTTTTAATGAATTATATACGTTATTTTTTGACACATTTTTAAGACTCTTTTTAACTGTAGCTCCATAATATTTTTTTAAACGAACTTATATTTCTAAATAAAATTTTGATGTTTAAACATTTATTAAATTTTTTTTAAAAAATATATTGTGAAACTATATTATATCAGAGTCTTAAAATGTGTGCAAACAGTGAACGTATAATATTACGAGGCCGTTCAGATAAGGACATGCTTAAGAGCAAGTCCAAGAGTGCCCTAAAATCATGTCTTAAATCAAAATTTAAGGCATTTGAAGTAAAATGGTGTTCCAACAATGTCCTAGTGGTGCCTCAAAACACTAGGACATCTAACAAATGCCTTATTTTTGAGGCACAATCATGCATGCCCTAAACCATTTTTCACCTTCGAGTACACGAAACGAAAGTATACGAAACGAAACGATTGCCACCCCTAGTTCAAAGGTCCCGTAAAAGATTATAGGAGTAAGACTTTGATAACCGTGGAAGGCAGTAAAGTAAAATCTAAAGAAAGACTTGACACTTCTCTCTCTCTCCTACTGGACAGTCACGTGCGGTCTGAGGTACGACGTCGAGCATTTCATTTCACCCTCTCTGTCACTGCACCAACACTGCCATCTTCCACCACCTCTGGGCCGTGGCCCCCCCATCCTCCACCATCTTCATCATACATGCATCTCTCTCCCTCTCTCTCTCTCCCATCTCTCTCTCCCTTGCACACACTTTTCAACTCAGTCTGATCCTTGCACCAAACCAACTCATTTTGCCCAAAATCAAGTGTACAAAACTGAGTGTCCTAAATGTTTACTCTTCCCCTTTGTTTACCAAACCACCCTTTTTTACACTTTCCATGCAGTTAATGTTTTGTACCTCCTCTCTTTCTTTACTCATCAAAAACCTCAAGTCTTGTCTACTCAACAATGCACCATTTGTACATCTTTTTTCATAAATAATTACTGTCATTTAAGCACTATTTATTAATTTACCCACTCAAAGTACTCTTTTTGTTTAATGGCTCTTCATCACTCTTCATTTCTTGTTTTTAAAACACCCCTTTAATTGTTTTACCAACTTTCTTGATGGGTTTTCACTTTCTTTGAATTCTTGAACTATAAATTTCGACCTAATTTTTATTACCATTAAATAAAAACACCTACTTTTTAGCCATTTTCTTGATGGGTTTTTATATTCTTTAGATTCTTGATTTTTCTGCCTAATTTTCAAGAAACTGGTAATTAAAATTCTGACCACCTTTTTTTAATGAGCAGTAATTATTTTAAATGAAGTTACATTAATATTTGATTCATTACTTTCTGCTACCCTCTCTCTCTGCTCTGATAATCAGGCAGAGAGAGTGTCAGTAATTATTATTTCTTCTGTCTTGTTTCTTTTCTTCTGATGCTCATTTTCATACCTAATCTCAATAGTCTCTCTCTCTCTCTCTCATTTCTCTCCCTGCTGCTACTTGCCATCACTCTGTACTACACTTCCCCTTTACCTTTACTCCTTAAATACTTTTTACTGTTTTTAGTAACAGTACTATTGATGTTCACTTCACATAACATTCACACATTATTATAGTACACTCATATGTGTGATATATATGTGTAGTAGAAGGAGTGCATTCAGTGACATTAACTCTGTTAAGAGTAAAAAAGTGTAAGCAAGATTTCTGAGAACAAAATGGATGGTGCTAAGAGGGAAACTTCCACAGTTCCATCACTGCCACCCCCTCTCCCTAAATCTCCTCCACCTTATCCTGATTTGTATGGGAAGAGGCGTGAGCTAGCTAGAGTTCAAATGCTGGAGAGAGAGATTGGCTTTCTTGAGGTACTCTATTTTTTATATTCCACACTTGTATGTCTTCAAATTAGTATATGTTCTCGTAAATCTCGGAATGAGCCAGAGTCGAACCCAGAACCTGTTATGAGTCTAGATGGATATCCCATCATGCTTGGAAGTTTAGATTTTTGATGTTTTGGTTTACTCATTTTGGGCTACCATGTCCTGTGATTATATCTTGGTTAGTTATCGTTTGTTTTGTTTTACCAATTTTTCATTTGTTTGAAAATGTGCCCATCAGACCTGCCAAATTTGAACTCTGAGACCATGTTTTTTGAAACTGCTAGTGCAGTAAAATACCCAATTTGGAGCAAGTAAAGTAATCAGACTTGTGTGTGTTTTTTAAAGGACTCTTCAGTTTCCAAGATTATATTTGGGGAAGGCAGCCTTCTGCTTTTGATTTGAGTTGCATTATTCTTTCCTCTCATCATACCGTTTACTGCAAATTTGCATTTTCTTGTGCTGCCTGCAAGTAAGCAGTGTCCTGTGTAACCTCTCTAGTTACCAAAATAGAGCCAATCTGTATCTGCTGTTAATAATTTGTATACAACTTCTTTCCCTTTCTGTCCTAAAAACTAAAAATGTGGTTAATTAGGCAAATTTCACATGATGATCCAATTATGATGCTAAACTTGGATCAGCATTTGTTAAGGCAGGGCCCTTTTTCTTGTATGGCATCAATTTATTAGTATCATTTATAGGCAAGTCAAAAGAGTTTTAAGGTTGTCAACTGGACATATACAAGTCTTTGCACAGTGTTACAAAGATCTCTTTTTAATTTAAGTGGCCTTGATTTTTCCAGCAATCTTCCAACATTTCTGCTTCATGACTATATATTGAAATTGAAATGATCCCCTGAGCTTGTCTTGCATACTAATATGGGGCAATATTTTCAAGTTCTCGTCCCGTTGGTCTGCAATGGCATTGTTGGTATGCATACAGACTATTGGTTATTGTGGCATTTTCTGTAAAACCATAAAAATTGCTACAGTCTAGCCCCAGTATAAGGTTATATGGCCACTAAACTACTCCAAAATGAGGATCCAATGTATTTTAGCAACTTGATATTGTTTATGTTTATTGTCGGGGATTCACTGCTTTTGGAAGATCGATTTGACGACATGTAATTCCTTTCAGGAGGAATTAAAAACTGTTGGACGCATTCAACCTGCTTCTCGTTCCTGTAAAGAGTGCGTAATTGATCTCAAATCGACATTTGCCACTTGGTTTTCATAAAATGACTTTTACCTTTAAGCTCTGACATTATATATAATTGTTGCAATCTAATAGTACACTGTTAACTGCATTTAACAATTTACAGGGTTACCGATTTTGTGATGGCAAATTCAGATCCTCTAGTCACTAAGTAAGAAAATTATAGTTCGTATAAATTAAGCATGACTTAAATTTATGTTATTCTCTCTAATCCTTTATTCATGTGGTGCAGAAGCCGGAAAATTCGTAAGTCTCGCCGCTTCTGGAAATGGCTCTGGTATGCTTTTATATTTTCCCATTATTCTTCTAAATTTTTGTTTTTTTAGTTGTACTATCAACATCCTACTATGAACAAGTAGGAAGATTCAATAGCAAACTTTTTATTTCTATAGGTTGAAGGAATCTTCTCCTGGTAAAAACAGAAAAGACACCTCATAGAATTAAAGGACCTTGCTCATAACCCTAATTTACGTTACAGCATATATAAAGATTGCGGATGTTACCATTATTTGGCCCCTACACTTTTTGAGCCTCTTGAGGTGTAGGGTTCCTTGGTCGAAAATGAGACTTCGGAATTAAGAGCTCTCAAGCATGGAAAATAAGCATAACTGTCGATAAAATAGAGATAACAGAGATATGCAAGGAAATTATAAATATTACTTGGGCATGTAGTTTATGGTTTTCTAGTTTCAGGTTGTTAATCGAATTCAAATATAGATACTATGCAGTGGTTTTCAAAGTAAGCTGATACTGGGTTTTGGCGAAAAACAGGAAAACAGTTATCCAAATAAACAATTGAGTTACTGCATCCTATATCTTATAGGATAACTAAATCCCATCATATGTAGTCATGTGTTTTTTATTAATGATTACCACCTGGACAGCATTAAAAGTTAATTGAACCCTAAATACTGAGTTGTATAGTAAATTTTATGCTAGCCAGAGTTGTAGTACTAATGGACTTATTTGATATGACAAGATGATGAGAATTTTATGTGTATGTGTACAAATCTTATCCAATACACAACAAACTGTAGCTTGCAATTCAATTTCCTTAATCAGATAGATTGCTTGAGTGCAGCTAAATCAAAACTAAGCAGCTTTATTTTATTTGGTAGTCAATGCCCCTTAAAAGCCAAAAACTTTATAAAGCATTACTGAAGTATGCATTTTTGGTGATATTTTCATGTCTTATATATTATTATTCCAAACTTGAAACTTCTTTTGGAGTCAGCTTCTTTGATGTGCAATTGTGCATTACAGTACTTTCCATCAACAATACTTTTGGCATTGCTTTTATTCTTTTAGCCTTAAGGCTTTGTTTTCATAATTATCTATTAATCTTAATACACTGGGGAAATCATTTGTAATGATATATAAGTTACAATGGGTAGCAATCCCCTCAAGTAAAGTATCGCGTGCTTATTATTGGTGCTAGATACTTGAGAGGTTGTTTTAGACATTACAATACCCTGCAATTTTAGCTTCTGGGAAGTCAGAATATATTACATCTTTTGCCTGTTCCGTTGACAGTTTTATAGGTGTATAAATTCCTAGGAAGTGTGAACATTGACAAAACATAGGAACCCTCCCTTGAATAATTCACACATCCTGTGAAGTTCAAATTCGTACCAAGTAAATAGATACCTAGGAAATACAACTTCCCATGGGACTCTTTTCCCTTGATTAACCAAACAAGCACATGAAAAGTATGCAACTAAAACCATATCACTGCAACCTATTACAAAGTATATTCAAAAAACAGAAGTATATGAAATTACAGTGTACAGAAAAGTAACTAGCATCTTTAAAATTATCACAAGTTTTTGATAAACTCGGCATCTAATCATCTGACTCTGTCATTGTTTAACTTGAAATCTGTGAAAATGCAGTGGGAAGTCTTGCTTCAACCTATCATGGATGTGCTGCTGTTGTGGATGCTGTCCTCATCTTAGAAGACCAGACTGCTGCTCCTGCTCCTGTGATATATGTAATTGCAACCCATGTGCTTGTTGCTCTATACCGAAGTGTCCAAGTTGCCCTAGTTGCGCTAGTTGCTCAAATTCCTGCTGGTCATGCTGCTGCTGGCCGTGCTCCTGTTTAAAATGCTCTAAAAAGGGGTCGTGCTGCAATTGTTGCGAATGCGAAGGCCCTTCTTGCCCAGATTGCTCGTGCTCCTGCACTTGTTCTTGCAACAAGTGCAGCACATGCTGTTGTCCACCTAGATGTCCGAAGGTACCACGATGTTCTTGTATAAAAAACTGTTGCTATTCCTGCTGTTTATGCTTCTAGCAAACCTAGAACCAAGAATTCTAATATCCTACCTGCATAAAAATAGAAAGATCATGTACATTTTTCATTTTGATTTCTGTTAATTAGTTTGGAGGTGATGTCCAATCTACCTTTCTAAACATGTTGCTGATTCATTCAGAAATGTGTCCTTGTGTGGCTGAACTGAACCAAATATTGTACTGTAAACTATACAAAGGGACTGATTGAGAAAGTAATAAAACCATCAAATTCATTTGATTGAACCTTTTCATACATCTGGTCTAGAAGACTAGGACATGACTGCATCAAGAAACTGAATAAATAGGAGTCTGTCCTTGGAAGAATGTACCATTTCAATGCTTTTTTCATATCTTGTCCATTTTTCTGAAGCAAAATTATTATTGGTTCCAATAATTGAGTTGATGGGCCATATTTTTGTATTACTAGGCCTGCTATTTTTCAGACTATTTTCTTGTGTAGCCATGCTATGCAGCAGGATCTGGTTCAGATATTCATGTGTGCAAATTATGTAGGCTCACAGACCAATCATTGCAAGTTGGTTTTGATGAGCTATGCTATACCCGAATGTTGTTTCACTTTAATGCTCATTTTGTTGGGCACTTGCACAACACAGAAAACATTCTACAAAGCACAAAATTAACTTGCATAAAAAAATTTTAATTTTTTTTCTTCTGAATAAAAGTTTGACGTTTAAACTTCTATTTCAAAATGTCATGGAACTTTACATTATAGAACTCGGAAAATATGTGTAAACAGTAAACGTAAATAAAGCTGTTCAGACGGAGAGAGTATATAACAGCAATGAAACAGAGATTTCTATACCGAATGTTGACGGTGTGTTAGGTAAGTGTTTTTAGTTATTTACAATGGCATTCAAAATTAAGTTTCACCAGATTTGTGTTCTTTCTAATGATATTTATATTTATAATGAGAAGATTTTCGGATCATGAAAAGTATCTTGATGATGTTGTATTCTCCCGTTACGTGAATATCCCTCTTTATATTCTACGAATATCTTTTATTCTTTTTTGATAGTCGGAGACGTTTCATAAATATTTCATAAATATCTCTCTCATTCTATCCGTTTCAGGGGCGGATCTAGTAAGAGGCACGGGGGGACACGTGCCCCCCTTAAAATTTTTTTTTACATTTTTTCACCATTCTAAATTTTACAAAATTACAGAAATGCCCCCCCTAAATTTAAAAATATATAGGTGTTTTCCGAAAATTTGTTTGGTGCCCCCCTAAATTCCGTCTCTAGATCCGCCCCTGAATTCCGTTTCATGAATATGTATTTCATATTTTGTTAATATACTCATTCTTTTTATGATGATATTAAAGAGAATAATCTTGTTTTTTTTTTATGATAGCAAAATGTGTGAACGTGTTTAATCATTTTCGTTCAACCACGATAATAGAGAAACGTGTTTTGTGTTTAATTATATAGTTCCTTTGTTCTCTCCATCCGAGTCCTTAACGGTCCAGGTTCTTAACACAAGAGACGGAGGGAGTAAAGTATAGCTCCATGAACTTTTTTGCTTAAAATAAAAATTTAATATTCAGGTTTTTTTTACTTTGGAACTAAATTAATAAATTAAATTTTATTTACACCTTGAAAAATTGCAAAGAACTGAGACGCATGTGAGAAAGATTTTATGACACTCAGATCGGTGCTCAGTTTTGTGATTAATTTGAAGGGCATAGCATATACTCCTAGAGCATCTGAGGCAGTAGTATTTATACCAATCATAGATTTAAAATTCTGATACAAATTAAGTGGCTGTTTGGCGGGGCTTTTAAGCCCCGCTTCTGGACTTTTAAGTTAGAAGCACTTATTTCATACCGTTTGTGTAAAAAGTCGAGAAACGCTTATAAAAAGCTACGATTCCTAGCTTTTGTTTCATGACTTCTGCTTTTTTCTCAAACACTTTAATCACTTATAAGTCTTAACTAACATCTACTTCACTTTTTTATTTTAAACAATAAGTACTTATTTTAAACTCACCCAAACGACCCCTAAATCTCAGGTACTCTGGCTTTGGATAAACTATATTATAAAAGCCAGAACACATTTGCAATATTCTGAGTTCTGACGGTAAGGTTGAAATGATTTAATAATAGAAATTGTACACTACTGAGCTGATGCTCACGTTTTAGCTAGTGCATCTTGGTCTTATCGCACCTTGGAAGACTTAAAAGCACCAGAAATTGTGTCTTATCAACCACCTCAATATAATTGTGTCTGAAACCAGCTTATGCAGAATCTTGCAACTTGTACGAGGATCAAATGTTATGCAAGAATTGGTGAGATTTGTCAGTGGACAGACAGGCCTTTTCTATTGCAAATGCCTTTCTTTAGTCACACAACTAGAGCCACAAATTCTTAACCCTACAAATAAATTCCATCAATTAATTATGAGCTCTGTTCTAAAATTTGGTGATTAATCACCGATTAATTTCTGTTCTGTAACTCGTCGGACTGATTAAAAATTTGATTATTCCATTAATCATCCGATTAATCCCTAATCAATCCTTGTTCTGTGACTTCACCGATTAAATCTGATTCCCGTTTTTTACAACATCGTGAGAGATCGAGTCAGTTATCGACTTTTTCAACGCAAATTTAGAACATTCTTCGTGTGGTGGTAAAAATTAATCTTATTGTTCTGTGTCTGCCGTGAAGTCTTTTACTAACTACCTACTACTTGGATAGAACAAATTGAGCACATATTAAGCTGAACTTGAGGAGGAAATTTTCTTCGCTTCTTTCCATTACATTTTATAAATTTGCACAAGTTATGATTAAGGATGGCAAGTCCTTTTGGGCTGTTGTACAATATTCTTACATCCAGGCAAAAGCCACCGGACTTGTAACTTGATGTTGAGCGTTGTTCCAGCTGATTGACCCGAATGCGCTTCTCCCTTCCATCTCGTCCGTCTCCTCTTTCGACACAAATGTGACAGTATACCGCAGCTTAGCACCCACATGTTTGAACACAAGCTTAGAAGGTTTCACCGTCATCTCAACTGAACGAGGAGCCAACACAGAGACATTATACACAGATCCTTCAGATCCTACATTGGTCAATTCACGAGTGTAGCGTACTAGTCTTGATTCTCTGAAAACGACGGAAAATGATGGATAGTTCAGCTGGCCCGGGCTGGAGAGTTTCTTGGAGCACGTGACATTTGAGCGCTTGACAATGGCATGTATGTGATCCATGCTGTAGTCTAAAGAGCAAAGGAAGGCGATGTAGTCTTCTGTTGTCAAGTCGTATATGAGGCCTGGAGAGAGCGCTTTCTGAGGGTTAACATGACCAGATCCGTGAGCCCATGGATTGGATAATTTACCTCCCACTGTATCACGGAGTTGGGATCCAGTGTCGTCTTGTGTATAGGCAGTCGTCATGAGGGCAGATTTGATTGCACTAGGACTCCAATCCGGATTTGCTGCTTTGATCAGTGCTGCTAAACCACTGATGTGTGGGCATGACATTGATGTACCTTTATCATATTAACACAAGATAAATTAAATTAGCGAAGCTGCAGAAATTCAAAACTATCATGTCTGAAAGCAAATCCTAACAGCAGAATCATATTCTTTGCAACTCTGCAGGGCTTCACTTAGAACTGAACTAAAACAAGTACTAGAAGCAACATTGCGGAAACATTAATCTTGATTTGAGTTCCTAAGATGCAAAATGTAGTTGCTCACTTGATACGACATCTGCAAACTTCAGAAACATCAACAAAAGGACTTGCGGAATGACAATGATGGATTATCAAAACTACAGGGCTAACCCGATTATATCTTAGCAAGGTCTTCTCTACGTATGACGGGCAGAAGTATTTCAGGCAGTACTCTAGCAAGTGCTACAACAAATGCTTTTGGCAACGTGAAAATCAGATCCCCCACTGTCTACAGACTAAACAAAATGACAGAATTGTATTATAAACAGTCCACATAGCCGTTAACTATTGTCTAAACAGAGCCCAAATCATTAATCACATTAACATTCACACTTAACATACAACAAATATGATGCAACATGAAAACAGTTCAGTGAATTAACCCAACAGACTGAGATTTAATCAGAAAGTAAAGCCGCTACCTGATGCGATGTTGTACTGAGTCCTCCTACTATCAGAATCCAAACCAGTGGGAGCAATAGCTTCGGACCAAGCAGCTAAGATATTGACACCAGGCCCGATCACATCCGGCTTCAAAATCTCCGGTGTCACCAAATTAGGCCCTCTGGCACTGAATGCCGCCACCACAGGCGAAGGCCTCACATTCAAAACTGTCCCGCCAAAACTCAATTCAGCTGTGATCCCCTCTTCACTCGTCAGAATCTTTCTAATTTCATCCCCGATTTCCTCTCCAACCGCAACTGTTGGGATCAAATGACTATCTGCTGATAACTCCTCCCCATTCTCAGCCGTGTTGGCTAAGATCATCCCCACTCCCCCCGCGGCTCGAACCACCAGGCCTTTTTCAACACGCGCATTTTTGCCTCTATCACAAAACACCACTTTCCCACGAACCAGTTCCGGGTCCAGAGAACCTTCCACGCAGAAACGACCCGACCCGGTAGTTTCATTGTGGTAATAGACTCCAACTGGCTTCTCACCCATTCCCTTCCCACTGTACAATGAAATACCTGCGAAACGGCGTCGTTTCGACAAATTAATAAACGCGGGAAAGTCCCGGTCCAGTGTCCCGGCCCCAACGGTCATAATCCACGGCGCTGAATTAGCCAACGAGCCACGCTTGGGCCCATCATTTCCCGCAGAGCAGGACACAAGTATTCCTTTTTCGACGGCGGTGAACGTTCCCACCGCAATCGTGTCTCGATAATACGGAACAGAGCCTCCGCCAAGCGACATCGAGAGCACGTCCACCCCATCGTGAATCGCACTCTCCATTCCCGCGAGTATGTCAGAAGCGAGGCACCCGATTTTCCAGCACACTTTATAAATCGCCACGCGAGCTCGCGGCGCCATCCCACGCGCCACGCCGCTGGCGTAGCCCAACAAGCTCGCATTCGCCACGTGAGCACCCGCCGCCGTGCTGGCAGTGTGGGTCCCATGCCCATCCACGTCACGCGGTGACTCAGCCTCCTCCTTAGTCTTATTCTTATGAGCCCTGATCGCCATCTTATAGCCTTTCGAAAACGTCCTCGCCCCAATTAATTTCTTATTACACAACCTCGGCCCGAACTCGACTCGTGACTCACACCCGCCCTTCCACCTCAGCGGAACCTCACTCATACCATCATCACCGAAGCTCTTCGACTCCGGCCACACTCCCGTATCCAAAACCCCCACAATCACATCCTCCCCGGAACCACGAACCACCTCTCCGAAATTCTCGGCGAAAATCTCGCTGTCCAGCCCGAGAAAATCGGGGGTCCTGGTGGTGTGCAGAACGTAGCGATCATCCTCATAAACGCCAATAACAAAGTCATGTCGACGAAGAGCGGCAGCCTCAGAGGGGGTCAGAGAGGCGGCAAAGCCATGATAAGCTGTAGTATAAGTATACACAAGTGGCGACTCAGAGAGAGACTGATACCAGTCCTCATGAGTCGCGAAATTCTCGGGCTTTTTGTGGTGGTGTGTGTGAATTATGTAGGTTTGTTTCGATGCACTTAAAACAACAAGTTGAAGAGCTAGTAGAGTTGCCAAACAGAGCTTAACTAGAGCCTCCATGTTTGTTTCTGTAATGTAGCGATGAGTTTTTTAGGTGGGGAAATGTTGAATTTAAGGTAGCTGTAAGAAGAACAAGACAGAAAAGTGAGAGTGTCAAGAATTAATGTGTGTTGGATTTGTGAAGATTTCTCAAACTGCTGAGCTAAGAACAACATCCAACTACCTTTTTCATTAAATGATGAAAAATCTGGAATCTGTGGGCAAGGATGACAATGTTATGGGTACGAGATTTGAGTTTGGATTTATGTTTTGTAGGAATACTGAGGTTGAGCTTCAATCTTGCTAACAGTATTAGAACTAACTTGTAACTGTTTTCTTCTGATAATTCATCTACTTTCTAATACTAATTGTGTTTAAGGTGATTTATGTGTTTGCAATATATAATTCATTCGGCTACTTTTTAGTATATATTTTAATTTTGCTAGCCTTTAACGCGTGCGAAACACGGGAGATTATATATTTCGTAATTTATTATCTATAATTTAAATTTTAACATCATTTTATTAGTATTTTAATTTTAATGAAATGAATTTTAACTAAATTATATTAACCGACGGATTATATTTTCACACGAAAATTTAGTCTATTTATAAATATATTTCTGTTATTAATATGTGATAATTTATTATTCAATTAATTTTAAATCAAAATTCTCATATTTTGTATATCTTCATATGTATGAAAAAAGATATTTGTCTCGTAATAGATTAGAGTTAAAAAAAAAGAGTTACGTAATGATTCGTGTTTGCATGAAATAGAATATGTTTTGTTAAAAAAAGATATTCAAGATTATATATTTATAATTTTATTTTAATATTATTATAATTTTTTATAAAATATTATATGATAATGTATTATCATTAGTAATTTTAGTTTTTAAAACTGTTTACCAATGTAAGAGTAATAGACCTCCACATGTTACAGAGACTTTGTAATTGCATAGGGAAAGTATCAAAACAAAAATCAATATACTTATATAAAGGAGAAGCGAGGGGCGTGTAGGTGGCGCCTCTCACATCGCTCCGTTCTATTTTTCTAATTTTCTGTAATTTTTGGATGAAAAATATCAAAAATTAGAACTGCCTTTTTTAGTTTCGGGTATATTAAAAGCAAGTTTCAGAATCTGATTTTATTTCAGATTATTTATGGAATATAGTAGCTTGAAAATTTTAATCTGATTTTGTTTCAGATTATTTAATTATGGGAAAGAGTAGCAGACAAGTCTCTATGCACCTATATATACCCTTATAGATTGTAAGGTTTTGGATAATCTAAACACAACCTCCTCTCTCTCAATATCACAACCCTACCTCTCTCTCGTGATAGTTGTCTTGCTCGATTTCTAACTCGGTGGTGCCGTTCTTTTGCAACGATAAGTGAAGACTGTTTATACAGTATTAAAAAAGAATAAAGGTTGTTGCAAGCAAAAGTATGTTAGGTCCAGATAGAGAGTAAATTAAGCTAGAAGGGGGGTTGAATAGCTTAATCACCAATTTAAAAATTAATGTGGTGTGATAAAATTTATCCCCTTTTTGAATGGCTTTTATCTAGAGTATGAGCAGTTAATGTGTGCGGAAGCAATGTAAGAGTAATCCGACACACGAGATTTTATCCTGGTTCGCGGTGGCTAACTCAACACTTGGAGTCCACTCACCCCTACTCCAGTCCCCAAGCTCCTCCCCGGACTCGAGATTTTCTCTACTATAAAGAAACTCCTTTACAGTAGGCGGAGAAGCCTTTACAAATATATATCTTGGAGCGTAACTTCCCGTTACCTCCTCACTATAAATGTAAACTTACAAGACTCGTCTTGGAGTGTAACTCCCCGTCACCTTCTCAAAGTCGTTGTACTCCGGGTGTAGTCTTTGAACTTCTAAACTTTTGCGGGTCTTGGATCTTAGGTCTTTCCTCTTCCTCACGGTGCAGAGACGACTAACTCCCCGTTAGCTCGTCTAGGACTTGGGTCTTAGAACGAAGATTACCTCACTTCACTTCACCTCACTGCAAAACTTAGAAAACAATATCTACGACAAATAATCCTTGTTTATAAAAAGAGTTTTGGACTAGACACGACTAGGCCGATAGTGTATGTATATATATATATATATATTGAAGATATATATATTTAAAGTATACTTTCCTAAGGATATAGAAAAATATAAGTATACTTTTTAACTTACTCCAATACTTAAGAATAAGTATTTGGTTGGAGTAACTAAAGTCTTATAAGCGAGCTTCGTTTTTAGACTTTTTCAAGTATTCTCGTGATATTGCAAATTACGAATACTTGTTAATTTAAACTCACCGTTAGATAATGCTTATAAAGATCTTCGGAGTTTAACTTGTCGTCTATGGCTCAAAGGCTTACGACTTGGGTACTTGTCCTGTATGACTAAGTATTATTTATTACTTCTTATATACGTCTATATTTGAAGTAATAAAATCAAGAAAGCTTTATGGCGAGCTCTTTAGCTATTAACTTTTCTTGAAACACCTCTTCTCGTAATATAGTCTATTAGACTAAATGAAGTCGAGAGAGAGAGTCTTTAACTTTAGCACAATATAATGAGATAGCCAAACAAACACAACAATATAAATATTATACACTTTAAACAAGTTACAACAATAATAGTGCAGAAAGTATATAAATAAATTAGTTGGCTAAGTTAGTGGTAAGTAAAGTTAAAGAATACTTTTTAGATTTTCTTCCCACAGACACAAGGTGATGGGCGGGAATAGAATTTCACTATATAAAATGTATTTTGACCGTCGTCAAATATTAGCCTCGCTGTAGAGGTATAACGAATCTTTAGTTCGTTTAAATATACAACGATATATAGATCGTGTATATATTTCGAATAACACGACTTAGTTAGTTCGTGTTTGAAATTAATTCGAAATAAGAAATCTCTTTTATAAAAGATATAAGATGAAGAGCTTTAAGATCAAATAGATCGAGAATAATGACGAGCTCTTGTATATATATAATGGTCGATTAAGACTCGGATTGAAGCTAAAATAATAACCACTTACAAAAATGATTGGAAAGTTCGCCGGAAAAATTCGCCGGAGGTTTGGCCGGATTTTGGCTTAGTGGCGGAACTTGGGCAGCCCTACAGGAGGCCTAAAGTAGTAGTGGTTGAGCTAGTTGGGTTGGGAGAGATTATATAACTAAAACCTTGTATATATAAATATATATGTATAAGAAAGAAGGTTTTTGTTAATTAGACAATTCAAACAACAAGTTAGATTGTAGAAGGGGGGGGGGGGGGTTGAATACAATCTACAAAAATTCAAATTCTTTTTGTATGACAGATCATATTCAAAATACAAGAGAATATAAAACTAAAACAGAAATTCCAAAGAACAAGGATCTTAAAAATTTCAGGTGGATTGTTTGATCCACCTGAGAGATTTTTATATCAAGAACCTTCCAAGTAAGAATACTTGGCTGCTTACAAAAGAATGAAGAGCAGAAGCTTACAGTTGCTTGCTAATTTTCTCTAAAAATGCTTTGCTCTTCAGTTCTTGGTGTTTGATAATTTACAATGTGAAATCACAAAGTGAATATATACTACTACAAACAAAACTAGTCTGTAAAAGTATTTTCCTACACATTTTCTAGCTGGTACAAATATAGAATTTCTTGGACTTGATACAGCATTTGGCAGCTTGAAATTCTTGTTGCTTTGCCAGAAACGGTAGGCTTCGAGGTTCTCAATATTTGACTAAACTCCTTTTGATTTAGCTTCCAAAGCTGGTGCAGCACCTGTCACATCAACCCATGTGACCTTTGTCTTTTGCCTGATTTTCAGTTGTCAATTGCTGATTATCAATTGATAATTTCATCAATTGATGATGCACTGAAATAGCAGTCGACTGTCTCCTTTGAGTTATGGGATGATCATGATTTTGATGTAGCGATTGATAATCTTCTTTCCAAACAGCCATTGATACTTTATGTCATCAATTGATCTTCACTTCACTTGAATGGATTACATGACTTCTCATATTTACAATTATGTCACCCTATCTAAACATCCATTGATAGATCAACTGCTAATGTAAAAGTATGCATTATTTCTACATCAACTGCTAAAATGCTCCAGCTTTGTTACAGTACCTCATCATCCGTTGATGGGTTAATCTGATCAATTGATACTGCCTTAGCATACTATCAATTGATCAGCTACATTTAATTTTATTCTAAGTAAGAATAAAATACCCTGTATCATCAAGCATCACATATTCCTAACAATCTCCCCCTATTTATATCTGTAGGAATTTCAGATATAAATTTGAGGTGCTTGATGATTACAAAACACAAGTAAAGAAAACAAATATATCTTTGCATTAAAGAGAAGAAATTAAGTTGCTGAAAGATAAGAGTTTTACAAGGATTGGATTTTTGCTCCTCTAGACTGAGCAGATATTCAATGATTCCTTTTCTTCTGTCTAGACACTTTCTTGTTGATCTCCCTCTCTAGATCTTCAATGAACTTGGCTTCTTCTGTGATTTTGGGATTCAGTTTGTTCTGCATTGCCCTCAAGATATCTATATCAGCATTTCTAGCATGATCTTTTAGTCTGAAGAATCTTTTAATGCCTTGATCATCTCTAAAAGTCATCAGTCTTGAGGGATGATCATGAATACAGCTGCCAGTATTAGGAAGAGACAATCTTAAGGGAAGATCAGAAGGTTTATTCCATTCTTTCCTTATATCTTCAATTCTTTTGAGAATTTCACTTCTGATTCCCATTGAGTAAGAGGTGCTTTTGTCCAGCTTCATGTACACTGTCTTCAAATCATTGTAATCCTGATCCAAGATCCTTTCCAGTGGCCATGCAATTTTTGTTTGAGATGAGTAGTGGAATTCCAACCTTTCTGGAAGCTTCTTGGTTCTTGTCAAGGCCTTCACACTTAGCAATTCATCCAGATAAAGATTGATAGGGGGCTGTTCACTGATATGAAATGCATAAGCATAAGAGGTTTTAGGAACCTTGACAATTTCTGGCACAGGAGGAATCACCACTTCTCTTGAGGGAGGCTTAATTTGGACTGGTCCAACTGGATCATGCCTTTTTGGATTTCCTCCTTTCTTTTTGATATTACTAGGCATGTGCTTGGATTTTCCTCCAGTTCTGGTTCTCTTTGGCCTTAGAGAGTCTGCCAGCTCATCCTCTTTAGTCACATAGATTTTTGGAAAGGTCATGGATGAGAGATCAAGCTCTATAGGTTCCTCTTTCAGCTCTTCAGGATTGAATGGTGGATCTGGCTGAGAAGTTGAAGTAGGGAGTGAATCCTGTCTTGTGGATTTGGTCTTTTCTTCTTCATGCACCACAGTTAAGTTTAGTACATTCTTCTTTACACCAGCCCTAGACTTCTTTTTAGCCTTTTTCTCCAAGTTCTTTTTGGCTTCATCCAGGATTTGTTGCTGAATAGCAATGTTGGATTCATCAGCCAAGTCACCAGCTTCTTCACCAAGTTCTTGCAGTAATTCTGCAGCAAATCTTTCAATATCTGCATCTTCATTTGCAGAAGGCCCTTGAGTTCTTACTTGCTCTTCTTTGGCCTTAGCATACAAGGGGTGTCCAGGGGGCACACAGATAACTTGATTATTCCTTGTAATGTAAGCAAATTCAGATCTCCACACAGGGTCTTGATCTAATCTGCCAACAACTTGCTTTGGCTTGATAGGCTTTCCTTCTGCAATATCCTTCTCTTCTTGCTCAGCTCTCTCCTTTTCATCTCTTTCTCTTTCTTTCTTTTCTTCTTCAGTTTCATCCCACTTCTTGCCAAATTTACCAATATGAATGGCAAGACCAAGTAGCTTAGCTTTATCTGAGTTTGGCATGGGAAAGTCTAGAGCTAGCTTGTTCTTACCATGTGGCTTTGTTGGTGATGGAGAATTAATCAGGTAAGGCTTGAACTCATTTACAGAGGATGCCTCACCCTGACACTTTATGCTTTTGACTTTGACAGTCCTGGTTTTCTTTGGAGGCTTCTTCTTTTCAACTGGAGGAGGCTCCCCCTTAGTTAGTGGCTCCCCCTTAGATGTAGGCAGTTGTTCTTTGGAAGGTAGAGCAGGTAGATGTTCAGAGATGGTGGTTGATGGTGGTGAAGTGGAGATAGCAGCATCAGTTGTAGGTGTGATGGTAGCAGAAGTAGAGACAGAAGTAATTGCTTTTGATGAAGACTTTGAAGACTTCTCCCCCTTTTTGGAATCAGCAAGCACATCATTGGGAATTGGAATGTTTTGAGCTTCCAGGAGAGTAAGAAGTAATCTTTGTTGAGTGTGTTGATTAAGAAGAACTTGATTGAGCTGACACTCAACCTTAGAAACCCTTCTGTCCAAATCATCAATAGAGGCAGCAAGTGGAGACTCTTGATGCAGTTTGGATCTGATGTTGGCCATTGTGTCATAAGACATTCTAGCATCCAGATTCTTCTCATTATCCTTTTTGACATCAGAGACAGCATTATGAAGATCTCCAATTTCTTGTCTGAGTTGAGTAAGATGAGATTTGTGAAGTCTCAAATTATCCTTCACAAACATAGAGAGTGTTTTCTTCATTGGATCTTCATCTTCAGCCCACTCCATTGCTCTCTTATATTGCCTTAGAATTTCCAACTTAGTATCTCCAAAATTGAAATTTTGACTGAACACCCAGTCTGGCATTTCTGAAGGTCCAACTACTTCTTCATCTTCTTCATCATCTGCATCATCCATTGAATCATCATATTTAGAATCACCCTGAGTAGAGAGCATGCCTTTAGGAACAGCAGCATGTGCAATTTTAGCTCTCTCCAGGGCTTCTGATGAGTGAATCAACCCCAGAGTCTCTTCTGCTAGAACATTGGATTGGCCAGCCATAATTTGATAGGCTGACACTGGATGAGTGAATGTAGAGGCATCCAAGAGGTCCATAGCAGAATCCATCCTTATCTCTTCTGTACCTGCATTTCTCTCATCATCTCTATTTTCTTGCATCAGGGTCTCACCCTGGCTCACCACACACTCACCTTCACCATCTAAGGTGGTACCCACAATCTCTCCTTTTGCCTGGGAGGAAGAAGTTCCCAGCCTCTCACTCACATCCTCTCCTTTTGCCTGTCTGCAAGACAGCCTCTCCACTAACTCACTTTCTCTCAGGCCTAGAAGTGCAGTAACAATGATAAGTTCTTCACTGGCAGCTCTTGTAATGGCAAGATGATCTAGCTGAGTGTGGTCTGCCAGTGGAACTTCTCCTATCAATGGCTGAGGAATAGCCATTGATGCAATGTTGTCATTCATCAACGGCTGATTGCTGTTAAGCACATCCGTTGACAGAACTGCACTTATCGATTGATGAGAAAGACCAATCGATGATGGGAAAGAATTAGCAATTGATGCATTAGCAGTTGATGCATCAATAGTGACAACTAGTGAATCTGTGAAGAGTGAAGGATTTGGTAATTCCACAACTTCACTAGTAGTCATAGAAGAAATTGATTGATGATCCAACAAATCCTGTGAAGGATGATCACCAATTTCAGAAATTAACTTCTCCAAGAACAGAGTTGGAGAATTTGGGTGGGGGATGTTGTACAGTAGATCAACATCCTCCATATGGAAGTCTGAGATCTGAGAAAGTGTTTCAACAGGAGGGGACTGTGATTCCACATTTACTGGAGTCACATCAAGCTGACTTTGTGAGGAAGTCTGTACTGTCACAAAATCTGAGATTTTGGACTGTACAAAGGAGTGTGTGTCAAGTGCCCTTTTCTTGGTTCTCCTTGTGAAAGTTTTGGGAGGTGTTTGGTCTGTGTCCCTTCCCCTTTTGTTCTGTGCTCTTGGAGGAGAGCTCTTTTCAATAGTGGCACCTTGTTGAGAAGATGTCACTAGAAATGAGTTTGAATCCATATTAATCACCACATCTTTTTGGGAAGATGTGGGATGGCTTGGCTGGACATCACTAATCTCACCTTCCTTATTCTGGGGGCTTCTTTGATGATCACCCCTCCCCTCACCACTAACCTCCTTCACACTCCCCTCAGTTGGTAAAGTAGTTGTTACAACTGGTATCTTTTGAGAGACACCAGAGGTGGTTTTCTTGGACTTGGATTTGGAAACCTTTCTTGTTTTGACAGCTTGGGTAGGAAGTTGGGGGGAAACAACTTCCATTGCTGTACTAGAAAAAGAAGAATATTGGGGATTGGAAGGAGAGATAGAAATAGAAGGTACCTGCATTAGTGATGGAAGTGACAAGGGTACTTGATCATTTGCAAGTATCCTCATCAGATCACCACAGATCCTCTTGCTTTGCACCCAGCAATCCAGCTTGTTTTCTGGCTGTGCAGTTACTAAATTCTTAACTAAATGGTTAGCAATCATCATCAAGAATCTAGAAAAATAAACATTATTGGGTCTTCCTTCATGAGGACCCAATTTAGCAACAATCTCAAACAATACTAAATCACCAATGTTATAGTAATCATCTGTCATAAGCATGTAAAACATGGATTGCATAGACATTGTGAAAGCATCATAGTTAGAGACTTTACCAGAGAAAACCTTTATAAATGAATCACATAAAAAGCTCCACTCTTTACGCATATAGCGCCTAAGAATCTGTCCTAAACAAGACAAATCACCATTATAGTGCATATCTCTTAGCATACTGACAATTTCATTATCACTAGGCAACCTATCAGTCGAGTTCTTGGGTAAATGAAGAGCAGCCCTAACAGTTTCACCATTGATATTATAACTAGTACCATTAATGGAAACAGATAGAGTTTTAGAAGTTGAGTCATACCTCCCAGAAGTCCACATTTGTTCAACAATCTCACAGTAGATAGTTGGAGCATGTAGCATAGCATAAGAGAGCTTACACTCCTTAATAAAATCCATCATGGTGTGGAAGGCTGCAGAGTGTTTCCCTTCTTTGTCCACATAGGCTACATGATTGTTCTGCTCATACACGAATCCAGCTTGACTAATGATTTTGACAATAGGCGCCATTGAAAAGAAGGCTTAAGAGAGGATTAGGGCTTGTAGGATTTGAGAGAATAAGAGAGAGTTAATAGTTTGCAGATGCAGGTGAGAGAGGAAATGAAATTAAAGGCAAACTATTTATACTCTCAGTAAAAGTAAATAAAGTAACCGTTCAAAAGTAGCCAAGCGTCACCGATCGATATATACACATATGTATGTATATATCGATTGATAATTAAATTGGGAACAGACGATCGCTATTTTAACATATCAATGGCTAATCAAAATAGCCATCGATACGTCAAAAACTTTATTTACTTATCCAGTGATATATGACACACTGTCAATGGCTAAAGAGCGATTGATAAAAGATATCGATTGATGGAACAAAGACTTGTGTATCATGTATCACAGGCTGCATAACAAAGGTAAAAGATTAACTAGAGAAGTTTAACATACCAAGTTCACTTACTAATCTTGTGAATGTAGATTCATCAAGTGGTTTGGTGAAAATATCTGCTAGTTGCTTTTCACTGGGAACAAAATGAAGTTCAATAGTTCCATTCATTACATGTTCCCTAATGAAATGATACCTTATATCAATGTGCTTTGTTCTTGAGTGCTGCACTGGATTTTCTGTTATGGCAATGGCACTTGTGTTGTCACAGAAAATGGGAATCTTGGAAATAGTCAGTCCATAATCAACCAATTGATTTTTCATCCACAGTATCTGTGCACAACAACTGCCAGCTGCAATATATTCAGCTTCTGCAGTTGATGTAGAGACTGAGTTTTGCTTCTTACTAAACCAAGAAACCAGTTTATTTCCTAGAAATTGACAAGTGCCAGTGGTGCTTTTTCTGTCAATCCTACACCCTGCATAATCAGCATCTGAAAAACCAATTAAATCAAAGCCAGAATCTCTAGGGTACCAAATGCCAAGATTTGGAGTACCCTTAAGATATCTGAAAATCCTTTTAATTGCTATTAAATGAGATTCCCTAGGATCAGCTTGGAATCTAGCACAAAGGCATGTGGCAAACATTATATCAGGTCTACTAGCTGTTAAATACAAAAGAGAGCCAACCATGCCTCTATAACTTGAAATGTCCACTTTCTTTTCCTTAGTATTCATTTCAAGTTTAGTGGCAGTGGCCATGGGAGTTTTAGCAGTTGAGCAATTTATAAGATCAAACTTTTTCAATAAGTCATAGACATACTTTGTTTGACTTATAAATATGCCATCACTAACTTGTTTAACTTGAAGACCAAGAAAATAAGTTAATTCTCCCATCATGCTCATTTCATATTTACTTTGCATTAGCTTGGCAAACTTTTTACAAAGTCTTTCATCTGTAGAACCAAATATGATGTCATCCACATAAATCTGAACAAGTATTCTAGAACCATTAACATTTCTATAAAACAAAGTTTTATCAACAGTTCCTCTTGTGAAGTGATTTTCAAGAAGGAACTGTGATAAGGTATCATACCAGGCTCTAGGTGCTTGCTTCAGTCCATAGAGAGCTTTTAGGAGAAGATATACAAATTCTGGAAAATTTGGGTCTTCAAAACCAGGTGGCTGACTTACATAAACTTCCTCTTCAAGCTCACCATTTAGAAAAGCACTCTTGACATCCATTTGATAGACTTTGAAATTGGCATGAGCAGCATAAGCAAGAAATATTCTTATGGCTTCAAGTCTGGCTACAGGAGCAAATGTCTCATCATAGTCTATTCCTTCTTCTTGACAGTATCCCTTAGCAACCAGTCTTGCTTTGTTCCTTGTTACCACACCATTTTCGTCCATCTTATTTCTGAATACCCATCTTGTACCAACAATTGCTCTATCTTTGGGTTTGGGTACCAGCTTCCACACTTTGTTCCTTTCAAACTGATTCAGCTCCTCTTGCATAGCTAAAATCCAGTCAGGATCAAGAAGAGCTTCTTCAACCTTTTTAGGTTCTTCCTGAGAGAGAAAACTGCTGTAGAGGCATTCATCCATAGTAGCTCTTCTTGTTTTGACACCCGCATTAGCATCTCCAATAATAAGCTCAAAGGGATGATCTCTTGTCCATTTCCTTTGTGGGGGAAGATTTGATCTGGATGAACTGGCTTCATTTGTAAAGTCAGTTTCATTTTGAGAGGCTCCCCCTAAATGTGTGGACCTAGAGTTACCAGCCATTGATGAACCAGTATTGGATAGATCATTAGCCATTGATGTAGATTGAGTTACATCAACTGCTGTTCTGGTATTGACTAAATTGTTACCCGTTGATTGAGGATTTGTACCAGAATTCACCCTTTCAACACAGTCATCATCATCACTTTCCAGTTCAATTGTTCCTTCAGATTCATTTTCAAATTGAAGAATATCATGAAATCCTTCATCATCTAAGCCTTGAATTTTCTTGTCATCAAACATCACATGGATGGATTCCATAACAATATTCAATCTTAAATTATAAACTCTATAGGCTTTTCCAGCAGCATATCCAACAAATATTCCTTCATCTGCCTTTGCTTCAAATTTGCCAAGATTTTCACTTTGATTCCTTAACACAAAGCATTTGCATCCAAAGACATGTAGAAAGTTTAATGTTGGCTTCTTCCCTTTGAACAGTTGATAGGGAGTCAATCCTTGTGCTTGATTGATCAAGGAGATATTTTGTGTGAAACATGCTGTATTGACAGCCTCAGCCCAGAAATAAGTAGGCAACTTTGATTCTTCAAGCATTGTTCTAGCAGCTTCAATAAGAGTTCTGTTCTTTCTTTCAACCACACCATTTTGTTGAGGAGTTCTTGCAGCAGAGAACTCATGGTGAATTCCTTTATCTTCACAGAAACTCTTCATTACAGAGTTTTTGAACTCAGTTCCATTATCACTTCTGATCCTTGAAACTTTCCTTTCTGGATCAATGTTGTCAACTATCTTGATATGATTGATGATGATTTCACTTGCTTCATCTTTGGAGTGAAGAAAATATGTCCAAGTGAATCTTGTGAAATCATCCACAATCACTAGACAGTACCTTTTCTTTGAAATGGACATTATGTTGACTGGTCCAAATAAATCCATATGTAGAAGCTGTAGAGGTCTATCAATTGATGATTTCAGTTTGCTTTTGAAAGAGGACTTTCTTTGTTTTCCAATTTGGCAAGCATCACACAAACCATCCTTGGAGAATTCCAATCTTGGCAGTCCTCTAACAAGATCTTTTCTCACAAGATCATTCATAGCCTTGAAGTTTAAGTGAGACAATTTTTTATGCCACAACCAACTCTCATCCAAGCTTGCTTTGCTGAATAAACAAGTGAGAGAATCTGCACTTGTTGAGTTGAAATCAGCAATGTAGACATTGCCTTTTCTATTTCCAGTTAGAACCACTTTGTTATCTTTCTTATCAGAAATAACACAGGCTTCTGTTGAGAACCAAACTTGATGTCCTCTGTCACATAGTTGACTGATGCTAAGCAGATTGTGCTTAAGCCCTTTCACTAGTGCAACATTATCAATGATGACATTCCCTTTTGAAATAATGCCATATCCCAAGGTGAATCCTTTGCTGTCATCTCCAAAGGTTATACTTGGGCCAGCTCTCTCCTCAAAATTGCTGAGCAGGGTAGAATCTCCAGTCATGTGTCTTGAGCATCCACTGTCAAGATACCACAGATTCTTTCTATTTCCCTGCACAGATTCAAGATAACTTAAGCTGATTTTGGTACCCAAGCAGTCTTGGGTCCAGTTTTATTAGACACAACCTTAGGTTTAGAAGAGTTATTCTCTTTGGATTTAGAGGGTTTAGAGACAACTTCATCCTCAGAGTTAATCTTCTTAACTTTAGGGATTACAGCAGAGTTAGAAGAACCAACATTGGTAGAGTTCACAGAAAATTGATTTGCACAAGCATGATTCATACTATCATGATAATTGGGCATAGCAGGCATGTTAAGAGCATTAAAGAAAGGATTAGGCATGAAAGGCATATTAGCATACTGAATAGGAGTAGCAGGGAACATAGGCATGTATGGCATGTGAGAGTTCATCATAGGATTAGGCATGCAATAATCAGGTAGAACATTTTTGCAATTAACAGCAAGATGATTGACACTACCACATTTGGAACAAGTTTTTCTGACAGCATATTTGTCAGGAGTGTAATCATTCTTTTTGTTGATTCCAACTTTGCCATTCCTAGAGCTCTTCTTCTTCCCTTTTTCAGCCTCCATTCTTACTTCACCATGACCAATTCCTTCTCTTTCAATTTTCTTGGAACTACCAGATTCCTTCACAAAGTTCTTTTTGATGGGCCCATATTTGTTATTCAGTTTTTTGAGTTTGTCTTCATCAACTGCTGTTTGATTCTTCGATGGATAACTTTCATCCATTGATTTAGAATCTATCAATGGATGATCACTATCCACTAAGAGATCAGATTCATCCAACAACTTTTTGTTCTTTCTCCAGGCACTCTTACAAGTTTCCTCAAGAACTTGTGTGGAGCACATGTTCTCAAGAACATTCCTAGAGTCCTTCCATTTAGCAATAATCTCTTGTTCCCTTTCCAATTGCTTTTTGAGAATCTCTTCTCTTTTAAGAACAGCCAACAACTCATCTTTGGCAAGCTCAGAATCCTTTTTGAATTTACCCATTTGGATTAATTCAGTTTCTAGCTTCCCATTTTTCTCAGTAAGCAAATCATTAGCCCCTTTGATTCTAACATTTTCTTTTGTTAGAGACTTAAGAGAGACTCTAAGATTATATATTTCATTAGACATGTCATCTATGATTTGTTTACATTCAGATTTAGTCAAATCAGATGTGTTGGTTGTTTTTACCTGTCCATTGCTGGTGATAGAAGAATCAGCATCATCTCCAATTGCCATCAAGGCAAGGTTGACATGCTCCTCAGTGTCAGAATCACCTTCATCAGCAGCCCAATCACCATCCTCAGTTATGAATGCCTTTTCCTTGCTTTGCTTGAGTAGATCAAAATATTTTCTTCTGTAATCCACATTATCTGAGGAGGATCCTTTCTTTTCAGCAGAAGGTCTTCTGCACTCATTAGAGAAATGTCCAGGTAGACCACAGTTGAAGCATTTGAATTTTGATCTGTCAACCATACCAGATGGTTTAGACAGATTTCCTCTGTTGAATGGTCTAGAGCTAGCAGCATTTCTTTTGAATTTGAGTTTGGAGAATTTTCTGGCAAGAAATGCTAGATGTTCATCAAGATCATCTAGCTCATCTTGAGCTGAGAGTTCTTCATCTTCCTCAATGGCTTTTCCTTTCTTCTTTCCATCATCCTTCTTTCCATCACAGACAGAGCTGCTTGAAGCTTTTCCAGCAATCACAGACATTAATGTCTTCTCCTCTTCCTCTTCCTTTTCTGCTACAAGAGCCACAGATTTCTCCCTTTTGGAGTTCTTTTCCAGTTCTTCATCTTGCTGTATTTCAAGCTCATATGTCTTAAGAATACCATATAATTTGTCAAGGGAGTATTCATTAAAATTCTGAGCCTGTCTTAGAGCAACAGTCATAGGTTTCCAATCTCTTGGTAAAGCTCTCAAGAATTTGAGATTAGAATCTTTGACCATGTAGATTCTACCATACAACTTTAATCCATTTAACAGTTTTTGAAATCTGTTAAATAAATCATTCAGAGATTCACCAGATTTAGAGTGAAAACTTTCATACTGTTGAACAAACAGCTGCATTTTGTTTTCCCTAACTTGATCAGTGCCTTCACATAAAGTTTGAATGGTATCCCATACTTCCTTTGCAGTTGGACAATTGATAACACTATCAAACATGTCATCATCAATACCATTGAACAAGATGTTCATGGCTTTGTTATCCTTGTGCACTTCTTTTTCATCTTCCTCAGTAAACTCAGAAGGGTTCTTAGGCACCTCAACATCTTCAGCTTCACTTCCATCAAGTCTCAGGGCAGTGTTGATTTTGACTGGAACATGTGGTCCTTTCTCAATACAGTTGATGTAGCTAGGATCCAAGGAGAGCAGATGCATCCTCATTTTTACTTTCCAGTGAAAGTAGTGTTCTTTGACCAGCATTGGAATCTTGACTCCTTCATCTCTTCTTCCCATTGTTGATTGTCTTTAGGACCTGAAACTTCTTGTATGTTAGAAACCTCGCTCTGATACCAATTGTTAATTAGACAATTCAAACAACAAGTTAGATTGTAGAAGGGGGGGGGTTGAATACAATCTACAAAAATTCAAATTCTTTTTGTATGACAGATCATATTCAAAATACAAGAGAATATAAAACTAAAACAGAAATTCCAAAGAACAAGGATCTTAAAAATTTCAGGTGGATTGTTTGATCCACCTGAGAGATTTTTATATCAAGAACCTTCCAAGTAAGAATACTTGGCTGCTTACAAAAGAATGAAGAGCAGAAGCTTACAGTTGCTTGCTAATTTTCTCTAAAAATGCTTTGCTCTTCAGTTCTTGGTGTTTGATAATTTACAATGTGAAATCACAAAGTGAATATATACTACTACAAACAAAACTAGTCTGTAAAAGTATTTTCCTACACATTTTCTAGCTGGTACAAATATAGAATTTCTTGGACTTGATACAGCATTTGGCAGCTTGAAATTCTTGTTGCTTTGCCAGAAACGGTAGGCTTCGAGGTTCTCAATATTTGACTAAACTCCTTTTGATTTAGCTTCCAAAGCTGGTGCAGCACCTGTCACATCAACCCATGTGACCTTTGTCTTTTGCCTGATTTTCAGTTGTCAATTGCTGATTATCAATTGATAATTTCATCAATTGATGATGCACTGAAATAGCAGTCGACTGTCTCCTTTGAGTTATGGGATGATCATGATTTTGATGTAGCGATTGATAATCTTCTTTCCAAACAGCCATTGATACTTTATGTCATCAATTGATCTTCACTTCACTTGAATGGATTACATGACTTCTCATATTTACAATTATGTCACCCTATCTAAACATCCATTGATAGATCAACTGCTAATGTAAAAGTATGCATTATTTCTACATCAACTGCTAAAATGCTCCAGCTTTGTACAGTACCTCATCATCCGTTGATGGGTTAATCTGATCAATTGATACTGCCTTAGCATACTATCAATTGATCAGCTACATTTAATTTTATTCTAAGTAAGAATAAAATACCCTGTATCATCAAGCATCACATATTCCTAACAGTTTTAGAGAAGAAGTATTTGTAGAGAGTGTTTGTAGAGATGAAAGAGAGTATACTTCAAAAATCCCAGCAACTAATTAGCTCTTTAGCTTGTGTAGAAGATGAATGGGGATGGAGTGGTATTTATAGGGAAATTTGGGGTAGTGGGGTGATGTAAGATGATGTAAGGGATGATGTAAATGGAGTGGGTGAGGTAAGGGATGACTATATGATATTTGTTTACTAGCCTTAGCATCATGTGACTCAAAATCTCAGCACTTATTGCTTACTAAAAGTCAAGGCACACACCCCAATGCAAGTTAATTAACTATTAATTAACGAATAAGTATCGTTAATTAAATATAGCTTATTTCTAAACATCTTCAATAAATCCAAAAAAAAATATGACAATTTTCTAAATATTGGAAAATAAAAATCTGTGAAGTTTGGTAATTTTTGGTCAAAGTCTCCTAGGTCAAACGCTCAGTCAAAGCTTCTCGGGTCAACCGTTCGGAAACACACCCCGACAAACATTCTCCAAAAATCACGAAACTTTTATCTAACATACATCACATCATAAAAATGACATCTCCAAAGTTTTAAGTCATTCTAGCAACTGGAAATAATTTATCCGGAATTAAAACGATAAAAACCATTTTTCGGGTAAGAATAAAATACGTAAATCCTATTGACGATTTGTAAAACATTTTTGGCTAGAATTTTGACTTGGACAAATACTAAAAATATATTTCCTTGAGAATAAAATAGTTTGGAGTTTATGGAAATATTTTTGATCATTTAAATTAATTTCCTTCGATAAATAAGGAAATATACGTAAACCGAGAAAATTAGTATTTGGTCAAAACGAGTAGACCCTTGACTAATTTTTGATACCAAAATACTTAGAATAATATTATTAATGATAAATCATGATTTTGACAATTTCAAAGTACATTCTAA
This sequence comes from Daucus carota subsp. sativus, assembly GCF_001625215.2. Classification (NCBI taxonomy): domain Eukaryota; kingdom Viridiplantae; phylum Streptophyta; class Magnoliopsida; order Apiales; family Apiaceae; genus Daucus; species Daucus carota. The sequence goes on from NC_030388.2 coordinate 8,549,518, forward strand.
GTATTAAAATATTTTTCTCCGAAAAATGAGTAATTTGAGAGACCTTGGAGAAAATATTTAACGAACCAAGAAAAATGAGTATTAATATTTGACCATCCAAATATTAATGTTTTGATAGAGTAAATATTTCTTTTGGATAGAAAACAATTTTTGGTATAAAAGATTTATTTTTGAATAATTAAAGATAATTTATCCCGTAAAATAAGAAATTGATAAATCAAGGAATAAAGTATTTTAATTAATAGATTTGAAAATGATGTTACATGAGGGTTCTAAAGAATATCAAATCTTGATAATCCTTTTTCGATCTTCATGTGAGTTTAATGTTGCAATATGAAGATAGGGAAATATCGTAGAGTGACGATATCCCTCAGCATGAATATTGCGTAAAACTATATTTCTTAAAAATAGGTATTTTGATTATGAAGAAATATAAAATGAATTTTCAAATAACTTGCTAGAAATAACTTTTCACTTTAAGATAATCATGCAATTTAATGTCCTATTTGGGAGGATTACTAGGTGATTTAAATTTTATGTTTATTTATAAATACCAAAATAAATTAATATCGAAGATATCCTTTCAATCTTCCCCTTTTTGGTATTTATCAAACAAACCTAAAATTTAAATTTTACAAGTGTGTGCTTCCCCTTAGTGTATGCATGAATTTGAAAAATAATTTTTCACATAGGCACATAATAGGGTTCAGAAATTTTACTTCTAGGTTTCGTAATTTCGATAATCCTCGTGATTCCAATAGTTATTCCCTGAAAAGAAATTGGTTAGATACATAGACAATTTAAAAAATTTGACCAAAATTTTCTTTTCTCTATCTTTGGGAAAATTTTAATTTTTGAACGTGCAATATATTGCACGTCTCTTCCCCATTTGGTTGATGAAAACCAAAAATCTTTCCCTTTTAGATAGGTACGATAGTTTCGTAGAATAAGGTACGTTTCCTTTTAAAAATACGTCTTTTCCCAAAAACGTAGTTCTTTATCTTGACTAGATTTTCTTTGAATTTATAGCTTCTCCTTAATTGTTGACCATTTAAGATATCTCTTTTAAATAATTGGTCAAATCGTTTAAGATTTCTAAAAATAAAAACTTCTTCCTCTTGTAGTATTGTCTTGTAATGGGTTAAAAGAGTTTTGCTTATCATAACCATTTTTTTTATGTTTTGAGATGTCAAGCCCGTGTTTTCTTTTGATTATGAAGGAAAATTGTCTTTTTAGCTCATAGTCAAGTAATTCTTTTGAAATCTGGAGCCAATATCGTGTACTTATCAGGTTGACTAATAGGTTTTGCCTTTTGACTTGATAATATAATTTCGAAAGTAGTTCGATTCTTGGAATGATTTGGTCAAGATTACGTTGATATTTCTTTATTTTGAATAACTCAAATAAGTCGGATTTTCGTATAATATTCAATTTTGAGATTGGATAATTCCTTGCAGTTGTTTGTATATGGGATACATGCCATATATTACTGAAATGAAATCTCAGAAATGACTTTTCATTATTTCTTGAAATTTATACAACTAGATACACATTATAAGACTAAATAGTTCGAGTTCTGCAAGTGTAGCTAAAATTTAAATATATTTTATTACCTTCATTGATAATAGTTAAAAATATTGGGCGTATTTTATTATCTCAACCCCCCGAATGGGCTGAGGACTTCGATGAGTGGAATAGAGAAAAGCATATTATATGTACCTATAATGGTGTTCAAGTATCAGAATTCGAACTTCCCAAAAATTGGTTTAAAGATGGTATTCAGATAAAAATAGTATTTCCTTTTTATTTGAAACCTTGGCACAGATCCAAATTGAGGACCTCTTTTTCTTCTTATAAAGATCTAAAGAAAGAAGAACAACCAAAATTTAATTTTTTAACGGCTTGGGGAGCGCAAACTACCCTTAACTTTGGTTCTATCCCTCCAAAACCTTCCTTTTTTAAGCCTATTTTAAAAGAACTTAAAAAAAAAATGCAAAAAACGAGAGTTCAATAAACACTATATTCGTATAATCCCCTGCAAACTAAAACCTGTATACAAAGATCCAAAGTTTTCATATATTGATAAGAGATCATAACAGATTGGAACTACATAAGTTTACAGTATTCACATAATATCAACAAAATTGAATTTCTACTGATCATTTAAACAATGAATTAAGGATAATACTAGACTAATCATGCAGATTATATTATGAAAAGACAGTTTAAATGTGCAGAAATAAATCATCCAACATAATAAGCCAGTAACAGTTTAAATAACTAGCAGATTTATATATAATTCAAAATTTGTCCATAAGATGGACTACAATCTGCATAGGTACAAGCCATCCTTACCAACAACATTCTTATCTCAGCACCTGAGATCACAACAACAGTCAGAAAGCTTAATTAAAACATTACAGAACCACATTATGTGGTTTAAGAAACCAGCAAAATCATAACCAGAGCACCAAAGCCAGCAAGCACAGTTAACAGCAGAGCCAAAACCACAAGCACTTAGCACAGTCAGGACCATAGCAGCAACATTCCCACAAACCAGATAAAATAGATCTAAGCCTTCTCAGGCCCATCAACAGCAACAAAACCCAAATCATCAGACAAATCCATCATACCAGGGAGCATATCAGGCTTTTCAGCCTCATCAACAGCCATTTTATCATTCTTATCAACCATTTCATTTACCATTTCTTCAGAGAAAAGCCTATCCATCTTTTCATGAATTCCTTCATTTTTACCAACAGTGGAGTCATCCTTACTCTTGTTCTCTAAGTTATCCAACCTAGCCAGAATCCCTAGATTCATTTCCTTAAGACTAGCAACCTCAGGTTTCAACTTATCAAGTTCAGCACTATTTTCAGTTAAAGCACTCTTATTACCAGTTATAATTATATCAGGAGCAATGCACACTGGTTTAACACTTAAGGGGCTGCAATCTTTTAAAGGAACTTGGCTCTTAACTAAGTTGATTATATCACAGTATTCTATCTTCTCAGATAGAATCATAGGCATAGCAATATGGTACAACTCAAATAGAGAAGTTAACAACAGTCCATAAGGCAGAAACTCCACTTCAAATGCCATAATCATATTAAGCAAGATCACATAGTTTATATTGAACTCAATTTGATTAGTCACTAGCTGAAACATAACCTTAAGTTCCACAAAATCAAAGAATTGAGCATGTTTAGACTTAGGCAGCAAGTTTGATCTAATAACTATAACAACTTGTTGATAGAGAGGAGTAAAATGATGATACTCAATTGCACAGTTCTTATCACATAAGCCTAAAGGGACATCATAATCACAGAAATGACCAACAAATAGCTCAAATTCTTTCTTATCAAAGACAAATTTTTCATAGACATTTATGCACGGTTGGTAAGGTACTTGATCACCCAATTTCAGACACCTATTAAGTGTGTTCACATCCACAAGCATGTTCTTATTATGCACAACAGTACTTATCTTAAGAACATCATCCATACCCTTTTGCACATCCATATTTCCATAAAATTCACCAATCAAGTGCACAAAGTGAAAGGCATATGTTTAGCCTATTTGTAATTAAGAGTATCAACTCAACTCTGATAAGAAAGAAAGTAAAATAGCAAGCTCTATTGAAGGAATCCGTACGAAAAACGTCAAGTGATTTATTAAAATCACATGTCTGAAGAATTTAAGGATGCTGCTGCACACCACTGAAAGAAGTTCATTAATATGTTCAAGCCTCAGTGTACAAATAATATTTTGTAGCACGTCCAGAAGTCCAGAAGGTATAAAGTTTTAATACTTTATTTATTCAGAAGATTCCAAACTATTTCTACTTATGAAGAAGAACTACAAAGACAAAGACTCGACGAACAAGCCACTTCTCAAATGTTTAATTGATAAAGAATATTTGATTCAGCTAGATACAGATGAACCAGACAGTACATTTGTGTGTCAGCTACTCAGATTAAATGTTCTGCATCAACAATAGGTGGTCGTTCAATCAAGACAAAGAATCAGATCTTTTAAAGGAAGTCAGAAGACCTACTGCTGAAGAATTGCTCAATATAATTATTCTTTTAATTTATTCACATCTCAAAACAATTATAAGTTATATAATTTATTTATTAAATTAATTCTCACTCGAATTAATTTAATTTATGAATATATATAATTAATATAATTAAGTGGATAATTATTTGATTAATTATATTAAAGTAATATGTGTTTTAATGGATTTAAGGCACGGTATGACAATCATACTGATTGTCATACCGCACCTGGAAGGTTCCATTTAAATAGTTGGCATGACAATGCTCTCTTTGTCATACCGTTTCAGCTAGCATGACAATATCATTATTTGTCATACCGAGTTGAAGAAGGCATGACAATCCCTTTGATTGTCATACCGAAATCAAATGGTATGACAATCCTAGAGATTGTCATACCGCTTCAACCCTTAGGCTCCAAGTCTCATTGTCATACAGGTTTGTCATACCGAATTTCGTATTGTATGACAATCCTTCAGATTGTCATACCTTCCCAAATGTAGCATGACAATGGCTTAGATTATCATACCTTCCCATGTAATTGTCATAGCACTTTGTATGATTGTAATAGCACTTCCTAGGATTGTCATGCCTAGCTTTGTCATACTAGTTCAAAGGTTTGCCTATAAATATGGCCATAACCTCTTCATTTGTATTGTTGTTCATTGCCTTGTAAACTTTCAAGTTGCTTGTAACTTGCTATTGTTATATCCACAGTTTTCTGTGCTTTGATCACTCGGTTGTTTTAATCCACTAAGTTAGAATACTTCCTGTCAAATTTATTCTACGAACTAGTGGACTTTAAAACGAACCATATTAATTATATAACGACTTAAAAATTGTTATATTAATTAATTTAAATCTGATTAACAAGTTATACTCCAATCAGATTATTCCGCCGCGATTATTTTGTGACGATTGTATTCAACCCCCCCTTCTACAATCGTATCTGGACCTAACAATTGGCATCAGAGCAGTTGATACCATTTTCCGTATCAGATCCTATACACACTTTGTAACGTCCAAATATTTTTTATTCGAATTAATTTTATTCCAAAAATTAATTTTGATTTAAAATATTTTTCTTTCAAAAATCCAAATTTTTTAAAATTCGAATTAATTTTTAAAAAAAAAATAATTTTGATTTAAAATCTTTATCTTTCAAATCCATTTCTCATCCAAACACTATTCACTTTAAATCCTTAAAAATGAGTACACAAAATATCAGTAGCATTAAAATTCCACCGTTCAGCAAGGAACACTTTGGCCTATGGAAGAGGCATATGTTATTGTTCCTCCGCACCGCCAAAAGAAAATATATTGGGATATTAAACAAGGGTGTTTCTACTGCGATGAATGTCATACTAGCACACGAAGAAGATGGTGTGTTAATACCTCATCAGACTATTCCGAAAGAACTTTTTGAGTACACAGATGAAGAGAGTGAACAGATGAACTTAGATGACGCTCTTCAACTAATTTTGGTTGAATCTCTAGATCCAGTCATGTACAATGTTGTTGTTAATTGTACGAACGCGAAGCAAATCTGGGATACGTTAGAGATTATCAATGAAGGCTCAGAAGAAGTTAGGGAAAACAAGAAAGAGATACTGATGGCTCAGTATGAACAGTTTGGTTCCAATCCCGGAGAAGGGATTTCAGAAGTGTATATCAGACTTAATAATTTGATAAATAATTTAAATCTGAATGGGAAATTCTATGACAAGAAAGAGGTCAACATGAAGTTTCTTTTAACACTTCCCGAACATCTGGAACACAGAATCACTGCCATCAGGGAAAGCAGAGATCTGAATGAGATTTCTCTGGAAAGACTCTACGAAGTTTTGAAAACTTATGAACTGGAGCAAGTTCAAAGTAAGCAGAGATATGGCTGGGGTAAAACACAGAACCATTCAATAGCTCTAGTTGTTGGGTCACCTGTACCGGAAGAAAAGAAGGATGTTGTTGTTCCTTCTAAGACTACTCAGGAATTTGTTGTACTTGAGATGGGTCAGACTGCTTCTTCCAGTGGTGACGAAGAGTTCTATACAATGGAAGAGCTTGAACAGTTAGAAGATCAATCTCTATCACTGTTTGCCAAGAAGTTTGGAAACATGAGATTCAGGAAGAACCCCTCCTACAAGTACAAACCTACTGTCAACAGGTTTCAAAAAGGAGGTTACTCATCTTCTACAAGCAAAGGAGGATACAAGACTGGGATGGTGGATAGAAGCAAGTTCAAATGCTTCAACTGTGGTGAACCTGGACACTTTGCAACTGAATGCAAACAGCCCAAGGTTCAAGGAAAGAGAAAAGATTCGTACGATGAGCTGAAGCAGAAGTATGATGCACTAGTGAGAAAGCATCAGGGTACTTCTGGAAGTCAAAGTTTCAAAAGCAAGTCTTATGTGGCAGAAGGGAAAAGCTGGGATGATACAGACAGTGACGAAGAAGAGCAGATAGGGAATGTTGCTCTCATGGCTAATGCTGGATCATCTTCACCTCCTCCTGCTGGAAGCTTTCAGGTAGATCCTACATGCCCTAAACTTTTTATGCAATTAGGACTTGAAAGAGATGATGCTATTAAAAAGATGAAAGCTGCCAATCTTAAAATTGATACATTAGTCTTAGAAATTCATGCTTATAAGATGAATGAGATGAAAGTATTAAAATCTAAAATAGAACAACTGACTATGGATTTAGGATTACAATGTGCTAAAGTCAAAGTTCTAGAGAAAGGTGAGATTGCTTTAAGACTTCAGCTAGACGAAGAGAAAGTTAAGTGTAAAGCCTTTAAGGATGCCTCCACTATAGTCAAAGAACTTAATGATAAACAAGAGATCAAGAGAACTGTTGGAATAGGTTTTGACTATAACAAATTTGTAGGTAAGGCTAGTAACATTACTCCCTTTAAGAAGAGTGCTAAGGAGAGAGGAATTCCTTTTGTTTTGAAAGATTCCCCTCAACCTTTGTTTAAATCCTCAGAAGCTGAACCTCTTTTAGAAACTCCTGTTGTCATCAGATATGAACTCAAACAGGAAGACCTTAAAATGAAAGAGAGTAATGAGAAGAGAGATGAGATCCTGACATCACTGAAACCAATCAAAGTGAAAGGCAATGTTAGGTTGCCTAAAGCTGGTTTAGGTGTCAACTCTGAGAGAACTAAATTCAACAAGCCTAATAATTTTGTGAACAGTAAGAACAGAGATAATAGATGCCATTCTACTGAGAACTTTAAATCTGTTAACAATGTTAGAGTAGAATCTATTGATGTTCCTACTACTGTGACTGATATGCCTTTTGCTCCTGTTTTTGATGCATGTCATAAATCTTGTGGTGTTGATAACTGTATGCTTTGTGCTTTCAATACTATGTCTGCTTATTTTAGAAATTTGCATGCTAAAAATGAAAACAGATCACCTAGACAACACACAAACAATAAGCATGCTAGATCAAAGACTGCTAGTCCCCCTCGTGTTAGGAAGTAGACTTATGTTCCAAAGCCTAAAACCAAGGTTTATAAGGCTGTTGTTAAGGAAGTAAGTTCAGTCAAGAATGAGCCAAGTATCAGTCCAAGAGGCTCTGTTGTATTACCTGATAGAAATCAATTCTTTAAGTTTGCTGGACCCAATCAAGTGTGGGTCTCAAAGAAGGTTTAATCAAGTTGTCTTTTGCAGGGTGCCAGTGGAATTGTACGAGTTACTTGGGTGCTTGACAGTGGAGCGTCAATGCACATGACTGGCAATAGATCCCTGCTGGAAGACATAAGAGAAGTGAAAGGCATATGTTTAGCCTATTTGTAATTAAAGAGGTACCAACTCAACTCTGATAAGAAAGCAAGGTAAATAGCAAGTACTGTTGAAGGAATCCGTACGAAGAACGTCAAGTGAATTATTGAAATTATATGTCTGAAGAATTTCGGGATGCTGTTGCACATCACTGGAAGAAGTTCATTAATATGTTCAAGCCTCAGTTTACAAATAATCTTTTGTAGCACGTCCAGAAGTCCAGAAGGTATAAAGTTTTAATACTTTATTAATTCAGAAGATTCCATACTATTGTTACTTATGAAGAAGATCTACGAAGACATAGACTCGACGAACAAGCCTCGTTTCAAATGTTTATTTGATAAAGAATATTTAATTCAGCTAGATACAGATGAACCAGACAGTACATTTGTGTGTCAGCTACTCAGATTAAGTGTTCTGCATCAACTACAAGTGGCCGTTCGATCAAGACAAAGATCTACAAAGTTTAATCAAGCCTGAAGTCTCTGTTGATGAAGATATACAATTTTATAAGTATTTATTTAGTTATCTCACTAATCAAAATAATTAAATTGGTTGTATAATTTATTTATTAAATTGATTCACCTTCGAATTAATTTAATTTATGAATTTATATAATTAATATAATTAAGTGGGTATGTTACATATTTGATGATGTCACAGGTATCTAACTTGTTTAGTGTGCAGAAGCAAATATCAGAGTTTAGCTGGAAATCAGAGTTTAACGACTGACAGCTGGATCAGAGTTTAAGCAATGATCAGAGTTTGCAGGCGGCTGATTTTCAGGAGCATATCTGACTAAGTAAGGAAGATAAAGATCAAGAGAGATTGTGCAGATCAGGACAGCAGAAGGATAGCTACTGATTAGATTATTTTAGGAAGCAGATAATTATAAATCAATCAGTAGATATCATGTAACTGTGTATATAAACACAGCTTAGGGTTTACTCTAGATGAGTTATCAATTGAATATCACTCGTGTAACCTAGCAGCTCTTAGTGATAAGATATAAATCACTAAGAGATTATTTGTAAACTACTGAGATTTGTGAATAAGAGTTTATTGAATTATTCTCTTATACTTGTGTTTGTTTTGGATTGTGTTCACTATATTATCATATATATAGTGAGTTTAGTCGGCCTAACAAGTGGTATCAGAGCCAGCTCTGTTGATATACCTACAGTGAGATCTTAATCACACACAATCATGTCTGAGAAATCACAAAACAGTAGATATGAGTCTCTTAGGGTTCCGGTCCTCAGGGCATCTGAATATTCTGTCTGGAAAGTAAGAATGATCATGTTTCTGGAATCTACAGATCCAGAATATCTGGATAGAATTTATGATGGTCCACACATGCCAACGAAGCTCTCTGTTGCAGTGGGAGATGAACCCCAGAAGATGATTCCTAAAGAGAAGAAGGACTATACTCCAGAGGACATCTCATCTATCAGTAAAGATGCAAAGGTGAAGCATCTGTTGCATAGTGCTCTGGACAATGCTATGTCCAATAGAGTAATTGGATGCAAAACTGCAAAGGAGATATGGGATGCTTTGGAAGTCAGATGTCAAGGAACCAAAGCCATCAAAAAGAACAGAAGGACCATACTTACTCAAGAGTATGAACACTTTGATTCAAAATCAGGTGAATCACTGACTGATCTTTATGATAGGTTTGTCAAGCTGCTGAATGACTTGTCTCTTGTGGACAAAGAATATGATTTGGAAGACTCAAATCTCAAATTTCTGCTTGCTCTTCCTGAAAAGTGGGATTTGAAAGTAACCACTATAAGAGACAATCATGATCTTGAAGAGATGTCTCTGGATGAAATCTTTGGAAGGTTGAAAACTCATGAACTTGAGATGGAGCAAAGGAGCAAACGACATGGTGGGAAACCCAAACCAGTTGCTCTAAAAGTTCAAGAAGATTCAACTGTGAAAAGCAAAGGAAAAGCTCATGTCAAAAAGTCTGATACTGAGTCATCAAACTCTGATGTTGACTCAGACTCTGATATCCCTTCAGACTCTGATGACAGTGATACTGAGATGATGCAGCTGGCAGCACTAATGGTAAAAAGCTTCAAGAAGATGGCTTACAAGAACTTCAACAAAGGGAAGAAGTTCTCAACCAAAGACAGAAACTCTGACAAAAAGGTCTTCAAAAAGAATGAAGGCAAAGAAGAAAAATCTGGAAAATCTGATAAGTCTAAGTACACCTGCTTCAATTGTGGAGAAAAAGGCCACTTTGCAACTGAGTGCAAGAAAGCTAAGAAAGAAAAGGAACAGGCCTTTATCACAAAGAAAGGAAGCTGGGCAGACACATCAGAATCAGAAGATGAAGTCAACTATGCCTTGATGGCAAACATGGACAACAGCACTGAGACTGTTGAAACAAAGGTACCTCATTCCACTCTTGCTTTTGATACTGAAGATATAACTGAGTTAAGATTGTTTCTTAAAACTCTGCATGTTAGTTATAGAGATCAGACTTTAGAAAATGAAAGACTAAAATCTGAGAACTTAAATGTCAAGAAAAGGAATGATTATCTTGAAAAGGAACTAGTTCTGATGCTAGAAGTTCAGAAGGAAAGGGATGATGCTATCTTTATTAAAAATGAACTCTTAAAGAAAAATGCTTCTCTTGAATCAGAACTTGTTAAGGAAAGAGAGATAATCAGAACTTGGACTAACTCAGGAAAGACTACTCAGAATATCTTAGAAAGTGGAAAATGGAAGAAAGGGTTAGGTTACTCTGATAAAAATGAAGCTGAGTCATATAAACAAGAAACCATTAAAATTGAAAAACCCAAGGTAGTTCCAGTAAAATTTGTTGCAGAATCAAAAACTGATACTCCTAAACAGGTTAATATTGGTTTAATGACTCAGAAACAACTTAAGCATAAACTCAAGGAGGTTAAGAAAGAAAACAGGATTAAGGAACCTAGGAAAAATAGGAATGGAAAGGTTGGAATAAACAAAAGCAACAATTACATGCCTGTTCCAAATGCTCCTAGGAAAACTTGTCATAATTGTGGTAATCCTAATCATCTTGCTTCTTTTTGCAGGAAAAATAAGGACATAAATGCTATGTCTCCAAAATCAGAAGTTAAGACTAGGAATACTAGATTTAGACCAGAGAATCCTTGTTTTCATTGTGGTAGTTTATGGCATTCCATTTACACTTGTAAGGAATACCATAGTTTATATTATGATTATTATGAATTAAAACCTTCTTTGAAGAAAAAGATTGATTCTCCTAGTTCAGCTTCTGTTAAAAAGTCTGTTAGCACAAACTCTTATATAAACTCTGATAAATCTTCCGCTGCTAGTGTTAACAAACTTAACAAGAACAAAGGATCCAAGCAAGTCTGGGTCCTTAAAACTAATCATTAGTTATGTATGTGATTGCAGGGCAACAGGAAAAACATCCTAGTTCTGGACAGTGGATGCTCAGGACATATGACAGGAAATAAAGCCCTGCTATCAGACTTTGTGGAGAAGGCTGGCCCAAATGTTTCTTATGGAGATGGCAACATAGGGAAAACTTTGGGATATGGCAATATCAATCTTGGAAATGTCATCATTCAATCTGTAGCTCTGGTCTCAGGACTTAAGCACAATCTGCTGAGCATAAGTCAAATCTGTGACAGAGGATATCATGTCAATTTCTTGGAAGAACACTGTGAGGTCATTAGTAAAAGAACTGGAAAAGTTGTTCTGAAAGGATACAGACATGGCAACATCTATGAAGCTAAGCTATCTTTAAACTCTGAAAGCTCTGCAATCTGTCTACTTGGCAGAGCCAGTATTGAAGAAAGCTGGAACTGGCACAAGAAATTATCTCACCTGAACTTCAATAATATAAATGAACTTGTGAAGAAAGATCTTGTGAAAGGACTTCCAAAATCAGTTTTTACTCCAGATGGACTCTGTGATTCCTGTCAGAAAGCAAAACAGAGGAAGTCTTCCTTCAAAAGTAAAACTGAGTCCTCAATTCTTGAGCCATATCATCTGCTGCATGTTGATCTTTTTGGACCAGTAAATATAATGTCCATTGCAAAGAAGAGATATACTCTGGTCATTGTTGATGAATTTACCAGATATACATGGGTATATTTTCTTCACAGCAAGGATGAAACACCATCTTTATTGATTGAGCATGTCAGGCAGTTGAACAAAATCTCTAAAGATGCAGTAAAGATCATAAGAAGTGATAATGGCACTGAGTTCAAGAATTTTAAAATGGAGGAGTTCTGTAAAGCAAATGGCATTAAACAGGAATTTTCAGCACCTGGAACACCTCAACAAAATGGTGTTGTAGAAAGGAAGAACAGAACTCTAATTGAAGCTGCTAGAACCATGTTGGAGGAAGCAAAATTGCCAACCTACTTCTGGGCTGAGGCTGTGCAGTCTGCCTGTTTCACACAGAATGCAACTCTGATTAATAAACATGGGAAAACTCCATTTGAAATGGTTAAAGGCAGAAAACCAAATCTCAAATACTTCCATATCTTTGGATGTAAATGTTTTGTTCTGAAAAATCATCCTGAACAGCTAACCAAATTTGATTTAAAAGCTGATGAAGGAATTTTTGTTGGTTATCCTTTATCAACAAAAGCCTTCAGAGTTTACAATCTGAGAACAAGGGTAATCATGGAATCCATTCATGTATCCTTTGATGATAAGAAAATTACTGGAATGGAAGATTTTGAAGATCATGAGCAACTGAGATTTGAAGATGAAGATACATTCTCTGACTCCATAAACTCTGACTCTGAGACAATATCAGAGCATGTCACTTCTACTCACCAACCTCAAGCACATGTTGAGGGGGAGCACTTTCAAGATGAAAATCTGGATGAAAATGTTGCAGACTCGGCAGAAAACACAAACTCTGATTCTGACTCCTCAAACTCTGATCACTCTGCATCAGAGAATCAGGAGAACATATCTTCAGGGGGAGCATCAGAAACTCAGAATGCTCATGGAGATAGCATGAATAATGGGGGAGAGGCATCAGAGAATCAAAATGATACTGGCATGGATCATGGGGGAGGATCTAGTTCCAGAAATCAACTGCCACATGAAAGAAAATGGACAAAGTCTCATACACCAGATCTGATTATTGGGGATCCAGATGCTGGAGTACAAACCAGAACTGCAACAGCAAATGAGTGTTTATTTCATTCATTTTTATCTCAGACAGAACCAAAGAAAGTGGAAGAAGCCTTAAAGGATGCAGACTGGGTAACAGCAATGCAGGAGGAGTTAAATGAATTTGAGAGAAATAAAGTCTGGACACTTGTACCAAGACCAAAGAACAGGTCAATTGTTGGTACTAAGTGGGTTTTTAGGAACAAAACAGACAGTGATGGTATAATCACAAGAAATAAAGCCAGACTGGTAGGTAAGGGATATTCTCAACAAGAAGGAATTGACTATGATGAGACCTTTGCCCCAGTTGCCAGATTGGAAGCAATCAGAATTTTCTTGGCTTATGCAGCACATAAGAAATTCAAAGTGTTTCAGATGGATGTAAAGAGTGCTTTTCTCAATGGGGAGCTGGAGGAAGAGGTATATGTTGAACAACCTCCAGGGTTTGTGGACACAAAATTTCCAGATCATGTCTACAGATTGGATAAAGCACTGTATGGACTAAAGCAAGCACCAAGAGCATGGTATGAAACTCTGGCTCAATTTCTTTTGGACAGTGGTTTCAACAGAGGTACAATTGATAAAACTCTATTTTATCTCAACCATGGTAATGATCTGCTATTAGTTCAAGTCTATGTAGATGATATTATTTTTGGGTCTACTAATCCTAAACTCTGTGAGAGATTCTCAATGCTTATGCAGTCCAGATATCAGATGAGCATGATGGGAGAAATGAGCTACTTTTTGGGACTTCAAGTCAAACAGACTGATGAGGGTATTTTCATTAATCAGTCTAAATATACCAGGAACTTGCTAAAGAAATTTGGCATGCAGGATAGCTCAGCTGCCACCACTCCAATGGCAACTGCCACTAAGTTAGATAAAGATACTGGATCACCAGTAGAAATTACTAACTATAGAGGTATGATAGGCTCACTACTATATCTGACTGCTAGTAGACCTGATATCATGTTTGCAACCTGTCTCTGTGCAAGATTTCAAGCAGATCCAAGAGAACCACACCTTGTAGCAGTCAAAAGGATTTTCAAATATCTCAAAGGAACAGTTGAGATGGGACTCTGGTATCCCAGAGAATCAGACTTTACACTGATTGGTTACTCTGATGCAGATTTTGCAGGATGCAAAATAGACAGAAAAAGTACAAGTGGGAGCTGTCAATTTCTAGGAGGAAGATTAGTTTCTTGGTTCAGTAAGAAACAAAAATCTATCTCCACATCCACTGCAGAAGCAGAGTATATTGCTGCAGGAAGCTGCTGTGCTCAGATTTTATGGATGAAGAATCAACTACTGGACTATGGATTAACTCTGACTCAAATTCCTATTTATTGTGATAACCAAAGTGCTATTGCTATGACAGGAAATCCAGTACAGCATTCCATGACCAAGCATATCAGCATAAGGTATCATTTTATCAGAGAACATGTGATGGAAGGAACAGTAGAGCTTCATTTTGTTCCAACAGATCAGCAGTTGGCAGATATCTTCACCAAACCTCTGGCTGAAGCAACATTTACAAGGCTTGTAAACGAATTAGGGATGATCTCTGGTCCTCTCTAAACTCTGATACATTGCATTATACTATATCTGTTAGTATTTGTTATTATAAACCTGATCTACAATTGCATCTGTTATTCTCTGATCTAAACTCTGATGATTATACTCTGATTTGATAAACTCTGATATTTAAACTCTGACCCGACAAACTCTGATGACTTGAATTTTTCATGATGAAAGATACTCCTGTGAAGAATATGTTGCACTTAACTGAATTTAGTCATAAGCCTCTCTAAAGTCTGAATTTTGTGATATTACAGCTGTGGAAATCCTTAACACACAACACATGAGTTAATTTTGTTACCTAGACTGTCTTACTTCTTAGATATTAGATATGTACTCAGAAAAGAATCTGCTTTCCTCCTCTTATGAGCTAAGAGTTAATATATTTCATTTATGGATCCTCAAGATATTTCTTCTCTGAAAAGAAAATCAAAAGAAAAGAAAAACAAAAGAAATTATCTCAGGTACTCCTTTGAGATCTTAGAAAATTTGTGAAAGGAAAGATCCAAGTGCACTGCTGGTATTAAGCAAATGCATCGAAAATTAAGTTAATTTTTGGGGACTTTTCACATTCTCTGATTACTGGAGAAATACTCTGAGCAAACAAAAGTCTGATAAAGGTTATGACTCACTTACCATGAGAAGTTCCCTTTCAAAAGACAAATGTTGTTCAAAAGAGAAGAAATGATATACTCTGATCCATTTGTGAGAAACTCGGCTTATGAGATGATTAAAACATTTTCTTATTATCTGATTCTTTCTAATATTGTTTAAGAAATTTGACAATCTCTGTGACATTAGAATATTCATGTAAACACACACCACACTCCACTTCTGTGATTAACAATTTTTTTGCTTCGAGTAATCTCTGACTAGAGTTCAATAAATTTTTGCAAACTCTGAGGAGCAAGTGTCATTTAGACCTTGAATATTTATCTCTCATCATTACAAAATTCTATGATCACTCTTTGATTTGTCATTTTATAAGTCATTTATTTAAACTCTGGTCGTTGGTCAGCTTCTGATCGAAGTCCGAGTTAAAATAAATATTTTGGTCAAGATAATATTAGATTTAATTATCAAACGGTAGAAAATCCTTTTGTATTCCTGAGTGGAGAAAAACACGGTAATTATTTGTGTTTTATTGGTAAATGGTGCACATTGGTTCAGATTCACACGCCACTCATTATTACCTCTCCACTACCATATTTTTTACCGTTCAGAACTTGCCACGTGCCCCACTACAGCGTTGATATCTCACCCGCATGCGTACATACATATATATACTCAGAGATCGAGTATTTTCTCTTATTTCACACGTTATCTCTCTCTCTCTCTGATAATATTTTCAAAATCTCTTGTGCGCATTTCATCAAACATCTCATCTACACTTCACGATTTTCTTGATTTTTCTCAGAAAATGTCGACCAAAGTCTTTGAATATGCTGGTGCAAAGTTCGTCACCAACAACTATGCTGCAATCCTGTCAAATGCTGAAGCTCCATCCGAGTTTCATCTCATTCAAGACTATCTTGCTCACAGTGAGTTCATGTATGCACTCACACAACCAGAAGTTATTTCTCCGGCACAAGTTTTGACTCTCTGGCGTTCAGCAAGATATAATGATGGTGGTGAAAATGGATCACCATCTTTGACATGCTCCTATGAGGGTCAGGAGTATATTGTAACTCCTGAAACGGTTCGAAAGGCTCTTCACCTTCCAGAGCATTCCAAGTATCACAGCTCTGTCTCTACACAAACTCTGAAGGATATGATGCAATTCTTTGGATACTCTGGTAACACTGATAAGATGGGGGAACTTAAGCGCCCTTGTCTCTGCAAAGAATGGAGTTTCTACTATGACTGTATAACAAGAGCTTTTGGGAATAAATGCAGCAATTTTGATGCTATTCCTCTCTTCAGTCAGCAGATTGGGTATGCTCTTATCCATAATCTCAATTTTGATATAGCACCATCCATTTTGAGATTTATTGGTGATAGGAGAATAGAAGATGAAAATACTGTCTACTTTGCTCGATTTTGTCAGCTTATTTTCTCTTACTGTTTTCCTCTGGTCCCTATTCCTGATACTGACACTGAACTACCCTTTAAAATCACAAAACGAGCTTTCACTGATTTAATCAAAAAGGACAGTAAGAAACCTCAACTGCCTGTTTTTGCTATACCAGTAACTGTTCAGGATAAACTGAAGCTGGCAATGCCAGATAAATATGATGCATTATTCTCTGATGAGAATTTACCATCCTCCACCCACCAGACACAAGATATACCAACCTCTGGTCCTTCCCAAAAAGGGCCAGTTGTAAAATCTGATCTAAACACAACCTCTGGTCCTTCCCAAAAAGGGCCAGTTGTAACATCTTCACCAACAAGGGTACTGAGGTCTTCTAAATCTCCATCCAAACAGCCATCTCCTCCACCTAGGAAGAGAAGATTTCTGCAGAGATTATCAGACTCTGACTCTGACCCTGAGCCAGAACCAGTTCCTCTAATCTCAAGGCCCAGGAAGAAGATCAAGCCCACCTCCACAATTACTGATCTTACTGTGGACCCTCCTCAGGAATCCACAGTCAATCCTCTTGAGATGGTCACAGTTTCTGATCCTCTGATGGTAGAACCTCTATCTGCAGTACCCCTAACTACTACATCAGAAGCTGACATTCCAATGACAGAGCACATTCCTCAGTCAGAGGATCTTGTGTCACACTCACCAGCAGATGCTATAACTCTCTCAGAACATACTCCAGAAGCACATGTCTCCACTCCAGAAGCAATTGTAACTACTCCAGACATTGCTCAAGAAATTCTGACCCCTGTTGAAAATTTAGTTGCAGCTCCTGATCAGGAGATATTATCTGCTGCAAATTCTGAGGAAGCTACAGCTCCTCTGTGTTCACAGACACTCAGTATTGCAGTTGATGATGATGATGATGATACAGATACTACAGAGGTCACTTCTGTTCATCCTATTGACTCAGCTATTCTTGCAGCTGAAGTCTCTGCTGAGAACAGAGTAAGCATTTTAGTCAGGGAAGTTTCTCCAGTCAGAGATCCTTCACCTGTTCAACCTGCATCAACGGCTCCTGTCTGTGAAATTCCTCCTTCCAAGCCTACAGAGAACAGAGTTTGTACTCTCAGTTACTCTAAGAGGATGCACAGAGCTCCAATTTCCTCTGTGGAAGCCAGACTATTCTCTATAGAATTCACTCAGCAATCCATGCAGCAAACTCTGGCTGAGTTGAGCTCTTCTGTTGCTCAACTGGTGAAATTTCTCAACCCCAATGATGTCAAAAAGGGGGAGAAAGTACTAAAAGACAAATGCAAGGTTGATCAGCAACAGAGAAAACCTGATGATGAGGAAGAGGATGAAGATAAGAAGAAGTCTGAAAATTTAAACTCTGAAATAATCTTACACTCTCAGAGTCAATCTGAAGAAAAGAGGAGTGATAAGGCTGGAAGCAGTTCTCATCCATCTCAGAAAACAAAATCTCAACCTCTGATACCAGCTGACAGTAAAACCAGAGCTCTCTCTGAGCAATTAATTAAGCTTGGTAATCCTGAATCTAAGATTCTGAGTCACACAGTGAAGTTTCAGGGAGAGGAAACAACCTTCTTCTACAAGGCCCCTACACAACTGGATTTTGATGAAGCAGTTGCAAAGAACTTATTTGAAGAAGAAAATCCAGGAGTGTCACTTGAAGATGCTAGAAAAGAAGAAGAAAGGTTGGCTGCTGAGAAGAACAAGACAAGAAAATCAAAGTCTGATGAAAAGGAAGCTCAAACTGATCATCTAAAAGTAAGCTCTGATGGCAAGAAACTGGTCACTAATTCCTCTACAAGGAAATTAACTTCTTCAAGAAAAAAAGGAATTGTGATCAGTGAAGTTAATTACTCTGATATCAATAGGCCCAGAGTTTATCAGAAGAAGTCTGAATCTGATTCCAGTGAAAAAGGGAAAAAGATTATAGATGGTGCTCCATCTAAAAGGAAGGCTGAATCAGAAGTTAACCAAACTCTTGAGATCATTCCTAAGTCCACTGATCAGAGTTTAGCCTCTGACATTGCTCAAGCTGAAGATGTGAAGAAAGAAAAGCTGAAGCCAGTTGAAGACAGAGCTACCTGGATCAAGTCAATCTCTGACAAGGCTCAAGTTGACACAGCTGAATCTAAGAAGAAGAGTTTATTTGGAAGCCTTGGTACAGGTCAGTACAAGGAAAGCTCTTTATTTACTCAGATCAGAGCAAAAGGAACAAGAGGGAAAGAAGCAAGAGACACTACAGGTCTGGGTCACAGAAAGGAGAAAATACAGACAAGTGCAGCAACTAACTTCAGAGATCCATTTCCTTTTACTAAAAAGGCTGGAGAAACTGTAACACAGGAAGACCTTGACAGAATAGAATCAGCACAAATTCTGATAGACACTCATGATGGACGAGAAGACAAGGAAAAAATTGCTATATTTTTGGAATCTGGCAGGGTTTACAGAATTTCTGAAGCTGATCTGCTGTTAAAATCTCTGAGGGAACTTGAGCATATTCACTATATGCTTGTGATAAAGAATGAAGCATCCAGAAGATGGTCTGACAGAATGAAGAGAACTATTCAAGAGAAAAGAAGATTCTATGGGATAAGTTCTGATGCTGAATATGTGCCTAAGATAACCTTGGAAGATGGTTCAGAGATTGATATGGAGAAAAATAGCTCTGTTATGGAGACTATTGCTGGAACCAGAATTCTGGGTTATAATAATGAAGCTGAAAGACCAGGAGCCATTCAGTTGGGAGAAGCAATGAAGAGAAGCAAAGCTAATGCTTTGAGATCAGCCATATACCAGACAGGAGATGAAGATGAAGAGTTGAAGACTGTCAAAGCTCAAATGATACAAACTCTGAAACAAATTGAAGAAGATCTGATTACCAAGTTTGTTAAGGAGAGCTATGGGTATAGACTGATTGGATAATTAGTTCTGCTATGATCTGTAAGTTGTAATTAGTTCTGCCTATTCTGTAAGTATTAACTTATTTATGCAGATTAGTTACTTCATGCATTTGTCCTTGATTGTTTTTGACATCATCAGTAAATATATAGAACTTGTTCATTCTGTCTAATGTACAAGTTGGGGGAGATTGTTACATATTTGATGATGTCACAGGTATCTAACTTGTTTAGTGTGCAGAAGCAAATATCAGAGTTTAGCTGGAAATCAGAGTTTAACGACTGACAGCTGGATCAGAGTTTAAGCGATGATCAGAGTTTGCAGGCAGCTGATTTTCAGGAGCATATCTGACTAAGTAAGGAAGATAAAGATCAAGAGAGATTGTGCAGATCAGGACAGCAGAAGGATAACTACTGATTAGATTATTTTAGGAAGCAGATAATTATAAATCAATCAGTAGATATCATGTAACTGTGTATATAAACACAGCTTAGGGTTTACTCTAGATGAGTTATCAATTGAATATCACTCGTGTAACCTAGCAGCTCTTAGTGATAAGATATAAATCACTAAGAGATTATTTGTAAACTACTGAGATTTGTGAATAAGAGTTTATTGAATTATTCTCTTATACTTGTGTTTGTTTTGGATTGTGTTCACTATATTATCATATATATAGTGAGTTTAGTCGGCCTAACAGGGTAATTATCTAATATTTATATAAATTAATTAAACTGTTTTATGCATCAAATAGCTCGGTATGACATTATTTAATAATGTCATACCGTGCCCTGCCTTATGACATTCCCAGGAATGACTTTAAAAAGTCATTCTGATGCTGTTTGTATGTATATTTCATTCGGTATGACTTTCTGATTAAAAGTCATACCGTTTGCATGCATCAGACTTACACTGGTATGACATAATAATGTCATACCATGTCCAGTATTCAGACTTTCTTGATTGTGTGTATGACTTGCATCTTTATGACTTAAAAAGTCATACAAGGCTCAACCGAATGACTTTCTTTGGTTATGTCATGCCAAATGAAGAGTAGTGACCAAGAAATTAAGTCATACCGCCCCTGGCAGTATGACATTCCATTTAAATGTCATTCCTTCTTTGTTTTATGGCATGGCTTTGTGTAATAATGTCATATCTTCCATTGTAATGTCATTCCTAAGCTAGAAAGTCATTCCTTTCTTTGTCATACCTAGATCCAAGTGATTTGCCTATAAATATGGCTTCACTTCTTCATTTGTATGTTGTTCAAGCATTGTAAAAGCTTTCAAGTTGTTTGTAACTTGCAATTGTTATATCCACAGTTTTCTGTGCTTTGATCACTCGGTTGTTTTAATCACTAAACTAGAATACATCCTGTCGAATTTATTCTACGAACTTTAGTGGACATTAAAACGAACCTTATTAATTATATAACGACTTAAAACATTGTTATATTAATTAATTAAAATTTGATTAACAAGTTTAATTCAAATCAGATTATTCTGCCGCGTGTTTTAGTGACGATTGTATTCAACCCCCCCCCCTTTTACAATCATTTCAGGACCTAACAATTGGCATCAGAGCGGTTGATATCATTTTTCCGTATCAGATCCTATACACACTCTATAACGTCCAAATATTTTTTATTCGAATTAATTTTTATTCCAAAAATTAATTCTGATTTAAAATATTTTTCTTTCAAAAATCCAAATCTCATCCAAACACTATTCACTTCAAATCCTTAAACATGAGTACACAAAAGATCAGTAGCATCAAAATCCCACCGTTCAGCAAGGAACACTTTCGCCTATGGAAGAGGCACATGTTATTATTCCTCCGCACAGCCAACAGAAAATATATCGGGATATTAAACAAAGGTGTTTCTATTCCGATGAAAGTCATATTAGCACACGAAGAAGAAGGTGTGTTAATACCTCATCAGACCATTCCGAAAGAACTTCATGAGTACACAGATGAAGAGGGTGAACAGATGAACTTAGATGACGCTCTTCAACTGATTTTGGTAGAATCTCTAGATCCAGTAATGTACAATGTTGTTGTTAATTGTACGAACGCCAAGCAAATCTGGGATACGTTAGAGATTATCAATGAAGGCTCAGATGAAGTCAGAGAAAACAAGAAAGAGATACTGATGGCTCAGTATGAACAGTTTGGTTCCAATCCCGGAGAAGGGATTTCAGAAGTGTTTATCAGACTTAATAATCTGATTAATAATCTAAATTTAAATGGGAAATACTACGACAAGAAAGAGGTCAACATGAAATTTCTCTTAACACTTCCTGAACATCTGGGACACAGAATCACTGCCATCAGAGAAAGCAGAGATCTGAATGAGATATCTCTGGAGAGACTCTACGGAGTGTTGAAAACTTATGAACTTGAACAAGTTCAAAGTAAACAGAGATATGGCTGGGGTAAAACACTGAACCATTCGAGAGCTCTAGTTGTTGAGTCACCTGTACCGGAAGAGAAGAAGGATGTTGTTGTTCCTTCTAAAACCACTCAGGAATTTGTTGTACCAGAGATGGGTCAGACTGCTTTTTCCAGTGGTGACGAAGAGTTCTATACAATGGAAGAGCTAGAACAATTGGAAGATCAATCTCTATCACTGTTTGCCAAGAAGTTTGGAAACATGAGATTCAGGAAGAATCCCTCCTACAAGTACAAACCTACTGTGAACAGGTTTCAAAAAGGAGGTTATTCATCTTCTACGAGCAAAGGAGGATACAAGACTGGGATGGTGGATAGAAGCAAGTTCAAATGCTTTAACTGTGGTGAACCAGGACACTTTGCAACTGAGTGCAAACAGCCCAAGGTTCAAGGAAAGAGAAAAGATTCCTACGACGAGCTGAAGCAGAAGTATGATGCACTAGTGAGAAAGCATCAGGGTACTTCTGGAAATCAAAGTTTCAAAAGCAAGTCTTATCTGGCAGAAGGGAAAAGCTGGGATGATACAGATAGTGATGAAGAGGAGCAGCTAGGGAATGTTGCTCTTATGGCTAATGCTGGATCATCTTCACCTCCTCCTGCTGGAAGCTTTCAGGTAGATCCTACATGCCCTAAACTTTTTATGCAATTAGGACTCGAAAGAGATGATTCTATTAAAAAGTTGAAAGCCTACAATCTTAAAATTGATACACTAGTCTTAGATATTCATGCTTATAAAATGAATGAGATGAACGTATTAAAACCTAGAATTGAACAACTGACATTGGATTTAGGATTACAAGTTGCTAAAGCCAGAGTTCTAGAAAAAGGTGAGATTGCTTTAAGACTTCAGCTAGACGAAGAGAAAGTGAAATGTAAAGCCTTTAAGGATGCCTCCACTATAGTCAAAGAACTTAATGATAAATAAGAGATCAAGAGAACTATTGGAATAGGTTTTGACTATAACAAATCTGTAGGTAAGGCTAGTAACATTACTCCCTTTAAGAAGAGTGCTGATGAGAGAGGAATTCCTTTTGTTTTGAAAGATTCCCCTCAACCCCTGTTCAAATCCTCAGAAGCTGAACCTATGTTAGAAACTCCTGTTGTCATTAAATATGAACTTAAACAGGAAGACCTTAAAATGAAAGAGAGTAATGAAAAGAGAGATGAGATCCTGACATCACTGAAACCAATCAAAGTGAAAGGCAATGTTAGGTTGCCTAAAGCTGGTTTAGGTGTCAAGTCTAAGAGAACTAAATTCAACAAGCCTAATAATTTTGTGAATAGTAAGAACAAAAACAATAGATGTCATTCTACTGAGAACTTTAAATCTGTTAACAAGGTTAGAGTAGAATCTATTGATGTTCCTACTACTGTGACTGATATTCCTGTTGTTCCTGTTTTTGATGCATGTCATAAATGTTGTGGTGTTGATAATTGCATGACTTGTGCTTTCAATATGATGTCTGCTTATTTTAGAAATTTGCATGCTAAAAATGAAAACACATCACCTAAGCAACACACAAACAATAAACATGCTAGATCAAAGACTGCTAGTCCTCCTCGTGTTAGGAAGAAGACTTATGTTCCAAAGCCTAAAACCAAGGTTTATAAGGCTGTTGTTAAGGAAGTAAGTTCAGTCAAATCAGAACCAAGTATCAGTCCAAGAGGCTCAGTTGTATTACCTGAAAGAAATCAATTCTTTAAGTTTGCTGGACCCAATCTAGTGTGGGTCCCAAAGAAGGTTTAATCAAGTTGTCTTTTGCAGGGTGCCAGTGGAATTGCACGAGTTACTTGGGTGCTTGACAGTGGAGCGTCAATGCACATGACTGGCAATAGATCCCTGTTGGAAGACATAAGAGAAGGAGCTGGCCCAACAGTCAGTTTTGTTGATAATAGCAAAGGTCGTACTGTGGGATATGGCAAGTACAAAATTGGAAGGATCATCATAGAAGATATTGCAATAGTTGAAGGACTTCAACATAATCTCCTGAGTGTCAGTCAATTTTGTGACAAGGGATATTATGTTCATTTTGAAAAGGAGATATGTATCATTAAACATATCAAGGATAAGCGTCCTTCACTATGTGGCATAAGGAAAGGCAATATATTCGTAGCTGATTTGTCTTCAGGACCAGGAAACGAAGTTCACTGTTTCTACGCCAAAGCGTATGCTGAAGATACTTAGTTATGGCATAAGAAGCTCTCACACCTCAACTTCAAAACCATGAACTCTCTAGTCAAGAGAGATCTAGTGAGAGGTTTGCCTTCCCTGGAATTCTCAACGGATGATCTCTGTGATGCTTGTCAGAAAGGAAAAGCGAAGAGAGCATCTCACAAAGGCAAGACCATCAATACCATTACAAGTCCACTTCACTTACTACATATGGATTTGTTTTGCCCCGTGAATGTTGCATCAATTGATGGAGGAAGATATGCCTTGGTTATTGTGGATGACTTCTCGAAATTTACTTGGGTTTACTTCCTGGCTTCTAAGGATGAAACCCCGATGACAGTGATTGATCATATTAAGTCAGTTGAATTGGATCAAGGTGTGCCAGTGAAAGCTGTAAGGTCAGATAATGGCACGGAATTCAAGAATCAAACTCTAATCAACTTTTACTCTGAAAAGGGAATTAGAAGGCAGTATTCAGAACCAAGGACTCCACAGCAGAAGGGAGTCGTCGAAAGAAAGAATCGTACACTGATTGAAGCTGCAAGGACTATGATTGCTGAATCAAAGCTTCCACTGTACTTTTGGGCTGAAGCTGTGTCTACTGCCTACTATACCCAGAATAGAACTTTGATCAACAAAGATCATATGAAAACTCCATTTCATCTGTATAAAAACAAGAAACCATATGTCAAACATCTTCATGTCTTTGGAGCCAAGTGTTATGTTCTCAAGGATGGTGAAGAGAACTTGAACAAGTTTGAGCCAAAGGCATCTGAAGCAATTTTTGTTGGTTATACAAATAATGCTTATAGAGTTTTTGTAATTGATACTCTATCAGTGAAAGTTAGTGTCAATGTAACATTTGATGACACTAAACTACCAAGTTTACAATCTGCTAATCCATCTGAATCTCTGAAGTTTGACAACTATCCAGATTCTGATTCAGATGATGATGTGCCACCTGAGGTTGCAACAGGTGATGACAACAATGATAATGATCCAGGCAATGCTGGAGGAAATGGCAATAATGCTGGAGATTCCACTGATGCTAGTGGTGGATCATCAAGTCATCCTGACAACAGCTCAAGGGGAGCTGGTGGATCAACTAGTCATACACATCAGCTTAATGATAATGCTGCTGAATCATCAAAGACACAACTTCCAAGGGAAAAGATTTGGAGCAGAGATCATCCCTTTGATCTGATTATTGGTGATCCTGATGTTGGTGTAAGGACTAGAAGTGCTACGTCTAACGAATGTTTATTTTCTGGATTTCTATCACAATTAGAACCAAAGAAAATAGATGAAGCACTTGCTGATCCTGATTGGGTTCTTGCCATGCAAGAAGAACTCAATCAATTTGAGAGACAAGAAGTGTGGGCCCTGGTTCCAAGACCAAAAGGAAAGTCTACAATTGGAGCTAGATGGGTCTTCTGTAACAAGTTAGATGGCGATGGCATTGTTGTGAGAAGCAAAGCCAGACTGGTTGCAAAAGATTATTCTCGGGAAGAAGGAATTGACTACGATGAAACCTATGCTCCAGTTGCTCGTCTTGAAGCCATCAGAATAAGCCTTGCATTTGCTGCACACTCCAACTTCAAAGTTTATCAGATGGATGTGAAAAGTGCATTTCTGAATGGAAAGCTGGAAGAAGAAGTATATCTGGAACAGCCCCCTGGCTTTGAAAATCCAGAGTTTGCTGATTTTGTGTACTTCCTATTCAAAGCTGTCTATGGGCTTAAGCAGTCACCAAGGACATGGTATGACACCCTCTCTGAATTTTTAATTGAAAATAAATTTACTAGAGGTGTCATAGACAAAACTCTCTTTTACAAATTGCATGATAATGATATGATATTTGTTCAAATATATGTTGATGATATTATATTTGGTTCTACTAATGATAACTTGTGCAAGAGGTTTGCTAAGTTAATGCAGAGTAATTATGAAATGAGTATGATGGGTGAGCTATCCTACTTTCTTGGTCTTCAAGTAAGCCAAAAGGAAGATGGAATCTTTATTTTCCAGTCAAAGTATGTCAAAGATCTTCTAATAAAGTACAATCTAGAGGGCTGTTCACCGGCAAAGACACCCATGGCCACTGCCACTAAGCTTGACCAGGATAAATCTGGTAAGAAAGTTGATATCTCAAGCTATCGAGGTATGATTGGCTCATTACTCTATCTCACTGCTAGTAGACCAGATATTATGTTTGCAACATGTTTGTGTGCTAGGTTTCAGGATGATCCTAAAGAATCACATCTTATAGCCGTCAAAAGAATCTTTAGATATCTTAAGGGTACACCTGGTTTAGGTATTTGGTACCCTAAGAATACTGGTTTTGACTTAACCGGCTATACAGATTCTGATTATGCAGGTTGCAGGATTGATAGAAAGAGTACGTCTGGAAGATGTCAATTTCTAGGACGTCGGTTGGTTTCCTGGTACAGCAAGAAGCAACACTCAGTGTCCACTTCTACTGCTGAAGCTGAGTACATAGCTGCTGGCAGTTGCTGTGCTCAGATTCTCTGGATCAGGAATCAATTAAATGATTATGGTATTTCTGTCGACAAAATTTCAATATTTTGTGACAACACCAGTGCCATAGCCATTTCAAACAATCCAGTGCAACACTCCAGAACCAAGCATATAGATATCAGGTATCATTTCATTCGAGAACATGTCATGAATGGTACTGTGGTGTTACATTTCGTACCCACAGCTGATCAAATTGCAGACATCTTCACTAAACCACTTGATGAATCCACTTTCTCTAAGTTGGTTTGTGAGCTAGGGATGTTAAATATGCCATGATTCTCTTTGTATATATTTTATATGTATTTTATTTATTATTATATATTTTTGTGAATTTTCTGTGTAATTATATCTATTTTATTAGATTTTATATAATTATTTGTAAATTATCTGATAATTTTCTGTATAATTATGCATGTTCATATATTTCTCTATAATTTTCTAAGTGCTGCATACTCCCCTGTAATATTCTCTGTGCATTTAGATAATTATATGTATTTATTTTGTATTTTTTAAAATTAATTAAGCATAAATATTTGATTTTAAGTTAATTCATTTTAATGAATTAAAGTTAAATTCATAAGTATTTATATTTAATTAAAGTTGAAATTTACAAAATATATGTGTTATATATTATATATTATGTATATTAGATTTTTGATTATTTGTGCAAAAAATTTTATTGTTTTTAACTAATCAAAATCATAATATTTTCTTTTCTTTTATTTTATTTTAGTAAAATCTGTTTTAAAAGCTCGGTATGACTTTTCAAAAGAAAGTCATGCCGGCTGAAGCGTATGTCACAATCTTCTCTGGATCGGTATGACATTTTAAATGTCATACCGTGTTTGAACGACTTACACATACATATCTCGGTATGACATTTCATATTAATGTCATACAGCACTTCATAATTTGTCATACTCATTCGTTCGGTATGACATTTCTTTATTAAGTTATACCGAGCATTCAAAAGTCGTACTCCCTCCGTCCCACCAGGTAGTTTACGTTCACTGTTTGCACGCATTTTGAGGCTTTTATAAAGGATAGTTGAATAATATTTTTTTAAATTATTTTTTTTCTGAATAAAAGTTTAGACATCAAACTTTTTTTCAAGATTTTTTTAAAAATTATATATAAAATGTAAGTATACTTTATAGGAGTCTTAAAATGCGTGCTAAAAAGTAACGTAAAGAACCTGGTGGGACGGAGGGAGTATGACTTAACTAAAGAAAGTCATCCCTATTCTCACTTCATCTCCCTCACTTCACATACACACGACTGCCATTGTTCTTGCTTCGGTTTTCAAGTTTTAACCCCAAAACTTGCTGGTTTCGATTTACAAGTGTATTACACTTGCTGGTTACTCGTTTTAATTGTGAAAACAGTCGAATTGCTGCCGAATTTTTGAAAATTCGAAACCCATTTCACTGAGTTCACCGAGTTCGACCGAGTCAAGGGTTTTATCACCGATTTTGAACGATTCTCGACTGGGTTTGTGAGTCATTGGCAGTGTATTATCCGTTTTGATCGATTTGAGGTGATTTGGATCAACTGATTTCAAAACCCTTGATTTTGGATTTCGAATTTAGGGTTTTTTAAAGTCTAATTGGGGATTTTTGGATTAAGTGTGATTAAGGCCGTGTTTGGGACTGTGATTAAGCCATTTTCAGATTAATTAAGTTTTAATTCGATTTTACTCATATAAATCGAATTATTAATTAATTAATTAATTGATATTTAATTATTAATTGAAATTTGTGAGAAATTTGAAATTATTATTTTATTTGAAAAATTCTCATTTAATTCAATTTTTAATTATAAAAATGGCCGGTCGCTTTGTTATTGAGGAGACTAATTTGAATGGATTCTTCGACCCGGAAGCAAGTCTGGCACGTTTTAGACCATGGGTCCGTTTTCTGAATAGCCAGTCGCTCTTCAGCACTGCTATTACAGCTCATGCAGAACTCCAGATACAGTCAATTCAGGACTTTTACTCGACAGCCCTGAACACTACTTTATTGGATAATTATCGAGTTTCTGGAGATATACATGGAGGACGTACCATTCATATCAACTCTGACGATGTGAATAGGATACTGGGATTCCCGAGGGAGAATTTTGCTGAACTCCCTACTGAAAATGAGATCACCCAATTCTTTCAGACGATATTATATCAGGGTGAAATAAACTTGCCGAGGATGTTGAAAAGCAATCTGAAGCCCGAGTGGGACCTTTTCTTCGACAATTTGGCTAAAGTGTTTGCTCCTACCACTCGCAAGAACTTCAATGTTATAACTTCCTTGCTTCAGAAGATTGGATTCTGCATTGCTTTTAATCGTCCGATCAACTTTGGTAAGCTCATACTTCAATCCATTCTTACCAAGTTGGGACCACTAAGGAACAGATCTGTTGAGCAGAATGCCAAAGTCTCTTGCTTTTATCCAAGGTTTATCGTGCTGTTTCTGAATGAAAAATTGACTGACGCTGAGAAGGAACACTACTCCAACTCTCCTGTGGCACCAGTTCCTCGTGCCTGTTCAAAGTTGATGACTCAGTTGGACAATAAGAACAAATTTGCAACTGTTCCACTAATCACCACTCCTCACATGCTACAGATGTTCAACACTCCACTGCAGCCGTATCAACTTCCTGTGGCTCCTCAACCTCAACCTCAGCAACAACAACAACAACAGCAACAACAACAACAACCACAAGAACCTCAACCCCTGCAGATTCAACAACCTGCACAACAACATCAACAACAACATCTACACCATCAACAACAGCAACATTCACCTCAACAATCTCAAGAAGCACAGTCATCACACCATTCATCCAACCAATCATCATATCACTCCCCTACTCATCAACAACAACAACCATTCCATTCATTTGAAGATCAAACATTGGACTATGATCTCTTTGAGAATCAACCATCTTCATCTGAACCTCTCCCATACCAAACACAATCCCAAATCATACCACAAACACAATCTACCTCACAACCCCTTCACTCTGACTCTCCTATCAACCAGGAGCTGCAGTCCTTCCGTTAGGACCTACAGGTAGCTCAGGTACTTTCTAACTTATCATCTAATTTTAAAGTTGATACGTTAGATTATGGTTGTGATCTTGTTTGTGACCTTGATTTTGTTTTCCAGCCTACCAGCAATGAACCTGAAAAACACACAGGTTCATAACCTAGCTGATGATTCACTTCAACAAACTCTCAGTTCTCCAAACACATCAACCAACACTACAATGCAACTTGTTCGTAAAGTTGCAAGGAAACGGAGTACGAGTAGTTTAATGAGTCAACCCACAGCTTTGTCTCCCTCCAAGAAGCAAAGGGTGGAAGCAATGGCAGACACCTGTAGCCTCATCTTTGCCTTCCCAACAAGGCTCAGATTTTGAAATGGCAGATAAACAGTCCCTGGGCAGATTTACTTGCACGCTGCCAAGTACCTCCTGATCATAAAAGAAAGTGCGATCAACATAGTTTTCATACATATTAACTTGGTTTTGAAAAACTGTGCAATCAGTAAACATAGTAACCTGTGTATCTGTTTGGTCTTGCACTAGCGTGAGTGCTAGCGCAGTGCTTGACTCTGTACAGGGTACCGTGGCAGGGCGGTCAATTTCAATGGCTTCATTCTGTGGAGAGAATGAGTCCAGAGACTGTTTCAGTGCATGTTCCATGTCCAAGACTTTTTGGGAAGGCAAGGATGAGGCTGCAGTTGTCTTTAGGGCTTCCAACCTTGGCTTCTTAATGGAAGATAGAGCTGCGGGTTGACTCGTCAAACTGCTTGTACTCCTCTTCCTGGCAATCTTATGAATAGGTTGAGCAGTAGTGTTGATTGTTGTGTTTGCAGAAGAAGAAGTTGTTTGAATAAGGTCATCAGCTTGGTTATGAACCTGTGTGTTGTCAGGTTCATTGCTGGTAGCCTGGAAAACAAAATCAAGGTCACAAACATAATCAGACATATCAATATCAAAATTAGATGAGAGGTTGGAAAGTACCTGAGCTACCTGTAGGTCCTGTCGAAAGGACTGCAACTCTGGATTTGAGGTTGAGTCATCAGGTAGTGGTTGTGAGGTTGATTGTGTTTGAGGTATATATTGGTTGTGTTGTTGTTGTGGTAGAGGTTCAGATGAAGACGGTTGAGCTTCGAAGAAGTTGTATTCCTGAGGTTCGTCTTCAAATGAATGTGTTTGATGGAGAGGGGAATGATGTGGTGATTGGTATGGTGATTGGTGTGGTTAAGGTTGTTGCTGTTGTTCCTGTTGATCTTGTTGCAGTTGTTGCTGCTGTTGCTGAGGTTGTGCCACTTGAAACTGATGCAGTTGAGGCTGAGCATTAAACTGTTCCAACAAGTATGGAGTCACGACAAGGGGAACATTTTCATGTTTTCTCTTGTTGGTCAGGGATTTCATCAGTTTTGTACAGACACGCGGAGTTGGTGCAATTGGAGAATTGAAATATGAGTTCTTCTCCGCGTCTGTCATCTTATCATTCAAAAAGAGCATTAGGAACCGAGGGTAAAAACAGACAACACTGGCATTCTGTGCAACTGATCGACTGCTGAGTGGTCCCAACTTCTTTAGAATCGACTGAAGAAGTAACTTGCCAAAGTTGATTGGTCGATTGTAAACAATGCAGAATCCAATGATTTGAAGAAGGGAGGATATAATGTTGTAGTTGCTTCGAGTGGTAGGTGAAAAGACTTTTGCCAGCGTATCGAAGAACGAGTCCCACTCAGGTTTAAGATTCCCTTTCAGCATTCTTGGAAGATGAATCTGTCCTTGATAGTGAATGGTCTGAAAGAACTGGATTATTTCATCATCTGTAGGAATCTCGGCAAAGTTGTTACGTGGAAATCCAAGAATCCTATTTATATCATCTACAGACACAGTGATGCTTCGTCCTCCTACTATGTTCCCAGAGACCCTGTAGCCATCCAGCAGTGTAGTGTTGATGGCAGAGGAGTAGAAATCTTGGAGTGGTCTAATCTGCAAGTCAGCAGATGCAGTGATCGCCGTGCTGACTAAACTTTGACTATTCAGGAATCTCACCCAAGGTCTGAATCTCTCCAAGCTGAGATCAGGGTCCAAATATCCGTTATAATTCGTCTCACCGGTCACAAATTGGCCAGCCATTTTTATAATTAAGAATTGAATTAAACGAGAATTTTTCAAATAAAATGTTACTTCTCAAATTTCTCGCAAATTTCAATTAATAATTAATTAACAATTAATCAATTAATTAATAATTCGAAGTAATTGATTAAACTCGAATTAAAAATTAATTAAATTGTAAATGGCCCAAAATAAGTTCCACAATATTCACTAAGTCCCAAATAACTCCAACAACCCAATCAAGTCCTAAAATCGATTTAAAACCCTAAAAATTCGAAATCCAATATAGTGTTTCAAAAACTTCGAATTAATCCACCAACAACTGAACTTCAAAATTGAATCTCTGAAGCAAAATACGACTTCCCAGTGTTTGACTCGTCCAAGAATCGCTTCAACTCGCTCAAACTCAGGTAACTCGTTCGAACTCAGTTTGAATTTGGTGAAAAATGGGCAGAGTAACGGCTTATGATCGAGATTAAACAGTAACCAACAAGCGAAATTGTGCTTGAAAACGAGTAACCAGCAAGTTTTTAATGAGAAAACTTGAAAAACGATCGAAGATGAGCAATGGCGATGCGTATGTGTGTGTGTGTATCGAGTGGAGAAGATGAAGTGAGTAGTATGACAATGTGTATATATGTCATACAGATTTAAACTTCGGTATGACAATTGCTTCTATTGTCATACCGAGGTTTATTTGAACCGACGAGGTAGGTGTATAACTCGGTATGACAATCATAGTGATTGTCAAGCCGAGTTTACACTACAAGAAAAATGATATTTACTTACCAATAATTTACCTACTAATTTATATTGGTAGCTAAAATTAACTTTTACCTACTAATAATTATTTGTAAAATTAATTAATATGTTCAAGCCTCAGTGTACAAATAATATTTTGTAGCACGTCCAGAAGTCCAGAAGGTATAAAGTTTTAATACTTTATTTATTCAGAAGATTCCAAACTATTTCTACTTATGAAGAAGAACTACCAAGACAAAGACTCGACGAACAAGCCATTTCTCAAATGTTTAATTGATAAAGAATATTTGATTCAGCTAGATACAGATGAACCAGACAGTACATTTGTGTGTCAGCTACTCAGATTAAATTTTCTGCATCAACAATAGGTGGTCGTTCAATCAAGACAAAGAATCAGATCTTTTAAAGGAAGTTAGAAGACCTGCTGCTGAAGAATTGCTCAAGATAATTATTCTTTTAATTTATTCACATCTCAAAACAATTATAAGTTATATAATTTATTTATTAAATTAATTCTCACTCGAATTAATTTAATTTATGAATATATATAATTAATATAATTAAGTGGATAATTATTTGATTAATTATATTAAAGTAATATGTGTTTTAATGGATTTAAGGCACGGTATGACAATCATACTGATTGTCATACCGCACCTGGAAGGTTCCATTTAAACAGTTGGCATGACAATGCTCTCTTTGTCATACCGTTTCAGCTAGCATGACAATATCATTATTTGTCATACCGAGTTGAAGAAGGCATGACAATCCCTTTGATTGTCATACCGAAATCAAATGGTATGACAATCCTAGAGATTGTCATACCGCTTCAACCCTTAGGCTCCAAGTCTCATTGTCATACAGGTTTGTCATACCGAATTTTGTTAGGTCCCGATACGATTGTAGAAGAGGGGTTGAATACAATCGTCACAAAAAATCGCGCGGAATAAATCTGATTTGAATAAAATAGGATAATCAGATTTTAATTAATTAAATAAACAAGGTTCAAGTAAAAAGTAATTTAAACTTGAAAGTCGTTATTAAATTAATTAGGGTCCAGTTTTAATGTCCACTAAATATTTTAGAATAAATTTGACAGGAAGTATTCTAATTTAGGGATTAAAACAATCGAGTGATCAAAGCACAGAAAACTGTGGATATAACAAGCAAGTTACGAACAACTTGAAAGCTTAACAATGCTTTGAATTACAAAGTGATGAACACTTGAAAATGAAGAATGCAAAGCCATATTTATAGGCAAAGCATTGAACTTGTATGACAATCACAAGACAAGACAATTACAAGCTTGGAAAGACAAACACAAACAAGGCAAGACAATTTAACCTTGGGCAAGACAATTCAAGGCAAGGTAAGACAATTTTAGATTGTCTACCAAGCTTTAAACTCGCCAGAAAGACAATTCCAGGGAAGGTATGACAATTCCTGGGAAGGTATGACAATTCCAGGGAAGGTATGACAATTACATAAGCCAGCAAGACAAACTAGGACAGAAAGACAATCCATCCAAGGGCAAGACAATCCTGTCACAAGCTAAGACAATCTGATTGTCTTACAAACATTTGAATTGTCTTGCTGTTTCATTCAACATTCGGCAGTACGCTAGTTTATAAACTTTCGTCCTTCAGCCAGCCCTTAGAACTGCTTTTAATCCCGCACAGCTTATAATCTTTAATTAATAAATATTTAATTTAATCCAGAAATTATATAAATAAATATCTAATATTATTAGACATTTATAAATATAATTTTCTAATTAATTAAAATATTTATTAATATAAACAAATCCTTACGGCCCAAGCTGCGGTCTCTAGAGGGCCAGGAACCGGACTCCTTTTGCCTTGCAAATAATATTTTAATTCCATCCGGGGTTCCAGCTTTAAGATTATATCACTTTCCATAGCGTTGGTGATAATTCTTTTTCCTCATAGTCAGACAAGTCTAAGATTCGGTCTCCTGTGGGTCTGGAACCGGTTCCCTTTTGCTTTGAAAAATATAAATCAATTCCAACCGGGTTTCCAGCATTAAGAATATATCACACTCCATTGCGTTGGTGATAATTCTTTTTCCCATAGCTAGACAGGTCTGAGCGGCGGTCTCCTTGTCCTTCCTTTTGGCCTTCTTTCTTTTGCTTTCTTTTTGTAAATTAATTCTAAATCAATTAACTTATTAATAAACTTAATTATCAAATTAATTCTAATTGAATTAATTTAACAACTAAATAAATTAATAGAGATTAATTATTTAACAAAGAATTAATTAAAAACTCTATATTCCAGAAAGCAAATGTCTTGAGCCTTCGTCTTGATCATCACACGGCTTGAACGACCACCTTCCTTTGATGTTAAATATTCAATATAAATAGCTGACACACAAATGTACTGTTTGGTTCATATGTGCCTAACTAAATTGAATATTCTCCATCAATTAAACATTTGAGCTGTGGTCGGGTCTTCGAATCTTTGTCTTCTAGTTCAACTTCATTTCAATACACATACGGAATCTCTAATGAAATAAATACTTGAATCTTCGTACCTTCTGAACTCCTTGAACTGCTACACAATTTATTTGACACTGAGGCTTGATCATTTGAAATGAACTTCTTCCAGTGGCTTGTAGCTGATATCTTGGAATTCTTCTGACATTATGATTCTTGTATCTACTAGACTTTCTTGAACTGATTCCAACTAAACTATCTACTATCTACTGACATAACTTATCAGAGACGATTCCAGGTTGAGTTACAAGTTGAGTGGTTATCAGACACTAGTTGAGTTATCACTGGTTGTACAAAATAGGATTAGACATATACCTTTGAATAAGGCCTTTCAAATTTTGTATTGTATGACAATCCTTCAGATTGTCATACCTTCCCAAATGTAGCATGACAATGGCTTAGATTGTCATACCTTCCCATGTAATTGTCATAGCACTTTGTATGATTGTCATAGCACTTCCTAGGATTGTCATGCCTAGCTTTGTCATACTAGTTCAAAGGTTTGCCTATAAATATGGCCATAACCTCTTCATTTGTATTGTTGTTCATTGCCTTATAAACTTTCAAGTTGCTTGTAACTTGCTATTGTTATATCCACAGTTTTCTGTGCTTTGATCACTCGGTTGTTTTAATCCGCTAAGTTAGAATACTTCCTGTCAAATTTATTCTACGAACTAGTGGACTTTAAAACGAACCATATTAATTATATAATGACTTAAAAATTGTTATATTAATTAATTTAAATCTGATTAACAAGTACTCCAATCAGATTATTCCGCCGCAATTATTTTGTGAAGATTGTATTCAAACCCCCCCCCCCCCTTCTACAATCGTATCTGGACCTAACACAAAGTAATTCTGCCCTCTATAAAATACCATATTTTCCCAGCCAGTAGAAAGAAAATAGTTATGCACAACACCTCTTTGTGGCACACAAATCATCATACCAGGTTGCAGATTCTGTAACATCCTATCAAGTTTGCCTAAATTAGACATGTCAACTAACACACTTTTAGGAGAAGTAACAGTAGGCTTTGCAAACTGTGTTTGTGACTGCCTAGAAGTATAAATGCTAGATGAAGAGTTTGCAGGATGTTTAGGAACATAGTTTTGAGAAGTGTTTTGGTGCACATATTTTTGCTTTTTTATAAAAAGATCTAGGAGGTTTTCCATAGTTGTTTTGAAAATCACTATGCTGGTGGTTTTCATTTGAATGTTTTCTTTCCATAGAATGCAGAAGTGGGAGAGTTTGAAGAGGTTTAGAGTTTTGAGGTGAATACAATTTTTGAAACTCCATGCAGAGAAATTGTATTTGAAAAGATGGTGTGTTTTTGAAAGCATGCAAGTGATGCTATTTATATTTGAAAACTGGTCAGTGCATGAATATATAGTACATGTATGTATATGTGTTGTGTGTGTGAATGAGTGAGCTTTTAAGTGAAAGAAACATGTGTGCAGTCATATTTTCATGTAAGACATATAAGAGCATGCATGCATTTATTGTACTGTCATAGAGCAAGTAGTAAACTGGAACTCAATTAAGTGTTTAGGCATGCAAGTTTAAAAGAAAATCAGTTTCATGATGTGTTGCTAAGACATAAGCAGACAGAGAGCATACTCTATATATATGACATACTCATACACAGTCTAAGTCACATAAATGGGTGCAGCCAGTTTTTATAAGCACATATAGGAGTTTACAAGATTCCAAATAAGCATTAATAGGCACAGAGTCATTTAAGAGTAATCAGCCATGCATATATCATTCAATCAGTCAAGAAAGTTGTACTTAGGCAGAAAATTCATGATGAATCTGTAAATATTTGAATTCCTGATCTGGTGGCCGGAAACATCAGTGATCCAGATACCCAGGAGCTCATGGGGCTCCTAAGCCAGGTCTCAATGCTCGGGCATTGTGTGTGTTGTGTCCTAAATTCTTTTTATCTATATGAGGTAAGGTATCCTATATCTATTTATACTTCATAAAGAACCTTTGTGTACATATCTCAGATAGTTAAACAAGCTCAAGCATATAAGTATGAGTTAAGTACTCAAAACACAAAGCTACTACATCATCACCTAGTGGCCAAGAACATGACACATAGTCTTTAAGTAAACCAGCAAGGGACACATCATCAGGTAATCACATGTTTAAGCAGTAAGAGACACCTCATCAACTTGTGGCAAATAACTTTATTATATAAAAAGTCAAGTGTAAGTGGATATGTACTCAAGTTAAAAAGTACAGGAGACAATATCAGAAGAAGTCACATGACAGTTCAGGTAAGTAGCAGACTAGTTTAATATTTTATTCATGTAAGTGGACAACAAAGTCAAATCTATTTTTGTATTTTCAATCTAGCACCACATGTTCCTTCAGACCCCACCACTAAGTCTAGAACTTGTCAAATAACAACTCAAAAGTGCCTAATTTACTTATTGAGTTTATTTTAGAGGCAGACCATGAGTCTTACTAAGTTAATTACTAGATAAGTACTAAATTTAAGCTAACTAACTTGAGTTTAACCAAAGCTACTAAGTCAGACTAAGCATTTTAAGTCCTATTAATTAATTAGAAACACATATTTTGGCAAAACATTAATGTTATCAGTCCAAGCTTCAGTATACAACCCGTAGCTAATATTAATTCATTTCGAATCAATTTTCAACCAACAAATACAGTCATATATCATACAACAACCAAAAATCCAGACATCAAAACCAATACTTCCAACAGTCACAATTAGTCCAACAAACCGCCAGCAAACCAAACAAAATCCAATCATCCAATGACCTCAATAAATCCCAACCTCCAAATTCTATTTAACTGAGACATATAGTTCAGAGATTTACCTAGCCCAAGGCATAGAAGCTTCTTGGGACTTACCATGAGCTACATACACACAATGGTGTAATACAGAACGCATCCGTTTCTTCACTTCCAGCTATAGAGTTGTTCCTGACTGCTCATCCTTCCATATTCATTCTTCCACCAGTACCTGCAAAAACACTCAACCAGAGATGTTAGTGAGGCGAAACAAAGATGAAGACACATTGGGATTTTGTAATTTACCTGAGCTCGAGGTATCATTCACTCGAGTCTTACCATAGCAGCATCAATTGTATTAAATCGGGCCGATTTATTGTGATATGAACTTGAATCGTCGATTTGCTGAAGAGAACCCTAGAATGGTTTGACCATCAGTTTGAATCGCCATTAATCTGCATAACACACTTAGAAAAAAGGTTAGATTGATCAAATCCATCAGAATCAAAGCTAGGGTTTCGAGAAATCGAACACCCAAATTTAGGGTTTTTGAAAATCAGTTCGATAACAACGAATCGAACATATGTATATATATAAATGTCGATTTAGGATCGATTCTCAACACCAATTGGCACGATGTAGAGTCGATGGACCCAAATCGTAATTTTAATATACCAATTCCGACATGCACTGAGATTTTTGCTCGAAATCGAAAAGAAAAGCAATGAGTGTGGTAATTTAAAATGAGAACTAGCTAATTCCGGTGAGAAAACGGTTGAAATAGCCGGAGAAAAACTAGGGTTTTGAGAAGTTTCGAGAGAGAAAGCAGAGAGACGGGAACGCAGCTGCGGCTGTTACAAATGAATTATAAAAATAATATAAGTGTATATATATTTTTTGAAACGGACGGCTGCGATTAGATCTTGATTAAGATGAACGGTCAAGATCTTAGGGTTTTAATTGGGTCGGGTTGGATCCATGAGTTCTGACCCGAAATATAAGATTTTAAAACCAGAAAATCAGTTTTTGAATTTTCTGTTTCGTAAAATAATTATTTAAATATTCAAAAAATAATTAAACAAAAAAAACAAAATTACCCAGATTTTTGAAAAATAATTTAAAATACGAGTTGGATAATTTTGAATATTTTAAAATATTTGAAATATTTTTGACATATAATAATAATTGAAATGTTATTTGGAATTTGTTACAATTTTGTCCAAAAATGAATATTTTAATATGATAGCTTTGTTGGACAATTTTGTAAAATAGAATAATTCCAAATTTAATATTCCAAATTTCATAGAATATTTTGATACCATATTTCCCATTATTTAGATAATTTTTTTTTGAATATTATTATGGGATAAATATTTGTAATTCATGTTGGCATGCTAATTTATGAATGACTCTCATATTTAGAGATTTCAAAAATATTTCAGATTGCTCATCAATATTTGCTTGTACAATAAATATAATAATCAATTATGAACTCCCAAATTTTGACTCAGAAAAATCCGATCAATAAATTTCTTTATTGACAAATCTGAACTTTTAGAGTATACTTGAAAGAACCGAATTAAAAATGATATTTAAAGTACATGAAATAACTAAAATAAAGAGTAGCACTCATTTATTATTTTATAATGAGTATGCCAAAATATTATTTAGCCGGTTCCAACATTCCTAAATCCAAACGTAATTTGGCAAATCTTTCGGAACTTAACGGCTTCGTGAAAATGACAGCGATATTGAACTCAGTTTCAATATGAGTCATTTTTATGTCGCCTTTATTGACATGATCACGTAGAAAATGATGTCGTATATCTATGTGTTTGGATCGTGAATGCAACACGGGATTTTTACTTAAATCAATAGCGCTCGTGTTGTCACATAGTATTGATATGACATCAAATTGAATATTATAGTCTGCTAATGTTTGTTTCATCCATAAAATTTGAGCACAACATTTAGCAGCAGCTATGTATTCAGCTTCAGTGGTTGAAATAGATACGGAATTTTGTTTCTTTGAAAACCACGAAACTAAGCATCCACCGAGAAATTGACACGTACCACTAGTGCTTTTTCTGTCTACTAAATGTCCGGCATAATCCGAATCAGAATAGCATACTAGATTAAATGGTACGCCTTTTGGATACCAAAGGCCTAGATCAACAGTGCCCTTTAAATATCTTAATATTCTTTTTACAGCGGATAAATGTGATTCCTTAGGGGCCACTTGGAATCTTGCACATTTGCAAACACTATATTGAATATCGGGTCGGCTAGCGGTAATATATAATAAACTTCCGATCATACCACGATATTTCTTAGTGTCAACGGGTATTCCTTTAGGAAGTTCCGTTAATTTATCCGAGAGTGACATGGGAGTTGAAATGGGTTTAGCCTTTTCCATTTCAAATTTGTTGAGCATTTCTTTGCAATATTTTGATTGTGAAATATGAATGCCCTCATTGGATTGCTTAATTTGCAAACCCAAAAAGAAATTTAATTCTCCCATCATACTCATTTCGAATTCCTTACTCATATGTTCAGAGAATTCCTTGCAGAGATTATCATTTGTTGATCCAAAAATGATATCGTCTACGTATATTTGGACAAGTAATATATCGTCTTTTTCTTGTCTCGTAAATAAGGTTTTATCGGCAGTTCCCATTTTAAATTTTTTTTCTAATAGGAACTTGCTTAACCTTTCATACCAAGCTCTTGGAGCTTGTTTTAATCCGTATAGAGCTTTATGTAATTTATATACATATTCCGGATTAATAGGATCTTCAAAACCGGGAGGTTGTTTTACATAAACTTCTTCTTCGAGAATCCCGTTTAAGAAGGCGGATTTAACATCCATTTGATATATTTTGAAACCTTTATGACAGGCAAATGCTAATAGCATTCGAATTGCTTCAATTCGTGCCACGGGAGCATAGGTTTCATCAAAATCTATTCCTTCCATTTGAGTATATTCTTGAGCAACTAATCTTGCTTTATTTCGAACAACCGTTCCATTTTCATCTAATTTATTTCTAAAAACCCATTTTGTTCCAATTATGGATGTATCATCGGGTTTTGGAACGAGTTCCCATACTTTACTTCGAGTAAATTGGTTCAACTCATCTTGCATAGCAGAGATCCAATCTTCGTCAAGTAAAGCCTCTTTAGCGGTCTTAGGTTCTATTTGTGATAGAAAACTAAGATGATTCACAACGTTTTGTACTTGTGACCGCGTTTGAACTCCTTTACTTAAATCACCCAATACGTTATCTAAAGGATGACTTCGTATAGTAGTAATTTCTTTAGGAAGTTCATCTTCCGTATTTAACAATTCTAATGGATTATTTTGAGGAGTATTCCCGACTTCCATATTTTCAAATTGTCGAATAATATCTTCAATCTCGTCTTGTTGTGCATCTTCTTTATCAACAAGATCAATATACTTAGAGGGTGGTTTTGTTTCGTCAAATGCAACATTCATAGATTCTTCCACCACGAGAGTTTTGAGATTGAAAACTCGGTAAGCTTTACTATTTGTGGAATAACCGAGAAATATACCTTCGCTTGATTTAGGATCAAATTTCGTAAGGTAATCTTTAGAGTTTAAAATATAACATTTGCATCCAAAAACTCTAAAGTAACTAAGTTTTGGAGTTTTACCATAATAAAGCTTATATGGAGTCTTTTGAGTAATTGGTCTTAGTAAAACTCTATTTAGCATATGGCAAGCTGTTGACATAGCTTCGGCCCAAAAATACTTAGGACAATGATACTTATTAAGCATCGTGTTTGCCATTTCTTGTAATGTTCTATTTTTCCTTTCAACAACTCCATTTGATTGAGGTGTATATGGAGCGGAATAATTATGAGTAATACCATTTTCTTCACAAAATTGAGTGAAGTTGAAATTTTCAAATTCTTTACCATGATCGGTTCTTATATAAACGATGGTATTATTTTGTTGATT
The DNA here is from genome assembly GCF_001625215.2 of Daucus carota subsp. sativus. NCBI lineage: Eukaryota > Viridiplantae > Streptophyta > Magnoliopsida > Apiales > Apiaceae > Daucus > Daucus carota. Next base: position 8,591,377 of record NC_030388.2, read on the forward strand.
TTGAATCTTTTTGCACAATGAAGAGAAAGACTCAAAAGCATCACTTTTGGCTTTGAGAAATTCAGTCCACGTATATCGTAAAAAGTCATCAACAATCACCAAAGTATAAGAACATCCTCCGAGACTTTGTACGGGCACAGGACCAATTAAGTCCATATGTAATAGCTCGAGAGGTCTAGAGGTTGATACCATAAATTTAGCTTTGTGAGATGCCCTTATTTGCTTGCCAATTTCACAAGCCTCACAAGTATGATCTTTTTGATAGTTTAACTTTGGTATACCTCGAACACGATCATTTGTTGATATAGTTTTAATCAACTTCATATTAGCATGTCCTAATCTTCGATGCCATAGCCATGGGTCATCTTGAGTAGAGATTAGGCACACATTACTATGTTTGCTAATATCGCAAGTATAGACATTTTTGCTACGAGGACATGTAAGCACTAATTTTCCATCCTTATTTAGAATTGAGCAATGTGATGGATAGAAAATTACCTTGTAGCCGTTGTCACATAGTTGACTTATCGAGAGGAGATTGTATTTCAATCCCGTAACTAATTGTACATTGGCAATCTTAAAATGTTCATTTCCTATATTTCCAATGCCAATAATATTACCTTTGCTGCTATCTCCAAAAGTGACGACTCCAGCGGTTATCTTTTTAATTTCGTTCAAGAGAGACTTGTTACCGGTCATATGCCTTGAACATCCACTATCGAGGTACCACATGTATTGCTTAGCAACAAAGGATTCCTACAAGATAAATCAAGTATATTTATAGGTACACTTTTGTCTTGAGGGTCCTGGGGTTAGTACTTCATAATAAAGATAAGGATTAGAAGTAGGCAACACATTTTTTGAAGCATAATAATTTTGAGGTGCATTGTTCCTACTTTGATACCTTGAGTTATCATAATACCGTGTATCTCTCAAATTATATCTTTGAGAGTTTTCATATTGATACACATGATTTCTTTTACTTGGATAATGCAGTGTGTTGTGAGAATAGAAATCATAACTTGGTACATGATAATTTTTTGAAGTTTGACCATTAGAGAAGGTCTTGTTTCGTGTGTTTCTTCTTTGAAACGGAATAGATTGTTGATGATAACTAAATCTTGGTTGCCTTTGCTCATTTACAACTTTGTTGGATGGTACATGTTTTTCAACCTTGGGGTATTGATTTGACCCTTTACGAACCCATATATGCTTCCCCTTAAATTCACCACTCTTGAATTTGCAACTTTGAACTTCATGTCCATTCTTGTTGCAATATGAGCATTTAAGCATAGGTAATTTAGAAGCCATTTGTGAGGGTTGTACTTTTGGTTGAACATTTCTCTTTCTTTGAGCATTTTTATCGTATCCCAATCCTTCACGGTTGTGGGATATTTTTGAATGTACCATTTTATCCAACATTTCATTTCCTTTGGTAAATCTTTGAATCGTTCGTTCAAGATCTTCTTTATCATTAATTAAGGCATCAATCTTAGCATTAAGAATTCTTTCTTGATCTATGTATTGTGATAAGATGTTGGAATGAGCATCCTTGAGTTTTTGAGTTTCTATGTTGAACTCTTTATCTTTGACTTCAAGGACATGAGCAAAATCTTTTTCGAGTTTTTCTTTTTGATAACTCGTAGTTGATTTTTCTTGAGTCATTGACTCATTTAATATTTTAAGATTTAGTAAATCAACATGAAGCTTTTGAATGTTTTCATTTAATTGAAGCTTCTCATCTTTTATTTCTTCCGTTTCTAATATCAAGGAAACGTTCTCAATTTCCAACTTTGTAATTGCATCCTTGAATTTTATAAAGGAATCTTCAAGGTTTACCATATCTTCTTCAAGTTTAATTTTTGATTCCTTTACCTGAGAAAACTCTTTTTGTTGAGTTTGATATATATCTTCAAGCTTTTCTTTCTCGGACCAAGTGGTGAGGAACAATTGATCAAGATAATCATAACGAGTATTCACTTCTACTAATAACTTGATCAACTCACCTTTTTCCATATTTAATAAATTCAAACTAGAAAGTTTAAGAAAAGGAATATCAACTAAAGTTGGTGAGGAAGAACTTACCTCTTGGTTAGTAGTGGAGATATCCTTTGATGTAGAAGCATCCTCGATTGCGAGAGGCCTAAAGTAGTAGTGGTTGAGCTACGGGAGGCCTAAAGTAGTAGTGGTTGAGCTAGTTGGGTTGGGAGAGAGCTTGGTTGGTTGAACTAAGCTTATATAACTAAAACCTTGTATATATAAATATATATATGTTAAGAAAGAAGGTTTTAGAGAAGAAGTATTTGTAGAGAGTGTTTGTAGAGATGAAAGAGAGTATACTTCAAAAATCCCAGCAACTAATTAGCTCTTTAGCTTGTGTGGAAAATGAATGGGGATGAGGTGGTATTTATAGGGAAATTTGGGGTAGTGAGGTGATGTAAGATGATGTAAGGGATGATGTAAATGGAGTGGGTGAGGTAAAGGATGACTATATGATATTTGTCTACTAGCCTTAGCATCATGTGACTCAAAATCTCAGCACTTATTGCTTACTAAAAGTCAAGGCACACACCCCAATGCAAGCTAATTAACTATTAATTAACGAATAAGTATCGTTAATTAAATATAGCTTATTTCTAAACATCTTCAATAAATCCAACAAAAAGTATGACAATTTTCTAAATATTGGAAAATGAAAATCTGTGAAGTTTAGTAATTTTTGGTCAAAGTCTCCTAGGTCAAACGCTTAGTCAAAGCTTCTCGGGTCAACCGTTCGGAAACACACCCCGACAAACATTCTCCAAAAATCACGAAACTTTTACCTAACATACATCACATCATAAAAATGACATCTCCAAAGTTTCAAGTCATTCTAGCAAGTGGAAGTATTTTATCCGGAATTAAAACGATAAAAACCGTTTTTCGGGTAAGAATAAAATACGTAAATCCTATTGACGATTTGTAAAACGTTTTTGGCTAGAATTTTGACTTGGAAAAATACTACAAATATATTTTCTTGAGAATAAAATAGTTTGGAGTTTATGGAAATATTTTTGAGCATTTAATTAAATTTCCTTCGATAAATAAGGAAATATACGTAAACCGAGAAAATTAGTATTTGGTCAAAACGAGTAGACCCTTGACTAATTTTTGATAAAAAAATACTTAGAATAATATGATTAATGATAAATCATGATTTTGACAATTTCAAAGTACATTCTAAGTGTTAAAATATTTTTCTCCGAAAAATGAGTAATTTGAGAGACCTTGGAGAAAATATTTAACGAACCAAGAAAAATGAGTATTAATATTTGACCATCCAAATATTAATGTTTTAATAGAGTAAATCTTTCTTTTGGATAGAAAACAATTTTTGGTATAAAAGATTTATATTTGAATAATTAATGATAATTTATCCCGTAAAATAGGAAATTGATAAATCAAGGAATAAAGTATTTTAATTAATAGATTTGAAAATGATGTTACATGAGGGTTCTAAAGAATATCAAATCTTGATAATCCTTTTTCGATCTTCATGTGAGTTTAATGTTGCAATATGAATATAGGGAAATATCGTAGAGTGGCGATATCCCTCAGCATGAATATTGCGTAAAAATATATTTCTTAAAAATAGGAATTTTGATTATGAAGAAATATATATATATAAAATGATTTTTCAAATAATTTGCTAGAAATAACTTTTCACTTTAAGATAATCATGCAAATTAATGTCCTATTTGGGAGGATTACTAGGTGATTTAAATTTTACGTTTATTTATAAATACCAAAATAAATTAATATCGAAGATATCCTTTCAAAGTAGTTATAGACCGCTATGTTGGAGTCGACAAATCAAAACACAAGAAAAGAATATAGTCTTGACATGATATCGATGTATGATATCAATAAATTAACTGTTACTGATATATGTTTGTTGGTTATTATTTTATAATATTTGTTTTGTTCTTCAGACATGTTTATTGTTGTTAATTTTTATTATTTACTTTGTATATAGGGGAAAAAAAATTATTCATGCATTATCTGTTTGCTCTGTTCAAGAAACTTTTAAGTGAAGGCTGTTTATACATTATTAAAATATAAATTGTTACAAGCAAGGATAGTTATAGACCGCTATCTCACGGATTTAAGTTAGATGTTTTTGTGCACAATCAATCCAACAAAAATTGGAGTAAGGTGACAATGTAAGAACATGATTACTTTTAAAAAAACACAAATAAAATTAAGATTCGTCGTACTTTAAATTGTTAATTACATGTATAAATTTATTTTCATTTTTTCACCATGAATTATAATCCAATTTTGCAATTTTATATATTAGTATTGCTATTACATCAAGATTTTTATAATATAAAATTTATTTTATCCTACAAATATTAATTTTGAAACATTAATATACTTTTTATAATCAACCAAAAATTATTTTATTCTACAAATATTAATATTAAATTATTAATATAATTTTTATAGGCCGCCGCAACACGCGACTTCTCAACTAGTTATAACTAAAATCTGGAACTACAAATTATACCTACACAGGCTTATTACATTTTAGTATAGATTTTAGGGGTTTTTTCATAAATATATAGGAAAAAGTAAATTTTTGCAAATTTACTTTTCTCAAGAATAGCTATTTGCAGTTTTACTACACTAAGTTTCTAAATTGCAAAAATACTACTCCTTCCTTCTGCAACTGAATGCAACCACATGCAACCATATATATATATATATATATATATATATATGGATTCCAAGGATGAGGTCGAAAATGACATTCGAGAACTGGAACTTGAAATCAGGAGTTGCAGTTGCATATGAGGTTGCATTCAGTTGCATATGGTTGAATGCAATCTCATATGCAACTGAAAACTGTAAGTTACAATTGATGTATGGGTGCTCCTGGCGGGGCCATTAGATCAAAATAGAATCAACTGAATGCAACCTCATAAGCAACTGAATTTTTTTAGGGTGGGATGATATTGTGGTGGATTTGGGTTGCAGGCCCCGCAGGGGCAAATATTCAACTGAATATGCAATCTCATAAGCAATTAAATGCAACTGAAAACTGTAAATTACAACTGATGTATGGGTGCCCCTGGCGGGGCCATTAGATCAAAATAGAATCAACTGAATGCAACCAAATGCAACTGAATGCAACTAAATGCCTGATTTCAAGTTCCAGTCTCCAAATGTCATTTTCGACTAGATTTTCAGAATATATATATATATATATATATATATATATATATATATATATATATATATATATATATATATGGATTCCAAAGATGAGATCGAAAATGACATTTGAAAAGTGGAAGTTGAAATCAGACATTCAGTTGCATATGAGGTTGCATTTAGTTGCAGGGGGAGGGGGTAGTATTTTTGCAATTTAGAAACTTAGTTTAGTAAATATGCAATTAATTTAGGAAGATGGTATTTTTGCAAATAAAATCCTAAAAAGTAGTATATTTGATAAATTTCCTAGATTTTATGTTGTTTGCGTGGATCATACAAACCCACACTTCCATTTATGCATCAGTGAGCAGATGTATTTATACTGAGGATATTGCTTCCTCAATACAGTTTTGATTCAAAGTGCCCAAAACTCAGAACGGGGAGAATTAAATATTCTATAGACTCACTACAAAATTTGTAAATTTACGTTGAGAAGATACATAACTATTAAAAAAATTGAAAGGAGTAATTAAAAATCTTGTAAGCTCACTATATAATTTGTAGAATTATGTTAAGAAGATACATAATTTAGTGACTCCCCGTAAATTTTCGCAACCCAATTTCATTGTGATTTTTTGAGAAAATATTAGAAATCTCGAAAAATATTCTAAAGCTATTATCTAATAATTTTGCTCGGTTTCATTCTTATTAATAATAATAAAATTCCTTATATGCACATCAATTATCCATTTAAATTAGTCGAACTCAATAATATTTTTAAGAATGATCTGGAACACGCGAGAGATAAAAAGAAAAAAATAGGGTACATTAGGAGTTGTCATGTGCATCATGGTAATGTGATGTTGTCCTTTTTAAGAAGCAATAGATAAATGTAACATCCTATATCACATCGAGTATTGTGGTTTTTTTTTGCTAAATGAGTAATGTGATTTTTAGTTCGGTTTACACATAAGTATGGCTTTCAAATACATCAAAAAATCGTGATCTTTTGAAGACTTATTGTGATGCCCCGATCTAGTTAAAATCTCAAAATCCGATTCGAGAACACCATTCTACTAAGTAAGCCGAAATATGTCTACATAATCTCTAATTTAATATTATTAAAAATATGTTTAACCTTACATAATAAGTCTCTGAAAAATTCAGAATACAAGCTTCTAACACCAATATACATTAAAGCACATCTTTTGCTTGCAAAAATAATTCTATTAGAATTTTACGGCAATCCATCTAATTCTAGTACTTCAAATCATCACATTTTTACCATTCTCTGAATATCCTTTTCTGAAATTCTTTCCTATAAAGTTAGTAACATAACAGTAATAAGTTCATAAAGCTCGGTAAACATAAATCATACAGTACAACTAAGTGTCATTCACAAAATTTAAAGAACAAAATCAACATTCATTAGCGTCTTTAAAATATTTCTCACAATGAAAATGAGTATGAGTATTCAAACATGTTAAATTCACAAGAACTTGTGGGGATACTGGCCAGCTAAATAATTGATTTAGCTTTACTTTCTAAGGGAAGTATCACAGTTTACTGATCAGTGTAAGAATACTCATTTCTCCCTCCATCAGTAAATCTTCAATAAAATATTCATCAAATCATCATAAATTATCGACACTGAAAAGTACATTATATAATTACGGTGCAATGTTCAAGTCTAATTTATATCTCCAAGTCCACAACTTCATTTTCTAAAATATTCACGCATTTATTCTATTATTAAGTCACGCCTATATTTAGCCTCTAATTATTACTAATCAATTAAAAATAATTGAATTAAATAGTAAATAAACTAATAATATAATCAGATAATTAAATTAAAACACAAATTAGAAATAGGTTAGTAGACTTATCAATTAGCAAACTATGCTTTCTAATTCCAATATGTTGAAATATGTTACCTTTATATAAGGAAACGAATGACTTTCTCTTTTATTCTTTCTCGATATGAGATATGGTTGACATGATATGAATATCTTGGTTCAAAGACAAAGGAAATAAAGAAAAGTCCTACAAAAGGTGAAAGAAACGAATAAGAGGCGGATGTCTTACTTGATGCTAAAATCAAACGAAATTTATTACAGATACATCTCAACTCTTATTATTTATCCTCATATTTCTCTATTCTATTGTCGAAGAGGGTTGTGGATTTTTCTTTCCCATTTTACAAAGTCGCATGTAGCCCACATTGATAAGATATTGGAACTAAAATCTCTCTAATGTCTATATAAACCTGACTTACCTCATTTTTTTAAAGAAAGTTTGAAACTTTCTTTTGGCTTTAATATAGCCAATTAAATTTGAGTTTTTAGTTTTTTTAATGTAAATTAGATAAATTCTCTCATAATTGTCAAGTAATTCACAAAATTTATATTACAAAACTAGAAAATATGGCGTTTAAAGTTAAACACATAATTTCACTAACTCCCACATTGATGAGATATAAGAAATAGAGCATAATAATACTATAAAGACAACACTTGAAAACTAACTAAGACTTATTGTTGGTTTTTTGAACAAATTTTATTTGTCCTACATTGAGGACATTTTGAATAAATTTTCTTTCAATTCTATATAATGTTAATAGGTTTATTTATTTGGAAATTAAAGACAACTCACTTCCTCTCGTATTGAGAAGATGAGCTTATAGAATTTTTCAAAATCTACTTCTATATATTAAATGGCAACCAAGGGCAAAAAGAGCAAATAAAATGGCTGTGAAATGTCCATTATACCCTTATATTAATTATAATTACAAAATTACCAATATATGATTCATTTATTATACTTGATATATTAAGTATCAGTAATTAATACATTTACATAATAAATATCCATTTAATTACAATTGCCAAGTATTTATGACTACTCATTACAAAAAATTGAATATTAAATGCTGACATAGTTAGTTAATTTATATTGTATTAAATTAATTCATCTGAATTGGACGTGGGATATTTAAATAAACTCTCATGTAAACTCTAAATCATATTAAATTAAGATCTCTTGATTTTTATTTTATCAAAAAAGAAAGTATGATCTTTTTACATGTGCGGATACCTCAAATTATTTTCGATTTAACTTAGTGTTGTTTCTAATATCGTAATTAATTAATTTTTATCTTTTAATGGAGTGATTTTGTTTGTTAATCTTATTTCTAATATGTTTGTGTGTATGTGTCTATAATAGTACAAGTGTACAATCATATTTATTAATCAAGAGTTTCACATTAATTATTGACACCAATTTAATAACAAATAGTAGATTTGTTACGTATTGTGTATAAAGAGTGGGAGTACATAAAAAAAATTTAGACATATATCTTGTGATCTAAAGGCTACGACCGCTAATGGTGTTCAATAAAAGTCTAACACTCAAGTGGCAAGTCAATTGATAGCTAACTAATATTTCTAAAAATTAAATTTCGTTTTGGCTTGATAAGCCTATCGAGTAACGAGTACTCATATTAATTGTAAAGTACTTATTTAAAAGGTTTGGATATATTTATAAATTGATTTTAGAGATTAAATATTCATTAATATATATGGATTATATGATGAATTGTAGTTTATGTTATGATATTAGATAAAATTTTACAAATGTTAGATCAAATTAGTCAAATTTTAGTCAACATATTCTAACAGTTGACTATTAAACTGATAATCACAGATAAATTATTATATAAAAAAAACCATTATATGTCGATAAACTCCCATCATAAACTAATAACATAGTATTTAATAATCTATCGAACTGCTAGATATCTACTCATTATAATATTAACATGGACTTGGCATATTAAATATATATGGATAATAATTGTATATTTACAATTATTATAAAAGGTAGGGTTGGCGAATGATTACTCGGTTAGTATTAACCCGAGATGAATTGAATTTTGATTCGAGTTAGAGATTTTAGAATTGGAATTAGGTACTTCATAATTACATTCTGATTTAGCTAAATTTAATATAACTATATATACATGGTCATATTTTGTCTATTATGTGTGTTTTAGATGTAGATTTGGGTATTACTTGAGAGCGGATGCTTGAGTATGTTAGGTTTGATTATCATAATTTGATTGATTGTATTATTGATACATATTTGGTGGGTTAAATGGCGTTTTGGTCACTCAACTGACCGCCAACTTGCAATTGGATCATCCAACTCAAAAAGCTTTCAAACACATCATTATACTCTTAAAAGTTTTCATTCAGGTCACTGGCCGTTAAACTCTGTTAAAAATTTGACGGAAAGCTGACTAAGCAGTCGTGACTTGGCTTAAATAAATCCACCGTGGCATGTACAGTCAGCAGAATCGGCATTTTGGTCACTCAACTGAGTACAAACTTGCAATCGGGTCATCAAACTCAAAAAAACTTTCATTTAGGTCACTTATCGTAATATCCGTTAAAAAATGAAAAAAGAAATAATTAAAAGCTATCATGCAGCACCTTCTTTTCTTTCTTAATAATTTCGAAACTTATTAACAAATGAAACAAATACACACACACACACACACACACACAAAATCAGCAGTTTCACTCACAAACACTTAATCTTTGTTTGTCTTTTATCGTTTTACATATCTTATAAGGCCATTTGGAAAAACTCTTTAATATTTTCATTTTCATTGTTTAGGAGAGAAAAAAATTTCAAAATAAGTTTGTTAATAAGTTTCAAAATTTTTCAAAATTTGTTAATATGTTTCAAAATTTTTAGGAGAGAAAAAAAGGTGCTAGATGATAACTTTTAAGTCTTTTTTTTTTCATTTTTTAACGGATATTACGATAAGTGACCTAAATGAAAGTTTTTTTTAGTTTAATGACCCGATTGCAAGTTTGTACTCAGTTGAGTGACCAAAATGCCAATTCTGCTGACTGTACATGCCACGGTGGATTTATTTAAGCCAAGTCACGACTGCTTAGTCAGCTTTCCGTCAAATTTTTAACGGAGTTTAACGGCCAGTGACCTGAATGAAAACTTTTAAGAGTATAATGATGTGTCTGAAAGCTTTTTGAGTTGGATGACCCAATTGCAAGTTGGTGGTCAGTTGAGTGACTAAAACGCCATTTAACCCCATATTTGGTAGATTATTCGCGTTATATATTTTTGTGTTTAGGCTATGCATCAAAATTCGAATCTCGTATTTGTTATCCCTGATAGAACTGATCGATAATCAATGTATCACTAACTGATAATTGATTGATAATTAGTAAAACACCCTCATGAGGGGGAGTAGGAAAGGGAGATTGGGGGGGGGGGGAGATAACAAATACTCCTTTCGTCCCAACAGGTATTTACGTTCACTGTTAGCACGCATTTTGAGGCTCTTATAAAGAATAGTTTCATAATATTTTAAAATTTTTTTGTTTTTTCGAATTAAAGTTTAAACGCCAGACTTTTTTCCGGAGAAATTTTTTTTAAAAAAATAAATTATGGAACTAAAATTTGTAGGAAATCTTAAAATGCGTGCCAAAAAGTAAAGTAAAAAACCTACTGGGACAGAGAGAGTATTATGTTTATCTTCACTGTATGACTACCTCATATAAGCATGTTTTATATAGGATGTCCATCAATGTTCGATCCTATCTCTTTTTAATGATCGTAGCACACGAACATATTAAATCAATTTTAATTATCCTACCATTTCATGGGTTTGTTTATATGATTCGCTCAAACCGTGTCAGTTACTGTGCCAATTCGAGCTATATACAAATTTGTCAGTTATGTTGAATCAGTTATCATGAATATTATTAATTTATTGTAAAATATATATCTAAAAATTTTATTAAAATAATATTATATAGAAAATCAAATTTCGAACTATTACTCAAAATATATAATATAAAAAATGATTTATAAATGACGGGCCCGTGCCTCGCACGGGCTTTTATGCTAGTTTCTATTTAAATAAGTAAAACTTTTCTTCCCCGACAAAAAAAAAAGTAAAACTTTTCTTCAAACTACTTGCAACTTTACTTGGGCTTTACTTGGAGCCTAATTAAGTAAAAGATTTTGTTAGGTCTTAAATAAGGCGTAAATTAAGCTAGGAGGGGGGGTTGAATAGCTTAATGTTCAATTTATAAATTATTATTGCCTTTTAAAAATATTTGCCGAGTTTTAAATATTTTTACCGTGTTGTTAAGCAATTATATGTGCGGAAGTAAAAATCAAATATCACACAGTCGATTTTATCCTGGTTCGTGATGGAGCAACCTCTAATAGATTCTCTCACCCCTAGTCCAGTCCCCGAGCTCATCTCCGGACTCGAGATTTTTCACTATAAGAAAGATGTACTCCTTATAGCCGGCGGAGAAGCCCTTTACAATCTAAACTTACAAATATTTATCTTGGTTCGTAACTACCCGTTACAACCTCACAATAAATGTAAAACCTCTACTTGACTTATCTTAGAACATAACTCCCCATTACTTCTTCAAAGTCGGTGTAGTCTTTGTATTCCTAAGCTTTTGCGGGTCTTGGATCTTAGGTCTTAGATCTTGGGTCTTTTCTTTTCTTCACGGTGCGAAGACGACTAATTCCCGGTTAGTTCGTCTAGGACTTGGGTCTTAGAACAAGAATCACCTCACTTCACTTCACCTCACTGCAAAAGTTAGAACACAATATCTACGAACAACAAACAAGTTATAAAAGATATGTTTTGAACTAGTATGTTACTGTACTAGTTCGGAGATGACAATAATATTCAAGTTATAAATATTATAGTCAAGTATAATATACTTTCTTTGGATCTATAATTTAAGATCAAGTATACGTTTAATTACTCCAAGTATAGTTGAGTTGGGAGTAATTAATCAAGCCTTTTCTTTTAAGCAAAATATGCTTAAGGCTACACAAGTATTCTTTTCTTTTGATTCAAAATGTTGATCAAAGAATACTTGGTTTACAAAACTCCGTTTTGAGATATAATGAGAGATCTCGAAGATTGTAAAATATCCTTTCTTTAACTTCTTGCACAACTTGATAAAGCCAAGTTAAATAATATGTGGGTGGCTAGCCCCTTTGAGTTGTGCTCTTTGAAGTTTAGGATGTAGAAAGCTTCCTCGAACAACAGTTCGGAATATTCGATATTTTCCCGAGATAATAAAGTTAAGTTAGTGCGGGATCGAATATGCTTTCTTTAGCTTCTCAAAGTTTAGCCAAGATAATAACAACAAATAAGTTGCTAAACTTTGCTTTTGAAGCTATAGTGATTACAAGCTCTTTTGTCGTAAATCTTTCTTCCACACAACACTAAGGTGATAGATGGAAGGACGACGATGCTTTTATCACAAATCTCTTGTAGAGATTAAGTACTCTTGAAACTATGTTCAAATCTTTTGTCTCTTTGAAGAGATCGAGTACTTCCTCGGATGTTCTTTCTTTGTTCTCTTTAAAAAGAGAGAGATATATATATCTTTTATATCTTGAACAAATCTGGATCTTTTGGTCTCCTTTAGAGAACCTTGTTGAAGAACTTGTAAGATGAAGAGAGTTTAAGTACAAAGTCCTAAAACAAAATGGTCGGTTAAGACACAAATAAGAAGCTAAGAAGTAACCACTTACGAGAGATGACCGAAAAAGTTCGCTGGAAAAATTCGTCGGAGGTTCGGCCGGATTTTGAGCACTTGGACGAACGTGGGCAGCCCTTACGGAGGCTTGGAAGTGTTTGTGGGTGAGCTAACTTGGTGGGTTAGAGCTTAAGAATCAAAACCTTGTATATATGAATATATATTTAAGAAAGAGAAGGTTTTGGAGATGAAGTATTAAAGAGAGAGAGTATAAACTTGAAAAACTTGAACACTTCTAAAAATCTCAGCACTTTCTTGGCTCTTAGCTTGGGAGTATTTGGTGTGTGGGAGGTGGGTATTTATAGAGAGAAGTGGGTGGAGTGAATGGTTGAGATGAAAGGAAAATAAAGGGTGGAGACTGAAAAGGTGTGGATTGTGGTTTTGTTGTGTTTGTTGGCCACTTGCACAAGAAGACGAACAACTTTATGGGAGAAATATCAGCTGAGTTGTGTCACTAAAAGACAAGCACGCTTCCCGAGAATTGGATTAATAACGTAATTTTGTGTCGTTATTAAATGCGACGATTTTTCGAAACCTCCAATAAATTACACCAAAAACATGATAAATCATAGATTATTGGAAAATGGTGATCTAGAAATTTTGGTCAATTTTGGTCAATGTTGACTTGGTCAAACGTCCAGTTAAAGATCCCGGTCAGCCTCTAAAAATAGCTTCCGGACCAAACTTCTCAGAAAATTACGAAAATTTTACTATGCACCAAAAACATTATTCAAATGATCCATCTCAAGTTTCAAGTCATTCTAGCAAGTAGAAGTATTTTATTTGAATTTAAAACGATAAAAACCAGTCTCCGGGTTTGAATAAAATACGATTAGCCATTTGCGAGTTTGAATAGAACTTTGGCTAATATTTTGACTTGAGTAAACACTTTGAAATATATTTCCTTGAATATAAAATATTTTGAATTTTGAAGAAAATATTTTGAGAGTTTAAAATAATTTATTCCGTAAAATAATAAATTGCATAAGTGGGAATAAATTACTTTAAAAATATAAGACTTGAATAATAAATTTTTGTCTTTTCAAATACATGTTAAAAGAGTGTTCTACAGAATATAATGGATGTATATTCCTTCTTCAAACTTCTTTTGCATTTTGCTTTCGCAATTGTAAAACAAGAAGATGACATTAATCGATATTTCTCGTCCGATAAATTGCGGTGTAAAAACTTTGAATACTCCTTAGAAAAATATTGAAAATCTTTTTGTAAACAAGGAGTATTATTTATATTTATATAATATAAATATAATTTTGAAGAATCTTTTTGAGCTAGTTTGACCATTTGACTTTTGACGGAATCAATTAAATAAAAATGTCCTATTGGAGAGGATTCTAAGTGAATTTAAATTTTATGTAAGTTATGCAAATATCAAAATAATCTTTTTATCGAAGATGTCCTTTCAGATTTAAGCATTCTAAATAGATTAATAAGAAAGTTGATTAATAAGAAAATTGGCTAATTTACTATTATAAAACTAGGAACCAAGATGAAACAATCATTTAAATTTTACACCGAAAATATATAAAAAATTATATAAAAAATTATATATAAAAATTTCATTTCTTAACATTTTTTTTTCAACTGCTTGACACGCACTTTATGCGTCTATAAAACATAGTTTTATAATTTTTTTAAAAAATTTATTTTTTTTGAATAAAAATTTAATATCTAAACTTTTATTCATAAAAAAATTTAAAACTTTTTAATAGAACTATATTTTTTAGACGCATTAAAGTGCGTGTCACACCCCGTCTCCCGATGTTAAGAATTGAGAGGGACGGATGGGGTATTTTTTAGGAAGCCTATGCCCCGTGAGAATAGTCAATTAATTATCGAGGTTCTGATACAAATTTAGAATTCTTACTCTTCCTTAAAGATATCTCACCGATGACTCAGCCGTATCAAATGAAGGTTTAGTTCGTCTCCTATTTAAGCTGAGCAGAAAAGGGCCAGGTACAATCTCAAGGAAGTTTCAGAGGTCTCTGCGCGCGTATCCAAATGCACATGTAACACATATTAACTGGTAGGAAAGATACAGCGGCCCAAACTTATATTGAGGCCCAGCATCTCATAATCTGAAACAAGTTATCGAGGCCCAAATCTCATTATCGTGAAATAGAACCAAAGGACCCACAAAGAATATCACTATGTCCATTAAAAATTAGTTTGAATATTTGATTCACGTATAAGAGCATCTCCAACGCTATACAACTGTTAGCTATAATATCTGCGTGTCACGGTCTTATACTTGATGTGTAAATAAATGACCACTCCAACGCAGGCTCCTGTTAGGTATAATTTTACCTACCGAAAAAAGGATACGTCACATTTGTTGTCCTCCTGCCATCATCTAAAACAATCCACGTCACCTTCAACTTAAAAAACATCTTCTCGGTAGTCTAAACGAAGTTTTCTTTTAATTCTTATTTTTATTTATAACATATAATATAATATCTTAAATCACTTTTTAAATATTTAATTTAAAATATTGAATATATATAGCTAAAAGATATATATTTAATTTTTATATTTTTACTTATATTGAATATATATATATATATATATATACATATATATATTATTTTATTTAGTCCAAATCTTATTATTTTTTATTTATAATATATAACATACTAACTTGAATCCTTTTTCAATATTTAATTTAAAATATCTAAATTATAGTTTAAATATATAATATTATAATATACAAGTTATAATTTTTTTTATAATATTTATTTTAACATATTGACATAAATATAAAAATGTTATAATTTTGTTATAGTTTTATAAAATGCAACATTAATTTTGATGCATAGCATATTTATTTAAATTTATTTTAATTATATATTCAAAATAATAAAAAATAATAATATTTTAAATATAGCTAATGGTTATAGCTAACCCCATTGGAGAAAAATCACTACAGGTTCAATAAAATTTTAGCTAAGTATCGTTTAGCTAACAGTTTTCAATGTTAGCGTTGTTGAAAATCACTAGCATCTGTTTACATCAGTCACGCTCACCACGCACTGACCTTACTGATAATAATGTTGATATTTCATATGGAACGAGAGGCAGAAACTAACGTATGTGATGAAACTAGCACCATGTATGTACGTTGTCTACCACTTGCTTGCTTGTTTGTTTATGAAACCAACAAAACGACAACTAACAAGACATTACTTGTCTTGAGAGGCAATTTATTTAGACCATCTATAATGTATTGGTTTGATAATAAATAATTGACGAAATCAATCAATATTCAATTCAATTCAATATACTTATATAAAGGAGAAGCGAGGGGGCGTGTAGGTGGCGCCTCTCACATCGCTCCGTTCTATTTTTCTAATTTTCTGGAATTTTGGATGAAAAATATCAAAAATTAGAAGTATCTTTTTTAGTTTCGGATATATTAGAAGCAAGTTTAAGAATTTGATTTTGTTTCAGATTATTTATGGAATATAGTAGCTTGAAAGTTTTAATCTGATTTTGTTTCAGAATATTTAATTATGGGAAAGAGTAGCACACTTTAGGAATTTTTGGATGAAAAATATCAAAAATTAGAACTACCTTTTTTAATTTCGGATATATTAGAAACAAGTTTCAAAATCTGATTTTGTTTCAGATTATTTATGGAATATAGTAGCTTCAAAGTTTTAATCTAATTTTGTTTCAGAATATTTAATTATGGCAAAGAGTAGCACACACAAGTTTCTCTGCACCTATAAATACTACTATAGGTTGTAGGGTTTTGGATCATCTAAACACAAACTCCTCTCTCTCAATACCACAACCCTACCTCTCTCTAATGATAGTTCTGTTGCTCGATTTCTAACTCAGTGGTGCCATGCAAAAGTAGTTATAGACCACTATGTGGGAGTCGACAAATCCAAACACGGGAGAAAAATATAGTCTTGACATGATATTGATGGATGATATCAATAAATTAACTATTAGTGATGTATGTTTGTTGGTTATTCTTTTATAATATTTGTTTTGTTCATCGGACATGTTCGTCGTTGTTAATTTTTATATGATTTACTTTGTATACAGGAAAATATTATTCATGCATTATAGACCGCTATACAGGAAAATAATTATATAAAGGTGAAGCGAGGGGCGTGTAGCCGGTGTAGGTGGCGCCTCTCACATCGCTCCGTTCTATTTTTCTAATTTTCTGAAATTTTTGGATGAAAAATATCAAAAATTGCTAACTTTTAGGTGAAGGCTGTTTATATGCTATTAAAAAAAAGGTTGTTACAAGTAACAGGTAGTTATAGACCGCTATATCACGGATTTAAGTTAGATGTTTTTGTGCACAATCAATCCAAAAAAATTTGGAGGAAGGTGACAATGTAAGAACATGATTACTTTTCAAAAAAAAAAAAACACAAATAAAATTAAGATTCGTCGTTCTTTAAATTGTTAATTATGTTTAGAAATTTATTTTCATTTTTTCATCATGAATTATAGTCAAATTTTACAATTTTATATATTAGTATTGGTATTACATCAAGATTTTTATAATATATAATTTATTTTATCCTACAAATATTAATTTTGAATCATTGATATACTTTTTATAGACAGCCACAAAATTATTACATTTTACGAATATTAATATTGAATCGTTATATAATTTTTATAGGCCGCCGCAACGCGAGGCTTCTCAACTAGTTGAATATGAAAAACATTATTTAAAATTATGGGTTTTGATTTTGATTGCAAATAATTGATTATTATAAATTTGATGGTAATAATGTAAAATTGTCGAATTTTAAGAAATTATGCTTGAATGTTATCCGCTGACTATATTTTTAAAATGATATATTATCATTATTTAAAATAATTATAAATAGAACATATCGTATTAATTTGATAGTAAATGATGTCATGTTACATGGATCAATTGGTTAACACCGTTGATTTATAATATTTATAATTTTATCGTCAATATTTTAAATTTAATTGAAATACAAACCGATCATACTAACCGAATTTTATAAAGTTTTGACTTAATTTATAGTGAAAAATTATTAGAATAAGTTATATATTAAGAAGACCCGTAGAATAATACTGACACGCTGATAAGACTCGACCGACCAATAAAATTATTAATATTTTAGTTTTAATAGAATAATATTAATTATTATTATAATATATATTGTAGTATAAATAGATAGTATAGATCTATAATATTATTTTTGAAGTGATAACGTGGAATAATTAAAAAAACATATTAATGTATTTAGTTGAAACATATTATCGGTTGTACATTAATAATTATATATAATGATATTATATTTTCTATATGTATGTTGCATTCGATGTTTTTAGAAGACTGATTTTTTAGTTAAGACTCTGAAAAAGATAATGTGTTTTAGTTAAAACTGGTGAGTAAAACCGCGTTTCGCGACGGCGTTATAAATTTTCATGATTGCTGAATGCAGTAAATTTTTAATTCATACAGTAATCAGACATTATCATGATACCCTTCATTAGTTTTCTGTGTATGCTTGCCTGCTTGGTCTTTGTGCAGTTAGTCCGTTCTGCATTTAATATGGTCACATAGTTTCTCATGCCATGATTTACGTAATTGAACATTCATTTGATAGAAGTTCCAAATCTTGTTTACTAACATAAGTTTTTTTATAGATAATGTGAAAATATCTTATAAATTATAAATACTTACGAAACAATAGAAATAGTTTTTTATGAGAACATGAATTAAATTCTAATAAAATATTATTTCACGAAACTAAATAATTATCTTTTTCAAAATTTTAATTTCATATATTTTTCTTATTTTTTATTCAATCTCCTTTAATACCTATTATGTTTGAGAATAAAAATTGAGCTAAGAATTTGAATTAAGTACAAAGAAAATGACTACAATAAATATTAACAAGTTTGTATTAATAGTCATAAAAAAGATTCAAATGGGTAGGAAGACGTTCTTCTTTTTTAATTTTTAAATTATTGTAACGAAGTTTGTAGTTTGAAAGACAACACTGAAATTTAAAAATATAAAATCTACAACAATAAAATCAAATAAATACAATATACTAAAGATTTATCATCGTTGTACAAAATATTTGTTTTACGATACATGATACATGAGTTTTTTTGATAAATGAGTTAATTCAATAATAAAAAGCCATACGGCATCTACATAAACAGTCGCGTCGAACAAACAAAATACAGAAACAATCACTGATTAATCCATTCATCTTGGAGATAAAATCACGTGATTTGTTGAAGATGATATCTACACAAACTTCGCCACTTTCGCTTCCGTCACAAACAGTTTGAGCTATCGACTGAGAATGCAATCCCTTGACAATTTCTATTACTAAATCAAACATCATACTCACACAAACGGTGAGAAAATAACAAAACTCACACAAACGGTGAGACAACAAAAAACCAAACCAAACGTGATAACCTAACAACCAAATGCGTAAATGAAATATTGGCTAAACCAAGTCAATCTTAGATCTGGGGAACAAAACTCACAGAAACACGATAACTCGGGCCACTTTCAAGGATAAAAGCACCGGGAAGAACGAGAAATCCGTAGTGTTATGCCCAAAATTCAACATGAACTTCACTAATGGGCTAGGCCCGTATAAAAGATGAAGATATGGACTTACGCACTGAAGATTAGACTCGACAATATGTAGGCGCGCCCACATATCTGACCACGTCCAGAAGAACCTCTAGTAAGGGCGCGCTTTAGGTGGAAAACTATTTTGGGCTGACATATTCAAGATTGGGCTGGATCACATGACAGGCCGCGCCCACTTACCAGGGCGCGTCCACATGCCAGGCCGCGCCCACTTGCCAGGACGCGTCCATATGTCTGGCTGCGCCCACATCCCAGGCCGCATCCACATGATGTCAGGCCGCGCCCACTTGCCAGGACGCGTCCACATGTCTGGCTGCGCCCACATCCCAGGCCGCGTCCACATGATGTCAGGCCGTGGCCACCTGCCAGGCCGCGTCCACATGATGTTAGGCCGCGCCCACATGTCAGGTCGTGGCCACATGCCAGGCCGCGTCCACATATCAGGCCGTGTCCACATATCTGACAGCAACCACATATTTCACCGCACCCAGAAGGACCTCCATGAGGGCGCGCCCTGATTGGAGGATGAAGACACATCTCAGCTTTATAAGGAAATGATTTATATGAAAACCGACTTCATGGGCCAGGCCCACAAAAGAAGACCTGGTTGGGCCAGAAGAATCAAGATCAACCCGATTTAGAAGTAACTCTGTAGAAAGATAGGGCGCGCCCTACCTTTGGGCGCGCCATCTTGCCGAAGACAGTTCAGTTAGCAATGGTTCAGAAGGACAGAAGGAGATGCTTTTATTTTGGGGGACGCCCTTAAGTATAAGTAAATCCAACTGTTGAATTGTAGAAGGCCCTACCTTGTAGTCTGAGGAGTTGTCCTCCTTGGGAGGTGGAGGTAGAATAGAAGACGCGCCCTGAAAGGCTCTATCTCTGTAGTCTGGCGGGTTGTCCCTGTCGGGGAGTGGAGTAGTGTCCATGCATTTGGGGTAAGCCTTGGGTGCTCGAGAGTCTACAAGGCCCAAGGCTAGGCCTCATCGTATTGGGCCCCTTTCGGGAGGAAGATTCTAGAAGGGGAGGCCCAGCCCACATGGGTCTCTTAGGAGAAAGAACTACGTGCCGGCTTGATCCCCTATAAATAGGGGTACGTAGGCAGATTGTAGGCATCGATCATTCTTGAGAGCTATTCCAGTTAGCAATCTCGAACCCTTTGCTAACAATTGCAGCCGCCTCCATAACCAACAACCAACCACTTCCTACATTCTCGCCAACAAGAATCTTGATCCACGCCGCGAACCTCATCTTTGTTAACCTACCAGTTTTCTCCGTTAACAAATTGGCGCTAGAAGGAGGGGTAGTTCAAGATTTTCCATCAAGGAGAAAGATGTCGAACCACGGCGAGAGAACGCCCGGCGGGAACCAACACCCCGATCCTAGATCCAGAGGAGACAACGTTGGAAAGACAAGCAACACCGGACGGACGGACGACATCACGGTCGTGGACACCCCCCAGGAACAGGCAATTGTGATAACAGATGGAGACAACGTCAGTCTACGACGGCCGATCGCCTGGTCGCCGCCAATCATGGTGAGTAACGATGAATTATCTAAGAAGTCCTTACAGAGGGGATAGATAATGGGATCGAAGGAGAAGTACGTTATGAAGGAGAAGAAGACGGGACCGAAGGAGAAGTCCGTTATGAATGAGAAGAAGACGGGTCGAAGGAGAAGTCCGTTATGAAGGAAAAGAAGACGGGTTCGATGGAGAAGCATGTTCAGAAGGGAAAGACAACGGTAAGCATGGTTGTTTGTTATCGATATTGAACAAGGCACGGTTGTGAGGGCGAAAGATGAAGGCAAGATCGGAGTGAAGGTTCCAAAGGCCAACACATGAGGGAAGCGTGATTTTCGGATCTGGAGACTTTCTTAGGGTTAAGGAAGGAAGCAAGTCCCACGGCTGGCACGATGTATCGATGAGCGCGCCTCCCCCTGACTGGGCACGCCTAAGGTAAATATTCTTCTTGTACTTGTGTATGGTATATTGTGTTAGTCGGGTCCTTTGCAGGGAGGAAGAATCTTAGTTTAGGCGCGCCTTCCCCTGACTAGGAGCGCCCTGAGGTAAATACTCTTCCTGACACTTGTATACGATATGTTGTATTAGTTGTATCCCTTGCAGGAAAAAAGTATGTTAGAAGGTGCATCTCCTTCTAACATGGCACACCTTAGGCACAGACACGCTTCACTTCTATCTCATAGATGCTCAAGTCAACCACATAACTCGACAACAGACATCAGCAATCTTCTCGTTCCATCATCAACTCATCATCAAGTCTTGCTTCATCGTCGAATCTCCTTGCTCCATCAAATCTTGCCATGTCATCGAATCTCCTTGCTCCACCGCCAAGCGACCTCATAGCTACATGGGGAATCCCATCTACGACGCGTGTCCAACCTAATATCCTGAACATTCCAGGGATCGAGGCTATCAACATCAACACCCTCAGGATTATCTCGACACCACTTTGCTGGAGGAAATACGTCACCTCCAGTCAAGAATCAGTATTTGCCGAAGTCATCAAGGATCCTTCGCCCGTCAACTACAAGAACACAACCTCGGGAGACGAGAACAATCTTCCAGCCTGGAACATAGAAGCAGACGTCAAAATCCAAGCAGAGACAATATTACCTATAGAAGAAACTACACACCACCTCAGGACTATGATGAAAGAT
The DNA here is from genome assembly GCF_001625215.2 of Daucus carota subsp. sativus. Taxonomy (NCBI): domain Eukaryota; kingdom Viridiplantae; phylum Streptophyta; class Magnoliopsida; order Apiales; family Apiaceae; genus Daucus; species Daucus carota. Next base: position 8,613,505 of record NC_030388.2, read on the forward strand.
CTAATCGCTGGACACATTTGGTTGCGTCAATAGAACACATCTTTAAGCCAACCAACAAAGGACTCTTCCGAAGCCCAGCTCCATTATCTTCCTGGTAGATGATGGAAGTTCATCAAGAAATGTGTGACAATCACTCGGGGGGTAGTTCACTTGCTCTAAAGATCCTGAGGTAATGGTTCCAGTCAAGGTTGAAGCAGGTTCTTTAAGGAGAGACAACTTCGAGCAGGAGGCAAACGAAGTTAATCAGAGGCTTCACCCATGATATGGTGGAAGAAGTCAGAAGCAAGTCACAGCTCAGGAAGCGGCATATTAACAGGGAACAACTCGAGTCTACAATAGCAAGGTCAAGGCCAATCCTTCGAATAGGGGAGACCTAGTGCAGGATGATGTCAAGGATGAAAGTGCCAAATCATGGAGTGTTCGGTGCTAACTAGGAAGGACCCTATCGAATCAGATGTGGACTCTTTGGAGAGACACATTTCTTGGAGCACTTGCAGGGAAAGCTCGTCTCGGAGGTATATATTATGGAGGATTGTGAGAGAAGACTTAGGGCAAGCTCCATGTTACAGGTTGAAGGCTGAAGTCCCCGAACACACTCCGGGGTATAGGTCGGAGACTTAGGACAAGCTCCGAGTATAGGCAAGAGATCCAGGACAGGCTCCGAGTGTAGGTCGGAGACACAAGATAAGTTCCGAGTTCGGGTCAGAAACCCTGGACATGTTCCTAGATACAGGTTGAAGGCGCAAGACAAGCCCAAGGATACAAGTCGAAGACCGAAGATCCAGAACAAGACCGAGAATGCAAGTCGAAGCCCAAAGACCTAGAACAAGACGCGGGATGTAAGTTGAAGACCGAGGACAAATACCAACATATAAATTGTTGACCTGGACAAAACTATGAGACCTGAGACGAGCTATGAGTAAAATATTGGAGGCCAGAGGTATAATTTGAACTTAATATCTTGGAGACGACCTTTGTTCTAGGCGCGCCTCCAGAAATGATCAAAACTTCAAAATACCATTACAAGGCATACAACTAGCCGGGAGAGAAAGTTACCAAAAAATCAACAAGCACTTGATGGAGGCCGCTTAGAATGTGGTCGCGCCCACTTATTTGGCTCCTCCAAGAAGACCCAAAATCTAGGAGCGCCTTGATGGAAGGAAGACATGAGATTGACTGATGAGACAAATCCACTAGAAAACCGGAGATATGTTGTTTGGGCTCGGACATGGTCAGAATTAGGCTGCTCAGTAAGTGGGCGCGCCCACTTGACTGGCGCCGCCCACTTAACAGGCGCCTCCATGAAAGACCTCCAATCACTCGGTTGTTAGGCTTCCAATCATATGTGGTCGTGCCCATATATCTGACTGCGCCCAGAAGGACTATGTTGGGCTGACATATTCAAGAGTGATCTAAATCATATTGGCGGCGCCCACATGTCAGGCCGCGCCCACTTGTCAGGCCTCGGTCACCTGTCAGGTCGCGCCCACTTGTCAGGCCTCGGTCACCTGTCAGGTCGCGCCCACATGCCAGGCCGCGTCCATATGTCAGGCCGCGCACACTTGTCAGGTCTCGCCACCTGTCAGGCCGCGCCCATATGTCAAGCCTCGGCCACCTGTCAGGGCGCGCCCACATGTCAAGCCTCGACCACCTGTCAAGCCGCGCCCACATGTCAGGCCTCAGCCACGTGTCCGACCGCGTCCAGAGGGACCATTGTTGAGGGCGCGCCCTGTTGTAGGAAGAAGACATATTTGACTGATTCTACATAAATATGGTTTACATGAAGATTAGAAGAGCGAGAGGGAACATGAGGCGCCCCCAATTAGCCTATAACTCAAATGTCTGCAGAGTTGTGATCCTTGTTCAACAACAATTGGAAGAATTATCTTCACCATCAGGGTGCGCCTCATCCTCATCTAAGGCGTGGTAGAAGGTACGAGCATCAGCTTCAGCAACATCGTCTTCCTCGACTCAACCACTTCAGCATCAGCTTTACCATCATCGTCTTCCTCGACTCAGCCTCTTCGGCATCATCTTCTGTGACTCAGCCTCTTCAGCATCGGCTTCGGCAGAATCTTCTTCGTCAACTTAACTTATTCTTCTCAGTGGAATCTTACTCAATTTGACTCGGCTACATTATTCAAAACTCGGCTATTCTACATCAAGAAAGTTCTAATAGTCGGCGCCACACGACGCGCCGAGTTAGGAAATTTCTACGTCTTTTACACATGCGAAGGACAGTCATCACAGAGGAATAAACAAGATGGAACGTCGTAGGGAGTAAAGATTATCAAGATCTCGTCGACATCTTCAATGCCACCAAGATCTGGGGGGTAGTTGTTATGCCCAAAATTCAACATGAACTTCACTAATGGGCTAGGCCCGTATAAAAGATGAAGATATGGACTTACGCACTGAAGATTAGACTCGACAATATGTAGGCGCGCCCACATATCTGACCACGTCCAGAAGAACCTCTAGTAAGGGCGCGCTTTAGATGGAAAACTATTTTGGGCTGACATATTCAAGATTGGGCTGGATCACATGACAGGGCGCGTCCACATGCCAGGCCGCGCCCACTTGCCAGGACGCGTCCACATGTCTGGCTGCGCCCACATCCCAGGCCGCATCTACATGATGTCAGGCCGCGCCCACTTGCCAGGACGCGTCCACATGTCTGGCTGCGCCCACATCCCAGGCCGCGTCCACATGATGTCAGGCCGTGGCCACCTGCCAGGCCGCGTCCACATGATGTCAGGCCGCGCCCACATGTCAGGTCGTGGCCACATGCCAGGCCGCGTCCACATGTCAGTCCGCGTCCACATATCAGGCCGTGTCCACATATCTGACAGCAACCACATATTTCACCGCACCCAGAAGGACCTCCATGAGGGCGCGCCCTGATTGGAGGATGAAGACACATCTCAGCTTTATAAGGAAATGATTTATATGAAAACCGACTTCATGGGCCAGGCCCACAAAAGAAGACCTGGTTGGGCCAGAAGAATCAAGATCAACCCGATTTAGAAGTAACTCTGTAGAAAGATAGGGCGCGCCCTATCTTTGGGCGCGCCATCTTGCCGAAGACAGTTCAGTTAGCAATGGTTCAGAAGGACAGAAGGAGATGCTTTTATTTAGGGGGACGCCCTTAAGTATAAGTAAATCCAACTGTTGAATTGTAGAAGGCCCTACCTTGTAGTCTGAGGAGTTGTCCTCCTTGGGAGGTGGAGGTAGAATAGAAGACGCGCCCTGAAAGGCTCTATCTCTGTAGTCTGGCGGGTTGTCCCTGTCGGGGAGTGGAGTAGTGTCCATGCATTTGGGGTAAGCCTTGGGTGCTCGAGAGTCTACAAGGCCCAAGGCTAGGCCTCATCGTATTGGGCCCCTTTCGGGAGGAAGATTCTAGAAGGGTGTTAGGTCCAATCAGACGTAGAAGGGGGGGGGGGTTGAATACGTCGTACCAATTTCTTCGATTTAATTTAATTGCGGATAATCTTTGTTTCAGTCCATGTTAAATCAATCGTAAATAAATAACTCCAGCAAGTCGGGGAATATTCTTGTATTAGAAATAATCCTCGGGTGCTACAAATTCCAACACAAGTGTCGGCTGCAGAGACTACAATCACTCTATTACAAACTCTCGATAAATACGATCTTCTAATTTAACTCTCGAGAATGTGTATAGTGTGTGCACTTACAAAGTGTGTAGTTGTTTTCAAATGAAAACACAAACCTCTATTTATAGACTTTCCAACAACTAACCATGGTTAACGAGTTCGTCCAGGACGACTTCGTTTTATAAAAATAAAACTATCTCCCCAGTAAATGATTGAAGTGGCGCCAGTTATATATATACATATATACATATCACAAACTTGCGCTTGGATACACATATGTATATATATATTTTGAATGAGAAGGTCAAACATGGCGCCAGTCAAAACTTGCGCCCTATGGTACTCCACTGTGATGCCTTAGAAGAATTTTACTGAACTTGCGCCTTTGGACATGGTTGGAGAGTTGTGGCGCAAACTTTGACCAGAGTCAAAGGTTGCGCCTCAACTGAGCACACTGTATCACTGTGGTTGCCTTAGACAAATCTAGAAGTGATTGACTCAAGTCAAAGTTGGCGCTTTGACTTGAGGTCAATCCTTGCGCCTCTTTCACTGTGTGTACAGTTATCTTTACTTAGCCATTATTCTTCAACGAAGACATCAAGCGCAAGTTTTGACTTTCAGTCAAACTTGGCGCTTGATCAATCCTTCCCACTGTACACTGTGTTTGATCACTTAGAAAATCTAAGTAGTGAAGAGTTATTGAGGCGCAGACTTTGACTTTAGTCAAAGTTTGCGCTTCAACAAACATTGGCTCCTCCCAGTATTGTACTTAGACAATTTCCCTTGGATTTTCATTTGCATCATTATATATATATATATACATATATATTTATATTATTAATTGTGTTTATTTAATTACTTGAATTATTTAAATTCAGGTAATTCACAATTAATATATATATATATATATATATATATACACATAACAATGAATTCTTTGACAAAATATCCTGGAGCAGCTCGATTGACTTGATCAATTAATTCGTTGATCGAATTCACTGAATACTTTCGTATGTCCTGACGTCCTGTGCACTGGTCTGGTTCACGAACGACTCGAACTGAAATAATTCTTTGAATCCTTTGCTTGATAATATTCTTGATCAGTCATTCCGGGTTAGTCGTTGCTTCGATAAATTTGATTATGAATAATCAAATTGAAATATACTGGAATCTTCTGGTCTTTGATACTTGATCTTCAGGCAATCTTGATAGCAGACACATTGAACTTTATTCTTCACTGAGGCTTGAACATATTAATGAACTTCTTTCAGTGGACGGATGCTCGTCTCAGATATCTTGATTGTCTTTGTCTGTTCGTATCGAATCTCCAACCTGTAGATTCCTGTATTATACTTACGTATTGTTTCCTGTCTTTTGTTGTGTTGAGTTATCGTAATTACAGTTACGTTACATTATGCTTTACAATCTCCCCCTATTTGATTGTTAGAGTTCGACAAGCAAATCCTTTAAGAGGATAACTCAACTGACACAATGAAAAAGCATACTAATTTAAACAGGAAATAATACTAAGTACAGTCTGGATTATATCTTACATTTTCCAGAATTCAAAAGTAAATACAAGCAGCCATTTGTTCCTCTAGCCTGAACTAATCTGTCCTTGGTTTCTTGGCTCTTGCATTAAGCAGCTTTTGCTCAGCTTTTCTCTTTGCAGCTTCCTCTACTCTCTTCTGAGTAAGCTTGTTTTCAATCTCTTCAATCCTTGCTGTAATGGTACTCAGTGCCACTTGCTCCAGTGTATTCTCAGGTGGAGGTTGCTCTAGATTTTTCTTCATCTTCTCTAAAGTCTGCAGGTGAACCATCTTCTTCAACTTCTTAAAAGTGACATTCATCTCCATTCCTTCAATTTTCATAATGATCCTTGATGGATGAGCACGAACTCTAGAAGTGTTGTGGACAGTCTCTACAGCTTTTCTTATCTCCAGAAGATCAACCAAATCTTTGAGCACACTCTTGTCTTCTTTTACCACTGACCACTTAACAGCTGCAACTGCACGAGTGATTCTTTTGGAATTGAGTTTTCCAATCTCTGTGAGTGGTATAGCAGTGACTTCAGAGTCTTTCTTCTTCTTGAATAGTACAGATGTAGGATTGTAAGTAACAACAGGTGCATTTGGATTTTCAGGAATTTCAGGGTTGAGTGGAGGCAGTGGATATGGTGGTTGACGATTGATGGCTGATAAGTCTAAGTCTCTCAGAGCAGCAAAGTTCAGACGATAGGCATATAGCAGTTCAGCAGTTAGTCTTCCTTTGCTAGTCCTTGAGCACTTCTCCCTGACTTGAGCTTCCAGATATTTCAGTATACGAGGATTGTATGTTGATAGTGCTTCATCAGTGAGTCCAATACTCTGAATCATACCATCCTTGAAATACTTAATAACTGAGGGCTTGTCATGAATTTCAACTCCAATATCAGTGATCCATTCTTCCACCATATCTCTAAATACTTCATTATGCTTTCTGCCGGTAGAGATGATCTTGTTTCTTACCACAAACAGCTCAGTTAAAGATAGATCTCTGAGAAACTGACTTGACACATGCTTGAGTCCATGGCCTTCTCTTTGTAGCTCAAATGATATGTTAACCATCCATCCTCTTCTGGGAAGAACAGCAACAGACACAGTAGAAATGATATCATTCAACACCTCGTGATAATCATGTAAATCTTTGTAGTTGTTCCTGAAGGAGTCAAAGATATCTTTTACTTCGTCATCATCATTATCTTGAGTGACCTCTGGAAAGTCAAACACAGATCTAGCAGCATCCCATTCAGCTCCATCTTTATGTAAGTTGGCAAGTCTCCTTTCCCTTCGAATCCGTCTTTGGTTTTCTAACTTCTCCCTTGCTCTCCTTTGCTCAGCATAATCCCTAGCAACATCAGCAATGTCTTGTGGATTTGCAATTTCAAACTCTTCAGCAGGAAAGATGTCATTGTGATATGCAAGTTCATCAGCAAAGACTTCAGCGTCTGGGATTTCTCCTTCTTCAAGATCTTCATTCTCAGCACCAACCATCCTTATCACCCTGTCATCCACAAACTCAGGGATGTATTCATCATGACTGTAACTGAATTGATGCCTAAGAGCAGAATCAATCAGTTCTTCAGACACCCCTGTTATCACCCTCTTTCCCTTTGCTTTTTCTGCTGCTCTCTCCCCCTCAGTTGAGTAATCCTCTCTGGAAGGTTGAGATGCCAGCAACTTAGCCTCCAGGGCAGCTAACCTTTGTTCCATTGTTGATTTGATTTCTACTAACTCCTCCCGTAGAACAAGATTCTCAGCTTCTAGATGTTGAACTTTGAACTTTAGAGCTTCAAATTCTGTCACAGATACAGTTGGAATAGCAGATTCAATTGTAGGTTGGGCTGTAGGGTTCTCACTTGTTCGTTCTGTAGGTGTTTCTCTCTTTTCACTCAAAGCTAGAACACTCAGTGGGTTAGAGGGTTTCTGTATAGCAAGTTCTGTTGGTGTTTCCCTCACACTCAAAGACTTTCCAGCATCCTGAGATGTACCTGCAGAAGAAATCTTCTTAGCCTCTTCTAGAGAGGTCACAGAAGGTGCAATGAAGGTTCGTGAGCCTTCGTCCTCAGTTTCCTCGTCAGATGAATCTGAGTCATAAGAAACAAGTTGCCGACCACTTGAAAGTGGTGAGTCCTTTGATGGATCCTGAGTTGGAATCTCAGGGTGGGTAGACACAGGGCTCGAAGGATGTGATCCTTGAATTGGCGAAGCACCCTGGTTTCCCACAACTGCCTTTGACGGCGAAAGACTTTGTGACAAGTCCTCTACAACTGGCTCACTTCCTGATATGAAGGGCTCAGAAATAGATTGCCGTTCACCTTCGAGAGGTGAAGAGTCCTTTGAAGGATCTGGGAATGTTCCTCCCAGGGGGGTAGACAAGGATGTAGAAAGTGGCATGTCATCCAAGTTTCCCCCAGAAGCCTGTGAAGGCACTTGACCCTGAAAAGGATCAGAAACAACAGTGTCTATCCCTGACATGGACGACAAGGTGTTAGCAACCGTCAATTCTTCAACTGTGTGTGCAACCTTACTGTGCATTGGAATAGTATTTGGCTGAGGTGGTGAAGAAATAGACATATCTGCAGTTGTCTCAGTTTCTATTCTCCTTTCATGACTAGGAGACAGAGCTGCAGTTTCAGAAACAACCTCCTTATGTGGTGCACTAAAGGCACTTACTCCCTCGCTCTCAATTATTTGAAGTGGTTGGCTGAGGGGTTGAGATGTTTCTGCTTCAGGTGTTTGGGAAGTGGTGCCTTGGTTATGAATTTGGGGGATTTCAAATTCATTGGCACTTGTGATAGGTGGTGAAAGCTGATTGGAATCCAAAAGATTCTGAACCCAATCAGGTGCATCAAAGGACAAGTTGTCAGAGTCAGAAGGAATACCTGACTGTAGCAGTGGATTGTAAGTGTTAGAGAAAAGTTCATCAACATCCACCATTGCATCATTAGAAGGTGCAGCTACAGTGACTTGAACAGGAGTATCCACTTCATCTTCAGAATCAGTGGAGTTGTCTTGAAGTGAATCCTCTCCTTCAGATTGAGCATTGTCATCTGAGGATGTCTGTGCATCTTCCACTATCACTTCCTCTTCCATTTGAGAAGTTTGAGTCTCAGGGATATTAGCTTGATGAGATGACTCAGTGACTTCTTCAGCTTGTGTTTCAGGGGCCTCCTCTTCCTGAACCACTGGATCAGCAACATTTTGAATGTGTGGTGGAGGCAAGTTCTGGTTGTTTAAGAATTCTTGCATTGCCTCCGGAAGAACCACATCCTCATTGTTGGTGTAGTTCTGATGGTTTTCCAGCATAGAAATGACCCTGGTAGTCATGAAAGAGCATATAACATTGTCTATATTGGGATAGACAGCTCTCTCAGCAGGAGTCAGCAGTTGATTCAGCACAATCTGGAAGAACCGAGGATAGAGGAGTATATTTCTGTTTTTCCTCAGGGAGTCCTGAAAAGCTCCCATGATCATGTGTCCCAGATTTATCCTTGAATTCTGAGCTATTGCAATTCCAATCTCCTGGTTGAAGATTGTGATGCCATGGAACCCTCCAGTCTTTGGTGCAAATACATGAGAAATAGAATTAAAGAAGAAATTCCATTCTCGAGGTAAATGCTTCACGTACATTTTGCTGGGAAGATCACCATTTTCCCTCTGGCAATGGATAGAAAAGAAGAAGTTTGTCCTTTCAGCTCTATCTGGAACATCTTCAAAATTCTCTGTTGGAAGGTGCAGAGCAGTGTTCAGGGTGTTCTCAGTGATCGTCAGTGTTCGTCCCTGAATAATGCATTTGAGTCCAAATACCTGTTCTTCATTTACCACAGAGATAGAGGACAAAAAATCTCGAAGTAGAGATTTGTTAAGGTATACAGACTCAGTCATAGCAAACCTAGCAAAAGAAAATTCTGACATGTATCGAACCCAGCGTCGATAATTCGCTTGCGTAATTAAATTATTATTTTCAACAATAGTGAAATTTGTTTTCGGAATCTCAAAATTTGCAGCCATTTTTAATTAGAATTAAAAATGATTATAAATTTCGTTTCACGAATAAACACGAACAAATATTCACTTTATGTCACGAAAATAATTAATTAATAACGCTCCGAAAAACCCTAATTCCAAGAATTTTAGAATTCGATGAAATTCAAGTATGTTATACTCCTTGAAATTCTAAGAATAACGGTATCGGTTTCGCAAATTATCAAAGCCAAAAACACGTATAAATCAGTCCAAGAATGTCAAGAGTTTCGAAAAAGCCCTAACGAAAAACGACGATGGATCGTTAATATTTTTATATGAAGTGAAAGCTCTCGACTAGGTGAATCCAAAACAGGTCTCAGATCACAAAATGGACAAGAAAATAAGGGTGTTTTGGTGGATTAAAAACTCTCGAACTCGAGTTTTTTGAAAAAGAAGTAGAGAGCAACGACTGTGTATGTATATGCGTGTGTGTAAAACTGAGATGAAAAGAAAAGAAATGGTCTAAGTTCGTGTATATATGCACTCAGTGTACCGAGGCGCGTGTTTTGAATTTACAAAACTGCCCTCCATGCTATACACAGTAGGCTCATACAGGCGCAGCTTATTAATTTACCAAAATGCCCTCTATACGTGACTGTATAGAGGCGCAAGTTTGGATGACTTAGAAAATTTCCAAGTCGAGAAATCAAGCTACAAAGCCAAGAAGTCATTGGCGCAACATTTGACTAAAGTCAAATGTTGCGCTAGATTTATCCTTACTGAGTAAGAAAAACTTTGAACAAAAATATTCTAAGTTAAACTTAGACAAGGCATATCTAAATATACTCTGAGCGCAACTTTTGACTTTTAGTCAAAGTTTGCGCTCGTAACAAATGTTACAGAGTACAGGGAGTAACACGTACTCCAGAATAATTATCAAATTGTTAAATTAATTTGAATTAAATCAAATTTCATTTGACAAATTGATATCATAATTAGATTAAATAAATTTTAACTAAATCAAGATTCAGTCAATAAATATTTAATAAATTATGCTGCAAATATTTTAATTAAAATCTAATTAATGGAAAACTTAATATAATTTGAATTGCTTCAAATCCATTAATCAAATTAAATTAAAATATGAGTCAAACAAATACTAATATTCATTAACTGAATATAAGCACTTAATTAATTCAAGAAAATTAATTCTAAATATCTACCACTTAGCAATTAATCACGTAATCACATAAAGTCATGCAGATCATATAAATCATGGTAAATAATTAAAGCTAATTATCAGAAAATTATGTAAAATACTGGATGCACTTTGTAAATTCACAAGTCCTGAAAATATGGACATTTTAAAACTTGTGAACTTACGAACAAATTGCAGTTATTTCTTGTCTAATTAATTAGACATATTTAACATCCCAAGTTCACCAACCAGTCTAGAGAAAGTGGATTCGTCTAGTGGTTTAGTGAAGATGTCTGCAATTTGTTGATCAGTAGGTACGAAGTGTAACTCTACTGTTCCATTCATGACATGCTCGCGAAGGAAATGATACCTGATATCAATATGCTTTGTCCTGGAGTGTTGAACAGGATTGTTGGCAATGGCAATGGCACTCGTGTTATCACACAGAATCGGAATTTTATCCAACATGAGTCCATAATCTTGTAGTTGATTCCTCATCCACAAGATTTGAGCACAGCAACTTCCAGCAGCTATGTATTCAGCTTCCGCTGTAGACGTAGACACGGAGTGTTGCTTCTTGCTATACCATGACACCAATCTTCGTCCAAGAAACTGACAGCTTCCTGAAGTACTTTTCCTATCAATCTTACATCCTGCAAAGTCAGAATCTGTATAGCCAACTAGATTAAAACCTGTATCTTTAGGGTACCAAATCCCTAGATTGGGGGTTCCCTTAAGATACCTAAAAATACGCTTAACAGCTATAAGATGTGACTCTTTAGGATCAGCCTGGAATCTAGCACATAAACAAGTTGCGAACATGATATCTGGTCTACTAGCAGTTAAGTATAAGAGAGAGCCAATCATACCTCGATACTTCGTGATGTCAACTGACTTACCAGATTTGTCCTGATCAAGTTTGACAGCAGTTGGCATAGGGGTTTTGGCAGGAGATGCTTCTTCCATTCCATATTTCTTCAGAAGATCCTTGATGTATTTAGATTGGCAGATAAAAATACCGTCAGGCTTCTGAATGACTTGAAGTCCTAGGAAGAAGGACAATTCTCCCATCATGCTCATCTCATACTTGCTCTGCATTAACTTAGCAAATCTCTCGCACAAAAGATCATTAGTAGAACCAAATATAATGTCATCGACATATACTTGTACAAGAATTATATCATCCTTATGCTTTTTATGGAAAAGAGTTTTATCGATGATACCTCTGGTGAAACCATTTTCAAGTAAGAACTTGGAAAGAGTGTCATACCAGGTTCGAGGGGCTTGCTTCAGGCCATAGAGTGCTTTGAAGAGAAAGTATACGAAGTCTTCAAATTCTTTGTCTTCAAACCCAGGGGGTTGTTCAACATAGACTTCCTCTTCCAGATCACCATTCAGGAATGCACTTTTCACATCCATCTGATATACTTTGAAATTGGAGTGTGCTGCAAATGCTAAGAACATCCTGATTGCTTCAAGCCTAGCAACTGGAGCATAGGTTTCATCGTAATCAATTCCTTCTTCTTGTGAATAACCCTTTGCAACCAGTCTTGCCTTATTCCTCGTAACAATACCATCTTCATCCAGTTTGTTTCTAAAAACCCATCTAGTGCCAACTATAGATTTTCCTTTAGGTCTTGGCACTAGCTTCCAAACTTTCTGCCTTTCGAATTGATTGAGTTCTTCCTGCATTGCAGATACCCAATCTGGATCACTTAGAGCTTCTTCAACTTTCTTTGGTTCTATCTGAGACAAGAAACCAGCAAAGTTGCATTCATTCTGAGTTGCTCTTCTAGTCTGCACTCCTGTGTCTGGATCACCAATGATTTGTTCAACAGGATGGTCTCTACTCCATACCCTTTGTCTTGGCAGATTCAATCTTGATGATTCACCAAAATCATAGTTGTGTTGAGTGTGATGACTAGTAGATCCACTTTGACTTACTCCCCCTGAGCTGATGTATATCCTATTTGATGATCCTCCACTTTGACCACTGTGACCATGATGATCATTTGTATTGTTGCCAATACTTCCTCCAGATGGTTCAGGATCAGCATTCTCTTCATTTGCATTAGGATCTCTTATATCAGCTTCAGGTTCATCTTCTCCTAAGTAGATGTCTTCTAAATTCTCAAACTCCAGAGAATCAGATTCATTTTCCTTTTGAAGACTTGGGAGTTTGGTATCATCAAATCTTACATTGATGCTTTCAATCAGTTTGTCGTCATTGATCAGATAAACCCTGTAGGCCTTAGACTCCAAAGAATAACCCAGAAATATGCCTTCTTCAGCTTTGGCATCAAACTTTCCCAGATGCTCTTCTTTTAACACAAAGCATTTTGCACCAAACACATGAAAGTAACTCAGTGATGGTTTTCTGTTGGCCATTACTTCATAAGGAGTCTTATCCAAATTCTTGTTAATCAGGGTACGATTTTGAGTGTAGCAAGCAGTGCTTACAGCTTCAGCCCAAAAATAGATTGGAAGTCTTGATTGACTAATCATAGTCCTTGCTGCTTCAATCAAGGTTCTGTTCTTCCTTTCTACGACACCATTTTGTTGTGGAGTCCTTGGAGCTGAATACTGACGAGAGATGCCCTTATCAGTACAGAAGTCATTAAGAACAGCATTACGAAATTCTGTTCCATTATCTGATCTGATTGCCCTTACTGGCAGATCTGCTTCCTTTTCAATCTTCTTGATATGATCAATGATGACGAGTGCTGCTTCATCCTTTGAATGTAAGAATAATACCCATGTGTATTTTGAGTAGTCATCGACGATCACAAGAGCATATCTTTTCCTTGATATAGAAGGAATGTTGACTGGTCCAAACAGATCCATATGAATCAGTTGAAGGGGTGAACCAATATCAGTCATGCCTTTGCTCCTGTGTGATGCTTTCTTTGACTTCCCTTTTTCACATGCATCACAGAGTCCTTCTTGACAGAATTCTTTCTGTGGCAATCCTCTCACAAGTTCCCTTTTGACTAAAGAGTTCATAGTCTTAAAGTTCAAGTGTGAGAGCTTCCGATGCCATAACCAACTATCATCAGCAGAGGCCTTGGTGTAGAAACACTTGACCTCCCCCTTACTTGCTGAGTCTATGTCGGCTATAAACAAACTTGATTTTCTTACACCACGGAGTGTAAGATCCTTGTTCTTCCGGTTCTGGATTAAGCAAACTTCCTTCTGAAAGATTACGTCGTATCCTTTGTCACAGAACTGACTGATACTCAGTAAGTTGTGCTTAAGTCCTTCCACCAGAGAGATGTCTTCAATTATGACATTTCCAACTTTCAGCTTACCATATCCCGTTGTAAAACCTTTGCTGTCATCTCCAAAGATTACAATTGGGCCGGTCTTCATCACCACATCTGTGAGCAGGGACTTTTCTCCAGTCATGTGTCTTGAACAACCACTATCAAGAACCCACACAACTTTACTTTTCCTTCCTGTGCCCTGCATTCACAAATGGATTAAACTTTCTTTGGTACCCAGACGTTCTTGGGTCTAGGTGATTTAGTAGAAACAGGATTATCAACAGAAACTGGTTTAACATGTGCTTGTTCAGAGGTGACTGGACTCTTCTCCTTTTTAGTCTTAGCAGAAATGCTTTTAGACTTGGAGTTGGGAGTTTCCTTCTTCTTAGAAGGACTAGCAGTCCTTGCCACAGGGGCAACAGAAGGTGCAGGCATATTCATATTCATAGTAGATGGTGCAGAAAAAGATGCATTCAACATGGTAAAACATGCAGACATCATATTCATAGCACATAGCATGCAACCTACTCTACCACATGGCAAGTGAACAGCATTCATGTTAACAGTATTAGGCATGCTAGAAACAGAATTATCTACTTTAATCACTTTACATGCATGAGTAAGATGATTAGTAGAATTGCAATTATTACAAACCTTTCTAGCATTAGAATTCCTAGAATTGGTGTTCTTAGGATCTAACTTGCCATTCCTGTTGTTCTTCTTTTTGTTGGAACTAGTACTTCCTAATCCAGTTTTATCTGAGTCATCTCTGACATGGGAATTAGAAGGTACTTCTTGTGATTCCTGTTTTACTTGAGGCTTAACAACTTCCTCATTTTTCAACTCTTCCTTGATGACAAGGTCTTCTTCTATCAGAGGTTCTGTTTGTGCCATTCTAAAGATAGGGGTCTTGGTGTTCTTCAGAATTTTAGGTATATTTGTTCCTTCAGGAGCATTCTCAGTTCCTGCTGAAACAAATATGCCTTCATTCTCTTTTCTCTTCTTTCTTTTGGCTCTTTCCAAAGAACTATAGTCAAGGCCAATAGCAACCTTCTTATCAACCCTTTGACTATCCAAGATCTCTTTCTGTAGAAAGGCAGAATTCTGATAGGCCCTAAGCTTAGTTTCTAGGTCAGCAATCTGAGACCTAAGGGACTCCTCAATTTCTGCACTACACTTCTCCTTATTCTCTAGATATTCAATTCTATCTTTAAGATTAGTGTTTATGAGTTTCTCTAAAGCTAATTCATCTACTCTTTCTTCAAGTTTAGCTATCTTTAGAGAAAGACTACTGTTATCTGATTCTGAAGCTAATAAACTAGTGTGCAAGTTATACATCTCTTGACCTAGTTCATTTATAGTCTTTTTATAATCAGCAGTAGTCATGTCATCAACAGAAATTTCAGGAGATACCTGAGATGGAGATTCCTCGACAGTGTCAGCCATTAATGCAAAAGCATAATTGCTCTGGACAGGTTCATCATCAGAATCTGTGTCATCCCAGCTTTTTCCCTCAGCAATGTAAGCCCTTCCTTTGTGCTTGGCCACCATTGCTTCCAACTTAGCTTTTAGCTTCTCATTTTCTTTCTTCAGATCCTCATAAGAATTCTTCTTATCATATGAGTTGCTTCTGACAGGAGCTGCTTTGGGTTTCCTGCACTCTGTAGCAAAGTGCCCTAAGTCATTGCAGTTGTAGCATCTGACCTTGCTCTTGTCATACATGTTTGGTTTGAAACTGCCAGTACTCTTTGACCCTGAGCCTGAGTATCCTCCTTTACCCTGAAACTTGTTCCCTGAAGCTTTCTTGTACCGGGGGTTCTTTCTGAACTTGATATGCTTAAACCTTGCAGCCATATAAGCCATTGACTTATCTTCCAGCTGCTCCAGCTCTTCTTGAGTGTAGAACTCATCCTCCGGTTCTTCAGAAACTTCATCAACTTCAGCTTCTACAATCTCAGTAATGGTAGAAGGATAGTCAGCTTTGATGGATGAACAATCACTCTGAGCAACAGTGTGATCATTGATGCCATATTCAACTAATTGTTGATAACCAAAGTATGGTTGATCAGCAATTAGTGCAGTGGTCTTCTGTAAGGCCATACTCTTGGATTCTGTTGATCCACCACCATATATAATCTTTCTCTGTTCAAGTTCCATCTCAAACGTCTTCAGTTTTCCAAACAGCTTTTCCAAAGTCATAGTCCTGAAGTCGCTTCTTTCCCGGATGGTCTCTGTCTTTACAACTAGATGGGGTGGCATCACAAATGAGAACTTTCTGTT
Organism: Daucus carota subsp. sativus; assembly: GCF_001625215.2. NCBI lineage: Eukaryota > Viridiplantae > Streptophyta > Magnoliopsida > Apiales > Apiaceae > Daucus > Daucus carota. Next base: position 8,629,367 of record NC_030388.2, read on the forward strand.
AATCTCTTTCTGTGGATAAGTCTTTCCATGCAGAGTGAGTTCATTCAGTAACAACATGAACCTCTCGTAGATTTGAGAAATGTTCTCTCCAGGTATTGCCTGAAATGCTTCATATCTGGCAATTAGCATATCGTATCTGTTTTCCCTGACTTCTTCAGATCCCTCCATCAATGCCTCAATAGTGTCCCACATCTGCTTTGAAGTTTTTAGACTTAGTATCAGATGTGTCATTGTCTTGGTCATTGATTCAACAATTATGAGTTGCAGATTATGATCCTGTGCAACATATTCCTTATCAGTGTCAGTGTATTCACTTTTCTCTTTGGGAACAGACTTCTGTGGAATACGAACACCATTTTCAACAGATTCAGGAATAATCTTCATAGGCACAAATGGACCATTTTCCAGAATCCCAATGAACATGGGATTAGCAACTCTGATGTACAGCAACATCTTCATCTTCCAGTTGTTGTAGTCATCCTTGTCAAATGGAGGTACTTTGATTCCTAACTTGTGTGTCGACATTGTTATCAGATAAAATTACGATTGTACGGACAGCTAGCTTTTCAGATTGGTTACGGATCTCAGATCTGTATATCGATCAGCCAAGCTCTGATACCAATTGTTAGGTCCAATCAGACGTAGAAGGGGGGGGTTGAATACGTCGTACCAATTTCTTCGATTTAATTTAATTGCGGATAATCTTTGTTTCAGTCCATGTTAAATCAATCGTAAATAAATAACTCCATCAAGTCGGGGAATATTCTTGTATTAGAAATAATCCTCGGGTGCTACAAATTCCAACACAAGTGTCGGCTGCAGAGACTACAATCACTCTATTACAAACTCTCGATAAATACGATCTTCTAATTTAACTCTCGAGAATGTGTATAGTGTGTGCACTTACAAAGTGTGTAGTTGTTTTCAAATGAAAACACAAACCTCTATTTATAGACTTTCCAACAACTAACCATGGTTAACGAGTTCGTCCAGGACGACTTCGTTTTATAAAAATAAAACTATCTCCCCAGTAAATGATTGAAGTGGCGCCAGTTATATATATACATATATACATATCACAAACTTGCGCTTGGATACACATATGTATATATATATTTTGAATGAGAAGGTCAAACATGGCGCCAGTCAAAACTTGCGCCCTATGGTACTCCACTGTGATGCCTTAGAAGAATTTTACTGAACTTGCGCCTTTGGACATGGTTGGAGAGTTGTGGCGCAAACTTTGACCAGAGTCAAAGGTTGCGCCTCAACTGAGCACACTGTATCACTGTGGTTGCCTTAGACAAATCTAGAAGTGATTGACTCAAGTCAAAGTTGGCGCTTTGACTTGAGGTCAATCCTTGCGCCTCTTTCACTGTGTGTACAGTTATCTTTACTTAGCCATTATTCTTCAACGAAGACATCAAGCGCAAGTTTTGACTTTCAGTCAAACTTGGCGCTTGATCAATCCTTCCCACTGTACACTGTGTTTGATCACTTAGATAATCTAAGTAGTGAAGAGTTATTGAGGCGCAGACTTTGACTTTAGTCAAAGTTTGCGCTTCAACAAACATTGGCTCCTCCCAGTATTGTACTTAGACAATTTCCCTTGGATTTTCATTTGCATCATTATATATATATATATACATATATATTTATATTATTAATTGTGTTTATTTAATTACTTGAATTATTTAAATTCAGGTAATTCACAATTAATATATATATATATATATATATATATATATATATACACATAACAATGAATTCTTTGACAAAATATCCTGGAGCAGCTCGATTGACTTGATCAATTAATTCGTTGATCGAATTCACTGAATACTTTCGTATGTCCTGACGTCCTGTGCACTGGTCTGGTTCACGAACGACTCGAACTGAAATAATTCTTTGAATCCTTTGCTTGATAATATTCTTGATCAGTCATTCCGGGTTAGTCGTTGCTTCGATAAATTTGATTATGAATAATCAAATTGAAATATACTGGAATCTTCTGGTCTTTGATACTTGATCTTCAGGCAATCTTGATAGCAGACACATTGAACTTTATTCTTCACTGAGGCTTGAACATATTAATGAACTTCTTTCAGTGGACGGATGCTCGTCTCAGATATCTTGATTGTCTTTGTCTGTTCGTATCGAATCTCCAACCTGTAGATTCCTGTATTATACTTACGTATTGTTTCCTGTCTTTTGTTGTGTTGAGTTATCGTAATTACAGTTACGTTACATTATGCTTTACAAAGGGGAGGCCCAGCCCACATGGGTCTCTTAGGGGAAAGAACTACGTGCCGGCTTGATCCCCTATAAATAGGGGTACGTAGGCAGATTGTAGGCATCGATCATTCTTGAGAGCTATTCCAGTTAGCAATCTCGAACCCTTTGCTTACAATTGCAGCCGCCTCCATAACCAACAACCAACCACTTCCTACATTCTCGCCAACAAGAATCTTGATCCACGCCGCGAACCTCATCTTTGTTAACCTACCAGTTTTCTCCGTTAACACGTAGTTCCGTGGAATTGAGATCTAAGAAAAGAAGGCCAAATCGGAAAAGGTTTTGAATCCTTAGATCCGGAAAAACAAATGCCAAAAAAGTTTTATTGGAAGAAAAAAGCAAACACAAAAGAAGAGAAATAAAAAATTTTGGGGCTTTCCACCGGTAGAGATCCGGTGGAAACCCCCGCTGCTATTAAGCAAAGAAAGGGACAGAGGAGGGGAAATTAGGGTTTGCGGAGGCAAGAGGTACAACAATATCTTGTTATTCAGTTTACGATACATGAGTTATAATTTAAAAATAAATAAATAAAATAATATTATACTCAATAATATTTTGAAATTTTGTAAACATTCCGTTTAGTACTTTTCCTAGAGATTCTCATTTCTCAAAGATTTAATTAAAAAATTTACCATTGTGATTAAAAAATAACCAAAAACCGAGTAAAGAATTTAAAAAAATATTCTTATATTTAATTATAATCATATAATTGGAAAAGATATAATTATTGAAAGTCTAAATTTATTTATAATTTTAAATTTTAGTATGATAAAATTGATGTGGCATGTCATCATTTCATAAAAGTCGAATGTTAAAGTTCTACATGAAAAAATTTAAATTTAATCGTTTTCATCGGCTTGAATTGAAATTTCCTTTTTTTTTTTGAAAAAAGAAATTGAAATTTCCTGTTATTCACTCATTAAAACAGACGAGATTAAAGGCTAAGGTCGTTTGGTTCGCCGAGCGGTATGGGGTTGGAATGAGGAATGGGGTTAAGGTGTTATGAGTTTAAGGTATCATATCTGATATCAGGTGTTTAGTTGGGTGCTGGAATCAATATATTTCAAAATTTAAAAAAAATTATATTATTAATTTATATTAATTAAAAAAATTAACAAAATATTATTATTATATATTTTTGCATCATTGATTATTGTTGTATTAAAAATTAATATCTAATTACTGAAATAGCGACAAAAAATCAAAAATGAAATTGATTCTCATACCCTCCATCTCATACCCATCTCCTACCTTGGGTATCAAAAACCCATACCTTAGGGGTTTGAGGTATGGGTTTGAAGTTTTAATTTTTGCAACCAAACAGCAAGTATGGGTTTGGAATGAACAAAACCCATACTTGATTCCAGATCCCCTTCAACTAGACCTGGCAATTTGACACGTAACACGCTAACACGACACGAAACGACACGAAAATAATGGATATGGGTTTTGATTTTTGATACACGAAACACGAAAGTACACGAACACGAAATTACACGAAAGATTTCGTGTCGGATATGGGTTTTCATTTTGGGTACACGAAATACACGAAAGTACACGGAATATTTGTACATAATTTTTATTATATATATATGTTATAATATATTATATATATAATTGTGTAAACTATATATATTTATATGTATATGTAAATATATATTAGAGATACATTAACAAATTTGTAAAGAATTGTATGCAAGTATATATATATCATTCATATTTAGTAAAATTATACAGGAAAATATATATTAAAACTATTTTTTGATTAAAATTATATTAATATTTTTATATATAATATACACGAAAAGTACACGAAAAATACACGAAACGATTCGAATCGGATACGGGTTTCAGATTAGGTACACGAAATCAATAACGGGCGGATACGGGTTTCACCTTCGAGTACACGAAACACGAAAATACACGAAACGAAAGTATACGAAACGAAACGATTGCCACCTCTACCTTCAACCAAACGACTAAAGGGTTAAGTAGGTAATTCACTAAGCAAAAGTTTACTGCATTTAGCAACACCCTAAATTTTTATACGAATTAGTATTATAATAGCATAAAAATTATAAAAATTATTTTGAATCATCTTCCGGTTAAACATATCACTAATAAAAAAATATTATAATTAGTATAAAAATTTGTTTAAGTGGTCATCCTGTCAAACACAAAACTTTTATATGACAATTGTGAATAAAGTCGCGCTTCGCGGCGGCGTTATTAATTTTTTTGTAAATTTGGATATGAATTATTATTATAATACGTAAAAGTTATTTTGAGACATGTTCCTGTTAAACATATCATTATTAAAAAATATTATAATTAATATAAAAATTTGTTTAAGTGGCCATCTTGTTAAACACAATATTAATAAAAAAAATTGTTTGAACCGCCCTCCCATCAAAGATAATATTAATCAATAATTATTATAATTATGATAAAATTAAATATAATAATATAGATAAAAATTAGTTTGATCTGCTCTCTTGTCAAACACAATATTAATAACAAAACATTATAATATAGATATTAGTTTGAGTCGCCCGTCAAACACAATACTGATAAAAAATTATTATAATTATGATAAAGTTAAAGATTATAATTGGATAAAAATTATTTTAAGCCTTGGTCCCATTTTAATAAAAAAATACGTAATAACTTAGATAAAAAATTGTTTTAACCGTTTTCCCGTCAAACATTATACTAATAGAAAATCTATCTATTTATCTATTTATATATATAATAATTCCTGAATGATGCCCAGTCACAAAGTCCACGTAATTCGTTAAAAGCCACGTAAATGCCACATAAAATCCAGCTCAATGGTTACTTTAAATATGTAATCTCATATTTTTAGCCTTGATTAATGCTTCCTATTCTTTGGATGTTATGACACAATTAATTCGTGTTGAATGACTGTCATTTTTTGTAAGTATCCTATTTTTTCTTTCCTTCCTTACAATCATTCCAGTTTTTATTTTTAATTGTCTTAGCCAATATGTAAAGCATTGATTGTTTTTCAAAATCAAATCAATTCTTATCATCTATTTTAAAAACTCAAATTCATCGGTATCTCTCTCATCTTTTTTATTTTTCTCCTCCGGTTTCAAGTATGTTAATTGAATAATTAGTATAACTTGTTATTGCGTGAGCTCGTGGGTTTACCCAGTGCGCACCCGAAAGGTAGCGGCTGCGGGTTCCTACGTTAAAAAAAAAAGTTTACTAATTATAATAGACTTTATTTTACTTATTTTGATTCTTTTAATTGATTTCATATGTGTGTGTATAACCATATATTTGCGTGTCTATAATTGTAATTAATTACTTCCAATTTCTCTTTGATTAAATATGGGAAGACATCCTAAGCACTCTGAAGACTTTATTGTACGATGTTGCATGAAAAATTAAAAATTCAAAAATTGAATTATCTCTTAAATTGTTGATCATCTTATCTTAAAATATTTAAAATTAAAATATATTTAAGAAAATTTCAAACAATAATTTTCTTATCTTTATACATTTAATTTATTTCACATCTACATATATATTTTTGTATATTTACCTATTTTTAATTGTAATTTTTTGCTTATCTCTTTCGAATTAAATTTGTAAAGACTTCCTAAGCACTTAAAAGATTTTTGTATGATATTGCATTAAAAATTCAATAGATTGAAAGAGTGATTACCTCTTAAACTTTCTTAAAATATTTAAAAATAAAGTATAGTTAAAATATTTTCATAAGATTATATTAAAAAGAATAAGGTATTAATGTACGAATAAATATGTTATACTTTAAAAAATTATGATTTGACTATTATTTTGTTAAATTTATTTATGTGTTATTATTTTCTTCATTATTGTTTTTTAGTTTTAATAAAGTAATTCTTATATATAAAAAATGTGAGATGCGTCATTATATATGTTTTACTCTCTTATTTTTATTTTAAAATAAATATGAAATTAGTTCAAAATCTATTTATATAATAATTCTTGAATGATGCCCAATCACAAAGTCCACGTAATTCGTTAAAAACCACGTAAATGCCACGTAAATGCCACATAAAATCCAGCTCAATGGTTACTTTAAATATGTAATCTCATATTTTCAGCCTTGATTTATGCTTCTGATTCTTTGGATGTTATGACACAATTAATTTGTGTTGAATGGCTGTCATTTTTGAATGTATCCTATTTTTTCTTTTCTTCCTTACAATCATTCCAGCTTTTATTTTTAATTATCTTAACCAATATGTAAAGCATTGATTGTTTTTCAAAATCAAATCAATTCTTATCATCTATTTTAAAAACTCAAATTCATCGGTATCTCTCTCATCTTTTTTATTTTTCTTCTCCGATTTCAAGTATGTTAATTGAATAATTAGTATAACTTGCACGGGAAGTTTACTAATTGTAACAGACTTTATTTTACTTATTTTGATTCTTTTAATTGATTTCATATGTGTGTGTATATCCATATATTTGCGTATCCATAATTGTAATTAATTACTTCCAATTTCTCTTTGATTAAATATGGGAAGACATCCTAAGCACTCTGAAGACTTTATTGTACGATGTTGCATGAAAAATTAAAAATTCAAAAATTGAATTATCTCTTAAATTGTTGATCATCTTATCTTAAAATATTTAAAATTAAAATATATTTAAGAAAATTTCAAACAATAATTTTCTTATCTTTATACATTTAATTTATCTCACATATATATATATATATATATATATATATATATATATATATATATATATATATATATATATATATATATATATATATTTGTATATTTACCTATTTTTAATTTATAATTTTTTGCTTATCTCTTTCGAATTAAATTTGTAAAGACTTCTTAAGCACTTAAAAAAATTTTGTATGATATTGCATTAAAAATTCTATAGATTGAAAAAGTGATTACCTCTTAAACTGCTGATCATCTTTTCTTAAAATATTTAAAAATAAAGTATAATTAAAATATTTTTCTAAGATTATATTAAAAAGAATAAGGTATTAATGCACGAATAAATATGTTATACTTTAAAAAATTATGATTTGACTATTATTTTGTTAAATTTATTTATGTGTTATTGTTTTCTTCATTATTTTATTTTTTTAGTTTTAATAAAGTAATTCTTATATATAAAAATTGTGAGATGCGTCATTATATATGTTTTACTCTCTTATCTTTTATTTTAAAATAAATATGTAATTAGTTCAAAATTATATACTAAAGCACTAACAGAGCGTCGCAATGGTAGGGTGTGTGAAGCAGCATTTAGTTGATATTTAAGCATGCTCAATCAACTGCATAATCAATGATTTTTATATATTTAATTGGTTTGAATTTTTTTACTTTTATTTGAAAAATAATATCTTTTGAGGATCAGAAATTGTAAGCAATTTAGAAATAAAAAAAAAATTATATTATTAATTTATATTAATTAAAAAAATTAAAAAAATATTATTATTATATATTTTTGCATCATTGATTATTGTTGTATTAAAAATTAATATCTAATTACTGAAATAGCGACAAAAAATCAAAAATGAAATTGATTCTCATACCCTCCATCTCATACCCATCTCCTCCCTTGGGTATCAAAAACCCATATCTTAGGGGTTTGAGGTATGGGTTTGAAGTTTTAATTTTTGCAACCAAACAGCAAGTATGGGTTTGGAATGAACAAAACCCATACTTGATTCCATATCCCCTTCAACCAAACGACCCCTAAAGGGTTAAGTAGGTAATTCACTAAGCAAAAGTTTACTGCATTTAGCAACACCCTAAATTTTTATACGAATTAGTATTATAATAGCATAAAAATTATAAAAATTATTTTGAATCATCTTCCGGTTAAACATATCACTAATAAAAAAATATTATAATTAGTATAAAAATTTGTTTAAGTGGTCATCCTGTCAAACACAAAACTTTTATATGACAATTGTGAATAAAGTCGCGCTTCGCGGCGGCGTTATTAATTTTTTTATAAATTTGGATATGAATTATTATTATAATACGTAAAAGTTATTTTGAGACATGTTCCTGTTAAACATATCATTATTAAAAAATATTATAATTAATATAAAAATTTGTTTAAGTGGCCATCTTGTTAAACACAATATTAATAAAAAAAATTGTTTGAACCGCCCTCCCATCAAAGATAATATTAATCAATAATTATTATAATTATGATAAAATTAAATATAATAATATAGATAAAAATTAGTTTGATCTGCTCTCTTGTCAAACACAATATTAATAACAAAACATTATAATATAGATATTAGTTTGAGTCGCCCGTCAAACACAATACTGATAAAAAATTATTATAATTATGATAAAGTTAAAGATTATAATTGGATAAAAATTATTTTAAGCCTTGGTCCCATTTTAATAAAAAAAATACGTAATAACTTAGATAAAAAATTGTTTTAACCGTTTTCCCGTCAAACATTATACTAATAGAAAATCTATCTATTTATCTATTTATATATATAATAATTCCTGAATGATGCCCAGTCACAAAGTCCACGTAATTCGTTAAAAGCCACGTAAATGCCACATAAAATCCAGCTCAATGGTTACTTTAAATATGTAATCTCATATTTTTAGCCTTGATTAATGCTTCCTATTCTTTGGATGTTACGACACAATTAATTCGTGTTGAATGGCTGTCATTTTTTGTAAGTATCCTATTTTTTCTTTCCTTCCTTACAATCATTCCAGTTTTTATTTTTAATTGTCTTAGCCAATATGTAAAGCATTGATTGTTTTTCAAAATCAAATCAATTCTTATCATCTATTTTAAAAACTCAAATTCATCGGTATCTCTCTCATCTTTTTTATTTTTCTCCTCCGGTTTCAAGTATGTTAATTGAATAATTAGTATAACTTGTTATTGCGTGAGCTCGTGGGTTTACCCAGTGCGCACCCGAAAGGTAGCGGCTGCGGGTTCCTACGTTAAAAAAAAAAAGTTTACTAATTATAATAGACTTTATTTTACTTATTTTGATTCTTTTAATTGATTTCATATGTGTGTGTATAACCATATATTTGCGTGTCTATAATTGTAATTAATTACTTCCAATTTCTCTTTGATTAAATATGGGAAGACATCCTAAGCACTCTGAAGACTTTATTGTACGATGTTGCATGAAAAATGAAAAATTCAAAAATTGAATTATCTCTTAAATTGTTGATCATCTTATCTTAAAATATTTAAAATTAAAATATATTTAAGAAAATTTCAAACAATAATTTTCTTATCTTTATACATTTAATTTATTTCACATCTACATATATATTTTTGTATATTTACCTATTTTTAATTGTAATTTTTTGCTTATCTCTTTCGAATTAAATTTGTAAAGACTTCCTAAGCACTTAAAAGATTTTTGTATGATATTGCATTAAAAATTTAATAGATTGAAAGAGTGATTACCTCTTAAACTTTCTTAAAATATTTAAAAATAAAGTATAGTTAAAATATTTTCATAAGATTATATTAAAAAGAATAAGGTATTAATGTACGAATAAATATGTTATACTTTAAAAAATTATGATTTGACTATTATTTTGTTAAATTTATTTATGTGTTATTATTTTCTTCATTATTGTTTTTTAGTTTTAATAAAGTAATTCTTATATATAAAAAATGTGAGATGCGTCATTATATATGTTTTACTCTCTTATTTTTATTTTAAAATAAATATGAAATTAGTTCAAAATCTATTTATATAATAATTCTTGAATGATGCCCAATCACAAAGTCCACGTAATTCGTTAAAAACCACGTAAATGCCACATAAAATCCAGCTCAATGGTTACTTTAAATATGTAATCTCATATTTTCAGCCTTGATTTATGCTTCTGATTCTTTGGATGTTATGACACAATTAATTTGTGTTGAATGGCTGTCATTTTTGAATGTATCCTATTTTTTCTTTTCTTCCTTACAATCATTCCAGCTTTTATTTTTAATTATCTTAACCAATATGCAAAGCATTGATTGTTTTTCAAAATCAAATCAATTCTTATCATCTATTTTAAAAACTCAAATTCATCGGTATCTCTCTCATCTTTTTTATTTTTCTTCTCCGGTTTCAAGTATGTTAATTGAATAATTAGTATAACTTGCACGGGAAGTTTACTAATTGTAACAGACTTTATTTTACTTATTTTGATTCTTTTAATTGATTTCATATGTGTGTGTATATCCATATATTTGCGTATCCATAATTGTAATTAATTACTTCCAATTTCTCTTTGATTAAATATGGGAAGACATCCTAAGCACTCTGAAGACTTTATTGTACGATGTTGCATGAAAAATTAAAAATTCAAAAATTGAATTATCTCTTAAATTGTTGATCATCTTATCTTAAAATATTTAAAATTAAAATATATTTAAGAAAATTTCAAACAATAATTTTCTTATCTTTATACATTTAATTTATCTCACATATATATATATATATATATATATATATATATATATATATATATATATATATATATATATATATATATATATATATTTGTATATTTACCTATTTTTAATTTATAATTTTTTGCTTATCTCTTTCGAATTAAATTTGTAAAGACTTCTTAAGCACTTAAAAAAATTTTGTATGATATTGCATTAAAAATTCTATAGATTGAAAAAGTGATTACCTCTTAAACTGCTGATCATCTTTTCTTAAAATATTTAAAAATAAAGTATAATTAAAATATTTTTCTAAGATTATATTAAAAAGAATAAGGTATTAATGCACGAATAAATATGTTATACTTTAAAAAATTATGATTTGACTATTATTTTGTTAAATTTATTTATGTGTTATTGTTTTCTTCATTATTTTATTTTTTTAGTTTTAATAAAGTAATTCTTATATATAAAAATTGTGAGATGCGTCATTATATATGTTTTACTCTCTTATCTTTTATTTTAAAATAAATATGTAATTAGTTCAAAATTATATACTAAAGCACTAACAGAGCGTCGCAATGGTAGGGTGTGTGAAGCAGCATTTAGTTGATATTTAAGCATGCTCAATCAACTGCATAATCAATGATTTTTATATATTTAATTGGTTTGAATTTTTTTACTTTTATTTGAAAAATAATATCTTTTGAGGATCAGAAATTGTAAGCAATTTAGAAGGCACATGTGGTCAATATTTAGCTCTGCTTGATTATATGCATGATTGGTGCTTCATAATGGGAATGGAGTGAATTTCATTCGATTCTTTCCATTACCATCTAAAAATTTGCAAAATTGGAATTATATGGTTGTCTCTCTTCAATTTTAGATTCAAATTTCCTTGATTATAGCTTTCGTTAAACAATAGTATGACAAGAATTAAAACAACGATTTTATTTATTCTAATTTGTTTGATTGATTTCATATCTATGTATATGTATATGTCTATATATCCATATATTTGGTAGAGAGTGGATATATATATTATGCTAATTTGTTTGATTGATTTCATATCTATGTATATATGTATATGTCTATATATCTATATATCTATATATTTGGTAGAGAGTGGATATATACATAACCGCCATCAAGACCTCATATCCTTGATTGTTTGTATTCATCTTAATTTTTATTTTTACTAGCCTTTTTGGCCCGTGCTACGCACACGGGTATTGATTCTTTGATTTTTTTATCAACTTAACCTATATTTTCTGTCGTGAATAACCCCAAATCTGACGGGTAATAGGCGCAGTCAAACTAGTTATTTATGAGTTTTAAGTTATAAAATTTAACGTGTTTATTAGCATTTTGGCCCATGCTACGCACACGGGTATGATTTTTTGTTTTTTTTATCTAATTAACCTATACATTTTTTATTAACAAACAGTATGATATGAGATATAAGTTATGAAAGGCACGTATGTAAGAGTTAAAATACTTGAGTTATGTTATTGGCGATCAGTACGCTGTAGATGTTAAAGATAATATATATGAATGTCGATTGAAAAAAAAATAAACTCACGAAAAAATGTTTATAACGACACGGACTATATAAATCTTTGTGTTTGGAAACATGACTTAACCTGATTATCCAGATTATAAATCTTCCATCCATTCCTTATTTATTAAATTAAGGTGAATATGTTGATGATAGAGTTTCCACCCGTCCTTAATAAAAATTGATAAATTGGTTAATAAATAATTAACCTTAAACATCAATAAAGAAATACATATGTAGTCATAATTCAGTTACATTACTATAATTATATGCTACAATTATTGTCTATACCGAAAATTGATAGTAAGAAGATATACGTGATAAATATCTAATATAATAGATACTGTATTGATTTTATAACAGAATAGATTTTTCATTAGTATCATTGATATAACCAAATATTTAATATAATAATAATATTTCAAGTTCAGAATAAAAATTTATAAGTTTATGGATCAATAATCAAATCAGTGTTTGTATAGTTAATATAATAAAAAAATAGGTAATTGCTTCTAAAATATTTAAAAAATTCATGAAAATAGTAATGACTATATAATTAAGATTTCTCGGGGTCGCCTAATGGCGACCCTTCGTATCTTAAATAAAATAACGAAAAATTATAATAAACTATATGCAACAAATTTTAATGATAAGTTATTTAAATGCAAATATGCTCATTTATCAAATTTTTATTTATAGAAAAATATGCTCATAGCATTTCGGCCCATGCTACGCAAACGGGTATGATTTGTTTTTATCTAGTTAACCTATAAATTTTTTATTAACAAACAATATGATATGAGATATAAGTTATGAAAGGCAACGTATGTAATAGTCAAAATACTCGAGTTATGTTATTGACGATCAGTACGTTGTAGATGTTAAAGATAAAATATATACGAATTTCGATTGAAAAAATAAAATCACGCAACAGAAATTATGACGATGCGTACTATATAAATCTTTGTATTTAGAAACATAAATAATTCTTAATTTAACCTGATTACACATATTATAAAGCTTCCATTTATGCCTTAATTATAAAATTAAGGTGAATATGCTGACGCTAGAGTCTCCTCCTTCCTTAATTAATATTAATAAATTGATTAAGAAATAATTAACCTTAAACGAATACATCAATAGAGAAATACATAGTAGTCATAATTCAGTTACATTACTAAAATTATATGCTACAATTATTGACTATATTTAAAATTGATAATAAGCAGATATACGTGATAAATATTTTAATAAAACAGTTTCCGTATTGTTTTTATAACGGAATAGATTTTCATTAGTATCATTAATATAACCAAATATATAATATATTGATAATTTATAATGTTTTGAATAAAAGTTTATAAGTTTATAGATCTATTATTAAATCATTATTTGTATAGATAAAATAATAAAAAAAATATTAAGTAATTTTTTCTAAAATATTTATAAAAGACATGAAAATAGTAATGACTAATTGACTATATAATTAAAATTTCTCGGGGTTCGCCTAACGGCGACCCCTCATATCTTAAATAAAATAACAAAAAATTATAATTAATTGTATGTAAAAAAAATTTATTATTAAGTTTGTTAGGTCCCGATAGATGGTTTAATTAAGCTAGAAGGGGGGTTGAATAGCTTAATCACCAATTAAAAATATTTATGTCGTTTTAAAAAGTTTTCACCCCTTCTTTAGAACTAGTATCTAGAGTATTGGCAGTTACGTGCGGAAGTGTAAGAAAAGAAAAGGAAAATATCACACGAGCGATTTTATCCTGGTTCGCGGTGGCTAACTCAACCCTTGGAGTCCACTCACCCCTAGTCCAGTCCCCGAGCTCCTCCCCGGACTCGAGATTTTCTCTACTATAAAGAACTCCTTTACAGTAGGCGGAGAAGCCTTTACAAATATATATCTTGGAGCGCAACTCTTCGTTACCTCCTCACTATAAATGTAAATAACAAGACTTGTCTCGGAACGTAACTATCCTCGTTACTTCCTCAAAGTCGTTGCACCTCCAGTGGTCTTTGTACTTCTAAACCTTTCGCCGGTCTTGGATCTTAGGTATTAGGTCTTGGGTCTTTCCTCTTCTTCACGGTGCGATGACTATCAACTCCCCGTCAATACGTCAAAGACTTGGGTCTTAGAACGAAGATCACCTCACTTCACTTCACCTCACTGCAAAAGTTAGAACACAATATCCACAAGCAAATATATCCTTGTTTTATAAAAGTTTTGGTTCCGCAAGTTTTAGTCCAATTTTAACCACGTTGAAATTAGTCGATTATAACGTTTTAGTATGGTGGTTAAGTCGTTGGTTCAATTTTAACAAATTATATCGCGCGGAGAAATATAAGTTGTTGATTTTAATAAGATCGAGTGATGAGTGAGTTTTGAAAAGACGGAGTCGAAGTCGAGCAAGATATATCGCACACTCACACTAACGGATTTTGAACCAAGTAGCTTGTTCGGATAACACCCCGCGATAGCGAAAAGGCCCAAACGGGGTTTACCACCGAAACAAGTAAAATCACTCACGTCACACACGTTCGGAAAATAAACACGTAATACCACGTATCTTATCTTAATGATATCCCCACCGAGCACAGGGCTGAAAAATGGGTTTCTCACTAAAACAAGAAGGGTATGGGAGTGATGGGAATGGGAGCACAAATATGAGTTAGTGAGCAAGTAAGGTTAGTGCACAATATTCCCGATAATAACGAGTGGCCAACTCGAGTATTTTGAAATCAAGAGAGCTTAAGATGAAGAGAAATTTGTTTGAAAAGCCCTTTGAAAATGGTCGGTTAAGACACGGATAATTGAAGCTAAAAGAAACCACTTACACGATTGATGCACGAAAGTTCGCCGGAAAAATTCGTCGGAGGTTCGATACGACTTTAAGCACACGAACGAATTTGGGCAGCCCTTCGGGAGGTTGAAAAGAGTGGTTTATGAAAATGCTAAGATGAGCGGAGCTTGGTTGGGTGGAACGAAGCTTCGGGGTTTAAAACCTTGTATATATCGGAATATATGAAGAATCGAAGGTTTTAAAGATGAAGTAGAAGAAGTGGGCACTTGAATAAACTTTGGGAGAGTGTTTCTTCTCTAAAATCTCAGCATATACTTGGCTATTAGCTTGGGAAAAATGAATGGGTGGAGGGGTGTATTTATAGGCAAGAATGGGTGGGGTAAATATAAGAAAAGTAGAAGTAAAAATGCAAATGGTAATTTACCAAACCTTGGCCACTACTCCACTTTGTCCCCTTGTCCCCCACACCTAAAAAGGTGTTCTTGACCAGCATCTTGGACTAAAAAATTCAGGGCATTTAATGCACTAGAAGACAGACACGCTTTACGAGATACCGATAAAAACCGTTACATTAAAAACGCGATATTTCGAACGAGTGGAATAAATTACGGAAAAAATATGATAAATCTTAGAATATTAGAAAATGGCATTCTGAAAATTTTGGTAATTTTTGGTCAACCCTAGCTTGGTCAAACGTTCAGCGAGTGATCGGGTCGGCAGACAGAAAACGCTCCGAAATGAAAGTTCTCGGAAAATTACGAAAATTTAACCATGCACTAAGAATAATATTTAATTGGCTAATCTCAAGTTTCAAGTCATTTTGGCAAGTGGAAATATTTTATTTGGATTTAAAACGATAAATCAGGTTTTCGGGTTTCAAATAAAATACGATAATTCTTTAAAAATTATCAGAGAGGGATTATGGCCAAACTTAAAACTTGAATAAATACTTAAAATATATTCCCATAAAGATAAAATACTTTTGAGGGACGAGAATAATCTTAAGGTATTTAAACCGATTTTCTAAGATAAAAGCCGTTTTATGAAAAACCGAAACACTTCGTCTTTTGGAAAACAGAGAAGGATACTTGACGAAGGTTTTGATACCAAAATACTTAGAAAAAATATTGTTCATGATAAATCATGAATTTGATACGTTGAAAGAGCTTTCTAAGTATTGCGAATATTTTTCTCCGAAAAATAATGAATTTGAGAGACCGAGAGAAAATATTCCAGAAGAGGTATAAATATGATATTAATATTTTTATAGACAAATATTAATATGGAGAAAATAAATCCTTCTTTGAATGAAATAAATCTTGAGGAAAGGAGGATTTAATAATTTTTGAAAGATTTAAAATAATTTATTCCGAGAGATGATAAAATGTTTAAATATGGAATAAATTACTTTAAATACAAATTTGTAAATAATGTAACATGAGTACTCTAAAGAATACCAAATCTTGATAGTCCTTTTTCGAGCTTCATGTAATTTAATGTTGCAGTAGCAAGAAAGAGGTAATCGTAATCTCACGAAACGCCTCTGCGCCACTATTGCGTAATCAGAAAAATTTCTTTTAAAATAAATGTATTTTGATGTGAAGGAAGATTTAGAGATTAGAATTACTTGCCAAAAATAACTTTCCACTTTTAATTAATCAAATAAATTAATGACCTATTTGGGAGGATTACTAGGTGAATTTAATTTTAATGTTTGTCACAAATACCGAAACAAATATATAAATAATTATATATCGAAGATATCCTTTCAATCTTCCCCTTTTTGGTATTTGTCAAACAAACACAAAATTAAATTTTAAAAGTGTGTGCTTCCCCTACGTGTATGCATGAGTTTAGAAAATACATTTTCTCACACGAAGCACTTAGCACATAATCCTTCCGAGATCCTGAAATAGACAAGAGATTGTTAGAAAGTGATTTTTGCATTTTATTTTGGGAAGGTCTTAAAATTTTTAATTTTGTACGTTATATAATAACGTCTTCTTCCCGTTAATATCCATACGTTTTTCATTCTCCTTTGAAGTAAAGACTTTAAAGTTTATATAACGTATTCTCTTATTCTCTTCCCCTTTGGTAAACAAATAGTAAGTTTATATAACGTCTTCTTCCCCTTTGGTTGATAAAAACCAAAAAGATTTCTATTTAAAGTTATTTAGGGAAGAGATAGTTTTAAATAAGTGTGATGGGAGATACATTCCTTTCGTTCCCATAATTAGAAGTCTTAACAGATTCTCTTTGAAATTTTTCATAAACGTGTGAAGTCGAGAGAATCAGACTTTAATGTACATCGAATTTTCTTTTTAAAAAAATCGAAATGTATTATCGATTTATACATATTGAAGCCAAGTCAGTTTTATACTTTGACTGGTAGAAGAAAATTCAAATTTTAATTAATTCGAGAGCAGTATATAAATCGTTGCTCGTTAATATTATTAATATTTATTCAAGTCGAGATTTAAATCATTCGATCGAGAATTAAATTTTATATTCGGAATATTAATTTTGAGATATTAATCTATCAAAATTAATTTCGATAAATACATAAATAGTGTGTGTTCTCGTGTTTGCAGAAAAATAAACGAGACAAATGTATCCGAAATATTGTAGGTTTTATATTACAATCAAAATGTTCCTAGTAATCAGTGTGGTTCACTGATTATCTTGGAACAGAAACCCACAACAAGTTTATTTTTGTACGCCAGTAGAAACAAACATTACTGGCCCCACACAAAAACAACCTGAAACAACAGAAAACATTAGTTTTAAAAAGTCAACCGGTTCAAACAACCGGTCCAGCAGCCACGAATCCCAAGTCAGCATTGAAATCTGTCAGATTAGGCAGATTAGCAGTCACAGAAATATCTCCAGCACACACATTCTCAAAGTCCACGTCATCACCAACATCTAAATCAATCACAGCCTTTTTCCCTTTGTCTACATGCTCAATCCCCATTTTGCCTTCTAGATCTGTAACTTTAGAAGAAGCTTCTAAGAGTTCAATTTTAAGAGCCTTAATCTCATGTAAATTATCCTCATTTTTAATCTTAAGCTCATTAACAACAGCTCTTAACACTTAATTCTCTTTAGCATAGTCCCGGTTAATAGATTCCATAGGTGGGGTAGGGGGACCATACTTATAAGGCACTATATCTTTAAGGGGAACTTTCTCAACAACTAAATTCTCTACCCTACAATATCCCACACGTTGAGCAAACACACGTGGGGTAGGAATTTTGAACAAGTCAAAAACAGCAGTGAGCAGTAAACCATACGGCATATAATCCAGTTGAAAAGCAAGAAACATGTTGAGAATAATCACGTAGACCATGTTAAATTCGAGCCTATTGGTTACTAGCTGATACATAATTTTCAAGTCGATAAAATCAAAGTATTGATCACCTTGGAGTTTAGGCAGAAGATTAGCCCTAAGTATGATAGCTAATTGTTGGAAACTAGGCTGAAAATGCTTAAAACTCACTCCACAATTTTCATGACACAACCCTATAGGAGCTTCTGTTCCACAGAAAAATCCTACGTAGATTTCAAAATCCCTTTGGTTGAACCGATATGCCTCGTATATATTAATACAAGGCTGAGGGATATGGGCCGGGTCAATCCGGAGGGCCCGATAGATTGTGTGCACACTAACATGTATATTCTGCCCTTGAACAACACTGTCAAACTCGAAAAGGCCAGCTTGGTCTCTTTTAGTGACTAAATTGCCATAGAACTCACCCATGAGGTAAGTGTGGTAATTTTGTCCACGATAAAAGATCAAGTTGTCCCACCTAGCAGCCATAATAAACGAGTGAACATCCCCTTTTTGTTGAATAAAAACCATCATTCCCGTTTGAAAATTTTTCATCATCTTGCTCAACTTACCAACATTTGAAAGATTGATAACCCGTGGAACCCGAGCACTTGAAGAGCTCTTCCTTCGCCTACTATAGAGAACCGGTGGGAGGGTGATAGGCGGGGAAATGGTGTTGGAATATAGTTTAGTTTGGGTTTGGGATGGGTCAAGGTTGTAGTTGGTGGCAAAGGGAATCTGGTTTGGGAGATAGGGGTGGTAGTAGTGTTGAGGCTTTCGAAGGAGGGAAGTGGCAGCGGTAGTGTTTTGTTTTGGTGTGTAGTATTTGAAGGAGGAAGTTTGTTGGGATTGGGCAAGTTGTTTAATCTCCATTTTATCAAGGAGATTTGGGTCAAAGGGTTGGCTGTTTGGGTCTGGGTTGGGGTTGGAGGGAAGTAGTTGGAAGTTCATTTGGGTGTTATATGGTTAAGTGTTTAGGTGTAAAGGTTTTGGAAAGTGACAGGAGTATATATATAGTGAAACGGTTGGGGTCTGTTTGGCCAGGGGAATTTTGGGTGTTTTGTTGGTTTTTAGGAATAAGGAACCGATTCTCTACATTAAATGGAAGAACCCCACAAGATGACATCAGATTACATGGAGTTTGAAAAACTGGATTTTTGTAAGATTTCTCCTTAAATGAGACAAGACAGCTTTTTGAAATCCGTTTTGTAGAAGACTTTTGAAAAGTTATCTTTTAGAAATGTTGAGCAAAAATGATTTTAAAACCGGGTCAGGTACAATTGTTTTAAAATCAGGGGACAGTTCACTGTTTAAAAGGACTGATTTGTTTGACATTGTAATTCAAGCACAAGGAGCACATAAGAAATTACAGCTAAGCAAGCAAGCATGCATATACACATCAGTCAAGTGAAAATCGACACGAATTTTGAGTTCCAAGAAAACAGTACAAGTTTTAATTGTTAAAAACTCCCAAAATTTTTAAAAGGATTCGAGTTTGTCTTTTTCAAACCAATTCGATTTTAAGAAATCTGAAATTCTTAAGTGCAGAAATCGAGTCGAGATCGTTTTAATTCGAGTTACAAAAGATTTCATTTTTATTAAGTCTCGAAAGTCAATTAGTCCAATTTTTGCAAGTCGAAGTGTGATTAAAAAATACTTTTTAGTTTAAGAAACTTCGTTTATTTAGAAAAATCAATCGAGTGAAATCGATACATGGCAAAAACAAATCAGGATAGCATATGCATTATATCAATTTTCAAGCAAGCATACAAAAATCATTATCAAGCATACAAGTAGCAGAGCATATATCACAAGTAATATTCAAAATGCAGGGCTTAAGGAGAACTGAATACCTGAATTATTACAACCCAGAATAACCTATATTAAACTAAATCACTCTAATAGGTATTTCAGGTGACTCCTAATTCTAAGTGGCCGTTAAACACACCTGTGTCAAGATACTAGGGCTCTCAAAGGGATCCCCAGCCATGTCTTTGTGTGTGGGCAGGTGTGTGAGTGTGCCAATTTTATTGGTTATTAAAAGATTGACTCCTAAGGACCACATTCTTATATAGAGTACTCACACATCCAGGCACTAATATATTAAATAGTGGCAGCTTACATACACACAACTGGCAAAGTCAGAGAATCCACAACAAGTCAAGGATACAAATATGTCTCATACCACACAAACAGATATATTAACTGGCATCAAGCATTTCAAGCAAACAAAGCAGATGCATTAAAGTTACCAAGAAAGTACATGTCAGAATCCCATAGACAGAGTGCACATATTACAAGGATAAAGAGTCAATCTGCAGGTTATACATATACATATACAACTGGCAGTATCATAACAGTCCAAATAAATATATCATTTTGTTTACAAGTTGCAAATATCACTTAAGAGACATGGCAGAGATAGACAGAGATCAGATGCAAACATTTTGTAAACCACCACATGGTATAGTCACATAAGTTCAAAAAGATTAGCATGATGATATGGTTTAGCAGACAAAGCAACTGGTGTTAAACTTATTAAAGCAAGTACATGGCAGGACTAGCAAAGAACATATGATCAGAATTTCAAGTATATTATCAGGTCAAGCCAATTCATCAATTTAACAGGAATCAGTACACTAGATTGATATTCAACTAATTTTCATACATTTCTTTAATCTACCAGATTTATGCAGGATTTCCTAAAATTTATCTAAATCATGGTATATTTTAGGAATCCAGGTTTTAAGGGATAGCCAAACATGCATATAACTGGCACAGGACAGGTTTTTTTTTTTTTAAGCATTTCACATAAGTCAAGAAGTCAGAGAGCATATATATAGATCCATGCAAAGACAGGTATCAGGCATCTTCAGAAAATCCATTTTAAGCAAGCAAAGTCAAGATTCCAAATATCAAGAATATGCATATGCAGATAGCATTTAATTTCTCACTTGGTACATGACAGGGGCATGCAGAGATTACAGGATAGGCATGGATACAAAGTTTCAAAGTTTAAAGCCAGCTAAAATACAACATATTTATGGCATATGATATCAAAAACCATTTAAGATGACATGTCAACCAATGTTAATTTTATTCAAATAGGCAAGAAGCAATAAACTTATTAATTCCATCTTTAGGTAATATCATCCAAGAACACCAAACTGGACACAGATTGAATAAATCATTTAATCATGTTGATAAGTTTACTGTAAAAACTATATGATCATGGCAGAAGCAGATAAATTATACATGGCATTGGTTCAAAGACAGTCAAGTAGGGACTAAATTTTGTCAGAACAGACACAACTTTTGAATAGGCAAGAGGACACCAAATTTCAATTTTCAAGGTAATTAGATGTTTGCTATCAAGTGACAGGAATCCATGTCAAGTCAATTTATATTATCCAGCTAACACATAGTATCATGAATTGTTCAGACAGATATAACCAAGAAGATTAGATTCAAACAGTATGCAACCTTCCATATTGCAAGTAGGTTTTAGTAATCAAAGTCTTGAGATAAACACAGGATCAAAACAAACTTAAGAAAGTGTGTTGCCAATTTTTTTTTTTAAACATACAGCATACATTGCAGCAAAATTAATTTTATTCAATTTCTCATAAAGTCAGATTTCATAAACATGGGCAGACTTGATCACAGAAAAATACCACAGTTTTTTTTTGAGTAAGTTTCTTTTTCATAAACTACAAACTGAGTTTGACCAGGTTACAAATAGAGTAAATTATGACATACTCGACATCATGTCAAAATTAGTCATGTTATATATTCGAACAAAAACACTCATACACATATACAGCTATACAAATAACATTCAATCATCGATTTAGCACTTATTCATATCAACAATACATAGAAACATAACTATCTAAAGAGCGGCAAAGGCCGTAGAACCCCTCACCAGAGTTTCGAGGCTTTGTACACTCGAAATCCTTACCTTGACGCGAGTTTGCGAGCAAGTAAGATGGAGGTTCTGGAGTCTTTAATCGAGCAGGACATAGTTAGGCCAACCAATCATCTCGGCTCTCAAGATCGAGTTTTGGGTTGAAAAGCCCTAGCTCACGATGCGATGTGAATCGCTCTTGAGGAGCTCGGAGATGACTAGATCGAGCTTAAGCTTCATTAATCGAGCCACAAGCCTAGATGCTTGAGTTAGGGTTTCAAAGCCCTAACTCTCAACCATCTCAATCTCGCCCAAAATCGAGTAAGTCGAGGCAAACCCTCTCCCAACCCATTTTGTGCTCAAAACAGAGTGAGGAGTAATCGAAAGTCTCCGATCTGTGCTGGAATCATCACCACTCCTGCAAAAACATCTCGAAAAACTATCAGAGATATCGATTCAAGAAACCCTAGAATCAGGGTTTTGAAAAACAAAGTGAAATCGAAAGAGATTTGTATATTTATATTTATAAATGTCGGATTACGACCGATTCTCATCGATAAATTAGGTATCGACGAGATCGAGAGGTCGAATTCCAAATTTTTATATAACCTAACCCAGCAAGATTTCAAACAGAAGAACAAGGTGTTTAAATCTCAGAGATATTGAAAGAGAGTTGTTTGAGATTTAAGTGAGAAAGAGATTTGATGAAAATCGGCAAAGTCGCCATGAATAAGTCGAGAGCTCGAGAGAAAGATCGAGAGAGACACAAATGAGAGAAATGAACAGTGTGGCTTGTTTGCTGCGCTACTGTATATGAATATATATAATATAGATTAGCGGTTGAGATTCGTTGTAGGGTTACATCCAACGGACGAGATTAACTGATGTTGCTGGGTCGGGTCAAAGTAAAAGGGCTAGGGTTTTTGACCCGAAAAAGATTGTTAAACGATTTTTGAAAAATGAATACTGAATTTTGAAAATTCGATATAAAATCGTGAATAATTTTAAAAATAATTTACAATATATATATCTCCTTCTAAATAATGTTGTCCAATAAAAATAATTTCGAGTGTATTTGGACAAAATTTTAATAAAAAGTAATTTAGGAGATAAATATAAAGTAATTATATTTACCAAATTTAGGGTAAATAAATATAATCCACAAATTGATAATTTCATAAATTTATCCAATTTTTGAGAAGAAGGTATTTTAAAATTATATTGGATAAAATTATGTATAATTATCAAACACATAAAATAGGTGGATATTAAAATATATTATTATTAATTTTGGCAATTAAAAAGTGTTTATAATAAATAGGATTAATGCCATATACATAGTATCTTAGAAATATTTTTAAGAAAATATTCGCTCGCCTAAGAAATGTTATCAATTGTATACGAAACAAATCAGTGCTCTAATTCATAAAAGTCCGATCAATAAATTCTTATTGACAAATCTGAACTTTAAGAGTACACACAAGAAGAATTCCGTTTGATAAAATTTCTTACACGTAAGATGACTAGTATATATGATAAAAATTCTATTTAAAATATATTTGGCCAAAATTAATCACTTTGTATATTCCAGCATTCCTAAATCCAAACGGAGTTTAGCGAATCTTTCGGAACTTAAAGGCTTTGTAAAAATGTCAGCGACATTATGCTCAGTTTCTACATAAGTCATTTTGATATCACCTTTATTGACATGATCACGTAAAAAGTGATGTCGTATATCTATATGCTTTGATCTTGAGTGCAACACAGGATTTTTACTTAAGTCAATTGCACTCGTGTTATCGCATAAAATAGATATAACATTAAAATTAATATTATAATCCGCCAATGTTTGCTTCATCCATAGTATTTGTGCACAACATTTAGCAGCGGCTATATATTCAGCTTCCGTAGTGGATATGGATACAGAATTTTGTTTCTTGGAAAACCACGAAACTAAACATCCACCAAGGAATTGACACGTACCACTAGTACTTTTTCTGTCTACCAAATGTCCGGCATAATCAGAATCAGAAAAACATACTAGTTCAAAAGGTACACCTTTAGGATACCAAAGGCCAAGATCCATCGTGCCTTTTAAGTATCTTAATATCCGTTTAACAGCGGATAAGTGCGATTCCTTTGGAGCAACTTGGAATCTAGCACACTTACAAACACTATATTGAATATCGGGTCTACTAGCGGTAATATATAGCAAACTACCAATCATGCCACGATATTTCTTAGTGTCAACAGGAATTCCTTTCGAATCTTCTGTTAATTTGTCAGAAGTTGACATAGGAGATGATATGGGTCTAGCATTCTCCATATCAAATTTCTTGAGCATTTCCTTACAATACTTAGATTGTGAAATATGTATGCCCTCATCGGATTGCCTAATTTGCAAACCCAAAAAGAAATTTAATTCTCC
Organism: Daucus carota subsp. sativus; assembly: GCF_001625215.2. Taxonomy (NCBI): domain Eukaryota; kingdom Viridiplantae; phylum Streptophyta; class Magnoliopsida; order Apiales; family Apiaceae; genus Daucus; species Daucus carota. The sequence continues at coordinate 8,654,141 of NC_030388.2, forward strand.
CATCATACTCATTTCGAATTCCTTACTCATATTTTCAGAGAATTCTTTACATAGATCATTATTTGTTGAACCAAAAATAATGTCATCTACGTAAATTTGGACAAGTAGGATATCATCTTTTTCTTGTCGTGTAAATAGAGTTTTATCGGCCGTTCCCATCTTAAAATTATTCTCTAATAGGAACTTACTAAGCCTTTCATACCAAGCTCTTGGAGCTTGTTTTAATCCGTATAAAGCCTTATATAGCTTATACACATATTCTGGATTAACTGCATCTTCAAAACCGGGAGGTTGCTTAACATAAACTTCTTCTTCCAATATCCCGTTTAAGAAGGCAGATTTCACATCCATTTGATATACTTTGAAATCTTTATGACACGCGAAAGCTAGAAACATACGAATTGACTCAATTCTAGCTACCGGTGCATAAGTTTCGTCAAAATCAATTCCTTCCATTTGAGTATATCCTTGAGCTACTAACCTTGCTTTATTGCGAACAACCGTTCCATTCTCATCTAATTTATTTCTAAACACCCATTTAGTTCCAATAATGGAAGTATCTTCGGGTGGAGGAACGAGTTCCCAAACTTTGCTACGAGTGAATTGTGTTAATTCATCTTGCATTGCGGATATCCAATCTTCGTCTAGCAAAGCCTCTTTAGCTGTTTTAGGCTCAATTTGCGAAAGAAAACTAAGATGATTTACTACATTTTGAACTTGTGACCGGGTTTGAACTCCTTTCGTCAAATCCCCTAAAACATTATCTAAGGGATGACTTCTTATCAACGGAATCTCTTTAGGAAGTTCATCTTCGGTTTGTAACAATTCTAATGGATTATTAGGAGGGGAAATACCCATATCCATATTTTCGAATTGTCGAATAACATCTTCGACACCATCCGTTTCGGCATCTTCTTTATCAACAAGATCAATATACTTCGAGGGTGGTTTTGATTCATCAAAAGCAACATTCATAGATTCTTCCACCACAAGAGTTTTAAGATTAAATACACGATATGCTTTACTATTGGTCGAATAACCAAGAAATATACCTTCGCTTGACTTAGGATCAAACTTAGTAAGGTAATCTTTCGAATTTAAGATAAAGCATTTACTCCCGAAAACTCTAAAATAACTAACCTTAGGAGTTTTTCCAAAATAAATTTCATAGGGAGTCTTTTGTGTCATAGGACGTAATAAGACTCGATTTAAAATATGACAAGCAGTTGACATAGCTTCGGCCCAAAAATATTTAGGACGACGATATTCATTAAGCATAGTACTTGCCATTTCTTGTAAAGTCCTATTTTTCCTTTCTACAACTCCATTAGATTGGGGTGTGTATGGAGCCGAGAAGTTGTGAGTTATTCCATTATTCTCACAAAAAGTAGTGAAACTAGAATTCTCAAATTCCTTACCATGGTCAGTCCTTATATAGACAATGGTATTATTTTGTCGATTTTGAATCTTCTTACATAAAGAAGTAAATGATTCAAAAGCATCACTTTTAGATTTGAGAAATTCCGTCCACGTAAATCGTGAAAAATCATCAACAATGACCAATGTATAAGAACAACCTCCGAGACTTAGTACCGGAACCGGTCCGATTAAATCCATGTGTAATAACTCGAGAGGTCTAGAGGTTGATACCATAAACTTAGCTTTGTGAGAAGCTCGTATTTGCTTTCCAATTTCACAAGCTTCACAAGTATGATCTTTTTGATAGTTTAACTTTGGTATACCCCTAACATGATCATTCATAGAGATATTCTTTATTAACTTCATATTCGCATGACCTAATCTACGATGCCATAACCAAGGGTCATCTTGTGTAGTAATTAGGCATACATTAGAATGTTTACTAATATCGCATGTGTACACATTTTTGCTACGAGGACAAGTAAGCATTAATTTTCCATCCTTATTTAAGATAGAACAATGAGTAGGATAGAAAATCACCTTATATCCATTGTCGCAAAGTTGACTAATGGAGAGAAGATTATACTTAAGTCCCGTAACTAGTTGTACATTAGCAATCTTGAAATGTTCATTCCCGATATCGCCAATACCAATGATACTCCCCTTGCTACTATCTCCAAACGTGACACTTCCGGCGGTGACCTTTCTAATGCTTTTCAAGAGTGACTTATTACCGGTCATATGTCTCGAACAACCACTATCAAGATACCACATGTCTCGTTTAGTAACAAGGCACACCTACAAAACAAATCAATAGAATTTATAGGTACCCTTTTGTCTTGAGGGTCCTCGGGTTAGAGTATCATGATAAACATTTGTATTATAGAAACTAGGCATGGTATAAGCATGAGTAGGCACATAGTAGTTTCTAGATGCATTGTTCCTAGAATAATCATAGTATCTTGGTTTTTGACAATTGCCACCTTGATACATGTTGTTTCTATCATTTGAATAATACATGGTATTTTGAGGATGGAAACTATGACTAGGAACAAAATGACTTCTAGACGATTGACCATTAGTATATGCCTTATACCCTGAATTTCTATTTTGATACACAATGGGTTTTTGAACATAACTAAACTTTGGTTTTCTTTGAGTGCCATCAACATAGTTATTAGGTACAAAACGATCAACCTTTGTATATGGTTTAGTTCCTTTACGAACCCATATATACTTCCCCTTAATCTCACCATTCTTTATCTTGCAATATTCAACCGTATGTCCATCTTTATTGCAATAAGAGCATTTATACTTTGGTGTAGCGGGGACAAAAGTAGTTTGTTTCTTTCCTTGTACAAACTTCTTAGGTTGAGCATTTTTATCATATCCTAAACCTTCATGGTTATATGATATTTTCGTATGTACCATTTTATCTAACAACTCATTCCCTTTTGTGAACTTTTGAATTGTTCTCTCAAGATCATCTTTTTCTTTGCTCAAAATATTAATTTTGTCGTTAAGAATCCTTTCTTGATTCATAACTTGAGCTAAGATCTTGGAGTGTTCATCTTTAAGCCTTTGAGTTTCCAACTCGAATATTTCATCTTTCTCACTTAAGGCATGAACCAATTCATCATTATCCTTTTGAACAACCGAATTTGACTTACCTTGAGCCAATGACTCATTTTGAATTTTTAAGTTTAGTAAGTCAACATGAAGCATACGAGTGTTTTCATTTAATTGTAACTTCTCGTTTTCTAATTCTTCGGTGTTCAACACTAAGGATATATTTTCGATTTCTAGCTTTGTAACAACATCCTTATACTTGTTGTTTTCATTTTTCAAGAAATCGTTTTGTTCACATAAAGATGAGACTTCCTCCTCGTGTTTAAGATTTAATTCACTAATCCGAGAGAGGGTATGTTGATTTACACTATTATTTCTTTCATTCATTTCAACCAACAAATCAATCAAATCACTTTTACTCATATCTAGCAAGTTTAACGAAGAGTCATTAAAAAGATGCATATTATGTAAAAGTTTAGTACGAGAGCTTACCTCATCATTTGAAGTGGAGATGTCCGATGACGAAGAATCATCCTCGAGAGCCATTAAGCATAAGTTAACCACTTCTTCCGTAGCTTCCGAAGTTTCTTCATCTTCACTTAAATCCCAACCATTTTCGGCCACGAGAATTCGTCCCTTAGAGAGCTTAGGACATTCCCGTTTAAAGTGACCGGGTTGCTTACACTCAAAACACACATTAGGTGTTTCCTCCGGATTTTGTTCTTTTGGCTTAGGAGGAGTGTAAGTACCATTGTTATTGGCATTATTATAACCATTGGGACTTTGATTGATTTTGCCCTTGTTATAGCCCGTGGTAGGATAATTACTCTTATTGTTAGGAGTATAATTTTGAGAGTAATTTGGCCTTCCATTAGAGTTAAAAACTCTTTGTTGATTATTCGATTTAAGGAAGCCTTTTCCATACCGTTGAGCTTTACTTTGAAGTACACGACGGAGTTGTCTCGTTAAAAGAGCTATCTCACTTTCGTCGAGATTTTGGAGTTCTTCGTTCAACTCTTCGTCGTTTTCATCTTCATCGATTAAGATGGACTTCAAAGCCATATTTTTCTTTTTGTCTTCCACTTTAGGAATGACCTTATCCGGAACATTATCTTCTTCGTAAGCACGAAGGTTCCCGAATAAGTTATCGATGTGATAATCATTGAGATTGTGCATCTATTTGATCGTAGTAACTTTAACTTTCCAACTCGGAGGCAAAGATTTAAGAACCCGACGATTCTTTTCGTTTTGAGTATAGTTCTTTCCGAGTTGAGTTAATTCATCGATTATACGCGTAAATCTTGTTTCCATATCGATGATATTTTCTCCATCTTGGAGTTTAAAGTTCTCGTATTCTTGGATCAAAGTATCCATTCGAGAATCTTTTATATCGGTAGTTCCTTCATAGGTAACTACTAACTTGTTCCACATTTCTTGTGCGGACTTGCAATTGTTTACTCGTTTATACTCTTTTTCTGCAAGTGCACTTGTGAGAACCATTTCCGCTTTAGCGGCGATATTCATTCTATCTTCTTCATCGTGAGTATATTCACTTACTTTCTTTTCGATGATAATATCGTCGACAATTTTAGTCGGAAGTATTGTACCATCTTCTATGGCCATCCAAACTTTGACACCTTGACTTCTAGCATAAATGCGAAATCTAGTTTTCCATGTGGCAAAGTTTGTGCCATCAAACAAAGGAGGTCTAGAATTTGAGAGACCTTCACTACAACCGATAGCATTAATAAAGGCCATATCGGATCTACTTTACAGAGTGCTTTTATAACCGTAGCACTTAAAAAAGTAACTGCTCTGATACCAACTGTTAGGTCCCGATAGATGGTTTAATTAAGCTAGAAGGGGGGTTGAATAGCTTAATCACCAATTAAAAATATTTATGTCGTTTTAAAAAGTTTTCACCCCTTCTTTAGAACTAGTATCTAGAGTATTGGCAGTTACGTGCGGAAGTGTAAGAAAAGAAAAGGAAAATATCACACGAGCGATTTTATCCTGGTTCGCGGTGGCTAACTCAACCCTTGGAGTCCACTCACCCCTAGTCCAGTCCCCGAGCTCCTCCCCGGACTCGAGATTTTCTCTACTATAAAGAACTCCTTTACAGTAGGCGGAGAAGCCTTTACAAATATATATCTTGGAGCGCAACTCTTCGTTACCTCCTCACTATAAATGTAAATAACAAGACTTGTCTCGGAACGTAACTATCCTCGTTACTTCCTCAAAGTCGTTGCACCTCCAGTGGTCTTTGTACTTCTAAACCTTTCGCCGGTCTTGGATCTTAGGTATTAGGTCTTGGGTCTTTCCTCTTCTTCACGGTGCGATGACTATCAACTCCCCGTCAATACGTCAAAGACTTGGGTCTTAGAACGAAGATCACCTCACTTCACTTCACCTCACTGCAAAAGTTAGAACACAATATCCACAAGCAAATATATCCTTGTTTTATAAAAGTTTTGGTTCCGCAAGTTTTAGTCCAATTTTAACCACGTTGAAATTAGTCGATTATAACGTTTTAGTATGGTGGTTAAGTCGTTGGTTCAATTTTAACAAATTATATCGCGCGGAGAAATATAAGTTGTTGATTTTAATAAGATCGAGTGATGAGTGAGTTTTGAAAAGACGGAGTCGAAGTCGAGCAAGATATATCGCACACTCACACTAACGGATTTTGAACCAAGTAGCTTGTTCGGATAACACCCCGCGATAGCGAAAAGGCCCAAACGGGGTTTACCACCGAAACAAGTAAAATCACTCACGTCACACACGTTCGGAAAATAAACACGTAATACCACGTATCTTATCTTAATGATATCCCCACCGAGCACAGGGCTGAAAAATGGGTTTCTCACTAAAACAAGAAGGGTATGGGAGCACAAATATGAGTTAGTGAGCAAGTAAGGTTAGTGCACAATATTCCCGATAATAACGAGTGGCCAACTCGAGTATTTTGAAATCAAGAGAGCTTAAGATGAAGAGAAATTTGTTTGAAAAGCCCTTTGAAAATGGTCGGTTAAGACACGGATAATTGAAGCTAAAAGAAACCACTTACACGATTGATGCACGAAAGTTCGCCGGAAAAATTCGTCGGAGGTTCGATACGACTTTAAGCACACGAACGAATTTGGGCAGCCCTTCGGGAGGTTGAAAAGAGTGGTTTATGAAAATGCTAAGATGAGCGGAGCTTGGTTGGGTGGAACGAAGCTTCGGGGTTTAAAACCTTGTATATATTGGAATATATGAAGAATCGAAGGTTTTAAAGATGAAGTAGAAGAAGTGGGCACTTGAATAAACTTTGGGAGAGTGTTTCTTTTCTAAAATCTCAGCATATACTTGGCTATTAGCTTGGGAAAAATGAATGGGTGGAGGGGTGTATTTATAGGCAAGAATGGGTGGGGTAAATATAAGAAAAGTAGAAGTAAAAATGCAAATGGTAATTTACCAAACCTTGGCCACTACTCCACTTTGTCCCCTTGTCCCCCACACCTAAAAAGGTGTTCTTGACCAGCATCTTGGACTAAAAAATTCAGGGCATTTAATGCACTAGAAGACAGACACGCTTTACGAGATACCGATAAAAACCGTTACATTAAAAACGCGATATTTCGAACGAGTGGAATAAATTACGGAAAAAATATGATAAATCTTAGAATATTAGAAAATGGCATTCTGGAAATTTTGGTAATTTTTGGTCAACCCTAGCTTGGTCAAACGTTCAGCGAGTGATCGGGTCGGCAGACAGAAAACGCTCCGAAATGAAAGTTCTCGGAAAATTACGAAAATTTAACCATGCACTAAGAATAATATTTAATTGGCTAATCTCAAGTTTCAAGTCATTTTGGCAAGTGGAAGTATTTTATTTGGATTTAAAACGATAAATCAGGTTTTCGGGTTTCAAATAAAATACGATAATTCTTTAAAAATTATCAGAGAGGGATTATGGCCAAACTTAAAACTTGAATAAATACTTAAAATATATTCCCATAAAGATAAAATACTTTTGAGGGACGGGAATAATCTTAAGGTATTTAAACCGATTTTCTAAGATAAAAGCCGTTTTTTGAAAAACCGAAACACTTCGTCTTTTGGAAAACAGAGAAGGATACTTGACGAAGGTTTTGATACCAAAATACTTAGAAAAAATATTGTTCATGATAAATCATGAATTTGATACGTTGAAAGAGCTTTCTAAGTATTGCGAATATTTTTCTCCGAAAAATAATGAATTTGAGAGACCGAGAGAAAATATTCCAGAAGAGGTATAAATATGATATTAATATTTTTAGAGACAAATATTAATATGGAGAAAATAAATCCTTCTTTGAATGAAATAAATCTTGAGGAAAGGAGGATTTAATAATTTTTGAAAGATTTAAAATAATTTATTCCGAGAGATGATAAAATGTTTAAATATGGAATAAATTACTTTAAATACAAATTTGTAAATAATGTAACATGAGTACTCTAAAGAATACCAAATCTTGATAGTCCTTTTTCGAGCTTCATGTAATTTAATGTTGCAGTAGCAAGAAAGAGGTAATCGTAATCTCACGAAACGCCTCTGCGCCACTATTGCGTAATCAGAAAAATTTCTTTTAAAATAAATGTATTTTGATGTGAAGGAAGATTTAGAGATTAGAATTACTTGCCAAAAATAACTTTCCACTTTTAATTAATCAAATAAATTAATGACCTATTTGGGAGGATTACTAGGTGAATTTAATTTTAATGTTTGTCACAAATACCGAAACAAATATATAAATAATTATATATCGAAGATATCCTTTCAAAGTTATTTAAATGAAAATATGCTCATAGCATTTTGGCCCGTGCTAAGCACATAGGTATGATTTTTTTTTTTTTTTTATCTAGGTAAGCTATACATTTTTTATTAACAAACAATATGATATGAGATATAAGTTATGAAAGGCAACGCATATAAGAGTCAAAATAATCGTGTTATGTTATTGGCGATCAGTACGCTGTAAATGTTAAAGATAATATATATGATTCGATTGAAAAACAATAAAATCACGCAACAGAAATTATAAAAACGCAAACTATATTAATCTATGTATTTAGAAACAGAAATAATTTTAGGGGCCGTTTGGTTCGCTTCGAGGAAACGGAATGGAATGCAGAAAGGGAAACGCGGAGAAAGGAAAGGAATGATGCTGAATTGTTTTACCTGTTTGGTTTTGTTGCAGAAACGGAATGGAAATTTGTATGATTAATTTTATATTCGATTTTTTTAATATTATATGATTTCAAAAGAGTTAAATGTATTTATATCTATAACAAGATAATTTATTTACATTCTAATAAATTAATATAATTTTATTTAATCATACTATTAATTTTTTAAAATAAATTAACATGTGAATTATGTCACAATTATATTTAATTTAAAAAACTAAATTAAAAATTATTTTTAATTCTCAAAAATATTTTATATGATAATCTTTTATTTTAATTGTTTAAAATATGAATTATAACTCAAAATAGAAAAAAGATGGAGAAAGGCAATCCAAATACCTAGTTGGGGGTGGGGAATGAGCTAGGAGCATTATTGGGTAAACCCACTACTAAAAATGGGGAAAGGGAATGATGATTTTTACGAAACAAACACGTACAAAGGGAATCAATCAGGCTGATAACCTTTCCCTTTCCTGAATTTTTTTTTTTTAATAAGCCAATAAAATAAGAATAACCGATAACAGGAGCTGGCTTTACAGTACCAAATAAGCACAGCTCAAAGCACACGACCAACCCAACAAAAAGAAACTAACGTACTGAGAAGAGCAATGAACAAAACTACAAATGACCTAACAGAAAGAAAATGAAGCAGCATTTGAAAACACCATAACCATGCACTGACCACTGCCTACTAGCCTGAGATTCACACCAGCAACCAACCCTTCACGATCCTCCACCTAGCTTCTACCCCTCCTCGTCATCTTCGCTAGATAAAACAATTACCTCCTGATGTGCTAGAAATAATACCTTTAAATCGCAAGCACACGATCACCGTTTTAATATTTATGATTCGATCCACAGAGATTAAAATTATTTTCGCAAATTCCTTAATTTATAATTTAGGCGAATTAGACAAATTAGTTTTTGAAAGATTTTAATAAATCTAAATTAACAATTAAAATAAAAGAAAAGAAAACACCTACAGAAGTTATAATACAAAGAAAATGGCAGGCAGGTGGTGGAAAAATTGAAAAATAAAGCTATACTAGCTGAGCAGATCAAACATATTAATTTATTAATAAAACGAAAACAAAAAGAACGTCATGAAATCGTGGTGGGAAGAATAAGAAAACAAGGCAGAGGGCTGGTAAAGTAATAATAAAAAAAATGAAAAAAAAGAAAAGAAAAAGTGTGCGACGGCGGGCAAGCAGGAAACAACAGAATAACACGCCAAGTGAAACAAACAGACGCTGGTTCCGTAGACAAAACTAATTATACCGGCTTCGCCGGAATCTATGGAGGTGCCCGGAATAGCTTAAATCTTGCCGGAAAATTAATTTGACCGGAAAATCTAGCCATTCCAAATATAACAAATCAAAGCCCACTAACCTTTAAATCAAATTCAACAACAAATTCTACACTAAAAAGCCCCTAAACTACCCATTTTTTACCAGAACAAGACTCAAATCAAATCATAACAACTCTAAACTACACCAAATTTCAAATCTAACCTAAGCAAAATATTTCTAACATAAACCCACTAGCCTCAATTCAAAATCACAAACTAAAATTTACACCCAAAAGCCCCAAAATCAAGAACAAGGAGAACACCAAATCTTACCAAACTAACTCTAAATCACACAAAACTTTAAAACTAGCTTATCTACCAAGTTTCTAACAAAACCCCATCAAACTACAAGCTAAAATCAAAATCTAGAATACTAAACCATTGAACCCACTAATAATATTGAGAATTAAAAGGGGCTCAATCTAAATACTAAAAAAAATGCAAGCTTAAAACATATAATTAGGCTCCTTTCAATCCACAAGTAATTTTGAGTCTCATGTGGTTAGAGAAAGATTTCATAGCCTAGAAGTAAAAGTAAAGAGCAAGATTTAAGAACAAAAATGAATACTTGTATTGATATAATAAAAGTGTTTACAAATTTAAAGTGCTACTACTAGATCTACTACATAAAAGAGAGGCTACTAAAAATATGAAATCCTAGGTAGGTTGAAACATGATGGGGAGGTGTGTATTTATAGGGGGAAATTAGGGTAGAGGGGGGGTGTAGGTGTCCCATCTAGATGCTTCCTTGAGAATATTCCCCTATGATCCTTTTCTTCCATCTTTTTCTCTTTTTTTGCTTTATTCTTTTATTTCTCCAAGCATTTGCAATATTCCTACAAAAAAGACAAATAAACAAATAAATAAGTGAGAACAAGCAATAATTAGGCATTTAAAATATACAAAAATATGCACTTATCACCTCCGCAGCATTTCTTCTACCTCTCACAGCATCAACAACTTCACCCTCCCCAAAGTTCGGCAGTACTTCCAGGAAATCTGCATGCGGCCCAAAGCCCATATCCACATTCAGCTTCTCCTGGAGCTCAGCAAACGGAACTAGAACTTCAACTAGCGAGCTGCAGTTGGTCATGCCATATTGCGCCATGTAGAGAGCCGCTCTGTTTCGTGAGCTATGAACAGCTACTAGCTCACAGTCCCATTTAGAATTATCATCCTGCCTCGAGTTGTTGTAAGTGTTGCTCAAGTTTTCGATCTGCCGCACCACCTCCTCCAGGTCCTCCTCCTCGATCGCTTCTGGGTCTTGATCCAGCAAGATTTCATACGCATGTGCATTATCAGTCTCAAGGATGACTCTAGGGATTTTCAGATTGTAGGCAGTCACCATAGCCTTATGAATAGCCCATAACTGCAGCCCTACAAAACCAATGCCCTTCATTGGCCCCATAATACCCCATAAATACTTCCCTCTGTGATTCCTTGCTAGAATGCCGATGCCATTTAGGTTTCCATTTTGCAAAGCTTCATGGAGAGTCGAGGCCCTAATGTTTACTTTAATAAAACCTCTCTTAGGCGGAGCCCAGCTAGGATCCATGAGGGAGAGATTTTAACAAAAGAAGAAGAAGAATGGTTGAGACTGATATGAGGGCTGAAGTTGAATATATAGATAAAGTCTTCCACACTTTGAAATACTACTCCTTAGACCAAGAAATCTCATTTTCCCTAGGAACGCATGCATACCAGCAACCCAATAGCTCACTTTACTTTTGCTCGGGAATGAATAAACTGAACGTTTACCAGATATTCAAATAAATTAGAATCTCCACCTACTGCGAATGCTCAGTGATCCAGGCTAGAATGGGCTATTAAATCCAGCCTTCTACTACATGGGCCCGATTAATACCTTGTTTTGCAAGCCCATCAGCTTCCAAATTAAAATTTCTATTAATTACTTGAAAACTGACTAGTTGAGCCATATATAAAATCTCCAGATTTACTCCACTCTTTTCATTACTATCATACGGCAGTTTATTCATATAATTTACCACCTCAACAGAATCTGAACATACCAGAATATTCCTCTTTTCTCTGGTATTTTCTACTAACCTCAATAGAACATGCATGCAAGCTTCCAATTCAGCGTCAAATGCACAGCGTGCCTCTGATGGCCCTGAGAATACAAATTCTAATCCACTGCTTTTTGACCTAATAATCCCTCCTATACCAGCTTTTGTTTGTCCTATAGCCCTCTTTGTGACGGCTCCATCAACTTCCACCACCCAGTCATATATAGACAAAAGACCCTCCCAAAAAGAGTGATACTGCTTAAACCTAGCCGCCCTGATAGCTCCTTTAGGATTAACAAATAGCAAATCTGCAACTTCACTACTAATCATGTTACTAGCCTCCAACCACTTATACATCCTGGTTTTTAACACCTTCAAGATTACTTCTCTACTTGGGCGTTTGCTGTTAAATACCTGATCGTTTCTGAACAGCCACACAGTCCACATGATGGAAACCACCACTAAATGCCAAGCATCCTTGAGTTCCACATCCGAAACAAGGTTCAATAATCCAGAGAATGAGAAGGTCGAGGATATAATTTGGCTAAAGCTTACACTCCATATGTTACAAACTTCCCTCCAGCACCATGTAGCTACTGTACACTCCAAAAACATATGCTTTAAATCCTCTTCTACAGCACCAGCTACAAATAGGGGACAAGTTCATATTTTGAAGTCTTCGGGCTAAAAAAGATTTGGTTGGCAGAACGTGGTTAACAACTTTCTATAAAAAGAAGTGAATTTTTGGAGGAAGTTTAAACTTCCAGAAAGAACAACATGAAGGACTTGTTAACTCATTCCTTGTCAAAGCCAGATAGCAGTCCTTAGTAGAAAAACTTTTACCAGACCAATTCCAGAACAAAACATCTTCTCCCTCAGTCAAAACAAGCGATGTCAGAATATGATTTAACACAGAAACTTGTTCAGCTTCCCAAGCTCTCAGATTTCTTGTCCAAATTAGGTCTGGTAGTCCCCCCCAACCAATCCATACTTCCCAGATCAGCCTCAAAGATGCAGTTTTCATCCCATAAATATTGTATAATCTAGGGAACACCTTTTGAAGAGGGCTTACGCCATACCATACATCCTCCCAGAACCGTACACTTCTTCCATCTTTAACTTTCCAAACAAATTCATTAGCTAGCAGATTCTTATCCCAACCTGACTGCTTGATTTTATGTAAGCTGTTTAAAGTATCCATCCAGCTTTATATTCCACGGATCATACCCCAATATGCTCCCATATTTACTCTGAAGCGTGACATTCCAGAACTTATTTCTCTCATTGATACACCTCCACCACCACTTTCCTATCATAGAAATGTTCCTCTCCCTTATTTTAGCAATTCCCACTCCACCTTCAGCTTTTGGCCGACAAATCTTTTCCCAAGCAATTAGATGCATTTTACTTTGTTCTTGGCCATTACTTTCTTTGCACCCCCAGAAAAAGTTTCCTCGAATTTTTTCCAATTTACTAACTACAGTCTTGGGCATTAAAAACATATTAAACCAGTAAATAGGTAAACTATCTAGCGCCGCTTGAAGTAAAACCACTCTACCAGCTAAAGAAACTGATCTACCTTTCCATCCAGCTAGCTTCTTCTTAGTTTTATCCAACAATGGATCCCAAAATTGAACCCTATTAGGAGACTTAGCCAGCTCAAGACCTCTTACAAAACGGCCCCTTAAACTTAACCCTATTATGCAGATTATAAACCTTCCATCCATTCCTTAATTATAAAATTAAGGTGAATATGCTGATAAAAGAGTTTCCTACCTTCCTTAAAAAAAATTGATAAATAAGTTAAGGAATAACTAACCTTGTAGGAATACATCAATAAAGGAATACCATGCTACAATTATTGTCTATATTTAAAATTTATAATAAGAAGATATACGTGATAAATATTTATAATGAAAAAGATTCTGTATTGTTTTTATAACGGAATATACTTTGCATTATTATCATTAATATAACCAAATATTTAATATAATAATAAATTTTTGATGTTTGGAATAGAAATTTATAAGTTTATAGATCTATTATTAAATTATTATTTATATAGTTAAAATAATTAAAAGTATTTGGTAATTTTTACTAAAATATTTATAAAAGACATGAAAATAGTAATGACTGTATAATTAAAATTTATCGAGGTCGCCTAATGGCGACCCCTCGTATCTTAAATAAAATAACAAAAAAATATAATTAATTGTATGTGAAAAAATTTATTGTTAAGTTATTTAAATGAAAATATCCTCATAGCATTTTGGCCCGTGCTACGCAAATAGGTATGATTTTTTGTTTTTTTTATAGTTAAGCTATACCTTTTTTCATTAACAAACAGTATGATATGAGACATAAGTTATGAAAGGCAACGTATGTAAGAGTCAAAATAATCGTTTTATATTATTGGCGATCAGTACGCTGTAAATGTGAAAGATAATATATATGATTCGATTAAAAAAAATAAAATCACGCAACAGAAATTATAACGACGCAGACTATATAAATCTTTGTATTTAGAAACAGAAATAATTTTAAACTTAACCTGATTATGCAGATTATAAAGCTTCCATCCATTTCTTAATTATAAAATTAAGGTGAATATGCTGATAAAAGAGTTTCCTCACTTCCTTTGATAAAATTTGACAAATAAGTTAAGGATTAACTAACCTTGAAGTACTACATCAATAAAGAAATACATATGTGATCATAATTCAGTTATATTACTGAAATTATATGCTACAATTATTGTCTATATTTAAATTTTATAATAAGATGATAAACGTGATAAATATTTATAATTGAATAGATTCTGTATTGTCTTTATAACAGAATATACTTTTCATTAGTGTCATTAATATAACCAAATATTTAATATAATAATAATTTTTTATGTTTGGAATAAAAATTTATAAGTTTATAGATCTATTATTAAATCATTATTTGTATAGTTAAAATAAATAAAAATATCTGATAATTTTTACTAAAATATTTATAAAAGACATGAAAATAGTAATCACTATATAATTAAAAAAATTTGGGGTCGGCTAACGGCGACTCCTCGTATTTTAAATAAAATAACTAAAAATTATAATTGATTGTATGTAAGAAAATTTATTATTAAGTTATTTAAATAAAAATATGCTCCTAGCTTTTGGCCCGTGTTACGCACATGGGTATGGTTTTTTGTTTTTTTATATAGTTAAGCTATACATTTTTTATTAACAAATAATATGATATGAGATATGAGTTATGAAATGCAACGGACGTAAGAGTCAAAATAATCGTGTTATGTTATTGACGATCAGTACGCTGTAAATGTTAAAAATAATATATACGATTCGATTGAAATAAAATAATATCACGCAACAGAAATTATAACGACGCAGACTATATAATCTTTGTATTTAGAAATAGAAATAATTTTAAACTTAACCTGATTATGCAGATTATAAAGCTTCCATTCATTACTTAATTATAAAAGTAAGGTGAATATGCTGATAAAAGAGTTTCCTTCCGTCTTTAATAAAAATTGATTGATAAGTTAAGGAATAACTAACCTTGAAAGAATACATCAATAAAAGAATACATATGTGATCATAATTCAGTTACATTACTAAAATTATATGCTACAATTATTGTCTATATTTAAAATTTATAATAAGAAGATATACATGATAAATATTTATAATGGAATAGATTTTGTATTGTTTTTATAACGGAATATACTTTTCATTAGTATAATTAATTTAACCAAATATTTAATATAATAATAATTTTTTATGTTTGGAATAAAAATTTATAAGTTTATAGATTTATTATTAAATCAATATTTGTATAGTTAAAAATTTATAAGTTTATAGATCTATTATTAAATAATAATTTGTATAATTTACTATATGTAAAAAATTTTATTGTTAAGTTATTTAAACTTCTAATATGCTCATTTATCAGATTTTTATATAAATAAATATATACTCATAGCATTTTGGCCCGTGCTACGCACACGAGTATGTTTTTTATTTTTTTATCTAATATATAAAAACTTCTTAATTAAAAGTTAAAATTGTTGAATGAAAAAATTCTTTATTATTCGAAAACCATAACTGAAAGTCTTAGTTTGAAAATTGAATGTGGTGAAATGGAAACTACACAAATTATACGAAAAAACATTATAGTAATATATGCTAAAATTAGTGAAAATTAAATTAAGTTTGATTACATTTTCTTATTTGCATATGAATTATAGCTTGCTAGATCTATATATTTGAAAATTTTAAAAATCTAATATATAAACACTTCATCATCCAGAACTAAAATTGTGGAGTTAAAAAGTGTTGCATTGATATGAAATTATATAAAAAAATCTAGATTTGAAAATTGAATATGGTGAATATGGAAACCAGTACATATATTAGGAAAAAAGGATTGTAATAATAAATGTCAAAATCAGCGAAAAACAAATAAACATTGACTGCCTTTCTTTATTTACATATGAGTTATAGCAGGCTTGACCTATTTATCCGAAAATTTAAAAAGTCAAATATATAAAAACTTACTTATCGAGAGCTAAAATTGTGGAGTGAAAAGATACTCTATTGATAATACAATTATAACAAAAAAATCTTGATTTTAAAATTGAATATAATGAATATGGACACCGCATAAATTAAACAAAAACGTATTGTAATAATAAATGTCATATCAGTGGAAATCAAATGAAGTTTGACTTCTCTATTCGCATATAAGCTATAGCAATCCAGATCCATGTATCGAAAGTTTGAAAAATCTTGTATATGAAAACTTTCTTATCAAGAGCTGAAATTATGGAGTGAGAAAAGACTCAATTAATTTGAAATTATAACAAAAAGTATTGATTTGCTTATTGAATTGTTGATGTATATGGAAGCCACTATATTTTATACAAAAATGGATTGTAATAATAAATACCAAAATCATTGAAAATCGAATAAATTTTGATTATGTTTCCTTATTTACATATAAGTTATAGCAGGCTAGATTCCTGTATCTGAAAATTTATATAGTCTAATATATAGAAACTTCCTTATCAAGAGTTAAAATTGTGGAGTGAAGAAATACTTCGTTAATCGGAAATTATAACAAAAAGTCGATTTGAAAATTGAATATAGTGAAAATAGAAACCGCACAAATTATAAGAAAAAAAATTGTAGTAATAAATGCTAAAATAAGTGGAAATCAAATTATATTTGACATAAAAACTTTATTATCAAGAGCTAAAATTGTGGTGTTAAAAAGTGTTTCATTGATTAGAAATTATAACTAAAAGTATTGATTTGGAAATTGGATGTATTGAATATGGAAACCAGTATATATTATACAAAAAAGGAGTGTAATAATAACGGCCAAAATCAGTTAAATCAGATATACTTTAACTATTTTTCCTTATTTAAATATGGGTTATAGCAGGCTAGACCCATGCATCCAAATATTAAAAATTCGAATATATAAAAACTTCCTTATCAAGAGCTAAAATTATGGAATTAAAAAAATACTCTAATAATTTGATTTATGACAAAAAGTCTTGATTTGAAAATTGAATATAATGAACATGGAAACCGCAAAAATTAAATGAAAAAGTTTTTTAGCAATTAATGTCAAAATCAGTGGAAATCAAATAAAGCTTGACTACCCTGTTTGCACATGAGCTATAACAGTCTAGATCCATGTATCTGAATATTTAAAAATATAATATATAAAAACTTCGTTATTAAGAGCTAAAATTGTGGAGTGAAAAAAGACTCCATTAATTCGAAATTATAACAAAAAGTCAAGATTTGAAAATTGAATATACTGAATATCGAAACCACTACATATTATACAAAAAAAGGATTGTAATAATAAATGCCAAAATCATTGAAAATCAAATATATTTTGTCTACTTTTCCCTATTTACATATGAGTTGTAGCAGGCTAGATTCATGTATCTGGACGGAAATTGCGTCATATTCATTCTCTGTGTCTCTTGTCAAAAAACAATGGCACACGATAAAAAGTTAACAAAAAGTCTAGATCAATAAAGCAGATGTTGAGGAAAAGTGAATACAAATCTTCACACGATGAGCATCCGATGTGGCCAGGACGAATCATCTCTGTTCAACAGTTGTAAGGAAAACTCAATAACAAAAAGAGGCTCAATAAATACAGTGGAGGACATATATGCATCATCATAATCAATATCAATACGAATGAAAATTATGCAAAAAAATTAAAAAAATTAATTACAAATTATCATGGCATCTATACAAAATCAAAATAAATTGAATCCAGAAGAATTAAAAAACAAAACACTAAGATTACTTTTTGCACAACACAAATCCCAACACGAAGAGTTAAAAATGATGTTCAAAAAATAATCCCAATTTCTATATCACAACACAAATCTTTCATTTGCACTAAAGTGTTCGAACCTTTTCTCGAATTTCTAGAACATGAAATCAATAGAAATCGTGAGGACGGATCTCTCAGCTTTTCTCTGTAGCAAATTATCAAACACGTTAAATATAAAATCATGTACTGATTATGGTACCTGCAGCATTCAAACAACAAATTTCAGAACCCGTTCAAAAATAATAGAATGAACAAATATACACAATGTAGCAAATATTGTAAATTAAGATGGAAATAGTGCAGACTTATTTCACGGCCAATGGTGTTATTCTCTTTTTGACTTCGAAACATCATCCTTTGTCGAAGCATCATCGCAAGAGAACTTTGACGGATACTACCTGATGCATACACGGATCAACGCGATTTGTGCAAGATAAGTACAATTTGATTATACAATATAATAAGTAAGCGCAAAGCAAAATCCGTGGATAGAGAAATTAATGTGTAAAGAAAGCCAAGATCAGTAGTACTACACCAAAATCCGACCGAGAACACAAATCAGTTCGAAAGCCAAGCAAGAAAACATACTCGTCGCGATTACAGACGTGGAAGAAAAAATGATTTCGAATGTGAAATTCAACTAATCTGCTTTGATCTAATAAGAATATCATATGCAAATAAGTAGCAAAGCTTAAATCTAAACTGACGTCGTGATTAGTGGCACGATTCAAGGATGTGTGATTAATGCTATTTTTAAATTCCGATCTTAATACGATGATCCTGATATGATTTGAATGAGCTCGTAATGAGTGGCTTGATCGAAGGGATTGCATTCAATGCTGCGCTACTGATATGGTATGAACATGGTGCATATCCAGTATTATCCGGGTCGGGTCACATAAAGATCCGAAATATCTTTTGATAGTGTTAATTTGAATGAGGAAGATGCTGGGTCGATCCAGAGCTTAATGGGTTGATACGAGAGAATGTGAAATTACATTATAAGCCTTAAAACATGACTCATGCTTTAAGAAGTATATAGATTTTTTAAGGCTGATATGGTAATTTCACATTGGAGTGGATCAACCCATCAAGCTTCCGTTTCGACCCCGCATCTTCTTATTCAAATTAACACTGCGATGAAACATTTCGGATCTCCAAGAAACCCGACCCGAGTATCGTTGGATATGAGAGCACATTCAAATCATATCACGATCATCATATCAAGATTAGAATTTCAAAATAGCATTAATCACGCATCCTTGAATCGTGCCACTGATCACGACGTCAGTTCATATTTAAGCTTTACTACTTATTTGCATATGATATTCTTATCAGATCAAAGCAGATAATTTTAATTTCACATTCAAAATCATTCTTTCTTCCAAGCCTCTAATCGTGACGAGTATGTTTTCTTGCTTAGTTTTCGAACTGATTTATGTCCTCGGTTGGATTTTACTGCAGTACTACTGATCTTGGCTTTCTTTTCACATTAATTTCTCTACCTACGAACTTTGCTTTGCGCTTATTTACTTTATTTAATAATAGAATTCTACTTATCTTGCACAAATCGCGTTGATCCGTGTATGCATCAGGTAGTATCCGTCAAAGTCCTTTTGCGATGATGCTTCGACAAGGGATGACGTCTCAAAGTCAAAAAGAGAATAACACCATTGGTCCTGAAATAGGTTTGCACTATTTCCAGCTTAATTTACAATATTTGCTCCATTGTGTATATTTGTTTATTCTATTATTGTTGAACGGGTTCTGAAGTTTGTTGTTTGAATGCTGCAGGTGTCATAATCAGTATATGATTTTGTATTTAACGTGTTTGATAATTTGCTACAGAGAAAAGCTGAGAAATCCGTCCTCACGATTTCTATTGATTTCATGTTCCAGGAATTTGAGATTATTTTATGATTTCAAAAGATTATTTTTGCATAATTTCCTTTCGTCTTGATAGTGATTAGGATGCACATATGTACTCTAATGCATTTATTGAGCCACTTTTTGTTATTGAGTTTTCCTTGCAGCTGCTGAATAGAGATGATTCGTCCATGCAACTATCGGATGCTCATCGTGTGAAGATTTATATTCACTTTTCCTCAACATCTGCTTATTGATCTAGACTTTTTGTTTACATCTTATCGTGTGTCATTGTTGTTTGACAAGAACCACTGAGAATGAATATGACGCAATTTCTGTCCAGATAGATGAATCTAACCTGCTATAACTCATATGTAAACAGGGAAAAGTAGTCAAAATATTGATTTTCAATGATTTTGGCATTTATTTCTTTTTTATAATATGTAGATTTTTCCCTATTCACTATATTCTAGTTTCAAATCTAGACTTTTTGTTATAATTTCAAATTAATGGAGTCCTTTTTCACTCCACAATTTTAGCTCTGGATAAGGAAGTTTTATATATTAGATTTTTAAATATTCGGATACATGGATCTTGACTATTATAGCTCATATGCAAATAGGGAAGTCAGACTTTATTTGATTTCCACTGATTTTGACATTAATTACTAAAATACTTTTCTATTAAATTTTTGCAGTTTCCATGTTCATTATATTCAATTTTCAAATCAAGACTTTTTGTTATAATTTCAAATAAATATCTCACTCCATAATTTTAGCTCTTGATAAGGAAGGTTTTATATATTTTGACTTTTTTAATTTTTTTGATACATGGATCTAGCCTGCTATAACCCATATGTAAATAAGGAAAAACAGTCAAAATTTATTTGATTTTAGCTGTTATTATTACAATACTTTTTTGTATAATATATACTGGTTTCCATATTCAATACATTTAATTTTCAAATCAAGACTTTTTGTTATACTTCCTAATCAATGGAACACTTTTTAACACCACAATTTAACTCTTGATAATAAAATTTTTATATATTAATTTTTTTATATTTCCCGATACATGGATATAGACTGCTATAATTCATAGCAAAAAGGATTTAAAATTTAAATTTATTTAAAATATTTTCAAACGATAATTCAAAGCATTGATTCTAGCACAATCCCACAAATTATGCATTCATTCTAGCTTTTGTTTTTAACTGTCTTAACTAATACGTAAGCATTGATTCGATAAGTGCTATGTTAGTAATATGTGATGCTTGATAATACAAGGTATTTTATTCTTACTTAGAATAAAATTGCATGTAGCTGATCAATTGGTAGCATGCTAAGACAGTATCAATTGATCAGATTGACCCATCAACGGCTGATGAGGTATTATAACAAAGCTGGAGCATTTTAGCAGTTGATGTAAAATAATGTGTACTTTTAGATTAGCAGTTGATCTATCAACGGATGTTTAGATAGGGTGACATAATTGTAAATATGAGAAGTCATATAATCTATTCAAGTGAAGTGAAGATTGATCGGTAATTTAAAGTATCAATGGCTATTTGGAAAGAACATTATCAACCGCTACATCAACATCATCATTATCCCATAACTCAAAGAAGACAATCAACTGCTATTTCAGTGTATCATCAATTGATGATATTAGCAATTGATTATCAGCAATTGACAGCTGCAAGTCAGGGAAAAGACAAAGTCCACATGGGTTGATGTGACAGATGCTGCACCAGCTTTGGAAGCTAAACCAAAAGGAGTTTAGTCAAATATTGAGAACCTCGAAGCCTACCATTTCTGGCAAAGCAACAAGAATTTCAAGCTGCCAAATGCAGTATCAAGTCCAAGAAATTCTATATTTGTACTAGCTAGAAAGTGTGTAGGAAAATACTTTTACAGACTAGTTTTGTTTATAGTAGTATATATTCACTTTGTAATTTCACATTTCAAAGTATCAAACACCAAGAACTGAAGAGCAAAGTATAAGAAAAAAAAAGGTTAGCAAGAAATTGTAAGCTTCTGCTCTTCATTCTTTGTAAGCAGCCAAGTATTTTTACTTGGAAGGTTCTTGATATAAAAATCTCTCAGGTGGATCAAACAATCCACCTGAAATTTTTAAGATCCTTGTTCTTTAAATTTCTGTTTTAGCTTTTATATTCTCTTGTATGTTGAATATGATCTGCTATGCAAAAAGATATTGAATTTTTTGTAGATTGTATTCAACCCCCCCCCCCTTTTACAATCTAACTTATTGTTTGAATTGTCTGAATAACAATTGGTATCAGAGCCAGGCTTCTAACATACAAGAAGTTTTAGATCCTAAAGACAATCAACAATGGGAAGAAGAGATGAAGGAGTCAAGATTCCAATGCTGGTCAAAGAACACTACTTTCATTGGAAAGTGAAAATGAGGATGCATCTACTCTCCTTGGATCCTAGCTACATCAACTGTATTGAGAAAGGACCACATGTTCCAGTTAAGATCAACACTGCCCTGAGACTTGATGGAAGTGAAGCTGAAGATGTTGAAGTGCCTAAAAATCCTTCCGAGTTCACTGAGGAAGATGAGAAAGAAGTGCACAAGGATAACAAGGCTATGAACATTCTGTTCAATGGTATTGATGATGACATGTTTGATAGTGTTATCAACTGTCCAACTGCAAAGGAAGTATGGGATACCATTCAAACCTTATGTGAAGGCACTGATCAAGTTAGGGAAAACAAAATGCAGCTGTTTGTTCAACAGTATGAGAGCTTTCACTCTAAATCTGGTGAATCTCTAAATGATTTGTTTAACAGATTTCAAAAACTGTTAAATGGATTAAAGTTGTATGGTAGAATCTACATGGTCAAGGATTCAAATCTCAAATTCTTGAGAGCTTTACCTAGAGATTGGAAACCCATGACTGTTGCTCTAAGACAGGCTCAGAATTTTAATGAATACTCTCTTGACAAATTATATGGTATTCTTAAAACATATGAGCTTGAAATACAGCAAGATGAAGAACTGGAAAAGAACTCCAAAAGGGAGAAAACTGTGGCTCTTGTGGCAGAAAAGGAAGAGGAAGAGGAGAAGACATTAAAGTCTGTGATTGCTGGAAAGACCTCAAGCAGCTCTGCTTGTGATGGAAAGAAGGATGATGGAAAGAAGAAAGGAAAAGTCATTGAGGAAGATGAAGAACCTTCAGCTCAAGATGAGCTAGATGATCTTGATGATTATCTAGCATTTCTTGCCAGAAAATTCTCCAAACTCAAATTCAAAAGAAATGCTGTCAACTCTAGACCATTCAACAGAGGAAATCAATCTAAACCATCTGGTATGGTTGATAGATCAAATTCAAATGCTTCAATTATGGTCTACCTGGACATTTCTCTAATGAGTGTAGAAGACCTTCTGCTGAAAAGAAAGGATCCTCCTCAGAGAATGTAGACTACAGAAGAAAATATTTTGATCTACTCAAGCAAAGCAAGGAAAAGGCATTCATAACTGAGGATGGTGACTGGGCTGCTGATGAAGGTGATTCTGACACTGAGGAGCATGTCAATCTTGCCTTGATGGCAATTGGAGATGATGCTGATTCTTCCACCACCAGCAATGGACAGGTAAAAACAACCAACACAGCTGATCTCACTAAATCTGAATGTAAACAAATCATTGATGACATGTCTAATGAAATCTATAACCTTAGAGTCTCTCTTAAATCTCTAACAAAAGAAAATGTTAGAATTAAAGGGACTAATGATTTGTTTGCTGAGAGAAATGGAAAGCTTGAAACTGAATTAACCCAAATGGATAAATTCAAAAAGGCTTCTGAGCTTGCCAAGGATGAGTTGTTGGCTGTTCTAAAAAGAGAAGAGATTCTCAAAAAGCAATTGGAAAGGGAACAAGAGATTATTGCTAAATGGAAGGACTCTAGGAATGTTCTTGAGAACATGTGCTCCACACAAGTTCTTGAGGAAACTGGTAAAAGTGCCTGGAAAAAGAACAAAAAAATGTTGGATGAATCTGATCTCTTAGTGGATAGTGATCATCCATTGATAGATTCTCAATCAATGGATGAAAGCTATCCATCAAAGAATCAAACAGCAGTTGATGAAAACAAACTCAAAAAGTTGGATAAAAAATATGGGCCCATCAATAAGAACTTTGTGAAGGAATCTGGTAGTTCCAAGAAGATTGAAAAAGAAGGAATTGGTCATGGTGAAGAAAGAATGGAAGTTGGAAAAGGGAAGAAGAAGAGTTCTAGGAATGGCAAAGTTGGGATCAACAAAAAGAATGATTACACTCCTGACAAACATGCTGTCAGAAAAACCTGTTCCAAATGTGGTAGTGTTAATCATCTTGCTGTTAATTGCAAAAATGCTCTATCTGATCATTGCATGTCTAATTCTATGATGAACTCTCACATGTCATACATGCCTATGTTTCCTCGTACCCCCATTCAATATGCTAATATGCCTTTCATGCCTAATCCATTCTTTAATGCTTTTAACATGTCTGCCATGCCCAATTATCATGATAGTATGAATCATGCTTATACAAATCAATTTTCTGTGAACTCTACTAATGTTGGTTCCTCTAACTCTGCTGTGATGCCTAAAGTTAAGAAGATTAACTCTGAGGATGAAGTTGTTTCTAAACCTTCTAAATCCAAAGAGAATAACTCTTCTAAACCCAAGGTTGTGTCTAACAAAACTGGACCCAAGACTGCTTGGGTACCAAAATCAACTTAAATTGTCTTGAATCTGTGCAGGGAGGTAGAAAGAATCTGTGGTATCTTGATAGTGGATGCTCAAGACACATGACTGAAGATTCTACCCTGCTCAGCAATTTTGAGGAGAGAGCTGGCCCAAGTATAACCTTTGGAGATGACAGCAAAGGATTCACCTTGGGATATGGCATAATTTCAAAAGGGAATGTCATCATTGACAATGTTGCACTAGTGAAAGGGTTTAAGCATAATCTGCTTAGCATCAGTCAACTATGTGACAGAGGACATCAAGTTTGGTTCTCAACAGAAGCCTGTGTTATCTCTGATAAGAAAGATAACAAAGTGGTTTTAACTGGAAATAGAAAAGGCAATGTCTACATAGCTGATTTCAACTCAACAAGTGCAGATTCTCTTACTTGCTTATTCAGCAAAGCAAGCTTGGATGAGAGTTGGCTGTGGCATAAGAAATTATCTCATTTAAACTTCAAAGCTATGAATGATCTTGTGAGAAAAGATCTTGTTAGAGGACTGCCAAAATTGGAATTTTCCAAGGATGGTCTGTGTGATGCTTGCCAAATTGGAAAGCAAAGAAAGTCCTCTTTCAAAAGCAAACTAAAATCATCAATTGATAGACCTCTACAGCTTCTACATATGGACTTGTTTGGACCAGTCAACATAATGTCCATTTCAAAGAAGAAGTACTGTCTGGTGATTGTGGATGATTTTACAAGATTTACTTGGACTTATTTTCTTCACTCCAAGGATGAAGCAAGTGAAATCATCATCAATCATATCAAGATAGTTGACAACATTGATCCAGGAAGAAAAGTTTCAAGGATCAGAAGTGATAATGGGACTGAGTTCAAAAACTCTGTAATGAAGAGTTTCTGTGAAGATAAAGGAATTCACCATGAGTTCTCTGCTGCAAGAACTCCTCAACAAAATGGTGTAGTTGAAAGAAAGAACAGAACTCTTATTGAAGCTTCTAGAACAATGCTTGAAGAATCAAAATTGCCTACTTATTTTTGGGCTGAAGCTGTTAACACAGCATGTTATACTCAAAATATCTCTTTGATCAATCAAGCACAAGGATTAACTCCCTATCAATTGTTCAAAGGGAAGAAGCCGACATTAAACTTTCTGCATGTCTTTGGATGCAAATGTTTTGTGTTAAGAAATCAAGGTGAAAATCTTGGTAAATTTGAAGCAAAGGCAGATGAAGGAATATTTGTTGGATATGCTGCTGGAAAAGCCTATAGAGTTTATAATTTAAGATTAAACATTGTTATGGAATCCATTCATGTGATGTTTGATGACAAGAAAATACAAGGCTTAGATGATGAAGGATTTCATGATGTTCTTTGATAAGTGGATTTTATATCCACTTGGAAGCCTTCGTTTTGACTTAAATGGATGATCTGGCCTCAAGCTTTTGATGTTTTTGATATGTTTTAGTGTGATGTTGTGTAGGTTTCTTTGGAGGAGAACGAAGAGGAGATTCATAGCTTTCATTGAAAAAAAAACGGCGAAGCAATCGGATGAGCGAGTCAAAAGTTATGGACAAAGAAGTGGGCTGCTGAATTGGGGCACCCGCCCCAAATCTGGCGCACCTGCCCCGTTGGCGCACCCGCCCCAAATCTGGCGCACCCGCACCAAACTGGCAGCGAATTTAAGCCCGTTTGCCTGTTTCTGATCAGTTTCAAGGCCCGATCGCTGGGGAAGTTTAAGAAAGGCTTTGGGGGACAAAAAACATAACCTAGAATCATTCCAAGGAGCACGTGACGGCTACGGAGAAGATCAAGATCGAATTTCATAACTTTTACTTTTGTAATTCTTCGAAGTAGGCGTAACTTGGATGCTCGTTTCGGATTTGTTTCTTAACTCTTATTCTAGTACTTTTAGTTTGTTTTTCTTATTCCGTACCATGTTTACATTCGAACCCATGATGATGAGAAGTTCGATTATGAACTAATCATTGTCATGGGATTTTAGCGGATTTATCGATGAATTTCAGTAGTTAATTTGCCTTGTTCATATGTGATGGTTTGATTTCCTCGTATTGGTTGTGCTTATTCGTCTTGGATGCGTAGCTAACATCTAAGATTGCTTGTTAATCTTTATTGAAGCGACAGTGAATATATTGATTTAGAACTTGCCATGCGAGCATAGGTTTCGTGTTCGATAACATGACTTGTGATGTGATTTTACCCATCTTGCATCGCCCTATGTAATCTTGATAGATAACTTGCTCTTCAACCGTTATGTTTTCAAATTCTATAGACATATAGGGTCTAAGCATAATTGGTGTCTGTTTACCTTCTATCTTAATTGTGGATGTGTAGCAGTATGGTGCACGTATAACGACAGTTAGCGTGTATCAGTTTTGTGTTATCTGATTAGTTATCAACCATTACAATTGAATAAAGGTAGAACTCTGATTGAAGTTGTTAATGAAGCTAGAATCCCATGTTCTATTCTCATTAGTAAATCGTTATTCTCTTAGTTGATAATTCTTAGTTTCATAATTCGAATAGGATTAGTTAAGTATAAAACCAAAACCCAATTTGATTACTTTGTCCAAGCATTGAATAATAATCATACATTGGTGCATAAGTGCATAATTCTGAATACACCAGTCTCTGTGGGAACAAACTTGAATTATATTCTATATTACTTGTGACCACGTACACTTGCGTGATCTTGTGCGAACAAGTTTTTGGCGCCGCTGATTTTTGGTCACAAGTTTTTGTACGTGATTTTGTGCAAATTCTTGGGCATAAAGTTTCAAACAAGGGTCTTGAGGTGGATAAAGCTAAGGTGGAGACAATTGAAAATCTTCCTCCACCAATTTCAGTGAAGGGAATTCGGAGTTTTCTTGGTCACGCGGGCTTCTATCGACGGTTCATCAAGGATTTCTCTAAAATCACCAAACCCTTGTGCAATTTGTTAGAAAAGGATGTAAACTCTTAAGAAGAAATTAACCACAGCACCTGTTATTACTGCACCTGATTGGAATGAGCCTTTCGAGATGATGTGCGATGCTAGTGACTATGCGGTGAGAGCTGTGCTTGGTCAGAGAAAGAATAACATCTTTCATGTGATTTACTATGCTAGTAAGACTCTCAATGGTGCTCAGCTGAATTACACTACCACCGAGAAGGAGCTGCTGGCTATTGTTTATGGATTCGAGAAATTCAGGTCTTATTTGCTTGGGACGAAGGTGTTGGTTTACACTGATCATGCTGCCATTCGGTATTTAGTGTCGAAGAAAGACTCGAAGCCTCGATTGATTCGATGGGTTCTCTTACTTCAGGAGTTCGAGTTAGAGATCAAGGATAGAAAGGGTACTGAAAATCAGGTGGCTGATCATCTCTCTCGATTGGAAGATCAAGCGCGAGCATTCAAGGACACCACTCTAATCAATGAGTCTTTTCCTGATGAACAATTATTCGGGATCGAAGAAGAAGAGCCATGGTTTGCGGATATAGTGAATTATCTGGTGAGTAATGTCATTCCTCCTGATTTGTCTTATGCTCAAAAGAAAAAGTTTCTTCATGAGGCGAAGTGGTATCGTTGGGATGAGCCCTTCTTGTTTCATCAAGGTTCCGATCAAATTATCAGAAGGTGCATTCCATACAGTGAGATTGAAGGAATCTTGCAAGCTTACCATGACTCCACTTATGGAGGACACTATGGAGGGCAGAAGACAGCTGCTCGTATCTTGCAGGCGGGTTTCTTTTGGCCTACACTCTTCAAGGACGCTCATAAGTTTGTGTTGAAATGCGATCGTTGTCAAAGGGTTGGTAATATTTCTCGAAGGGATGAAATGCCCCTCAATGTACTTCTTGAGGTTGAAATCTTCGATGTGTGGGGTATAGACTTCATGGGACCTTTTATCTCGCCTTGCAATAATCTCTACATTCTTCTCGCTGTGGATTACGTGTCTAAACCGCTGCGGTAGTCATAAATTTTCTTCAGAAGAACATATTCACTCGTTTTGGTACTCCTCGAGTTATAATCAGTGATGAAGGATCACACTTTTGCAATCGCAAGTTCACAGCGCTGATGGAACGGTTCGGTATTAATCACAGAGTTGCCACAGCCTATCATCCTCAAACGAATGGCCAAGCCGAGGTATCTAATCGTGAAATCAAGCGAATCCTAGAGAAAGTTGTGAGTCCTTCGAGGAAAGATTGGGCGTTGAAGCTCGATGAGGCCGTTTGGGCCTATAGAACGGCTTATAAGACCCCATTGGGGATGTCACCATTTCAGTTGGTCTATGGAAAAGCATGTCATTTGCCCGCGGAGTTAGAGCACAAAGCGTATTGGGCTTTGAAGAAATTGAACTTGGATATGACAGCTGCTGGTGAGAAAAGAATGCTTCAAATTAATGAACTCGACGAGTTTAGGCTTCAGGCGTATGAGAACAATAAACTCTACAAGGAAAAAGTAAAGAGATGGCATGATAGGAAGTTGGTGCAAAAGGATTTCTTCATTGGCCAACAAGTGTTACTCTTTAATTCTCGCCTAAGACTATTTCCGGGAAAGTTGAAATCTAGATGGTCGGGTCCTTTCACAATAAAGATGGTGTTTCCACATGGAGCAATTGAAATATATGAAACAACACCGGAGGAATCATTTAAAGTGAATGGACAAAGATTGAAGCCATATTTCGGAGGACCGGTGAATCGTGAGTCGGTAAGCACCATCCTCACTATTGTCTAATTCTTGGGGTTTCACGTCAAGCTAAAGACGTTAAAAAAGCGCTTCGTGGGAGGCAACCCACGTGTTTTAGTAGTTAAAAAAAAATAAAATTTGGAGTTGGAAAAATTTTGGGCGAAATGCCACTGACCGAATGGGGCAGGTGCGCCAAAATCGGGGCACCCGCGCCAAACGGCCAGCGGAAGTCGCCTGGGCACTGCCTAGCGCGCGCACCCGCGCCACGCGCAGCGCACCCGCGCGAGCGGCGCGCCTGCGCCGTGGCCGGGTCACCTGCGCTGCTTCGGCAGTGCGGTTCCTGCCTTATATAAAAAAAAAAAATTTCTGCTCGTTTTTTAGCCTTTCCCAGCTCGTTTTTGGTAATCCCAGCCCTCATATCCTCTTCCAAAAACCTAGTTTAAGCCCCTAAATTCCCCCAACTCAACCCCAACTCCATACTCTTCCATCTCCACATCTATACATACATATACTTACAAATCCATACAAACCCACAAGCATAATCTCATCTCTTTCTTCCAACACACTTATTCCTAATCCAATTCAAATACTACACCCATACACATTCACCTACATACACAATCCTACACTACTTTCACTCTTTTCACTAATTCTTCCAAAAATCTCTACACCCACTACACACATTCAAACCCATGGCACCCAAAAGAGCGAGGAGAGCCGAAGGTAGTAGTGTGCGAGCCACATCTACGGATTCATCGAGTTTGGGGGTTGAGGTTGCTAAGTTCACAACTCCGGAGGCTCGGGAGGAGTTTAATCGGCTTATGGGTAAGCCGATAGCTAAAGAGAGGGGGTTCTTGCCTTCACCGGGTGATGGTGAGTTGGTACAGATGATTCGGAATAGAGGGTGGGAGTCGTTTTGTGAGGCACCGGCACCGGTGCCGATGAGTATTGTGCGGGAGTTTTATGCTAATGCCCGAGCGGATCAAAACGGGTATTCGGTTGTTAGGGGGTTGACGGTGGATTACACCTTGGAGACAATCCAAGCGCTTATTGGGGGTACCGAGATGGGGACTACGCAGGATGATTGGGTGAGAAAGGACAAGAGGAACATTGATTTAGATCAAATTGTCTATGAGTTGTGCATTCCGGCTACTACGTGGAAACACAATCCGTCCACGAATGTGAGAGTCTCTTTCCCTGCCTCTACTATGAACAGGTATGCTCGAGCTTGGAACCTGTTTATTTGCCATAGTATTATGCCATCGGGACACCACCACGATGTCACTGTCGATCGGGCTATATTGTTGTTTGGGATTCTGAGTGGGAAGTATGTTGATATTGCATACGTCATCCACCAGAACATTATGAGATTTTTGAGGAGTCGCACTGGAGTGGCTATACCTCACGCGACAATAGTGACCAAGTTATGTACTGCAGTGGGTGTTCGTTGGTCAGCAGATGAGCAGTTGCAGATGCCGGGTGCCGCTATTGATCATGCTATTATAGAGCGGCTACCTGAGTGGCAGGGTGGTCACGCCAGCTCTAGAGGATTGGGTTATAGAGATGCCGATGGTAGACGGATGAGAGCACCACCTCCAGTTTCACCAGTTCGAGAGATTGCGGGGCCTTCTGAGCCCGTGGAGAGCTCTAGTATGGGAAGCCATAGTTTCAGTGATTCGCAGTATAGGCGGCTCGCGAGGCGTATGGATACTATGCATGATATGCATAGCCGTTTTGCGAGGGATTTGACACAGGCGTTGGGGACTGCTTTTCGTGCTACGGGCGTAGACGTTGAGTGGCCTGTGTTCGGTGCAGATATGATGTATCCTCCAGCGGACTCTTCACCCGAGGCGGGTGAGGAGAGTGATCGTTCTGACTCCTTATAGGTACATTCGATCCTTTTTATCACCTTCAATGAGGACATTGAAGATTTTAAGTTTGGGGGTGGTAATCTAAGGACTAAGTATATAGTATATAGTGTGTGCATATAGGTTGCATGTTGCATATAGTTTAGAATATTATCTCATATAGTTGCATATTAGTTCATCCTCGTTTTCGTTTTTTTTATGCTTCTATGCTTGTGTTAGTATGTGTTAGTAGTTTCATATAGTTGCATTTGCATGAATCTTGAAGTTGTTTTCCAAGTTGATGTCCTATGATGAGTTTATGTGCATAATTTCTTGGCTAGTAGTTTTGTTCATTTGTGATGCCTTGTTACTTGGAGATTGCTTGTGTGGAAATTGTAATTACACTTATGCTCTAGAGATAAGACTTAGACTAACTTATTTCTTGAGTCCTTGCGTTGAGTCGAGCGTAGAGTGTGGATTATTCCCTTTTTGAACTTAGAGTTTGTAAATCTTAAGTTTGGGGGAGTTAAGGGATGAATATGCCTTTCTAAAAAAAAAAAAAAGAAAAAAAAAGAGAATAAATATATCAGGTACTCCTTTGAGATCAATGTGTAAAATGCAATGTCATGTGAAAGGGACGATCCATGTACTTGTGCTGGTATTAAGTGCAAATGTATTAGAATAAGCAAATTCTTGGTGACCTTTCACAACCTTTGATTACTGGAGAATTACTTGATTAAAAAAAAAGAAAAAAAAAAGAAGAGAAAAGCGAAGTCGAATGGCAGTCGTGACTCACTTACACTGAGAAGCGTCCCAACCTTAGATAAAAAAAAAGTGAAAAAAAAAAATAGGAAAAAATAGGAGAGGCATAGGAATTCTTTGGTGATCCTGAACTGTAGTTGACTCGGTAGTAAAGAAGTGTTTAAACCGGATTCTTATTAACGGCTCATAGTGAGGACTTTGTTGAAGTTTGATAGTATTTGTTGTGTTTCACTAGAGAGCATGCTAGCACACACGATGCACTTCACACTTGTAGTGGAAGAGAACATGCCTAATATGTGAACGAGATGAATGCCGAGAATGTTGCATATTTTGAGGATGCTATGTTAGCAAGGATTATACTTCATGATTCGCTTAGATGTAGGCATTTAGTTGCATTCATGCATTACATTATTAGTATTTGTGTGTGTGTCTATGCTTGAGGACAAGCATCGGTTTAAGTTTGGGGGTGTGATAAGTGGATTTTATATCCACTTGGAAGCCTTCGTTTTGACTTAAATGGATGATCTGGCCTCAAGCTTTTGATGTTTTTGATATGTTTTAGTGTGATGTTGTGTAGGTTTCTTTGGAGGAGAACGAAGAGGAGATTCATAGCTTTCATTGAAAAAAAAACGACGAAGCAATCGGATGAGCGAGTCAAAAGTTATGGACAAAGAAGTGGGCTGCTGAATTGGGGCACCCGCCCCAAATCTGGCGCACCTGCCCCGTTGGCGCACCCGCCCCAAATCTGGCGCACCCGCACCAAACTGGCAGCGAATTTAAGCCTGTTTGCCTGTTTCTGATCAGTTTCAAGGCCCGATCGCTGGGGAAGTTTAAGAAAGGCTTTGGGGGACTAAAAACATAACCTAGAATCATTCCAAGGAGCACGTGACGGCTACGGAGAAGATCAAGATCGAATTTCATAACTTTTACTTTTGTAATTCTTCGAAGTAGGCGTAACTTGGATGCTCATTTCGGATTTGTTTCTTAACTCTTATTCTAGTACTTTTAGTTTGTTTTTCTTATTCCGTACCATGTTTACATTCGAACCCATGATGATGAGAAGTTCGATTATGAACTAATCATTGTCATGGGATTTTAGCGGATTTATCGATGAATTTCAGTAGTTAATTTGCCTTGTTCATATGTGATGGTTTGATTTCCTCGTATTGGTTGTGCTTATTCGTCTTGGATGCGTAGCTAACATCTAAGATTGCTTGTTAATCTTTATTGAAGCGACAGTGAATATATTGATTTAGAACTTGCCATGCGAGCATAGGTTTCGTGTTCGATAACATGACTTGTGATGTGATTTTACCCATCTTGCATCGCCCTATGTAATCTTGATAGATAACTTGCTCTTCAACCGTTATGTTTTCAAATTCTATAGACATATAGGGTCTAAGCATAATTGGTGTCTGTTTACCTTCTATCTTAATTGTGGATGTGTAGCAGTATGGTGCACGTATAACGACAGTTAGCGTGTATCAGTTTTGTGTTATCTGATTAGTTATCAACCATTACAATTGAATAAAGGTAGAACTCTGATTGAAGTTGTTAATGAAGCTAGAATCCCATGTTCTATTCTCATTAGTAAATCGTTATTCTCTTAGTTGATAATTCTTAGTTTCATAATTCGAATAGGATTAGTTAAGTATAAAACCAAAACCCAATTTGATTACTTGTCCAAGCATTGAATAATAATCATACATTGGTGCATAAGTGCATAATTCTGAATACACCAGTCTCTGTGGGAACGAACTTGAATTATATTCTATATTACTTGTGACCACGTACACTTGCGTGATTTTGTGCGAACAATCTTCAATTTGAAAATGAATCTGAAGGAATAATTGAACTGGAAAGTGATGATGATGACTGCGTTGAAAGGGTAAATTCTGGTGTAATTCCTCAATCAACTGGTAATAATTTACCCAATACCAGAACAGCAGTTGATGTAACTCAATCTAGATCAATGGCTAATGATTTATCCAATACTAGTTCATCAATGGCTGGTAATTCCAGGTCCATACACTTAGGGGGAGCCTCTCAAAATGAAACTGACTTTACAAATGAAGCCAGTTCATCCAGATCAAATCTTCCTCCACAAAGGAAATGGACAAGAGATCATCCCTTTGAGCTTATTATTGGAGATGCTACTGCTGGTGTCAAAACAAGAAGAGCTACTATGGATGAATGTCTCTACAGCAACTTCCTCTCTCAGGAAGAACCTAAAAAGGTTGAAGAAGCCCTTCTTGATCTTGACTGGATTTTAGCTATGCAAGAGGAGCTGAATCAGTTTGAAAGGAACAAAGTGTGGAAGCTGGTACCCAAACCCAAAGATAGAGCAATTGTTGGTACAAGATGGGTATTCAGAAATAAGATGGATGAAAATGGTGTGGTGACAAGGAACAAAGTGTTACATATTTGATGATGTCACAGGTATTTAACTTGTTTAGTGTGCAGAAATGAAGATCAGAGTTTAATCTAGAATCAGAGTTTAACGACTGCCAGCTGGATCAGAGTTTGTATGATGATCAGAGTTTGCAGGCGGCTGATTTCTAGGAGAAGATCTGGATAAGCAAGGAAAGAGAATATCAAGGAAGATATGCAAATCAGAACAGGGAAAGGATAGCTACTGATTAGATTATTTTAGGAAGCAGATAAATATAAATCAATCAGTAGATATCATGTAACTGTGTATATAAACACAGCTTAGGGTTTACTCTAGAGGAGTTAACAATTGAATATCATTCGTGTAACCTGGCAGCTCTTAGTGATAAAATATAAATCACTAAGAGATTATTTGTAAACTACTGTGATTTGTGAATAAGAGTTTAGTTGAATTATTCTCTTATTCTGGTGTTCCATTATTGATTGTGTTCACTATATTATCTTATATAGTGAGTTTATTCGGCCTAACAAGTGGTATCAGAGCCAGCTCTGTTGATATACCTACAGTGAGATCTTAATCACACAATCATGTCTGAGAAATCACAAACCAGTAGATATGAGTCACTTAGGGTTCCGATCCTCAAGGCATCAGAGTATCCTATCTGGAAGGTCAGAATGACTATGTTTTTGGAATCTACAGATCCAGAATACCTGGACAGGATTTATGATGGTCCACACATGCCAACAAAGCTTTCTGTTGCAGTTGCAGATGAACCTCAGAAGATGATCCCCAAAGAGAAGAAAGACTATACTCCTGAGGACATCTTATCAATCAGTAAAGATGCAAAAGTGAAGCACTTGTTGCACAGTGCTCTTGATAATGCTATGTCAAATAGTATGATTGGCTGTAAAACTGCAAAAGAAATATGGGATGCTTTGGAAGTCAGATGTCAGGGAACCAAAGCCATCAAGAAAAACAGAAGAACCATACTTACTCAAGAGTATGAACACTTTGATGCAAAATCTGGTGAATCACTGACTGATCTTTATGACAGATTTGTCAAGCTGCTGAATGATCTATCTCTAGTGGATAAAGAGTATGATTTAGAAGACTCAAATCTCAAATTTCTTCTTGCTCTTCCTGAAAAGTGGGATTTAAAAGTAACCACTATAAGAGACAATCATGATCTTGAAGACATGTCTCTGGATGACATCTTTGGAAGACTGAAAACTTATGAACTTGAAATGGAGCAAAGGAACAAACGACATGGTGGAAAACCCAAACCAGTTGCTCTAAAAGTTCAAGAAGAAACAGCTGTGAAAAGCAAGGGAAAAGCACATGTCAAAAAGTCTGAAACTGTCTCATCAAACTCTGATGATGACTCAGACTCTGATATACCGTCAGACTCTGATGACAGTGATACTGAGATGATGCAGCTGGCAGCACTGATGGTGAAAAGCTTCAAGAAGATGGCTTATAAGAACTTCAACAAAGGGAAGAAATTCTCAAAGAAAGACGGAAACTCTGATAGGAAGGTCTTCAAAAGGAATGAAGGCAAAGAAGAAAAATCTGGAAAATCTGATAAGTCTAAATACACCTGCTTCAATTGTGGAGAGAAAGGCCACTTTGCAACTGAGTGCAAGAAAGCTAAGAAAGAAAAGGAACAAGCCTTTATCACAAAGAAAGGAAGCTGGGCAGACTCATCAGAATCAGAGGAAGTAGTCAACTATGCCTTGATGGCAAACATGGACAACAGCACTGAGACTGTTGAAACTAAGGTACCTCATTCCACTCTTGCTTTTGATACTGAGGATATAACTGAGTTAAGATTGTTTCTTAAAACTATGCATGTTAGTTATAGAGATCAGACTTTAGAAAATGGAAGACTAAAATCTGAGAACTTAGATGTCAAGAAAAGGAATGATTATCTTGAAAAGGAACTAGTTCAGATGCTAGAAGTTCAGAAGGAAAGAGATGACTCTATCTTTGTTAAAAATGAACTCTTAAAGAAAAATGCTTCGCTTGAATCAGAACTTGTTAAGGAAAGAGAGATAATCAGAACTTGGACTAACTCAGGGAAGACTACTCAGAATATCTTAGAAAGTGGAAACTGGAAGAAAGGGTTAGGTTAATCTGATAAAAATGAAGCTGATTCATATAAACAAGAAACCATTAAAATTGAAAAACCCAGGGTAGTTCCAGTAAAATTTGTTGCAGAATCAAAGACTCAGGACAAATCAAAGACTGAAATACCTAAACAGGTTAACATTGGTTTGATGACTCAGAAACAGCTTAAGCATAAGCTCAAGGAGGTTAAGAAAGAAAACAGGATTAAGGAACCTAAGAAAAATAGGAATGGAAAGGTTGGAATAAACAAAAGCAACAGTTATATGCCTATTCCAAATGCTCCTAGGAAAACTTGTCATAATTGTGGTAATCCTAATCATCTTGCTTCTTTTTGCAGGAAAAATAAGAACATAAATGCTATGTCTCCAAAATCAGAAGTTAAGACTAGGAATACTAGATTTAGACAAGAAAATCCTTGTTTTCATTGTGGTAGTTTATGGCATTCCATTTACACTTGTAAGGAATACCATAGTTTATATTATGACTATTATGAATTGAAGCCTTCTTTGAAGAAAAAGACTGATTCCCCTAGTTCAACATATGTTAAAAAGTCTGTTAGCACAAACTCTGACTTAAACTCTGATAAATCTTCCGCTGCTAGTGTTAACAAACTTAACAAGAACAAAGGATCCAAGCAAGTCTGGGTCCTTAAAACTAACCATTAGTTGTATATGTGATTGCAGGGCAACAGGGAGAACATCCTAGTTCTGGACAGTGGATGCTCAGGACATATGACAGGAAATAAAGCCCTGCTATCAGACTTTGTGGAGAAGGCTGGCCCAAATGTTTCTTATGGAGATGGCAACATAGGGAAAACTTTGGGATATGGCAATATCAATCTTGGAAATGTCATCATTCAATCTGTAGCTCTAGTCTCAGGACTTAAGCACAATCTGCTGAGCATAAGTCAAATCTGTGACAGAGGATATCATGTTGATTTCCTGGAGGAACACTGTGAGGTTATCAGTAAAACCACTGGAAAAGTTGTTCTAAAAGGATATAGACATGGGAACATCTATGAAGCCAAGCTATCTTTAAACTCTGAAAGCTCTGCAATCTGTCTACTTGGCAGAGCCAGTATTGAAGAAAGCTGGAACTGGCACAAGAAATTATCTCACCTGAACTTCAATAATATAAATGAGATTGTGAAGAAAGATCTTGTGAAAGGACTTCCAAAATCAGTTTTTACTCCAGATGGACTCTGTGATTCCTGTCAGAAAGCAAAACAGAGGAAGTCTTCATTTAAAAGTAAAACTGAGTCCTCAATTCTTGAGCCATATTATCTGCTTCATGTTGATCTTTTTGGACCAGTAAATATAATGTCCATTGCAAAGAAGAGATATACTCTGGTCATTGTTGATGAATTTACCAGATATACATGGGTATATTTTCTACACAGCAAGGATGAGACACCATCTTTATTGATTGAGCATGTCAGACAGCTAAACAAAATCTCTAAAGATGCAGTAAAGATCATCAGAAGTGATAATGGCACTGAGTTCAAGAATTTTAAAATGGAGGAGTTCTGTAAAGAAAATGGCATTAAACAGGAATTTTCAGCACCTGGAACACCTCAACAAAATGGTGTTGTAGAAAGGAAGAACAGAACTCTGATTGAAGCTGCTAGAACCATGTTGGAGGAAGCAAAGTTACCAACCTACTTCTGGGCTGAAGCTGTGCAATCTGCCTGTTTCACACAGAATGCAACTCTGATTAACAAGCATGGAAAAACTCCATTTGAAATGGTTAAAGGCAGAAAACCAAATCTCAAATACTTCCATATTTTTGGATGTAAATGTTTTGTTCTGAAAAATCATTCTGAACAGCTGATAAGTGGTATTTATACACATTTATAGGCCTTCATTCCACTTAAATTGGTTGGTTGTACTTAAGTGTTTAGTGTCTTTTGATGTGTTTTTAGTGTTTTTCTGTGCAGGTCACGAGTTGAGGTGATGAAGCGAGTTTCTATCATTTTAGGTTGTTTTTGGTGCATTATTTGCAAGAATAGAGAAATGTGGATTCATCACGACTTGGGATTTTGTGGGTACATCTTCTACAAACCCTCACGAGAACACACTCGTCCACTAGAGCTGTCTAGGGGTTTAAAGGGCTTGTTGCATGTGCAAAATGCAACCGTGATCACCTACGGAAGTGGTACTAGAGCGAGGAAGGGCATGCACGCGAGAACGAGCTAAAAAACGAAGAAACGGGCTGCCAGTGGCAGACAGTAGCGCGCCCGCGCTAGATCTTAGCGCGCCCGCGCTAGCTACTGTCCCACTAGCGTGCCTGCGCTTGTTTAGCGCGGCCGCGCCCAGCAGAAGAAGAAGAAGAAGAAGAAGAAGAAGAAGAAGAAGAAGAAGAAGAAGAAAAAGAAGTAGTAGATAGAGAACAATATTATAGTTTTAGTTATCTCGTGTAATCAAGCACATTATTAGTGAATTGTATTGGATCGTTCTTCGCGAGGAAGTGACAGTTTCGAGCGAGATCGTGAACATCAATTCTGTAACGTTGTGTTCTTATTTATTAATTCAAGCAATTGTCTTATGTTTAAGTCTCGTATTGTATTTATCATGTTTTCATTAGAACCCATGATGTCGATTAGTTCGATTATGAACTAACCGCCTTCATGGGATTCTAATGGACTTATCCATGTAGTCTAGTAAAGAATATTAATTGCTTGATTTTGTGACGTACGTTGATTTCTTTGCATGCGCCGTGCTTATTCTTCTTAGGAGCGTAGCTAACTTCTAAGTTGTTTGTTAATTCTTTCTGAAGCGAAAGTGGATGATTGAATTTAGAACTATGCCATGTAAACATAGGATTATGTGAATGAAGCATAATTTGTGATAGACTTGAACTATTTTTATCACCCTGTGTAATCACGATAGACGACCTGTTATTAAACCTCTCTGCTTACACTACCGCTATAGAGATATAGGGTATGAGTTTTGTTGGTGTCCATGAGATTTCTGTCTTAATTGTGGATTTTGATTGGTATGATATGTGTGCAACGAGAGTTGGCATGTATTACTTTCGTGTTGTCTGATTAGGATTAACAGTCGCATGTTAATCAGTAATTTCAATTCTAGATGAATTCGATAATGAAGTTAGAATCCCATGTGTTTTCCTATTCTGATTTTGATTAGTAAATTTAGTTATTAGTATAAAAGAACACATCCTTTTTAATTGTCTTATCAGTGAAAATTACTCATACATTGTTGCATAGGTGCGTATTCTTAATTCACCAGTCTCTGTGGGAACGAACAAATATATTACTTGTGATCACGTGCGCTTGCGTGTAGATTTTTGCGAACAAGTTTTTGGCGCCGCTGCCGGGGACTCGGTGTTAATTAATTAGTTTATGTACTTGTCATCAGTGTGCATTAAAATTCACTGACTAGGATTCTATTCTTTTCTCACTTTTCTTCTTTTCTTTATTTCAGGTACTTGGGTCGCGTTTATGCTAACACGTTCTAAAGCTCGTAAGGAAGCAATTGATTCATCTTCTTCTTCTGAAACAATGACAGAACCTGAAGCACAACCAGACAGTAAGGCATTGAAGGATTTCTCTATGCCAAAGATCGATGATATCCAGTCAAGCATTGTCAGGCCTGCAATCGCAGCCAATGCCTTTGAAATCAAACCAGGAACTATTCAAATGGTCCAAAACTCGGTACAGTTTGGGGGTTCTCCTACTGAAGACCCTAATATGCATATACGTAATTTTATAGAGATCTGTGACACTTTCAAATTTAATGGAGTTTCTGATGATGCTGTGAAGCTAAGGCTTTTTCCATTTTTACTGAGAGATAAGGCTAAGGGATGGTTGCATTCTTTACCATCTGGTTCTATTACTACATGGGAAGATCTAGCTCAGAAATTTCTCACTAAATTCTTCCCCATGGCAAAGACTGTTGCACTACGAAATGCTCTATCTCAATTCTCTCAACAATCAGGAGAAACATTCTGTGAAGCCTGGGAGCGATATAAGGAGATGCTAAGGAAGTGTCCCCATCATGGCATGCCGGATTGGATGCAAATAAACTGTTTCTATAATGGTCTTGGACCTCAATCCAGACCTATGCTTGATGCTGCTTCTGGAGGTGCGCTATGGGCTAAAAGTTATGAAGAATCTTATGATCTTATTGAAATGATGGCTGCTAATGAATATCAGAACCCTACTCAAAGACTTACTCAAGGGAAGGTGGCCGGAGTTCTTGATCTTGACACGTCTACAGCTATTGCTGCTCAACTTAAGGCTCTCATGATGAAAGTCGATTCTCTGGCTAACCAAGGAATTCAACAGCCAATCTCAATTTGCGAATTATGTGCTGGTACTCACTCTACTGATCAGTGTGCCATTTCTAGTGAATCAGCACAATTTGTGAGCAACTTTCAGAGAGGTCAACAGCCTGCTCCAGCTACTTACCATCCTAACAACCGAAATCATCTGAATTTCAGCTGGAGTAATAATCAGGGTTATAATCAGCCTCAACAAGGATTTCAACAGGGACCTAAACAGTATAATCAGGCTGGAACTTCACAACAGTATGCACCTAAACAGCCATATCACCCTCCGGGATTTCAGAATCATGGTCAATCAGCTAATGAGAGGTCTGACATGGAAGAACTAAGACTAATGTACAAGAGCCAGGCAGTAACTCTAAAAGCTTTGGAGACACAAGTCGGTCAGTTAGCTAATGCTTTATTAAGCAGACCACAGGGGAATCTCCCTAGTGATACAGAAGTACCAGGTAAGAGGGATCCTAAAGAGCAAGTCCAAGCCATTACGCTGAGATCTGGAAAAACTACAACAGGGCTAACCTCAACATTAGTACAAGATCAGGATGATGAACCGCAAGAAAATCCAGCAGAACTTCCTTCGAACGTAAGTGACATAAGACCCAATGTTGAAATGGATAGAGCTATTCCTGCAGCTGCTACTATGCCAAAGCCAATATACCCACCACCTCCGTTTCCTAGGAGGTTGAAGAAACAGCAGCTGGATAAGCAATTTGGTAAATTCCTTGAGGTTTTCAAAAAGCTTCACATCAACATTCCGTTTGCAGAAGCACTCGAGCAAATGCCTAGCTATGCCAAGTTCATGAAGGGTATTCTTTCAAAAAAGCTAAAGCTCGAGGAGTTAGAGACAGTAGCTTTAACGGAGGAATGTAGTGCTGTGCTTCAACATAAATTACCACCTAAGCTGAAAGACCCGGGAAGCTTTACTATCCCTTGCACTATTGGGAAGTTCTCTTTTGATAAGTGTCTGTGCGACTTGGGAGCTAGCATCAATCTGATGCCTCTATCTATCTTCACACAACTTGGCCTGCCAGAGCTCAAGCCGACAAACATGTCTTTACAGCCGGCTGATCGTTCGATCACATATCCGAGGGGTATAATTGAAGATGTGCTGGTCAAGGTTGATAAATTAATATTTCCAGCCGACTTCGTGATTCTTGATTTTGAAGAAGACAAAAGAATTCCTAACATCTTGGGTAGACCCTTTTTAGCCACCGGGCAAACTTTGATCGATGTCCAAAAAGGGGAACTTACAATGAGAATACAAGATCAGACGGTCACGTTCAACGTATTCAATGCAATGAAATTACCAACTGATGAGGAATCTTGTTTCAGTATGGATGTACTTGATACTACGGCAGAAGCTAATAGCCAGCGGGTTTTACAGAATGATGTATTGGAAGCAATCCTTACCAATGATGAGGAATTGGACAGTGAAGAAGAATTGGAAGAACTCCATCATCATAACTCATCACCTTGGCGAAGGAATTTTGAACCACCTGTCGAATCTCTTGGCTTGGAGGAACAAAAGGAAGATCATAAACCACTACAACCATCAGTGATCGAAGCACCTAAACTTGAACTTAAACCGCTACCGGATCACTTGAGGTATGCTTTTCTTGGTGAAGGTTCTACTCTTCCTGTTATTATTGCAGCTAACTTGTCAGGTGAGGAAGAGGAAAAACTTTTGAGGGTGCTAAGGGAATTCAAAACAGCAATTGGTTGGACTATAGCTGATATCAAGGGAATCAGTCCATCCTTTTGTCAACACAAAATTCTCATTGAAGAAGGAAGCAAACCTTCAGTGGAACAACAGAGAAGGTTAAATCCTATCATGGAGGAGGTTGTAAAGAAAGAGATTCTTAAATGGCTCGATGCAGGTATCATATATCCAATTTCAGATAGCTCATGGGTGAGTCCAGTACAATGTGTGCCTAAGAAAGGAGGCATGACAGTAGTAGCCAACGAAAAAGGGGAACTCATCTCAACTAGAACTGTCACTGGTTGGAGGATTTGCATGGACTACAGAAAGCTGAATAAAGCTACAAGGAAGGATCACTTCCCTCTGCCTTTTATTGATCAGATGCTTGACAGGTTGGCTGGTCATGAATTCTATTGCCTGTTGGATGGGTATTCTGGCTATAATCAGATTGCTATTTCTCCGGAGGATCAAGAAAAGACAACCTTTACATGCCCTTATGGTACATTTGCATTCCGAAGAGTACCTTTTGGCTTATGCGGTGCACCAGCCACTTTTCAAAGGTGCATGATGGCAATATTCTCAGAGATGATCGGCATCAATGTGGAGGTATTCATGGACGATTTTTCTGTATTTGGAACATCTTATGACGAATGCCTCACGAATCTGAGAATGGTTCTTAAACGCTGTGTGGAAACTAATCTGATTCTCAATTGGGAAAAATGCCATTTCATGGTGCAAGAAGGAATCATATTGGGACATAAAGTATCTGCCAAGGGACTGGAAGTTGATAAAGCGAAGGTGGAAACAATTAAAAATCTTCCTCCAC
Organism: Daucus carota subsp. sativus; assembly: GCF_001625215.2. Classification (NCBI taxonomy): domain Eukaryota; kingdom Viridiplantae; phylum Streptophyta; class Magnoliopsida; order Apiales; family Apiaceae; genus Daucus; species Daucus carota. The sequence goes on from NC_030388.2 coordinate 8,697,320, forward strand.
CACTCTCGGTTAAGGGCATCCGAAGCTTCCTTGGTCATGCAGGTTTCTATCGGAGGTTCATCAAGGACTTCTCAAAAATTTCCAAACCTCTTTGCAATCTGTTAGAGAAAGACATTCCATTCAAATTTGATGAGGAGTGCTTGGAAGCATTTGAAATTTTGAAAAAGAAGTTGACATCAGCACCTATCATCACTGCACCTGATTGGAGTAAACCATTCGAATTGATGTGTGATGCCAGTGATTATGCTGTAGGAGCTGTACTGGGCCAGCGTACAAGTAATGTGTTTCATGTTATCTACTACGCCAGAAAAACTTTAAATGATGCACAGTTGAACTACACTACTACAGAAAAAGAACTTCTAGCTATTGTCTTTAGCTTTGAGAAGTTCAGGTCTTATCTTCTTGGAACAAAGGTAGTGGTATACACTGATCATGCAGCCATTCGGTATCTCATTTCAAAGAAGGATTCCAAACCAGGGCTAATTTGTTGGGTTCTATTACTCCAAGAATTTGATGTAGAAATTAAAGATCGGAAGGGCACAGAAAATCAGGTAGCGGATCATTTATCCCGACTAGAAGATCATAGCAAACAAACTACCGACAACACTCTAATTAATGAATTCTTCCCAGATGAACAGTTGCTTGGAGTTGAGGCCGAAGAGCCATGGTTTGCTGACATTGTAAATTATCTGGTGAGTAAGGTCATTCCTCCAGAATTCTCTTATGCTCAACGCAAGAAATTCCTTCACGATGTGAAATGGTATATTTGGGATGAACCCTTTCTGTTTAAACAAGGAGTCGATCAGATTCTCAGACGGTGTATTCCTAATAATGAAGTTGAGGGAGTTTTGCGCGAGTGCCATTCCACTGGTTATGGGGGCCATTATAGCGGAGAGAAGACAGCAAAGAGGGTACTTCAAGCAGGTTTTTACTGGCCAACTCTGTTTAAAGATGCTCATCAATTTGTGTTGGGTTGCGATCGATGTCAGCGTACAGGTAATATTTCTAGGAGGAATGAAATGCCTCTTAAAATGCTTTTGGAAGTCGAAATATTTGATGTTTGGGGTATTGACTTTATGGGACCGTTCGTTTCGTCTTGCAACAACCAGTATATTCTATTAGCAGTTGATTACGTGTCTAAATGGGTGGAGGTGAAAGCCTTACCTACAAATGATGCTAAGGTTGTCTTGCAATTTCTACAAAAACAAATCTTTACCCGTTTCGGAGTCCCTAGATTCATTATCAGTGATGAAGGCTCTCATTTCTGCAATCGGAAATTCACAACCTTGATGACGAGGTATAATATCAATCACCGGGTTGCTACTGCTTATCATCCTCAAACGAATGGTCAAGCTGAAGTGTCTAACAGAGAGATCAAACGCATATTAGAGAAGGTGGTTAACCCTTCTAGGAAAGACTAGTCCTTGCGATTAGACGAGGCTGCTTGGGCTTATCGAACAGCTTACAAAACACCATTGGGTACTTCTCCATTTCAGTTAGTGTTTGGGAAAGCTTGTCACTTACCAGTAGAATTGGAACATAAAGCTTATTGGGCACTAAAGAAGTTGAATTTCGACTTACAATTAGCTGGAGAGAAACGCATGATTCAACTCAATGAGTTGGAGGAGTTCCGCCTCCGTGCTTATGAAAATAACAAACTCTACAAAGAGAAGGTGAAAAGATTGCATGATCAGCGGTTGATACAAAAATCTTTTGTGGTAGGACAATTGGTTCTATTGTATAACTCTCGGTTGAAGTTGTTTCCAGGGAAACTCAAGTCACGCTGGTCGGGACCGTTTACAGTTAAGACGGTATTCCCCCACGGTGCGGTAGAAATCTATGCCAAATCACCGGATGAATCATTTAAGGTTAATGGTCAACGGTTGAAGCCTTACTTTGGCGGAAATGTGAATCGTGAGGTACAAACCACGATTTTTCAATCGGAATCGGATTAATTCTGGACTTCACGTCGAGCTGACGACGTTAAACAAGTGCTGCGTGGGAGGCAACCCGCGCATTGGAACCATGTTGTACCGTTGTAAACCTCAAAAACGCAAAAAACGAAAACAATTTGACCCTGGGTGGCAGACACTAGCGCGCCCGCGCTAGTGTCCAGCGCGCCCGCGCTACAGTGTACAGCGCGCCCGCGCTACACTTAGCGCGGCCGCGCTACTGTCTGCCCAGGAATCGATTTTTTCACCAAAAATATTTTATTTTCCTTTTTTAAAAGCCCACAATCCTAATTTTGCATGCCTAGCCCGAAATATATTCACCTCCAGCAGAGGAGGGGGAGGATTCGGACTCCGAGTAAGTACGTGGGTGCTCTAGCCTTTTTACCGCTTTCAATGGGGACATCGAAAATTTTAAGTTTGGGGGTGGTAATCTAAGGAAGAGCATGTTATTGTAATTTTGTTTATTATTGCATGTGTTAGTTAGTTCATGTAGTTCACGTTTATTTTATTTTGCTTTGATTATTTCTCACATTTTTTTTATTTATTTTTTCATGTTTAGAGCTAATTGTCGTAGTTAGTATCACGAGCAATTGCATGAATTATGAAGTATAAGCCAAGTTAATTGCCTATGATGAGTTATGTGCGTAGTTCTTGATTAGTAATTTCAATTGCAATGCTAGGTTAGTACTTGGAAATTGCTTGTGTTGGAAATTGTAATTCACATATGTTCTTGAGATAGGATTTAGACGAAATTCCTTGAATTCTAGGATTGAATTGAGCACCCTTCAGCTTAAGTCTGTAAATCTTAAGTTTGGGGGAACTGAGGAGTAGATATGCCTTTCTAGAAAAAAAAGAAAAAGAAAAAAAGAGTAGTAAATAAATTCACTAAAAAAATAAGTGGTAGAATTAACTAGGTTGAGCTCATTAGTACTCGAGTAACTAAGTCTGAGGGGACTTTGTGCCTAACAACCTAAAGCCCTTCGTGGTTTGGGATTGTTGACCCAACGCTCGCTACATGGGTACTAGTGCATAAATCTTTAGGGATCTCAACCATTGCACGGTTAAATAAACCACTAGAATAAAGTGAATAATTGGTGTGTGAAGTCTTGTGGTGTTCGTAACGCATTTACACTGCGAAGCGCTCTGACCTTAGACCGAGCAATGAATCACCAATAATAAAAAGAAAAAAAAATATAGTGAATAAAATAGAAGGGTGTGGACATTCTTTGGGACCTTGGCTTTTAGTTGGACTTGAGTGACGGGGTGTTAGTTCTAAACTTTTACGATTCTTGATTGGGATTCTGTGGGAGTAGTAGTTTTTGTCTTGTCTCAATAAAAGAGCATGCTTGCACACACTGGCACTCCACACTTGTAAATAGAAGAGTAATTGACTTAGTAGCGAGAGAAGTGAAATTCGAGAACATTAGCACAATCTGAGGTATTATAATTGGCAAGGCAATTACTTCATAGTTCACTCATTCATCACGTAGTTGCATTCATGCATTGCATTGTATTATTGTATAGTGTCGTTGACGCTTGAGGACAAGCATCAGTTTAAGTTTGGGGGTGTGATAAGTGGTATTTATACACACTTATAGGCCTTCATTTCCACTTAAATTGGTTGGTTGTACTTAAGTGTTTAGTGTCTTTTGATGTGTTTTTAGTGTTTTTCTGTGCAGGTCACGAGTTGAGGTGATGAAGCGAGTTTCTATCATTTTAGGTTGTTTTTGGTGCATTATTTGCAAGAATAGAGAAATGTGGATTCATCACGACTTGGGATTTTGTGGGTACATCTTCTACAAACCCTCACGAGAACACACTCGTCCACTAGAGCTGTCTAGGGGTTTAAAGGGCTTGTTGCATGTGCAAAATGCAACCGTGATCACCTACGGAAGTGGTACTAGAGCGAGGAAGGGCATGCACGCGAGAACGAGCTAAAAAACGAAGAAACGGGCTGCCAGTGGCAGACAGTAGCGCGCCCGCGCTAGATTTTAGCGCGCCCGCGCTAGCTACTGTCCCACTAGCGTGCCTGCGCTTGTTTAGCGCGGCCGCGCCCAGCAGAAGAAGAAGAAGAAGAAGAAGAAGAAGAAGAAGAAGAAGAAGAAGAAGTAGTAGTAGATAGAGAACAATATTATAGTTTTAGTTATCTCGTGTAATCAAGCACATTATTAGTGAATTGTATTGGATCGTTCTTCACGAGGAAGTGACAGTTTCGAGCGAGATCGTGAACATCAATTCTGTAACGTTGTGTTCTTATTTATTAATTCAAGCAATTGTCTTATGTTTAAGTCTCGTATTGTATTTATCATGTTTTCATTAGAACCCATGATGTCGATTAGTTCGATTATGAACTAACCGCCTTCATGGGATTCTAATGGACTTATCGATGTAGTCTAGTAAAGAATATTAATTGCTTGATTTTGTGACGTACGTTGATTTCTTTGCATGCGCCGTGCTTATTCTTCTTAGGAGCGTAGCTAACTTCTAAGTTGTTTGTTAATTCTTTTTGAAGCGAGAGTGGATGATTGAATTTAGAACTATGCCATGTAAACATAGGATTATGTGAATGAAGCATAATTTGTGATAGACTTGAACTATTTTTATCACCCTGTGTAATCACGATAGACGACCTGTTATTAAACCTCTCTGCTTACACTACCGCTATAGAGATATAGGGTCTGAGCTTTGTTGGTGTCCATGAGATTTCTGTCTTAATTGTGGATTTTGATTGGTATGATATGTGTGCAACGAGAGTTGGCATGTATTACTTTCGTGTTGTCTGATTAGGATCAACAGTCGCATGTTAATCAGTAATTTCAATTCTAGATGAATTCGATAATGAAGTTAGAATCCCATGTGTTTTCCTATTCTGATTTTGATTAGTAAATTTAGTTATTAGTATAAAAGAACACATCCTTGTTAATTGTCTTAGCAGTGAAAATTACTCACACATTGTTGCATAGGTGCGTATTCTTAATTCACCAGTCTCTGTGGGAACGAACAAATATATTACTTGTGATCACGTGCGCTTGCGTGTAGATTTTTGCGAACAACAGCTAACCAAATTTGATTTAAAAGCTGATGAAGGAATTTTTGTTGGCTATCCTTTATCAACAAAAGCCTTCAGAGTTTACAATCTGAGAACAAGGGTAATCATGGAATCCATTCATGTGTCCTTTGATGATAAGAAAATTACTGGAATGGAAGATTTTGAAGATCATGAGCAACTGAGATTTGAAGATGAAGATGCATTCTCTGATTCCATAAACTCTGACTCTGAGACAACATCAGAGCATGTCACTTCAACTCATCAACCTCAAGCACATGTTGAGGGGGAGCACTTTCAAAATGAAAATCTGGATGAAAATGTTGCAGACTCAGCAGAAAACTCAAACTCTGATTCTGACTCCTCAAACTCTGATCACTCTGCATCAGAGAATCATGAGAACACATCTTCAGGGGGAGCATCGGAAACTCAGAATGCTCATGGAGATAGCATGAATTATGGGGGAGAGGCATCAGAGAATCAGAATGATACTGGCATGAATTATGGGGGAGGATCTAGTTCCAGAAATCAACTGCCACATGAAAGGAAGTGGACAAAGTCTCACACACCAGATCTGATCATTGGAGATCCAGATGCTGGAGTACAAACCAGAACTGCAACAGCAAATGAGTGTTTATTTCATTCATTCCTATCTCAGACAGAACCAAAGAAAGTGGAAGAAGCTTTAAAGGATGCAGACTGGGTAACAACAATGCAGGAGGAGTTAAATGAATTTGAGAGAAATAAAGTCTGGACACTTGTACCAAGACCAAAGAACAGATCAATAGTTGGTACTAAATGGGTGTTCAGAAACAAAACAGACAGTGATGGAGTAATCACAAGAAATAAAGCCAGACTGGTAGCCAAGGGATATTCTCAACAGGAAGGAATTGACTATGATGAGACCTTTGCTCCAGTTGCCAGATTGGAAGCAATCAGAATTTTCTTGGCTTATGCAGCACACAAGAAATTCAGAGTTTATCAGATGGATGTAAAGAGTGCTTTTCTCAATGGGGAGCTGGAGGAGGAGGTATATGTTGAACAACCTCCAGGATTTGTGGACACAAAATTTCCAGATCATGTCTACAGATTGGATAAAGCACTGTATGGACTAAAGCAAGCACCAAGAGCATGGTATGAAACTCTGGCTCAATTTCTTTTGGACAGTGGTTTCAACAGAGGTACAATTGACAAAACTTTATTCTATCTCAACCATGGTAATGATCTGCTTTTAGTTCAAGTTTATGTAGATAATATCATTTTTGGATCTACTAATCCTAAACTCTGTGAGAGATTCTCAAAGCTAATGCAGTCCAGATATCAGATGAGCATGATGAGAGAAATGAGCTATTTTCTGGGACTTCAAGTCAAACAGACTGATGAGGGTATTTTCATTAATCAGTCTAAATATACCAGGAACCTGCTAAAGAAATTTGGCATGCAGGATAGCTCAGCTGCTATCACTCCCATGGCAACTGCCACTAAGTTAGATAAAGATACTGGTTCACCAGTAGAAATCACTAACTACAGAGGTATGATAGGCTCACTACTATATCTGACTGCTAGCAGACCTGATATCATGTTTGCAGCCTGTCTCTGTGCAAGATTTCAAGCAGATCCAAGAGAACCACACCTTGTAGCAGTCAAAAGGATTTTCAAATATCTCAAAGGAACAGTTGAGATGGGACTCTGGTATCCCAGAGAATCAGACTTTACACTGATTGGTTACTCTGATGCAGATTTTGCAGGATGCAAAATAGACAGAAAAAGCACAAGTGGAAGCTGTCAATTTCTTGGAGGAAGACTGGTTTCCTGGTTCAGTAAGAAACAAAAGTCAATTTCTACATCCACTGCAGAAGCAGAGTATATTGCTGCAGGAAGCTGCTGTGCTCAGATTTTATGGATGAAGAATCAACTACTGGACTATGGGTTAACTCTGACTCAAATTCCTATTTATTGTGATAACCAAAGTGCTATTGCTATGACAGGAAATCCAGTACAGCATTCCATGACCAAGCATATCAGCATAAGATATCATTTTATCAGAGAGCATGTGATGGAAGGGACAGTAGAACTTCATTTTGTCCCAACAGATCAGCAGTTGGCAGATATCTTCACCAAACCTCTGGCTGAAGCAACATTTACAAGACTTGTAAACGAATTAGGGATGATTACTGGTCCTCTCTAAACTCTGATACATTGCATGATATTATATCTGTTAGTAATTGTTGATAATATCTTGATATGCAACTGCCTCTGTTATTCTCTGATCTAAATTCTGATGATTATGCACTGATATGACAAACTCTGATAGTCAATCTCTGACCCGACAAACTCTGATGGTTTGAATTTTTACTGATATGAGATATTCTTGTGCAAATTGTTTTGCAAATATTTGAATTAAATCATGAAAAACTCTGAAGTCTGACTTTTGGGACATTACATATGTGGAAATTCTTGCTACACAAATCATGATTTAAACTTGTTACCTAGACTGCCTTACTTCTTAAATATTAGATAAGTATTCAGTGAAGAACTTGTTTTATTCCTCTTATGAGCTAAGAGTAATCAGGTCTCAGATATGGATCACATATTGATTTTCTCTCAGAAAAGAAAAGAAAAGAAAAAGAAAAGAAAAATAGAAAAAGAAAGAAAATTATTTCAGGTACTCCTTTGAGATCTTAGAAATTCTGTGAAAGGAAAGAACCATGTGCAATGCTTGTATTAAGCAAAATGCATCAGAAAATTATTTTTATTGGTGACCTTTTACATTCTCTGATTACTGGAGAAATACTCTGATAAATAAAATCTGATGAAGGTTATAACTCACTTACCCTGAGAAGTTTCCTTTCAGAAGATACTTGTCTTACAAAAGAAGAGAAATCCTAAACTCTGATCCTTATTATGAGACACTCGGCTTATGAGATGATTAAATCATTTTCTGTACATCTGATTCTTTCTAATTTTATTTGAGAAATTTGTCAATCTCTGTTACAATTAGAATAATCATGACAACACACACCTCTCACTCCACATCTGTGATTAACAAAAATTTATGACATTGAGTGACTTTTGATTAAATTCAAATAATTGTTTGCAAACTCTGAGGAAAAATTGGTTGCCAGAGTTTCCTTATCTCTAATCAGTGCAAAGTTTTATGACTAATCGTTGTTTTGTCTCATAATCTGTCATTTATTTAAACTCTGGTCAATAGTCACACTTCTGATTCAAGTCGGAGTTTAAAATAAATATATCTTGGTCAGATAAATATCAGATTTACTATCAAACGGTACAAAATCCATTTGAATTCCTGAGTGGAGAAAAACACGGTAAATAATTGTGTTTTATCGGTAAATGGCACAAGTTTGTACAGATTCACACGCTGCTCATTATTACTACTCCACTACCATATTTTTTACCGCTCAGAGCTTGCCACGTGTCCCACTAACACTAAGAGTCAGAATATCGTGCATATACATATATATATCGTTCTTGAAAATCATTTTCATATTTTTCACACGATTTCTACTTACTCTCTCTCTCTCTCAAACTCTCAACTCATTTTCTCACAATATTGTTGACAAACACCTTACCTGCATTACCTCAAACTCACAATTTCTTGATTTTTCAGACAATGTCGACCAAAGCCTTTGAATTTGATGGTGCCAAGTTCGTTACCAACAACTATGCTGCAGTTCTGAACAATGATGAAGCTCCCAGTGAATTCCATCTGATCCAAGATTATCTTGCCCATAGTGAGTTCATGTATGCACTCACTCAACTAGAGGTTATTTCTCCGGCTCAAGTTCTGACTCTCTGGCGTTCAGCAAGATATAATGATGGTGGTGAACATGGATCACCATCCTTAACCTGTATTTATGAGGAACAGGAGTATATTATAACTCCTGAGACAGTTCGAAAGGCTCTTCACCTTCCAGAGCATTCCAAGTATCACAGTGCTGTTTCTACTCAAACTTTGAAGGATATGATGCAGTTCTTTGGATACTCTGGTAGCACTGATAAAATGGGGGAACTCAAGCGTCCATGTCTCTGCAAAGAATGGAGCTTTTACTATGACTGCATAACCAGAGCTTTTGGAAATAAATGCAGCAATTTTGATGCTATTCCTCTCTTCAGTCAGCAGATTGGGTATTCTCTTATCCATAATCTCAACTTTGATATTGCTCCATCTATTTTGAGATTTATTGGTGATAGAAAGTTAGAGGATGAGAATACTGTTTACTTTGCTCGATTTTGTCAGCTTATTTTCTCATACTGTTATCCTCTGATACCTATTCCTGATACTGATACTGAACTACCTTTTAAAATTACTAAACGAGCATTCACTGATTTGATGAAAAAGGATAGTAAGAAACCCCAACTACCTGTCTTTGCTATTCCTGTAACTGTACAGGATAAACTGAAGCAGGCAATGCCAGAGAAATATGATTCCATATTCTCTGATGAGAATGTTCCCTCCTCTTCCCACCAGCAACAAACAGATGTACCAACCTCTGGTCCTTCCCAAAAAGGGTCAGTTGTAAAATCTGACCACAAAGCCACCTCTGGTCCTTCCCAAAAAGGGCCAGTTGTAACATCTTCACCTACCAGGGTACTGAGGTCTTCAAAATCACCATCCAAACCATCTCCTCCACCTAGGAAGAGAAGATTTTTGCAGCAGATCTCAGACTCTGACTCTGACAATGAACCAGTACCTCCTCCTCTTGTCTCCAGGCCCAGAAAGAAGATCAAGCCCACCTCCACAATCACTGATCTCACTGTGGACCCTCCTCAGGAATCCATGGTTAATCCTCTTGAGATGGTCACAGTCTCTGATCCTCTGATGGTGGAGCCATTATCTGCTGTACCTCTGACAACTTCATCAGAACATACTCCAGAAGCTGACATTCCTATGTCAGAAGATAATCTTCAATCAGAGGAACCTGTGCCACAACCTACAGCTGCTGGTATACCTTCTTCAGCACAAACTCCAGAAGCACAAACTCCAGAAGCACAAACTCCAGAAGCACATAATCCAGAAGCAATTGTGACTACACCAGATATTGCTCAGGAAACTCTGATTCCTGTTGAAGATTTTGTTGCAGCTCCTGATCAGGAGATCTTAAGTGCTGCAAACTTTGATGAAGCTACAGCTCCTCTGTGTTCCCATACTATCAGCATCAAAGCTCATGATGATGATGATGATACTGAAGTAAACTCTGTTCCACCTGTTGACTCAGGATCCCTTATAGCTGAAATCTCTGCTTTTCTCAGAGAAAGTATCTCAGTCAGGGAAGTTTCTCCAATTCCAACATTCTCTCCAATCAGAGATTCTTCACTTGTCAAAGTTCCTTCACCTGTCAGAGATTCTACACCAGCTCCTGATTCTACAATTCCTCACTCTGTGTCTACAAAGAGCAAGATCTGTACATTGACTTACTCCAGGAATATGCACATAGCTCCATCCTCTTCTGTGGAAGCCAGGCTGTCCTCTATTGAATCCACTCAGAGATCAATGCAGCAAACTCTGGCTGATTTAAGCTCCTCTGTGGCTCAGCTGGTACAATTTCTCAACTCTAATGCTTTGAATTCTAATGATGTCAAAAAGGGGGAGAAAGTGCTTAAAGACAAATGCAAGGTTGATCAGCAACAGAGAAAGCCAGATGATGAGGAGGAGGATGAAGAAAAGAAGAAAGCTGAAAAATCTGAAAATACAAACTCTGACATGGTCTTACACACTCAGACTGAGGGAAATAGGAGAGATAAGGTTGAAAGCAGCTCAGCTACTCAAACTCAGACTACCAAATCTCAACCTCTGATACCAGCTGACAGTAAATCAAGAGCTCTCTCAGAGCAACTAATTGAGCTTGGTAATCCTGAATCTAAGATTTTGAGTCACACAGTGAAGATTCAGGGAGAGGAAACAACCTTATTCTACAAAGCTCCTACACAACTGGATTTTGATGAAGCATTTGCAAAGAATATATTTGAACAAGAAAATCCAGGGGTGTCAATTGAAGATATTAGAAAAGAAGAAGAAAGGTTGGCTGCTGAGAAGAAGAAAATCAGCAAATCTAAGTCTGATGAAAAGAAAGCAAAGTCTGATGGAAAGAAACAGATCACTGATTCCTCCTCAAAGAAATTACCATCGTTAAAAAGAAAAGGAATAGTGATCAGTGAAGTCAATTATGCTGATATCAATAGGCCCAGAGTTTATCAGAAGAAGTCTAACTCTGATTCCATTGGAAAAGGGAAAAATGTCATTGATGGTGTTCCATCAGAAAAGAAAACTGAATCAGAACTGACACTTGCAACAATTCCTGAGTCTATTGATCAGAATTTAGCCTCTGACACTGCTCAAGCTAAAAATATGAAGGAAGATCAGCTGGAGTCAGCTGAAGTAAAAGCTACCTGGATAAAGTCAACCTCTGACAAGGCTCAAGTTGATACAGTTGAACCAAAGAAGAAGAGCTTATTTGGAAGCCTTGGTACAGGACAGTACAAGGAAAGCTCTTTGTTCACTCAAATCAGGGACAAAGGAACAAGAGGAAAGGAAGCAAGGGACACAACTGGTCTAGGTCATAAGAAAGAGAAAATCCAGACCAGTGCTGCAACTATCTTCAGAGATCCATATCCTCTTACTGAAAAGGCTGGAGAAGTTGTTACACAGAAAGATCTTGACAAAATAGAGTCAGTACAAATTCTGATGGATACTCATGATGGACCAGAAGATAAAGAGAAAATTGCTATATTTTTGGAATCTGGCAGAGTTTACAGAATTTCTGAAGCTGATCTATTAATAAAATCTCTAAGGGAACTTGAGCATATTCATTATATGCTTGAGATAAAGAATGAAGCAACCAAGAGATGGTCTGAAAGGCTGAAGAGAACTATCCAAGAAAAGAGAAGATTTTATGGGATAAGTTCTGATGCTGAATATGTTCCTAAGATAACTCAAGAAGATGGTTCAGAGATTGATATGATCAAAAATAGCTCTGTTATGGAGACTATAGCTGGAACCAGAATTTTGGGTTATAATAATGAAGCTGACAGACCAGGAGCTATTCAATTGGGAGAAGCTATGAAAAGATGCAAGGCAAGAGCCTTGAGATCAGCCATATATCAGACAGGAGAAGACAATGAAGAGTTAAAGACTGTCAAAGCTCAGATGATACAGACTCTGAAACAGATTGAAGAAGATTTGATCACTCTGTTTGTCAAGGAGAGCTATGGATATAGACTGATTGGCTAGTTAACTTCTGCTAGTTCTGTAAGTTGTAATTAGTTCTGCTTGTTCTGAAAGTAATAATTAATTTTTGCAGATTAGTTACTTCATGCATTTGTCCTTGATTATTTTTGACATCATCAGTATATATATAGAACTTGTTCATTCTGTCTAATGTACAAGTTGGGGGAGATTGTTACATATTTGATGATGTCACAGGTATTTAACTTGTTTAGTGTGCAGAAATGAAGATCAGAGTTTAATCTAGAATCAGAGTTTAACGACTGCCAGCTAGGGATGGCAGTTTTACCCGACCCGATGGATACCCGGCCCATTCCGACCCGATTGGGTCTACCCGAACCCGATTTTTTTGGATTTGGATCCGGATCTGGACTTATTTTTAGACCCGAAAGAGTTTGGATCTGGATCTGGATCTCAGGTATTCCGAACCGAGACCCGACCCGAAACCCGAAACCCGAAACCCGATTAAAACCCGATCCGAACCCGAATCCCGATACAAAATATTATATATATATATATATATATATATGTTAGATATAATTGATGATTACTAATATTCTTAAAGTCTGTTTTAGAACAGGAATCATCAGAGTTTAATCAGGAAGCTGATCAGAGTTTAGTAAAGTCTGACAGAGTTTAATAAAGTCTGATCAGAGTTTACATAGTCAAGACTCGTCAGAGTTTACACGTGGAAAGAGCTCAGAAGCGGATATACTTCAAGGAAGGATAGAAGCGGAGGAGTGATTTGCTGACTATGGAAACTAAACAGAAAACTGGAGCAATCTTTGATTGATAGAATTCATAGCTGATTTATAGGATATCAAATCAGAGATTGATTTTGTAACTGTGTCTATATAAACACAGATTAGGGTTACTCTATATGAGTAGAGTTATCGAGTACATTGTTAAGAACCCTAGCAGCTCTTAGTGATACAATATAAATCACTGAGAGAGTTTTTGTAACCATTAAAGCTTTGTGAATATAAGAGTTTACTGCTTTCAATTTCTTATATTGTCTTACTGTGTTACAGATTGTGATCACTATATCATATTATATAGTGAGTTTATAAGACCTAACAAGTGGTATCAGAGCCAGCTCTGTTAAGATTACTACAGTGAGATCTTAATCACAATCATGTCTGAAAAATCACAAGCTTCATCCTTTAGAGTTCCAATCCTTAAGGCATCTGAATATCCAGTCTGGAAAGAAAGAATGATAATATTCTTAGACTCTGTTGATCCAGAATACCTTGACAGGATCTTTGATGGACCACATATGCCCACCAAGCTCTCTGTTGGAATTGCAGATGAACCTCAGAAGATGGTTCCAAAAGAAAAGAAAGATTACACCCCTGAGGACATCTTGTCAATTGGTAAAGACTCTAAGGTGAAACACCTTCTGCACAGTGCCCTTGATAATGCAATGTCTAATAGGGTGATTGGGTGCAAAACTGCTAAACAAATCTGGGATGCTCTAGAAACCAGATGTCAGGGAACTCAGGCCATAAAGAAAAACAGAAAAACAATCCTTACACAGGAGTATGAGCACTTTGACTCAAAATCTGGTGAGTCCTTGACAGATCTGTATGACAGATTTGTCAAACTGTTGAATGACTTATCTCTGGTAAACAAGGAATATGATCTTGAAGACTCAAACCTCAAATTCCTTCTGGCTCTTCCTGAAAAATGTGATTTGAAAGTCACTACAATAAGAGACAATCTTGATCTTGGAGAAATGTCTCTTGATGATGTTTATGGAAGACTGAAGACTCATGAACTTGAAATGGAGCAAAGGAGCAAACGTCATGGAGGAAAATCAAAGTCTGTTGCTCTGAAAGTTCAAGAGGAAGCTACTAAGAGCAAAGGAAAAGCTCATGTCACAAAGTCTGACATTGAGTCATCAAACTCTGATGACTCAAACTCTGATGTTCCCTCAGACTCTGAAGAAAGTGATGATGAGATGATGCAGTTAGCAGCATTGATGGTGAAAAGCTTCAAGAAGTTGGCCTACAAAAAGTTCAACAAAGGCAAAAGTTTTTCAAGGAAAGAGAGAAACTCTGACAGAGTTTATGACAAGAAGAACTTCAAGAAGAATGAGGGCAAAGAAGGGAAAGCTGGAAAAGCTGACAAGTATACCTGTTTTAACTGTGGTGAAAAGGGACACTTTGCATCTGAATGCAAGAAAGCCAAGAAGGAAAAAGAAAAAGCCTTTATCACCAAGAAAGGAAACTGGACAGATACATCTGATTCAGAAGAAGAAGTCAATTATGCTCTGATGGCAAACACTGACAACAACTCTGAATCTCCTGCTAAGGTACCTCATTCTACTCTTGCCTTTGATACTGAAGATATAACTGAGTTAAGATTGTTTCTTAAAACTTTGCATATCAGCTTTAGAGATCAGACTTTAGAAAATGAAAGATTAAAATCTGAAACTCTGAGTGTAAAGAAAAGGAATGATTTTCTAGAAAAAGAATTAGTTCAGATGTTGGAAGTTCAGAAAGAAAGAGATGATGCTGTCATTGTCAAAGATGAATTATTAAAGAGGTATGCATCTCTTCAATCAGAACTTGCTAAGGAAAGGCAGATCATAAAGACATGGACTGATTCAGGCAAAACTACTCAAGATATCTTAGGTAGTGGAAACTGGAAGAAAGGACTAGGTTACACTGATAACTCTGAAGCTGAGTCTTCAAAAACAGAGTTTGTTAAAACTCAAAAACCTAAGGTTAAACCTGTTAAATTTTTTGCTGAATCCTCTAAGTCTAAACAGAGTAGACCAAAATCAGAGATTAACAACAATTTAAAATCTGATAAGCCCAAACAGGTTAACATAGGACTGATGACTCAGAAACAGCTTAAACATAAGCTTAAAGAGGTAAAGTCTGATGACAAAAACAAGGAGCCTAGGAAAAATAGAAATGGCAAGATTGGAATAGACAAAAGTAATAACTACATGCCTATTCCAAATGCACCTAGAAAGACATGCCATAACTGTGGAAATACTAATCATCTTGCTAATTTTTGCAGGAAGAACAAAGACATTAACTCCTTACCTACAAAGTCTGGAGTTAGAAAAAGTAGTATTAGATATAAACCACAAGATCCATGTTTTCATTGTGGTAGTTTATGGCATTCTATTTATACTTGCAAAGAATATCATAGTTTGTATTATGATTATTATCAACTGAAACCTTCTTTAAAGGTTAATAAAATCTCTGCAAGTACAAACTCTGTTTCTAGTACAAACTCTGTTACAAAGTCTGTTAGCTCAAACTCTGATAATAATAATAATTCCGCTGCAAAAGCTAACAAACTTAATAAGGCCAAGGGATCCAAGCAAGTCTGGGTCCTTAAAACTAACAATTAGTGGTCTTTGTGATTGCAGGGCAACAGGAAGAATATTCTAGTCTTGGACAGTGGATGTTCAGGACACATGACTGGAAATAAGGCCCTGCTGTCAGAGTTTGTGGAGAAGGCTGGCCCAAGTGTTTCTTATGGAGATGGCAACATAGGAAGGACTCTGGGATATGGCAACATCAATCTTGGAAATGTCATCATATCAAATGTAGCTCTTGTTCAAGGGCTGAAACACAATTTACTCTCTGTCAGTCAGATCTGTGACAGAGGATATCATGTTGATTTCTATGAAGAACACAGTGAGATAGTAAGCAAGTCAACAGGCAAAGTGGCAGTGACTGCTCACAGACATGGGAATATTTATGAAATCCATTTGCCTACAAACTCTGAAGGAAAAGCAATTTGCTTGTCTACAAGGATCTCTGCAGAAGAAAGTTGGAAATGGCACAAGAAGCTCTCACACCTGAATTTCAACTCCATAAATGAGCTTATAAAGAAAAAGCTTGTGAGAGGACTCCCTGAATCACTACTTACATCTGATGGATTATGTGATTCATGTCAAAAAGCCAAGCAGAGAAAGACATCTTTCAAGAGTAAGACTGAATTCTCAATAAAGAAACCATATCATCTTCTACATGTTGATCTATTTGGACCAGTAAATGTACCATCCATTGCAAGGAAGAAATATGCTCTTGTCATTGTTGATGAGTATACCAGATACACTTGGGTATATTTTCTTCACTCTAAAGATGAAACAGCCTTGCATCTAATGGATCATGTGAAACAACTGGATCATGGATCTGAAGACAAAGTGAAGATCATTAGAAGTGATAATGGAACTGAGTTCAGAAATTCAACAATGGAAGAGTTCTGCAAAGAAAGAGGTGTAGTGCAACAATTCTCTGCACCTGGTACACCACAGCAAAATGGTGTAGTTGAAACGAAAAACAGGACTCTTATAGAAGCTGCCAGAACTATGCTTGATGAGGCTAAATTGCCTACTTATTTCTGGGCAGAAGCTGTTCAAACAGCTTGTTTCACTAAAAATGCAACCTTGATTAATAAGCATGGCAAGACCCCATATGAGATGGTGAAGAAAAAGAAGCCAAATCTGAAGTACTTTCATATATTTGGGTGCAAATGCTTTGTATTGAAGACTCATCCAGAACAGCTTACCAAGTTTGATTTAAAAGCTGATGAAGGCATTTTTGTAGGATATCCTCTGATAACAAAAGCCTTCAGAGTCTATAATCTAAGAACCAAAGTGATCATGGAATCCATACATGTGTCATTTGATGACAAAAGAATAATGGGATTAGCAGATATGGATGATCATGAAGAACTGCATTTTGAAAATGAAGAAATATTCTCTGATTCAACAAACTCTGATGAACAGTCAAACTCTGACTGTGACCAAAATACAGCAAACTCTGGTGAAACTTTACAAGTTCATAATGATGAAGCAATTGCTGAGGGGGAGCATCAAAATGTTCCAGACTCTACCCAAGACTCATCAGAGAATGCTGACTCAAACTCATCAGAGAATACTGATTCAAACTCTGATAGCACAAACTTAGGGGGAGCTACAGAGAATAATCAACAGAATCAGGAGAGCATGGATCAAGGGGGAGGATCCAATGATGAAAATGGTCAACTTCCACATGCTAGGAAGTGGACAAAATCTCACACACCTGATTTAATAATTGGCAATCCAGAAGCAGGTGTGCAAACAAGGACAGCTACAGCAAATGAGTGTTTACATCATTGCTTTCTGTCACAAACAGAACCTAAAAAGGTGGAGGAAGCTCTTCAAGATGCTGACTGGATACAAGCAATGCAAGAAGAGCTGAATGAGTTTGAGAGAAACAAAGTATGGACCCTAGTACCAAGACCTAAAGATAGATCCATTGTTGGTGCAAAATGGGTGTTCAGAAACAAAACTGACAGTGAGGGTGTCATCACAAGGAATAAAGCAAGGCTTGTAGCAAAAGGGTATTCACAACAGGAAGGTATTGATTATGATGAGACATTTGCTCCAGTTGCAAGATTGGAGGCAATCAGAATCTTTCTAGCCTATGCTGCTCACAAGAAATTCAAGGTATTTCAGATGGATGTCAAAAGTGCTTTTCTAAATGGGAAACTGGATGAGGAAGTATATGTTGAACAACCTCCAGGATTTGTGGATCCAAAACATCCAGACTATGTCTACAGGTTGGACAAAGCACTTTATGGACTAAAGCAGGCTCCAAGGGCATGGTATGAAACTCTGGCTCAATTTCTTCTTGAAAGTGGATTTACTAGAGGTACCATAGATAAAACCCTGTTTTATTTGAATCATGGTAATGATCTGCTTTTAGTTCAAATCTATGTTGATGACATTATTTTTGGCTCCACTAATGCTAAACTCTGTCAAAGATTTGCCAAGCTCATGCAGTCTAGGTACCAAATGAGCATGATGGGGGAACTCAGCTATTTTCTGGGTTTACAAGTTAAACAGACTGAAGATGGGATTTTTATAAATCAAGCCAAGTATACTAGAAATCTTTTGAAGAAATTTGGTATGCAAGACAGTTCAGCTGCAACTACCCCTATGGCAACAGCAACCAAACTAGACAAAGACACTGGTGCATCAGTGGATATCACAAACTATAGAGGAATGATTGGATCCTTGCTTTATCTAACTGCAAGTAGGCCAGACATCATGTATGCCACATGTCTATGTGCAAGATTTCAGGCAGATCCAAGAGAACCTCATCTGATTGCAGTAAAGAGGATATTCAGATATCTCAAAGGAACCACATCATTGGGATTATGGTATCCTAGAGAATCAGATTTTAGTCTAATTGGATACTCTGATGCAAATTTTGCAGGTTGCAAAATTGACAGGAAAAGCACAAGTGGGAGTTGTCAATTTCTGGGTGGAAGACTTGTCTCTTGGTATAGCAAGAAACAAAAGTCAATCTCAACATCAACAGCAGAATCAGAGTATATAGCTGCAGGCAGCTGCTGTGCTCAAATTCTTTGGATGAAGAATCAACTGTTGGACTATGGGTTATCCTTTTCTAAAATTCCTATTTATTGTGATAACCAAAGTGCTATTGCTATGACAGGAAACCCAGTTCAACATTCTCTGACAAAGCACATCAGCATAAGATACCATTTTATAAGGGAGCATGTGGAGGAAGGAACCATTGAACTTCACTTTGTTCCTACTGATCAGCAGCTAGCAGACATATTCACCAAACCACTAAGTGAAGTAACCTTTACTAGACTGGTGAATGAGCTAGGAATGATATCTGGAACTGAGTAAACATAATGGTCAGATCTTTCAAATTTAAATTGTCAAATTACCATATGTATTACACATTTGCCATGATATACTCTGATTGTTAAACTCTGATGACATTCTCTGCTGATATACTCTGTGTGCTATACTCTGACGATATTCTCTGATCGTCATTCTCTGACGATATTCTCTGATATTTGTAAACTCTGAATCTTGATTAGTAATCTCATTTTTTTTATTTCTCTGAGAAAACAAACCTGTGAAGATATTATGAAGCATGATCTGAATTAGTAATCATGAATCTTAGTTCAGTTCTTTAATCTTGATCTCAATTATGTGCTACTATATTACACCATCTGCATGTTGATATCATTGAGACTCTATTACTTCACATATCTTAATTATAAGTGAGACTGATTAATTTGCATTTTCTCTCAGTAAATTAGACAATAATTATAAACTCTGATGCTATATACACCCCTGCAAATAAACATAGTACTCCTTTGAGATCTTAGATGTCTATATGACAGTGACTGGGAAGACCCAAACATTTACTGGTATTAAGTAAATGCCAAGATTTTATAATCTATGGTGACTTGTCACAATCTCTGATTACTGGAGAAATACTGTTGCACAAATATATTTAAAGGTCGTGATTCATTTACACTGAAAAGCGTCCTTGAAAAAAAAAAAAAAGGGTTAGTTTATTTTACATATTTCTCCATCAGAGTATGTCTGTTGTCTATGTCTTGAGAGTTTAAATAAATTATTTTCGTCTACCTTACAATTACGAAATTGTGAAATTCTCTAGTCTCTGATTTAATATGTTAAATCACACACATTATTTCACAAGCACATTATTGAGCTATGGATTTTATGACAAACTCTGATTTTTTTGATGAATTTTCTATACATTATGTCTTTATTCTGAGGTATTAAGAATTAATTTTCCTTGACTTAAATCTCAGAGTTTAAAATTCGAGAGATTTGATCTTGGTTTTCTAAACTCTTAATTTTTTAAATCTTGTACATTTCAGGAGTACAAATATTCAGAGAATATGAAGGGAGTATTTCAAACGGATGTATTGTTAGTGGGTTTACATGAAATACATTTTAATAGGAGAACGTGTAATCAGCATTTATTACTGCACATGTTTTACTGCGCTCATGATTATCACTCTCGTTTCTCTATCCCACTAACATTCAACTACCAGTTGAAATCTGACAGGTGTCCAAGTGAACAAAGACCCCAAGCGTGTACAGCTAAACAAAATCTGAAGAGTTTATCATCAGATTTTATTGCTTATTCTTCACTTTTACACTTAATCTTTACACACACTCTCTCAACAAACTCTTACTCTCTTCTCTCTGAAATTCAAATCTTCTTACACACATTTTCTCAAACACTTTTCTCTACTCACAATCTCTGTTACAATGGCAACTACTACATTCACCCATGCAGGTGTGGACTTTGTCCCCAATAACTATACAGCCATTCTTGACACTGCCGAAGCTCCAAGGGATTATCATCCCATACAGCAATTTCTTGCTCAGAGTGCTATTGCTACAGCTCTTACCGCTCCTGCCAGACTTTCGGGAAGCCAAATCATCAGTTTTTGGAGGACGGGTAAGTACGACAATGGTGGTGAAAATGGATCACCATCAATTGTGTTTTCATTTGAAGGGGAGGAGTATTTTGTTACTCCAGCCACAGTCAGGACAACATTCAACCTACCAGAGATTGACACTGCTTATGTCACTAATGGCGATGCAAATCTAAGGGTCATGATGATTGACTTGGGCTACTATGATTCTCTGGACAAATTGGGTCAATTGAAGCGTCCTGGACTCAGGAAGGAGTGAAGTTTCTTCTTTGATTGCATAACGAGGGCCTTCCAGAAGAAATCTACCAACTGGGATGCAATACCCATGGACATGCTACAAATTGGGTATTCTCTGATCTACTCTACTAATTTCGATTATGGTAGATTAGTTATTCGAAATATTGGTGAAAGAATGAATGAAAATCGTAACGTTGTCTATTTTTCTCGCTTTTGCCAATTATTGTTCAATGCATCTGTTGGAGAGGTAGCATTTGATGATGAGATCAGACCTTTTAAGTTGCATAAAAGGGCTTTCAAAGATCTCATCTCTAAAGATGAAAAGAGGCCAGCTCTCAGGCCGTTACAAGTTCCAGCTCAAATTAGAGATAGACTGAACATGCCTCCAGCAAATCAACAATCTCCAGTCTCTTCTCAAGCACCCAGAACTTCTGCATCCAAGTCCAAAAGGGCTGCAAAGTCTGATGCAGCCCCTTCTACTGCCAAAAGAACAAGAACCTCTGTTGCTACACATGTTCTGAAACCAAACACTGATGAGCAGACAAACACTGATGAGCCAGTAAACTCTGAGGCTCATTTAAACTCTGACCCTCAAGCAAACTCTGATATTCCAGTAAACACTGAAGCTGCTTCTCCTCCAAAGCAGAAAAGAAGACGACTTGTTGCAGCATATGATTATGAAGAATTGGAAGCTCCTCCTGCCACAAACTTTGAACCTTCTCCTGCAACAAACTCTGAAGATATACAGACCAGTCCTCAAACAAAGCCAGCAAGATTCAAAAGAAGGGCTAACAAGGCTAAGAGGACAAGGGTGCCCATAACTGAGATCACAGATTTTACTGTTGAAGAAGATCAAGCACCATCCACTACAACTCCTGATGATCTATCTCAAGCTCTGATGGTGCATCCTCTTCAGGCTGTTCCAATCTCTGCTGCCACAGCATCCTCTACTTCATCTGAAGTAGATGAGGAAATTATATGCAAGGAGAAAGCTACAGCTGAAGCTGGAGCAAACATGTCTGATTCTCATACTCCATTATCTGATCATGGACCCTCCACTCAAATTCCTAATTCTCCAATGAAAATTCCAGAGGGTGCCATAGTTCATGATACAGCTCCAGAAAACTACAGGTCTGATGTAGTTGATGAATCTGACAGAGTAGCTATGGAAGCTCTACAGTCTCTTGCTCAGACTGGTGAAGAGCCTATCAAATCACAGTCTGACGCTCAAGAAAAATCTGCTCAAGATACTGTGGAGAAAGTTGCTGTTCCTGTTCCTGAAACTGACAAAGCAAACTCTGATGCTGATACTGATGATGATGATAGTTCAGATACTGACAAGGATGAAGATGATGGAGTCCCTCTGACACAACAAAAGTGGGAGTCTACTAGCCAGTACAATGCAAGGCTACAAACTCTGAATACAGACTCTGAGCCACTTCCCAGGGATCTTCAGGTTGATCCACCAAATGAAGTCTGGGATAAACTCTGGTTGAGCCACCAACATTCTCTGGAGCCAGCAAAAGCTGAAGATTTTCTCTCTATGGCAGAGAACAAAATTTCAAACTCTGATGTTATGTCAAGCCTCAAAGGCACAATTCTCTATCTGAAGACATTTCATCCTGCTCATGCTCAGACATCTAAATCAATAGATAGTCTAAGAACAGAGGTGGCAAATATCAAGGAGACAAATGAACTGGAAAAGAAAAGGACCATGCTACCTCTGAAAGAGAATGTACAGAAGCTGGTGACTGCAAATGAATCTCTGGACAAACGGATGACCATGATTGAATCAAATCAAGAAAAGATGTCCAAGCAGCTTGAAGCCATTCAATCTTCACTTTCTCTGATCACATCAATTCTGATTCCTGATGGGGATAATGTCAAAAAGGGGGAGAGAGTAGCTCAAGTCAAATGCAAGTCTACTACTCAAACTCTGAAGAGAAAGAAGAAGGATGATGATGATGATATTGATGATTTCACAAAGCACAAGAGATTTCAATCAGGGACTGGTGGAAGAGTTTCAAACTCTGACAGTCAGAAACAATCTAAGCAAAGCACAAAGTCTGCTCCAACACATAATTTCACATCTGGATCTAAGCAAAGACCAGTGACTGGATCAGACAAACCCATGACTGATGAAGAGCTTGCTAGATTGATTTTTGAACAAGAAAATCCAGAAGCCAATTTGGATTTGGAGTTGATTGCTGCAGAAGAAGAAGAACTAAAGAAAGAACATGCTGAAGCAATAAAGTCAGGAAAAATCCAGAAACCTGCAAAATCAACAGCCAAACCAAAAGAAAAAGGGATATTGATTAAGGAACCTACTGTTGCTGATCAGAGTTTACCAGTCAAAAAGGTATACTCTGAAGATGAATATACATCCAAGGGCAAAAGCAAAGTAGATGAACATCTGGAGAAAGGCTGGGATAAGAAGAAGTCTACAACCTCTGACAAGGATCAAGTTGTAAAGGAAAAGAAAACAGAAGCTGCAATCTCTGACAAAGCTCATGTTGCAGAACCTCAAAAAGAAAGATTAACCTCTGACATAGCTCAAGTAAATAAGGATGCAAAGAAAGATACAACCTCTGACAAAGCTCAAGTTGTGTTCAAACCAACAACTACTCCACTGGCTGGATTTGCAAAGCCTACTCTGATGACTGAGATAAGCTTTGAAAAGGGCTCAATACAACCAATCTCTCATCGTAAGGCAGGAAGAGATAAAGGAGGGCTGGGATCCAAATATGAAAAATTTGATCAGAGTATAGGATCAAGACCAGATGACCCCTCATCTCTCTGTGCTCCCAAGACTGGAGTATTGCAAGACAAAATGGACAAACTTGATTCAGTCCAGTTGGTGAAGAATGACAGAGGAGATAATATTCTTATCTACTTCATGTCTGATGGAACAGTGTTTAGAGTACTTGAAGCAGATCTCTATGCTAAACACTGGGAGGAATTGAGATATGTATCACACATATTTCAAGTGAAAAACAAGTCATGTCAACACATCTCCAACCTGCTTAAAGATCAAATAAAAAGAAAGATGGGTATTACAGGAAACAAAAATGCTGGACCTTTTATTCCAAAATACTTCAACAGTCAAGGACAGCTGGTTGAGATGAAGAAAAATTCAGCCAAAATAGAGACATTAGCTGGAGTCAGTGCTCTGAGTTTCAATGAAGAATCTGACAAAGGCCACATTATGCTGAATAAGGACCTAATGAAGAAGAACAAGATCTATGATCTCAGAGCTGCAATTTATCAAACTGGAGTTTCAAATCCAGAACTAAGAGATGTAAAGAGACAGATGGTAGCAGCTCTTGAAGAAGCAGAAAAAGAACTCCTCAGAGGATACTTAAAGACTGCTCATGGTGTCTATGAAGTTAGGGAGTAAAGTATCTGTAAGTGTTAAAAGTTTTCTGTTATATAGTTAAACTCTGTTGCATTTGACTTAACTGTTTTGACATCATCAATTATCTGTTAACTTGCACATAACATATTTATGCACAAGTTGGGGGAGATTGTTAGATATAATTGATGATTACTAATATTCTTAAAGTCTGTTTTAGAACAGGAATCATCAGAGTTTAATCAGGAAGCTGATCAGAGTTTAGTAAAGTCTGACAGAGTTTAATAAAGTCTGATCAGAGTTTACATAGTCAAGACTCGTCAGAGTTTACACGTGGAAAGAGCTCAGAAGCGGATATACTTCAAGGAAGGATAGAAGCGGAGGAGTGATTTGCTGACTATGGAAACTAAACAGAAAACTGGAGCAATCTTTGATTGATAGAATTCATAGCTGATTTATAGGATATCAAATCAGAGATTGATTTTGTAACTGTGTCTATATAAACACAGATTAGGGTTACTCTATATGAGTAGAGTTATCGAGTACATTGTTAAGAACCCTAGCAGCTCTTAGTGATACAATATAAATCACCGAGAGAGTTTTTGTAACCATTAAAGCTTTGTGAATATAAGAGTTTACTGCTTTCAATTTCTTATATTGTCTTACTGTGTTACAGATTGTGATCACTATATCATATTATATAGTGAGTTTATAGGACCTAACAATATATATATTATGTGTTTAATGTAAAGTATATATATTGAAATATTATGAATTATTAGGTATGGATATTAACATTTTACTTGATTTTATATGCCTTACCTGATTTATATTCATTTCATCAATATTTTTCTCAATTATTGTGCATTAAAAGTTCTAAATATAATAAAAATATAAAATATAAATGATAAGTTGAATGATTGATATAATTAAGTTAACATGTTTCACGTGTTTATTGTACTAGACGAAACTTGTAAAACCTTTTTTTATTTTTCTGAATTTTAAAAAAATCAATCATCACATTTTTTTATAGATATTTAATTTTTAATTATCATTTAATTTTATTTTTTAAATATCCGAATCAGACCCGAACCCGAACCGAAACCCGAAAAAACCCGACGGATCGCATCTGGATCTTCATTTTCCAGACCCGGACCCGGACCCGAACCGACCCGAAATATAATGGATCGGATCTGGATCTCAAGAAACCCGACCCGACCCGTTGCCATCCCTACTGCCAGCTGGATCAGAGTTTGTATGATGATCAGAGTTTGCAGGCGGCTGATTTCTAGGAGAAGATCTGGATAAGCAAGGAAAGAGAATATCAAGGACGATATGCAAATCAGAACAGGGAGAGGATAACTACTGATTAGATTATTTTAGGAAGCAGATAAATATAAATCAATCAGTAGATATCATGTAACTGTGTATATAAACACAGCTTAGGGTTTACTCTAGAGGAGTTAACAATTGAAAATCATTCGTGTAACCTGGCAGCTCTTAGTGATAAAATATAAATCACTAAGAGATTATTTGCAAACTACTGTGATTTGTGAATAAGAGTTTAGTTGAATTATTCTCTTATTCTGGTGTTCCATTATTGATTGTGTTCACTATATTATCTTATATAGTGAGTTTATTCGGCCTAACACAAAGCAAGACTGGTTGCTAAGGGATACTGTCAAGAAGAAGGAATAGATTATGATGAGACATTTGCTCCTGTAGCCAGACTTGAAGCCATTAGAATCTTTCTTGCTTATGCTGCTCATGCTAATTTCAAAGTCTATCAAATGGATGTCAAGAGTGCTTTTCTAAATGGTGAGCTTGAAGAGGAAGTTTATGTAAGTCAGCCACCTGGTTTTGAAGATCCAAATTTTCCAGAATTTGTATATCTTCTCCTGAAAGCTCTCTATGGACTGAAGCAAGCACCTAGAGCCTGGTATGACACCTTATCACAGTTTCTTCTTGAGAATCACTTCACAAGAGGTACTGTTGATAAGACATTATTTTATAGAAATGTTAATGGTTCTAGTATACTTGTTCAGATTTATGTGGATGACATTATATTTGGTTCTACAGATGAGAAACTTTGTAAAAAGTTTGCCAAGCTAATGCAAAGTAAATATGAAATGAGCATGATGGGAGAATTGACTTATTTTCTTGGTTTGCAAGTCAAACAAGTGAGTGATGGCATATTTATAAGTCAAACTAAATATGTCTATGACTTATTGAAAAAGTTTGATCTTATAAATTGCTCAACTGCTAAAACTCCCATGGCCACTGCCACTAAACTTGAATTGAATACTAAGGAAAAGAAAGTGGACATTTCAAGTTATAGAGGCATGGTTGGTTCTCTTTTATATTTAACAGCCAGTAGACCTGATATAATGTTTGCCACATGTCTTTGTGCTAGATTCCAAGCTGATCCTAGGGAATCTCATTTAATAGCAATTAAAGGATTTTCAGATATCTCAAGGGTACTCCAAATCTTGGCATTTGGTACCCTAGAGATTCTGGCTTTGATTTAATTGGTTTTTCAGATGCTGATTATGCAGGGTGTAGAATTAACAGAAAAAGCACCACTGGCACTTGTCAATTTCTAGGAAATAAACTAGTCTCTTGGTTTAGCAAAAAGTAAAACTCAGTTTCTACATCAACTGCAGAAGCTGAATATATTGCAGCTGGCAGTTGTTGTGCACAGATTCTGTGGATGAAAAATCAATTGGTTGATTATGGATTGACTATTTCCAAGATTCCTATTTTCTGTGACAACACAAGTGCCATTGCCATAACAGAAAATCCAGTGCAGCACTCAAGAACAAAGCACATTGACATAAGGTATCACTTCATTAGGGAACATGTAATGAATGGAACTATTGAACTTCATTTTGTTACCAGTGAAAAGCAACTAGCAGATATTTTCACCAAGCCACTTGATGAATCTACATTCTCAAGATTAGTAAGTGAACTTGGTATGTTAAATTTCCCTAGTTAATATTTTACCTATTTTATGCAGCCTGTGATAAGTGACAAATAAGATATTGAATTATCCTTCTCCATTTATCCACTATCGATCGCTATTTTAGCCATTGATAGTGTGTCACATATCACTGGATAAGTAAATACAATTTTGACATATCGATGGCTCTTTTATTTAGCCATTGATATGTTAAAATAGCAATCGTCTGTTCCCAATTTAATTATCGATCGGCATATACATACGTATATGTATATATCAATCGGTGACGCTTGGCTACTTTTTGAACGGTTACTTTATTTACTTTTACTGAGAGTATAAATAGTTTGCCTTTAATTTCATTTCTCTTTTCACCTGCATTTGCAAACTCTTAACTCTCCTTCTCTCTCAACTCCTACAAGCCCTAATCTTTTCTTAAGCATTCTCATGGCGCCTATTGTCAAAATCACAAGTCAAACTGGGTTCGTCTATGAGCAGAACAATCATGTAGCCTACGTGGACAAAGATGGGAAACATTCTGCAGCATTTAATACCATGATGGATTTCATCAAGGAGTGTAAGTTTTCATATGCCATGCTTCATGCTCCAACTATCTTCTGTGAGATTGTTGAGCAAATGTGGACGTCTGGAAGGTATGACTCAACCTCCAAAACTCTGTCTGTTTCTATCAATGGTACTAGCTACAATATTAATGGTGAGACTGTTAGGGCTGCTCTTAATTTGCCTAGGAACTCTACTGATAGATTACCTAGTGATAATGAAATTGTCAGCATGCTTAGGAATATGCACTATAATGGTGATTTATCCTGCTTAGGACAGATTCTTAGGCGTTATATGCGAAAAGAGTGGAGTTTTCTGTGTGATTCCTTTATCAAAGTCTTTTCTGGTAAAGTTTCCAATTATGATGCTTTCACAATGTCTA
The DNA here is from genome assembly GCF_001625215.2 of Daucus carota subsp. sativus. Lineage (NCBI taxonomy): Eukaryota > Viridiplantae > Streptophyta > Magnoliopsida > Apiales > Apiaceae > Daucus > Daucus carota. Next base: position 8,725,302 of record NC_030388.2, read on the forward strand.
TGCAATCCATGTTCTACATGCTTATGACAGATGATTACTTTAACATTGGTGATTTAGTATTATATGAAATTGTTGCTAAATTGGGTCCTCATGAAAGAAGACCCAATAATATTTATTTTGCTAGATTCTTGATGATCATTGCTAATCATCTAGTCAAGGATTTAGTGATTGCACAACCAGAAAACAGGTTGGACTGCTGGGTGCAAAGCGAAAGAGTCTGTGGTGATCTGATGAGGATACTTGCAAATGATCAAGTACCCTTGTCACTTCCATCACTGATGCAGGTACCCTCTATTCCTATCACTTCTTCCAATCCTCAATCTTCTTCTACTTCCAGTACAGCAATGGAAGTTGTACACCCCCAACTTCCTACCCAAGCTGTCAAAACTAAGAAAACTTCTAAGTCCAAATCCAAGAAAACCACCTCTGGTGTCTCTCAAAAGATACCAGTTGTAACAACTTCTTCACAACCTGAGGGGAGTGTGAAGGTGGTAAGTGGTGAGGGGAGGGGTGATCATCAAAGAAGCACCCAGGATAAGGAAGGAGAGGTGAGTGATGTCCAGCCAAGCCATCCCATATCTTCCCAAAAAGATGTGGTGATTAACATGGAATCAAACTCATTACTAGTGACATCTTCTCAACAAGGTGCCACTATTGAAAAGAGCTCTCCTCCAAGAGCACAGAACAAAAGGGGAAGGGACACTGACCAAACACCTCCCAAAACCTTCACTAGGAGAAACAAGAAAAGGGCACTTGACACACACTCCACTGTACAATCCAAAATCACAGATTTTGTGACAATACAGACCACTTCTCAAATTCAGATTGATGTGGCTCCAATAAATGTGGAGTCACAGTCCCCTCCTGTTGAAACACTCTCTCCAATCTCAGATTTCCATATGGAGGATGTTGATCTACTATACAACATCCCCCACCCAAATTCTCCAACTCTGTTCTTGGAGAAGTCAATCTCTGAAATTGGTGATCATCCTTCACAGGATTTGTTGGGTCATCAATCAATTTCTTCTGTGACTACTAGTGAAGTTGTGGAATTACCAAATCCATCACTCTTCACAGATTCACTAGTTGTCACTATTGATGCATCAACTGCTAATGCATCAATTGCTAATTCTTTCACATCATCGATCGGTATTTCTCACCAATCGGTAAGTGCAGTTCTGTCAACGGCTGTGCTTGACAGCAATCAGCCGTTGATGAATGACAATGTAGCATCAATGGCTATTCCTCAGCCATTGATAGAAGAAGTTCCACTGGCAGATGCAACTCAATTAGATCATCTTGCTGTCACAAGAGCTGTCAGTGAAGAACTTATCATTGTTACTGCACTTTTAGGTCTGAGAGAAAGTGAGTTAGTGGAGAGGCTGTCTTGCAGACAGGCAAAAGGAGAGGCTGAGAGTGAGAGGCTGGGAACTTCTTCCTCCCAGGCAAAAGGAGAGATTGTGGGTACCACCTTAGATGGTGAAGGTGAGTGCGTGGTGAGCCAGGGTGAGACCCTGATGCAAGAATATAGAGATTATGAGAGAAATGCAGGTACAGAAGAAACAAGGATGGATTCTGCTGTGGACCCCTTGGATGCCTCTGCATTCACCCATCCAGTGTCAGCCTATCAAATTATGGCTGGCCAATCCAATGTCCTAGCAGAAGAAACTTTGGGGTTGCTTCACACATCTGAAGCACTGGAGAGAGCAAAAATTGCACATGCTGCTGTTCCTAAAGGCATGCTCTCTACACAGGGTGATTCTAAATATGATGACTCCCTGGCTGATGAAGATGATGATGAAGATGAAGAAGTAGCTGGGCCTTCAGAAATGCCAGATTGGGTGTTCAGCCAAAACTTCAATTTTGGTGACACTAAGATGGAAATTCTAAGGCAATATAAGAGAGCAATGGAGTGGGCTGAAGATGAAGATCCAATGAAGAAAACTCTCTATATGTTTGTGAAGGATAACTTGAGACTTCACAAATCTCATCTTACTCAACTCAGACAAGAAATTGGAGATCTTCATACTGCAGTCTCTGATGTTAAGAAAGATAATGAGAAAAATCTGGTTGCTAGAATGTCTTATGACACAATGGCCAACATAAGATCCAAGTTGCATCAAGAATCTCCACTTGCTGCCTCTATTGATGCTCTGGACAAAAGAGTATCAGATGTTGAGTGTCAACTCAATCAAGTTCTTATCAATCAAAACACTCAACAGAAGTTACTTCTTACTCTCCTCCAAGCTCAGAACATCCCAATTCCCAGTGATGTGCTTGTTGATTCCAAAAAGGGGGAGAAGTCTTCAAGAGCAGTTACTTCTACTTCTACCTCTCTCACTGTTCCTGTCTCTGTCTCTGATATTTCTGCTACACCACCATCAACCACCATCTCTGAAAATCTGCCTCTACCCTCCAAAGAACAATTGCCTACATCTGAGGGGGAGCCACTATCTAAGGGGGAGCAACTTGCCCCTGTGTCAAAATCCAAAGCCCCTCCAGTTGAAAGGAAGAAGAAGCCACCAAAGAAAACTAAGACTGTCACAGTCAAGAGCATAAAATGTCAAGGTGAGGCATCTTCTGTGAATGAGTTCAAGCCTTGCCTGATTGATCCTCCATCCCCAACAAAGCCACATGGTAAGAACAAGCTAGCTACAGATTTCCCAATGCCAAAATGAGATAAGTCTAAGCTACTTGGTCTTGCCATTCACATGGGAAAATTTGGCAAGAAGTGGGATGAGACTGAGGAAGAAAAGAAAGAGAGAGAGAATGCTGAAAAGGAGAAGGCTGAGCAAGAAGCCAAAGATCTTGCAGAAGGGAAGCCTGTTAAGCCAAAGCTAGTTGTTGGAAAATTAGATCAAGACTCTGTGTGGAGATCTGAATTTGCCTACATTACAAGGAACAATCAAGTTATATGTGTGCCTCCTGGACACCCCTTGTATGCTAAGGCCAAAGAAGAACAGGAAAGAACTCAAGGGCACTCTGCAAATAAAGATGCAGACATTGAAAGATTTGCTGCAGAGTTGCTGCAAGAACTTGGAGAAGAAGTTGGTGATTTGGCTGATGAGTCTAACATTGCTATTCAGCAACAAATTCTGGATGAAGCCAAGAAAAATATGGAAAAGAAGGCTAAAAAGAAGGTCAGGGCTGGTGTGAAGAAAAATGTACCAAACTTGACTGTGGTACATGAAGAAGAAAAAGTTAAGTCTCCAAGACAAGATCCACCTCCTGCTTCTACTGCTCAATCAGAACCTCTCATAAATCCAGAAGAGCTAAAAGAAGAACCTGTAGAGTTTGACATCTCATCCATGAATTTTCCAAAAATCTTTGTAACTAAAGAGGATGAGCTGGCAGACTCTCTAAAGCCAAGGAAAAACCAAACTGGAGGTAAAGCCAAACACATGCCTAGTAACATCAAAAAGAAAGGAGGAAATCCTAAAAGGCATGATCCGGTTGGACCTATTCAAGTTAAGCCTCCCTCAAGAGAAGTGGTGATCCCTCCTGTGCCAGAAATTATCAAGGTTCCTAAATCTTCTTTTGCTTATGCATTTCATATCAGTGAACAGCCTCCAATCAATCTGTATCTGAATGAATTGCAAAGTGTGAAGGCCTTGACAAGGACAAAGAAGCTTCCAGAAAGGTTGGAATTCCACTACTCACCTCAAACAAAAATTGTGTGGCCACTAGAAAGGATCTTGGATCAGGATTACAATGATTTGAAGACAGTATACATGAAGCTGGACAACAGAACTTCATACTCACAGGGAATCAGAAGTGAAATTCTCAAAAGAATTGAAGATATAAGGAAGAAATGGAATAAACCTTCTGATCTCCCCTTAAGATTGTCCCTTCCTAATACTGGTAGCTGCATTCACAATCATCCCTCAAGACTGATGACTTTTAGAGATGATCAAGGCATTAAAAGATTTTTCAGATTAAAAGATCATGCTAGAAATGCTGATATAGACATCTTGAGGGCAATGCAGAACAAACTCAACTCTAAGATCACAGAAGAGGCCAAGTTCATTGAAGATCTAGAGAGGGAGATCAACAAGAAATTGTCCAAACAGAAGAAAAGGAAACAATGAATATCTGCTCAGTCTAGAGGAGCAAAAATCCAATCCTTGTAAAACTCTTATCTTTCAGCAATTTAAATTTTCTTTCTAATACAAAGATATCTGTTTTCCTTATTATGTGTTTTGTAATCATCAAGCACCTCAAATTTATATCTGAAATTCCTACAGATATAAATAGGGGGAGATTGTTAGGAATATGTGATGCTTGATGATACAAGGTATTTTATTCTTACTTAGAATAAAATTGCATGTAGCTGATCAATTGGTAGCATGCTAAGACAGTATCAATTGATCAGATTGACCCATCAACGGCTGATGAGGTATTGTAACAAAGCTGGAGCATTTTAGCAGTTGATGTAAAATAATGTGTACTTTTAGATTAGCAGTTGATCTATCAACGGATGTTTAGATAGGGTGACATAATTGTAAATATGAGAAGTCATGTAATCTATTCAAGTGAAGTGAAGATCGATCGGTAATTTAAAGTATCAATGGCTATTTGGAAAGAAGATTATCAACCGCTACATCAACATCATCATTATCCCATAAGTCAAAGAAGACAATCAACTGCTTTTTCAGTGTATCATCAATTGATGATATTAGCAATTGATTATCAGCAATTGACAGCTGCAAGTCAGGGAAAAGACAAAGTCCACATGGGTTGATGTGACAGATGCTGCACCAGCTTTGGAAGCTAAACCAAAAGGAGTTTAGTCAAATATTGAGAACCTCGAAGCCTACCATTTCTGGCAAAGCAACAAGAATTTCAAGCTGCCAAATGCAGTATCAAGTCCAAGAAATTCTATATTTGTACTAGCTAGAAAGTGTGTAGGAAAATACTTTTACAGACTAGTTTTGTTTATAGTAGTATATATTCACTTTGTAATTTCACATTTCAAAGTATCAAACACCAAGAACTGAAGAGCAAAGTATTAGAAAAAAAAAGGTTAGCAAGAAATTGTAAGCTTCTGCTCTTCATTCTTTGTAAGCAGCCAAGTATTTTTACTTGGAAGGTTCTTGATATAAAAATCTCTCAGGTGGATCAAACAATCCACCTGAAATTTTTAAGATCCTTGTTCTTTAAATTTCTGTTTTAGCTTTTATATTCTTTTGTATGTTGAATATGATCTGCTATGCAAAAAGATATTGAATTTTTTGTAGATTGTATTCAACCCCCCTTTCTACAATCTAACTTATTGTTTGAATTGTCTGAATAACATGCTATAATTCAAAGCATTTGAAATTTAAATTTATTTAAAATATTTTCAAACGATAATCTATTAAAATGGTTGAAGAAACGAAGACCACATAAGGATACTAAACCACTTGGTTGTGAAATTGTTTCTTCAAGTACCTCCAGAGTCGGAGCTTACGGTCTAACTCGACTTGCTCAAAATAAGAATTACAAGACTAATACAAATATGATGCATGAAGAAATGATGGGTGGTAAGTCTGATGTTTTCATATAATGAACGAAGTATTTTCATCCGGGCTATGTTGATTTTAAATGACATTTTATTTTATTAAATTTAATTTTTAATTTGGGATTATTTGATGGTTTGATTTTCTGTTCTTAATCATAAAAATTATTTCACAACGCCAAAAAAAAAAACAACTACAATATCAGGACACCCGTGCGCGGAGTGCGGGCAAGAAAGTCTAGTTTATGATAAAGATTAATTTGGGCCGCCCTCCCCTGAAACACAATACTATTAATCAATTAGAAATTTTGGTACAAATTAATATTATAATTGCATAAAAATTATTTTGAGTCAAGTTCCCGTTAAATATATCATTAATAAAAAATATTATAATTTAATGTAAAAATTTGTTTAAGTGGCCCTCATGTCAAATACAGTACTAATTGAAAAATATATTTGACCCGCCCTCTCATCAAAGACAATATTAATCAATAATTATTATAATTATGATAAAATAAAATATAATAATATAGATGAAAATTAGTTTGAGCCGCTCTCTTGTCAAGCACAATACTAATAACAAAAAATTATAATATTAGTCTGCGTCGCCCTACCGTCAAACACAATACCAATAAAAATTATTATAATTATGATAAAGTTAGAGATTATAATTGGATAAAAAATTATTTTAAGCTGTCATCCCGTTTTAATAAAAATTTATATTATAACTTAGATAAAAAGTTATTTTATCCGCTTTCCCGTCAAACATAATACTAATAGAAAATTTATTATTATTTAGATAAAAATTAATTTGGGCCGCACTCTTCTTTTAGGATTCCTAAATAGGAAAAGAATTGTATTACTTTTAGAATCCAAAACGAAATGAATTGTATTAACTTTTGAAATCTTTGAACCTGATTTTTTAAATTATAATTATATTTTCAATCCGAAATTTAAGAAAATTATAAAAAAGAATTTTATTAATTTTAGTTACCAATAAAAAAGATTTGTATTACCTTTAAGATCCTTGAACTTGATTTTTTGAATATCAAAAAAATTATAAGAATGAATCGAACTATTATCGAGATTGGTTATAAGTTCATGCATACTATTTGAATGAGTTTGCGAGGATCTCAAAGATCGTTTCATGAGAGATGCTATCTTATTGATCATTATTGAACGACGTGACCTGTTTAGACAATTTGAGATTCTGGAAGATGCTGTTTTTAATTTTTTAGTATATAATTTGAAAAAAATTAATAAAATAAGATAATAAATTTAATAACTTTTGAAAATAAGAATTGTATTTTTTAATTATATTTGTTCTATAATTGTTATTTTGAATAAATAGAATCCTACTCTTTTATGATTCATAAATAAGTAAAAGAATTGTACTATCTTTGCAACTCTTTTATCTATACAGTACTTAACCTGATTTTTAGTTTATAATTTTATTATCCGAAATTTAAAAAAATTATAAAATTCAATCGAACAATTCTAAAGACGCCATGTATCCGCGATCTGAGGAGAAATTGAAAGAGATAATTAATGAAAATAATGAAATTAGAGGCATGTAGGTTGTTAATTACATATTCGTACCTCGCTTCGACATCTTGATCGATCCGTTATCTCTCTCGGGATCTCTCCCTGAGGCGCCGTTGATGAGGGGAGGAGAGGTTTATACGGAGATCGGGCTTGTCTAGGTTTTAAGTGAGTATTACTTCGTCAATAAAACGACACCGTCAGGTTCACTTTCTTAGATAGGGCTGAGCATTCGGTCGTGTTGCGGCGGTCTATAAAAATTATATTAATGATATAATATTAATATTTGTATAATAAAATAATTTTGTGGTTGTATATAAAATGTATATTAATGTTTCAAAATTAATATTTGTGGGATAAAATAAATTTTATATTATAAAATCTTCATGTAGTACCAATACTAATATATAAAATTGCAAAATTGGAAAATAAATTTATACACGTAATTAACAATTTAAAGGACCGGACCGAAGTTTACGTAAGGACCGAAATTATAGACCCATCAATCATCAATCATCACTCATCGCTCATGCATGCCAGATTCTCCACTTTAAACAGGTAGCCTGAAAAACCATTCTTTTATTAATAAGCAAGTGAGTTAATTTAAACCAAAAAGGAGGAACATGGACACTCAAAGAAAGTATTAAGCATCAATAGGTATTAAACATCAATTAGTATTTTATATTATATATTAAACATCAATTATTTATATTATATATAAAAGTTCAGTCCATTCGGTCCAGGACTGAAGTTTTTCGATGGGGACCGGACCGGACCGTATTTTATTCCGGTCCGAACCGAAATACCTGAACGGACCGAACCTTCAGAAAATTACAACCGAACCGGACCGAAATTGTTCGGTTCGGTCCGATTTTTCGGTTTCGGTTCGGTTTTACTCAGTCCTATTCTTAGAAGAGAATTTGGTCGCCGCCGGTGCTCAATAAATAAATTAAATTATAAATTTTTTATTTGAAATTTAAGAAAATTATAAGAATAAATCGGAAATATAAATAGTATTTATTCAATGATTGTTAGTTTGAATAAATATAATCCTATTAATTCCTTTTAGGAATCCTAAATAAGAAAAAAAATTGAATTATAAATAAATATTCGATAGAGATGAGAAGATTGCAATCGCTACTTTTTGGGAAAAAAATTATAAATTTATAACTTTTGAGAATAAGAATCGTACTTTTTTAATAATTTTTATATTAATATATAATTAACAATAAGAAAGAATTGTATTATCTTTAAAATTCTTAAACATGATTTTTTTGAATTATAATTATATTTTTTATCTGAAATTTAAGAAAGATTAGAAGACTGAATCGAACAATTTTAGAGACGCCCGCATCCTAAGCAATCTACATCGAATAACAGGAAGACCAATTGCAATTACACAACACGGAGCTAATTCAACTTTAAAGTATCGGAGCTATTCAAGATTTCAGTTGTTTTAGCTCTTGTTTACTGATTTTCTGAGCGTGGTTTTTATGCTATGTTACTTAGCAACTAATTCCTTTAGGTAGTTTAGGTTTCACCTCTATGTCTTAATATCTTTGTGTGCTCTAATATCTATCTATCTATCTATATAATAGTTCCTACTGCGTGATATGTACAGTAAACTAAGCCTAAATAATTGACCTCAGCTTTCTTACTAATTGCAAAAATGCCACCGCTTCATACTTCACTTCCACGTGCTCAATCTCTGTCTGAAAACAAGAATATTCTCTTTCCACAAAGCTTCTACAGCTTCTTCGACAAGCTTGAGGATTGTATCTTACTCCTCCGCAGAGCTCATGCAGGTATAATTTTCAAATTTCGCAGCTCGCTTTTCCAATTTTGCACACACCGCTGTATCTGCTACATATTTCCTACATAGATTTGAACAATGGCTAATGTTCGCTCACGCTGCTTTTATCCAATTTATAATCCTATCACTGGCATCTGTTTTCTGTAACAAACGTTTTAACCCGTTTGCGTCTTTGTTTTCCCTTATAGGCTGGAGACGAAGACAAATCATGGCGTTTGTTCACTTTGGAAGACATGATACAAGGTACTTTTGTATCTCTGTTCACCGTGTTTTGCGGACTTTCATTCTTTGTTGTAATGTTTGAATGGTGCTTGGTGATAGGTTACAAAGCACTAAAGAGATGAAAGATTGCTAAGGCTTCTAAGAAGCGAGGTCATGGAACAAGCACCGTTTATTCCACCGAAACAGGTGCTATTCTTTACCGACTAAATTTGGATATGTTGTTGAGGCCGAGTTTTATTTGGAGATGTTTGTTAACATGTGTTGCCTGTAATGAGAAAAATGAAAAATGTAGTCACAATGAAAGTTTACATCAATTTTTGTTGTTAACAAACGCGACAAAATTAAAATTGTAGGCACCGTCAAAGTTGTGCATCATTTTTTGTCATGGCATTGTCTAATATATCATGAACAAGACATACTTTTGAGTTTACAGTGTTATAATAGATATTGAGCCAAGTTGATTTTGTTTAGTTTCCCCGTTTTTTGCAGCTACACAGCCAGGACATATTATACCTTCGACCATGGTAGATGAGCGTGCCAGGAATAGTAGTAATACAGTAGATATGGACACTGATTCACCAATGTCAGTTGTTACTTATTTGCAAGAGACATGTAAAACCTTCTTATTACATTATACCAGGAACTCTTAACACTAAATGTAGTATTTCCCACTGATATAAGTAAACACCATATACAAATTTATTAGTCATGTCTAATATCATATTCTGGCTCAATACTTTCAGTGCAAATTCCACAAAATACTAATGAATGCAGCAAAGTCCAGGAGAGTGAATCTTTCAGGGCAGTTGCTGCCAATATAGTTGTTGGATCTCTAACACCAGATTCTACACCTTCTTCTGTGCAAGAAAGTATGTAATTTGTTTTCACAACACATCATACTGCACTGCTGTTCTGCACGCTATACCTTTTTTGTTTCATAATTGTTGCATCTGATGCAGGCACACCTAAGTCTTGCATGACCAGTTTACGAGAACATAATCTGCCACCGAGAACTCCCTTTGCTGATATAACAAACACTGTGGAGAGGAGTGTAGTTCATACCACTAAGGTGAAAGGTAAAGTCAGAGAAAGGAAAACAATATTTGAAAACAGTAATAGCATAGGCAAAGAGAATGCAAAAGGGTCCACTTTGCAGAGCATTGAAGCGCATAGAACAAAGGGTGGAGTCAAAGACAAAGTAAGAACAACAAACTTGGAAAGCAATAATTTCGCAGAGAAAGGGAAGGGAAAAGTGTCAAATTGGGAGAATGCACCTCTAAAAGATTGGATTCGGAACTTATTTGCAGAGGAATTCTCGACAAACAAGAGCACTGACAGTGTGTTATATGATGAGGATTTGGGTAGGACAATTTCCGATGTGCAAATTAATTTTAAGATTTGTTAATGAATTTTTTGCTATGAATATATTTATGATTTTGAAACTGTACTACTTCTGTTTGTACAGAGGAGACTAGATTTGATGCTTCATATTTCTCGGAGGATTCTGATTCTGATATGGACTCTGCAGATGGTGAGCATTGTAAATTTCAAACAGTCATATCCAACTTGAACATTTATCCATTTTGTTCGTAATCTATGTAGTTGACAATTTTTTCGATGATGAGTTTGATGATCAAAGTCATGTAGAGCCTGACAGTGGTATGTTATACGCTGTTCATAATGAGTGCTGGTGTGTAGTGAAATATCTTTTCATTGACTGGTGGCTTATTTTTTTTTACAGAGAATATAAATCCAAATGAATCAAATTTACAGAAGAAGTGCAGACGTGGTTCCAAGTATCTTATACCAGAGGAATATGCAACGCTTGGCGGCCCTTCTAAGCGCTGCCCTTCCTGCAATGCTATGATGTGGCATGAGGAGCGTGTAAACAAGAACGTGACAAAAGGCAAGCCACTGTTTTCTATTTGTTGTAGGAAAGGCGAAGTGAAATTACCAGAACCATTGCCGACTCCCATCTATCTCCTTAATCTTTATCAAGACAAAGATCGAGGTGCAGATTTCCACAGAAGTATCAGGTTGTACAATGCTATGTTTGCGTTTACCTCGGCCGGGGGAACAATGATCATTCCATAAACAAAGGCAGGGGACCCTATATATATCGTTTAAATGGCCAAAATCACCATGTGTTTGGTTCTTTAATCCCTGATGATGGGGACACTCCAAAGTTCTGCCAGCTCTACATATACGATACTGCAAATGAGGTTAGCAATCGTCTGCGCTGGGTTAATGTTTCTGATGAACAGCCTGTACATGCAGAGGTTGTTGATGGCCTGATGCAGATGCTTGATGATACTAATGAATTAATGAAGAAATTCCGCACTGCACGCGATAGATGGGAGAACAATCATATCTGTGATTTGAAAGTTGAACTTAAAGTTTGTCGCGCTCAGAATGGGAGGGAAAATCATATATCTGCATCCAACGAAGTTGCTGGTGTTATGGTTGGTTCCACCTTGAATACTACTCCCGATCGTGATATCATAATTGAGCCTAAATTTGGAAAACTTCAACGTATTTCCTACATTCATCCCAAATTTATGGCACTGCAATACCCTCTTCTCTTCCCAAATGGTGAAGATGGTTACCATGACAAGATCCCATTTCAAAGTGCGGATTTGTCAAATTTGAAAGAGCGAGATTTTATATCAATGAAAGATTTTTATGCATACCGTTTCCAAATCAGGCCTAATCATTGTAAGTTTTGTTATTACAATTCATGTGTTCACTTAAGTTATAAGATTACATGTTTTAGATTTCTTTTTTGTAGGATTTGTATGCAGGATTAATATATTTACGTTATTGTGAAATATGCAGCTTTGACCACGAGGTTAGGTGGTAGGCTTTTCCAACAGTATGTTTTTGATGCCTTCTCTTCAATTGAGCAAACACGTTTATATTGGTTTCGGAAAAATCAAACAATTATGCGCAATGAACTCTATAGTCATATTTGTGATTCTGTGCGTAAAGGTGATTTGAGTGGATCAAATGTTGGGAAAGGTGTGATCTTACCAGCTGGTTTTGTTGGATCCAAACGATACATGCAGCAGAATTTCCAAGATGCTTTGGCGGTGTGCCGCCAAGTTGGTCACCCTGATATATTTCTCACCATGACCACAAATCCTTTGTGGGACGAAATTCAGAAAATGATGCATTATCTCCCAGGTTGTAAGTCTGAGAATTCCCCAGACATCATTTCTAGAGTTTTTCGCCTTAAACTAGATCAGCTCACCAACGATATCAAGAAGAAAGCCTATTTTGGTGTTTGTGTTGGAGGTAACTGTTTTGTTTAATTTTTTAAATATATTTAAATCCTATTTTGCTTAACTAATTCAATTTTGAACAGTAATGTATGTTGTAGAGTTTCAGAAGCGTGGTCTCCCTCACGTGCATATGCTCATATGGCTTGACAGTAAATCCAAGCTTTACTTGAAAAATAATGTTGACAAATTCGTCTCAGCTGAGATCCCTGATCCTATTAAAGATCCTGTTGGATATGCTGCAGTGAAGGCCTTTATGATACATGGACCTTGTGGATTGCAAAACACTAAGTCTCCTTGCATGAAAGGACTCAAATGCATCCGTCATTTCCCTCAAAAGTTAGTATTTCATGAGCCCTGCCTTTTTTCCACGTAACTGTGTTCACAAGATTGTAGCTGATTTTATTTGTTTGTGTATCAGGTACTCGGCCAGAACAACGTTTGATGAAAGTGGATTTCCTGTTTATCGAAGAAGAAGACAGAACATAATAGTTAATGTTCGTAATGCCGAACTTGATAATCAATGGCTGGTACCTTATAATCGAGATTTATTGGTCAAGTATCAGTGTCACATGAATATCGAGATTTGTTGCCATGCGCGAAGCTTGAAATACCTCTTCAAGTATTGCTTGAAAGGGCATGATACTGCTACTGTACATGTCACTGGAAAGAAGAAAAGGGCTTCAAACCAAGATCCAGATAAGGCTATAGATGAAATTGATGCATATTTTGATGGTCGCTACATCTGCGGTGCTGAGTCAGCCTATAGGATTTTTGGTTTTCTGATACACCACCGCACTATTTCTGTTGAGCGGCTACCATTCCATTTACCAGGCAAGAAGAGTTGCACTTTCCATTCTAATCAGCCATTAGACAAGGTTGCTGATCGTGAGAAGAATAGACTGAGCAAGTTGGAGGCATTTTTCCAGCTATGCACCACTAATGTCGATGCTCAAATAACGATGATATTGTTTTGGAAAGTAGGCGCTTAAATAACGATGATACCCTGATGTTGGATGACAAACAACTACAGTTTTATGCTCTTGCAGGTATTGCTCACTCCATTTTACATTTTGCTCAAAGTTATACTGTCTTTCTTATTTTTTACTGTCCAATCTAATTATATGTTTTTTATCTCCAGAGATCGATGACTTGCTCAGGTCAATAGGCAAATCTTTAAAGAATTTTCCTCAACTTCCTCAACCACCTGAAAACTACCTCAAACATGGTACTAATAATTTGATTTTAGAAGAAACCAACTACAACATTAATGAGATGGAAAAAGAAAACCACGGGTTGCTATCTACTATCAACGACGAACAGTTAAATGTGTACAACGCCATTCTAGAATCTGTTGGGAAGAACGAAGGTGGACTCTACTTTGTTCATGGCAGTGGTGGTTGTGGGAAGACCTTCCTTTGGAGAACTTTGATTTCCAAGTTAAGGTCTCAAGGAGACATTGTTCTACCGGTTGCATCTTCGGGAATCGCTGCCACGCTTATGCCAGGAGGTCGAACTGCACATTCCAGGTTTAAAATACCTATTGTCCTAGACGAACTATCTGTTTGTGCTATAGGTAATAAATCAGACATTGCTGAGTTAATTAGGCATACCAAACTTATTATTTGGGACGAGGCTCCAATGCAACATAGATTTGCCTTTGAATTCTTGGATCGATCTTTGAGAGATATTATGCGGTGTGTCGATGATAGTCGTGCCGCTCTACCTTTTGGTGGAATAACAGTTGTTCTAGGTGGTGATTTCCGTCAAATTCTTCCAGTTATACCTCATGGAGACAGAGCTGAGATATTGGCAGCCTGTATCACGAGATCAAGACTTTGGAATATTTGCAAAATATTCATTCTGGAAGGGAACATGCGTCTCAACAGCGGTTCGTCTCAGGCAGAAGTTGATGAACTAAATGAATTTGCCAAATGGGTACTTGCAGCAGGAGATGGCAGGTTGGAAGGTGATGAAGAAGCAAAATCTCTCTTTGTCGAGGACGGTATTCAAGTACCACTGCAGTTCTGTGACTTGGAAAATGACAACACCGTTGAGAACATGATTCACAGCATCTATCCAGATTTTGCAGAGAATTCCACAAATGCCAAGTATCTCAGTGAAAGAGCCATCTTGACTCCTACAAACCAAACTGTTGGACACCTAAATTCTCTAATTGTAGATATGATACCAGGAGACGCCGTTACTTATTACAATGTTGATAGTGCAGAAGACTTTGGCGGCACAGATGATGATTTGAAGTCTGCCTTTCCTGTTGAGTATCTGAATTCGCTTTCAGTTCCAGGCTTGCCGGCTCATGACTTGAAGCTAAAAGTTGGGGCAGTTGTGATGCTGATGAGGAATTTGAATCAAACTCTTGGCCTTTGCAATGGAACTAGAATGATCTGTTAGGAATCAATAATTTTTGATGATAACATAAACATTTTGTAACATGTCTCACTTAGAATCTTTATCAAATTTCAGTTGTAATTGTTACATTTCTTGTCTTTGGGAATTATCAACGGATGGGTAGAATAGGATGGCTAATTGTAAATATCCAATGCCATGTAATTTTATCTAAGTGAAGGATATTCAACTGATGAGATGTAACTGATTCAACTGATAAAGACTGGATGATGTTTCAACTGATGAAAATCAAGCATTCAACTGAAGACAAAGTATTCAACGGATAATGCTGAGGAATTCAACTGATGAGACTGGAACAGCATTCAACTGATGGAGTTTGTAATTCATTCAACTGATGAGCCAGGCATTCAACTGATAAAGTCAATAGCAGTTGAAAGCAACCAGAACCTTCAACTGATGAAGCAAAGAGCAGTTGAAAGTGACTAGAGCTTAAGTCTGACAAATCACATGGATCGAATTACACTAAAATAGACATGGAAGCCTAATTAGGAAAATAAAGAAGAAGCAGAAACATACTTATCTCATGCAGTGCAATCTGGATCAAATCAAGATGATGGTCAAAGATGAAGACATCTCAGAAAGCATGCATAAGACAAAGTTGTGCAGCATTGTTTTTATATTAGAGTGCATTTTGTAATCTAGCCAAAAAGCTTTGTAAAACTTGGAGTATATAACCAAGTTAGTAGCATCAGTTGAACTTGTTCAAATTACTTGAGAGAAAAATCTGAGAGTTAGAACTTGTTTGAGTGATGAACCAGCAGCTGTGCGAATTGTAAAACAATCCACAGATTCTTCTATATAAAATCTCACGGGTGGATCATTAAATCCACTCGTATTTTTAATACTTGGTGTTTTTCTGTTTACTGTGTTCTTAGTGTATTATTCTTGAATCTTTTAAATTTGTAAAAGATTGTATTCAACCCCCCCTTCTACAATCTTTCTCATAGTTGGTGTAAAATAACAATTGGTATCAGAGCCAGGTTCCCAACAAACAGGGAAAAAGATCAACACTGCTAGAGAAAGATGGGAAAGAAGGATGCTGGAGTGAAGATTCCTGTTCTTGACAAAGACAACTATTTTCACTGGAAAGTGAGAATGCATCTGCATCTGTTGTCCATTGATGAAAGCTATGTGAACTGCATTGAAAAAGGACCTCATGTCCCCATGAAGGTCTGCACAAGTATGGGAGCTGATGGTGAAGACATGGTAGGTAAGATGATTCCAAAACCTATCCATGAATATTCTCAAGAAGATATTGAAGAAGTGCACAAGGACAAGAAAACCATGAACCTTCTGTTCAATGGTTTGGATCAAGAAATGATTGATAGTGTTATTAGCTGCACAAGTGCCAAAGAAGTTTGGGACACCATCAGGACCATCTGTGAAGGGAATGAGCAAGTGAGAGAGAACAAAATGCAGCTTCTGATTCAACAATATGAGTCATTCCATTTCAAGGCTGGTGAAAGTTTGAGTGATACATTTAACAGATTTCAAAAACTGTTAAATGGTCTAAAGCTCTTTGGAAGAGTATATCAAGTTAAGGATTCAAACTTGAAATTCTTAAGAGCTCTTCCCAAAGAATGGAAACCCATGACAGTCTCTCTCAGAAATACACAAGAGTTTAAAGACTATACTCTAGAGAGACTGTATGGAACTTTAAAGACTTATGAGCTTGAAATGGAGCAAGATGAAGAGATTGAGAAAAGTCAAAAGAAAGGGCATTCATCTGTGGCTCTAGTTGCAACTCTGGAGGATACTGTCAAGGACAAGGGAAAGTCTCAAGTTGAAGAAACTGAGAAGTTGGTCAAAGAGGAGAGCTCAGAGTCAAGCAAAGGAAGAAGAAAGGAGAAAGAAGTAGCTGATTCTGGTGAAGAAAGTGATGGAATTGATGAACATCTAGCCTTCCTGTCAAGAAGATTCTCCAAACTGAAATTCAAAAAGAATTTTAATTCTGCAAAATCTTTTAAAGGCAATCCCAAGTCTGATAGAAGCATGGTAGACAGATCAAAATTCAAGTGCTTCAACTGTGGGAATGCAGGTCACTTTGCAAATGAGTGCAGAAAGCCTAAAGTTGAGAAGAAGTCAAGTGAAAACATTGACTACAAAAAGAAATATTATGAACTTCTCAAACAAAAGGAAAGAGCATTCATCACAAAGGATGATTGGGCAGCTGGAGATGATTCTGATGAAGAGGAGGAGTTTGTCAATCTAGCTCTAATGGCCAACTCCACAGATCAAGAAGAAAACACTGGAAGCAGTAGTCAGGTATTCACTACAAACCTAGTTGAGTTAACTAAAGATGAATGCAATGCTACCATTAATGAAATGTCTACAGAATTGTATCATTTGCATGTTTCTTTAAAATCTCTCACTAAGGAAAATAGTAGAATTAAGGAAGCTAACACCTTTCTTAGTGATAGAAACAGTGTTTTAGAAGCTCAATTTATTGAGTTTGAGAAGCTGAAAATTGAGTGTCAGACAGCCAAGGATGATCTCTTGGTTGTTCTGAAAAGAGAAGAGATCATAAGAAAGCAGCTTGATAAGGAACAAGAGATTATTGCCAAATGGAAATCTGGTAGGGATGTTTCCACCAACATCATCAACATGCAAGGTAGAGAGACCTTTGTAGAGAATGAGTGGAAGAGGAGTAAGAAAGTGCTTGAGATATCTGAGAACAGTTCAGGTGATGAGAATACTGATGATGATCATCAGTTGAAAGGCAAAGTCTCAACTGATGAGAGTCATCAGTTGAACAAAAACTCATCAGTTGACAAGAGTGTTCTCAAGAAGCTTAACAAGAAATATGGTCCTGTTAAAAAGAATTTTGTTAAAGGTGAGAATAGTTCTTCTGAGACCAGTGATAGTATTAATAACACTCTTAATTCCAGTAACAAGAACAAGAAGAAGTTGGATACTAGTGAGCATAAATCTGAGGAGACTAAAAAGAAGAAAGGAAATAGAAATGGCAAAATAGGAGTTAACAAGCACACCAATTACACTCCCAATGCTAGTGCTCTTAGGAAAACCTGCAGCAAGTGTGGTAGTGTAAATCATTTATCTGCCAATTGTAAAACTGTGATTGCTCCTAATTTGTCTTTGCCTATTCCTATGACATCTGTTCCTCACATGAATTTATCTGCTATGAATATGATGCCTGGTTTATTGCCTCACAATCCTTATTCTCAGCCTAACATGCCATATATGTTCAATCCTTATTTCAATGCCTTTAACATGCCTCAATTTCATTCAAACTTGCATGGAATGAACAATTTATGCATGTCTCAAAGGCCTGTGTTTGAAAACAGAGTTGATATTCCAGTTTCTCAACCAAAACCAAAGATTGAACCTATTCAATCCAAGGAAAAGGTTGAGAAAGTGGAAAAGGCTGCTAAGACTAACAAATCTGGACCCAAAGCAATTTGGGTACCAAAATCAACTTGATCTGTTTGTGAAATGTGTGCAGGGAAACCACAAGAAGAATTTGTGGTACTTGGATAGTGGATGCTCCAGGCACATGACTGGTGATTCCTCTCTGCTCACAAAGTTTGTGGAGAAAGCTGGCCCTAGCATTACCTTTGGAGATGACAGCAAAGGATATACTATGGGATATGGCTTGATTGCAAAAGAGAATGTCATCATTGATGAAGTTGCATTGGTGTCTGGTCTTAAGCACAACTTGCTTAGCATCAGTCAGCTCTGTGACAAAGGTTACAAAGTCAATTTCACTCCTGCAGCCTGTGTTGTCACCAAAGGAGATGACAACAATGTGGTTCTGATTGGACAAAGAAAAGGAAATGTGTATGTAGCTGACTTCAATTCTGTCAAGTCTGAATCTATTACTTGCCTTCTCAGCAAAGCAAGCTCAGATGACAGTTGGCTATGGCATAAGAGATTGTCTCATCTAAATTTCAAAACCTTGAATGAGTTAGTAAAGAAGGACTTGGTAAGAGGTCTACCAAAGCTGGAATTCTCAAAAGATGGACTTTGTGGAGCCTGTCAGCTAGGAAAGCAAAAGAGAAGCTCTTTCAAAAGCAAGACTCTTTCATCAATTGTGAAGCCCCTTCAGCTCTTGCATATGGATTTGTTTGGACCAGTCAACATCATGTCTATTTCAAAGAAGAAATATTGCCTAGTGATTGTTGATGATTTTTCAAAATTCACTTGGACTTTCTTCCTGCATTCTAAGGATGAAGCTGGGAAAATCATCATCAATCATATCAAGGCATTAAACAACAATCCAGATGTCAAAATTGGAAGGATAAGAAGTGACAATGGGACAGAATTCAAGAACTCTGTGATGAAAGAATTTTGTGAAGAAGAGGGAATTATTCATGAGTTCTCTGCACCAAGAACTCCACAACAAAATGGTGTTGTTGAAAGGAAGAATAGAACTCTTATTGAAGCTGCAAGAACCATGATTAATGAAGCTCAACTTCCAACCTATTTTTGGGCTGAAGCTGTAAACACTGCTTGTTTCACTCAAAACATTTCACTAATTACCAAACCTCACAATCTAACTCCCTTTCAACTCTTCAAAGGAAAGAAGCCAACAATTAGCTTTCTTCATGTGTTTGGATGCAAGTGTTATGTTCTAAGAAATCAAGGTGAAAATCTTGGAAAATTTGAGGCCAAGGCAGATGAAGCTATTTTTGTTGGATACTCTGATGGAAAATCATTTAGAGTATATAATCTGAGAACCAACATTGTTATGGAATCAATCCATGTGGTTTTTGATGATAAGAAGATTCAAGGATTCTCAGATGAAGGATTTCATGATAATCTCAGATTTGAGAATGAAGGTGAAGGTGATCTGTATGAGAGTGATGATGATGATGACATTATTCAAAATGTTGGAATTAATCCTGGAATTAATATTCCAACTGATGACTCTCTGGTGCAAGAAACAACTGCAATTGGAAATTCAACTGAAGCATCAGTTGAAACTACATTGGAGGGATCAGTTGAAACACCTCAAGGATCATCAGTTGAAAGAATGTCTCAAAGTTTCAATCAGTTTAGAAATAATGAGATGTCAAATTTAGGGGGAGCTTTCCAACATGGAAACCTGAACTTCAATAATGAAGCCACATCATCAAGACAATCACTTCCACCACAAAGAAAGTGGACAAGGGATCATCCTTATGAGCTAATTATTGGAGATGCAAATGCATCTGTACAAACAAGAAGAGCAACTCAAGATGAGTGTTTGTACAGTGCATTCCTTTCACAGGATGAACCTAAAGTCATAGAAGATGCTCTCAAAGATGCTGATTGGGTTCTTGCTATGCAAGAAGAATTAAATCAATTTGAGAGAAACAAAGTATGGAAGCTGGTACCCAAACCTAAAAACAGAACTATTGTAGGAACAAGGTGGGTATTCAGAAACAAGGTGGATGAGAATGGAGTTGTCACCAGAAACAAGGCAAGGCTTGTTGCTAAAGGATATTCTCAATCTGAAGGAATTGATTTTGATGAGACCTTTGCACCAGTTGCAAGACTAGAAGCAATAAGAATCTTCCTGGCCTATGCTGCTCATGCAAACTTTAAAGTTTATCAAATGGATGTCAAGAGTGCTTTTCTAAATGGTGAACTGGAAGAGGAGGTATATGTCAGTCAGCCTCCTGGTTTTGAAGATCCAGAATTTCAAGAGTATGTTTACTTCTTATTAAAAGCACTCTATGGACTAAAGCAAGCACCAAGGGCATGGTATGACACTCTGTCTCAATTCTTGTTAGATAATCATTTTTCCAGAGGAACTGTGGATAAAACACTATTTTACAGAAATGTAAATGGTGCCTTTATTCTGGTTCAAATTTATGTAGATGATATAATCTTTGGTTCTACAGATGAGAAACTTTGCAAGAAGTTTGCTAATCTAATGAAAAGTCAGTATGAAATGAGCATGATAGGAGAGCTCACCTACTTTCTTGGTTTACAAGTTAAACAAGTAAAGGAAGGTATATTCATAAATCAAACTAAGTACATTTATGATCTACTTAAAAAGTTTGATTTATTGGATTGCAAAGAAGCTAAGACTCCCATGCCAACAGCCACTAAATTAGAATTAAGTCCTAATGAGAAATCTGTGGACATCTCTAATTATAGAGGCATGGTTGGTTCTCTTTTATATTTGACAGCTAGTAGACCAGATATTATGTTTTCTACATGTCTCTGTGCTAGATTTCAATCTAATCCTAAAGAATCACATCTTATTGCTACAAAAAGAATATTCAGATATCTTAAGGGAACACCAAATCTTGGTATTTGGTACCCTAAAGACTCTGGATTTGATCTAATTGGATATTCAGATGCTGATTTTGCAGGATGCAAAATTGATAGAAAAAGTACAACAGGCACCTGTCAATTTCTTGGTGACAGATTGATTTCTTGGTTTAGCAAAAAGCAAAATTCTGTATCAACCTCTACAGCTGAGGCTGAGTACATTGCAGCTGGAAGCTGTTGTGCACAATTATTGTGGATGAGAAATCAATTACTTGATTATGGATTAAATCTCTCAAAAATCCCAATATTTTGTGACAACACCAGTGCTATTGCTATAACTGAAAATCCAGTACAACACTCAAGAACCAAGCACATTGACATCAAATACCACTTCATAAGGCAACATGTGATGGCTGGTACTGTTGAAATGCATTTTGTTCCAAGTGAAGAACAGATTGCAGATATTTTTACAAAGCCTCTTGATGAATCCACATTCACAAGGTTGGTAAGTAAATTAGGTATGTTAAATTTCTCCTAATTTAGAGTGAATTTTTCTGTAATTTGGCAGCCAGAATTTGATTAATTTTGATTTATCAAAATTGAATTAATTATAATTTTGGATAAAGTCTATAATATTTCAACTGATGAACTAGTGAAATTGTTTCAACTGATGCTTGAAACAATATCTTCTTGCGTTGTTTTTCATTCAACTGATGACACCAGTTGAAGACGCCTTCAACTGATCTCCATCAGTTGAATAGGAAGTTTAAAGAGGCGCTTATTTCATCCGTTGAAAGTATTATCAGATCTGAGCCGTTGAAATTTCTTTTGTCTCTCACCTACTTTATACACACGATCGTGTGTGTAATTTTTGTAGAGTTCAATAAGAGTAATTTCTTCTCAACGGTAATTTCTCAGCCAATCACAGCAATTTTCTGAGAAAGTATTTAAGTGTTTTAATTTATTTTCACTTCCTTTCATCTCACTCTTTCGAATTCTTCAAGTTCTCTTCTCTCTCTGTGCAAAAGCAAACTCTAATTTTTCCTCAAGCTTTCTCTGTAACTACAATGGCACCAATGAAGAAGTATACTGCACCAAGTGGGTTTATTTATGAGAAGAACAACTTCGCGTCATTTGTGGATACCAAGGCTGTGGAGGAGAAGGAGTATCACAGGATGATGGAGTTCATCAAGTCCAGCCAGCTCTCTTATGCTATGACTGAAGCTCCCATCATTTACCATGAAATAGTGGAGGAGATGTGGACCTCTGCAGAGTTTAATAGTGAGAATGAAACTCTAACTTTCTCTATTAAAAATGAAACTCATTCTGTTAATGCTGATATTATGAAAGCATGCTTTAAGATTCCTGAAGATACTGTTTTATCTTTGCCTAGTGATGTTCAGTTGGTTAATTTACTTTATGCTATGAATTATGTTTTACCAACTGATGCCTTAGGTAAAATAGAAAGGAGGGGTCTTAGGAGAGAATGGAGTTATTTATGTGATGCTTTTATTAAGGCATTTTCTGGTAAAATTAGTAATTTTAATGCTCTTACTTCTCAGATTTTACAAATGCTTTACATGTACTTGACTAATGAATATTTCAACTTTGGTGGTTTGATGATCCAAGAAATTGGGGAGAAACTAGGTGATAAAACTGATAGACCTAGGAATATTTATTATGTCAGATTTCTTATGATGCTAGCTAATCATCTCAATGATAAGCTAGTTATTACTAACAAGGAAGCCAAGCTTCCCAGTTTTGTGCAGGAAAAGAGAGTCTTTAAAGACCTCTTTAGGATGAATTTATACCCCTCCTTGGAGGTGGTGTACCTGCCAACAATGGAGGCTGGAAAGCACAAAGAGGTACATGGCTTTCCTACTACTCTTTCTCAACCCTCACCTTCTTTGCTTTCTGCCATCAGGGCTGTTGAAGAGGCCCATCAACAGTCCACACAAGTGGCAAAACCTTCTAAAAACAAGTCTTCTAAACCAACCTCAGATGCCTCCCAAAAGACATCTGTTGTAAAATCCAAGAAACACAAACCTGAGGGGAGTGTAATTGGAGGTTGTGAGGGGGAGGGAAAGGGTGAACATAAAAGAAGCCCTAAGAATAAGGATGGAGAGATGTGTGTTAACCAGCCAAGCCACTCTGCAGTCTCCCAAAAGACTGTAGATGTTAATATGGAATTAAACTCATCCCTAGCAGCATCCTCCCAAAAGGATGTTGCTATTGAAAATAGTCCTCAACCAGGGACACAGTCAAAAAGGGGGAGGGACACCACTTCTTCACCAATAAAAGCCTATGGGAGAAAGAAGCTAAGAAGTGAAAAACTGAAGCACTCTGCACACACACAGGCATCCATTCTGGATTTTATGCCTTTAACTTCTCAAAGTCAGATTGATGTGACTTCAATAAATGTGGAGTCACAGCCCCCTTCTTCATCTCAACCAATCACTCATATTTATGATCTTACCATCTCTACTCCTCAAACACAATCCCCAACCTCTTCTGTGGATGTGGAATTAATTCACACCACACTTGTAAATTCTCCATCTTTGGATTTCATGGAGAAGCCCCCATCTGAGATTGATCATCATCATTTTGATGATTTGTTGGATCTTTCTCTTCCATTTCCTTCTTCTGTGACAGTGTGTTCTGTGGATTTTCCTTTAAAATCAATCACCACAGACTCAACTATCACAGCTTCTAAACCTATTTTTTCATTTTCTTCAACTGATCTCCCTCATCAGTTGACAAGTGTTTGTCCTTCAACTGATCTGCTTAACAGCTCTCATCAGTTGAATGCCTCTTCTACTCATGTTTCAACTGATGTCTCTCATCAGTTGACAACTGCTGCTACTTCAATTAATTTACCTTTTTCTACAGCAGTTGATCACATGGTAGCACAAACACTTCTAGGATTGAGTGGAGTGAGCTATGGAGTGGAGAGGCAGCCTAGTGAGCTGGCAAAAGGAGAGGGTGTGGAGAGTCTGGCATTTTCTTCTAGCCAGGAAAAAGGAGAGGATAAGAGTGACCCTTTAGTAAGGGTAAGTGAGGGAGAGGTGAGTTGTGTGGTGAGCCAAGGGGAGCCCTTGATGCAAGAAAAGAGAGAAATTGAGAGAAATGCAGGTGTCAATGAAGGGTTTAGTGAACAAGAGTTTCAAGCTGAATACAGATCCATATTGGATGGTGTTTCACTAGACCCTGAGACTTTTACTCATGGGATGTCCTCCATTCAAGACTTTGCCAGATTGGACAATCAAGCAGCTGAGAGGCACCTCAATCTGATTCACACTACATCTTCAATGCTTAGAGCAAAGGAGGCATTAACAGCTCTGCCTGCCAATGCTGGAGATGATTTTCATTATGATGATAGTGATGAAGACCTCAATGATGCTCTTGAGGAATCCCTTGTTGAACAACCTACAACTTCTCTACCTTCATGGCTCTCCATGCAGTCTGCCAATGCAATTGTTGTTAGCATGGAGCTGGAAAGGCAAGCCTCCACCATTCTTCAATCACAACCTGGAAGCTCATCCTCCTCTCCAGCCATCTCTGCCACCATTGCCAGTCAAGCTCTGGAAAACCTCAAGCTTCACAAGTTTCAATCTCTTCATTTTCAGCATGAGATAGAGCATCTCAATTCTCTTATTGCCTCTGTTAAGACTGATCTGACCAAGCAAATTGATGAAAAGCTTCCAGCTCAGGTCAAATCAGCTCTTTCTGCATCTGAGCAAAAACAACTACAATTGGAGAAGCAAGTGGAAGCTCTGGAAGCAAATGTCTACACCTTAAACTCTAGAATGGATGAGATGTTGCAGCATCAAAGAATTCAGACTGGACTGCTTCAACATCTTCTTCTTGCCTCTGGTGTTTCACTTCCCAGTCCATCCCCTACACTTGCTGCTAACAAAAAGGGGGAGAAAGAATTACCAACTCCTGCAGAATTGATCAGTCAAATTCCTCCCCCTTTCCACACTGAAAGGGAAAAGCAGAAGATTGCAAGGATGAAAGAATTGGACTCCATTGCAAGGAGAGTGGCTCAACTGGGCAAGAAATCATCTACATCTTCTACAGCCACCACAGCTCAAATCTCCTTTCCAACCACAACCACAATTCTCAGGGTAATTACACCTGAGATTGTTATTCCCTCCAAGACAGAAAAGGGTGAGCCATCATTTCTGAATGAGTTCAAGCCAATTCTGTTTCCAAACAATTGTGGTTACTCCAGGCCTGGAAAAGACTCAAGCTCAATCTACTTTCCACTAGCCAGGCCTGACAAAAATGAATACAAACTTTTGGGCCAAGAAATCAAAAGTTATAAAGATTGTGCAGATGTGGCCTTAAAGGCTCATTTTGCCATCATCTACAGAGAAGGCCAGAAGCTGTTTATTGGAACTGGCCATCCTCATTACTCATTTGCAAAAGCTGAAGAGGTGGCCAGAGAATGTGAAAAAGAGGAGTTTGAATCTCAACTATCTTTGAACCAAATAGAGGTGGATGAAAGGTATGCTATTGAGCTGGAAGAGGAGTTGGCAGCTGAGCTTTTAAATGAGAAAGGATTGCCTCTTGAATCTTTTCCAAAGAAAAAGAGAGTCAAGTCTAAAACTAAGATGCCTGAGGCAGCCAAGAGAAGAGAAGAAGTGCCAGAAAAGCCTATCTCAAAGCCTTCTTCTCCAATCAAGGATACCACAGTAGTACATCCAGATGTCAACTTCCATGATGAGCCAATAATGCCAAAGGAGGAGCCAATTGACTTGGAAGATATCCCAATTCCAGCTTTTCTTGTTCAAGAATCTTCCAAGCCAAAGAAGAAAGTCAAGTCTGTGGCTAAGAGGATGGCTAACCCTCCTAAACCTCCAAAAGAACCTGAAAATCCTGATGACTATCTGATCATTGCTAACATTGAAGAAATTTCTGAGTTGGAGCTGGAGCTGGATGATCTTCAAGAAGTAAGAGGAATAGAAGCAACTTCAAAGTTACCTGAAAGATTGGTATTCTCTTACAAAAACAAGGGTGATGTCATCTGGCCTCTTCACAGAGTTCTGAATTCTGAGGGATTCAGTTCTCTAACAAAAATATATGGATCTATGAAGAGGACTGGAGTATTTACACCACCTGCAAAGCAAATGGTACTAAAGAGAATCCTTGAGATCAGGAAGGAATGGAACTCAGATGCTAGTCTACAAAGAAGGCTGAAAATTCCCTACACTGGAAAGAAAATTCATCATGAACCTACTCCAGTCATGGAATTTAGGGACAATCAAGGTGTTAGGAGATTTTTCAGACCTAAAGATCAACTCAAGGTTGCTAGCTTGAATACCCTGAAGACTCTTCAATCCAAGCTCAACAGACAAGATAGTGATGAAGAATGGTTCTACAGGATCTTTCAGAAGCAAATTAATATTCTTGAAGAAAAACTTAAGTCCAGAAGAAGAAGATCTTCTAGGAACAAGTAACTGCTCAGTCTAAAGGAGCATAATCATCTGTAATCTTTTCTAACTCTTGCATTTAAATTCTGCATTTTATTTTATTAATGTTTTGTTATCATCAAGTGTAGAATTTATGTCTGCATCTTCTCCAGTCATAAATTGGGGGAGATTGTTAGGAATCAATAATTTTTGATGATAACATAAACATTTTGTAACATGTCTCACTTAGAATCTTTATCAAATTTCAGTTGTAATTGTTACATTTCTTGTCTTTGGGAATTATCAACGGATGGGTAGAATAGGATGGCTAATTGTAAATATCCAATGCCATGTAATTTTATCTAAGTGAAGGATATTCAACTGATGAGATGTAACTGATTCAACTGATAAAGACTGGATGATGTTTCAACTGATGAAAATCAAGCATTCAACTGAAGACAAAGTATTCAACGGATAATGCTGAGGAATTCAACTGATGAGACTGGAATAGCATTCAACTGATGGAGTTTGTAATTCATTCAACTGATGAGCCAGGCATTCAACTGATAAAGTCAATAGCAGTTGAAAGCAACCAGAACCTTCAACTGATGAAGCAAAGAGCAGTTGAAAGTGACTAGAGCTTAAGTCTGACAAATCACATGGATCGAATTACACTAAAATAGACATGGAAGCCTAATTAGGAAAATAAAGAAGAAGCAGAAACATACTTATCTTATGCAGTGCAATCTGGATCAAATCAAGATGATGGTCAAAGATGAAGACATCTCAGAAAGCATGCATAAGACAAAGTTGTGCAGCATTGTTTTTAGATTAGAGTGCATTTTGTAATCTAGCCAAAAAGCTTTGTAAAACTTGGAGTATATAACCAAGTTAGTAGCATCAGTTGAACTTGTTCAAATTACTTGAGAGAAAAATCTGAGAGTTAGAACTTGTTTGAGTGATGAACCAGCAGCTGTGCGAATTGTAAAACAATCCACAGATTCTTCTATATAAAATCTCACGGGTGGATCATTCAATCCACCCGTATTTTTAATACTTGGTGTTTTTCTGTTTACTGTGTTCTTAGTGTATTATTCTTGAATCTTTTAAATTTGTAAAAGATTGTATTCAACCCCCCCTTCTACAATCTTTCTCATAGTTGGTGTAAAATAACATGATCGTAACCAAGTGCTTGAAATGTTGTGTAGAGTGTGAGGTAATTTATGGATCATTTGCTGGAACGCGACACTTTATTCCCCGCATGGAATTAAGTCCCAGTGATTCTGTACTACCTTTCAAGCTTGTGAGGAAGCAAATGCCCTTGCAAATCTGCTACGCCATGACAATAAACAAATCTCAGGGACAATCTTTGAATGTTAGGCCGAATAAACTCACTATATAAGATAATATAGTGAACACAATCAAAAACAAAACACCAGTATAAGAGAATAATTCAACTAAACTCTTATTCACAAATCACAGTAACTTACAAATAATCTCTTAGTGATTTATGTCTTATCACTAAGAGCTGCTAGGTTACACGAATGATATTCAATTGATAACTCCTCTAGAGTAAACCCTAAGATGTGTTTATATACACAGTTACATGATATCTACTGATTAATTTATAATTATCTGCTTCCTAAAATAATCTAATCAGTAGCTATCCTTCTGCTGTCCTGATCTGCACAATCTCTCTTGATCTTTATCTTCCTTACTTAGTCAGATATGCTCCTGAAAATCAGCCGCCTGCAAACTCTGATCTTAGTTAAACTCTGATCCAGCTGGCAGTCGTCAAACTCTGATTTCCAGATAAACTCTGATATTCGATTCTGCACACTAAACAAGTTAGATACCTGTGACATCATCAAATATGTAACAATCTCCCCCAACTTGTGCATTAGACAGAATGAACAAGTTCTATATATTTACTGATGATGTCAAAAACAATCAAGGACAAATGCATGAAGTAACTAATCTGCATAAATAAATTAACACTTACAGAGTAGGCAGAACTAATTACAACTTACAGAACATAGCAGAACTAATTATCCAATCAGTCTATATCCATAGCTCTCCTTAACAAACTTGGTAATCAGATCTTCTTCAATTTGTTTCAGAGTTTGTATCATTTGAGCTTTGACAGTCTTTAACTCTTCATCTTCATCTCCTGTCTGGTATATAGCTGATCTCAAGGCATTAGCCTTGCTTCTCTTCATGGCTTCTCCAAGCTGAATGACTCTAGGCCTGTCTGCTTCATTGTTATAACTCAAAATTCTGGTGTTTGCAATAGTCTCCATTACAGAGCTATTCTTTTCCATGCTAATTTCAGTACCATCATCTTGAGCTATTTGTGGAATGTATTCCTCATCAGACTTTACTCCATAAAATCTTCTCTTTTCACTGATAGTCCTCTTCATCAGATCAGACCATCTCTGAGTAGCTTCATTCTTGATCTCCAACATGTAGTGAAAATGTTCCAGCTCTCTCAGAGATTTCAGCAACAGATCAGCTTCTGAGATTCTGTAAACTCTGCCAGACTCCAGAAATATAGCAATTTTCTCCTTGTCTCCTGTGCCATCATGAGTATCCATAAGGATCTGCACTGACTCAACCTTGTCTAGATCCTTCTGTGTGACAGCATCTCCCAACTTTTCAGTCAGAGGATAAGGATCTCTGAAAGTAGTTGCTGAGCCTGTTTGGATTTTCTCTTTCTTGTGACCTAGACCAGTTGTATCATAGGCTTCCTTTCCTCTGGTTCCATGAGTTCTTACTCTGGTTAGCATTGAGCTTTCCTTGTACAGACTTGTACCAAGGCTTCCATAGAGACTCCTTTTCTTCTGATCTTGGATCTTCTCAGAGTTTATTTTCAGCCAGGAGACTTTAGCATTGTCAATCTTTTCTTTTGTTACTGAAGCTTTAACTTGAGCATTGTCAGAGGTTAAAGTCATGTTAGAGATTGATCTGTCATCACCCTTTCTTCTTCTGGTTAAACCAGCTTCCTTTTCTTCTACTTGATCAGATACATCAGTAATTATATTTGCATTTCTGCTCAGCTTTAACATCCTCTGAGAAGGATTCTCTGATGCTATCTTGATCACTGATCTCTTTATCACAGGAGGAACTGAAGGAACTCCATCAACAGGTTTCTTCCCATTGTCTGCTGCATCAGACTCAGATTGAGTTTGAGACCTGGTTCTTGGTCTGTTGATGTCAGTGTAGTTCACCTCAATGATTACTATTCCCTTTTGCTTTGGAATCTTCTGTTTCTGAGAGGAATGAGTGATCTGTCTTTGCTCATCAGATTTTGTTTTGCTGATCTTCTTCTTCTCAGCAGCCAATCTTTCTTCTTCAAGTCTGATGGCCTCAATATCTACTCCTGGATTTTCTTTTTCAAAGATTTTCCTTGCCATGGCTTCATCAATTGCTTGCAAGGAGGGAGATTTATAGAAAAGAGTGGTTTCTTTGCCTCTGAACTTCAGAGTTTGACAAAATTTCTGAGACTCAGGGTCTCCAGCTTCAATCAACTTTTCAGCTTCAGCAACCAATTTTTCTTTCTTCTTTTCCACCTCAGAGCTCACAAGATTTATCTCTTTAGATACAGCATCTGAATCTCTGACTGCTTTCCTTATACTCTGAGCTTGAGTTACAACAGTCAATTCCAAGGATTTCTGTTTTTGAGATTCTCTGGGTGGTCTATCAGAGCTTGCTGCTTCTTTACTGTTCTTCTTTGTTTCTTTGATCTGCAGCAGCTTTTGCTGTTTGCTCATCTCCCCTTTTTCTTCCTCATCATCATCTGGCTTTTTCCTTTTCATTTGCTGATCAGGTTTGCATTTGTCTTTGGATGTTTTCTCCCCCTTTTTGACATCAGCAGAGGTGAGAACCTGTACCAGTTGTGCCACAGAAGCACTCAAATCTGTCAGAATATGTTGCATAGACATCTGGGTGGCCTCAATAGAAGTGAGTCTGGCTTCAATTGTTGGAGGTGTAGCTCTGCACATCCTTGGATAATAAGATAAGCTACAGACTTTCCTTCTGGAAGCCACAAAGGATGGAAGAGTAGAGCTTGGAACTGAGGGAGCTCTGACAGGAAAAGATTCCCTAACTGGTGACAGTGCCTGAATTGGGGAATCATCTTTTTCTGGTGTAGGTGCCCTGACTGGCTCAGAGATTAGTAGAGGAAGACCAGAAGGCTGAATGGGAGTGGATGTAACCTCTGGTGCATCTTCATCATCAATATCATCAGCAAAAATGCTCAGAGTATGGGACTCTAGAGCTTCAGTAGCTGCATCAGAGTTTGCAGCTGTGGGAATCTCCTGAGCAGGAGCTGCAACAAAAGCTTCAGGTTGAAACAAGGAGTCCTGAATCAGCTGCAAGACCATCTCTATCTGTGCATCTTCTGATTTACTTGGGTCATAAGAAGCTCTTTCTGATACTTTAGCATCAGCTGCAAGCATTTCTTCATGTTGAATCAGAGATTCCTGATTCAACTTCAACACTTCATCAGACTTAGTCCCTGCTGTTTGATCAATTTGATCTGAGAGTGCTTCTGACATTTGTTTGTCAGCTTCTGCAGTTTCAAGAGGAACTGCAGAGAGGGGTTCAATCAGAATTGGCTCTGCACTTGAAGGTTGCTCAGAGAATGAAATCATAGCCTGAGTTTGATTCTCTGCCTGAGAGGGCTCAACAGTCAGGTCAGTGATGTTGGTGGGCTTGATTTTCTTCCTCTGTTTCTTTGCTGGTGGAGGAGGTGGAGGTGCTTCATCAGAGTCAGAGTCTGATAATTTCTGTAGAAATCTTCTTTTCCTGGGAGGAGGTGAGGGTTTGGTTGGGGATTTGGTGGACCTGAGAATCCTCTTTGGTGAAGATTTTTCAACTGGCCCTTGTTGGGAAGAGCCAGAGGGTAGTGTGTGAGTAGATTTTACAACTGGCCCCTTTTGGGAAGGACCAGAGGTTGGGACTGGTTCTGGATCAACAGTAGAAGGTGAAGGCTGTGGTATATTCTCATCAGAGAACAGAGCTGAATACTTATCAGGTAAAGCTACTCTTAATTTATCCTGTACAGTCACAGGAATGGCAAATACAGGCACATGTGGTTTCTTGCTATCCTTCTTAATAAGATCAGTAAAAGCACGTTTGGTGATCTTAAAGGGTAATTCATTACCAGTTTCAGGAATGGGCACATGAGGAAAGCAATAAGAGAATATAAGCTGACAGAATCTAGCATAATAGACTATATTCATATTCTCTTGTCTCCTATCACCAATGAATCTCAAGATAGATGTAGCAATATCAAATTTGAGATTATGAATTAGAGAATACCCAATCTGTTGACTGAAGATGGGGATGGCATCAAAGTTGCTGCATTTGTTGCCGAAAGCCCTGGTGATGCAATCATAGAAGAAGCTCCACTCCTTGCAGAGATGTGGACGCTTAAGTTCTCCCATCTTGTCAGTACTTGCTGTGTACCCAAGAAAAATCATCAGGTCCCTCAGAGTTTGAGTAGGGACTGAGGAATCAAACTTCTTCTCTTCAGGAAGATGAAGAGCCTTCCTGATAGTCGCTGGTGAAACAACATACTCTTGACCCTCATAATCGCAGGTCAGAGATGGAGAACCTTTTTCACCTCCGTCATCGTAATTTGCTGTCCTCCAGAAAGTGAGAACCTAAGAAGGAGAGATGGACTCCGGCTGAGTCAGAGCATACATTAGCTCACTGTGAGCCAGGAAGTCCTGAATAAGATGAAACTCTTTGGGAGCTTCATCGTTATCAAGTATGGCTGAGTAGTTGTTGGTGACAAACTTTGCTCCATTGAACTCGAAAGCAGTTGTCGACATGAGTTCTGAAAAGAAAATGAGAGTTTGAGGTTATGCAGGTATGTTGTTTGACAAAATGTTTGAGAGAAAATGAGAAGAGGGTTTGAGAGAGAGAGTAAAAATCGTGTGTGAAAAGTGAAGAGTTAAAAATTCAAAATCGATGTATATATGAGTGTATACACGAAAATCTGATTTCTGCGTTAGTGGGGCACGTGGCAGATCCACAGTGGTCAGAGTAAGTGGTAGTGGAGTGTAATCATGACAAGCGTGTTGGTGGAGTGTAATCATGTATTACTGTGCACCAATTTCCGAGAAAAATACAATTATTCACCGTGTTTTTCTCCGCTCAAGAATGCAAAAGGATTTTATACCGTTTGATAATAAAGACTAATATTTACTCAACCAAAGAATTATTTTTTTTAACTCGGACTTCGATCAGAAGCTGACCATTGACCAGAGTTTAAATAAATGACTTATAATATGACAAATCAAAGAGTGATCATGGAATCTTGTAATGATGAGAGATAAATATTCAAGGTCTAAATGACACTTGCTCCTCAGAGTTTGCAAATATTTATTTAACTCCAGTCAAAAATTACTCGAAGTCAAAAAAAATTGTTAATCACAGAAGTGGAGTGAGGTGTGTGTTAACGTGAATATTCTAATGTCACAGAGATTGTCAAATTTCTCAAATAATATTAGAAAAAATCAGATATTTAGAAACTGTTTTAATCATCTCATAAGCCGAGTTTCTTACAAAACGGATCAGAGTATACAATTTCTTCTCTTTTGAACAACATTTGTCTTTTGAAAGGGAACTTCTCATGGTAAGTGAGTCATAACCTTTATCAGACTTTTGTTTGCTCAGAGTATTTCTCCAGTAATCAGAGAATGTGAAAAGTCCCCAAAAATTAACTTGATTTTCGATGCATTTGCTTAATACCAGCAGTGCACTATACCCATGTATATCTGGTAAATTCATCAACAATGACCAGAGTATATCTCTTCTTTGCAATGGACATTATGTTTACTGGTCCAAAAAGATCAACATGAAGCAGATGATATGGCTCAAGAATTGAGGACTCAGTTTTACTTTTAAATGAAGACTTCCTCTGTTTTGCTTTCTGACAGGAATCACAGAGTCCATCTGGAGTGAAAACTGATTTTGGAAGTCCTTTCACAAGATCTTTCTTCACAAGCTCATTTATATTATTGAAGTTCAGGTGAGATAATTTCTTGTGCCAGTTCCAGCTTTCTTCAATACTGGCTCTGCCAAGTAGACAGATTGCAGAGCTTTCAGAGTTTAAAGATAGCTTAGCTTCATAGATGTTCCCATGTCTGTATCCTTTTAGAACAACTTTTCCAGTGGTTTTACTGATAACCTCACAGTGTTCCTCTAGGAAATCAACATGATATCCTCTGTCACAGATTTGACTTATGCTCAGCAGATTGTGCTTAAGTCCTGAGACCAGAGCTACAGATTGAATGATGACATTTCCAAGATTGATATTGCCATATCCCAAAGTTTTCCCTATGTTGCCATCTCCATAAGAAACATTTGGGCCAGCCTTCTCCACAAAGTCTAATAGCAGGGCTTTATTTCCTGTCATATGTCCTGAGCATCCACTGTCCAGAACTAGGATGTTCTTCCTGTTGCCCTGCAATCACATACACAACTAATGATTAGTTTTAAGGACCCAGACTTGCTTGGATCCTTTGTTCTTGTTAAGTTTGTTAACACTAGCAGCGGAAGATTTATCAGAGTTTAAATCAGAGTTTGTGCTAACAGACTTTTTAACAGATGCTGCACTAGGAGAATCAATCTTTTTCTTCAAAGAAGGTTTCAATTCATAATAATCATAATATAAACTATGGTATTCCTTACAAGTGTAAATGGAATGCCATAAACTACCACAATGAAAACAAGGATTCTCTGGTCTAAATCTAGTATTCCTAGTCTTAACTTCTGATTTTGGAGACATAGCATTTATGTCCTTATTTTTCCTGCAAAAAGAAGCAAGATGATTAGGATTACCACAATTATGACAAGTTTTCCTAGGAGCATTTGGAATAGGCATATAACTGTTGCTTTTGTTTATTCCAACCTTTCCATTCCTATTTTTCCTAGGTTCCTTAATCTTGTTTTCTTTCTTAACCTCCTTGAGCTTATGCTTAAGTTGTTTCTGAGTCATCAAACCAATGTTAACCTGTTTAGGTATATCAGTCTTTGATTCTGCAACAAATCTTACTGGAACTACCCTAGGTTTTTCAATTTTAATGGTTTCTTGTTTATATGACTCAGCTTCATTTTTATCAGAGTAACCTAACCCTTTCTTCCAGTTTCCACTTTCCAAGATATTCTGAGTAGTCTTCCCTGAGTTAGT
This sequence comes from Daucus carota subsp. sativus, assembly GCF_001625215.2. Lineage (NCBI taxonomy): Eukaryota > Viridiplantae > Streptophyta > Magnoliopsida > Apiales > Apiaceae > Daucus > Daucus carota. Next base: position 8,759,917 of record NC_030388.2, read on the forward strand.
CCAAGTTCTGATTATCTCTTTTTCCTTAACTAGTTCTGATTCAAGAGAAGCATTTCTCTTTAAAAGTTCATTTTTAACAAAGATACAGTCATCTCTCTCCTTCTGAATTTCTAGCATCTGAACTAGTTCTTTTTCAAGATAATCATTTCTCTTCTTGACATCTAAGATCTCAGATTTTAGTCTTCCATTTTCTAAAGTCTGATCTCTATAACTAACATGCAGAGTTTTAAGGAATAGTCTTAACTCAGTTATATCTTCAGTATCAAAAGCAAGAGTGGAATGAGGTACCTTAGTTTCAACAGTCTCAGTGCTGTTGTCCATGTTTGCCATCAAGGCATAATTGACTTCATCCTCTGATTCTGATGTGTCTGCCCAGCTTCCTTTCTTTGTGATAAAGGCCTGTTCCTTTTCTTCCTTAGCTTTCTTGCACTCAGTTGCAAAGTGGCCTTTCTCTCCACAATTGAAGCAGGTGTACTTAGACTTATCAGATTTTCCAGATTTTTCTTCTTTGCCTTCATTCTTTTTGAAGACCTTTCTATCAGAGTTTCTGTCTTTGGTTGAGAACTTCTTCCCTTTGTTGAAGTTCTTGTAAGCCATCTTCTTGAAGCTTTTTACCATCAGTGCTGCCAGCTGCATCATCTCAGTATCACTGTCATCAGAGTCTGAAGGCATATCAGAGTCTGAGTCAACATCAGAGTTTGATGACTCAGTATCAGACTTTTTGACATGAGCTTTTCCTTTGCTTTTCACAGTTGATTCTTCTTGAACTTTTAGAGCAACTGGTTTGGGTTTCCCACCATGTCGTTTGCTCCTCTGCTCCATTTCAAGTTCATGAGTTTTCAACCTTCCAAAGATTTCATCCAGAGACATCTCTTCAAGATCATGATTGTCTCTTATAGTGGTTACTTTCAAATCCCACTTTTCAGGAAGAGCAAGCAGAAATTTGAGATTTGAATCTTCCAAATCATATTCTTTGTCCACAAGAGACAAGTCATTCAGCAGCTTGACAAATCTGTCATAAAGATCAGTCAGTGATTCACCAGATTTTGAATCAAAGTGTTCATACTCTTGAGTGAGTATGGTTCTTCTGTTCTTTTTGATGGCTTTGGTTCCTTGACATCTGACTTCCAAAGCATCCCATATCTCCTTTGCAGTTTTGCACCCAATTACTCTATTGGACATAGCATTGTCTAGAGCACTATGCAACAGATGCTTCACCTTTGCATCCTTACTGATAGATGAGATGTCCTCTGGAGTATAATCCTTCTTCTCTTTAGGGATCATCTTCTGGGGTTCATCTCCCACTGCAACAGAGAGCTTTGTTAGCATGTGTGGACCATCATAAATTCTATCCAGATATTCTGGATCTGTAGATTCCAAAAACATGATCATTCTTACTTTCCAGACAGAATATTCAGATGCCCTGAGGACCGGAACCCTAAGAGACTCATATCTACTGTTTTGTGATTTCTCAGACATGATTGTGTGATTAAGATCTCACTGTAGGTATATCAACAGAGCTGGCTCTGATACCACTTGTTAGGCCGAATAAACTCACTATATAAGATAATATAGTGAACACAATCAAAAACAAAACACCAGTATAAGAGAATAATTCAACTAAACTCTTATTCACAAATCACAGTAACTTACAAATAATCTCTTAGTGATTTATGTCTTATCACTAAGAGCTGCTAGGTTACACGAATGATATTCAATTGATAACTCCTCTAGAGTAAACCCTAAGCTGTGTTTATATACACAGTTACATGATATCTACTGATTAATTTATAATTATCTGCTTCCTAAAATAATCTAATCAGTAGCTATCCTTCTGCTGTCCTGATCTGCACAATCTCTCTTGATCTTTATCTTCCTTACTTAGTCAGATATGCTCCTGAAAATCAGCCGCCTGCAAACTCTGATCTTAGTTAAACTCTGATCCAGCTGGCAGTCGTCAAACTCTGATTTTCAGATAAACTCTGATATTCGATTCTGCACACTAAACAAGTTAGATACCTGTGACATCATCAAATATGTAACATTGAAAACTGTTGATTTATTTCTTCCGAAGCCGGTTTTCACGCATGGTCAGTTCTATGTAGCTGTTAGTCATGTCACATCTCCTGCGGGTCTGAAAGTTTTTATTGACGATGATCGTGGGTTTCCTACCAGTATACCGCAAAATGTTGTTTACAAAGAGGTTTTCTATGGTTTGCCTAAGTAGTTGTGTAGTTGGTTATGTGAATGTTTGTATGAGTATGCTTGAATATAATTTATAACTTTAGTTTTATAAAATTTTGGCTGGTGTTGGTTTATTGTTAGTAGTGCTTATTTATGTACTGCTTCCCAGTTTGTTTATGTACTGCTTCCCAGATTGTTTAATTGATTGTGGTATCTTCCTTATGTTTCCATGTTTTCACTTCTATTATAGTGTTTTATATAACCAAATACTGACAATAATTCAAATAAAGTAGACACTTTGCAAATTCATTCAAGATATGCAATATCCAAGCATACACAAGAGTTTTCAGCAGGTTCAAACAAAATAAGTGCATAACAATCTGAGAATGAAAAGGAAGCTATCCAAGTACATGACAATTGAAATCACAACATTCTTTCTAAAATTCAATTAGACAATCTTAGTGACTGCAAAGCTTGCATTTTCAGTGTAAGTGAATAGCAATTTGTGGCCTTCTTCCAGTGTGTTGCCCAATACGAATTCATTCCATCCAACACCAAGCCGACATGTCTTTTGCCTCCTCAGAATGGCCAGTCTATAAGTTCTGGAATTCATGATTAGTGTCACTATTGTCCTTTTCTTCCAGTTCTTATAGAGTCCAAGCAGATCCCTGGGTAGAAACTGAAAAAAAAAATTCCGTCTTACTCTTATACATTGTAGTTATTGTTAAACATTCAGAAAGATATTACTAACCACTTCGTGGTAGTTCTTATCAACATGTGATTTCAACAGCTCCACTGTGAAATTGTACTGTCCCTCATCATTTTCAGGGTCTGCATTTGCTTCAATAATTTGCTCTGCATCATAAATAATTATGTTGTTCAATTACGTTAGTACAAAATACATAAACTTTGATGATCTTAATATACAAAATACCTGAGGTCTGTTGACATGGTGAATTGACTTCTGCAGTATGCGACATTGCAGCAACCTCTCCTCCTGCATTACACCCATAATACTTTCCTTTAATAAAATTGTTGAAAAAAATGGGATTATTTGAAGCTAATTTGTTTGATCATACCTTTGTTATCATCACTATCTGATATAACATATACATCTGCTGCCATATAGTTTAGAACAGACATCAAACCTAGCTTAGACGGCAGATCATTGAATATTTCCAAACCATGTGAGTCATAGATTGAAGCATAGAATGTGGAGTCTCCAATGTAATCAAAGAACATAGTATTGTTCGCCTCAACCTCATACTTTTTCAGCAAATCCTTAAGACCAAAGATTAATTTCCCCGGCTGAGATAAGTAGCAACTGTATACCATCCCATCCGGCATATAAATTATACCCCGATCTTTGAATTCAAACCCATACTTATCAGCAAATACGTAAGGAAGTTCCTACCCCAAAAAAAAAATTGATAAAAGTTAACCATTGTTGCATTTATTTAATTACCAAATTTACCAAAAGACTTATTCAGTGTGATTACCACTTCTCCCGTCAAGAGGTTCATCCAATGCAGAACCTTAAACCATTTGAGAGATCCCTTTCCCTGAACAGAACCTATTGGAGGACAAATATAAATCCTAAATAACTTCAAAGCCAAATATATGAATCCTAAAAAACTTCAAGGCCAAATATATAAATCCTAAATAACTTCAAGGGCTAATATCTAAATCCTAATTAACCTCAAGGGCAAATATATAATTCCTAAGTAACTTCAAGGCCAAATATATAAATGAAGAATGTTGTTTATTTCAAAACATTTATACGCATGAATGAGTAGAGAATACCTTTTTGGTAACAATTTGTTGCCTGATTTTGGTGGTACACAGCTAGGCTGATCCTCTGATACGCGAAAGTACTGACAGCAAGACATTTGTCTCCAATGGCCAATTTACAATCTTCTACCAAATCATGCCATTCACTGTGAAAGAGCAATTTCCTTTTTGTCCATTTTAAATGGATTCTCCACACAGTTTATTCAAAACCAAATTCCACCCAGTCCATTTCTTCATCCAAACCCAATTCCTCCGCTTCCTCCCTGCTAAATACCTGAAAAAGCAATGCATTACTAAAGAAGCAAGCAATATAGTTGTATGCTCTAATTTTGGTATGGCGAATATACATCTGTACAAGTTCTCCTTCCCACATGATTTTCAGTAATGACAAGCTCAAGGTCTGGGTCAAATGTAGAAGCTGTACTATAAGAATAGTTAGCCATTAATTTTTCTTTCTCTAAGTCAGTGAGGTTGAAGCAAGGTTTTCTCGGAACGCTGCTACTTCCCTTACGTGAATAATCCACTTCCACTGCATACTCACTAAATATCTCAACTTCGAACTCAGTACCTCCTATGTACTTAACTATAAAAGAATACCAAGGATTTACATCATAGTATTCCATTAAACTCTCTATTCCTTCAATTGTTTCAGAGGAACTAACGTAACGAGCAATCCAAGCATTTTTCAAGGGTAAATGCAGGCCAATAACATTCAAGTTAAGCTCACCAAAAAAAGCAGCAAAAGCAGAAGGTATTTTCTATATAAACAAGTAAACATAGGTTCAGCAAACTAATTGAATGATTTAGTATCACAAATCATGTAAAAAAAATGAAAGATTTTTTATCAAAACCCCATTGTTATTTGGCCCTTCAAGTACACGACAAATGAACGACTTCTCAGTCCTTGATTTTTTCATTGATATGGACGCTGCTTGCAATAACAAATGAGTGGCAATATTACTAACTACCACAGATTACAGATAAACAAAAAGTGGCTTGGTTGAGTGATTACCTGTCTTGCTATTATCGGACATCCTGTAGAATGCAAAGATTGAACAATTAGCAGACACAAGCATGCATAGAAGACAAACCTTTGGAAAATTAAAATTTCTTACCTGCGTGCTTTTGACAGAGGTTAGGGTTCTTATAGCCCGAGTAACTTCTTTCCCCTTTCTGCAACAAGACTATTATGTTTAGAATTGGCGTTACTTTACCAATTCTAATTTAAAACTCCATGCTTCCCCAACTGTTTGAATTAATGGTGAGTTTATTACAGTTTTATTATACAGGTCAAGTCAAAGCGGTTTATATTTGAAAATTTCTTTTTAAAGTAAATGTATAAGGTAACTCCTATAAAATGAACTCAGGTTTTCTAACGTTTAATTTTTTTGTTATTCGGAAAACAAGATACATGCACGGCGAAAAACAAAATTTAACAATTTGAAACCAAATTATGCATCGAAATACTTTTTACCCAAAAAAATCTAGGTTACATATATTTAACTGAACTAATGGAGCTAAAATTAATAATTCTACTATATATCGTTCAACTAATATCGTTGTTATAAATTTTAACTTATTGGTTCATCCTTAATATTCTATGCTGTACATACTCTATTTCCACACAATTACGAAAGAAGTCAAAGCACTTGAACAATATAAACCGGAATTTTTTTTTAAAATTTTAATGATTAAATGCATCTAATTAATTTAATTATATTTGGGCAAACATATTATTATTTATCATTTGTTAAAAGATCATAGATTTATAATTTAGTATGAGGTGAAAGGCATATGTTTAGCCTTTTTGTAATTAAAGAGGTACCAACTCAACTCTGATAAGAAAGCAAGGTAAATACCAAGTACTGTTGAAGGAATCCGTACGAAGAACGTCAAGTGATTTATTGAAATTATATGTCTGAAGAATTTCAGGATGCTGCTGCACACCACTGGAAGAAGTTCATTAATATGTTCAAGCCTCAGTGTACAAATAATCTTTTGTAGCACGTCCAGAAGTCCAGAAGGTATAAAGTTTTAATACTTTATTTATTCAGAAGATTCCATACTATTGTTACTAATGAAGAAGAACTACGAAGACAAAGAATCGCCGAACAAGCCACATCTCAAATGTTTATTTGATAAAGAATATTTAATTCAGCTAGATACAGATGAACCAGACAGTACATTTGTGTGTCAGCTACTCTAATTAAGTATTCTGCATCAACTACAAGTGGCCCTTTGATCAAGACAAAGATCTACAAGTTTAATCCTGCCGGAAGTCTCTGCCGATGAAGATATATATTTATATAAGTATTTATTTAATTATCGCACTTATCAAATAATTATATTGGTTGTATAATTTATTAATTAAATTGATTCACCTTCGAATTGATTTAATTTATGAATGTATATAATTAATATAATTAAGTGGGTGATTATCTAATATTTATATACATTATTTAAACTGATTATTGCATCAATTAGCTCGGTATGACTTTATTTAGTAAAGTCATACCGTGCCCTGCCAAATGACTTACCCTGAGATGTGTTAAAATGTCATACCGTGGCTGTTTGTGTGAGTAAATCATTCGGTATGACTTTCTCTTGATAAGTCATACCGTTTGCTCTCAACAGACTTCATCTGGTATGACATTAGAATGTCATACCGTGTCCCTCCTGCAGGCTTTATCAGTTGTGTGTATGACTTGCATTTAAATGACTTGAAAAAGTCATACCGAAGTAATCAGAATGACTTTTGTGTTAAAAGTCATACCGAATGACTTAGTGGCCAAGTCTGATTAAGTCATACCGAGTTTTTCAGTATGGCTTTCTCTTAAAATGTCATTCCTTCCCCTTGTTTGGCATGGCTTTGTTGTTTTAAGTCATTCCTAAGCTAGAAAGTCATTCCTTTCTATGTCATACCTAGATCTAAGTGGTTTGCCTATAAATATGGCTTCACTTCTTCATTTCTCAAGTGTTCATCACTTTGTAAATCAAAGCATTTGTAAAGCTTTCAAGTTGTTCGTAACTTGCTTGATCGTTATATCCACAGTTTTCTGTGCTTTGATAACCCGGTTGTTTTAATCACTAAAATCTAGAATATACCCTGTCGAATTTATTCTACGAACTTTAGTGGACATTAAAACTGAACCATTTTAATTATATAACGACTTCAAACATTGTTATATTAATTAATCATAAATCTGATTAGCAAGTTATATTCAATCAGATTCACTTCCGCGATTATTTTGTATCGATTGTATTCAACCCCCCCCCCTTCTACAATCGTATCTGGACCTAACAATTGGCATCAGAGCGGTTGATACCATTTTCCGTATCAGATCCTATACACACTCTGTAACGTCCAAATATTTTTTATTCGAATTAATTTTATTCCAAAAATTAATTTTGATTTAAAATATTTTTCTTTCAAAAATCCAAATCTCATCCAAACACTATTCACTTCAAATCCTTAAACATGAGTACACAAAAGATCAGTAGCATTAAAATCCCACCGTTCAGCAAGGAACACTTTGACCTATGGAAGAGGCACATGTTCCTATTCCTCCGCACTGCGAACAGAAAATACATCGGGATTTTGGACAAAGGTGTTACTACTCCGATGAATGTCATATTAGCACACGAAGAGGATGGTGTGTTAATACCTCATCAGATCATTCCGAAAGAACTTTCTGAGTACACAGATGAAGAGAGTGAACAGATGAATTTAGATGATGCTCTTCAACTAATTTTGGTTGAATCTCTAGATCCAGTGATGTACAATGCTGTTGTAAATTGTACGAACGCCAAGCAAATCTGGGATACGTTAGAGATTATCAATGAAGGCTCAAAGGAAGTTAGGGAAAACAAGAAAGAGATACTGATGGCTCAGTATGAACAGTTTGGTTCCCATCCCGGTGAAGGGATTTCAGAAGTTTTTATCAAACTTAATAATTTGATAAATAATTTAAATCTGAATGGGAAATTCTACGACAAGAAAGAGGTCAACATGAAGTTTCTCTTAACCCTTCCGGAACATCTGGAACACAGAATCACTGCCATCAGGGAAAGCAGAGATCTGAATGAGATTTCTCTGGAAAGACTCTACGGAGTTTTGAAAACTTATGAACTAGAGCAAGTTCAGAGTAAACAGAGATATGGCTGGGGTAAAACACAGAACCATTCGAGAGCTCTAGTTGTTGAGTCACCTGTACTGGAAGAAAAGAAGAAGGATGTTGTTGTTCCTTCTAAGACTACTCAGGAATTTGTTGTACCTGAGATGGGTCAGACTGCTTCTTCCAGTGGTGACGAAGAGTTCTATACAATGGAAGAGCTTGAACAGTTAGAAGATCAATCTCTATCCCTGTTTGCCAAGAAGTTTGGAAACATGAGATTCCGGAAGAACCCTTCCTATAAATACAAACCTACTGTTACTAAGTTTCAGAAGGGAGGCTATTCATCTTCAACAAGCAAAGGAGGATACAAAACTGGGATGGTGGACAGAAGTAAATTCAAATGTTTCAACTGTGGTGAACCTGGACACTTTGCAACTGAGTGCAAGCAGCCCAAGGTTCAAGGAAAGAGAAAGGATTCGTATGATGAGCTGAAGCAGAAGTATGATGCCTTAGTAAGAAAGCATCATGGTACTTCTGGAAGTCAAAGCTTCAAGAGCAAATCATATCTAGCAGAAGGGAAAAGCTGGGATGATACAGATAGTGATGAAGAAGAGCAGATTGGGAATGTTGCTCTCATGGCTAATGCTGGATCATCTTCACCTCCTCCTGCTGGAAGCTTTAAGGTAGATCCTACATGCCCTAAACTGTTTATGCAATTAGGACTTGAAAGAGATGATGCTATTAAAAAGATGAAAGCTGCTAATCTTAAAATTGATACTTTAGTCTTAGAAATTCATGCTTATAAGATGAATGAGATGAAAGTATTAAAACCTAAAATAGAACAATTGACTATGGATTTAGGATTACAATGTGCTAAAGTCAAAGTTCTAGAGAAAGGTGAGATTGCTTTAAGACTTCAGCTAGACGAAGAGAAAGTGAAATGTAAAGCCTTTAAGGATGCCTCCTTGATAGTCAAAGAACTTAATGATAAACAAGAGATCAAGAGAACTGTTGGAATAGGCTTTGACTATAACAAATCTGTAGGTAAGGCTAGTAACATTACTCCTTTTAAGAAGAGTGCTGAGGAGAGAGGGATTCCTTTTGTTTTAAAAGATTCCCCTAAACCTTTGTTTAAAACCTCAGAGGCTGAACCTCTTTTAGAGACTCCTGTTGTCATTAGATATGAACTAAAACAGGAAGACCTTAAAATGAAAGAGAGTAATGAGATGAGAGATGAGATTCTGACAAACCTGAAACCAATCAAAGTGAAAGGCAATGTTAGGTTGCCTAAAGCTGGTTTAGGTGTCAACTCTGAAAGAACTAAGTTCAACAAGCCTAATAACTTTGTGAATAGTAAGAACAGAAACAATAGATGTCATTCTACTGAGAACTTTAAATCTGATAACAAGGTTAGAGTAGAATCTATTGATGTTCCTACTACTATGACTGATACTCCTGTTGTTCCTGCTTTTGATGCATGTCATAAATGTTGTGGTGTTGATAATTGCATGACTTGTGCTTTCAATATGATGTCTGCTTATTTTAGAAATTTGCATGCTAAAAATGAAAACACATCTCCTAGACAACACACAAACAATAAGCATGCTAGATCAAAGACTGCTAGTCCTCCTCGTGTCAGGAAAGAGACTTATGTTTCAAAGCCTAAAACCAAGGTTTTTAAGGCTGTTGTTAAGGAAGTAAGTTCAGTCAAATCAGAACCAAGTATCAGTCCAAGAGGCTCTGTTGTATTACCTGATAGAAATCAGTTTTTTAAGTATGCTGGACCCAATCAAGTGTGGGTCCCAAAGAATGTTTAATCAAGTTGTCTTTTTCAGGGTGCCAGTGGAATTGTTCGTGTTACCTGGGTGCTTGACAGTGGAGCGTCAATGCACATGACTGGCAATAAATCCCTGCTGGAAGACATAAGAGAAGGAGCTGGCCCTACAGTCAGTTTTGCTGATAATAGCAAAGGTCGTACTGTGGGATATGGCAAGTACAAAATTGGAAGGATCATCATAGAAGATATTGCAATAGTTGAAGGACTTCAACATAATCTCCTAAGTGTCAGTCAATTCTGTGACAAAGGATATTATGTTCATTTTGAAAAGGAGATATGTATCATTAAACATATCAAGGATAAGCGTCCTTCACTATGTGGCATAAGGAAGGGCAATATATTCGTAGCTGATTTATCTTCAGGACCAGGAAACGAAGTTCACTGTTTCTACGCCAAAGCATCTGCTGAAGATAGTTGGTTATGGCATAAGAAGCTCTCACACCTCAACTTCAAAACCATGAACTCTCTAGTCAAGAGAGATCTAGTGAGAGGGTTGCCTTCCCTGGAATTCTCAACTGATGATCTCTGTGAAGCTTGTCAGAAAGGAAAAGCGAAGAGAGCATCTCACAAAGGCAAAACCATCAATACCATTACAGATCCACTTCATTTGTTGCATATGGATTTGTTTGGCCCTGTGAATGTTGCATCCATTGATGGAGGAAGATATGCCTTGGTTATTGTGGATGATTTCTCAAAATTTACTTGGGTTTACTTCCTGGCTTCTAAGGATGAAACCCCGTTGACAGTGATTGATCATATAAAGTTAGTTGAATTGGATAAAGGTGTGCCAGTCAAAGCTGTAAGGTCAGACAATGGCACAGAATTCAAGAATCAAACTCTAATCAACTTTTACTCTGAAAAGGGAATTAGAAGGCAGTATTCAGCACCAAGGACTCCTCAGCAGAATGGAGTCGTCGAAAGAAAGAATCGTACACTGATCGAAGCTGCAAGGACTATGATTGCTGAAGCAAAGCTTCCTCTGTACTTTTGGGCTGAAGCTGTGTCTACTGCCTGCTATACCCAGAATAGAACTTTGATCAACAAGGATCATATGAAAACTCCATTTCATCTGTATAACAACAAGAAACCTTATGTCAAACATCTTCATGTCTTTGGAGCCAAGTGTTATGTTCTCAAGGATGGTGAAGAGAACTTGAACAAGTTTGAACCTAAGGCATCTGAAGCAATTTTTGTTGGTTATACAAATAATGCTTATAGATTTTTTGTAATTGATACTCTGTCAGTAAAAGTTAGTGTCAATGTAACATTTGATGACACTAAACTACCAAGTTTACAATCTGCTGATCCATCTGAATCTCTGAAGTTTGACAACTATCCAGATTCTGATTCAGATGATGATATACCACCTGAGGTTGTAACAGGTGATGACAACAATGATAATGATCCAGGCAATGGTGGAGGAAATGGTGGAAACACTGGAGATTCCACTAGTGCCAGTGGTGGATCATCAAGTCAACCTGGCAACAACTCAGGGGGAGCTGGTGGATCAACTAGTCATACACATCAGCCTAATGATAATACTGCTGAATCATCAAGGACACAACTTCCAAGGGAAAGGATTTGGAGCAGAGATCATCCCTTTGATCTGATTATTGGTGATCCTGATGTTGGTGTAAGGACTAGAAGTGCTACGACAAATGAATGTCTATTCTCTGGTTTTCTTTCACAATTAGAACCAAAGAAAATAGATGAAGCACTTGCTGATCCTGATTGGGTTCTTGCCATGCAAGAAGAACTCAATCAATTTGAGAGACAAGAAGTCTGGGCCCTGGTTCCAAGACCAAAAGGAAAGTCTACAATTGGATCTAGATGGGTCTTCCGTAACAAGTTAGATGGTGATGGCATTGTTGTAAGAAACAAAGCCAGACTGGTTGCAAAAGGTTATTCTCAGGAAGAAGGAATTGACTACGATGAAACCTATGCTCCAGTTGCTCGTCTTGAAGCCATCAGAATATTTCTTGCATTTGCTGCACATTCCAACTTCAAGGTTTATCAGATGGATGTGAAAAGTGCATTTCTGAATGGAAAGCTAGAAGAAGAAGTATATCTGGAACAGCCCCCTGGCTTTGAAAATCCAGAATTTGCTGATTTTGTGTACTTCCTATTCAAAGCTGTCTATGGACTCAAGCAGTCACCAAGAACATGGTATGACACCCTCTCTGAATTTTTAATTGAAAATAAATTTACTAGAGGTGTCATAGACAAAACTCTCTTTTACAAATTGCATGATAAGGATATGATATTTGTACAAATATATGTTGATGATATTATATTTGGTTCTACTAACGATCACTTGTGCAAGAGATTTGCTAAGTTGATGCAGAGTAACTATGAGATAAGTATGATGGGTGAGCTGTTCTACTTCCTTGGTCTTCAAGTAAGCCAAAAGGAAGATGGAATATTCATTTGCCAATCCAAGTATGTCAGAGATCTTCTTCGAAAGTACAATTTAGAAGACTCTTCCCCGGCAAAGACACCCATGGCCACTGCCACAAAGCTTGACCAGGATAAATCTGGTAAGAAAGTTGATATCACAAGCTATCGAGGTATGATTGGCTCGTTACTTTATCTTACTGCAAGTAGACCAGATATCATGTTTGCAACATGTTTATGTGCTAGGTTTCAGGCTGATCCTAAGGAATCACATCTTATAGCCGTCAAAAGAATCTTTAGATATCTTAAGGGTACACCTGGTTTAGGTATTTGGTACCCTAAGAATACTGGTTTTGACTTAACTAGCTATACAGATTCTGATTATGCAGGTTGAAGGATTGACAGAAAGAGTACGTTTGGAAGTTGTCAATTTCTGGGACGTCGGTTGGTTTCCTGGTACAGCAAGAAGCAACACTCAGTGTCCACTTCTACTGCTGAAGCTGAGTACATAGCTGCTGGAAGTTGTTGTGCTCAGATTCTCTGGATCAGAAACCAATTAAATGATTATGGTATGTCTGTCGACAAAATTCCAATATTTTGTGACAACACCAGTGCCATAGCCATTTCAAACAATCCAGTGCAACACTCCAGGACCAAGCACATAGATATCAGGTATCATTTCATTCGAGAACATGTCATGAATGGTACTGTGGTGTTATATTTCGTACCCACAGCTGATCAGATTGCAGACATCTTCACTAAACCACTTGATGAATCCACTTTCTCTAAGTTGGTTTGTGAGCTAGGGATGTTAAATATGCCATGATTCTCTGTGTATATATTTTATATGTATTTTATATATTTTCTGTGTAATTATATCTATTTTATTAGATTTTATATAATTGTGTGTAAATTATCTGATAATTTTATGTGTAATTATGCATGTTCATATCTGTTTCTATGATTTTCTAAGTGCTGCATACTCCCCTGTAATATTCTCCATGCATTTAGATAATTATATGTATTTATTTTGTATTTTTCAAAATTAATTAAGTATAAATATTTGTTTTTAAGTTAATTCATTTTAATGAATTAAAGTTAAATTCATAAGTATTTATATTTAATTAAAGTTGAATTTTACAAAATATATGTGCAATATATTATATATTATGTGTATTAGATTTTTGATTATATGTGCAAAAGGTTTTAATTTTTTTTTAATAATCAAAAATCCTAATATTCTATTTTATTAACTGTTTTTAGCTCGGTATGACATTTTTAGAAAATGTCATACCGACTGTTGTGTGTTCTGTAAGCCTTACAGACGCGGCATGACTTTCCCTGAGAAAGTCATACCGGTTTCTCACCTACCCCTTTTTCAAATCTCGGTATGACATTATTCTGAAATGTCATACCGCATGCCTCCTTTTGTCATTCTCAACAGTTCGGTATGGCTTTTCTTGTAAAAGTCATACCGACTAATTTAAATCGTATGACTTATACTTAGAATGCCATACCTCTTTGCTTCATCTCCTACATCACACACGCACACTGCCATTGTTCTTGAGCTCGACTTTTTCAAGTTTTCATTGTAAAACTTGCTGGTTACGATTTATTCAAGCCTAAAAAGCTTGCTGGTTACTCCTAATCGTGTTTTTAAGTCGAAGTGCTGCCCGATTTCACCAAGTGTTCAAACCCTTTCTCGACCGAGTCATTGAGTTGGACCGAGTTGCCCCGTTTCTGACCGAGTTTGATCGATTTTGAACCGATTTCGTGGGCCTGTGACCGTGTTTTATCAGTATAGATCCATTTGCACTTGTTTTATTTCGGCTGATTTTGAAACCCTTGATCTTGAGTTCGAATTATTAGGGTTTGTGAAGCAATTGGGGATTTTTTTTTAGTGTGATTAAGGCATTGTTTGGGGACTTTGATTAGCCATTTTAAGTTTAATTAAATTTTAATTCGAATTTATTCATATAAATCGAATTATCAATTAATTAACTAATTGATATTTAATTATTAATTGAAATTTGTGAGAAATTTGAAAATTATTATTTTATTTGAAAAATTCTCACTTAATTCAATTTTTAATTCTAAAAATGGCCGGTCGCTTTGTAATTGAGGAGACTAATTTGAATGGATTTTTCGACCCCGAGGCCAGTTTGGCTCGTTTTAGACCGTGGGTCCGGTTTCTGAATAGCCAGTCGCTCGTCAGCACTGCTATTACAGCTCATGCAGACCTCCAGATACAGCCAATTCAGGACTTCTACTCGACAGCCCTGAATACTACTTTGTTGGATAATCATCGGGTTTCTGGAGATATACACGGAGGACGTACGATTACTATCAGCACTGATGATGTGAATAGGATTTTGGGGTTTCCAAGGGAGAATTTTGCTGAACTCCCTACTGAAGATGAACTCACCAATTTCTTCGAGACTATCTTATATCAGGGAGAGATCAATTTGCCTAGAATGTTGAAAGGCAATCTGAAGCCTGAGTGGGATCTTTTCTTCGACACTTTGGCTAAAGTGTTTGCTCCGACCACTCGCAAGAACTTTAATGTAATAACCTCGCTGCTTCAGAAGATTGGGTTCAGCATTGTTTATAATCGTCGGATTAACTTTGGAAAGCTTATTCTTCAAGCCATTCTTTCCAAGTTGGGACCTCTTAGGAACAGATCTGTTGAACAGAACGCGAAGGTAGCATGCTTTTATCCTCGCTTTATCATGTTATTTCTAAATGATAAAATGACTGACGCTGAGAAGGAACACTACTCCAACTCTCCGGTGGCACCAGCTCCTCGTGCTTGTACCAAGTTAATGACTCAGTTGGATAACAAGAATAAATTTGCCAATGTTCCACTAATCACCACTCCTCACATGCTCCAAATGTTCAATGCTCCTCTTCAACCGTATCAACTTCAAGTGGCTCCTGCACCTCACCCTCAGCAACAGCAACCTCAAGAACCTCAACCCTTGCAGATTCAACAGCCTACACAACACCATCAACAACAACTTCAACAACAACAACAACAGCATTCACCTCAACAATCCCAAGAAGCACAATCTTCACACCATTCATCCAATCAATCATCATATCACTCCCCTACCCATCAACAAGAACAATTTAACCCTTCATTTGAAGATCAAACTTTGGATTATGATCTCTTCGAGCATCAGCCATCTTCATCTGAACCTCTCCCACACCAAACACAATCCCAAATCATACCACAAACACAATCTACCTCACAACCCCTTCCCTCTGACTCTCCTATCAACCCGGAGCTGCAGTCCTTCCGTCAGGACCTACAGGTAGCTCAGGTACTTTCTAACTTATCATCTAATTTTAATGTTGATACGTCAGATTATGGTTGTGATCTTGTTTGTGACCTTGATTTTGTTTTCCAGCCTACCAGCAATGAACCTGACAACACACAGGTTCATAACCTAGCTGACGATTCAATTCAACAAACTCTCGTTTCTCCAAACACATCAATCAACACTTCAATGCAACCTGTTCGTAAAGTTGCGAGGAAACGGAGTTCGAGTAGTTTAATGAGTCAACCCACAGCTCTGTCTCCCTCAAAGAAGCAAAGGGTGGAAGCCTTGGAGACAACTGTAGCCTCATATGTGCCTTCCCAACAAGGCTCAGATTTTGAAATGGCAGATAAACAGTCTCTGGACCCATTCTCTCTACAGGATGTGGCCATTGAAATTGACCGTCCGGCCGCAGTAACTTGTACAGAGTCAAGCACTACGCTAGCACTCACGCTAGTGCCAGCCCAAACAGATACACAGGTTACTATGTTTACTGAGTGCACAGATTTTCAAAATCAATGTATTATATATGAAAACTTTGCTGATCACCCTTTCTTTTCTGATCAGGCGGAACTTGGCAGCGTGCAAGTTAATCTGCCCTCACAGGCGTCCGGAGGACAATTTGTTCCTCCACTACCTTTGAACCCATCTCAGGGGACATTGGTAGTATATACAGGTACAGCGGGAAGTGTGACTGAACAGAGTGATGTAAGGCAAACACCGAGCGATACACATGCACGTGAGGCTAGTGAAACAGCTTTGAGTGTACGTGAGGTGAGTGCACACACTAACCCTGCTCTGTTTGAGGAACAAATGGCAAAGCTAAGAGCTGAGCTTGCCAGAATGATTGCTGAGAATGAGAAGCTGAAGGGTGCACAGTTAGTGACCCTGGAACAGAAAGCTGAGGAGAGGCCATCCAGTTCTTACAGGGATGAGCTTAAAGAGGAAATCCATGAGTTAGCTGTTGAGATGAGATCTAATCATGAGCTTTACATGTCCAAATTTGAGACCATCGACAGCAAACTAGATCAACTCCTCAGGAACTGATAAGTGGTATTTATACACACTTATAAGCCTTCATTTCCACTTAAATTGGTTGGTTGTACTTAAGTGTTTAGTGTCTTTTGATGTGTTTTTAGTGTTTTTCTGTGCAGGTCACGAGTTGAGGTGATGAAGTGATTTTCTATCATTTTAGGTTGTTTTTGGTGCATTATTTGCAAGAATAGAGAATTGTAGATTCATCGCGACTTGGGATTTTGTGGGTATATCTTCTACAAACCCTCACGAGAGCACACTCGTCCACTAGAGCTATCTAGGGGTTTAAAGGGCTTGTTGCATGTGCTAAATACAACCGTGATCACCTACGGAAGTGGTACTAGAGCGAGGAAGGGCATGCACGCGAGAACGAGCTGAAAACGAAGAATCAGGGCTGCCATGGCAGACAGTAGCGCGCCCGCGCTACTTGTTAGCGCGCCCGCGCTACCTACTGTTGCCACTAGCGCGCCTGCGCTAGTTTAGCGCGGCCGCGCCCAGCAGAAGTGCCCCGGGCCGATTTTTGAAGCTATTCTGATGGATTTTCGCAGCGGTCGAGGCCCGGTTGACTTGGTCAATTTATTTTAAATTCTCATGTGTAAAACCCTAGCCTCCAAGTAGTTAGAATATCGAAACAATATCATAGTTTAGTTTAATCATTCAAGCACATTATCAGTTTTGTAGTAGATCGTTCTTCGCGAGGAAGTGACAGTTTCGAGCGAGATCGTGAACATCAAATCTGTAACGTTGTGTTCTTTATTATTAATTCAAGTACTTTTATTCCGTTTAATTCTTGTATTTTATTTATCATGCTTTCATTAGAACCCATGATGTCGATTAGTTCGATTATGAACTAACCGCCTTCATGGGATTCTAATGGATTTATCGATGTAGTCTAGTAACGAATATTAATTACTTGATTTTGGTGACGTACGTTGATTTCTTTGCCTGAGCCGTGCTTATTCTTCTTAGAAGCGTAGCTAACTTCTAAGTTGTTTGTTAATTCTTTCTGAAGCGAGAGTGGATGATTGAATTTAGAACCTTGCCATGTAAACATAGGATTATGTGAATGAAACATAATTTGTGGTAGACTTGAACTATTTTTATCACCCTGTGTAATCACGATAGACGACCTGCTATTAAACCTCTCTGCTTACACTACCGCTATAGAGATATAGGGTCTGAGCTTTGTTGGTGTCCATGAGATTTCTGTCTTAATTGTGGATTTTGATTGGTATGATATGTGTGCAACGAGAGTTGGCATGTATTACTTTCGTGTTGTCTGATTAGGATCAACAGTCGCATGTTAATCAGTAATTTCAATTCTAGATGAATTCGATAATGAAGTTAGAATCCCATGTGTTTTCCTATTCTGAATTTGATTAGTAAATTTAGTTATTAGTATAAAAGAACCCATCCTTGTTAATTGTCTTGGCAGTGAAAATTACTCATACATTGTTGCATAGGTGCGTATTCTTAATTCACCAGTCTCTGTGGGAACGAACAAATATATTACTTATGATCACGTGCGCTTGCGTGTTGATTTTTGCGAACAAGTTTTTGGCGCCGCTGCCGGGGACTCGGTGTTAATTAATTAGTTTATGTACTTGTCATCAGTGTGCATTAAAATTCACTGACTAGGATTCTATTCTCTTCTCACTTTTCTTCTTTTCTTTATTTCAGGTACTTGGGCCGCGTTTATGCTAACACGTTCTCAAGCTCGTAAAAAAGCAATTGATTCATCTTCATCTTCTTCTTCTGATTCTGAAACAATGACAGAACCTGAAGCACAACCAGACAGTAAGGCATTGAAGGATTTCTCTATGCCAAAGATCGATGATATCCAGTCAAGCATTGTCAGGCCTGCAATCGCAGCCAAAGCCTTTGAAATCAAACCAGGAACTATTCAAATGGTCCAGAACTCAGTACAGTATGGGGGTTCTCCTACTGAAGACCCTAATATGCATATACGTAATTTTATAGAGATCTGTGACACTTTCAAATTTAATGACGTCTCTGATGATGCTGTGAAGCTAAGGCTTTTCCCATTTTCACTGAGAGATAAGGCGAAGGGATGGTTACATTCTTTACCTTCTGGTTCTATTACTACATGGGAAGATCTAGCTCAGAAATTTCTCACTAAATTCTTCCCCATGGCAAAGACTGCTGCACTACGAAATGCTCTATCTCAATTCTCTCAACAATCAGGAGAAACATTCTGTGAAGCATGGGAGCGATATAAGGAGATGCTAAGAAAGTGTCCCCACCATGGCATGCCGGATTGGATGCAAATAAACAGTTTCTATAATGGTCTTGGACCTTAATCCAGACCTATGCTTGATGCTGCTTCTGGAGGTGCGCTATGGGCTAAAAGTTATGAAGAAGCTTATGATCTTATTGAAATGATGGCGGCTAACGAATATCAGAACCCTACTCAAAGACTTACTCAAGGGAAGGTAGCCGGAATTCTTGATCTTGACACGTCTACAGCTATTGCTGCTCAACTTAAGGCTCTCACGATGAAAGTCGATTCTCTGGCTCACCAAGGAATTCAACAGCCAATCTCAATTTGCGAATTATGTGCTGGTACTCACTCTACTGATCAGTGTGCCATTTCTAGTGAATCAGCACAATTTGTGAGCAACTTTCAGAGAGGTCAACAGCCTGCTCCAGCTACTTACCATCCTAACAACCGAAATCATCCGAATTTCAGCTGAAATAGATAGGGCTATCCCTACAGCTGCTCCGGTGTCAAAGCCATCATATCCACCACCTCCGTTTCCTAGGAGGTTAAAGAAACAGCAGCTGGATAAGCAATTTGGTAAATTTCTTGAAGTTTTCAAAAAGCTTCACATCTACATTCCGTTCGCAGAAGTACTCGAGCAAATGCCTAGCTATGCTAAATTCATGAAGGGCATTCTTTCAAAAAAGCTAAAGCTCGAGGAGTTAGAGACAGTAGCTTTAACGGAGGAATGTAGTGCTGTGCTTCAACAAAAATTACCACCGAAGCTTAAAGACCCGGGAAGCTTTACTATCCCTTGCACTATTGGGAAGTTCTCTTTCGATAAGTGTCTGTGCGACTTGGGAGCTAGCATCAATCTGATGCCTCTATCTATCTTCACACAACTTGGCCTGCCAGAGCTCAAGCCGACAAACATGTCTTTACAACTAGCTGATCGTTCGATCACATATCCGAGGGGTATAATTGAAGATGTGCTAGTCAAGGTTGATAAATTAATATTTCCAGCCGACTTCGTGATTCTTGATTTTGAAGAAGACAAGAGAATTCCTATCATCTTGGGTAGACCCTTTTTAGCCACCGGGCAAACTTTGATCGATGTACAAAAAGGGGAACTTACAATGAGAATACAAGACCAGACGGTCACGTTCAACGTATTCAATGCAATGAAATTACCAACTGATGAGGAATCTTGTTTCAGTATGGATGTACTTGATTCTACGGCAGAAACCAATAGCCAGCGGATTTTACAGGATGATGTATTGGAAGCAATCCTTACCAATGATGAGGAATTGGATAGTGAAGAAGAATTGGAAGAAATCCATCATCTTAACTCATCACCTTGGCGAAGGAATTTTGAACCACCTGTCGAATCTCTTGGCTTGGAGGAACAAAAGGAAGATCATAAACCATTACAACCATCAGTGATCGAAGCACCTAAACTTGAACTTAAACCGCTACCGGATCACTTGAGGTATGCTTTTCTTGGTGAAAGTTCTACTCTTCCTGTTATTATTGCAGCTAACCTGTCAGGTGAAGAAGAGGAAAAACTTTTGAGGGTGCTAAGGGAATTCAAAACAGCCATTGGGTGGACTATAGCTGATATCAAGGGAATCAGTCCATCCTTTTGTCAACACAAAATCCTCATTGAAGAAGGAAGCAAACCTTCAGTGGAACAACAGAGAAGGTTAAATCCTATCATGAAGGAGGTTGTAAAGAAAGAGATTCTTAAATGGCTCGATGCAGGTATCATATATCCAATTTCAGATAGCTCATGGGTGAGTCCAGTACAATGTGTGCCTAAGAAAGGAGGCATGACAGTAGTAGCCAACGAAAAAGGGGAACTCATCTCAACGAAAAAGGAGAATTTGCATGGACTACAGAAAGCTGCATGGACTACAGAAAGCTGAATAAAGCTACAAGGAAGGATCACTTCCCTCTGCCTTTTATTGATCAGATGCTTGACAGGTTGGCTGGTCATGAATTCTATTGCATGTTGGATGGGTATTCTGGCTATAATCAGATTGCTATTTCTCCGGAGGATCAAGAAAAGACAAGCTTTACATGTCCTTATGGTACATTTGCATTCCGAAGAGTACCTTTTGGCTTATGCGGTGCACCAGCCACTTTTCAAAGGTGTATGATGGCAATATTCTCAGAGATGATCGGCATCAATGTGGAGGTATTCATGGATGATTTTTCTGTATTCGGAACATCTTATGACGAATGCCTCACGAATCTGAGAATGGTTCTTAAGCGATGTGTGGAAACTAATCTGATTCTCAATTGGGAAAAATGCCATTTCATGGTGCAAGAAGGAATCATATTGGGACATAAAGTATCTGCCAAGGGACTGGAAGTTGATAAAGCGAAGGTGGAAACAATTAAAAATCTCCCTCCACCACTCTCAGTTAAAGGCATCCGAAGCTTCCTTGGTCATGCAGGTTTCTATCGGAGGTTCATCAAGGACTTCTCAAAAATTTCCAAACCTCTTTGCAATCTGTTAGAGAAAGACATTCCATTCAAATTTGATGAGGAGTGCTTGGAAGCATTTGAAATTTTGAAAAAGAAGTTGACATCAGCACCTATCATCACTGCACCTGATTGGAGTAAACCATTCGAATTAATGTGTGATGCCAGTGATTATGCTGTAGGAGCTGTACTAGGCCAGCGTACAAGTAATGCGTTTCATGTTATCTATTATGCCAGCAAAACATTAAATTATGCACAATTGAACTACACTACTACTGAAAAAGAACTTCTAGCTATTGTCTTTAGCTTTGATAAGTTCAGGTCTTATCTTCTTGGAACAAAGGTAGTGGTATACACTGATCATGCAGCCATTCGGTATCTCTTTTCAAAGAAGGATTCCAAACCAAGGCTAATTCGTTGGGTTCTATTACTCCAAGAGTTTGATGTAGAAATAAAAGATCGGAAGGGCACAGAAAATCAGGTAGCAGATCATTTATCCCGACTAGAAGATCATAGCAAACAAACTACCGACAACACTCTCATTAATGAATTCTTCCCAGATGAACAGTTGTTTGGAGTTGAGGCAGAAGAGCCATGGTTTGATGACATTGTAAATTATCTGGTAAGTAAGGTCGTTCCTCCAGAATTCTCTTATGCTCAACGCAAGAAATTCCTTCACGATGTGAAATGGTATATTTGGGATGAACCTGTTAGTATTGGTGTCCTAGAGACAATACTATTGTGTTCTATCGTAGACATTTATGGATTATGTTATATTGATTATGGAATAAATATTTATTGTGTCTTTATTTACTGCGTAATAAATTGAAAGCATAATAAATGTCCTTGGAATATTATATGTAATTCTATATCTCTAAGTACGTGACTTAGAAATGAGATTATGAGAATAATATCAATATTCCTAAATGTCCCTAGTCGAGTATCATTGTTAAGGGACAATAATGATGCATTAAGACTAGTATGTTTGTTGACTGATGATCACGTCTCATTGATCATAGGTATAGTGATGCTAAAGTCAAGAACATAAGTGCATGTATCGACACATGGCACTGGAATGACCCACCGTGAGATTTTACATGTTAATAAGTGTCATTAGAAATTCTCACTGTGATAATGATGTAATGATCCTCTGACTTGATATCATTATATTTCTATATGAGAATTAATATACTTTGGTTGCACTAAAAGTTACCTTTGACCGGGTAATGATGAAATGTACATTGGGTATATTATGAATCGTATGAGAAATATGAATGATCTAGAAAGGATTTAACCCTCCTATTTTAGGAGTGATATTATTGGCCTCTTGATTGAGTGAGACTATAAAATGCATGGCCGTGCTCAAATATTGATTTGTTTAATAGTCTACTCATTGATCAAGGAAATTCGGATTAGACGATGAAGAGGATGACACAATACATGCCTTGAGTCTGATCTATAATATAAGGTTAAAGGGATTATATTACATTGTACATTATTCACAAAAGGTTTAATTGAATCACCAATTATTATTATTACTTGGGTAGCAATGATGTATTACTAGATGCCGCTCATTGTTTATAATTTTATTATTGGATATTAAAATTATTGCCAGCGTAATAATAACCTAAAGGGTCACACACTTTGAACGTTTAAAGGAGTTTTAATTTAAATTCTGAATTTAAATTAAATGATTAAGTTCGAAATAAATTATTTAATTGAGCCAGTCTTAATTAAGTAATTAGAATTTCGAATTTAATATTAAAACCAAAATCGGATTAGGTTTGGAGAAGCCCAAATCCGATTAGGGTTTGGCCCATCTATCTCTCTTCCCTATAAATACATAATGATGTATTGTTTTAGGGGGAAGTAACATAAAATTCGTTTTATTATAAAACCCTAGCAGCTCTACATCAAGAGAGGCTAGAGAGAGAGAGAGAGAGGCTGCATTCGGCTAGTACCGGCTCCGGTGATCTTTGGCGATCAGACGTTCGTGTGGACTGCTTAGAGACGCGATCCTTAGACGAGGGCTGCGTGGTGATTGCTTGTTCCGGACCTCCATCTTTCGCTAACGTAAAGTTTCAACAAGGTATTATCTCGTATCTCCATGATCAGCCGTTCTTTATAGATGGATCCTCGGGTTAGGGTTTCGGATTTTTTTTATTTTACGTCGATTATCCGCACTGTTTGTTTCCCCGAAACCCAACAGAACCCTTTCTGTTTAAACAAGGAGTCGATCAGATTCTCAGACGGTGTATTCCTAATAATGAAGTTGAGGGAGTTTTGCGCGAGTGCCATTCCACTGGTTATGGGGGCCATTATAGCGGAGAGAAGACAGCAAAGAGGGTACTTCAAGCAGGTTTTTACCCGCCCGGGGGCTGCCGCCCCCGGGCCCCCGCCCGGTGGCTGCCGCCCCCGGACCCCCGCCCAGGGGCTGCCGCCCCCGGACCCCCGCTTTGTATGGTTATGTGTTCTTGTTTGTTTACTTGAGCATGGTGCTGGTTATGGCCTTAAGGACCCCTAGTTTAATGTTTTTTGGTTTTGGTTGTATAAATACGACTTGCATGTCGTGATATTCATTCTTGTAATTTTAATCTCGAATGTAACTCGAGTTTTCTCATGTAAGTACATTAGAATAGGTTGTATTCAATTATTCATTGTAATGTACTTGAAGATTGAAGGATGATCCACAAGGAGGGGCAATCAAGGAGCATGAAGACTTGTAATAGTTATACATCTTCACCATAGATTGACCTAGATTCTTTCATTAGCTTGAAAGAATCATATAGGATAAAGGCCATAACCATGCACGTTTACATACTGCACTTTACATATATGATGCATGAGATGATGATATGTATGCGTAGTTATAGAGATGCATGCTTAATTAGATTAAGATGTATGTATTCGATACGACACCCATGCCATGCTTGTTTAAACAAGATAAAATCTGTAACGACTCAAGATTTTTAAAAAGGAATACAACGATCATGAGATTCTCGTGTTTATGAAACACAGAATTAATTATGGATTTTCGATATTCAATGAGAGGAAGATTCCGTCGGATTTGGGGTTTTTAAGTATAGCCGTTGTGCCAACACCTCAGGTCGGGTTTTCAACCAATCAAAGAGTATTGATTTGAAATATTTGATTCAAGGAAAAATTGAGGATCTCTTTATGACAGGATCATGGTCGTTTTAATAAAATCCCTAATTAAAAATATTAAGTTAATCAGATGCCTTCCAATGATTAATACTCGTCAAGATCTAGATTGAAAGAAGTAGGTTTGCCAAAGCAAAGTGCTTTAATCAATCATGGGAAGACGTGATAAGTAAATGTACTTAGTTATTGAATTATTGGGTCTAACTTAACTAAACCATCACAATAGGATTGTGGGTTTAGAGGCATGGAGTTTGGTGAGATTTATTACATAAATATGTGCAAAGGGTTGCTCCACCAAACTATCCAAGAGTTATATTTGATATAATTGACAAATGTTGTCTACCTAAATAGTCATGTTTTGAGAGTATTAGCCCACGCTAACTTAAAACATGGATGAAATATGGATCTTGGCTCACTAGAAAGATTTGCAGAAATGCTTTCCGAATTAATAGTTAGGGCTATTGATTTGAACAAAATAGTGGGAGATATATATATTTTGAATATATATTTATAATCACTTGAACATAATTTAATAAACATCTGTAGACTAATTTATCTTATGCATTTGAAAATATTGTAGATATCCAATGGCAAATAATTCAAACAACTTCTCTGTACGATCAGTCCTTGAGAAGGACAAGCTGACAGGAACCAACTTCCTTGACTGGCAAAGGAATTTGAGGATTGTCCTCAAACAAGAGCGCAAGCTCTATGTCATAGATATTCCTCGCCCTACACCTCTCGCTGAAGGATCAACCCGTGCTCAGCATACTGCTTATCAGAAGCATATCGATGATGACACGGATGTTCAATGTCTCATGTTAGCGACCATGAGTGCTGAACTTCAGAAACAACATGAGAATATGGATTCTTATGATATGATTGAGCACCTTAAGCGTATGTTTGAGGGACAGGCTCGTCAGGAGAGGTTTGATACTTTCAAATCTTTGAATGCTTGTAAGCAGGGTGAACGTGATCCGGTAGGACCGCATGTTCTGAAGATGATAGGGTATATTGATTATCTTGAAAAATTGGGTGCCCCGATTGGTCCTGAGCACCAAATTGATCTGATCTTGCAATCTCTAAACAATAACTATTCTCAGTTTGTAATGAATTACAATATGAATGAGATAAACAAGAACCCCGCCGAATTGTTGGCAATGTTGAAAACTGCTGAAACCAACATTCAGAAGGCGTCCCCTACTCCCATATTGATGGTGAATAAGGGGAAGGCCAAAGGAAAGGGTAAATGGAAAGGCAAGAAGAAGATGGGATCTAATTCTAATGCCAATCCGAAACCTGGTCCAACTAAGGCCTTGAAGCCAAAAGGTGGTGTTCAGAAGGAGGGTGATTGTCACTATTGCAAGAAACCAGGTCATTGGAAGAGGAACTGTCATGCTTATTTGGAGGATCTGAAGAAGAAGAAGGCTGCTGCCGTTTCTGATTCAGGTATTTATGTTATAGAAGTCAATTTGTCTACTTCAACATCTTGGGTATTAGATACTGGATGTGGTTCTCACATTTGTATGAATGTGCAGGAGCTACAGGGAAGTAGGACGTTGGCAAAGGGAGAAGTCGACCTACGAGTTGGCAATGGAGCAAAAGTTGCTGCTATAGCTGTAGGGACTTATCATTTATCGTTGCCCACTGGGCTTATTTTAGAACTTGAGAATTGTTTTTACGTGCCTGCAATTTGCAGAAGCATTATTTCAGTTTCTTGTTTGGACAAGAAAGGTTTTGCTTTTTCAATTCAGAACAATAGTTGTTCCTTTTCTTTGAATAATGTTACCTATGGGGTTGCACGTTTATTTAACGGTTTATATGTTCTTGACTTGGATACTCCCATCTATAATGTGAATAATAAACGACTTAAAACTGATGACTCAAATAAAACATACCTCTGGCACTGTCGTTTAGGCCATATAAATGAGAAGCGCATTTCCAAGTTACATAAGGATGGATACTTGGATAAGTTTGATTTTGAATCATACGAAGCATGCGAACCATGTCTCATTGGAAAAATGACTAAAGCACCTTTCACAGGACAAGGTGAGAGGGCCACTGAGAGATTGGAACTAATACATAGTGATGTATGTGGTCCAATGCGAACTATGGCAAGAGGTGGCTTTTACTACTTCATAACATTTACTGATGATTTCAGTAGATATGGATATGTGTATCTTATGAAGAATAAATCTGATTCTTTTGAAAAGTTCAAAGAGTACAAAGCTGAAGTAGAAAAGCAAACTACCAAAAGTATTAAGACTCTACGATCAGATCGTGGAGGTGAATACTTAAGCCAAGAATTTAAGAATTTCTTAAAAGAGTGTGGTATTGTATCACAACTTACTCCTCCTGGAACACCACAATGGAATGGAGTTTCCGAGAGGAGAAATCGTACCTTGTTGGACATGGTGCGATCAATGATGAGTCATGCAGATCTTCCAATTAGTTTTTGGGGCTATGCCCTAGAGACGGCTGCCTATACACTTAACCGAGTTCCTACTAAAACGGTCCAGAACACTCCATATGAGATATGGACTGAGAAACGTCATAGCATGTCATTTATGAAAATTTGGGGATGTGAGGCGTTTGTGAAACGTCAAAATTCTGACAAGCTAGGACCTAAGTCTGATAAATGTAATTTTGTGGGATACCCAATTGAAACAAGAGGTTATTCATTCTATAATCCTTCTGAGAACAAAGTGTTTGTTGCTCGAACCGCTGTGTTCCTTGAAAGAGAGATGCTTTCTAAGAAAAACAGTGGGAGGATAATAGATCTCGATGAAGTTCGAGAACCACATGATAACATTGAACCAGAGCAGGAACCTGAGCAGGATGTACATCAAAATATTGAGAGTAATCCTGTTCCGGAAACACAGGTTGTTCGTAGATCTAGTAGGGTTCGCCATGAGCCAGAGAGATATTATGGTTTTCTCTTGACTCAAACTGGTGATGTGATGCTTATGGATAATGATGAGCCTCTAACCTACAAAGATGCTAAGAACACTCCAGATTCCAAGAGATGGCTTGATGCCATGAAATCTGAGATGGATTCCATGTATGAAAACCAAGTATGGACTTTGGTTGATTTACCCGAGGGAGTTAAACCTATTGAGTGTAAATGGGTTTTCAAAAAGAAAACCGACATGGATGGAAATGTTCAGACCTATAAGGCACGACTAGTTGCAAAAGGTTTCAGACAGATTCATGGTATTGACTATGATGAAACCTTCTCACCAGTTGCTATGGTCAAATCCATCAGGATTTTGCTTGCAATAGCTGCTTACTATGACTACGAAATCTGGCAGATGGATGTCAAAACCGCCTTCTTGAATGGAAGCCTAGAAGAGGATGTGTATATGACACAACCTGAAGGTTTTGTCGATCCGAGATTTCCCAAAATGGTTTGTAAGTTGCGACGATCTATATACGGATTGAAGCAAGCCTCAAGGAGATGGAATATTCGTTTTGATGAAACAGTCAAAGAGTTTGGCTTCATTCAAAATGAAGATGAGCCTTGTGTTTACAAGAAAGTGAGTGGGAGCCATGTGGCATTCCTAGTGCTATATGTGGATGACATATTACTAATGGGGAATGACATACCTTCTTTACAGGCTGTTAAGACTTGGTTGAGCAAAAATTTCTCGATGAAAGACTTGGGCGATGCGACCTATATATTAGGGATCAGGATCTATAGAGATAGATCAAGAAGACTAATCGGCCTAAGTCAGAGTACATACATTGATAAGGTATTGCATCGATTTGGGATGCAATAGGCAAAAAGGGGATATGTCCCAATGTCTCACGGGATATTGATCTCGAAAGAAAACAGTCCGAAATCATTGGATGATAAGGACCGTATGAGCAAAGTTCCATATGCTTCGGCAATTGGTTCCATAATGTATGCAATGATATGTACTCGTCCTGATGTCTCGTATGCCTTGAGCATGACGAGTAGATACCAGTCTAATCCAGGTGAAGGTCACTGGACGGCAGTCAAGAATATTCTTAAGTACCTAAAGAGGACTAAAGATCAATTCTTGGTATATGGAGGAGAAGAGAAACTAGTTGTAAAAGGTTACACAGATGCTAGTTTCCAAACAGACAAAGATGATTCGATCTCTCAGTCTGGCTTTGTATTTTGTCTAAATGGAGGTGCTGTTAGTTGGAAAAGTTCAAAGCAAGAGACGGTTGCCGATTCTACAATGGAGGCTGAGTATATAGCTGCTTGTGAAGCAGCCAAGGAAGCTGTTTGGATCAGGAAATTTCTTACAGGACTTGATGTGGTTCCTTCAGTATCAGATCCGATAGATTTGTACTGTGACAATAATGGAGCCATTTCACAGGCTAAGGAACCCCGATCTCATTCCCGCACTAAGCATATACTCAGACGATACCACCTACTCCGAGAGATTAACACTCGAGGGGATATACATATATGTAAAGTGCATACAGATGATAACATTGCAGATCCACTGACCAAGGCTTTGTCGCAGCAGAAGCACGAAGGTCATGCTAGTTCCATGGGTATTAGATACATCAGAGATTGGCTCTAGTACAAGTGGGAGATTGTTAGTATTAGTGTCCTAGAGACAATACTATTGTGTTCTATCGTAGACATTTATGGATTATGTTATATTGATTATGGAATAAATATTTATTGTGTCTTTATTTACTGCGTAATAAATTGAAAGCATAATAAATGTCCTTGGAATATTATATGTAATTCTATATCTCTAAGTACGTGACTTAGAAATGAGATTATGAGAATAATATCAATATTCCTAAATGTCCCTAGTCGAGTATCATTGTTAAGGGACAATAATGATGCATTAAGACTAGTATGTTTGTTGACTGATGATCACGTCTCATTGATCATAGGTATAGTGATGCTAAAGTCAAGAACATAAGTGCATGTATCGACACATGGCACTGGAATGACCCACCGTGAGATTTTACATGTTAATAAGTGTCATTAGAAATTCTCACTGTGATAATGATGTAATGATCCTCTGACTTGATATCATTATATTTCTATATGAGAATTAATATACTTTGGTTGCACTAAAAGTTACCTTTGACCGGGTAATGATGAAATGTACATTGGGTATATTATGAATCGTATGAGAAATATGAATGATCTAGAAAGGATTTAACCCTCCTATTTTAGGAGTGATATTATTGGCCTCTTGATTGAGTGAGACTATAAAATGCATGGCCGTGCTCAAATATTGATTTGTTTAATAGTCTACTCATTGATCAAGGAAATTCGGATTAGACGATGAAGAGGATGACACAATACATGCCTTGAGTCTGATCTATAATATAAGGTTAAAGGGATTATATTACATTGTACATTATTCACAAAAGGTTTAATTGAATCACCAATTATTATTATTACTTGGGTAGCAATGATGTATTACTAGATGCCGCTCATTGTTTATAATTTTATTATTGGATATTAAAATTATTGCCAGCGTAATAATAACCTAAAGGGTCACACACTTTGAACGTTTAAAGGAGTTTTAATTTAAATTCTGAATTTAAATTAAATGATTAAGTTCGAAATAAATTATTTAATTGAGCCAGTCTTAATTAAGTAATTAGAATTTCGAATTTAATATTAAAACCAAAATCGGATTAGGTTTGGAGAAGCCCAAATCCGATTAGGGTTTGGCCCATCTATCTCTCTTCCCTATAAATACATAATGATGTATTGTTTTAGGGGGAAGTAACATAAAATTCGTTTTATTATAAAACCCTAGCAGCTCTACATCAAGAGAGGCTAGAGAGAGAGAGAGAGAGGCTGCATTCGGCTAGTACCGGCTCCGGTGATCTTTGGCGATCAGACGTTCGTGTGGACTGCTTAGAGACGCGATCCTTAGACGAGGGCTGCGTGGTGATTGCTTGTTCCGGACCTCCATCTTTCGCTAACGTAAAGTTTCAACAAGGTATTATCTCGTATCTCCATGATCAGCCGTTCTTTATAGATGGATCCTCGGGTTAGGGTTTCGGATTTTTTTTTATTTTACGTCGATTATCCGCACTGTTTGTTTCCCCGAAACCCAACAGAATCCTTTCTGTTTAAACAAGGAGTCGATCAGATTCTCAGACGGTGTATTCCTAATAATGAAGTTGAGGGAGTTTTGCGCGAGTGCCATTCCACTGGTTATGGGGGCCATTATAGCGGAGAGAAGACAGCAAAGAGGGTACTTCAAGCAGGTTTTTACTGGCCAACTCTGTTTAAGGATGCTCATCAGTTTGTTTTGGGGTGCGATCGATGTCAACGTACAGGTAATATTTCTAGGAGGAATGAAATGCCTCTTAAAATGCTTTTGGAAGTCGAAATATTTGATGTTTGGGGTATTGACTTTATGGGACCGTTCGTTTCGTCTTGCAACAACCAGTATATTCTATTAGCAGTTGATTATGTATCTAAATGGGTGGAGGTGAAAGCCTTACCTACAAATGATGCCAAGGTGGTCTTGCAATTTCTTCAAAAACAAATCTTTACCCGTTTCGGAGTCCTTAGAGTCATTATCAGTGATGAAGGCTCTCATTTCTGCAATCGGAAATTCACAACCTTGATGACGAGGTATAATATCAATCACCGGGTTGCTACTGCTTATCATCCTCAAACAAATGGCCAAGCTGAAGTGTCTAACAGAGAGATCAAACGCATATTAGAGAAGGTGGTTAACCCTTCTAGGAAAGACTGGTCCTTGCGATTAGACGAGGCTGCTTGGGCTTATCGAACAGCGTACAAAACACCGTTGGGTACTTCTCCATTCCAGCTAGTGTTTGGGAAAGCTTGTCACTTACCAGTAGAATTGGAACATAAAGCTTATTGGGCACTAAAGAAGTTGAATTTCGATTTACAGTTAGCTGGAGAGAAACGCATGATTCAGCTCAATGAGTTGGAGGAGTTCCGCCTCCCTGCTTATGAAAATAACAAACTCTACAAAGAGAAGGTGAAAAGATTGCATGATCAGCGGTTGATACAAAAATCTTTTGTAGTAGGACAATTGGTTCTATTGTATAACTCTCGGTTGAAGCTGTTTCCAGGGAAACTCAAGTCACGCTGGTCGGGGCCGTTTACGGTCAAGACGGTATTCCCCCACGGTGCAGTAGAAATCTATGCCAAATCAACGGATGAATCATTTAAAGTTAATGGTCAACGGTTGAAGCCTTACTTTGGCGGAAATGTGAATCGTGAGGTACAAACCACGATTCTTCAATCGGAATCGGATTAATTCTGGACTTCACGTCGAGCTAACGACGTTAAACAAGCGCTTCGTGGGAGGCAACCCACGCATTGGAACCATTTTGTACCGTTGTAAACCTCAAAAACACAAAAATCGAGAAATTTCAGCCCCGGGTGTCAGACACTAGCGCGCCCGCGCTAGTGTCCAGCGCGCCCGCGCTAAAGTTTTTGCGCGCCCGCGCTACACTTAGCGCGGCCGCGCTACTGACTGCCCAGGAGTCCGAATTTTCTCCCAAAAATATTTTATTTTCCGTTTTTAAAAGCCCACAATCCTAATTTTGCATGCCTAGCCCGAAATATATTCTCTATAACCCTAACTCAGCTCTCAAATCCTTATATAAACACAAAACCCATCTCCAATTCCTATTCTAATTCTATAAACCCTACATATATATATACACATCCATACACACAACTACCTCCAAATCTCTCAAACCCACTACACACAAACCTCTTGCAGCTCTAAATCTCTATCAATGGCACCCAAAAGAGCCCGAAGATCACAAGGACCAAGCACCCAAGCCCCTACATCTAGCGATTCTTCCTCGATGGGTGAGGTTGAGTTCACCTCCGATGGTGCACGAACCGAGTTTCAACGGCTTATGAATAAGTCGATAGTCAAGGAGAGGGGATTCTTACCCACGGCGGAAGATGGTGAGCTCTTAAACATGATCCAAGAAAGGGGATGGGAGTCTTTTTGCGAGGCTCCGGAGGCGGTTCCCTTGGCCATTATTCGAGAGTTTTATGCTAATGCCAAGGAGAATCGCGATGGGTTCACGGTGGTGCGAGGAATCCGTGTGGATTATAGTGCGGAGGCGATCCGTAGAGTGATTGGGGGGCGTGCCAAGCGCCGTAATGAAGAAGATTGGGTTGTGGAGAGGATTGGGCGTGCCAAACGCCGGTTTGATGATGATCCGGTTGATCTTGAGCGGTTGGTGTATGATATCTGTGTGCCGGATACGAATTGGAAGATGACTGCACCTCCTTTGCCGGCACATGTTTCTTTTCCTGCAGCCGCTTTGAACCGGTATGCGAAGGCGTGGAATGCCTTCATCTGTGCTAACATCATGCCATCTTCACATGGGCATGAGGTGACAGTGGATAGAGCTATTTTGCTCTTTGGGATTGTCTCGGGCAAGTATATTGATCTGGGACATGTTATTCATCAGGGGATTCTGAGGTTCTTACAGGGAGGAACCACTGGTGCCATTCTATACGGCACAATTGTTACGAAGCTCTGTCGATCAAGCGGTGTTCGTTGGCCAGCCAACGAGCAATTACAGTTGCCAGCAGCACCTATTGATCATTCGGCGATCAGTCGGATGACGAAGTGGGATGGAGGAGTTCCCCACCCTCGAGGTCTCGGGTATATATATGATGAGATGCCAGGGGGACGTCCAGAGTTCATTAGGAGGGAGCGTACTAGAGCTTCTGGAGTTGGTACTTCTCAGATGGAGAGGAGCTCCGAACCGATGGGAGATGTTCATTATCGCCGATTAGCGAGACGGATGGACACCATGCATGACATCCACCAGAGGTTTGCTTTTGACTTGACACAGGCTCTTGGTAGTGCTTTCCAGGCACAGGGGGTCACAGTTCAGTGGCCAGTATTCGGAGCAGGGATGCAGTATCCTCCACCTGATTCACCTCCAGCGGAGGAGGGGGAGGACTCGGACTCCGAGTAGGTATGTGGGTGCTCTAGCCTTTTTATCACTTTCAATGGGGACATTGAAAATTTTAAGTTTGGGGGTGGTAATCTAAGGAAGAGCATATATTATGTTATTTTTGCATGTGTTAGTTAGTTCATGTAGTTCACGTTTTTTTTTTTTGCTTTGATTATTTCTCACGTTTTTCTATTTTTCTCATATTTTATTTTATTTTACATGTTTAGTGGTAATTGTCGTAGTTAGTATCACGAGCATTTGCATGAATTATGAAGTTAAGCCAAGTTAATTGCCTATGATGAGTTATGTGCGTAGTTCTTGATTAGTAGTTTCAATTGCAATGCTAGGTTAGTACTTGGAAATTGCTTGTGTTGGAAATTGTAATTCACATATGTTCTTGAGATAGGATTTAGACGAAATTCCATGAATTCTAGGATTGAATTGAGCATCCTTCAGCTTAGGTCTGTAAATCTTAAGTTTGGGAGAACTGAGGAGTAGATATACCTTTCTAAAAAAAAAGAAAAAAAAAAGAAAAAAAAAAGAGTAGTCAATAAATTCACTAAAAAAATAAGTGGTAGAATTAACTAGGTTGAGCTCATTAGTACTCGAGTAATTAAGTCTGAGGGGACTTTGTGCCTAACAACCTAAAGCCCTTCGTGGTTTGGGATTGTTGACCCAACGCTCGCTACATGGGTACTAGTGCATAAATCTTTAGGGATCTCAACCATTGCACGGTTAAATAAACCACTAGAATAGAGTGAATAATTGGTGTGTGAAGTCTTGTGGTGTTCGTAACGCATTTACACTGCGAAGCGCTCTGACCTTAGACCAAGCAATTAATCACCAATAAAAAGAAAAAAAAAATAGTGAATAAAATAGAAGGGTGTGGACATTCTTTGGGACCTTGGATTTTAGTTGGACTTGAGTGATGGGGTGTTAGTTTTAAACTTTTACGATTCTTGATTGGGATTCTGTGGGAGTAGTAGTTTTTGTCTTGTCTCAATAAAAGAGCATGCTTGCACACACTGGCACTCCACACTTGTAAA
Source organism: Daucus carota subsp. sativus (assembly GCF_001625215.2). Classification (NCBI taxonomy): domain Eukaryota; kingdom Viridiplantae; phylum Streptophyta; class Magnoliopsida; order Apiales; family Apiaceae; genus Daucus; species Daucus carota. The sequence continues at coordinate 8,794,440 of NC_030388.2, forward strand.
CAGAAAAGTAATTGACTTAGTAGCGAGAGAGATGAAATTCGAGAACATTAGCACAATCTGAGGTATTATAATTGGCAAGGCAATTACTTCATAGTTCACTCATTCATCACGTAGTTGCATTCATGCATTGCATTGTATTATTGTATAGTGTCGTTGACGCTTGAGGACAAGCATCAGTTTAAGTTTGGGGGTGTGATAAGTGGTATTTATACACACTTATAAGCCTTCATTTCCACTTAAATTGGTTGGTTGTACTTAAGTGTTTAGTGTCTTTTGATGTGTTTTTAGTGTTTTTCTGTGCAGGTCACGAGTTGAGGTGATGAAGTGATTTTCTATCATTTTAGTTTGTTTTTGGTGCATTATTTGCAAGAATAGAGAATTGTAGATTCATCGCGACTTGGGATTTTGTGGGTATATCTTCTACAAACCCTCACGAGAGCACACTCGTCCACTAGAGCTATCTAGGGGTTTAAAGGGCTTGTTGCATGTGCTAAATGCAACCGTGATCACCTACGGAAGTGGTACTAGAGCGAGGAAGGGCATGCACGCGAGAACCAGCTGAAAACGAAGAATCAGGGCTGCCATGGCAGACAGTAGCGCGCCCGCGCTACTTGTTAGCGCGCCCGCGCTACCTACTGTTGCCACTAGCGCGCCTGCGCTAGTTTAGCGCGGCCGCGCCCAGCAGAAGTGCCCCGGGCCGATTTTTGAAGCTTTTCTGATGGATTTTCGCAGCGGTCGAGGCCCGGTTGACTTGGTCAATTTATTTTAAATTCTCATGTGTAAAACCCTAGCCTCCAAGTAGTTAGAATATCGAAACAATATCATAGTTTAGTTTAATCATTCAAGCACATTATCAGTTTTGTAGTAGATCGTTCTTCGCGAGGAAGTGACAGTTTCGAGCGAGATCGTGAACATCAAATCTGTAACGTTGTGTTCTTTATTATTAATTCAAGTACTTTTATTCCGTTTAATTCTTGTATGTTATTTATCATGCTTTCATTAGAACCCATGATGTCGATTAGTTCGATTATGAACTAACCGCCTTCATGGGATTCTAATGGATTTATCGATGTAGTCTAGTAACGAATATTAATTACTTGATTTTGGTGACGTACGTTGATTTCTTTGCATGAGCCGTGCTTATTCTTCTTAGAAGCGTAGCTAACTTCTAAGTTGTTTGTTAATTCTTTCTGAAGCGAGAGTGGATGATTGAATTTAGAACCTTGCCATGTAAACATAGGATTATGTGAATGAAACATAATTTGTGGTAGACTTGAACTATTTTTATCACCCTGTGTAATCACGATAGACGACCTGCTATTAAACCTCTCTGCTTACACTACCGCTATAGAGATATAGGGTCTGAGCTTTGTTGGTGTCCATGAGATTTCTGTCTTAATTGTGGATTTTGATTGGTATGATATGTGTGCAACGAGAGTTGGCATGTATTACTTTCGTGTTGTCTGATTAGGATCAACAGTCGCATGTTAATCAGTAATTTCAATTCTAGATGAATTCGATAATGAAGTTAGAATCCCATGTGTTTTCCTATTCTGAATTTGATTAGTAAATTTAGTTATTAGTATAAAAGAACCCATCCTTGTTAATTGTCTTGGCAGTGAAAATTACTCATACATTGTTGCATAGGTGCGTATTCTTAATTCACCAGTCTCTGTGGGAACGAACAAATATATTACTTATGATCACGTGCGCTTGCGTGTTGATTTTTGCGAACAGGAACTCCAACAAGTCTGATGATCAACCCTTCGGAGAGGATCCCTCAACTAAGGGGGAGAATAGAGACAAAGGTGACAGGGATGATAGAGGCAATAGCTCAAATCAAAGCAACAAAGATAATACCACTTCTGGATCTGCCCCTGACAAAGAAACTCATAAGTCTAAAGGCAAAGAACCGTTACATCAGTCCGACAATGTTTTCAATTCTGATAGTTATGATGACTATCCACAGGATATGGATGATGATGACATCTTCGATGCTACCTATCATCAAGCAGAAGAAGAAGAAGGTAAATTTGATGAGGGTTATTTGTTTCAGGATGAAGAACCTGTTGACCTAGAACATGAGGAGAATGTCCGGAAGTTCAAAGCTGAAAATGAAGCTAGGAAGCGTAAGCTTCGTGATTTCCAAAAACTTCTAGAGGACAAATTGATCACAGAAGAACAAATCAAGATGGAGAAACAGAAAATCTATGATGCTGCAATCAAGCAGAAGAATCTTGATATAAGGAGGAAAAAGGAAAAAGCTGGGACATTGCAAGAAGAATCTTTAATGGACCTCAAAGGGAGCCTTTCGACGACAAAAAGTTCTTATCTCTGATCTATGATCTTAGAGAGGTAAACCCTGACGAGGATGTCTTTATGCATGCCTTTGCTTTGGAATTAAATTATGTGACTGTGGGGGTCAACAATTTGCTAGAGCAATGGGAGCTAATTGTCTATACACAGAGGAATGGTTCTTTCAGACTATCTGTCGAATCTCTGAAATCATTCTCTGTATCTGAGCTCTGGGTGCTTCGAAACAAGGTTAGGCGAAGCTCCAACCTGAATGAACTCCTTCGTGACAAACTGCTGGAACAAGCTGTATTCAACAGTCCTCAGGTTGTCAGGAATCCTTACTGTGTTAAGTTCGTTCACAAGGAGATCTTCAGCACTGTCTATCTCAACGAAGAAGCCTTGCCAAAGTATCCAGCTAAACAACTTGCTCATGCCTCCACTCTTTTAAGAACCAAGGGCTTTGCTTCTAAAGCTAAGTCTGATGCTGATGATGTGATTCTTGCTCACTGCACTCGAAAGAATGTTGCTCAGTACTTTCGAAGGATGAAAAATGTTACAAAATCTCAGCCATCAGACTTCCGCGAAGACCCTGTGGATTTGGAAGTACTTCATCAACTGGCTCTGGCAAAGGAACGAAAGAAGCGTGGTGAATCCACTACATCTGAAGTGCCAACCAGGGAAGAACCGTCAACTCCTATCCTTCACACTTCTGATATCGAAGAAGGAGAAGTTGATCTTTAGATTCATTAGGGATTTGTAATATATGTTCAGTAAGAACATCCTTTTATAATCTAATGTAATCTTTTGAATTTTGGTGAATGTTTAATGAAATACCAGAAACTTTTTGCTATTTACAATTCATGTTTAATCCTTTGTCTTATCAGTTAGTTGAGTTATCCTCTCGATAATTTGCATGTTATGTTAACAAACAAATAGGGGGAGATTGAAAGGCATATGTTTAGCCTTTTTGTAATTAAAGAGGTACCAACTCAACTCTGATAAGAAAGCAAGGTAAATAGCAAGTACTGTTGAAGGAATCCGTACGAAGAACGTCAAGTGATTTATTGAAATTATATGTCTGAAGAATTTCAGGATGCTGCTGCACACCACTGGAAGAAGTTCATTAATATGTTCAAGCCTCAGTGTACAAATAATCTTTTGTAGCACGTCCAGAAGTCCAGAAGGTATAAAGTTTTAATACTTTATTTATTCAGAAGATTCCATACTATTGTTACTAATGAAGAAGAACTACGAAGACAAAGAATCGCCGAACAAGCCACATCTCAAATGTTTATTTGATAAAGAATATTTAATTCAGCTAGATACAGATGAACCAGACAGTACATTTGTGTGTCAGCTACCCTAATTAAGTATTCTGCATCAACTACAAGTGGCCCTTTGGTCAAGACAAAGATCTACAAGTTTAATCCTGCCGGAAGTCTCTGCTGATGAAGATATATATTTATATAAGTATTTATTTAATTATCTCACTTATCAAATAATTATATTGGTTGTATAATTTATTAATTAAATTGATTCACCTTCGAATTGATTTAATTTATGAATTTATATAATTAATATAATTAAGTGGGTGATTATCTAATATTTATATACATTATTTAAACTGATTATTGCATCAATTAGCTCGGTATGACTTTATTTAGTAAAGTCATACCGTGCCCTGCCAAATGACTTACCCTGAGATGTGTTAAAATGTCATACCGTGGCTGTTTGTGTGAGTAAATCATTCGGTATGACTTTCTCTTGATAAGTCATACCGTTTGCTCTCAACAGACTTCATCTGGTATGACATTAGAATGTCATACCGTGTCCCTCCTGCAGGCTTTATCAGTTGTGTGTATGACTTGCATTTAAATGACTTGAAAAAGTCATACCGAAGTAATCAGAATGACTTTTGTGTTAAAAGTCATACCGAATGACTTAGTGGCCAAGTCTGATTAAGTCATACCGAGTTTTTCAGTATGGCTTTCTCTTAAAATGTCATTCCTTCCCCTTGTTTGGCATGGCTTTGTTGTTTTAAGTCATTCCTAAGCTAGAAAGTCATTCCTTTCTATGTCATACCTAGATCTAAGTGGTTTGCCTATAAATATGGCTTCACTTCTTCATTTCTCAAGTGTTCATCACTTTGTAAATCAAAGCATTTGTAAAGCTTTCAAGTTGTTCGTAACTTTCTTGATCGTTATATCCACAGTTTTCTGTGTTTTGATAACCCGGTTGTTTTAATCACTAAAATCTAGAATATACCCTGTCGAATTTATTCTACGAACTTTAGTGGACATTAAAACTGAACCATTTTAATTATATAATGACTTCAAACATTGTTATATTAATTAATCATAAATCTGATTAGCAAGTTATATTCAATCAGATTCACTTCCGCGATTATTTTGTATAGATTGTATTCAACCCCCCCTTCTACAATCGTATCTGGACCTAACATGAGGATATATAATCTACCACTGAGCACTTTAAATCCTTGTTTTACCCGAAAAGCCTTGGACACCATTTTTACGTTTTATTATATATAATTTTATATCCTTATACTGTAATTTCATCATTCAACTATTAAAATATCCTTAAATATCATTGTCATTGTAAAATTAATCTACAAATTCACCCAACTTTATATAAGTCCTTAATTTCCTTCTTCCAACTATTACCAGAGTGTATTTGAAAAACAAACCTTACCTAACAGTCGATGAATTCTGACCAAATCTACAGTGCACAAAAATATGTATATATACGTTGTTAAACTAAGAACGACCCATTTGATTCGAAATATATTAAATTGCAAAATATTATTTATAATTTGATTCGAAATTTTCGCCGAATTAAATTTTCGAATCATAATGTTTTTTAACAACCGATTGTGGTAAGGGAGTTTTATAATTTTGAAAAAGGCTATCAAATTATTCAATCATCCCTAATAAATCCCACTCTATACTACAAAGAATTGACACCAATTATAATATTTAACCTATTAGCTTATTTTGTAATAGATGTCTTTGGTAGATCTGTAAATTTGATTGTCATAAAATATGATTAATTACATATTTATAAAATTATCGAAACAATTATATGAAAGATACATATTATGTAAAATTAATCTACAAATTTCCCCGACTTTATATTAGTCCTTAATTTCCTCCTTCCGACTGTTACCAGAGTGTATTTGAAAAACAAACCTTATCTAACATTCGATGAATACTGACCAAATCTACTTTGCACAAAAATATGTATATATACGTTGTTAAACTAACAACGACCCATTTGATTCTAAATATATAAAATAACAAAATATTATTTATAATTTGATTCGAAATTTACGCCGAATTTAAATTTCGAATCATAGTGTTATTTAACAACCGATTGTGGCAAGGGAGTTTTGTGACAGTAAATAGTAACTAACGGCCATTAAAGAACAACTGTGTAGTTGAAAAAAATATACTTTTTTTAATATGTATTACCACAGCTGTAAAGCTTTACATAAAAAGGACTAAAGGTATTATAGGCTCTACTTCAATCTTAGCCGTTGCCAAAAACTGCGTGTCTCCTTCTTACCATACCACACAAATCTCTACATTTCCGAAGCTGTCCAAATCTAACACATAATACAGGGAGCAAGAGTAAATCCTAAACTGGGGAAGCCAACTACTCTCTAATTGAAGGCGATCTGAAAGCCAACTGCACCGACTGTAAGTATAAAAGTTAATTCTTTCATTCACCTGTTTCTATTGAATGCTTCTGCCGGCCTCAATATTGTGTGTACTGATGCTTATTTACTCATCCAGCGACGTTATTATGAAGGAGCTGAACCCCTACCAGCCTATAAACTCTGTGGACACAACTAATTTTGACTGGAAGTGCAGAGTAAGGGTACAATCATTCAGGAAAGGCCTTAACAGAGAGAGTCAGGAATTTTGGGGATTTAATATGGTACTAATAGATGATTCGGTATGCCTTTCTGAGCCTTTGTTTATTTAATTGAATAATGTGTGCAAAGATGAATTATTTAAAGATTAAGTGTGTGACATATTATGTTAATATAGAATGATAGGATACATGCTTTTGCGAATTCCAAATATTGTCATGACCTGGTGAAGGATATAAAAGAAGGAGAGGTTTATGTCATCTCGAATTTAAAAGTAAAAGATTACTTGGGAGATGAAAAATACCGCGCTGTCCGAAATAAGAAGCATATATATATATATATATGTCACTGCTCACACACAGTTCAAGAAATGCACAAATGGTGGACTGCAAATTGAGAATTATGCTTTTGACTTATTTCATCTTGAAGATGTTGGGAAACTTGCAGACGACAATCGATTCCTCATTGGTATGCTCTGATTAGTTTAACTTAACTAAATAAAATCAATATCATGGTTAGTAATGAAATTAATTCGGCAAACAGATATGGTTGGCAAAGTGAAAAATGTGCAAGAACTAATCAAAATCAAGAAGAATGATGTTGAAAAAAGTCTGTTCAAGTTTGAAATTTCAAATGGGAGGTATCTTTTTTTAACACAATGTACAGTAGTAACTTGTTCCTTTGTCAATTGTGACTTAACTATTATTTATAAAAATTGACAGCTCGACCGTGCCTGTTACATTTTTCGATGAGTTTGGAAAATTAGTGGAGAAGCAGTTTGGCGGCTTAGACGCCAAAAATCTTTATGTTATAATATCCTGTGCTAAAGTTGGACGTTATGAAGGTCATGTTTGCTATTCTATCATTTTTACAACCTTTTGGCAAAAAACAACTCCTTATTAAATTAAGCAGTCTTTGCAGGTACATCGCATTTGTCAAATTACCCTGCAACTAGAGTGTTTGTTAATCCTAAACACTATAGTGTGGCTGAGCTGAAAAGGAGGTGCAGTAAATGATTTAGAGGATATTTTTTGGAGTGTTTAGTAAATTACTAGTTCTTTTAACAAATTCTTATGATATATCAAAATTGTACAGTTGGACAGAGAAGAAAAAAGAACCGGTTAAGCCGTATGTTGAACAAGAAAAGGTGGTTGTTCATATTCCTAGGAAAATTTCAACTGTTAAGGAGATAAAGAATTTGCCAGCTAATCACGGAGAGGTATTTTAACACAGTATTCTTACCAGCCCTCCAAAAATAAAGAATAATTAGTTGCTTACTGCATAATTTTAAATTACACAGGGTAACGTCTTCTGTGAAGTCACCGTGAAGAGGATTAGTGACCCAAAGAATTGGTTCTTCAGGAAGTGTTCAGGTTGCAATTTAGAGTTGGAGCATGAGGGTGGGAAATTTAAATGTTCGCGTGCCAATGGATGTGGTAGAATTATCCCTTATCCAGAAAAGAGGTGTCGGATTTTTAATTTTTTCACTCTACATCATTATCAATTTTTCATTTTTAAATTCCTGTCATTGATAAGTGTACAAATATTTGTTGGAACAGGTTCCGATTATGCACTTTATGCTCAGATGAAAGAGGTTCAATTGCAATTATCTTCCCAGACCATGAGATCACAAAAATCATTGACAAAACTGTAATTGATTTGCATGCTGACTGCGCTGATGTATGTAATATTTTGTTTGCTTTACTCATTGTTGTACATTAATCATGTGCTGCATTCGTAATTCAAATGGTTTCTGCACAGGAAGCCGAGGAGGACAAATTCCCAGAAATTCTGGACACTTTCCTAAAGAAAAAACGATCAACCTCTGCATCAACCAGGATAATCTACAGAAGGGCTCGACTGTTTATGATGCACAGGAAATTTTTCTTGGATAGGAAGAAGGGGATAACTTTGATCCAGCTGGTGCAACAGTGTTGGAAGTTGCAGACTGCTCCATAGTCAATGTATGCCACATACGTTACTATTAACATATTTACATAAACTTATCATAATATTTTTTTTCTTCAATAGGACAATTCGACTGATGGCAATGGAAATCAGACTCCACAGACCGGCAACTCAACAAACATGAAAACCAAAGCGCGAAAAGGAATTGAACCAGTTGCTTTCAGTACAGCAGACAATTCAATGCCTCCACCGTTGAAGAATATCAAAGTTGAGAAGGTAAAAAAATATGAAATACCACTATTTTTTCGCTTCTGTATTTATTAACATAGTGCTCTGTTTTTTTTAGATTGGAAAATGATCAATTTCGTGAAAATTGAAGTTCACGAAAGCACTGTTTCGTGGCTAACATCTTTTGTTAAGAATTTATTCAGTTCCTGTATGAGGACGAACTTAATTCGACAATATTTGTGGTGTACACGTATTAAGATGTCTAACATTATGCTACTTTTCTCTATTTTGTGAACAACTGCATGGTTATTGTTTGGACAATTTACTTCATTTGTTTTTATTATTTCTATTCTATCAAATAAATGCATGTTCTGTTAGGTAGACATCTTTACTGCAGGGAGATAAAAAAAACAGAACTATATAACCACCCATGAGGTCATTATCTTAGTAAACCAGAGAACACAATATGGCAAGCAGTCAATACACTACCATTGATAACTTGAAAACTGGCGTTGATACCTACAGAATCAAGGCCAGAGTGATAAGTTTATGGAGAGGTTCAACCAAAGAAGGAGAGGAGTTCAAAAGTTTCAACATTGTTCTCATCGACCAAAAGGTGATCACTGTATGCTCTCTAAATTCCACAATTAGCCACCATATTGACTAACAGTTAAATCTTTTGTTCATGCAGGGCCAAAGGATTCATGCTTTTGTTCCAACAAAATGTGCTGAGGAATTTCAATATCAGCTTTATTTGGGAAAACTGTTTAGTATTAAGAACTTTGATGTTCAGCATTACAAGCAGACTGATAAGTTCAGGTTCTTGAGGAAAGATACACAGTTGGTGTTCAGTAAGGAGATGGAAATACAAGAACTACCAGACGATGGTGTTACAATACCAGCGGATGGTTTTGATTTCTATGATCTGAGCCAGATGGAGGAACTCACTAAACAAACAACCTACCTTTCAGGTTATTTTACAACTGTTTAAACTATTAAAATAAAAAACAATGTAAGTTCTACACATTTTTTCTTTTCATACAGATGTGGTGGGGATCATTAAGGACTATGACAATATAAGAGATTTAGGGAACAAGCATGGAAAAGATCAGAGACAGGCCAAATTCATCATCACAGATGGCAGGTAAGTACAGCTTTCTGAGACAAGTATGTTGTAATATGACTGGGCATAATGTGTTATTTTTGCTTTCAATTGTAGTTCACAAGTTAACGTAACCTTCTGGGATAAGTTTGGTGAAAACTTTGATAAGCAGATGAAAACTCCTTTGGATCAGCCGGTTATCATAATAATATCCGGATGCAAAGTTGGAAAGTGGAATGGTAAGTGATCTACAAAATATACTGCTGATTGATGACCATTTTTTATTACTCCTTTCTATTTCATATGCAGGTCAGATTGATATATCAAACAACAACGCAACGAGAATCTATCTGAACTACAAACATCACAGTGTGACACAGCTTAGGAAACTGTGAGTCTGTTTTCTTTACTTCTTCGTCAAAATATAGTCCTAGCATATTTAAATGAAGCTGACTTTTAAAAGCAATTTCTTTAGTTTAAAGAACCCTGACTTTGCGAAAAGATTGTTGGGAAAGGCAAAAGCGAAGCCGATGCTCATGGCAACTGTTGAAGCACTTGGCAATATGGGAAAAGAAGCTGTTGAGGTTAATAATATGATTATATAAGGAAATACAATACTAAGTACACTTGACCAAATTAAGATGTTGTATTTAAAATAAAATATTTGCACCTTCCATGCAGGATTTATTCATGGCTCATGTCAGAATTGTTAAAATAGATGAAAATCTTAAATGGTTTTACAATGCTTGCACCAGTTGTGACAAAGAGATGAAAATTGAACAATTAGGTCCAATCTGTGAAAGTTGTAACAGAATTGTTCCATATCCACAGAAAAAGTTAGTACAATTATTTCATGTCTAAATTATTTTTCATACCAAGAGTTATGTAATAGTGTTATATGTATTGACTATAGGTTCAAATTTTGGGTTGTTGCTGAGGATAATTCTGGCCAGATGCAAGTTATCTTGGGAGACAGAGAAGTCCGAACGATCACTGGGAGAAAAGCTTCTGATTTAGTTCATGAGGTGATTGTTATCTCATGAGCTCCTAAACTCACAGTTAAATTATAATCTAACAATTTGTTATAAACAGATTTTCAGCAATCAAGGAACTCCAAAATGTCTGTTAGACATTGTTGGACACGAGTACAGTATGGTGATTCGGTTGGAAGAGACTAACATTGGCAAGAGTTTCAAATTGTACTGGTGTAATAACATTTGCAGAGGTTTGGTAAGTCTGCCGGCAAACATAAGTGATGGTGCATCCAACAGTCAGGCACAAACATCACAGGTCATGTTAATTACATGTTAACTTAATAGGAATTTATAATTTGAGATTAATAAAATATTGATAATTCTACACTAACAGGCAGATACATCAAAGGACGATGCGCAGGAAATATCAGATGTCAACCTGGCTTCAAGTTTAAATATCTGAAGCGTTATTTGGAAGGCAGAACTTTTAGTTTATGTTATCTTTGCTAATGTACTATTTTGCTCTGTATTAAAGCATCAAACCTTCGCACTTTAGAACAATGTATTTGTTTTTGGTATGATTGCCTATTTCCTACTTAACTAAAAGTGTGGTAACTCAATGTATTATGAATTTGTATTGTACATAAGTTTGTGATGGAAACTAGAAACTATCTAAATTACAAGAATTTTTTGTTCCTGCATTTGCTTCCGATTTGTTGAAAAATATGCAGGCTTCACTAACTTTTAGAAGATCTGTTCGTGAGAAAGGAATCAACCGCTGAGAACTTGATTTCCTCATATTGCCGACGGTTTCAGCACCAGCATTTCACACACCTGCAAGAGTAGCTGGGAAGACGAAAACAACAAATCCAATTTTATCATATGATTGGAGAGATGAAGCAAAAGCAAAAGCATCCTCTTTGCAGAGCACTAAAGGTAACTTATGAAATCAAATAACTAAAATGTAATTTTGCCCTAATGCAAAACATTATTTAGTATTGAGATACTGTTATCATAAAAATAAAATTCACCGTGCTGTATAATGCTTTCTATCCTTCTGAAATTTTAGTATTCAGATTCTATCAAGTAACAATTATTTTGGGATTTATACTGTGCACATTATACTTATGGAAAGTAACAAATGTATATGCCAAAAAATATGCTAACCTTGCAGGTTGCAGAGAAAAAAGGAAAATTTGTAGCATAGGCTTTGCAGGGCACTGAGACCAGACTGCATATATGCACAGTAATGCTGAGTTAAAGTTACAAGATTCCTTTCAATGATAGCTACCAGCCAAGGAGAAAATAGTTAGGAGCACTAAAACATTCAAAGGAGTTCCAAGCAGCAGTGGCTTTAAATCAAGGTCTGCTTCAAAGAAAAATATCACACAAACATGGCTGAGATCCCGTACCAAATGATATCAAACCTACGCACTCAAACAACAACTGCATGGAGGCTTCAAGTCCGAGTAACAAGGATTTGGCAAGCTATTGATCGCCATGGAGATACAGTAGGTTTAAATTTAATTTTCGTCGATGCATTGGTGAGTAAAACCGTTTCTTTACCTACCAATTACTCAACCTCAAGGTTTATTACATTACTAATGGTAGTTGTACTATAACAGAGAGGGCGCATTCATGCATGGATTGCTGCAGCAAACATAAATCAATTTCAGACTTTGATTACGGAAGGAGAAACCTATAATGTCCACAACTTTGTTGTTAGGCAATATGGTTCTATGAAAACTTACAGATGCTTTCAAAATGATGTCTTCATCCAATTGTATCATATGACTGAGCTCTTTGTGGCTGAAGGTGTGGATTACATCCCGCGTCATATGTTTCACTTCACTGACTTATCAGCTATTATGGATCTTGCAAGGGAAAGCAACTTTCTAATCGGTGAGCCATTTCTTTTTTGTAAAAGAATTCCCTAAATTCAGTATATTTTTTTCTAACTGCCTATTTTGTTTTGTAGATGTTGTTGGCATTGTACAACAAGTGCAACCACTCAGTACCTACAGGAACAAATATAATCAGCTGAAATACAGCATTGAGATTACCATCAACGATATGCTGTTTGTGTTCATCTTTTACATGTAAGCTCTAATAAAAATATTGCATGTTCAACCATTGAAATTTTTTATCAATCTCTTAACAGCACTTCTGCACAAGTGATATTCTACGATGAAATGGAACAATCTATCAATCACGAAGTTCATAATGCTGGCCAACATCCAGTTATAGTTGTGCTCTCCAGTGTTAAAGCTAGACTGATCCAAGGTAGTTCTGAAAATTTTGCATTCCTGATTTTTAATGTCTTCCTAAAACATTGTCCGCTGAATTTGTAAGGTGAGGCAAAGCTGACAAACTATTCACCGACAAGGTTTTTCATAAATCTGGATCATGAAGCAGTGGGGGATCTCAGAGATGCATTCAGGTTAGTAATTAATCTTATGTAATGTATGATTTTGTAAATAAATGTGAATAAATGTAAAGGTACAAATTGGGAATTTTTGAAACGCTTGAATCTTACAAATTGGCAAATTGGCGTCTCCACTAATGTTCGCAATCAGAAGCAAGCAAAGAGAGGAGTATACTACCTCCATCATGCTATTCCTACTATTCCATCATATTGTCTGTCTTATGTAATGTGTGGTTTTGTAATAACATTTGGTAACTTTGTACTTTCGAATTCTGTCAAGCATTTGGTTTAGTAGCCAGATTAAGAACTTTGTATTATTCTTAAGATAATGGTGTCGTAGGTTTGTATAACTCTGTATTCAGAACTCCGTTTCCGTATTCTAATTTGCTCCTTTCAGAGCATCATGTTTGCAAGGGATAATGTTAACACTTACGCAAACCAAGCAGTATGAGATAAATGTTAAATACTAGTTGGACTATAACATGTGTTTCCTGCTCTTTTCTATTGTTTCTTGGCCTTGTAGTGTTTGAAAGCAGCATGAAACCATATATTATTATAGATCATACAATATTCACAATATTAATGGAAAGAACTCTTCTGTCTCACTGTAACATTGATCATAACTGAGCAAGCAATATACATTGAATAACAGGAGGACCTATTGCAATTACACAAAACGGAGCTAATCCAACTTTAAGGTATCGGAGCTATTCAAGATTTCTACTGATTTTCAGAGTGTAGTTTTTATGCTCTGTTGCTTAGCACCTAATTCCTTTAGGTAGTTTTAACCTAGACAATTACACAAATACATTGAAGTCGACATTTAATTTTGCTCACCTAGATATTGATTGAGAAAAAAATATTCAAACTACAAAAATCTAACAAACAGGGACTCAGGCAAAACAAAACAAACTCAGAGACAAAAACCAACTGCAAAAATAAACAACTACTTGACTCAATATACAGGAAGATCTAAGTAAGCAAATGTGGGGAAAATTGAAGGCTTTATTTACTTCGCTGTAAAAATAACTAAAGAGTCAGACAAATAAGAATGATGGTGAATAGAAGTTTAGATTTGAAGCTGCGACCAGCTTGGTCTTTTTGTATCCTGCTTCAGGAATATACTTCTACTTCTATTGCTGTATCTTGGATGTCTCGTTAATTTATATCGTTACTTGTACAATATTATATTAATATGCAGTTAAAAATAAAAAATTTATTACCTTTATGATTCTTTTTTAAGATGGTAGGGTATTATCTTTAGAATAGGATAAATAAAACACTTGTATTACGCTTAGAATTCTTGAACCTGTTTTTTTTAATTATAATTATATTTTTTCTCCGAAATTTAAGAAAAATCAGAAGACAGAATCGGGCAATTCTAGAGACGCCCGCATCCTCCTTTATATATATATATATATATATATATTGATGAAGGGTAGTTAGAGCATCTCCAACAATAAACAGTCTTTAGCTAAAATCTGAGTTGTCATACCAAAAATAAAAAATATAGCCAATCTCTTAAGAAAATGACACTCCAACCATACCTACCCCTCGTGTATAATTATCGTCAACCTCCTATGAAAGGCTATATTTGTCGATCCCTGTAAAAAATCTTTAGGATGATTAAACAACAATTATTATCATATTAAAATGATATATTCTATTTATAGCAATTTAAAATATTAATAACATACTATATTTAAATTATAGTCAACTAATATAATCAATACCATCAAAGCAAAATTTCTTACAAGTTTGACAACATAATTTCTTAAAAATCTAATTTAACCAACCATTATAGCAAAGCCTATTGAAGATACTCTTATGTTGTCCAATGTTATTTTTTGAAAATTAAATTTTTTAGTTAGAAAATATAAAAAAAAATGATTTTAGTTAAAAATGATGATTTTTCTTTTGTAAGGTCTACATACACGTACATAACGTAGATGAATTGTATCGAAATACAATAAACCGCATTCAGGATTTCTTTCTTTAAAGAAAGTTTATCATCTAACCGAAAGTCATGCAAACATAACTCCGGACGCTTAGACAATAAAGCTTCTTCAAAAAGAAAATAAAACTCATAAGTTCCGTAGCTTCCAGAGTATCCTGAAAAAACAAATCAAACAAAACATAAATCAACATACAAGAAAATCACACACATATAAATTTAATTAAAGTAAAATAGAGAATCTAATAAAAAGAAAAACAAATATATATATATATATATATATATATATATATATATATATTAAAAATAGATAGAAAATAAAATAATTTAGAAATATTAATTAATTTCTAACCAAAGGAAAATCCTTTGGTAAGACACATAAAAATTATTTTTTTTTTGGCACAATAAAAATTAAAATTTAAGTGAGGAGTAAAAATAAAGGATAAAATATAATTAAATATAATGATCATCAAAATGGTCAATAAGCCATTAAAAGTGGCATCCATAATTGGAACAAAAAGCCTTAAAAGACACGATAAAGCCATTAAAAGCACAATAAAGTCATCATTAATGACAACCATAAATGATTTTTAAATTTTGAATCTTTGAAAATTAATAAAAGTAATCAATTTCCAAATTAGGATGGTAATTGATTATAACTTAAGAAAAGTTGACCAATTTTCCATAATATACAGACAACACATTTAAGGAGCATTAAAACACATTTAAGACATATAAATCAAAAACCAATTTCAAATTTAAATTTATCAATTTATCAATTAAAGATAATTCAAATGTATATAAACGGTCATTAATTCTTCAAATCAAAGCACAATTTACTCAAATTAAAACACAAAAATTCACATTAATGCATGTAATGAAAAGTCAAATTCCAAAGATAAACAAATTTAAAAAGAGTCAACTACCTGACAAAAAAAAAAGAGTCAACTAGCCGTTCAAAAATAACATCTGCAATAACCAAATAATATCCAAAAATTACAAAGCTAAAACTAGAATCACGCAATAAAATTAGTCACTCAGGCTAATCTAATATTGCAACACGCACTAATTAAGTCACCAGTGCACCAGCTCCATCGTCACCATCTAAGAACCGCAAACAATCTTCATGAGCACTAGCGAAAAACTAAAAATCGAACATGAAGATACATAACACAAAACGTAACTGATCCTATATATAATTTAAGATCGATAACATATATCCAATCTTTTCAAATTCGGACAAAAATAGATAGAAAAAAATGAAAATTGGATACGAAAACAACCCATACAATAATAAATTTAAACACACAATTATACCTAATCATGAAATATGAACCACCTCAAAATAATATATACAGTAAAACAAAAACCAATCATATAATCATAATCATGTAGGTTTATGTTTTGAAAAGATCACACCTGTTTTTTTTAAAGTATTTCCGTAGATCTCCAAGGTAAGTTGCTGATGAAGGAGGTGTTGACACCGTAGATGGCGTTTTTTTAAAGTATTTCCGTAGATCTCCAAGGTAAGTTGCTGATGAAGGAGGTGTTGACACCGCAGATGGCGTTGCGACTACAGGAGTGGGCTTGGGTGAAGGGGGAGTTTTTAACCCTCCTTAGCAACCATGTTGTAAATTTGTTTGAAGGGTCAAGAAATGGAAGAAAAATTCGAAGATATGGTGGAAGAGTCCAATGAATTAGCAAAAGATATAAAAGCTTCGAAGCAGGCCTAGACCGTGGAGGATGAATTTTGGGTTGGGAATAATATTTATTCTAAAACAGTTAAAAATGATGATTGATTATATAAGAAAGCCCATAATTCGGCATAAGTAGCAACCGAACGATCGACTAAACTTTTAATATTTCGATTTTAACAGGAGAGTATAAATTTATATGCTTTTTAGGTAAGAATTTTTTATATTTGATATGCTCTTGCTCATCGGTACACGTATGTTAATTGCTTTGACCCTCTCCGTTCATAAAAAATCGTTAGCTAAAAAGTGAGTTGGTACCAAAAATAAAAAATATAGTCCATAAAAAATCGTTTGCTAAAAAGTGAGTTGGTACCAAAAATAGAAAATATAGTCATGCTCTTGAAAAAATCACACTCCAACCATACCCATCGCTATATTTGTCAAACATTATGCAACGGACCTAAACAAACGCGTCAAACATTAAACATCAAACACCTTATAAAAAGCAGAAGAAATGTTAGTTACTTATGAATAATATATGTCATAAACAACCATTCAACGCCTTTAAATTATTAGTATAGTATCTTTGACACTGATGGCATTAAGATATTTTCTAAGTAGGGAGCTGGCCTAAACTGGTCTCTAGGCCCTTATTTTATGGTATCAAGTTATCACTGATCTCCACGGGGTCTCAATTGGCTTATTAAACTCGCTTAATAGTATCAAACTCATCACTGCCGTTAAAAAAAGTAACGGAAGTTTACACGGAATGACAGATTGGCGATTGACGTGGCACATTATTTAAAAAAGACTGAATAAAAACAAATGAAAGAAAATAAAATGTAAGTTGTTTAAACATTATGTGTTGTTTTTGAATATTTGAACAATGTAGGCTGCTTCATATGTTAAATTTACATATATTTATTTTCATGTTTTTGTTTAGTACAAGAAACTCCAAAAGAAATTGAAAGGCATATGTTTAGCCTATTTGTAATTAAAGAGGTATCAAATCATCTCTGATAAGAGAGCTAAGTAAATAGCAAGTACTGTTGAAGGAATCCGTACAAAGAACGTCGAATGATTTATTAAAATCATAT
This sequence comes from Daucus carota subsp. sativus, assembly GCF_001625215.2. Classification (NCBI taxonomy): domain Eukaryota; kingdom Viridiplantae; phylum Streptophyta; class Magnoliopsida; order Apiales; family Apiaceae; genus Daucus; species Daucus carota. The sequence continues at coordinate 8,812,009 of NC_030388.2, forward strand.
GTTTGAAGAATTTCAGGATGTTGCTGCACACCACTGAAAGAAGTTCATTAATATGTTCAAGCCTCAGTGTATAAATAATCTTTTGTAGCACGTCCAGAAGTCCAGAAGGTATAAAGTTTTAATACTTTATTTATTCAGAAGATTCCATACTATTTCTACTTATGAAGAAGAACTACGAAGATAAAGACTCGACGAACAAGCCACATCTCAAATGATTTTTTTTTTGTAAGGTGACAAATCTTAAATGTTTAATTGATAAAGAATATTTGATTCAGCTAGATACAGATGAACCTGAAAGTACATTTGTGTATCAGCTACTCTGATTAAATATTCTGCATCAACAATAGGTGGTCGTTCAATCAGGACAAAGATTCATATCGTTTAAATGAAGTCAGAAGACCTGCTGCTGAAGAAAATGCACTATATGTTATTTGATTAATTAATTCACATCTCAAAATAATTATATGGGTTGTATAATTTATTTATTAAATTGATTCACCTTCGAATTAATTTAATTTATGAATTTATATAATTAATATAATTAAGTGAATAATTACTGAATATATTATATAAGGAAAATCATTGTTTTATTGTTTTAGTCATTGTGACAACCCGGGTCAAATCCTGAGTTTTTTCCGAAAATCGAGTCAAGTCCCGAAATCCAAATCCAAAAATAAGCCCAAATACACTGGCCCAATTGCAACAATTTGGGTAATTCACAAGCCCACCACAGGCCCCCAAAAGATCATGATTTGTTGGTGCAATTAGTAGTAGTGCTTATGCTTATAAACTAAACTAAAGTCTCCACGCTCCTCGATGTGGGACTGGGGTGTTACAAACTCCCCCACTTAAATTCCTGACGTCCTCGTCAAGCCGAAACGGATAGCCCATAGGCCCAGATCGAACCTCTCTAGCCATTGTGGGATGATAACGGCTAGCTTCGTGTCCCCACCTCCGGACTCTTGCCATTGTGGGATAATACCACCAGCCTTCGTGTCCCCACCTCCGGCAACTTGACGAATCAAGCTTTTGAGAGCCTACTCTGAATACCATATGTGACAACCCGGGTCAAATCCCGAGTCTTTTCTGAAAATCGAGTCAAGTCCCGAAATCCGAATCCGAAAATAAGCCCAAATACACTGGCCCAATTGCAACAACTTGGGTAATTCACAAACTCGCCACAGGCCCCCAAAAGATAATGATTTGTTGGTGCAATTAGTAGTAGTACTTATGCTTATAAACTGAACTAAAGTCTCCACACTCCTCGATGTGGGACTGAGGTGTTACAGTCATGCCACTTCTTAACTTGGCAGACAATTCTGTATGTCATACCGAATTTTACATGGTATGACAATCCTTTAGATTGGCATACCTTCCCATTTGTGGCATGACAATGGCTTAAATTGTCATACCATCCCTTGTAATTGTCATACCCCTATGTAGAATTGTAATGGCACTTCCTAGAATTGTCATAGCCACCTTTGTCATGCTAGTTCAAGGTGTTGCCTATAAATATGGCCTCACCTTCTTCATTTGTTCTTGTTCAAAGCCTTGTAAACTTTCAAGTTGTTAGTAACTTGTTATTCGTTAAATCCATAGTTTTTTGTGCTTTGATCACTCGGTTGTTTTAATCACTGAGTGAGAATACATCCTTTTGAATCTATTCTACGAACTTTAGTGGACATCAAAACTGAACCATATTAATTATATAACGACTTAAAACATTGTTATATTAATTAATTAAAATCTGATTAACAAGTTATATTCAAATCAGATTATTCCGCCGCAATTATTTTGTGACGATTGTATTCAAACCCCCCCCCCCTCCGCGGCTACAATCGTATCTGGACCTAACAGAAATAGAAGTGTTAAAAATCGAAAAGAATTTCTTTCTATTTTATCTCTAGATTTTTCTTAAAATTTTAAAAAAGTTGGTGATATAAAAAAATTTAAAAATATTTTTTTGCCAACAATAATATTCACATAAATAAAATTTATTAAAAGAGGAAACATTTCAATATTATTCAAAAATAATTATAATCTAATAAAAAAACATAAAAGTTAATCTTGGATATTTAGTTAAATCTTAAAATTTTTTTTTTTTTGATAAACCAAACTAAATTAAAAAGAACAAGAGTTTTACAACCTAAGCAAAGCACAAGCTCGGGAACAAACCCAAGCACAGAAACCCAGAAACTAAACAGAACAGCCAGATTAGAACAAAATAACAAACTGCAGAGGGTGAAACTAAAAACCAGAAACAAAGTAAGACCCTTGGCTGCTATTGAACTCGAAAACAGACTGCTGCAGCCTTACTAGACATCCTCATCCTCCTCTTCGTCCTCATCAGATATGTCAATGACTGGAGGCTCCTCCGCTAATTCCCCTTCACCAAAATTGGGTTGCACTTCCAAGAAATCAGCATGAGGCCCAAAACCCATGTCCCTATCTAGATGTTCCTGCAGCTCCTCAAACGGGACTGGCACTTCCACCAGCGAGCTGCAATTGTCCAAGCCATGCTGAACCATGCAAATAGCCGCCCTGTTTCTCGAAGCGAGAACGGACACTAGCTCGCAGTCCCAGCGGTTTCCATCATCCTGCCTCAAATGGTTGTACGTCCTACTAAGATTGTTGATTTGACGCACCACCTCCTCCAACCCCTCCTCTTCAATCAAGTCTCCATCTTGGTCCAGAAGAATTTCATAGGCCTGAGCATTGTCTGATTCAAGGATGACTTTCGGAATCCGCCTCCTATACGCAGTGATCATAGCCTTATGAATAGCCCACAGCTGCAATTCGAGAAAACCCACCCCACGCATAGGTCCCATGATACCCCAGAGATATCTGGCTCGATGATCCCTTGCAAGCAACCCCACCCCATTCACGTTTCCATTCTGAAGAGCAACATTCAGTGTGGATGCATGAATATTAACTTTCACATAACCGCGCTTCGGAGGTTCTTAGCTAGGATCCATTAAACTCAGCTATGTGAAGAGGATGAAGAGCTACAGATAATTCCCATAATAGGCTGAAGCCTCTGATTTAAACTGGAACTCATGCATTGGGAATTAATTTGTTGACTAGCCTTTCTCTTCTCCCAGAACATTTTATCTTTCCCATATACTTGAGCATACCAACTTCTGAATACACCAGCCAATGAAACTAAAAGCTTTTGCTTGGAAATAAAAGAGGGCTGAAAAAACATTGATCGAGAAGCGGACCTTTTGAACATGGAAAAATTGTAACCTTTCCCAGTCAAAGCAAGACTTCCAACACAGCCCATAATCTTAATAATCTTTAAACCCCATTACCCCATTTTTCAACTAGAACAGCCCTATTCATTCCTGCCTTAGCCAGCCCATCCGCTTCCAAATTAAAAAGCCTATTAACTGCTTTAATATCCACCACCTTAAGCATTTGAATAATCTCATGAGGCACCAGATTGCTGTCATCACTTTCAAATTTTAATCCATGCAAAAACTTAACTGTTTCCGCGGAGTCCGAACATATAAGAATTTTACAACCATTCTCTATCGCCCTTGACATTGTGCTCAGCACATGAATACATGCCTCTAATTCTACTTCAAATATATGTTGCTTCCTAGATGGTCCTGAGAACATATATTCAACTAGGCCCTCAGCTGACCTGATCACTCCACCAATACCAGCTTTGACATAGCACCCACTAGACTTGTGCATTGCACCATCCACCGCAGCTACCTTATCATACTTACTCAGCCATCGAGACCAAAATTCACTAATCTTCCTAGATTGACAGACTTTGATTGCCCCTCTTGGATTAACATATGACAGATTTTCCATACCTCCGATTAGAATATCACTGACCTCCAACCACTTGAATGTTCTAGCTCTCAATATTCGCAGTACCTTGTCTTTACTCCATCGAACGTTATTGAAAATCAGATCATTCCTCAACAGCCAGATGGTCCATAATGTGGCAGATACCACCATTTGCCAGGCAATTTTAAACTCCTCATGCTGCAAAAAATGAAAGAGCCTATTAAGAGAAAAATCTAAATTTACGATACGGCTCCAAGACACGCTCCAAGAGCTGCAAACATCAGACCAGCACCATGCTGCCAATTCACAGTCAAAAAATAAATGTTTTAAATCTTCTACTTCACTTGTGCACCAACTACAGACTGCAGATAAATTCATGCTGTGCAATCTGTTGGCCAAAAAAGCCTTCGTTGGAAGGACCTGGTTTTCCAATTTCCAGAGAAAAAAATGGACTCGCGGAGGAATCTTCAACTTCCAAAAGGACACACACAGGTCCCACAAGCGCTCTGTCCGTTAAGGCCATATAGCAGTCTTTAGTCGAGTAGCTCTTACCCGACCAGCTCCAATACAATATATCCTGACCTTCTTCAAGCTTTAAAGACGACGGAATCTGACTAAGGATATTGACATATTCCACCTCCCAAGCCCTTAACTGCATACACCAGATTGAAGGAGGCAAATCTCCCCATGCATGCCATATTTCCCAGATAAGACGGACTGATGCAGTTTTCATAACAGAAATTTGAAACAGTCTTGGAAACTCCTGCTGAAACGATTTATTGCCAAACCATATATCCTCCCAAAATCTTAAAATTTAGTTCCATGCATTTATTTAGATAATTATATCCTAAAATTAATTTAATAAAAAGATTGTATACTTTATTTCCATATAAACTTCAAAATACGTGGCATGCCACATGTCAAACCCTACGGCCAATTCGTCACTCCGTCTAAATTTTCGTTACTTTTTTTAACAACAACGATGAGTTTACCATTAAGCGAGTTTAATGAGCCAACTGAGACCCCGTGGAGATCAGTGATGAAGTTGATACCATTTGTCCACTTCAGTGATGAGTATGATAATTAACCCCTTTATTTTCATATAAACGTCAAATTATATGGCATGCCACATGTCAAACTCTACAGCCAATTTGTCACTCCGTCTAAATTTCTGTTACTGTTTTTTAACGGCAGTGATGAGTTTGATACCATTAAGCGAGTTTAATGAGGGGATTGAGACCCATATCATTTGTGCACTTCAGTGATGAGTATGATAATTAACCCAAATATGATACATGATATTTTGGAATTTTTTTAAAAATCATTTGCGACTGTCAGACATTATGCAGTTAGCATGTAGAGTGTGGACCATGTGGGGGTGTACTTTATTAGAAAGGATTGCTGAATCCGGGAAAACTTTGGCTAATTGCACGAGTTCTTTACATTAGCATGCATTCTATTTTAAAATATACTAGCTTTTAACCCGTGCAAAGCATGTACGGTTATATAATTCATAATTTATTTTTTATAATTTAAATTTTAACATCATTTTATTAGTAATTTAATATTAATGAATTGAACTTTAATTAAATTAAATTAACCAATGGATTACATTTTCTCACGGAAATTTAGTTTTTACAATTTATTATCTATTTAAAAATATTTCTTTGTTATTTATATGGGATGATTTATTATTCAATTATTTTTAAATTATATTTTTCAAATTTCGTATATCTTCATATTTATGAAAAAAAGATATTTGTCGTGTAACAGATTAGAGTTAGAAAAAATTATGTAATTATTCGTGGTTGTATTGATATAGAACATGTTAAAATTCGAAAGAGTTATATGAAGATTCTTGTTTAAAAAAATATTCAAAATTATATATATATAATTTTATTTTAGTGTTATTATAGTTTTTTTAATGAAATAATAAAGCAAGCCGAAGGTTCGAAAGTTATATGCGTGTGGTAGGCCGAAGGCTCGGGAGTTATATGCGTGTGGTGTTTTGGATCGGGTTAAGACTTTTATTTATTATGAGATAGATTTTTAGTGTTGTAATTTATTTAAAACTTGTACTTATAAGAGATAGATTTTTAATTTTATAATTGTTTAAGACTTGTACGTATAAAGAGATTGATTTCTAGTGTGATTCTTTTTGTTTTTAGCAAGATAATAATATAGCACGGGTGACTATATAATTTTAAAATTTATAGAATTTTTTGAATTTTTTTTAAAATTTATAGAAATATTTGACAAAACTGCAATATAAATATTATTATTTAATTTAAATAGCTTAATTTTTACCCAATAATTTCACACTTTTAATAAATAAAATTATATTCCATTTGGTCCATAAAGTATTTATTGTGACATATAAAGTTGGCTATAAAAAGAAGTCAAATTTATGCTTATAAACCCAAAGTTCAAAATGCTTATATTTTTAATTACTTATTTTTCTTTTGAATTTTAATTTTATAAACATGTAAAAGACCATTGTATATCCAAATATATCAATTAAAAATATTTTTTTATAAATAACTTCTTACTAACAAATAATAAGTACTTTTTTAAGTTAAAGTAAACAAACTCAATATTTTATCAATAAATAACCGTGAGCAATTCATTGGTAATTTGCTAATGGACAAATATTCATCCGCAATTTTTCTTGATAGTACATCTTTTGCGGTAGACATATAATTCTAATTAAATTATCTTGAAGCCTAGGTCAACAAAATCAAAGGGTACCAACACCTATGATTAACAATTATAATTTATTTTGAAGCCTTTTACATGTACATTTTAGTTTTCGAAGAATAAAATTGACCGATTTTTGATTAATTATTGAAAATTATTTATTTTTTATTTGAAAATACTAAAGTTGCATATTAAAATAGACTAATTATATATTCTAATGGTATAATTTTTATTATATTTTATCGTTATAATATCAATAACTTCATTTGCGATGCGCAAATACACTCTGGGTGGCTTCTTTCTTATCAATTACAATGAGCCCGTTGAAACTTTTGATGAGATTTTTAGCTGCTTTGGAGACTTGTATTTATTGTGAGATAAATTTTTAATGTTGTAATTTATTTAAAACTTGTACTTATAAGAGATAGATTTTAGTCTTATAATTTTTTAAGACTTGTATCTATTAAGAGATTTCTAGTGTGATTTTTTTTTTAGCAAGATAATATAATATAGGAATGACTAAAAAAACATGACCAAATCAAAAAAAACATATACAAAAAGTAGGATTACAAATTATGCACATGTTGTCCTATTACAGTATAGTATAGATAGTTTGTTGGTAGTTTAGTTTGACTTTTTTTAAATTTATTTTGATCCAATTTAAATTACAAGGTACTTGGAATATATGAATAATTTTTTGTCGTGAGCTATTGTAGTATTCATCATCGTGTCATGATCATCTAAAATAGAGCATAAATCCTTCTTAAAAAAAATTAACAAAACCCATAACAAAGCTAGTAAATACAAGTATAAAAAAAATTAATTAATACGAAAGGAGATGAAAGAGTGAAAAGACTTAATCAGTGAAGGGGATGATAATTGAAAAACGAAAAAGTGACGACTATGACTCTAATTTTAAGACTTGACTTCCAACTCCCAAGACGCGAACCTTTTGTTATAAAAGAACATATATATTATGTTTAATTTTAATACATTCGCCATTCCTTGTCTTTGAATGAAACAGAACACCCTAACTTAAGAATGGGCAAGGGCGCAGCTAAGAAAAAAGGGGCCCATGGCAAACCCCAGCTTTGCGCAATATCAATATATTTTTTTATATGTAGAGTTTTATTAAAAGTTGTCGAATTTTAATTTTGATCCAATCCAACCGTTATATAAAATTTGCTTCACTCATTGTATAATATTTATATTTTATTAAATGAATTTTGAGACGTCGGGATTCAAGAAAATAAGAAATTTAAATTATATGTGAATTATTTTATATTTTTATTTTTACATCAAATATATTTAATATTTTTTTAAATTGTCCCTTTGGCAGAATGCGCCTGTAATCTTGATAACATCTTGGATGGTTAAGAGTTCAATACGTTTACAACTTCACATGAAGAGGTATATTGAGTCATCCCCATAATCCCAGCAGCCTAGTGACAACTTTTGCGTCACGTTGTGGGTTGAAACCGAATTCATAGTTGTATATTGTATAAATTACGAGACATTATATATCATAAGCCGAATAATAAATGATAAGTAGAAGGACAATTATTTTATATATTGTTTTTTCAATCTTATTTTCAAAAATATTACCTTTTCCAATCTTATTTTCAAAAATACTACCTTCTCTAAAATCTTTCAAATATACTATCTTTTTAAAAATATTTTTCAAAAATACGGTGGTTGCATATGCAACCATATATGCAACTGAATTCCTGATTTCAAGTTCTAGTTTTCAAATGATGACATTTGAAAACTGGAACTTGAAATCAGGAATTGTAGTTGCATATATGGTTGCATATGGTTGTATTTAGTTGCACATGGTTGCATTCAGTTGATTCTATTGTAATCTAATGGCCCCGCTAGGGGCACACCATACATCGGTTGTAACTTACAGTTTTCAGTTGCACTTAGTTGCATATGAAGTTGCATTTAGTTGCATATGAGGTTGCATTCAGTTGATTCTATTGTAATCTAATGGCCCCGCCAGAAGCACCCATACATCAATTGTAACTTATAGTTTTCAGTTGCATTTAGTTGCATATGAGGTTGCATACAATCTCATATGCAACTAAATGCAACCTCATATGCAACTAAATGCAACTGAAAACTGTAAGTTACAATTGATGTATGGGTGCCCCTGGTGGGGCCATTAGATTACAATAGAATCAACTGAATATAACCATATGCAACCATATATGCAACTGAATTCCTGATTTCAAGTTCCAGTTTTCAAATGTCATTTTCGACCTCATCCTTGGAATCCTTGGAATTCAGTTGCATATATGGTTGCATATGCAACCACCTTATTTTTGAAAATATTTTAGAGAAGGTAGTATTTTTGAAAATAAGATTGGAGAAGGTATTTTTTTTTATAAATAAGATTGAAAACTTGGTTATGAATAAAAAAAAAACCCAAAGTAGAATAATAATCTTGATCGTTAAAGTTAAAAGATATTAATAATCGTTTGATAATATGTTTAAAATTACTTTTAAATTATATATAAATTTGGATAATCAAAACTATTAATTATAATTATTTGCTTAAAAAGTTTGAAAGTTGTATGAGTTAATTATAGTCAATGTTGAAAATAGTATAAAGTTACGTTCAATGAAGAAAAGGATAAATATTATTAAAAATTTTATTTTCATAAACAACACTACTAAAATAGAAAGGAGGGAGTATATTATTTATAAAATTAAACTAGCATTATTCATTGAATTGTTTGTAAAATTAAATCAAGAGTTAAAGAAGAGTGACAGTATTAAATTCAAATTAAATTTATTATTTAAGGCAATATATTTAAATTTTTATTCAAAAATCAAAACGTTTTAAAAATAAATTATAAATTTATATTTTATTTATTTTTTAAAATTTGTGTCAAACTATTTTTTAAAATAAACTAGAAAATTATAGTTTATACATGCATTAAAATATGTACCAACAGTCAAGAAAAACGATAAAGAAATGAGTGGGACGATACAAGTACTACTTAAATTACTTATAGTATCTTTTAATAATAAAATTAATACCAATATCTCTCGCGCACCCGCATATAATATTTTTTTGTCCATTCTTGAAATTATAATTTAATTTTTATCTGCCAAATATTTCTTTATAAAAGTTAATTGTTTATATTTTTTGTTATTCCTTATATTTTGTGGTTTGCATATTGTATTAGTAATCAGAGTTATTAATAAATTTTAAGAGTTTATTTTCCAGTGGATTAAATAGTAAAGTCAATAATATACTTATATAAAGGAGAAGCGATGGGCGTGTAGGTGGTGCCTCTCAAATCACTTCGTTCTATTTTTCCAATTTTTCGGAATTTTTGGATGAAAAATATCAAAAATTAGAACTACCTTTTTCAGTTTCGGGTATATTAGAAGCAAGTTTCAGAATCTGATTTTGTTTCAGATTACTTATGGAATATAGTAGTTTGAAAGTTTTAATCTGATTTTGTTTCAAATTATTTAATTATGGGAAAGAGTAGCACACAAGTCTCTCTGCAGCTATAAATAACCCTATGGATTGTAGGATTTTAGATCATCTAAACACAACCTCCTCTGTCTCAATACCACAACTCTAGCTCTCTCTGGTGATAGTTCTCTTACTTGATTTCTAACTCGGTGGTGCCGTTCTTCTGCAACAATAAGTGAAGGCTGTTTATATATTATTAAAAATAATAAAGGTTGTTGCAAGCAAAGGTAGTTATAGATCGCTATGTGGGAGTCAACAAATTGAAATAGGGGAAACAAATATAGTCTTGACATGATATTGATGGATGATATCAATAAATTAACTATTAGTGATGTATGTTTGTTGGTTATTCTTTTATAATATTTGTTTTGTTCATCAGACATGTTTGTTGTTATTAGTTTTTGTATGATTTACTTTGTATATAGGACAATATGGTGGAGAAGCGAGGGCGTGTAGGTGGCGCCTCTCACGTCGCTCCGTTCTATTTTTCTAATTTTCTGGAATTTTTGGATGAAAACTATCAAAAATTAAAACTACCTTTTTTAGTTTCGGGTATATTAGAAGCAAGTTTCAGAATCTGATTTTGTTTCAAATTATTTACGGAATATAGTAGCTTGAAAGTTTTAATCTGATTTTTTTTCAGATTATTTAATTATGGGAAAGAGTAGCACATAAGTTTCTCTACACCTATATATAGATCGTAAGGTTTTGGATCATCTAAACACAACCTCCTCTCTCTCAATACTACAATCTCACGGATTTAAGTTAGATGTTTTTGTGCACAATCAATCCAAAAAAATTGGCGGAAGGTGACAATGTAAGAACGTGATTACTTTAAAAAAAACATAAATAAAATTAAGATTCGTCGTACTTTAAATTGTTAATTACCTGTATAAATTTATTTTTATATTTTCACCATGAATTATAATCCAATTTTGCAATTTTATATATTAGTATTGGTATTACATCAAGATTTTTATAAAATAAAATTTATTTTATCCTACAAATATTAATTTTGAAACGTTAATATAATTTTTATAGATAGCCACAAAATTATTTTATTCTACAAATATTAATATTGAATCATTAATATAATTTTTATAGGCCGCCGCAACGCGCGGCTTATCAACTAGTCAATCAATATACTTATATAAAGGAGAAGCGAGGGGCGTGTATGTGGCGCCTCTCATATCGTTCTGTTCTATTTTTCTAATTTTCTGGATGAAAAATATCAAAAATTAGAACTACCTTTTTTAGTTTTGGGTACATTAGAAGCAAGTTTCAGAATCTGATTTTGTTTCAGATTATTTATGGAATATAGTAGCTTGAAAATTTTAATCTGATTTTGTTTCAAATTATTTAATTATGGGAAAGAGTAGCACACAAGTCTCTCTCCACCTATAAATACCCGTATTGTAGGGTTTTGGATTATTAAAACACAATCTCCTCTCTCTTAATACCACAACCCTATCTCTCTCTTGTGATCGTTTTCTTGCTCGATTTCTAACTCGGTGGTTCCGTTCTTCTGCGACGATAAGTGAAAGCTGTTTATACAGTATTAAAAAAATAAAGGTTGTTGCAAGCAAAGGTAGTTATAAACTGCTATGTGGGGGTCGACAAATCCAAACACGGGAAAAGAATATAGTATTGACATGATATTTATAGACGATATCAATAAATTAACTATTAGTGATGTATGTTTGTTGGTTATTTTTTTATAATATTTGTTTTGTGCATTGGACATGTTTGTTTTTGTTAATTTTTATATGATTTACTCTGTATACAGGAAAAAATTATTCATGCATTATCTGTTTGCTCTGTTCAACCAACTTTTAAGTGAAGACTGTTTATACGGTATTAAAAAATAAAAGTTGTTACAAGCAAGGGTAGTTATAGACCTCTATCTTGATACTCTCAAGGTTTTGATGATCACACTGTCAGCAAGCTAATAGCATAAAACTGGTGCTTGTTAGCGAGCTATCAAAAACTTATATACATGTGCTAACAGCTTGATATGTTTTAGTATTATGTTCAATTGTTAGCAAGCTTACAAGTTATTATCCAGGCTTATCAGCAAGCTCACAGCGTGAACAGAATAACAAATGGATAAGGATCAAAGTCGAAAAGTAAGGAGATTTATTAGAAATCGATTTGTAAGGACTTTAATATTTATATATGACTTATATAAATATTAGAGCTCAGTTTTTAAATCAGAATTTCAAACAAAAACGATTTCCTAACTTATAGGAGTTTTTATCTCTCATTCGATCTTATCTAAAACAACTCCTATCCTATTTCAAATTATAGTTTTTATATAAACGTTTTACTGAGATATCTTCACAACGTTTCTATACTTTTTACTCAGTAAACTTCACAAGATTAAACGTTCAAATTGAGAACAAATTATGCGTGAGTTCGGTTGGAACAAGAACGTTGGAATTTGTTAGCAAATTGACCGTTGGATCTTTGTGTATATATAGTTGAGTGTGGTTTCCGTTTTGAATAACAAGAACACACTTCAAGCTTCTGAAATACAACATACTTTCATTGCAAAATCTTTACTTGAGCTCTAGTACTTATATTTGAATATATATCTATATTGAGTTCATAGTTTTGGTTGTATTATACTCATACATTGTATTGTTCAAAGTGTAAAGTTTTGTTGCTGTGTATCCAACTTGTGAAACAAGGGAACAGATGGACTAGTTAGCTAGAAGAGTATACTTGGGAAGTATAGGTCTTGGAGAGCTTTTGGTTCGTGGTTCAGGGGTTTCAGCAAGCTGATAACAGGAACAAGGGTTAAAGGGAGTTATATTATTGAATCATTGTAATTGTTAACATTATTGATTAATAATATAATCTCTTACCAGTTGGTAGGGGACCAGGACGTAGACCATTAGGGTTAGGGGTCGAACCTGGCTAAAATTCTCTGTGTTGCTAGCATACTGATTTTATCTGTTTTGCATTGCATCTGCATTGTTAGCTAGCTGACTGTTTACTCTGAAATTAACAGCAAGCTGTCTGTGACAGTTTAACTATTCGGTGACAATTAAAAATCGGTCATATTAGCCATAACACCTATTCACCCCCCTCTAGGTGTGTAATTTCAATTGGCATCAGAGCTGTGTTTGTACTAATACTTCTGTAACAGGAATAGTATCGATCGATATGGCTGATAACTTTCAGGGAAAGTCCGATTTTAGAGCTCCTCTCCTCACGGGTTCTGACAACTACAATTGGTGGAAAGGCCAAATGGAGGCTCATCTATCCAGAGATCCCCTAATGCAAAGAGTTGTGCAAAGAGGTCCTTATGAATATTTTGATAAAGATGGCAAAGTCAAGGACGTTGATTTTCTCACAGTGGACGAGCTATCAAAGGTTGCTGCCAATGGAAAAGCAAGGAGTACATTGATCAATGGGCTGAATCAAGCTGAATATGACAAGGTCTCTTCTCTCAAAACAGCAAAGGAAATTTGGGATGCATTGGAGACGTATCATGAAGGCTCACAAGGTCTAAAGAAGGTCAAGCTCGGAAAGCTCATGAAAGAATTTGGAAGCTTCGCTATCAAGAAGGGAGAATCCATTCGTGAAAGCCAAGCTAGATTCCAAGTTACTCTTAACAGCCTTGAAAGACTTGGCAAAAAGATTCCTCAATCGGAAATCAACATGAATATTCTAAATGCAGCTCCATTCGAATATGGTGCCAAGGTCACAGCATTGGAGTCAGCTCTCAACATCGATACTATGGATCACCTAGCTATATTTGCTGAGTTGGAACAATTTGAAGCTATGATTGAAGCTAACAGCTCAGAAAGCAGCAAGCTGCCAACAGAGAAAATGAAGAATCTTGCACTACACTCTAATGTCAGCAAGCTGGAAACAGATGAGGAAACAGAATCAGACGAGGATCTAGATCTTATGTCCAGGAAAATCAAGAGAATGATTGAAAAGAAAAATAAAATGAAAAGAGAAAAGGGCAAAGCTTTTGGTGCAAAGAAAGATCCAAAGGATGATGCATGTTTCGAATGTGGCAAGAAAGGGCATTTCAAAAGGGATTGCTACAAGCTGAGAAACAAGTCAAAGCCTCCTAGACAACAAGCTGATTACAAGAATAAAAAGAAATCCAAGGCACTTCTAACTTGGAGTGATGATGAAGATGAATCAGCTTCTGAGGATTCAAGTGATGAGTTGGTGAACTTGGCTCTTGTTGGTCTTGATGGCTCAATTGATACAACGGATTCAGATACGGACACTAATAGTGAGGTAAATTCTATTAATTCTGAATTACATACTATTGATACAACTGCTTGTGAACTAACCATGCAGGATAAGAGTTGTTTATCATTAATGGAACTCATTGATCTCAAAAATGAGAATTACGAGCTCGAAAAAGAAAATGTTCATTTGAAGAAAGTCATAGGTGATTTCTTAAATGAAAAGAGTGTCAAGGCTAGTAGTGAAATCATTGCTACTCTCAAGGAACAGATCTCACAACTTGAAGGGAACAACATGCAAATCCAAAGAAGGAATGATACACTCATGAAGGAACTCAGCTCGCTGAGAGCAGATCTTAAAGAAAAGGATGCAAGCTTGGAGGCATTCAAATTAAGCAAAACCCAAAGCTTAGCCGAAATCTCTATTCAAGCTGAAAAGATCAAATCATTGGAGCAAGAAGTCAAAGATCTTCAGAAAGCCATGGGAAAGTTTGTTCAAGGAGAAGAAAGTCTCAAATCTATGATGAAACAAGCTAAAGGTTCTCATGACAAAGGAGGCATTGGTGCAGCTTCTACATCCACATCATCAATGAGATATGAAGGGACAAATGGCATTCCATACAATTATGCCATGCCTTGGGTGACTTGTCACAAGTGTGGAAAGAAGGGCCATCTTGCTAATAATTGTCCAATGAAGAATACTCAATCAGCAAGCTGGAGAAGGAAGTCAGCTCACAGGCAGTATGCTGACAACAGAAACAAACAGAAGACAGCTCCAGGACAGTATGCTGATAAGACCAGCAGAACATGGAAGAAGAGTTCTAAAGTGGTCCAAATGTGGATCAAGAAATCTGATCTAAATGTTCTATATGTTTTATCATCTAACACTGTTGGACCCAACAAAATTTGGGTACCAAAACGTTGAGTTGTTTGTGTTTGTTTTGTAGGTTTGTCTCGTGTCTAAAGTAAAGCCAAATCAATGGATATTGGATAGTGGATGCACTAGGCACATGAGTGGAGACAAATCACAGTTTCTAAGCTTGAAGATGAAGAAGGGTGGACGTGTCACAATTGGTGATAGCAAAACTCTTCCTATTCTTGGCAAGGGAACTATAGGTAATAGTATCATTTCTATTAACAAGGTACAATATGTCAAAGGTCTTACTTATAACTTGCTTAGTATAAGTCAGTTATTTGATGATGGTCATATTGTTAACTTTGGTAAGGATAAATGTACTATACTTGTTGGTGCTAACAAAACTCCTCTAGTTGCAAAACGAGAAGGAAATATATATGTTTTGAACTTTGAAGAACATGAGGCAGGTGTTTGTTTAGCAGCTGTGGATAATAATCCAGAAATTTGGCATAGAAGGCTTGGACATGCTCATATGGATCATCTCAGCAAGCTGTCAGCAAAGAAGCTTGTTCGAGGATTACCAAAGCTTAAATATGGAGACATGTTCTGCTTCAACTAGGAAAGCAAACAAGGACTCCACATAAGGCAAAGAAAATGGTATCTACTTCTAAACCTTTAGAGCTTCTTCACTTGGATCTTTTTGGTCCCGAAGCTTATAAGAGTATTAGAGGTAAACAATATGCCTTTGTTATTGTTGATGATTATTCTAGATTCACTTGGGTATTATTCTTGCGTACTAAAGATTGTGCTTTTAGTGAATTTGAGAAACTAATCAAGTTGCTTGAGAACAAGCTAGATACAAGACTTGTAGGTATTCGAAGTGATCATGGTGGGGAATTCCAAAAAGACTTCATTACTTATTGTGAAGAAAGAGGAATCTCACATGAGTTCTCAGCACCTCGTACACCTCAGCAAAATGGAGTTGTAGAGCGTAAGAACAGGTCCTTACAAGAAACAGCTAGGACATTGCTGCAGGAGAGCAAGCTGCCAAGAAGCTTTTGGGCAGAAGCTGTTAACACAGCAAGCTATGTTCTGAACAGAGTGCTTATCAGGCCAATTCTCAACAAGACTCCTTATGAATTGCTAAGGAAAAAGAAGCCTAACATTAGCTACTTCAAAGTTTTTGGATCTAAGTGCTTCGTACTCAAAACCATTGATAGGGATGGTAAATTCGATTCTAAATCTTATGAAGCTATATTTTTGGGTTATTCTTTAACAAGTCGTGCTTATAGAGTGTATAATCTTGCTAAACATACTGTTGAAGAGTCTATTGATGTTTCATTTCAAGAGTCTACTGATGATCTTGCAAGAGACGAGGAAGAATGTGCAGGTACAGGTACTGGCAGCAAGCTGACAGTGCAGGAAACTGGAAATCAGCAAGCTGACAAGTCAACTGCCAAAACTTCAGAAGGCAATAAAGCTACTGAATCCACTCAATCTCTTGAAGAAACTTTGGATAAGATGTCTAAGCTCACATTGGATGAATCCAGAGGTCAAACTTCATCAGCAAGCCAAAATGTTGTTAATGAAACTCCTCCTAGGCAGACTACAAGGAATGAAGAGGTCATAGCTCAACATAATCTACCAAAGTCAACTAGAACAGTGAAGAATCATCCTCCTCAGTTGATCATTGGAGATAAATCAGCTGGAATCAAGACAAGGAAAGCTCAAGCCGACATTTGTGCTTATGCTGCCTTCATAGCTCAAGAGGAACCAAAGAATGTTCAAGAAGCTTTACAAGATGAAAATTGGATCATGGCAATGCAAGAAGAACTCAACCAATTCGAAAGATGTGATGTTTGGGAACTTGTAGATCCATCAAAGGATGCTTCAATTGTTGGAACCAAATGGGTGTTCAAGAATAAAGTTGATGAATTTGGTACTATCACTCGGAACAAAGCTAGACTTGTTGCACAAGGATACAATCAACAAGAAGGAATTGATTTTGATCAAACTTATGCTCCGGTTGCAAGATTGGAATCTATTAGGATGCTATTATCATTTGCATGCTACAAGAAGTTCAAGCTACATCGAATGGACGTCAAAAGTGCATTCTTAAATGGATATCTCAAGGAAGAAGTTTATGTCAAGCAACCACCAGGATTCGAGGATGAAAAATATCCCAACCGTGTCTACAAGCTCAAGAAGGCACTATATGGATTAAGGCAAGCACCTCGATCATGGTATGAAAGGTTAAGTGAATTTTTGATCAAAAATGGTTACATTAGAGGTAAAATTGATCCTACTTTGTTTACTATCTTCAAAGGTCAAGATATATTAGTTGTTCAAATATATGTAGATGATATTATATTTGGATCTACTAATGATTCTTTGTGTAAATGGTTTTTAAAGTGCATGCATAGTGAGTTTGACATGAGCATGATGGGAGAGCTCAATTATTTCTTGGGGCTCCAATTTAAACAAACTCCAGAAGGAATTTATGTGCATCAATCCAAGTATATCAAGAATCTACTGAAAAGATTTGGATATGAGAATATCAAGGCAAAAACAACACCAATGAGCGTTGTCAGCAAGCTGACAGCAGATGAAAATGGTAAAGATGTTGATATTCGAATGTATAGAGGTATGATTGGAAGTTTACTTTATCTTACAGCCTCTAGACCTGATATTATGTATAGTGTTTGTGTTTGTGCTAGATTTCAAGCAAAACCAAAGGATTCTCACTTACAAGCTGTTAAAAGAATATGTTAGGAATCAATAATTTTTGATGATAACATAAACATTTTGTAACATGTCTTACTTAGAATCTTTATCAAATTTCAGTTGTAATTGTTATATTTCCTATCCTTGGGAATTATCAACGGATGGGTAGAATAGGATGGCTAATTGTAAATATCCAATGCCATGTAATTTTATCTAAGTGAAGGATATTCAACTGATGAGATGTAACTATTCAACTAATGAAGACTGAACCATGTTTCAACTGATGAAAACCAAGAATTCAACTGAAGACAAAGTATTCAACTGATGATGCTAAGGAATTCAACTGATGAGACTGGAACGGCATTCAACTGATGAAGTTTGTAATTCATTCAACTGATGAGCCTAGCACAACATTCAACTGATGAAATCAAGAGCAGTTGAAAGTAACCAGAACTTTCAACTGATGAAGCAAAGAGCAGTTGAAAGTGACTAGAGCTTAAGTCTGACAAATCACATGGATCGAATTACACTAAAATAGACATGGAAGCCTAATTAGGAAAATAAAGAAGAAGCAGAAACATACTTATCTCATGCAATGCAATCTGGATCAAATCAAGATGATGGTCAAAGATGAAGACATCTCAGAAAGCATGCATAAGACAAAGTTGTGCAGCATTGTTTTTAGATTAGAGTGCATCTTGTAATCTAGCTAAAAGCTTTGTAAAACTTGGAGTATATAACCAAGTTAGAAGCATCAGTTGAATTTGTTCAAATTACAAAAGAGAAAATCTGAGAGTTAGAACTTGTTCTTGAGTGATGAACCAGCAGCTGTGCGAATTGTAAACAATCCACAGATTCTTCTATATAAAAATCTCACGGGTGGATCATTCAATCCACCCGTATTTTTAATACTTGGTGTTTTTCTGTTTACTGTGTTCTTAGTGTATTATTCTTGAATCTTTTAAATTTGTAAAAGATTGTATTCAACCCCCCCCTCTACAATCTTTCTTATAGTTAGTGTAAAAATAACAACTGGTATCAGAGCCAGGTTCCCAACAAACAGGGAAAAAGATCAACACTGCTAAAGAAAGATGGGAAAGAAGGATGCTGGAGTGAAGATTCCAGTTCTTGACAAAGACAACTACTTTCACTGGAAAGTGAGAATGCATTTGCATTTGTTGTCCATTGATGAAAGCTATGTGAACTGCATTGAAAAAGGACCTCATGTCCCAATGAAGGTCTGCACCAGTATGGGAGCTGATGGTGAAGACATGGTAGGTAAAATGATTCCAAAACCTATCCATGAGTATTCTCAAGAAGATACTGAAGAAGTGCACAAGGACAAGAAAACCATGAACCTTCTGTTCAATGGTTTGGATCAAGAAATGATAGATAGTGTTATCAGCTGCACAAGTGCCAAAGAAGTTTGGGACACCATCAGGACCATCTGTGAAGGGAATGAGCAAGTAAGAGAAAACAAAATGCAGCTTCTGATTCAACAATATGAGTCATTCCATTTCAAGTCTGGTGAAGGTTTGAGTGACACTTTTAACAGATTTCAAAAACTGTTAAATGGTCTAAAGCTTTTTGGAAGAGTATATCAAGTTAAGGATTCAAATTTGAAATTCTTAAGAGCTCTTCCCAAAGAATGGAAACCTATGACAGTCTCTCTCAGAAACACACAAGAATTCAAAGACTATACTCTAGAGAGACTGTATGGAACCTTAAAGACTTATGAGCTTGAAATGGAGCAAGATGAAGAGATTGAGAAAAGCCAAAAGAAAGGGCATTCATCTGTGGCTCTAGTTGCATCTCTTGATGATGCTGTCAAGGATAAGGGAAAGTCTCAAGTTGAAGAAACTGAGAAGTTGGTCAAAGAAGAAAGCTCAGAGTCAAGCAAAGGAAAAGGAAAAGAGAAAGATGTAGCTGATTCTGGTGAAGAAAGTGATGGAATTGATGAACATCTAGCCTTCCTGTCAAGAAGATTCTCCAAACTGAAATTCAAAAAGAATTTCAATTCTGCAAAATCATTCAAAGGCAATCCCAAGTCTGATAGAAGCATGGTTGACAGATTAAAATTCAAGTGCTTCAATTGTGGGAATGCAGGTCACTTTGCAAATGAGTGCAGAAAGCCTAAAGTTGAGAAGAGGTCAAGTGAAAACATTGACTATAAAAAGAAATATTATGAACTTCTCAAACAAAAGGAAAGAGCATTCATCACAAAGGATGATTGGGCAGCTGGAGATGATTCTGATGAAGAGGAGGAGTTTGTCAATCGAGCTCTAATGGCCAACTCCACAGATCAAGAAGAAAACACTGGAAGCAGTAGTCAGGTATTCACTACAAACCTAGTTGAGTTAACTAAAGATGAATGCAATGCTACCATAAATGAAATGTCTACAGAACTGTATCATTTGCATGTTTCTTTAAAATCTCTTACTAAGGAAAATAGTAGGATTAAGGAAGCTAACACCTTTCTTAGTGACAGAAACAGTGCTTTAGAAGCTCAATTTATTGAGTTTGAGAAACTGAAAATTGAGTGTCAGACAGCCAAAGATGATCTCTTGGTTGTTCTGAAAAGAGAAGAGATTATAAGAAAACAGCTTGATAAGGAACAAGAGATTATTGCCAAATGGAAATCTGGGAGAGATGTTTCCACTAATATCATCAACATGCAAAGTAGAGAAACCTTTGTGGAGAATGAATGGAAAAGGAATAAGAAAGTTCTTGAGATATCTGAGAACAGTTCAAGTGATGAGAATACTGATGATGATCATCAGTTGAAAAGCAAAGTCTCAACTAATGAGAGTCATCAGTTGAACAAAAACTTACCAGTTGACAAGAAAGTTCTCAAGAAGCTCAACAAGAAATATGGTCCTATTAAAAAGAACTTTGTTAAAGGTGAGAATAGTTCTTCTGAGACAAGTGATAGTGTTAACAACACTCTTAATTCCAGTAATAAGATCAAGAAGAAGTTGGATGCTAGTGAGCATAAATCAGAAGAGACTAAAAGATGGCTTGTGTGGAGCTTGTCAGCTAGGAAAGCAAAAGAGGAGCTCTTTCAAAAGCAAATCTCTTTCATCAATTGTGAAGCCCCTTCAGCTCTTGCATATGGATTTATTTGGACCAGTCAACATAATGTCCATCTCAAAGAAGAAATATTGCCTAGTGATTGTTGATGATTTTTCAAAATTTACTTGGACTTTTTTCCTGCATTCTAAGGATGAAGCTGGGAAAATCATCATCAATCATATCAAGGCATTAAACAACAATCCAGATGTCAAAGTTGGAAGGATAAGAAGTGACAATGGAACAGAATTCAAGAACTCTGTGATGAAAGAATTTTGTGAAGAAGAGGGAATTATTCATGAGTTCTCTGCACCAAGAACTCCACAACAAAATGGTGTTGTTGAAAGGAAGAATAGAACTCTTATTGAGGCTGCAAGAACCATGATTAATGAAGCTCAACTTCCAACCTATTTTTGGGCTGAAGCTGTGAATACTGCTTGTTTTACTCAAAACATTTCACTAATTACCAAACCTCATAATCTAACTCCCTTCCAACTCTTCAAAGGAAAGAAGCCAACAATTAGCTTTCTTCATGTATTTGGATGCAAGTGTTATGTTCTAAGAAATCAAGGTGAAAATCTTGGAAAATTTGAGGCCAAGGCAGATGAAGCTATTTTTGTTGGATATTCTAATGGAAAATCATTTAGAGTATACAATCTGAGAACCAACATTGTTATGGAATCAATTCATGTAGTTTTTGATGATAAGAAGATTCAAGGATTGTCAGATGAAGGATTTCATGATAATCTCAGATTTGAGAATGAAGGTGAAGGTGATTTGTATGATAGTGATGATGATTGTGATGACACTATTCAGAATGTTGGAATCAATCCTGGAATTAATGTTCCAACTGATGACTCTTTGGTGCAAGAAACAACTGCTATTGAAAATTCAACTGAAGCATCAGTTGAAACTACATTGGAGGGATCAGTTGAAACACCTCAAGGATCATCAGTTGAAAGAATGTC
The DNA here is from genome assembly GCF_001625215.2 of Daucus carota subsp. sativus. Taxonomy (NCBI): domain Eukaryota; kingdom Viridiplantae; phylum Streptophyta; class Magnoliopsida; order Apiales; family Apiaceae; genus Daucus; species Daucus carota. The sequence goes on from NC_030388.2 coordinate 8,833,831, forward strand.
TCAAAATTTCAATTAGTCTAGAAATAATGAGATGTCAAATTTAGGGGGAGCTTTCCAACATGGAAACCTGAACTTCAACAATGAAGCCACATCATCAAGGCAATCACTTCCACCACAAAGAAAGTGGACAAGGGATCATCCTTTTGAGCTAATCATTGGAGATGCAAATGCATCTGTACAAACAAGAAGAGCAACTCAAGATGAGTGTTTGTATAGTGCATTCCTTTCACAGGATGAACCTAAAGTCATAGAAGATGCTCTCAAAGATGCTGATTGGGTCCTTGCTATGCAAGAAGAATTAAGTCAATTTGAGAGAAACAATGTATGGAAGCTGGTACCCAAACCTAAAAACAGAACAATTGTAGGCACAAGGTGGGTATTCAGAAACAAGGTGGATGAGAATGGAGTTGTCACCAGAAACAAGGCAAGGCTTGTTGCTAAAGGATACTCTCAGTCTGAAGGAATTGATTTTGATGAGACCTTTGCACCAGTTGCTAGACTGGAAGCAATAAGAATCTTCCTGGCCTATGCTGCTCATGCAAACTTTAAAGTTTATCAAATGGATGTCTAAAGTGCTTTTCTAAATGGTGAACTGGAAGAGGAGGTATATGTCAGTCAGCATCCTGGTTTTGAAGATCCAGAATTTCCAGAGTATGTTTACTTTTTATTAAAAGCACTCTATGGACTAAAGCAAGCACCAAGGGCATGGTATGACACTCTATCTCAATTCTTGTTAGATAATCATTTTTCCAGAGGAACTGTGGATAAAACACTATTTTACAGAAATGTAAATGGTGCCTTTATTCTGGTTCAAATTTATGTAGATGATATAATTTTTGGTTCTACAGATGAGAAACTTTGCAAGAAGTTTGCTAATCTAATGAAAAGTCAGTATGACATGAGCATGATGGGAGAGCTCACCTACTTTCTTGGTTTACAAGTTAAACAAGTAAAGGAAGGTACATTCATAAATCAAACTAAGTACATCTATGATCTACTTAAAAAGTTTGATTTAATGGATTGCAAAGAAGCTAAGACTCCCATGCCAACAGCCACCAAATTAGAGTTAAGTCCTAATGAGAAATCTGTGGACATCTCTAATTATAGAGGCATGGTTGGTTCTCTTTTATATCTGACAGCTAGTAGACCAGATATTATGTTTTCTACATGCCTTTGTGCTAGATTTCAATCTGATCCTAAAGAATCACATCTTATTGCTATAAAAAGAATATTCAGATATCTTAAGGGAACACCAAATCTTGGTATTTGGTACCCTAAAGACTCTGGATTTGATCTAATTGGATATTCAGATGCTGATTTTGCAGGATGCAAAATTGATAGAAAAAGTACAACAGGCACATGTCAATTTCTTGGTGACAGACTGATTTCTTGGTTTAGCAAAAAGCAACACTCTGTATCAACCTCTACAGCTGAGGCTGAGTACATTGCAGCTGGAAGCTGTTGTGCACAAATATTGTGGATGAGAAATCAATTACTTGATTATGGTTTAAATCTCTCAAAAATCCCAATATTTTGTGACAACACCAGTGCTATTGCTATAACTAAAAATCCAGTACAACACTCAAGAACCAAGCACATTGACATCAAATACCACTTCATAAGAGAACATGTGATGGCTGGTACTGTTGAAATGCATTTTGTTCCAAGTGAAGAACAAATTGCAGATATTTTCACAAAGCCTCTTGATGAATCCACATTCACAAGGTTGGTAAGTAAATTAGGTATGTTAAATTTCTCCTAATTTAGAGTGAATTTTTCTGTAATTCAACTGATGACACCAGTTGAAAACACTTTCAACTGATCATCATCAGTTGAATAGGAAGTTTAAAGAGGCGCTTATCTCATCCGTTGAAAATATTATCAGATCTGAGCCGTTGAAATTTCTTTTGTCTCTCTCCTACTTTATACACACGATCGTGTGTGTAGTTTTTGTAGAGTTCAATAAGAGTAATTTCTTCTCAACGGTAATTTCTCAGCCAATCACAGCAAGTTTCTGAGAAAGTATTTAAGTGTTTTAATTTATTTTCATTTCTTTTCATCTCACTCTTTCGAATTCACCAAGCTCTCTTCTCTCTCTGTGCAAAAACAAGTTCTTATTTTCTTCAAGCTCTCTTTCCTGTAACTACAATGGCACCCATGAAGAAATATACTGCACCAAGTGGGTTCATCTATGAGAAGAACAACTTCGCATCATTTGTAGACACTGAGGCAGTAGAGGAGAAGGAATATCACAAGATGATGGAATTCATCAAATTAAGCCAACTGTCTCATGCCATGCTCTCAACTCCTACTATCTACCATGAAGTTGTGGAAGAGATATGGACTACGGCTGAATTTAATAGTGAGGATGACACTATCTCTTTCTCTCTCAAAAATACTGTTCATGTAATTAACTGTGATGTTATGAATGCATGTTTTAAAATTCCTGAAAATACTGTCACAACTTTGCCTTCTGACATTCAGTTAGTTAACATGTTATATGCTATGAATTATGTTTTGCCCACTGATGCATTAGGTAAAATTGAGAGGAGAGGTCTTAGAAGAGAGTGGAGCTTTTTATGTGATGCATTTGTTAAGTCTTTTTCTGATAAAATTAGTAACTTCAATGCTATTACTTCTCAAATTCTGCAAATGCTCTATATGTTCTTGACCAATGAGTACTTTAACTTTGGTACTTTGATGATCCATGAAATTGGGGAGAAGCTAGGTGATAGGACTGATAGGCCTAAGAACATATATTATGTTAGATTTTTGATGATGTTGGCTAACCATGTTGATGACAAGTTAGTCATCACTAACCAGGAAGCCAAGCTTCCAAGTTTTGTGCAGGAAAAGAGGATCTTCAAGGACCTCTTCAGGATGAATCTCTATCCCTCTTTAGAGATGGCTTACCTGCCATTCATGGAGGCTGGAAAGGAAAAAGAGGTACATGGTTTTCCTACTACTCCTTCTTAACCCTCACCTTCTTTGCTTTCTGCCATCAGGGCTGTTGAGGAGGCCCATCAACAGTCCACACAAGTGGCACAACCTTCAAAATCCAAATCTTCTAAACCAACCTCAGGTGCCTCCCAAAAGGCATCTGTTGTAAAATCCAAGAAGCACAAACCTGAGGGGAGTGTGGTAGGTGGCAGTAAGGGGGAGGGAAAGGATGATCATCAAAGAAACCCTAAGGATAAGGCTGGAGAGAAGAGTGATGACCAGCCAAACCACTCTGCAGTCTCCCAAAAGACTGTGGAGCTTAAAAAGGATTTAAACTCATCCCTAGCAACATCCTCTCAAAAGGATGTTGCTATTGAAAATAGTCCCCATCCAGGGACACAGCAAAAGAGGGGGAGGGACACCACTTCTTCACCAATTAAGGCCTATGGGAGAAAAAAGATGAGAAGTGACAAGGTAAAGCACATTGCACACACTTCTTCTCAAAGTCAGATTGATGTGACTCCAATAAATGTGGAGTCACAGCCCCCTTCTTCCTCTCAACAAATTACACATATACATGATCTTACTATATCTACCATTCAAACACAATCCCCAACCTCTTCTGTGGATGTGGAATTAATCCACACCACACTTGTAAATTCTCCATCTTTAGATTTCTTGGAGAAGCTCCATTCTGAGATTGATCATCATCATTCTGATGATTTGTTGGATCAATCTCATCAAATTTATTCTTCTGTGACAATGTGTTCTGTGGACTTACATGCAAAATCAATCACCACAGACTCAACTGTCACAGCTTCTAAACCTATTTCTTCATTTTCTTCAACTGATCTCCTTCATCAGTTGAATAGTGTTTGTCCTTCAACTGATTTGCTTAACAGCTCTCATCAGTTGAATGCCTCCTCTACTCATGTTTCAACTGATGTCCCTCATCAGTTGACAACTGCTGTTACTTCAATTAATTTACCTCTTTCTACCGCAGTTGATCACATGGTAGCACAAACACTACTAGGATTGAGTGATGTGAGCACTGGAGTGGAGAGGCAGCCTTGGGTGCTGGCAAAAGGAGAGGGTGTGGAGAGTCTGGCAATTTCTTCTGGCCAGGAAAAAGGAGAGACAATGAGTGACCCTTTAGCAAGGGTAAGTGAGGGAGAGGTGAGGTGTGTGATGAGCCAAGGGGAGCCCTTAATGCAAGAACAGAGAGAAAATGAGAGAAATACAGGTGTCAATGAAGGGTTTAGTGAACAAGAATTTCAAGCAGAATACAGATCCATATTGGATAGTGTTTCACTAGACCCTGAGACTTTTACTCATGGGATGTCTTCTATCCAAGCTTTTGCAAGGATGGATAATCAAGCAGCTGAGAGGAGCCTAAATTTGATTCACACTTCATCATCTATGCTTAGAGCAAAGGAGGCACTTACAACTCTGCCTGCCAATGCTGGAGATGATTTTCACTATGATGACAGTGATGAAGACCTCAATGATGCACTTGAGGAATCTCTTGGTGAACAGCCTCTAACTTCTCTTCCCTCCTGGCTCTTCATACAGTCTGCCAATGCAGCTGCAGTCAGTATGGAGCTACAAAGGCAAGTCTCCACCATTCTCCAACCTCCAACTAACAGCTCATCCTCTTCTCCATCCATTTCAGCCACTATTGCCAGTCAGGCTCTGGACAATCTCAAGCTTCACAAATATCAATATCTGCACTTTCAGAAGGAGGTAGTGCATCTCAACTCTCTCATTACTTTTGTCAAAACTGATCTTACCAATCAGATTGATGAGAAGCTTCCATCTCAAGTCAAGTCAGTCATCTCTGCAACTGAGAAAAGGCAAATTCAGTTGGAAAAGCAAGTGGAGGGTCTAGAAACCAATGTGCAGATCTTAAATTCTAGAATGGAAGAGATGCTCCAACACCAGAGGGTGCAAACTGGCCTTCTTCAACATCTGCTTCTGGCCTCTGGTGTTTCTCTTCCCAGTCCATCTACTACACTTGCTGCTAACAAAAAGGGGGAGAAAGAACCATTGCCTACTCCTGCAGAATTGGTAAGAAGAATTCCTCCTCATTTCCATACTGAAAAGGAAAAGAAAAGGCTTGAAAGAATTGCAGTTCTGGATTCCATTGAGAAGAGAGTGGCTCAATTGGGAAAGAAATCTTCTGCAAACTCACAATTCTCATCTGCAGCCACAACAGCTCAAATTTCTTTCCCAACCACAACTACAATTCTCAGGGTAATTACACCTGAAATTATTATTCCTTCAAAGAAAGAAAAGGGTGAGCCATCATTTTTGAATGAGTTCAAGGCCATCCTATTTCCAAACAGTTGTGGTTACTCCAGGCCTGGAAAAGACTCAAGCTCAATCTACTTTCCACTAGCCAGGCCTGACAAAAATGAATACAAGCTTTTGGGCCAAGAGATCAAGAGTTACAAAGACTCTACAGATGTGGCTTTAAAAGCTCATTTTGCCATCATCTACAGAGAAGGCCAAAAGCTATTTATTGGAACTGGCCATCCTCACTACTCATTTGCAAAAGCTGAAGAGGTGGCCAGAGAATGTGAAAGAAAGGAGTATGAATCTCAACTCTCTTTGAATCAAGAAATAGAGGTTGATGAAAGGTATGCTATTGAGCTAGAAGAGGAGTTGGCAGCTGAGCTTCAAACTGAGAAAAGATTGCCTCTTGAATCTTCTCCAAAGAAAAAGAGAGTCAAATCTAGATCTAAGATTCCTGAGGCAGCCAAGAGAAGAGAAGAAGTGCCTGAAAAGCCTATCTCAAAGCCTTCTTCTCCAATCAAGGACACCACAGTGGTACATCCAGATGTCAACTTCCATGATGAGCCAATAATGCCAAAGGAGGAGCCAATTGACTTGGAAGATATCCCAATTCTAGCTTTTCTTGTTCAAGAAACTTCCAAGCCAAAAAAGAAAGTCAAGTCTGTGGCTAAGAGGATGGCTAACCCTCCTAAACCTCCAAAAGAACCTGAAAATTCAGATGACTATCTTGTCATTGCCAACATTGAAGAAATCTCTGAGTTGGAGCTGGAGCTGGATGATCTTCAAGAAGTAAGAGGAATAGAAGCAACTTCAAAATTACCTGAAAGATTGGCATTCTCTTACAAAAACAAAGGTGATGTCATCTGGCCTCTTCACAGAGTTCTGAATTCTGAGGGATTCAGCTCTTTAACAAAGATATATGGATCCATGAAGAGGACAGGAGGATTTACACCACCTGCAAAGCAAATGGTACTAAAGAGAATCCTTGAAATCAGGAAGGAATGGTCCCTAGATGCTAGTCTACAGAGAAGGCTGAAAATCCCCTACACTGGAAAGAAAATTCATCATGAACCTACTCCAGTCATGGAATTTAGGGACAATCAAGGTGTTAGGAGATTTTTCAGACCTAAAGATCAACTCAAGGTTGCTAGCTTGAATACTCTGAAGACTCTCCAATCCAAGCTCAACAGGCAAGACAGTGATGAAGAATGGTTCTACAGGATCTTTCAGAAACAGATTGATATTCTTGAAGAAAAACTTAAGTCTAGAAGAAGAAGATCTTTTAGGAACAAGTAACTGCTCAGTCTAGAGGAGCATAATCATCTGTAAACTTTTCTAACTCTTGTATTTAAATTCTGCATTTTATTTTATTTATGTTTTGTTATCATCAAGTGTAGAATTTATGTCTGCATCTTCTCCAGTCATAAATTGGGGGAGATTGTTAGGAAGCAATAATTTTTGATGATAACATAAACATTTTGTAACATGTCTTACTTAGAATCTTTATCAAATTTCAATTGTAATTGTTATATTTCTTATCCTTGGGAATTATCAACGGATGGGTAGAATAGGATGGCTAATTGTAAATATCCAATGCCATGTAATTTTATCTAAGTGAAGGATATTCAACTGATGAGATGTAACTATTCAACTGATGAAGACTGAACCATGTTTCAACTGATGAAAACCAAGCATTCAACTGAAGACAAAGTATTCAACTGATGATGCTAAGGAATTCAACTGATGAGACTGGAACGGCATTCATGATGAAGTTTGTAATTCATTCAACTGATGAGCCTAGCACAACATTCAACTGATGAAATCAAGAGCAGTTGAAAGTAACCAGAACTTTCAACTGATGAAGCAAAGAGCAGTTGAAAGTGACTAGAGATTAAGTCTGACAAATCACATGGATCGAATTACACTAAAATAGACATGGAAGCCTAATTAGGAAAATAAAGAAGAAGCAGAAACATACTTATCTCATGCAATGCAATCTGGATCAAATCAAGATGATGGTCAAAGATGAAGACATCTCAGAAAGCATGCATAAGACAAAGTTGTGCAGCATTGTTTTTAGATTAGAGTGCATCTTGTAATCTAGCTAAAAGCTTTGTAAAACTTGGAGTATATAACCAAGTTAGAAGCATCAGTTGAATTTGTACAAATTACAAAAGAGAAAATCTGAGAGTTAGAACTTGTTCTTGAGTGATGAACCAGCAGCTGTGCGAATTGTAAACAATCCACAAATTCTTCTATATAAAAATCTCACGGGTGGATCATTCAATCCACCCGTATTTTTAATCCTTGGTGTTTTTCTGTTTACTGTGTTCTTAGTGTATTATTCTTGAATCTTTTAAATTTGTAAAAGATTGTATTCAACCCCCCCCCCTTCTACAATCTTTCTTATAGTTAGTGTAAAATAATAGAATATTTAAGTATTTAAGTGGAACCATTACTTTGGGCTTATTCTATCCTATCACAAATGCTTTTGATCTTGTTGGGTATAATGATGCAGATTATGCAGGTAGTCAAACTGATAGAAAAAGTACAAGTGGTGTTTGTGCATTTTTGGGTCAAAGCTTAGTTTCTTGGTTAAGCAAGAAGCAAACTTCAGTTGCTCTATCTACGGCTGAGGGGGAGTATTTAGCAGCTGGTAGCTGTTGCTCTCAAATGCTATGGATGAGACAACAATTGAAGGACTTTGGAATCAAATGCAAGCAAACTCCTATCTTTTGTGACAACACAAGTACAATCAACATTTCAGAAAATCCTGTCAATCATTCAAGGACAAAGCACATTGATGTTCGACATCATTTTCTGAGAGACAATGTTGCAAAGGGTGCTGTCAAGTTGATTTTTGTGGCTACAGCAGATCAGCTAGCTGACATCTTCACAAAACCTCTTCCTGAAGAACGATATGTCGTGCTGAGAAGGGAATTGGCTATGTGTGATGTGCCGTCAGCAAGCTAATAAGCTTGGTCCGGGTACTATCAGCTCACTCTCTGTACTTTACATATTGTTAATTATTTTTGCATGAGGGTCATTTCAAGAGTTTCTTGTTAGTTTCACTTCATAAATTAACTATCTGTTATGTGAAGATTAACATGATTTTATGTGTTGAATATTGTTACGTGATTTTGTGCTAATCTATGTGATTTATGGTTGGTATTTTAGAATTCAAATTTTATCAGTTGCTATATAAGTGAAACTGAGATTAGATTTGTTACTAGATTTTATCTTAATTATTTCAAAATGCAGTATTTAAATAAAGTTGGTTTCGTTAATAAAATTCCTAAAATAAATCCCCCGATAATGATTCAAAAAGGTTTAAAATCTATCCTTTCCCCGAGTCTTTATCACTTCCTCTTTAAAAGCACCCCAGAACCTAGGGTTTCATCATTTTTTTTCAACCGATACACTTTCTTCGCCATTGCTACGATTGGAGCTCGAGTTGCCATGAGGATGAAGACACGAGCAAATATCAAGGGTCACACTCCTACTTCCAAAAAGCGGGCCTTGATTGATGAAGATGATCTTGAGGAGATTGTAGCGTCGGTCGATGTTGAAAGCGGCGATGAACAATCAGGGGTTCAGAGGTCTGGTGTTGAGAAATCGGGAAAGAAAGCTAGAATTAAGGCTGAGGAGAAGGGCGACGGCTCTGACTTCACTAACCGGAAGGTCATCTTGGGGAAACCCTTGTCTGGTAAGGCCTTTCACTCTTGTGGTGTCGTTAAGCTCTTTTCTGCTCTTGGATTTGAGTCTTTTCTTGTGGATTTACCAAAGATTTGTTATCCGTCTCTGGTTCGGGAATTTTACGGGAACTTAACTGAAATGGAATCGGGTCAAGTTGTGTCGTTTGTCAATGACACTAAGATTACTTTATCACCTCTGTTTTTGAATGCTATCTTGAAAACCCCTCCCTCCCCTGTGTCTATTTTTACTAAAAGAGGGTTTAAGGATGTAGAGGGTTTGTCTGGGAAAGAACAGTTTACTCTACTTACTGGGTTAGAGTGTGCTACTGATATCACTTATCCGTCTACTACCACTATTATTCCACTTGCTCATGCGCTGTTTAAAGTTTCTATTGAGAATGTGAGTCCTAGGATGGGTACTCGTTCTAATCTGTCTACACAAGATATGGTAATTGTTTCTATGTTGTTGTCTGGGAAACAATTTGATATGGCTGATTTGGTTCTTAAAACAATGATGAATGTTGTGGATGGGAAGTCATCAACTGGACTTCCATATGGGTTGTTGCTAACAAGAGTTTTTGAGTGGTTTGGTGTGAATGTTGTTGGGGCTGAGAGTATCCAGGCTAAGGAGTTTCTGGATCTTAAGTGTTTAGCTCAATCTAATCTGAAGATTGAGAAGGATGGTACTCTATCAGCTGTTGAGGTTCCTGTGTCACCTCCACCTTCAGTTCCATCTAAGTCTGCTAGTGTTGATTTGGGTATTTCTACTAAGGAAATTTTGGATTACATGGAGGAATTGAGAGCAAATCATCAACAGCTGGTGGATGGCCAGAAACAGTTGTCAGAGCAGATGAATGATCTTGCTGCTCAGTTTAGTTTCTGGAAAGAAATGATTTTTGGTGGTCGTACTGGTAATTCTCCTGAGAAGTGCAGTTCTGGAAGTCTTGTCTATGAACTTCGCAAGCGAATGTATGGCTCTGGTGGGTCTTCCGATGTGAAATTCACCTTCACCTCAGAAGATGATGCTGCAGATAGTCCCAAGCCTAGAACAGCTCTTGATGCGCTTAAGGAGGCTGCTGGAACGGTTACTCTTGATGCTGCTGGGAATGTCAATGTTGCGGAGGCTCTTGCGGCTGTGGCTGCAAAGGAGAAGGTTGATAAGGACGATGAAGAAGCTTGATTTTCTCACCTTTTAGATGATTAAGGGGGAGAAAAATATAGGAACTTTAATAATAAAACTTGTGTGTGCTTAAGTGTTTAAGTGTTAACTTTTTATGGCTCTATTTGCTTCAGACTAATTTGGTTGTTTAAGTTGTTTGTTGGATTTGAATTTGGTTCTCAGGTGGTTTATCCTGAGTTTATCCTGAGTATCCAGGTGGTTTATCATGGTTAGATTACTTATATATGCAAGTACTTGGTTTAGTAATTCTGTTTGCATAACTTGTTTGATATATCAATTGCTTTGCATGAAATATTTGTTATATCTGATTTATGTGCTGAATTGATATATGTGTAAAGTTTTAATAATATTAGATTGCTGTATTCAGGGGGAGTATTATTACTTTTCCTAAATATGGTGTAATCATCAAAAAGGGGGAGATTGATACTCTCAAGGTTTTGATGATCACACTGTTAGCAAGCTAATAGCATAAAACTGGTGCTTGTTAGCGAGCTATCAAAGACTTATATACATGTGCTAACAGCTTGATATGTTTTAGTATTATGTTCAACTGTCAGCAAGCTTACAGGTTATTATCCAGGCTTATCAGCAAGCTCACAGCATGAACAGAATAACAAATGGAAAAGGATCAAAGTCGAAAAGCAAGGAGATTTATTAGGAATCGATTTGTAAGAACTTTAATATTTATATATGACTTATATAAATATTAGAGCTCAGTTTTTAAATCAGAATTTCAAACAAAAACGATTTCCTAACTTATAGGAGTTTTTATCTCTCATTCGATCTTATCTAAAACAACTCCTATCCTATTTCAAATTATAGTTTTTATATAAACGTTTTACTGAGATATCTTCACAACGTTTCTATACTTTTTACTCAGTAAACTTCACAAGATTAAACGTTCAAATTGAGAACAAATTATGCGTGAGTTCGGTTGGAACAAGAACGTTGGAATTTGTTAGCAAATTGACCGTTGGATCTTTGTGTATATATACTCGAGTGTGGTTTCCGTTTTGAATAACAAGAACACACTTCAAGCTTCTGAAATACAACATACTTTCATTGCAAAATCTTTACTTGAGTTCTAGTACTTATATTTGAATATATATCTATATTGAGTTCATAGTTTCGGTTGTATTATACTCATACATTGTATTGTTCAAAGTGTAAAGTTTTGTTGCTGTGTATCTAGCTTGTGAAACAAGGGAACAAAGGGACTAGTTAGCTAGAAGAGTATACTTGGGAAGTATAGGTCTTGGAGAGCTTTTGGTTCGTGGTTCAGGGGTTTCAGCAAGCTGATAACAGGAACAAGGGTTAAAGGGAGTTATATTATTTAATCATTGTAATTGTTAACATTATTGATTAATAATATAATCTCTTACCAGTTGGTAGGGGACCAGGACGTAGACCATTAGGGTTAGGGGTCGAACCTGGCTAAAATTCTCTGTGTTGCTAGCTTACTGATTTTATCTGTTTTGCATTGCATCTGCATTGTTAGCTAGCTGACTGTTTACTCTGAAATTAACAGCAAGCTGTCTGTGACAGTTTAACCATTCGGTAACAATTAAAAATCGGTCATATTAGCCATAACACCTATTCACCCCCCTCTAGGTGTGTAATTGCATATCTCACGGATTTAAGTTAGATGTGTTTGTGCACAATCAATCAAAAAAATTGGAGGAAGGTGATAATGTACATGATTTCTTTTCCAAAAAAAAAACAGAAATAAAATTAAGATTCGTCGTACTTTAAATTGTTAATTACGTGTATAAATTTATTTTCATTTTTTCACCATGAATTATAATCCAATTTTGCAGTTTTCTATATTATTATTGGTATTACATCAAGAATTTTATAATATAAAATTTATTTTATCCTACAAATATTAATTTTGAATCATTAATATACTTTTTATAGACAGCCACAAAATTATTTTATTCTACAAATATTAATACTAAATCATTAATATAATATTTATAGGCCGCCGCAACGCGCGGCTTCTCAACCAGTTATTAATAAAGAAAAAGCTTGGGATAAAAACAAACTCACCCTGAAAGTCGATTCACCCATAAAAAATGATTCTTCCTTACGTTTTAATATTTAATATATTGTGAAGTTTATAATCCATTAATTAAAATAATATAATATTTAATTAAACTAAGTTCAATAAATTCTAATAAATATTAATTATTAATTGTGTATTGGTTCTTTAGGTTTTACGACACATATATATTTCATGAAAATAAATAAATTTAGAGTTCATACTCTAGCCCAATTATTATATTTAACTGAAGAAAATATTTATAATCTTTAGAGAGGTGTATTCGATTGAGATTTTAATGGATTGTTTTTAGTTTATGGATTTCAATGAATTGTATGTGATTTTGATTTTGTGCGGATTCTTGATAAAATGTCGCAAAATTGATATAGATTTTTTAAGATTTAAGCACAATACTTCAAAATCTCATGGATTTTGGTCGGATTTCAAAAAACTTTGAAAAATCCTACAAAATCCATCATTTTATGAAACCCAAAACAATCCATCATTTGAATACCATCAGATTTTTTCCTGACAAAAAAAAATAACATCGGATTTTAATGGATTTTGAACAATTTCAATTGAATAGCATCAGATTCCATGAATGAAAAAAATACCTTACAATCTCAATCGAATACATCACTCGATCTCAATTCGATTAGAGTTGTGTTTCTACTTTTAAGTAAGTGGTTTAAAATTATTTTTTGTAGCTGAAAAAAGTACATTTATGTAGTAAATCACAAATAATTCAAAATCACAAATGAGCCGTAACTAACTTAAAGTCATGAAAAAATAACCTAAAGTCAAAAATTCATTTAATCTTGTTAAACTTTTTTTTAAAATTTCTCTTATTATACATAAATCACTTTCGTTTTTATTATTACACTTTTAACGACTCATAAATTATGAAATCAAAATTATTCAAACAGATATTTTGAGCCGCCAGCTGAATTTATGACTATGACGTAATATGATAAGGAGGGGGTTTAATATTTCTGTCTGAATAATTTTAATTTATTATTAACTTATGAGTTATTAAATATATAATATTAAAATAAAAAAGATCTTGAATGAAATTTCTAGATTTTAAATCAGTTTTTTAGTTTATTTCTAATTTTAAAACCGACTTGTATTTATTTAAAAAACAGAAATTTTATAATTCCAAGTATAAAAATAGCAGAAAGTTACCCTGAATGATGCAAGTTGAAAGTCTCTCGCCCAAGCCGGCTCCTAGTAAATTTTTATACTCTCAATTATAACGAAATGCCGTGGTTTACGTATGCGATTACGAGACGAATACAGTAGAGAATTTCACAAAAAATCAATGCATACGTGGCCCCCACTAATACGCCAGTCGCATTCAGAATCTTCAATATAACCCAATCCAATCCCATCTACGAAGCCACCAAACTTTACAATTTTTCTAGAGAGAGAGAGAGAGACTTCTCCAATGGCTCTTAACCAACACACCTCACTCACACTCATTCTCATCATCGCCATTGTGGCCGGAGCTGCAGCTCATTCTAGCTTCTCCGATGATAATCCGATCAGACAAGTCGTCTCCGAAGGTCTACATGACTTCGAGACCTCAGTTCTGCGAGTCGTTGGCAACACTCGTCATGCTCTTCGCTTTGCTCGCTTTGCTCACCGGTCAGTTCTATTACCTGTCTGATCGGGTTGATCAGAGCTCGATAAATTATGATAAAATAATTTATCGAGGTAGAATTACAATATTCTTATGATTATAAATAAATCATAAGAATATTGTAATTAATATCTCATAACATAGCAATTTGATAAAATTTATATAATTTTAATAATGTTAGTGATGCTTACTGATGAGGATTGATTTTGCAGGTACGGAAAGAGTTACGAGACGACAGATGAGATGAAGAGGAGGTTTTCGATATTCTCGGAGAGCTTGGAGATGATCAGATCTCATAACAAGAAGAAGCTGCCTTATACTCTCGGTGTTAACCGTAAGTCAACTGTCTGAGTAGCTCACTTTCCTACATGATGTTTGTTTGTGTGCATATGTTGTGCAGCTTGGTTTGACTTTTTGATCGGTTTAGAGTTTGGTTTCCAGGTTATATTTGTCTCGCTATTTATTTAGTATTCCTACAGCACCTATGCAAGTTGTTACTGTATGATATTTTTAGTATGAAAATTTGGTTAAAAGTACAAGAAAAATAATTACAGTAGTTTTTAGGACTATGGAGTATTATATATCATGTTGAAACTGAGGTTAACATGTGAAACTGATATTTGCTGTTCTCTCTGTCCATTCAATTGTATATGTTATTTTTTAACACGTTTTTTTAGACTTCTTTAAAGTATAAGTCCGTAATATTTTTCTATTTTTTTCCTTTTTTGAATAAAAATTTGATGTTTAAACTTGTATTTAAAAAAACATTATGGAACTATACTCTGTAGGAGTCTCGAAATTCGTGCAAACTACCCAACGGGGCGGAGGGAGTAGAATTTTACCTTTCTACAAATTTCATGATTTCAGTCAGATATACTGATGAGAAATTGTGAAGAGAGTGACTGGCTTGAAATATTGCCTGATGGAACTAATAGTAATTAGCTACAGTTGCAAATACATATTTCTACAAAGCATAGATGACGAAACTTTGTTAATCTTGTAGAGTAACATGACTTGAGTACTAGATTGGAGATTATTGGAAGTCTTTAATTCTTATTTTGGCTTTTGTCTATGTCCGCGGAACAGGTTTTGCTGATTTGACATGGGAAGAATTCAGCAAAGAGAAGTTGGGAGCTGCTCAAAACTGCTCCGCAACCTTGAAGGGCAGTCACAAGCTCACAGATGTTGTTCTCCCTAAAAAGGTGGCTCTCCCAGGATTCATTATTCTTTAATATGAAAATATTGTTGTCTACATGGAGTTAAATATTGTAATTTTTAATGAGCACATCCATTTCTTCATATTAGTATTATATAATTTGACAAGTTTCATATAAAATTTTGAAGTAAAGAAGCTAATCACCAGCATTTAGCTTTATGATAAATTGTGAAAATATAAAATTTAATCAGAAGGGGTCTATTATAGAAGTAGATAACGCTCCCTTTTCCCTGCAAATCTAGCAAGTAAAATGTTTCTGGAAGTTTAATTCATCCTAAGACACCTTAAAGATTGAAGTTCATAAAATCATAATGCAAATATAAAAGATTGTTTCTATGGACTACTGACAACATCTTATGTTGGTGTTTAATTATAATAAATTACAGAAAGATTGGCGGGAAGAAGGCATTGTCAGCCCCGTGAAGAATCAAGGAAGCTGTGGATCTTGCTGGACATTCAGGTAGCTATAAGTTAAGATTGTCAAGATTAATTCGTGATAGATATTGTTGGCTGAGCACAGATTTTTTGGCATTTTTTGCAGCACAACTGGTGCACTGGAGGCAGCCTATACGCAAGCATTTGGGAAAGGAATTTCTTTATCTGAGCAGCAGCTTGTAGACTGTGCTCAATCATTTAATAATTATGGCTGCAATGGAGGGCTTCCATCCCAAGCCTTTGAGTACATAAAATATAATGGTGGACTTGAAACCGAGGCAGCATATCCATACACCGGTAAAGATGGAAAATGCAAATTCTCATCGGAAAATGTTGGAGTCCAAGTTCTTGACTCTGTCAACATTACGCTGGTATGAGTCTTGACATTTTCTTTCCCCCCGGAGATATATTTGTTTAGATTCTTACACTGTGTTCGAAAACAGAATAGTGCAATTTTGGGTAATCCAGTGACCTCTCTAATTCAAGTAATTTAGCGTTCCTGCAATTGTGGCTGAACTTGACCCTGTTTAGCACTTTGGTAGCCAGAGTTTCAAATATGCAATATGGTAGCCAAATATTGTTTAAAATGGCTAAGGGCCACTTTTCCGAGGAAAAAAACTACTATTTTTTCTTAAAAAAGTGGCCGTTAACCATCTTTTCGAAGAAATAAAACGATGTATGGCCACCCTATTGCAAATTTGAGAACTTGGTAACCAAAATGCTAAAGCGGGTAAAGTTCAACCACTAATTTGCATTTTGCTCTGCATTCTTTTTTGTGTTTGGGGTCACATAAGTTGCAGTACTCAGATCCAGTAGAATTCAGATGTTGAAATCACAATGTTGTGACAGACGAACTAATATGATTGACAATTGAAAATTTATTGTTTACCATAATGTTTACAGGGCGCTGAAGATGAATTAAAGCATGCCGTAGGAATTGTTCGTCCTGTTAGTGTAGCTTTTCAGGTGATTCAGAGTTTCCGATTATACGAAGGAGGAGTTTTCACCAGTGACTCGTGTGGCAGCACTCCCATGGTAAGTGATTATACAAGCCCTTCAGTCATAATGTTCTTTAATCTTCTGAAATAGAAACTTTTAGTTGCTAAATTTGTTTTAGGACATAGTACAAACACATATGAAAGATCTTTGAGCTTGAGCTCACTTCTTCAGTACGTAGACACTGTGCAAAGAGGTCAAGACATATGAATTCGATGTTGAATTGGTGTAATCCTGTATAAGTTGCACTCTAAATTATATACATAGTGGTAAGTAAGAGTAATTACACAATTAAATAATAGAGTTATACGTATTTCAAAATAAAAAAAAAATCACCATTTAATTATTCTCAATTTTATCCTTTTTTTTTGTGTTTTCGCCAGTTAGTGTACCTGTGGGGTACAGACTACAGACTGCAAAAATGTCACCTAAACTACACCTTTCGGCTTGTCTTTAGATATCTTTAGATATGTGTTATATCTGTTTGGAAAGTCTCATGAAATTAAGGGCAACAAGTTATTTGGCAATGTTTCATATCTACATTTTCCATTGGATAGTTAATATGCGATGTTTGAGTATGTTTTAACAAATTCTGGTCATGCTATGCAGGATGTGAATCATGCCGTTCTTGCAGTTGGCTATGGAGTTGAAAATGGCATCCCATATTGGCTCATTAAGAATTCATGGGGAGCAGACTGGGGTCTTGATGGTTACTTTAAGATGGAGCTGGGAAAGAACATGTGTGGTAAGTGCCCTTGTTTGTTGGACTTTCTGTAGCTTCCCAAAATATATAAAGAAATACCATCGACGATGAAAAACATCCTCCATTGTATTAACTTTGGCTACATATGATTCTCCGAATCTTTGTATCATATGTGCAGTATTATTTTGAAATATAACCAATGCAATTGATTTGGCTTCGCAGGTGTGGCAACATGTGCATCTTACCCTATTGTTGGTGCTTAAGGGTTGCCGAAGAACTAGTAAAGTTTGTGGTATAAACTCGTCTTGTTTCATTCTGTGGTGCAGCCATTTTGCATCCAGTATACAAGCTAAATGGGGTGTATTATATCTACTACTATTTAAGCTGTTTTCAGGCTTCAATGTACAAAATAAAGATTATAGATACTTGAAAGTTATTGTAAATCAGGATATTTATGTATACAAATGTACGGCCCCCTTCACGGATTTGCCCGAACATGATGGTTTTAGGTATTGGTTGTGCATTATGCACATGATTTATACCATTGAATAAACTGCGCAGTTGATACTTAGCTTGCTGGTTGACGATGCTTACCTGGTCAACTGATATATAGAGTGAGACCAATAATAATTTTGTTTTCTAATCGCTTAACACATATAATATTTAAATTCATTAATTTGAAAAGTATTACAATCACCAGTTGATATGCCCATGCTTCGTGAATTGTAGTTGTAGATTAAATCTAGATTTATAATTATATTGAAGTCAATTACTTTGCGTCAATATTATATATCGAGTTTGAAGCAAGATAGATTCATATTACAACATTTAAATTGAGAAAACTTGAATAAGGCATTCGACAATTTTAATGATTAAGGGCCTGTTTGTTTCACTGAAGCATCTTCTACTTTTCTTTACCCGTTTGTGTGAATACTAAGAAACGTTTTTATGAAGTTGAGAATGCTAGCTTCTGTCTTAGAGCTTCTATTTCTTTTCCAAACACTTTATTAACTTACTTACTTTTCACTTCTAATCCACTTATTTACTTTAAATAAGAAATTATTTTTTTAAACTTGCCCAGACAGCCCCTAAATATGAGGTCTATGTGGAAATGACTAACAGCAGTCGAGATGAACTCAAAACATGAGCAATGTCACTGCAAACAAAATCCGGTACCTAGATTTGCCGGTCAGGCCTGATGTAACATGCAAGAAAGTAGAAAACGACCAACACAGTTGGGAGCAGAGTTTGCATGCTTCTAAACAGTCAGGCAACAATATTGTTCGGAAAGACAATGGTGTTCATATCCACCATATATCCACAATGGAATATTACGTGTGATTCTGAAATTTAAGCTCTTTTCATGAAATCTAAAGCAATAAAACTCAATGTTTAGATTTTGATTTGTAAAACAAAAGTGATAACAAAATTATATAAAGTGATATCATTACAGACATGTTCCAAATACGATCAGAACATTGTTAATGACATTACTTGAGTTTTCAGCATTTGCTTGCAGTTATGGGTGAAAAACATTCAAACAAACCAACAAATTATATTAAAGGAAGAGCTATGCAGTGTAGCTAAGAGACATTTAGGAAAATAGTAGAAAAGAAATAATCAAGTAACCAATAGTGCAGGGGTGAAAGCCAGAAACATCCTGGCTTCAGAATTCCTGGCTTCAGAGCTCCTGCAAATCATAAAAAAAATATTTATGAGAGACATGATTCACACATAAGTTCTTGCATAATAAAGCTGGTATTTAGAGAAGTTGTAGTCACCAGCTTAATTTTTTTACTGCAGGACTTTGCAGAAACAAGTCATGTGTCACCGCTATGAACAATCTCAACCACATTGCTCTGTAGAATTTTATTTCAGAAGTTGGTCAATTATTGTGATTCATACAAGCCAAACATCTTGAAGACAGAATAGTTTATTCAACTTACATCACCAAAACAGGAATTGGTAATATCAATAAATGAATCATCCAAGCTCACTAATCCATTCTGTTAACGGAGAAAACTAGTAGGTTAACAAAGATGAGGTTCGCGGCGTGGATCAAGATTTCTGTTGGCGAGAATGTAGGAAGTGGTTGGTAGTTTGTTATGGAGGCGGCTGCAATTGTAAGCAAAGGGTTCAAGATTGCTAACTGGAATAGCTCTCTAGAATGATCGATGCCTACAATCTGCCTACGTACCCCTATTTATAGGGGATCAAGCCGTTACGTAGTTCTTTCTCCTAAGAGACCCATGTGGGCTGGGCCTCCCCTTCTAGAATCTTCCTCCCGAAAGGGGCCCAATACGATGAGGCCTAGCCTTTTGAGCTTACCCCAAATGCAAGGGCACTACCCTACTCCCCGACAGGGACAACCCGCCAGACTACAGAGATAGGATCTTCCAGGATGTCTTCCTTTCTACCCTTTACCTCCCAAGGAGGACAACTCCTCAGACTACAAGGTAGGGCCTTCAATATTCTAACAATAAGATTGGCTTATGTCTAAGGGCGTCCCCTTAAACAAAGAACCATTCCATACTGCCCTTCTAAGATTTTAAAAAGGGACTGTCTCCGGTAGGTGGGCGCGCCTGAAGATAGGGCGCGCCCTATCTTCTTATGGGATTCCTTTGAAGTTGCATTAACTGTGACTTCCCTGGGCTGAATAGACCTCCTTTGATGGGCTTGGCCCATTTAGCTGATCTTGACAAATTCGCATATAACAACTACCCCCCCAGATCTTGGTAACATTGAAAATGTTGGCGAGATCTTTCTGTCTTCTGTGAACATCTTTCCTCTTCCCATCTGACTCTTCTTCAATTTACTTTTGTACGTCTTCTAATCAATTTGGGCGTGACAAGATTGGGCGCGCCTTGTGTTGCCGACCGTTGAAGCCCTATCGTGAACAGCTGTACTCCACTATTTTCTGCGTATTTTTAATTTATTTTAATTCTTTAATTTTTTACCCGAGTATAAATACGGGTTTTTCCCCTTCATTTCCCTTTTATTTACTTTCTATCTCAGTTAAAACTTCCTTCGCCGCCGTTTCCCTTCGCCGAGCTCTACCGTCCACGTCCGGAGTCTATTTCGGATTCTGAAACCATCACCGTGCTCCTCTCTTTCTAAGGTACACACCCGTACCTTTCTTTCAGTATTTCACCGGGTATTTATCCAGATCTTCGCATGTGTCTGTTCAGTTACTCCTGTGTTCTTGAGTTCAATTGTATGTATATATGTATGTATATGCGTTTGATTTATGTTTAATCGGTTGTAAATTCAAATATATATGTGTTTATGGCATAGGGTAGTTTAGGAATCTGCCATCTTGCTCTTTTATCCTCGCGTGATCTCCTTCTGGTTATTTGCTTGTGAATACTTGCTGAGGTGTAATAGTTGCTTGTCTTACCTCCCGATTCTCTGACACTTTTCTTCATAGATATGGCGCGCCTTATGATTTGGCGCGCCATCTCTTTCTTCCATCATGATATCTTTTTAGAAGAAAACCTAATTCATATATTTATTCTCTTAACAAATTCAACCTGAAGCCATGATGAGGCCTAGCCACTTGGGCACGCCATCTCTTGTTGTTACCTTTACATCTGAACACAATCTTCATTATTAATCATAGCTTTAGCTGAGTTCATCTTCATATTCCTTTACATATGCACTCCTATCACTCCTTTTTTTCCTTACTTCTCTGTTCAGCCCTTTCATCTACTTTCTTCTACACTTGGCGCGCCCAATGATTCATTCTTTTTTCTTGATTCTTGTTCTTTGCAGCTGGCCAAATCGGGCGCGCCAAGTGACTTCTCTCCCGTTCCTTTACGATCATTTTCCTCTTATTCATTCATTCATATGGCCGGAAGCGAGTCCATTTCCCCTGAAGTACGTGAGACCGACCCTGTAGATATTGAAGAGTTACTAAACCAAGACGAGGAGGAGTTGTACCGCTCTCCTTCCCGCGGGAAGGCCCAGTTGGTTGATTCTGGTGATGAGCAATCAAACGGCGAAGATGAGGAAAGCCTAGAGGATGATGGAAATTCTGAAGAAGATGCAGCTGAAGAAGAAGCCAGAACTTTCTATCATAATTTAGATGAAGAGGATCCTTTAGACGAGGCGCGCCCTCCTTCCCCTCTGCCTTCTCCTAACCCATATGCCCATCCTCCTATCTCAGACCAAGAACTAGATTTCGAGTGGGATGAGGATAAGGAAATTCGAGAGGCAGTCAAGGCTAAGGCTCGCAAGAAAGCTGGCAAACTTGCCTGTGTTGGGCTTTCTTCTACTGCTTCAAATGCTGAGATTAAGTGGTGCCTAAAGTACTATGACAAAGGATGCATTTGGGCGCGCCCTCACCCTTGGATGAGGCCGCATGTTTTTGACTACAATCCTCGGCTGCGCATTCCTAGGATGGTTCTTACCCCAAAACTGGTGAAACTAGGCATCGGTCCACCCCTCCATCCTTACTTTAAGTCCATCATAGAATGGTTCGACATTGCCCCCATTCAGCTATCTCCCAACAGCTGGAAGTTAGCGATTGCCCTGTATATGCTATATATGGATCATAATCAGCGCGCGCCCACTATGGAGGACTTAAGCTATTTTTTCAGACTAGGCGCGTCTAGTCTTGGTTACTTTTACCTGGTGGTTAGGAGATCCCACAACTCAACTGGCTGGTCTGAAGGAAAGACTAGTAACGAGAAGAAATGGAAGGAGCCTTTCTTCTATACTTGGCCAGATGAGAGGATTAGAACCCAGTTTAACACTTCTCCCAGTAAGTTTTTTTTTATACGGCGCGCCCTGTTCTCTTACACCTTCCTTACTATTTTTGCTTGTATTTAGATTCTTTTATCTTCTTTAGTTGAAAGGAAGCAACCATCTTTGTCTGGGCGCGCCAAGAGACGTGCAGATAATATAATAAATCTCCCCTATGAAGCCAAAATAATCAATCATCTAGTTACTACGGAACGTCGGAAGGAGTACGGCTTTTTGAGTGAAGCAGTTGGGGACATATGTCCTTATCAAGATTTTTATGGAGGTCGTCCTATCAAAAGGAAGGCCAAAGAAATTGAGGAAATCGAGGTCGTGGAGGAGGAAGAGGACTCGTCTGAGAATTCTCAGGGCGCGCCTTGTTGTGGTTATTTCCATTTTTGCTCTACTTTTAGTTGTTTTCTGCTTTGTATGTATCTGTTTAGCATATCCATTCATTGTTTAACATGTTTTACTTTATTCCACTTGTCATAATACTTTTTTTCTTCTGCCCTTCTTTCAGACATGTCTCTTCCTTCCGGATTTGGAGTAAAGAGTGGGCGCGCCACAAATGTTGGCGCGTCTAGTTCCAAGCAGGCTCCAAAGTCGTCAATAAATCAACAAGTGACCACAATCTCTTCCCCAAAAAAGAAAGGTCATGAAAAGAGAAAGAATCAGGAGACAGACCTCCTTGTCACTAAGAAGTCCAAGATACAGGAATCTTCTTCCGGCTTTCCCTACGAGGCTCCCGTGACGGCCGCAGGCGACTGGTTTGCCAAAGTGGCCGATGGTTATATTGAGCCTTCCAAGTTTGCTGCTTGGCAAAAAAGGAATGAGGAACAGGCGGCCGATGCATGTAGGCGCGCCGCAGCTGAGTTGTTCTTCCACCTGACTTGTAACCCTTCTGATACTGAGAAGCTAAGGGTTAGTTTGGAGGCAGCGAATGAGGACAAAAAGAAGCTAAAGCAGCAACTAAGCGCTTCTGAAAAAGAGAAGGCGAAGTTAGAAGAATTCAAATCAAACGCCGAAAAGGACATTTCTAGGTTGAAAGCTGATGCTGATAACCTTAGAATTGATTTAAACCAATCAGCCCAGGATTTGTCTTTGTCCAAGGAAAGGATTGCTGAGTTAGAGAAGAAGGTGGAGGATCTTCAAGCTCAAGTTGGCGCGCCTAATTCATCTTCTTTCGCTGAAGGCTTTAGAAGTTTTGTTACCGGATTCCTGGCTGTAGACCCAGAATATGATTGGGGTAAATTCGTTCCAGCCACCAAATCCTGGATTGACGAGTTCAGAATTGAAGAGGCTAAAGCCATCGAAGAGAAGAGGATGGAGATCGAGCTAGAGGTTGCGGCCCTCTCAGCCAATGAATTCTTGCAGCGATCTTCTCCTGAGAGGATTACAGCAGAAGAGGCGCGCCAATATGCTGATGGCGCACTTAATGCCAATGTGACAGACTCCATCCCTCAGCTTACCCAGGGCGAGGTACCTCAAGAGATCCCATCCATCCAATCATCTCAGCCTGGGAATGTAGATTCCTCACAAGACCAGGACCAGGCTTAGCTGCTCATCTGTTTGAACTTTTGCTTAGGGAGCGGGTCCCTATAACCCTGCAATTTGTCTTAATATTTATAACTTACCTGACGTGTTCTCATGACTTTGGGGCGCGCCCTCTCTGTAGGCTCAGTTTTAATTATTAACTGTCCTTTATCAAATGCCTCCTTCCATTGTTTTGCCTGTTTTCTTGTGCTTTATCTTTTATATAAAAGTGCTTCTTACCTTCATCCTGTTAGAATATTTACAGGTGACGACGTGGCGTGCCGTGTGACTTGGCGCGCCAAATTTTGAATTTATATTTTTAAACTATAAATGGTAGTTTGATAGATAATGATCGCTTTGTTGGTTTACTTCTCCTGGGTCTCATAACGCCTTTGATACTTGACTTTTCTTTACACTATTAGGATCGGGCGAACCATGCCTTGTCTGATGTCGTAAGTATCAGCTTTTCTGTCGACTTGTCTTGTCAGAATGTTTTAAAGATAATAAGGGATCAAGTTAATAGTGATGGGGCGCGCCCTAAGATTGGGCGCGCCGTATATTTGTAAACAGCAGAATTAAACAAACTGTACTAGTATTATCATTTCACCATGGCATATGGAAAACATTCTATTTCTACTGCATTTAACAACTACATGTTGCTTCTATTGATAGTACTTCTTTAGGTGCTCAGCATTCCATGCCTTAGAGATGGGCTCCCCCTGCATGTCTTCTAGGTAGTATGCTCCTCCAAAGATCTCAGCTCGAACACAATAGGGTCCTTCCCAATTTGCACCAAACACTCCATGACCTGGCACTTTCATCCCCGGCATCATCTTGCGCAACACCAAGTCTCCCACTTTGAATGGTCTGGGCTTGACTCGACTGTTATAGAACCGGGCTGTGCTTTGTTGATATGCTGCCAACCTAACTTGCGACTCCCTTCTGACTTCTTCCAACATATCTAGATGTAGCCTCTGGTTGACAACATTGTCCTCTTCCTGGAAGTGGTCTCTCCTGAAGGAACCTGCTCCGACCTCTACTGGAACCATTGCTTCACAGCCATAGGTTAACATGAACAGCGACTCCCCAGTGGTTGTCCTTGGTGTAGTGTTATATGATCATAATACCATTGGAAGCTCCTCCGGCCAATCACCTTTCTTCTCTTCCAACTTGGCCTTCAGTGTGTGTTTGATGATCTTGTTGATTGCTTCAGTCTGTCCATTGCTTTGCGGATGGTATACGGCTGCAAAGTTTATCCTTATATTCAAGTAATCACAAAATTTCTTCAACTCTTTGCTATCAAACTGTTTCCCATTGTCAGATATCAATTTGTACGGGATACCAAATCTGCATACGATTGAATTATATACAAAGCTTGTTATCTTCTTAGCAGTAATGGTTGCTAGAGGCGCGGCCTCGACCCATTTTGTAAAGTAATCAACTGCTACTACTGCATACCTGACTCCTCCTTTAGCCTTTGGAAGCTCTCCAATGAGATCTATCCCCCACAAAGCGAATGGCCATGGACTGAGTAACGGAGTCAGACTTGCTGCAGGACGAGATGAATATGTGGCAAATTGCTGGCACTTGTCACATGCTTGCACGAACTTGCTTGCCTCACTCCTCATAGTTGGCCAGTAGTATCCTTGCCTAAGGATCTTCAGTGCAAGTGAACTACCCCCCGAGTGATTGCCGCATATTCCTTCATGCACTTCCCTTAAGATATAATTGCACTCTTCCCCTGCAATGCACTTCAGCAGCGGCTGGTTGAACCCTCTCTTGTATAAGACACCATCGTATATTACAAATCTCGCTGCTTTGTATCTGAGACTTCTGGCTTCCTTCACACTTTCCGGGAGCTGACCCTCCTGGATGAACTTAAGTATAGGAGTCATCCAAGTATCCACAACTTCATCCTCTACTTCCATCAGATCTCCCCTGAACCGGGTGACCTTCTGTGCTTCTGACACACTTGGCTTCTCCTGAACACAGAATTCGATAGTTCCTAATAACTTGGTGTCCCTTCTAGAACTGGCCTTGGCCAATGCATCAGCACCTTCATTTTTCTCGCGAGGAACCTTTTCCAAGTGTACCTCTTTGAACCTCTTCATTAATTCTTGCGTATGAGTCATGTATAAGTTCGTCCTCTAACCTCGAGCTAAGAAGCCCCCATTTACCTGGTGGACCACCAACATTGAATCACTGTACACAATAAGGTTCCTAGCCTTCATTTCCACGGCTAGGGCTAGACCATTGATCAAAGCTTCATATTCTGCATCATTATTGGTTGCGGGGAACCCTAGGTGGATGGCACTTAACAACCTACACCCCCCGGGACTAACCAAAACTATACCAACTCCAGCTCCGTCAGAGTTGACAGCTCCATCGACATGCAAGTTCCACCAGGTGTCATCCTCCACCAAAAGACCGTCAATGGGCTCAATGTTGGGACTATAGGGCACTATTGCCCACTCTTGGGTATCATCTTCAAATTCTAGCAAGAAATCAGCCAGAGCTTGACCCTTGACGGTAGCCCTAGGCTTATACTCCAAATCAAACCGTCCTAGCTCTACCGCCCACTTCATCAATCTTCCCGTTGCTTCTGGCTTATGCATAATCTGTCGGAGAGGGTATGAAGTTCTTACCTCGACCTTATGTGCCTGAAAGTATGGACGAAGTTTCCTTGCTGCTAAGACCAAAGAGTATACCAACTTCTCCATGCTAGTGTATCTTGTTTCGGCATCTAATAGCCTTTTGCTAACATAATATACTGGGAATTGAACATCTTTTTCTTCCTTCACGAGGACAGCACTAATGGAATGTCTTGAAACAGCCAGGTACAAGATCAATGTTTCCCCTTCTACCGGCTTGGCCAAGAGGGGTGGCTTCCCTAACTGTTCCTTTATCCGTTGAAAGGCCTTTTCACATTCATCTGTCCATACAAACATTTTCCACGCATCCTTGATAGCCTTAAAGAACTCCTTACATTTGTCTGAGGACTTGGACACAAATCTATTCAATGCTGCTATCCTTCCTGTAAGGCTCTGAACCTGCCTAACATTCTGAGGAGACTTCATATCAAGCAGTGCCTTGATTTTTGTAGGGTTGGCCTCGATCCCTCGATGGTTTACCATGAACCCCAAGAATTTACCAGACTCCACTCCAAACACGCATTTCTGAGGGTTTAACTTCATTCGATATTTCCTGAGTATGTCAAACATTTCAGCTAAATGTTGAATATGATCTTGCGCCTCCTTGGACTTGACCAGCATGTCTACTACATAAACTTCCATAGTCTTACCAATCTGTTCTTTAAACATCATGTTCACAAGGCGTTGGTAAGTTGCGCCGGCATTAATTAGCCCGAATGGCATCCCTATGTAACAATATAACCCTCTATCAGTTATAAATGAAGTGTGCTCCTGATCTGGTTCATGCAAGGGTATCTGATTATATCCTGAATAGGCATCCATGAAACTTAGCAGAGCGTGCCCTGCTGTGGCATCCACCAACTGATCTATCCTCGGGAGTGGGAAACTATCCTTTGGGCATGCCTTGTTTAGATCAGTGAAATCAACACAGGTTCTCCACTTCCCATTAGGTTTCTTGACCAGGACCGGGTTAGCTAGCCATGTAGGGTAGAATGATTCCTTGATCAGCTTAGCACCTAACAACCGGTCAACCTCTTCCTTTAGTGCTTGGGCCCTTTCTCCACTAACAGGCCTTCTCTTCTGTCTCACCCCTTTCTTGGTAGGGTCAATGTTTAGATGGTGACTCATTACTTCCGGGTCGATCCCTACCATATCAGCATGACACCAAGCAAAAACATCCAAGTTGCTTCTCAAGAAATGGATAAGGCTTGCCTTCAACTCCCCTTTCAGCTTGGATCATATCTTTAATATTCTGGCCTCTTTGACCTCCCCAACCTGGATTTCAACGGTATCTTCAGCTGGACCAGTCTTGGTTGACTCCAGGGGCAACCTTGGGTCTAAATCAGACTCCTCTTTGGTTCCGGATGTCTCCCCTTTTTCCCATATAGAGCAAGGCTTAAGCTCCGCATCTGAATCTACTTCCATTGCTTCTTTCCCTTTTGATCGCTTGAGATTATCTTCTTCATCAGGAAACTGGACAAAGTAAGTCATATTGACCTCCTCACCAGTGTTGGCAACAATGGGTTCTTTCAGGGATCTACTCTTCTTGAAACCTTTAAGAGATTGCAGGTAACACTCTCTGGAGTCATATTGGCACCCCCTCACAACTCCAATTCCTCCAGGTGTTGGGAATTTCATAGACAAATGATATATTGATGTGACCACTCTCATTTCTTTCAGTAATGGTCGCCCAACAATGGCATTGTGTGATGAGTCGTGATCCACAATCATAAAATCCATAACCTGAGTGGCTGAGCATGTTCCTTCTCCTAGAGTTACCGGGAGCCGGATTGTCCCCTTTACCTTCACAGCCTCTCCACCAAATCCATAGATATACACATCCTCAACTTTCATGTCCTTATCAGGGAGGCCAAGCTTCTGGTAGGTGCTATAATAGAGAATGTTGACAGAGCTTCCGTTATCAACGAGCACACGATGAACATTCATTGGGCCAATACGAAGGGCGATCACTAGAGCATCATTGTGCGGGTGGTGAACCCATCTAGCATCTTCCTCTGAAAAGGTAATGTCAATAGCTTCACCTCTAAAGATCTTAGGTGGTCTAGATGACAAATTATGTATATTGGTAAGGGGCCTACCTTTTGCTTCCTTTGCATATCTCTCCATGGCCCTGGTTCCCTCACCGGCCAAATGTGGTCCTCCAAAGATGACATGAATGCTCCCCTCCTTAACGAACTGGATATCTTCTTATTTCCCCCTTTCTTGATCGCCTGTATAGCCAAGCCCTCTTTTGTCCTTGGCTCGGATATCCCGTCTGGATCGGGCTTCTCGAACTATCCACTCATTAAGCTGGCCTTCTTTGATTAGCGACTCGATCTCTTCTTTCAGTTGTCTACATTCGTGGGTATCATGCCCGGTTGACTCGTGGTACTCACAGTACTTGTCCTTATTCTTGGCTTGCCAAGAATTTAGTGGAGCTGGCCTGCGGAAGAGTCCCTTGTCACGATTAACTTCGAAGATGTGATCAATTGGCGCGGCAAGCGGTGTCCAGCGATCTCCCCTTTCTTCGTGATCTCTAGGAGGTGTATAGTTCCTTCTATACATGGTGTTGACCCGGTTGGGACTTCGTCGCCTCCCCCTTTGTTCTGGACTTGGGGACCGGTCCCTTCTTTTTTGTCGGGCCTTACCCGGGCTTCTCTCATTCTTCCGACTCTCAGCCAGCGACTGTTCAACATTCTTATATGCCTCAGCCCTTGCATACAAATCTGCCAGAGACTTGGGATCATTGCCTTGCAAGTGCTTCCAAAAATCGGTTCCTACTCGAAGCCTAGCCACCAAGAAGCTTTTCAGTGTCTCATCAGTTGCTCCCCGAACGTTGGATGACTCTGCATTGAAACGTTTGAAGTAGGCATGGAGAGTCTCTCCTTCCTTTTGTTTGATATTTGCCAAAGTGGTGACTGGTGGAGCGTACTTGACGGTTGCCTGGAACTGAGTCAAGAACATAGTCTGCATGCTTGTCCAAGAAGTGATAGACGCTGGTTCCAACTTTCGGAACCATTGGTAGGCGCTGTCTCTGAATGTGGCCGCAAGAAGTCTACACCTGACAAGATCCGGTATCTGGTAGACACCCATCTCAACATTGAACCTTCCAAGGAACTCTACAGCATCTGAGTTGCCATGAAACTTTAGATCGGAGGTGGTGTTTCTGTAATTGGCTGGCAGCGGAGCCTCTATCACCTCAGCAGAGAATGGTGATAGGGCTTGGATTGAGAGAGACGTTTGGCCTCCGTCGAAATGTGCCAGAAGTTTCCTCAGGCTGTTGACATCAATAGCTCCGATGCCTGGAATGGTCTGAACGTTTGGCTGTGACGGAGTCATTGATGGTAACGTTCCGGTAGCCATGAGATCACTTGCTGTGGTAAGAGGATTGGATTGATTAGCGTGAGTCTGAGCGGATGGGGGCGCATTGGCCTGAGATGAGGCTTGAATATGCGGATCGGCAAGAGTATTGGCCTGAGACGAGGCTTGAATGTGCGGATCGGCAATGGTCTGATCAAGATTCGCCTAACCATTCGTTATTACATACCCTACTACTACTAGAATGCAATATAATATAACTTTTATGGTAATTTACAAGATGAGACAAGAAAAGAACCTGATGATGAGTCCTTCCGTTGCCCGGAGACGTCGCATGCTCGCGCGTTCCTCCCTGACTCTGCCGTCCTTCGAGCATGATCGGGTCTCGCTCCGATCTTCCCCCCAAACCACGGGGTTCTTGCTCTTGCGATCTGCCGTAGCTTCTCGAGTCTGATCCATGCGGAATCTCCCTCCTATGTCCTTCTCGACCCGTGCCTGTCGTTCTTGACCCGGTACTCGCATATTCGGGTCTGCTTTCAAGATCTTTGATCAGGGCCAAAAGATCCGCCCTACTGACTCTTCCTCTGTATCTCTCCGCCAGAGCGTTAACATCTCGACTGGCCTCCTCCAAGTGTGCGGTCGCTCGTCTATCTTGCGGGGGTCTTCCTCCGTCCCTAGCGCCCTCTCCTCCGGCGGTAGTCTGGCCGCCTGACGCGAATAAGTTTCGTGGAACAATCACAGGCCTTCTATCATCACGATGGCCTGACTGACTTTCCTCTTCAAAGGGCTGCTTCCCGGAACGATGTGTTCCGGGAACAAGGGACTCCAGTTGAGCGACTCGCTCTCTGAGCGCTTGCTGTTCTCTCGCTCCGTTTCTCAAGTAGTGCAACTCCTTAAGTAACTCCTCGTTCTTCATGAATACCGGCGGCGAGCTGGAGATGGGGCGTCTCATAACGCCCGGCTCTCCGTCTGTTATGATGATTGCTCTGTCCTGGGAAGCGCTCCCGACCAGCGTATTGTCGACGGGAGTGTTATCGCCTATCCCCGATCTAGGATCGGGGGTTTGGTTCCCGCCGGGCGTTGTCTCGCCGTGATTCGACATCTTTCTCCTTGATGGAAAATCTCGAACTCTCCCCTCCTTCTAGCGCCAATTTGTTAACGGAGAAAACTGGTAGGTTAACAAAGATGAGGTTCGCGGCGTGGATCAAGATTTCTGTTGGCGAGAATGTAGGAAGTGGTTGGTAGTTTGTTATGGAGGCGGCTGCAATTGTAAGCAAAGGGTTCAAGATTGCTAACTGGAATAGCTCTCTAGAATGATCGATGCCTACAATCTGCCTACGTACCCCTATTTATAGGGGATCAAGCCGTTACGTAGTTCTTTCTCCTAAGAGACCCATGTGGGCTGGGCCTCCCCTTCTAGAATCTTCCTCCCGAAAGGGGCCCAATACGATGAGGCCTAGCCTTTTGAGCTTACCCCAAATGCAAGGGCACTACCCTACTCCCCGACAGGGACAACCCGCCAGACTACAGAGATAGGACCTTCCAGGGTGTCTTCCTTTCTACCCTTTACCTCCCAAGGAGGACAACTCCTCAGACTACAAGGTAGGGCCTTCAATATTCTAACAATAAGATTGGCTTATGTCTAAGGGCGTCCCCTTAAACAAAGAACCATTCCATACTGCCCTTCTAAGATTTTAAAAAGGGACTGTCTCCGGTAGGTGGGCGCGCCTGAAGATAGGGCGCGCCCTATCTTCTTATGGGATTCCTTTGAAGTTGCATTAACTGTGACTTCCCTGGGCTGAATAGACCTCCTTTGATGGGCTTGGCCCATTTAGCTGATCTTGACAAATTCGCATATAACACATTCCATTCCAAACAGAGTCAAAAGCATAAGCATCTGTAATAAAAAAAGACATTGTTGTTGAGCAAAACATTATCATGCATAATCTGAACCGATTTTCCGACGATATCTTTAATCTTTCTGTATACAATGTTGGATAACACTTGATCTGTGAATCATATTATCGTCAAATGAGTGGGGAAGTAAGGTTCAAAAAGTTCTATACAATAAGATTGTCTAATATGAATTTTGTTGCAGACTTCCCGATTATCCGCTTTTCGGCACGATCCAGCAAGACAAAGTTGAAGCCCTCGGTGTCATCTTCTGCTAATATCATAATCCGGTACCTAGATCACAGGTCACAGCAGCATGTTAATGTAATTAAGAGATATAATTTTATAGTTGAGAATCAGTTTGCAAGGTGCAAAAACAAAGTATAAACCAGACCGTTTTGCTGCATATGGATGGTTCCTCTTTGCACTTGTGGCACATGAACGTGCCATCCGGTTTTGCTACTTCTTAAACTCAATCTAAATAGCTCATGTACCACCAATTTTCTGATGCTTCAACACTGGTAATCTTAACTTTCAGAATATAATATCTCTGAAAGCATATATTTATCATGGTTGTTAACTAAACCACATCAACAAAGAATCATGAAAGAAATTTCTTTAACGGTGGTATAGAATATTATGCACTTCCAAAAAATCAGTGCTTGTCTTCCCAGCAAGCTGTTTCAGTGTCAAAGTCTCGGTGAAATCATCAGAAGGGTTCTAAGATTTAGAAATAGTGTCAGTTTGGGATTCGACAAATCGCTCAGAATATATGTGACCTTCTTCCTAAGTCTACATAACGATAATAATATCTTGATTGGATTACATAGCAAATAGAATAGAAGTTGACACACAAATTAATAGGAATTTACTAATTTTCTTACGTTTGCCTTACTGCACACAATCCAAGTTTAGGTAAATCTTTGTTGACGGGAGGGAATTAATTTGTATAGATTTTGAAGTAGAATAGTCGTTAGCTCAATTAAATATTAATAAACTATCACATTATTTTGATGTCGTTTAGATAATAATGTTGGGACTAAACTGACCCCGAAGACTAATAGTAGGAGAATGCTTAGTATTTTTTATGATTATTGTATTCACGAAAAGTTTAATCGATCACCGATTTAATTAGTATTACTTGGGTATCAATGATGGATTACTGGATGTCATTCATTGTTTGTAATTTTAATATTGGGTATTAAAATTATTGCCAATATAATAATAACCTAAAGAGTCGCACAAAGAAAGCTTGGAGAAATATTTAATTTAAATTTAGATTTAAATTAAATAGGAATTTTAAATTATTTATTATTAATTAAGTTAGACTTAATATAAATGAATTTTGAATTTATTAATAATGAAATCAGAAATCTAGTTGATATTTGATAATTAAGTGGGGCTTTATTATAATAGGAATAGAATTTCTATTAAAAACTCTAATTGGAATACGAATTAAATATTGTTTTTCGAATGGATCTGTGGTAGGTTTCGAAAATTCTGAATTTTTCACGTTTTAAATTATCGTTTCCGCTGTGTTTTATACCTCGAAACCCAACACATACTTCAACATTGAGCACCCTCTTAGTCTCTTCTTTCATCTATGATATTTCCCTATTAGGATTTCTCCTAATTCTATGATCACCATATAACTCTGTAAGATAGCTCACTGTCACCAGCTTATTGGAGAAGTGATAAATGCAATTGTTGTCATCAAGAAGGGTTTTTATCTGCCATTCATCAATCTCTTTTACAAATGACAACCACATCCCAAAAGGACATCCATCAACACACACCACATGTATCTTTTGTGCATCATCTACAAGGTATCTCAGGGTCTCCCTATAGTAACTAGAAAACTCTCTCACAACATTTGTTAGTTGTTGTTTACTACCAAAAATCATCCCAGACTTCCACTTTATGTCGTTCCCAGCAGTACAAGGGCTAAATGGCTCATTTACCCTTTTTTTTGGACGTTACACTAGACTCATCATAGGCATACTGCTCATCCTCACCAGTCTCTTCTTGACTCTCAATCCCATGTATCACTAGATATTGCATTATTCTCATTCATTTCACTTTCAACTATTTTCATACAGCCCACTAAACTATCTTTAATAAACTTGGTTTGTTCCCTTTCCAGCCTCTCATTTTCCCTCATAACCTCCTTTTTTCTTTTTTTTCTTTTATCAACATATTCCTCATCACTGAAACAATCAACAAAATCCTCCTCTTCATACTTTGTGTGTTTTTCAATTTCATCTCCAAATTCATACCAACTCTCATCATTACTGTTATTGCTCTCTTCTTCTTGAACAACTATTTGTTTTCCTTTATCACATTTCCTTTGAGGGGTCAAATTTTTTTCCTTCTCATCATTGCCTTCACTAATCTCCTCAGCCATTTGGGCATTCCCCTCACCATCTTGTTTTGCAGTATCCTCACTCACTTTTTCTACATTATCATCCCCACCCTCTACATCACCAACAACTAACATAGGTCCTGGTGGTGGATCAGCCTTGCTCCATGAATGAAAGGCATGGAGCTTGCAAACTCATGTGTACTCAACACCCTTAAATAAATCATTCACATTAATATCATGCATCAACAATTTAAACCCATGATCCGGAGTAATACCATTAACAACAAAATACAATTTATCTTCATCACTAATAAAATCACTAACCATTTTCCTAATTTCTCTAACACTCAACTTATGAACCTCGGTTTTTTTTTAAATATTTTCGACTTTGGGATAGTATACTAATCCTTATAGCAAGTCATGAAAGCACCCCCACAATATACAACTAGTAAATATGTAGATGGCCTGACAAATTAATTTAGCACTCACAAACATCACGAAAACAAGAACAAAAATGAACATTTACTTTCGCAGAAAACAATCACATATATCACATAAAAGGATTGATGTAACAATCGGGAATTTTGTGAATTTCTATAATTATGTGAATAATAATATTTCTGGTTATAATAATGTTTTCGAGCATTTATGTAACATCCCAGATTTTCAGAATTAGTTTATTAATATAGAAATAAATTTTTGAATATTACTATTGGCTTTAATTGATTTCTTCTGATAAGATGAACGGTCTGTGTAATATGAGTATAATTGTGATGTGAATTATAAGGTTAAAGACGGAAGATGCATTCTTCTGTTGTGATTTCGTTTATTTTAGCGACCCGGATTTTTCAAAAAAAAAAATGTTTATCTTTATAAAAGTAATTTTCTTAGAAAGAGAGGAATAAAGTTTAATATGTTATTCTAGTTTAATGTGTTTTCAAAATTGTATATTTAAATTCCGGGTTATTGTTTTATCAATACAGGGTTGTCTTTTCAAAATTATATAATTGATTTTAAAGATTTAAAAGATTGTTATGTGAGTATAATTGTTACATGGCTAAATGCTGCATGTGAATTGTGAGTTTAATTAGTTATAATAATTAAATGTAAATATTGCATGAATTTGGTGTATATTGATTTTCTGTAAATGTTATTTATATGTGCCAGAACTGTAAGTTTAATTATTATCAGAATCAGTCATGTGTTATTTAGATATTTTCAAATGATTTATATATGGATATATGAATATCCTTTCAAAACTTATTTCAAATATTATTTCTGAAAATACAGAGGTTTGTCATGTAAAAGTTAGATGGTTGATATGTGAATATATGTATTACATGATTAAGTGTTACGTGTGTAATGGTCGTGTAACCAGTTATGGTTATTTACGAATATTATTTGAATATTTGGTAAATTATTTGATAACTAGTTTTCTATTTTGATTGCTTATATAAGTTGCAATCACGAGTTTTCAATTTTCATATTCTCAGAATAAAATATGGAACATTTGGGTAATTTCTAGATAATTTATAAATCATATGTGATATTTATATGAATATTTGTGAGACTTGTGTTATCTGGTTTATTGAATTGACTGCTCATATGTGTTCGGATTTGAGATATTTCAATTTCTATATGATCAGAATAAAATATAGTTTAATTGGATATGTTCATATCGATTATTGGATTGCTATGTGATTTTATAATCGATTTACGGATTTAATCTCGTTTGATTATTAATTATATTTAAATAGTTATTTAACATTTTGAACCCCGTGGGCGTTCGGGAAAATTTCGCCATTAAGCTATTTGGGACATTCTGAGCATTATTCGTGTTTTAACTTTTTCAATCCGGAGTACGGTTTGCCCCGTAAATGATCCGGTATGGTTTTATTAATATTTTTAAAGTTAATAATTATCTGGTTGTCTCGTAGTGCGTGAAGCATATTCCAGGAATATTCCAAAGCATATTCAAGGAATATTCTCTTATCTTCCTCTATAAATATCCTTTACCAGTTTATTTCGCACGTACAATCATTTCGTCAGTTTCTCTGCACGAATACCGAGAGAAGACGAACGGGTGTTCTTCGTGTTCTTCATATTCAAACGAGGATTTGAAGGCGTTATTGGAATCCGATGGAGGCGTATAAATAGTCAAAACGAAGCTCTCGACGCGTAGAATCTATTTTTAACAACCGTATCAATGCAGATTTCACGGGTAAATTATTATTAATTTTCGAAAATTCGAATTATATGGATTTTAAATATGAATTTTTGCAAACGTGATTGTTTGATTGATTTGATGATTCCATGTTGTAGAGCATCTCCTGCCATTCGTTTTCATATATTATAAGTCGATTTTTGACTTCCGTAACATATAGAAATAAGGGTTTGATTCTTGAGATGTGTTCTTGAATGTTCTTGAAGCTTTTCAATTGAAATTTGGGGGTTTCCTTTCTGTTGATTCTGGGTGTGCATGGCTTATACCATTAGAAAGAGTGTGAAGAGAGGAATCCGGTGGTGGTGTTGGTTTGAGTGGGGGACGCCGGAGTCGGCTTCGCCGGAAGCTTCAAGAAAGCCGCCGCCGGCGGAGCTTTTGCTCCATTTTCCGGCCAATTCCTACGGCCTCTGATGATTCTGAGTATGTGTATACGATGCTAGGAGTGTGTATGAGTGATCTGGAAGCTTTGGTGCGCTTCCGGACGCTGCAGCACCGTCTCCGGCAAGTCAGAGGCCGCCGGCGGTGAAAATTACAGTTTAGTACCCGAAGTTATGAAGGTGGTGAAGTTGTTGTACCCAAGTTTTGAATCTTGCAAAACAGCCCCTGTAACTTCTGAAAGTTACAGTTTTGACCCTGGCCGAAAACTTTCAAAACTTTACACTTTAAACCTTTCTGATTTAAGTTTCTAAAATTGTTTTATTTAATTATTTTAAATTTCAAAAATAGTTCTTAATTATTTCTTTATTCAAAAATAAATCTAAATTAGTTTCTTAATTAATTTTAATTAGTAATTAATTATTTTAATTGGTCAATTAATTTAAATATTAATTGATTAATTAATTTAGTTAATTATTAATTGATTTTAATTGATTAATTAATTGGATTTAATTGTTCCTTTTGATTTAAAAATTCTGGAAAGTAGTTTCGAGCTTTGAATTATTTTTCTAAAATATGTTCAAGGCTCGTTAATTGATTTCAAATGATTTCGGACCCGATCTTGGGCAATCGGACTTGAGTATTTACTCAAAAACGGATTCTTTTACCTGTTTTAATTCCGAAAAATGTCTAGAAATTCCAGAAAATTCCCGAAAAATCATTTTTAACCCA
Source organism: Daucus carota subsp. sativus (assembly GCF_001625215.2). Taxonomy (NCBI): domain Eukaryota; kingdom Viridiplantae; phylum Streptophyta; class Magnoliopsida; order Apiales; family Apiaceae; genus Daucus; species Daucus carota. The sequence goes on from NC_030388.2 coordinate 8,870,802, forward strand.
AGACTTGATTTAGTATCAATTGGGGTGGGAAACCTTATGTGTAATGTGTTGTCTGCTATCTGTTTGATGTGTTATGTGCCGATAAAGGAGTTAGAAAACGGTTTTGGTCATAACTTTTGACTCGTAATTCAGAATGGAGTAAAACGAAAAAGAGGTTGAAGCTTATAAAGTCTATTTTAATGTGACATAATAATATGGTGGAGTATAGAATGTGAATAATTGTTGTTAAATGTATAGAATATGATTATATGTGATCTAATTGCTATTAAATGATAATTGCATGGACTATCTGATTGTTCTAGTATTACATACATGTGATAAATGATTAAATGACATAGTGTCGTGTCTTGATAGATGACGGATAAAAGCATATGGATTATAGTGATTGGATTTGGTTGGTTGATTGTTGATTGAGATAGGATAACAGGTGGATAGTCTAATAAATAGACGAGACGATGTCGGATTTTCGATAAGATGTATATGATATTTAATTGATAATATGTTATGTGAAATATGATTAGACTATATGGTAGAGTCAAAGCATGATTATGTGTAAGTGATATTTGATGAGTTTAAAGAGTTATATAAGTGGGTATCGATATACATGATATGTGTATGCGATAGGTTATGCTACCGAGTTGATAAGTAGAAATAAGAATCAATAGATTATTTAGTGATAATGGTAGTATCTTATCCTCGTAAAGGGTTTGGACGAGACGGATACGATCGAAGACGTTCAGAAGGTCAAACGATGTTACAAAGCGAATAAGGAACGATTCGAGTAAACGAAGCAGTGTGGCGAATAGAGTATAGCCAAAGATGGTCTAGAGACTATGATATGCATAGAGTGTGAAAGTGGAAAGATGAGATTGAGATATGAGACTGGAATCGGATTTAAGGCAAGTTTTCCTGAATCCTTCCTCATATATATATTGCATGTTCTGATTATTTTGTCAAGATTATGATATTGTTTATGCTGAGACCCTTCTCAAACAAACTCTTATTTTTGAGAATGAAACCCATGATTGTCTTCTACTTTCAAGTCTTTGAAAAGCCAAACACCCAAATACTCTCAATTTCTATTACAAGTATTCTGATCCATTCTTTCCCATCCTCAAGATTTTAACAGTATCAGCTTTTTAAATTAGTTCGAAGTTCAGACCGTCATTGAAGCATGGGTTGCTCAGTGATAGTTAGAACCTAGAATGAGTTGGGATCTTCTTGATTATTCAACCCGCCATTGTCATGCTGGTTTAGCAGGCTAAATTCAGTTGCTTAGCCGATAATGGAGGATACTGAATAGTTAGGAATTTCCTGAACTATGATTTATCAAAAGACAGACTGTGGTTTATGAAATGTTGATCCTCAAAAGTTGATTTGGAATATTTCTGTTGCTGATAATGATTATGATTCTGTTCTGTTGATTGAATTGTCTATTGATTTCAATTGTTAGAATTGGATTAGTTTTTATAAAATATGTGGACCAGATTCGTGGTCAGACCAGATTCGTGGTCAATTATAGGCCAATGTGTGCCTTGGATCCAGTATAGAGAACAGGGCTGTGTGCCATGTTCGGGGTTAGTGCGTGACTGATCAGCAGCCTAACCTTTGGTTTTTAAGTAAAAATGTGATGAATCCAATTCGACAATTCTTCTGTAAGTTTGAATTCTGATTTCAATTGCTGATAAGAATTGTGAAATTTTCAATTGCATATCCTGAACTTGTGAACCCTGATAAAATATTTCAGGACTATTGTTGCTTATATACACTTGCTGAGCATTGTTGCTCACCCTTGCTATTCCTTTTTAACCATTTCAGAAAAGCTTAGAGATGAATTGCTTGATTGAGATTGCGAGTATGGCTAAGGATAAGCGAGGAGTAGGAGTTATAGAATATCCAGAGGACAAGTGGAATGTTCAGGGAGATTGACAAGGTTGGTTCTAGATAGAGTTGTATTATTGAGATTCAGTTGTAAGTCATAATTGAGGTAGACTGGCAGTGATTCTTCTTATCGAAGATGATCTGAGTTTGTAAGATAATGTTTATTAATAGTGGTTGATTCTAATTTCAATACTGTAACCTGGATGCGATCCTGTTTTTAGGGGGTTAAAGTGTTTTTTTTTAAATCTTTTACTAAAGTTTTCAGGTTTTAAATCCTTTGATTTTATTACCTTTTTCAAAAATACAGGTTTTCAAAAGTGTTTTAGAATGATTTTGTGTGGTGACGTCAGAATCCAGACCCCCGGATTCTCGGGCTGTCACAATTTACAAATTTATTCAGCATAAATTATGTTTTTATGTGATTAATAGCACCTGTCTGATCATGTGAATTGATATAAATTATGACTTGGATTATTTTATAATAATCTGAACTTGTGACAATCTAGATTTAATTTAGTTTATAATGAATCGAAAATATTTCTTGCAATATATGTGAACTTATGTGAACTATCTGATTTAATTAGTGAGCATATCTATGTGTAATTTTAATTGTTTAATTTTATCCGAGCGTATAAGTTAGAATTTAGATTTATTATACAGTCTTTATTAAAAATTGTTTTTAGTTTTAAAAATCAAAATCTTCATTTAATTGCACCAATATTATATTCAAACGAAAACTACCGAAATATTTCAGTTTTGGTATTTTAATATTTTGACTGATTTAAAAATATTCAAAGGTCTCGCAAATGATTAATTTAATTATTTGCAATTTAAAAAAAATTATGGGCAATTAAATGTAAAATTTTCAAATGATTTAAAACAAAACCTTTTACATATTTTAACCATTCGGGATTTTCCGGGATTTGTAGTATATTTTGTTTTCATTTTTGAGATATATTTTGGATCCCCATAAATTATTTTATTGACTTTTGATTAAATTGGGGTGTAAGTTTTTATAAATAGCTTTTAAGAATTAAAACCCAAGCAGGTGAGTGGCTGAAACCAGTAGGTGCGTCTCCTCTGACGCGATCAAAGACTGAGGGTATAAAAAACAAAAATTTAGGGTTAGAGAATTTAGGCAAACCAGATTAATCAAGTGAGAGGCTGTCGAGAGTTTCGATCAAGCTTTGATCAAGCAGGTACATCTAATTAACAGACTTGATGTTCATATATGTTTTATCCGCATATGTGTGTGTGCCATGATGTTGTGCTTTGAATTGTTTGGTTCGATCGGAGTTTGGGGGTTGGTGAGGCGGCGAGTCTGCCGCCGATCGGAGAAATAAGGCAGGCGACGGCGGGTCAATTGCGGTGGTTGGGTGTTGAGTAATCGGAGGTATAAGGAGAAAAAGAAGAGTTCGGAGTTGGGTGTTGGATGCCGGTCGAGGGCTGTTGGTTCGAATGGAAAAAGGAGATGGTGGGTGTTGATTGAAGGGTCGGAGGTGAAGCTTCGGCGTCCAGGCACGGCGGCGACAGTCGCCTCCTTGCCGGCCGGAGGCGCCTCGGAGGCCGCGGTGGTAGGCTACAGCACTGCCACGGGTGGAGGTGAACAGAGGAAAGGGGGTGAGTTTTGTTGGCCTGCTGCACGAAGAGAGAGAGAGAGATAGCAGGGTCTGTTGATTGTTTCCGGCAAGAGGAGCTGCCGGAAGGAGGGGCTGGCAGCAGGGACTGCCGAGCTCAAATTCCGGAGAAAAACAAAACAAATATTAATTTTGTTTTTATTATTCTTATCATTGTTATTGTTAATAAATAATAAAAATAATATTAATAATATTAATAAACTTAATATATAATTTTGATTGTTATATTTAATTGCAAGGTATAATTATTATCATTATAATAATACAACATGGTTATTAACTATAAACCATTGTTTTCAATTATTGTATTCGTTTATCGATGTTAAATAACATGTTTAGTATAAAGCTTGAACACGAGAATTTGACTGTAGTTGATAAAGATTTTGTTGATTTATGATTGTTGGGAGTGCGGTATTACTAAGGAAGTGTTGTCCAAATATTAGTTGGATTTAAATTGAGGATCGAATTAAGATTATAATTCGAGTTTTGATTTAAGAATTGGACAGGGATTCTAAGATTATAGATTATGATTATTTATACTGAATAAAGCATGTCAATCTTGTGATACGTGACAAGGTGATTACGTGTTTAAATTATGAATATTATGTGTATATAATAATTAAAAATATTTGTATACCACGAAGGGTAGAATTAGAATTCGATTTGGATCTCTTAATTTAGACGACGTTTTGGATTTCGTCAAATGAATTATTGTTGTATTGTAGAAGCAAGTATTTAGCTGAAAAGCAAGGTTGTGAGTTTGAGAATTCTGTTCAAAGGCAAGTGTTCCTGTCTCGAGCTTACTTTTATTGCAATTGATATTGCTATTATCCTGATTAGTATAAATTTCAAATTGTACATACAGCCTGTGCAGAATAAATTATTCTCACAAGTCACTATTTATTCTTGAATTGTTAACCAGAAACAATTGTATGTACCAACCTGCTTTGACTTATATCTTGACAGACACTAACTTTTTTTACACCACTAACCAAAATCAAATATTCATACCAATATTTTACCGTGACTTGTGAATTATCTGAACCTAAATAGTCTCATCTCATTTTACCAATAATTGATTCGTTATTTGGGATCCGTTATACACTTTAATTAATTGTATCCACCTTACAAATTTTCACTATTAAATTTTTGTCCACTACCCGATATCTTTTCTTTAGTGTTTTAATTTAAATACTGGCGATTGTGTTTTCAAATACTGTTCTATGAATAGTTCTTTTATTCAAAATTTTTAAAGCAATTATTGAGAAAAAGATATACAAATGACAACCACTTTCTGGTGGTTGATTTATTATGATAGTATGGGTTTGACTTGGATTTGCTTTCTATTGAAATCAAATTATTTTGTAATTGGAACGTATGCGTAAGAGACCGAGACGCCGGTCCAGCGAATAGGCCAATGTGTGCCTGGAATTCCTCAGATTTGGTGACATGCTTATTGCATGATCCGGTGCTATCTCGCGACTGATCATCGGCTATAGCACAGCGTTAATAATTCCAATTATATACAAAGAGATTTATGAAAAAGATTTACAAGAAGGATTTTGAAATTTTTATGAGATTGTTTATGATTTAATGCCTTTCTTTTTATGATTTAATGCCTTTCTTTGCAGCATTAAGTTATATTGATAAAGTTGAATTATTGCTAATTCTTTCAGCAATGATAGTTTTATTTCCAGAACAAGGTGAGCCATGCATTATTATTATATTATTGCTAGGCATGCTTTGCTCATTCTTGCTTTCCTGTGTTCATTCTTTCAGTGAAAACTGAGGATGCCTAGTCTTCACACCGCACGTAAGAGTGTGCCCGTGCATAATCCTTTTGTCTTTAGGTTCCATCTACCTAACCAGGTGGGTTTTGGTATAGATAGTTTGGAGTGAAGAGTAAATAGTTTGTAATAAAATCTTATTAGAGTGTAAAACTTATCTAGACATTTAGTCATTGGCATAGCTTCTCGTCGAAGTTATCCTAATGACATCAGGTGTGATGTAATAACTTTATAATTCGGTTTAGTTCTTGTTTCACACTATAACCTGTTTGGATCTCGGTTTGAGGGGTCGTTTGCATGCTTTTATTTATTTACAGGTTATTTTACTTTCGTGGCACCAAATTCCTGACTCCTGAATTTTGGGCTGTCACAATTGAGATATGGTAAATACAGAGCAGCGACAAGAGATTTACATGATGATGATGAATTTTCAAGCTGCCTTTTCCGCTCAATCTCCACGTTCGATTAAACCCTAGAATCGCCTATCCACTCTCCACTCAAACCCTCCCATCAATTGATTTAGGTGTAATTAATTTAAAGGTCGCGATTTATCTCATCTAGCGGCTTGGGTAAAAAGTGGGGCACTGCATACGAACATGGCATCCATGTGGTGCTAAGCTGGAAAGAGTTAACGATGCTCAATCAAAGTAAAACGCTAATTAACAGTCGTGATAATTTGTGGTCTTATAATATTTTGTTTGGTAATTTTTAATTAAAAACTTGTGAGACTGAAAACTTTTTTAGTACGACGATTCAAGTGAAATTTTTTGTATATTATAGCGATGATTTAGCGATTTAACCTGTCAATAATGACATGAAAATTGAGAACATAAAAGTAATAATAATACATATATATATATATATATATATATATATATAAATATATATATATATATATATATATATATATATATATATATCCGTATATTTAAAATTATGTTGCTAATTTTTATACGTCAATGAACTCGAAATCAAAAACTTTCACCATCCACGCTTTTAAATCAATAACAAATTAACATATCAAAAATTCATCTCAATTCTTGAAATTTTTTCAATTGACCTTTTTTTTTTATTTTGTCTATTTTCATTTCAATATTACGTAATAGTCATTAGTCAAATTTGACTGAGAAACTTCAACCAATTTTTTTGAAAATTAGGTATTATAAATTGATTTTTATTTCACGGGTCTAAATAAATGACCTGTGACATCCCGCAAATCCGGGGGTCTGGATTTGGTGCCACTATCATAAAAATCTTTTAAAAACCTGTATTTGCGGGAAAAGGTAAAACAGATATTTAAAACATCTGGACATTTTAAAAGGGATTTAGATCAAAATCACTTTGACCCCCTAAAACAGGATCGCTAATAGGTTACAGCATCGAAATCAGAACCCAAAACCTTAAAGTCTCATTACAACTTAAACTACATTATCAGCTAAACTTCGATTAGAAGAATAACTTATAACTGATAACCAATAAATAAATCTATTCACAACTGAACTGTATTAAACAATTCTAACCATAACTGGTTTCACAGACATCTCTCTGGCATTCTCGCCTAGCATCAATCTTACGCGCAGCTTACACCGGTGATCATCTTAATCCCTAGCTGAAAGGGTTAGAAATAATAGCAAGGGTGAGCGAAAATGCTCAGCAAGATAGTGCGAAAGGCAAGAGCCACAAGATATAATTTCTTTTGAATTAAATTAGAGCCCAGTGGTGGGCTTATCCTCTGTTGTCCCGGGACACCCGGGTTCGACTCTGGCTCACCCCGAGAATTATTAGAACAGATACTAATGTGTAAGGCATATAAGCCTGCATTGTCAAAAAAAAAAAAATTAGAGTATTTGAAATAAACAAACTTTTGAAGTAAATGTAACAGTTTTAACTCAAAAGTTTATCAAACATATAATTCAATATGCTGAAAATCACAAGATAAATTTGACAGTAAACATAAGCTAGTATAAGCTTAAACGGTAATGACCAGTTTTTGGATTGGAATCCTCAACTGACGGCGCACTAACATAGCTGATCAGGACATCCTGTGATAGCACCGAATCATGCTTCGTAGAAGCAGATCCAAACAATAAGTACCGAATAGAAGGCAACACAATGGCCTTTGGCAAATCTGGCATTATATATATTTCATATAATACCTAGCCCTTCGCAGGACCGCCGCCACGGCCCCTACGCGTTCATCCAATCAAAACAAAATAATTTGCTGGCCTTTCTGGCAGGACAATTAATTAGTACCTTATGCCATACAATCATCCTTTCAAAACTTTCTGAAAACTCTTTAGTTTTCAATTTCAAAATACTGTCAAAATCAATTTCATTAAAGTCTGAGTACAATTTTAAAATCCACTGCAATGCGGCTTAGAGGAATTAACAAAACTATTTATTTAAAATCCAGGGTTTATGTCTGGGACAGAAGACCAGGCATATATTGTAGTATCGAAATACGACTGCTATAAAGTCATCAATAGTTCCAAACTGTAAAGTAACTCAGACCATACTTTCCAGAAAACTGATTAACATAATCAGAATGCTTCTCAACTAATGTTGTCACTGTTCATATAATGGTAAAAAGTATCGAACTAAAGATATTCGATATTTAAAATCACCAGACAAAGATAAAAGTATTTGCACTTTTAAATATCGAAACATGCTTGCAGGAAATACAAGTCGTAATTGAGAATTTGCTCAAAAGAGGGAATTGAAATACTTGCTCTTTAAATAAAAGAGAAGAATAGGAATACTTGCCTTTGATAGAAACAGGTGACAACTCAGTCACTCTACTCGAGCTTTTATACTGGCCTCAACTCTGCTAACTCTGAAATCACTACATTCTATTGGACTATTTCACGGCACAATATCGCCTTATCAAACTATTCCAAACTTGACTTGCAACACTATGCGCTGGCTTTTGTAATTTGTTGAATGCACGCGCCTCGATAGACTATATAGCAAAGCAATACTTCAGTGGACGAATAATCCAGAGCATTGTCTATTCGTGGAATCGAATTTATATTACTACCCTTCGCCATATAAACACATACTATATACAATTAATTTATGCACATAGTGCCAAACAATAAAGCAAATAGTCACATTAGCACATAACAGATAATTTTCATGCTTTAGTATTCATACAAATAAACTCTGATAACTCCCGTCTATAATCCAAATCTGAATTACAAGTCCACTTGTAATCCAATCACATCTCAAATCAGCTCGGAATCTCATCAAACTAAATTAATAAGATACTATAATTTTGAACATCATGTATTTTAAAATTGAGCAAACCACATATCAATAACATAGCAATCTCTGCCAAAACAGTTTACTTTATTCCGCTATTTCAATTAAATACACAATCACTTCTCATAATAGAAAAATAATTCCTGAAATAAAAATAATTCCTCGAACTAGAGAGTCAATCCTCGACATATGAATTTAATCCTCAAAATAAAGTGGACTATCCCGGGGTCGCACTTTTCAAAAATCCACAATAAGATCTCCATTTCAACGCTCTATTTTCTAGTATTTTTCAAAACTCCATAACTCAACATCTTCACATGAAACCTTTTCCATTTTAACCTCCGACATAATATCTTGCTATCCTAAAAATTTCAACTTAAACCGATTAGTATAGCTAGGCCAAATACTCGCTCAAAGATGGTGCTCGAATTTATCTCAGCAGCACAAAACAAGAATTTTATCATTATCACAGCCACACTCCAAAATTCAATATAAATCGTAGGATTATTATTTTGACATGAAACCACCTCTGAGATCTTCTATACTCAGTACATTATCATCCCTCAAAATTTCAATTCGAACTAAGGTGTTTAGCTAGGTGAAACATTGCTCCAAAGTTCAGTGTTCAGTAAATTCGTAGGTTATTAACAACCCATACTAAAACTGCCATAACTCCTAGCTCGTTACTCCGATTGATGCAAAATCAGCGCCCAAATAAACTAGGAATCATACACTACTACTTTAGTTCAGTAGTCGATCACCAAATCAGAATAAAACTGCTCCGAAAACAGGATAGGAACTTATAATCACTGAATTTAAAAGTTTATACCTTCTGTTGTTGATGTTGCAACCTCAACCCACCACACTTTCTTTCCTGTACACCTCCTGCCATCCTTCCTTTTATACTCTAAAACCCCAGCTGCCCTGTTTCTCGAATACTCAAGGCTGAGCCCTCAAAATATCACCATAGCCGTCCAACTGTCCCCCAACATCTATGTTTTCATCCCCAAGTTCCTAAGCTATACACACGCAACTCTCATTGACTAACTAATCAATTCAGTCATCACTTCACTCCTCCCAGCCTTGCTATCACAACTCTGTTGTGACACCAACCGAACCACCTGCTGCAGCACACGGCCACAACCAGGCCACCACCTCGTCTGGCCATAACCGAGACGCCTGGACCGCAGCCCACCGCCGCGTCAACCACAGGGCATCTCCTGTAATCATTCTTGTCCAGCAACCCAATAAATCAGCCCCGTGTCATAAACACCTACCATGAAATCAATTTACAACCACGAAATAACACCCACCTAAACACACCTACTGATCACCACCCCTCAACCTCTGTCTCTCCTCTAGCCAGCCCTGTTCAAACCAACACAATCGCCTCCATCCTTCTTCCTCCCTCCCCACACGACGCCGCCGATTTCTCCCGTGTCCACCGCCGACTCGCGGCCTCCGTTCATACACCACCCACCATCCACACCGATCCAATTGATTTCCCCAAATTCAGAAACCCTAATCCCTCTTTATTTCGCTTGATCGAAGTCACCGCCTCTGTTTATCTGTTCGTGTTTATCTATAAAGTGTATTCTGTTTTAATCTAAACTATAGTAGCTGCGTCACTGATTTGTGATTTCTAATTCCACGACTTTGTGTTTACAAAGCATCTCCCGAACTACTGTCCTACACTTTGTACTAATACAAGGTACCACTCTTTTAAACTCATTTCTTTATTAATAAACAAAAGGGCTATTAACCAAAAAATCCAACTAACTTGTCATTTTTTTGCCAAAAAATCTAAAAACCTTTTTTTCACCAGTAACCCCAATAAACTTTACTGAATCTTTGAAAAACATTTAACTAGAGTTACTTATAGATGATGTGGACTAACCATGATCATCACATATCCTATGTGATAAATTGATTACAATTAATCAAAAAAATAACTGAAAAATATATCAGCACCATTAAAATCAACTTTAAGATGGTTTATCAGCAGCTCATTAAGACATAGAAGTACCGGGGCACCAGGCTCTCATTCAAACAATAAACAGATTGAGAATTGCTCTGCCGCCATAATTATTGCGGTTGAAGGCTCGGGCCAGGCATTTCATCCGCCTCGTTTCTACGTGGTTGAATTTCCATGTAGAAACAATGTATCTTATGGTGTATATTAATGTGTGAAATCCTTATTTAGCTACTCGAGCATAAACAATTAACCAAGTTTCAAGTGTAGTCGTGCACCATATCAAGCAGTAGAATGGGAACTCTGAATTAAGTAAAACATATTTTACCACTTGGCACAAACAATCCACCAAAATATAAACAAATTACTCAACCATATACTATGTCCAATCAACAGTCCCGAGCAACTCCAACAAACATTTCCTAAAAACTCTATAAAAATTATTCGATATGAGACACCCAAACCAAATCTGTGAACTTAGGAAACATAAAGAGCTATTACATCTCCTTAATTTTGTATTGAATGGAATCAGAAATAACACCTCATCTGCTAATCTTTTCACATACCCTCTGGTTACGTCAAAATGATAATCCCATTAATTTATTTTGAACATCAACTCAACCTTTACAATAATCTGCCAATATCACACATCTTTACTTGTTTTCATTTTATTTTTTAAATATAAACTAACAAATATCATATTATAAATTATTCCTGTTAATGACTAGGCGCTATGTGGCACACACGTGTATAAAAAAATATAAATAAGTGAAAGATACATGACAAGTCACATTGGTAGATTTAACCCTGGTTTATTTTGTATTACTTTTATACTTTTAATAAAGTGTTAGGTCCTATAAACTCACTATATAAGTTAATATAGTGAACACAATCAATAACACAGAATGACAATATAAGAGATTGAAAGCAGTAAACTCTTATTCACAATGCTCAGTAGGTTACAAAAACTCTCTCAGTGATTTATATATTATCACTAAGAGCTGCTAAAGTTCTTCTAAGAATATACTCGATAACTTAACTCGTATAGAGTAACCCTAATCTGTGTTTATATATACACAGTTACAAAATCAATCTCTGATTTGATATCCAATAAATCAGCTATGTATTCTATCAATCAAAGATTGCTACTGTTTTCTGTTTAGTTTCCATAGTCAGCAAATCACTCCTCCGCTTCTATCCTTCCTTGAAGTATATCCGCTTCTGAGCTCTTTCCACGTGTAAACTCTGACGAGCCTTGACTATGTAAACTCTGATCAGACTTTATCAAACTCTGGTCAGACTTTATTAAACTCTGATCAGCTTCCAGCTTAAACTCTGATCACTCCTGTTCTAAAACAAACTTTAAGAACATTAGTAATCATCAATTATATCTAACAATCTCCCCCAACTTGTGCATAAATATGTTATGTGCAAGTTAACAGATAATTGATGATGTCAAAACAAATAAGTCAAATGCAACCGAGTTTAGCTATATAACAGAAAGCTTTTAAACCTTACAGATAGTTTTACTCCTTAGCTTCATAGACACCATTGGCTGTCTTCATGTATTCTCTGAGGAGTTCCCTTTCAACTTCTGCAAGTGCTGCAGTCATCTGTCTTTTGACTTCTCTTAATTTTGGATCTGAAACTCCAGTTTGATAGATGGCAGCTCTAAGATCATAAATCTTGTTTTTCTTCATGTCCTTGTCCATCCTAATGTAGTAACCTTTGTCAGACTCTTCATTGAAACTAAGAGTTCTGATTCCAGCTACTGTTTCTATTTTTGCTGAATTCTTCTTCATCTCAACTAGCTGACCTTGATAATTGAAGTACTTTGGAACAAAAGGTCCAGCATTCTTGTTTCCAGTTATACCCATCTTTCTCTTGATTTGATCCTTGATCAGATTTGAGATGTGCTGACATGATTTGTTCTTCACTTGAAATATGTACAGAACATATCTCAATTCCTCCCAGTGTTTAGCATAGAGATCAGCTTCAATAACTCTAAACACTGTCCCATCAGACATAAAGTAGATAAGAATGTTATCACTTCTGTCATTCTTTACCAGTTGGACTGAATCAAGTTTGTCCATTCTTTCTTGCAATGCTCCAGTCTTGGGTGCACAGAGAGATGAGGGGTCTGTTGACATTGATCCTATACTCTGATCAAATTTTTCATATTTAGATCATAATCCTCCTTTATCTCTTCCTGCTTTTCGATGAGAGATTGGTTGAATTGAGCCCTTGTCGAAATTTATCTCAGTCATCAGACTTGGCTTTGCAAATCCTGGCAATGGGGTTGTTGTTGGTTTAAACACAGCTTGAGCCTTGTCAGAGGTTGTGTCTTTCTTTGCTTCCTCATTAACTTGAGCTGTGTCAGAGGTTAATTTTTCTTCTTGTGATTCTGCAATATGAGCTTTGTCAGAGATTGCAGCTTCTGATTTCTTTCCTTTTACAACTTGATCTTTGTCAGAGGTTGTAGACTTCTTCTGAACCCAGCCTTTCTCAAGGCTATCATCTACTATGCTTTTGCCTTTGCTTGTATATTCATCTTCAGAGTATACCTTTTTGATTGGTAAACTCTGATCAGCAATAGTAGTTTCCTTTATTAGTATCCCTTTTTCCTTTGGTCTGGCAGTTGATTTTGCAGGTTTCTGGATTTTGCCTGAGGTTATAGCTTGCTCATATTCTTTCTTTAGCTCTGCTTCCTCTGCAGCAATCAACTCCAAATCTAATTTAGCTTCTGGATTTTCTTGTTCAAATAGCAGTCTAGCATATTCTTCATCAGTCATTGGTTTATCTGATCCAGCCACTGGTCTTTGCTTTGATCCAGATGTGACATTGTGTGTTGGAGCTGGAGCAGACTTTGAGCTTTGCTTAGACTGTTTTGCACTGTCAGAGTTTGAAACTCTTCCACCAGTTACAGCTTGAAATCTCTTGTTCTTTGTGAAGTCATCCACATCATCATCATCATCATCCTTCTTTCTCTTCAGAGTTTGAGAAGTAGACTTGCATTTGACATTAGCTACTCTCTCCCCCTTTTTGACATCATCCTCATCAGGAATCAGTACTGAGGTTATCAGAGAAAGTGAAGATTGGATGGCTTCAAGCTGTTTAGACATTGTCTCTTGAGTGGACTCAATGTTTGACATCCTCTGTTCCAGAGATTGATTTGCAGACACCAGCTTCTTCATGTCTTCCTTCAGAGGTAGTAAATGCCTTTTTTTGTCCATATTCTGAGTTTCCTTAAAGTTAGCTACCTCTGTCCTAAGACCATCTACTGACTTAGATGTCTGAGCATGAGCAGTATGAAATGTCTTCAGATATAGAACTGTGGCTTTGAGGCTTGACATGACATCAGAGTTTGTAATTTTATTCTCTGCCATAGATAAGAATTCTTCAGCCTTTGCTGGCTCCAGAGAATGCTGGTGACTCAGCCAGAGTTTATCCCATACTTCATTAGGTGGATCAACCTGAAGATCCCTGGGAAGAGGCTCAGAGTTTGGCTTCAGAGTCTGTAGTCTGGCATTGTATTGACTGGTAGACTCCCACTTCTGTTGTTGAAGAGACATGGGGACTTCATCCTCATTTTCATCATCTTCAGTTTCATCATCCTCATCATCATCAGATGCAGGATCAACATGATCTTCAACAGGATCTGGAACAGATTTTTCTTGATCTGCAGATTTTGATTTGTTGGGCTCTTCACCAGCCTTAGCAAGTGACTGCAATGCTTCCAATGCTACCTTGTCAAAGTCTGCAATTACATCATCTAACTTGTAATTTTCTGGAGCTGTATCATGAATTATGGCACCCTCAGGAAATTTCAATGGAGATTGAGTAATTGGAGTGGAGGGTCCATGATCAGAGATTGGAGTGTGAGGATCAGATAATGTTGTCCCAGCTTCAGTTGTAACTGGTTCCTTGCAAATTATTTCCTCATCTACTTCAGATGAAGTAGAAGATGCTGTAGCAGTAGAGAGTGGAACAGCTTGAAGAGGATGCACCATCAGAGCTTGAGATAAATCAGGAAGTGAAGTGGATGGTGCTTGCTCTTCCTCAAGAGTGAAATCTGTGATTTCAGTAATTGGTACCTTTGCCTTCTTAGGCTTGTTTGCCCTTGCTTTAAATCTAACTTTTCTGGACTGAGGGCTAGCCTGAGAAGGTTCAGAGTTTGTTGCAGGAGAGGCTTCCAGATCATCATAATCATAAGCTGCAACAAGTCTCCTTCTTTTCTGCTTTGGTGGAGAAGCAGCTTCAGAGTTTAAAGTCTTAGAGACTGTGTCAGAGTTTACAGTAGGAACTGTAGCAGAGTTTGTTGGCACATCAGACTTTGTCTTCAGAACTTGTGTAGCAACAGAGGTTCTGGTCTTCACAGTGGAAGGGGCTGCATCAGACTTTGTAGCCCTTGTTGACTTGGATGCAGAAGATCTGCTTGCTGTGGGAGTTCTGGAAGGTTGAGGTTGTTGTTGTTGGACTGGGGGCAAATCCATCCTAGCTCTAACTGGAGCTGGAATTAGGAGAGGCCTCTGGATTGGATACTTCTCATCTTTTGAGATGAGGTCCTTGAACACCCTTTTATGAAGCCTAAAGGGCTTGATCTCATCATCAACAGCAAAATCCACCTCACCAACAGTGGCATTAAACAATAATTGACAGAATCTTGAGAAATATAGGACTTGTCTATTTTCATGCATTCTTTCACCAATATTTCTAAGAACTAATCTACCAAAATCAAAATTAGTAGAGTAGATCAGAGAATACCCAATTTGTAGCATATCCATGGGTATAGCATCCCAGTTGGTGCTTTTCTTCTGGAAAGCCCTTGTGATACAGTCAAAGAAGAAGCTCCATTCCCTTCTTAGTCCTGGACGCTTTAATTGTCCCAATTTGTCAAGTGATTCACTGTAGCCCAGAGCATTCATCATGCCCCTGAGATTAGTATCTCCATTTGTGATGTAAGCTGCATTCTCTGGAATGTTGAATGCTTGACGAACTGTGGCTGGAGTAACAGCATACTCCTCTCCTTCATATGCGAACACAATAGATGGTGATCCATCTGCACCACCATTATCATATTGCCCTGTCCTCCAGAAAGTGATGATTTGGCTTCCAGAGAGTCTGGCAGGAGCGGTAAGAGCAGTAGCCAGGGCACTCTGTGCCAAGAATTGCTGGATTGGATGATAATCCCTTGGAGCATCTGCTGTGTTAAGAATGGCAGCGTGGTTGTTGGGAACAAATTCCACACCTGCATGAATAAACGCTGAAGTCGCCATTAGAACAGAGTTTGTAAAGGAAGAAAGGTGTTTGAGAAAGTGTGTAAGAGAAGATTTCAGTTGCAGAGAGAAAAGCTTAAGAGTTTGTTGAGAGAGTGTGTGTAAAGATGAAGTGTATAAGTGAATAACAAGCAATAAAATCTGATGTGATAAACTCTTCAGATTTTGTTTAGCTGTACACGCTTGGGCTTTTGTTCAGCTGTACACCTGTCAGATTTTAACTGGTAGATGAGTTGTTAGGTCCAGAAACGATTGTAGAAGGGGGGGGTTGAATACAATCGTCACAAAATAATCGCGGCGGAATAATCTGATCGGAGTTTAACTTGTTAATCAGATTTAAATTAATTAATATAACAATTTTTAAGTCGTTATATAATTAATATGGTTCGTTTTAAAGTCCACTAGTTCGTAGAATAAATTTGACAGGAAGTATTCTAACTTAGCGGAATAAAACAACCGAATGATCAAAGCACAGAAAACTGTGGATATAACGAATAGCAAGTTACAAACAACTTGAAAGTTTACAAAGCTTTGAACATTTACAAATGAAGAGGTGAAGGCCTAATTATAGGCAAATCACTTGAACTAGTATGACAAAGTTGGTATGACCATGCTACAAAGAACAGTATGACAATGTGAGCTAATGTCATGCTACAATTGAAATCAGTATGACAATGTGAGCTCATGTCATGCTGCAATTGGAATCGGTATGACAATGTCAGCTAATGTCATACAACAAATTTCGGTATGACAATCCATAGTATGACATATGACTTGGAGGTTAAGTTTGGATCAGTATGACAATGCAAAGTAATGTCATACTACTTAACTTCGGTATGACAATACATAACATTGTCATGCTAAGCCAAATCGGTATGACAAAGTGTAACATTGTCATGCTACACAATTCGGTATGACAATGTGCATGTCATGCCACTTGACACGGTATGACAAACCAGGTGCGGTATGACAATCTATATGATTGTCATACCGTGCCCAAAATCAGTTTTAAATAGATTTTCTTTAATATAATTAATTCAATAATTATTCACTTAATTATATTAATCATATAAATTCATAAATTAAATTAATTCAAGTGTGAATCAATTTAATAAATAAATTACATAACTTATATAATTAATTTGAGATGTGAATAAATTAAAAGAATAATTATTTTGAGCACAGCCTTCAGCAGCAGGTCTTCTGACTTCCTTTAAAAGATCTGATTCTTTGTCTTGATTGAACTACCACCTATTGTTGATGCAGAATATTTAATCTGAGTAGCTGACACACAAATGTACTGTTTGGTTCATCTGTATCTAGCTGAATCAAATATTCTTTATCAATTAAAGAAGTGGCTTGTTCGTCGAGTCTTTGTCTTCGTAGTTCATCTTCATAAGTAGAAATAGTTTGGAATCTTCTGAATAAATAAAGTATTAAAACTTTATATCTTTTGGACTTCTGGACGTGCTACAAAATATTATTTGTACACTGAGGCTTGAACATATTAATGAACTTCTTTCAGTGGTGTGCAGCAGCATCCTGAAATTCTTCAGACATATGATTTTAATAAATCATTTGACGTTCTTCGTACGGATTCCTTCAGTAGAGCTTGCTAATTTACTTTCTTTCTTATCAGAGTTGAGTTAATACTCTTAAATACAAATAGGCTGAACATGTGCCTTTCAATCTCCCCCTATTTGTTTGTTAACATAACATGCAAATTATCGAGAGTATAACTCAACTAACTGATAAGATAAAGGATTAAACATGAATTGTAAATAGCAATAAGTTTCTGGTATTTCATTAAACATTCACCAGAATTCAAACAAGTACATTAGATTACATAAGGATGTTCTTACTGAACATATATTACAAATTCCTTAAAAAATCTAAAGATCAACTTCTCCTTCTTCGATATCAGAATCGTGAAGAGTAGGAGTTGACGGTTCTTCTTTGGATGGCACTTCTGATGTAGTGGACTCACCACGTTTCTTACGTTCCCTTGCCAGAGCCAGTTGATGTAACACTTCCATCTCTACAGGATCTTCCCGAAAGTCTGATGGCTGAGATTTAGTAACACCCTTCATCCTTCGAAAGTATTGAGAAACATTTCTTCGGGTGCAGTAAGACAAGATCACATCATCAGCATCAGATTTGGCTTTAGAAGCGAAGCCCTTGGTTCGTAGTAGAGTGGATGCTAGAGCCAGTCGTTTAGCAGGATACTTAGGTAATGCCTCCTCATTCAGATTGACAGTGCATAAGAGTTCCTTGTGAATGAACTTAATACAATATGGATTTTTGACAACCTGTGGACTATTAAAGACAGCACAGTCCAACAGCTTGTCACGAAGAAGTTCATTCAGATTGGAGCATCGCTTTACCTTATTACGAAGTACCCAAAGCTCAGACACAGAGAATGATTTAAGAAATTCAACAGATAATCTAAATGAACCAATTCTCCGTGTATATACAATCAGCTCCCACTGTTCTAGCAAATTATTGACTCCAATAGTCAAATAATCAACTTCTAAAGCAAAGGCATGCATAAAGATATCCTCGTCAGGGTTTACCTCTCGAAGATCGTAGATCAAAGATAAAAACTTTCTGTCATTGAAAGGCTCCCTTTGAGGTCCATTGAAAATCCTCTTTGCAATGTCCCAGCTTTTTCCAACCTTCCTTTTGATATCAAGATTCTTCTGCTTGCACGCAGCATCGTAGATTTTCTGCTTTTCAATCTTGATTTGATCTTCTGTTATCAACTTGTCCTCTAGAAGTTTCTGGTAATCACGAAGCTTGCGCTTCCTAGCTTCATTCTCAGCTTTAAACTTCCGGACATTCTCTTCATGTTCAGGGTCAACAGGTTCTTCATCCTGAAACAGATAGCTCTCCTCAAATTTGCCTTCTTCCTCTGCTTGACGGTAAGTAGCATCGAAGACGTCATCATCATCCATGTCTTGTGGAAAATCATCATAGTTATCAGAATTAAAGACATTCTCAGATTGATGTGCCGGCTCTTTGCCTTTAGACTTTCCAGAATTGTCAGGAGCAGATTCAGAAGTATTCCCTTTGTTACTTTGATTCGAACTATTGCCCCTGTCACCTTTGTCTCCATCTCCTCTATCTCTTCTATTCTCCCCCTTAGTTGAGGGATCCTCTCTGGAGGTATCAGCATCTGACTTTGAGTTCCTTAGGAGTTGATCAAGTTTACTGTCGATATCATCAAATTTTGACATATACAGTGCATGATTAGATCTCATTTCGACAGTCAACTCATGAATTTCTTCTTTAAGCTCATCCCTGGAAGAACTGGATGGCCTTTCATCTGCTTTCTTTTCTAGGGTCACCAACTGTGCACCCTTTAGTTTCTCATTTTCTGCAATCATTCGGGCTAATTCAGCTTTCAGCTTAGCCATTTGTTCCTCCAACAGAGCTTTGTTAGTGTGTGCACTCACCTCACGTACACTCAAAGCTGTTTCACTAGCCTCACGTGCATGTGTATCGCTCGGTGTTTGCCTTTCTTCACTCATAGTATTCACTCTTCCAGCTGTACCTGTGTAAACTACCAATGTCCCCTGAGATGGGTTCAGAGGTAGTGGAGGAACAAATTGTCCTCCGAATGCCTGCGAGGGCAGATTTACTTGCACGCTGCCAAGTTCCTCCTGATCATTAAAGAAAGTGCGATCAGTAAAGTTTTCATACATATTAATTGGATTTTGAAAATCTGTGCAATCAGTAAACATAGTAACCTGTGTATCTGTTTGGTCTTGCACTAGCGTGAGTGCTAGCGCAGTGCTTGACTCTGTACAGGGTACCGTGGCAGGACGGTCAACTTCAATGGCATCATTCTGTTGAGAGAATGAGTCCAGAGACTGTTTCATTGCCTGTTCCAAGTCCAAGCCTTTTTGGGAAGGCAAGGATGAGGCTGCAGTTGTCTCCAGGGCTTCCAACCGAGGTTTCTTTATGGAAGACAGAGCTGCGGGTTGACTCGACAAACTGCTTGTACTCCTCTTTCTGGCAATCTTACGAATAGGTTGAGTAGTAGTGATGATTGTTGTGTTTGCAGAAGAAGGAGTAGGTTGAGCAATATCATCAGCTGGGATATGAACCTGTGTGTTGTCAGGTTCATTGCTGGTAATCTGGAAGACAAAATCAAGGTCACAAACATAATCTGACATATCAATATTAAAGTTAGAAGAGAAGTCAGAAAGTACCTGAGCTACCTGTAGGTCCTTTCGAAAGGACTGCAACTCTGGATTTGAGGTAGAGTCAGCAGGTAGTGGTTGTGAGGTTGATTGTGTTTGTGGGAAAAAGTGGGTGTGTTGTTGTTGTGGTAGAGGTTCAGATGAAGACGGTTGGGTTTCGAAGAAGTTGTATTCCTGACGTTCGTCTTCAACTGTGTGTGTTTGATGCAGAGGGGAATGATGTGGTGATTGGTGTGGTGACTGATGTGGAGATTGATGTGGTGATTGGTGTGGTTCAGGTTGTTGGTGTTCTGGTTGTGGTTGAGGTTGTTGCTGTTGCTGTTCTTGAGCCACTTGAAATTGATGCAGTTGTTGTTGAGCATTGAACTGTTCCAACAAGTATGGAGTTACGACAAGGGGAACATTTTCATGTTTTCTCTTGTTGATCAGAGATTTCATCAGTTTTGTACAGACACGCGGAGTTGGTGCAATTGGAGAATTGAAATATGAATTCTTCTCCGCGTCTGTCATCTTGTCATTCAGAAAGAGCATTAAGAACCGAGGGAAAAAGCATATCACTTTGGCATTCTGTGCAACTGATCGGCTGCTGAGTGGTCCCAACTTCTTTAAAATCGACTGAAGAAGCAACTTGCCAAAGTTGATTCGTCGATTGTAAACAATACAGAATCCAATGATCTGAAGAAGGGAAGATATGATGTTGTAGTTGCTTCGAGTGGTAGGTGAAAAGACTTTCGCCAGCGTATCGAAGAACAAGTCCCACTCAGGTTTAAGATTCCCTTTCAGCATCCTCGGTAAATGAATCTCTCCTTGATAGTGAATGGTCTGAAAGAACTGGACAATCTCAGCATCTGTAGGAATCTCAGCAAAGTTGTTGCGTGGAAATCCAAGAATCCTATTTACATCATCCACAGATATAGTGATACTTCGTCCACCAGCAATATTTCCCGAGACCCTGAAGCTTTCTAGCAGAGTGGTGTTGATGGCAGAGGAGTAAAAATCTTGTAGAGGTCTAATCTGCAAATCAGCAGCTGCAGTGATCGCCGTGCTGACTAAGCTTTGACTGTTGAGGAATCTCACCCAGGGTCTGAATCTCACAAAGCAAATATCAGGGTCCAAGTATCCATTGTAGTTCGTCTCCCCGATCACAAATTGGCCAGCCATTGTTTATAATTAAGAATTGAATTAAGCGAGAATTTTTCAAATAAAAAGTTAATTCTCAAATATCTCGCAAATTTCAATTAATAATTAATTAATCAATTAATCAATTAATTAATAATTCGAATTAAAAGGTTAAACTCGAATTAAAAATTAATTAAATTGAAAATGGTCCAATTAAGTTCCACTAAATCCAACTAAGTCCCAACTGACTTCCAATTAGCCAAACGAGCCCTTAACTTTACTAAAAACCCCAAAATTCGAACTCAAGGTTAGGGTTTCAAAATCAGTTGAATTCAAACAAGTGCAAATCGATCTATACTGGTATTCCACAGCCAAATAATCACAGAACCGGTAACAAAACGCTTAAACTCGGTCAAACTCGTCCTGACCCGGTCGACTCGGTTGAACTCGGTGAAAACAAAGCAAAATCGGGCAGAGTAACAGCTTAAATCGTGATTAAATAGTAACCAGCAAGCAAAATCGTGCTTGAAAATGAGTAACCAGCAAGTTTTTATGGAAGAAACTTGAAAACCGAGTGGAGTAAGAGTGTGTGTATGCAACAGTGTGTATAGGTGAAGAAGATGAAGTGAAGAAGTGAGTATGACATTGTATAGATATGTCATACGGGTTTTGAACTTCGGTATGACAATCGATTCAATTGTCATACCGAGGTTTAAACAGGCGGTAGGTGAAAAAGTTTAGTATGACAATGGTTGATAATGTCATACGAGTTCAAACTTCGGTATGACAATGTAAAGAATTGTCATACCGAGGTTTAAATGAATCTTGTATGACAAACTTCACATTGTCATACGGGAGTCAAAAACCGGTACATAAACTCGGTATGACAATCTATCAGATTGTCATGCCGAGTTAAATAAAATTAACAACACAGAAATATATATAAATATTATGATTTTTGATTTTCTTTTTGAAATAAAACCTTTTTACACATAAAATCAAAAACCTAATACAAGTAATATATAAAATATTACATAAATATTTTGTAAAATTCAACTTTAATTAAAAATAAATATTTATGAATTTAACTTTAATTCATAAAATGAATTAACTTAAAAACTAATATTTATGCTTAATTAATTTTGAAAAACACAAAATAGACACAAATAATTATCTAAATGCTTGACAAATAAAACAGGGGAGTGTGCAGCACTTAGAAAATTACAGAGACATATATGAACATGCATAATTATACAGAAAATAATCAGATAATTTACAAATAATTATATAAAATCTAATAAAATAGATATAATTACACAGAAAATTCACAAAAATATATATTAATATATAAAACAAATATAAAATATATACAAAGAGAATCATGGCATATTTAACATCCCTAGTTCACAAACCAACTTAGAGAAAGTGGATTCATCAAGTGATTTCGTGAAGATGTCTGCAATCTGATCAGCTGTGGGTACAAAATGTAACACCACAGTACCATTCATGACATGTTCTCGAATGAAATGATACCTGATATCTATGTGCTTGGTCCGGGAGTGTTGCACTGGATTGTTTGAAATGGCTATGGCACTGGTGTTGTCACAAAATATAGGAATTTTGTTAACATCAATACCATAATCATTTAATTGATTCCTGATCCAGAGAATCTGAGCACAGCAACTGCCAGCAGCAATGTACTCAGCTTCAGCAGTAGAAGTTGACACTGAGTGTTGCTTCTTGCTGTACCAGGAAACCAACCGACGTCCTAGAAATTGACAGCTTCCAGACGTACTCTTTCTATCAATCCTGCAACCGGCATAATCAGAATCTGTATAGCCGGTTAAGTCAAAACCAGTATTCTTAGGGTACCAAATACCTAAACCAGGTGTACCCTTAAGATATCTAAAGATTCTTTTGACGGCTATAAGATGTGATTCCTTGGGATCAGCCTGAAACCTAGCACATAAACATGTTGCAAACATGATATCTGGTCTACTTGCAGTAAGATAGAGTGATGAGCCAATCATACCTCGATAGCTTGTGATATCAACTTTCTTACCAGATTTATCCTGGTCAAGCTTAGTGGCAGTGGCCATGGGTGTCTTTGCCGGTGAGCAGTCATCTAGATTGTACTTCTTTAGAAGCTCTCTGACATACTTTGACTGGCAAATAAAGATTCCATCTACCTTTTGGCTTACTTGAAGACCAAGAAAGTAGGATAGCTCGCCCATCATACTCATCTCATAAGTACTCTGCATTAACTTAGCAAATCTCTTGCACAAGTTATCGTTAGTAGAATCAAATATAATGTCATCAACATATATTTGAACAAATATCATATCATTATCATGCAATTTGTAAAAGAGATTTTTGTCTATGACACCTCTAGTAAAATTGTTTTCAATTAGAAACTCAGAGAGAGTGTCATACCATGTCCTTGGTGACTGCTTGAGCCCATAGACAGCTTTAAATAAGAAGTAAACAAAATCAGCAAATTCTGGATTTTCAAAGCCAGGAGGTTGTTTCAGATATACTTCTTCTTCTAGCTTTCCATTCAGAAACGCACTTTTCACATCCATCTGATAAACCTTGAAGTTGGAGTGTGCAGCAAATGCAAGAAATATTCTGATGGCCTCAAGACGAGCAACTGGAGCATAGGTTTCATCGTAATCAATTCCTTCTTCCTGAGAATAACCTTTTGCAACCAGTCTGGCTTTGTTTCTTACAATAATGCCATCACCATCTAACTTGTTACGGAAGACCCATCTAGATCCAATTGTAGACTTTCCTTTTGGTCTTGGAACCAGGGCCCAGACTTCTTGTCTCTCAAATTGATTGAGTTCTTATTGCATGGCAAGAACCCAATCAGGATCAGCAAGTGCTTCATCAACTTTCTTTGGTTCTAATTGTGATAGAAAACCAGAGAATAGACATTCATTTGTCGTAGCACTTCTAGTCCTTACACCAACATCAGGATCACCAATAATCAGATCAAAGGGATGATCTCTGCTCCAAATCCTTTCCCTTGGAAGATGTGTCCTTGATGATTCAGCAGTATTATCATTAGGCTGATGTGCATGACTAGTTGATCCACCAGCTCCCCCTGAGTTGTTGCCAGGTTGACTTGATGATCCACCACTAGCATCAGTGGAATCTCCAGCATTATTGCCATTTCCTCCACCATTGCCTGGATCATTATCATTGTTGTCATCACCTGTTGCAACCTCAGGTGACACATCATCATCTGAATCAGAATCTGGATAGTTATCAAACTTCAGAGATTCAGATGGATCAGCAGATTATAAACTTGGTAGTTTAGTGTCATCAAATGTTACATTGACACTAACTTTCACTGACAGAGTATCAATTACAAAAACTCTATAAGCATTATTTGTATAACCAACAAAAATTGCTTCATATGCCTTTGGCTCAAACTTGTTCAAATTCTCTTCACCATCCTTGAGAACATAACACTTGGCTCCAAAGACATGAAGATGTTTGACATAAGGTTTCTTGTTGTTATACAGATGAAATGGAGTTTTCATATGATCCTTGTTGATCAAAGTTCTATTCTGGGTATAGCAGGCAGTAGACACAGCTTCAGCCCAAAAGTACAGAGGAAGCTTTGCTTCAGCAATCATAGTCCTTGCAGCTTCGATCAGTGTACGATTCTTTCTTTCGACGACTCCATTCTGCTGAGGAGTCCTTGGTGCTGAATACTGCCTTCTAATTCCCTTTTCAGAGTAAAAGTTGATTAGAGTTTGATTCTTGAATTCTGTGCTATTGTCTGATCTTACAGCTTTGACTGGCACACCTTTATCCAATTCAACTAACTTTATATGATCAATCACTGTCAACGGGGTTTCATCCTTAGAAGCCAGGAAGTAAACCCAAGTAAATTTTGAGAAATCATCCACAATAACCAAGGCATATCTTCCTCCATCAATGGATGCAACATTCACAGGGCCAAACAAATCCATATGTAACAAATGAAGTGGATTTGTAATGGTATTGATGGTTTTGCCTTTGTGAGATGCTCTCTTCGCTTTTCCTTTCTGACAAGCTTCACAAAGATCATCAGTTGAGAATTCCAGGGAAGGCAACCCTCTCACTAGATCTCTCTTGACTAGAGAGTTCATGGTTTTGAAGTTGAGGTGTGAGAGCTTCTTATGCCATAACCAACTATCTTCAGCAGACGCTTTGGCGTAGAAACAGTGAACTTCGTTTCCTGGTCCTGAAGACAAATCAGCTACGAATATATTGCCTTTCCTTATGCCACATAGTGAAGGACGCTTATCTTTGATATGTTTAATGATACATATCTCCTTTTCAAAATGAACATAATATCCTTTGTCACAGAATTGACTGACACTCAGGAGATTATGTTGAAGTCCTTCAACTATTGCAATATCTTCTATGATGATCCTTCCGATTTTATACTTGCCATATCCCACAGTACGACCTTTGCTATTATCAGCAAAACTGACTGTAGGGCCAGCTCCTTCTCTTATGTCTTCCAGCAGGGATCTATTGCCAGTCATGTGCATTGACGCTCCACTGTCAAGCACCCAGGTAACACGAACAACTCCACTGGCACCCTGCAAAAGACAACTTGATTAGACAGTCTTTGGGACCCACACTTGATTGGGTCCAGCATACTTAAAAAACTGATTTCTATCAGGTAATACAACAGAGCCTCTTGGACTGATACTTGGTTCTGATTTGACTGCACTTACTTCCTTAACAACAGCCTTAAAAACCTTGGTTTTAGGCTTTGGAACATAAGTCTCCTTCCTGACACGAGGAGGACTAGCAGTCTTTGATCTAGCATGCTTATTGTTTGTGTGTTGTCTAGGAGATGTGTTTTCATTTTTAGCATGCAAATTTCTAAAATAAGCAGACATCATATTGAAAGCACAAGTCATGCAATTATCAACACCACAACATTTATGACATGCATCAAAAGTAGGAACAACATGAGTATCATTCACAGTAGTAGGAACATCAATAGATTCAACTCTTACCTTGTTAACAGATTTAAAGTTCTCAGTAGAATGACATCTATTGTTCTTGTTCTTACTATTCACAAAATTATTAGGCTTGTTGAATTTAGTTCTCTCAGAGTTGACACCTAAACCAGCTTTAGGCAATCTAACATTGCCTTTCACTTTGATTGGTTTCAGTGATGTCAGGATCTCATCTCTCTTCTCATTACTCTCTTTCAATTTAAGGTCTTCCTGTTTGAGTTCATATTTAATGACAACAGGAGTCTCTAAAAGAGGTTCAGCTTCTGAGGTTTTAAACAAAGGTTTAAGGGAATCTTTCAAAACAAAAGGAATCCCTCTTTCCTCAGTACTCTTCTTAAAAGGAGTAATGTTACTAGCCTTACCTACGGATTTGTTATAGTCAAAACCTATTCCAACAGTTCTCTTGATCTCTTGTTTATCATTAAGTTCTTTGACTATAGTGGAGGCATCCTTAAAGGCTTTACACTTAACTTTCTCTTCCTCTAGCTGAAGTCTTAAAGCAATCTCACCTTTCTCTAGAACTTTGACTTTAGCACATTGTAATCCTAAATCCATAGTCAATTGTTCTATTTTAGGTTTTAATACTTTCATCTCATTTATCTTATAAGCATGAATTTCTAAGACTAAAGTATCAATTTTAAGATTGGCAGCTTTCATCTTTTTAATAGCATCATCTCTTTCAAGTCCTAATTGCATAAACAGTTTAGGGCATGTAGGATCTACCTGAAAGCTTCCAGCAGGAGGAGGTGAAGATGATCCAGCATTAGCCATGAGAGCAACATTCCCAATCTGCTCTTCTTCATCACTATCTGTATCATCCCAGCTTTTCCCTTCTGCTAGATATGATTTGCTCTTGAAGCTTTGACCTCTAGAAGTACCATGATGCTTTCTTACTAAGGCATCATACTTCTGCTTCAGCTCATCATACGAATCCTTTCTCTTTCCTTGAACCTTGGGCTGCTTGCACTCAGTTGCAAAGTGTCCAGGTTCACCACAATTGAAACGTTTAAACTTACTTCTGTCCACCATCCCAGTCTTGTATCCTCCTTTGCTTGTTGAAGATGAATAGCCTCCCTTCTGAAACTTACTAACAGTAGGTTTGTATTTATAGGAAGGGTTCTTCCGGAATCTCATGTTTCCAAACTTCTTGGCAAACAGTGACAGAGATTGATCTTCTAACAGTTCTAGCTCTTCCATTGTATAGAACTCATCATCACCACTGGAAGAAGCAGTCTGACCCATCTCAGGTACAACAAACTCCTGAGTGGTTTTAGAAGGAACAACAACATCCTTCTTCTTTTCTTCCAGTACAGGTGACTCAACAACTAGAGCTCTCGAATGGTTCTGTGTTTTACCCCAGCCATATCTCTGTTTACTCTGAACTTGCTCGAGTTCATAAGTTTTCAAAACTCCGTAGAGTCTCTCCAGAGATATCTCATTCAGATCTCTGCTTTCCCTGATGGCAGTGATTCTGTGTTCCAGATGTTCGGGAAGAGTTAAGAGAAACTTCATGTTGACTTCTTTCTTGTCATAGAATTTCCCATTCAGGTTTAAATTATTTATCAAATTATTAAGTCTGATAAATACTTCTGAAATCCCTTCACCGGGATGGGAACCAAACTGTTCATACTGAGCCATCAGTATCTCTTTCTTGTTTTCCCTAACTTCCTCTGAGCCTTCATTGATAATCTCTAATGTATCCCAGATTTGCTTGGCGTTTGTACAATTTACAACAGCATTGTACATCACTGGATCTAGAGATTCAACCAAAATTAGTTGAAGAGCATCATCTAAATTCATCTGTTCACTCTCTTCATCTGTGTACTCAGAAAGTTCTTTCGGAATGATCTGATGAGGTATTAACACACCATCCTCTTCGTGTGCTAATATGACATTCATCGGAGTAGTAACACCTTTGTCCAAAATCCCGATGTATTTTCTGTTCGCAGTGCGGAGGAATAGGAACATGTGCCTCTTCCAAAGGCCAAAGTGTTCCTTGCTGAACGGTGGGATTTTAATGCTACTGATCTTTTGTGTACTCATGTTTAAGGATTTGAAGTGAATAGTGTTTGGATGAGATTTGGATTTTTGAAAGAAAAATATTTTAAATCAAAATTAATTTTTGGAATAAAATTAATTCGAATAAAAAATATTTGGACGTTACAGAGTGTGTATAGGATCTGATACGAAAAATGGTATCAACCGCTCTGATGCCAATTGTTAGGTCCAGAAACGATTGTAGAAGGGGGGGGGGGGTTGAATACAATCGTCACAAAATAATCGCGGCGGAATAATCTGATCGGAGTTTAACTTGTTAATCAGATTTAAATTAATTAATATAACAATTTTTAAGTCGTTATATAATTAATATGGTTCGTTTTAAAGTCCACTAGTTCGTAGAATAAATTTGACAGGAAGTATTCTAACTTAGCGGAATAAAACAACCGAATGATCAAAGCACAGAAAACTGTGGATATAACGAATAGCAAGTTACAAACAACTTGAAAGTTTACAAAGCTTTGAACATTTACAAATGAAGAGGTGAAGGCCTATTTATAGGCAAATCACTTGAACTAGTATGACAAAGTTGGTATGACCATGCTACAAAGAACAGTATGACAATGTGAGCTAATGTCATGCTACAATTGAAATCAGTATGACAATGTGAGCTCATGTCATGCTGCAATTGGAATCGGTATGACAATGTCAGCTAATGTCATACAACAAATTTCGGTATGACAATCCATAGTATGACATATGACTTGGAGGTTAAGTTTGGATCAGTATGACAATGCAAAGTAATGTCATACTACTTAACTTCGGTATGACAATACATAACATTGTC
Organism: Daucus carota subsp. sativus; assembly: GCF_001625215.2. Classification (NCBI taxonomy): domain Eukaryota; kingdom Viridiplantae; phylum Streptophyta; class Magnoliopsida; order Apiales; family Apiaceae; genus Daucus; species Daucus carota. Next base: position 8,899,815 of record NC_030388.2, read on the forward strand.
ATGCTAAGCCAAATCGGTATGACAAAGTGTAACATTGTCATGCTACACAATTCGGTATGACAATGTGCATGTCATGCCACTTGACACGGTATGACAAACCAGGTGCGGTATGACAATCTATATGATTGTCATACCGTGCCCAAAATCAGTTTTAAATAGATTTTCTTTAATATAATTAATTCAATAATTATTCACTTAATTATATTAATCATATAAATTCATAAATTAAATTAATTCAAGTGTGAATCAATTTAATAAATAAATTACATAACTTATATAATTAATTTGAGATGTGAATAAATTAAAAGAATAATTATTTTGAGCACAGCCTTCAGCAGCAGGTCTTCTGACTTCCTTTAAAAGATCTGATTCTTTGTCTTGATTGAACTACCACCTATTGTTGATGCAGAATATTTAATCTGAGTAGCTGACACACAAATGTACTGTTTGGTTCATCTGTATCTAGCTGAATCAAATATTCTTTATCAATTAAAGAAGTGGCTTGTTCGTCGAGTCTTTATCTTCGTAGTTCATCTTCATAAGTAGAAATAGTTTGGAATCTTCTGAATAAATAAAGTATTAAAACTTTATATCTTTTGGACTTCTGGACGTGCTACAAAATATTATTTGTACACTGAGGCTTGAACATATTAATGAACTTCTTTCAGTGGTGTGCAGCAGCATCCTGAAATTCTTCAGACATATGATTTTAATAAATCATTTGACGTTCTTCGTACGGATTCCTTCAGTAGAGCTTGCTAATTTACTTTCTTTCTTATCAGAGTTGAGTTAATACTCTTAAATACAAATAGGCTGAACATGTGCCTTTCATGAGTGTTAGTGGCATGGAGAAAAGAAAATAGTAATCATGAGCGCAGTAAAACTTGTGCAGTTATAAATGCTGATTACACGTTCTCCTATTAAAATGTTTTACATGTAAGCCCACTAACAATACAGCCGTTTGGTACACTCTCTTCACATTCTCTGAATATTTAAACTCCTGAGATATACAAGATTAAAAAATCAAGATAAAATCCCTCGAATTTCAAACTCTGAGATTTAAAACAAAGAAAATAAATTTCTAAGTACCTCAGAATAAGACATAATGTTTAGAAAGTTCATCAAAAATCAGAGTTAGTCATAAAATCCATAGCTCAATAATGTGCTTGTGAAATAATGTGTGTGATCTAACATGTTAAATCAGAGATTATAGAATTTCACAATTTCGTAATTATAAGGTAGACAAAAATAATTTATTTAAACTCTCAAGACATAGACAAGGGACATACTCTGATGAAGAAATATATAAAGTAAACTAACCCTTTTTTTTTTCAGGACGCTTTTCAGTGTAAGTGAATCACGACCTTTAAATATAATTTTGCAACAGTATTTCTCCAGTAATCAGAGATTGTGACTGGTCACCATAGATTATAAAATCTTAGCAATTACTTAATACCAGCAAATGTTTGGGTCTTCCCAGTCACTGTCATATAGACATCTAAGATCTCAAAGGAGTACCATGCTTATTTTCAGGGGTGTGTATAGCATCAGAGTTTATAATCACTGTCTAATTTATTGAGAGAAAATGCAAATTAATCAGTCTCACTTATAATTAAGATATGTGAAGTAATAGAGTCTCAATGATATCAACATGCATATAGTGTAAAATAGTAGCACAAAATTGAGATCAAGATTAAAGAACTTAACTGAGATTCATGATTACTAATTCAGATCATGCTTCATAGTATCTTCACAGGTTATTTGTCTCAAAGAAATAAAATGAGATCATTTATCAAGATTCAGAGTTTACAAACATCAGAGAATATCGTCAGAGAATGACAATCAGAGTATAACAAACAGAGTATATCATCAGAGAATGTCATCAGAGTTTAACAATCAGAGTATATCATGGCAAATTTGTGAGCAATACATATGGTAATTTGACAATTTAAGCTTGAAAGATCTGACCATTATGTTTACTCAGTTCCTGATATCATTCCTAGCTCATTCACCAGCCTAGTAAAGGTTGCTTCACTTAGTGGTTTGGTGAATATGTCTGCTAGCTGCTGTTCAGTGGGAACAAAGTGAAGTTCAATGGTTCCTTCCAGCACATGCTCCCTTATAAAATGATATCTTATACTGATGTGCTTTGTCAGAGAATGTTGAACTGGGTTTCCTGTCATAGCAATAGCACTCTGGTTATCACAATAAATAGGAATTTTAGAAAAGGATAACCCATAGTCCAACAATTGATTCTTCATCCAAAGAATTTGAGCACAGCAGCTGCCTGCAGCTATATACTCTGACTCTGCTGTTGATGTTGATATTGACTTTTGCTTCTTGCTGTACCAAGAAACAAGTCTTCCACCGAGAAATTGACAACTCCCACTTGTGCTTTTCCTGTCAATTTTGCAACCTGCAAAATCTGCATCAGAATATCCAATTAGACTAAAATCCGATTCTCTAGGATACCATAATCCCAATGATGTGGTTCCCTTGAGATATCTGAATATCCTCTTTACTGCAATCAGATGAGGCTCTCTTGGATCTGCCTGAAATCTTGCACATAGACATGTGGCATACATTATGTCTGGTCTACTTGCAGTTAGATAAGGCAAAGATCCAATCATTCCTCTATAGTTTGTGATATCCACTGATGCACCAGTATCTTTGTCTAGCTTGGTTGCTGTTGCCATAGGAGTAGTTGCAGCTGAGCTGTCTTGCATACCAAATTTCTTCAAGAGATTTCTGGTATACTTGGCTTGATTGATAAAAATCCCATCTTCAGTCTGTTTAACTTGTAAACCCAGAAAATAACTGAGTTCCCCCATCATGCTCATTTGGTACCTAGACTGCATGAGCTTGGCAAACCTTTGACAGAGTTTAGCATTAGTGGAACCAAAAATGATATCATCAACATAGATTTACTCTAAAAGCAGATCATTTCCATGATTCAAATAAAACAAGGTTTTGTCTATGGTACCTCTAGTGAATCCACTTTCAATAAGAAATTGAGCTAGAGTTTCATACCATGCCCTTGGAGCCTACTTTAGTCCATAGAGAGCTTTGTCCAATCTGTAGACATAGTCTGGATGCTTTGGATCCACAAATCCTGGAGGTTGTTCAACATATACCTCTTCATCCAGTTTTCCATTAAGAAAAGCACTCTTGACATCCATCTGGAATACCTTGAATTTCTTGTGAGCAGCATAGGCCAGAAAGATTCTAATTGCCTCCAATCTTGCAACTGAAGCAAATGTCTCATCATAATCAATACCTTCCTGTTGTGAATACCCTTTTGCCACAAGTCTTGCTTTATTCCTTGTAATGACACCTTCACTATCAGTTTTGTTTCTGAAAACCCATTTTGTACCAACTATGGATCTATCTTTAGGTCTTGGTACTAGGGTCCAGACTTTATTTCTCTCAAACTCATTTAGCTCTTCTTGCATTGCTTGAATCCAGTCAGCATCTTGAAGAGCTTCCTCCACCTTTTTAGGTTCTGTTTGTGACAGAAAGCAATGATGTAAACACTCATTTGCTGTAGCTGTCCTTGTTTGCACACCTGCTTCTGGATTTCCAATTATCAAATCAGGTGTATGAGATTTTGTCCACTTCCTAGCATGTGGAAGTTGGCTACTTTCATCATTGGATCCTCCCCCTTGATCCATGCTCTCTTGATTCTGTTGATCTTTCTCTGTAGCTCCCCCTGAATTTGTGCTATCAGAGTTTGAATCAGTATTCTCTGATGAGTTTGAGTCAGCGTTCTCTGATGAGTTTATGTCTTGGGTAGAGTCTGAAACATTCTGATGCTCCCCCTCAACATATGCTTCATCATCATGAACTTGTAAATTTTCACCAGAGTTTGCTGTATTTTGCTCACAGTCAGAGTTTGATTGTTCATCAGAGTTTGTCGAATCAGAGAATATTTCTTCATTTTCAAAATGCAGTTCTTCATGATCATCCATATCTGCTAAACCCATAATTCTCTTGTCATCAAATGACACATGTATGGATTCCATGATCACCTTGGTTCTTAGATTATAGACTCTGAAGGCCTTTGTTGTCAGAGGATAACCTACAAAAATGCCTTCATCAGCTTTTAAATCAAACTTGGTAAGCTGTTCTGGATGAGTCTTCAATACAAAGCATTTGCACCCAAATACATGAAAGTATTTCAGATTTGGCTTCTTTTTCTTCACCATCTCATATGGGGTCTTGCCATGCTTATTAATCAGTGTTGCATTTTGAGTGAAACAAGCTGTTTGAACAGCTTCTGCCCAGAAATAAGTAGGTAATTTAGCCTCATCAAGCATAGTTCTGGCAGCTTCTATTAGAGTCCTGTTTTTCCTTTCAACTACACCATTTTGCTGTGGTGTTCCAGGTGCAGAAAATTGTTGCACTACACCTCTTTCTTTGCAGAACTCTTCCATTGTTGAATTTCTGAACTCAGTTCCATTATCACTTCTAATGATCTTTACTTTGTCTTCAGATCCATGGTCCAGTTGCTTCACATGATCCATCAGATGCAAAGCTGTTTCATCTTTAGAGTGAAGAAAATATACCCAAGTGTATCTAGTATACTCATCAACAATGACAAGAGCATATTTCTTCCTTGCAATGGATGGTACATTAACTGGTCCAAATAGATCAACATGTAAAAGATGATATAGCTTCTTTATTGAGAATTCAGTCTTACTTTTGAAGGATGTCTTTCTCTGCTTGGCCTTTTGACATGAATCACATAGACCATCTGAAGTGAGTAGTGATTCAGGGAGTCCTCTCACAAGCTTTTTCTTTATAAGCTCATTTATAGAGTTGAAATTGAGATGTGAGAGCTTCTTGTGCCACTTCCAACTTTCTTCTGCAGAGATTCTTGTAGATAAGCAAATTGCTTTTCCTTCAGAGTTTGTAGGCAAGTTGATTTCATAAATGTTTCCATGTCTGTGAGCAATCACTGCCACCTTGCCTGTTGACTTGCTTACTATCTCACTGTGTTCTTCATAGAAATCAACATGATATCCTCTGTCACAGATTTGACTGACAGAGAGTAAATTGTGTTTTAGCCCTTGAACAAGAGCTACATTTGAGATGATGACATTTCCAAGATTGATGTTGCCATATCCCAGAGTCCTTCCTATGTTGCCATCTCCATAAGAAACACTTGGGCCAGCTTTCTCCACAAACTCTGACAGCAGGGCCTTATTTCCAGTCATGTGTCCTGAACATCCACTGTCCAAGACTAGGATATTCTTCCTGTTGCCCTGCAATCACAAAGACCACTAATTGTTAGTTTTAAGGACCCAGACTTGCTTGGATCCCTTGGCCTTATTAAGTTTGTTAGCTTTTGCAGCGGAATTATTATTATCAGAGTTTGAGCTAACAGACTTTGGAACAGAGTTTGTACTAGAAATAGATTTTGTACTTGCAGAGTTTTTATTAACCTTTTTCAAAGAAGGTTTCAACTGATAATAATCATAATACAAACTATGATATTCTTTGCAAGTATAAATAGAATGCCATAAACTACCACAATGAAAACATGGATCTTGTGGTTTATATCTAATATTACTATTTCTAACTCCAGACTTTGTAGGTAAGGAGTTAATATCCTTGTTCTTCCTGCAAAAATTAGCAAGATGATTAGTATTTCCACAGTTATGGCATGTCTTCCTAGGTGCATTTGGAATAGGCATGTAGTTATTATTCTTGTCTATTCCAACCTTGCCATTTCTATTTTTCCTAGGCTCCTTGTCCTTGTTATCAGACTTTACCTCTTTAAGCTTATGCTTAAGCTGTTTCTGAGTCATCAATTCTATGTTAACCTGTTTGGGCTTATCAGATTTTAAATTGTTGTTAATCTCTGATTTTGGGCTACTCTGTTTAGACTTAGAGGATTCAGCAACAAATTTAACAGGTTTAACCTTAGGTTTTACAGTTTTAACAAACTCTGTTTTTGATGACTCAGCTTCTGAGTTATCAGTGTAACCTAGTCCCTTCTTCCAGTTTCCACTACCTAAGATATCCTGAGTAGTTTTGCCTGACTTAGTCCATGTCTTAATAATATCCTTTTCCTTAGCAAGTTCTGATTGAAGAGATGCATACCTCTTTAATAGTTCATCTTTGACAATGACAGCATCATCTCTCTCTTTCTGAACTTCTAACATCTGAACTAATTCTTTTTCTAGATAATCATTCCTTTTCTTTACACTTAGAGTTTCAGATTTCAATCTTTCATTCTCTAAAGTCTGATTTCTAAAGCTGATATGCCAAGTTTTAAGGAACAATCTCAACTCAGTTATATCTTCAGTATCAAAGGCAAGAGTAGAATGAGGTACCTTAGCAGTAGATTCAAAGTTGTTGTCAGTGTTTGCCATCAGAGCATAATTGACTTCTTCCTCTGAATCAGATGTATCTGTCCAGTTTCCTTTCTTGGTGATAAAGGCTTTTTCCTTTTCTTTCTTGGCTTTCTTGCATTCAGATGCAAAGTGACCCTTTTCACCACAGTTGAAACAGGTATACTTGTCAGCTTTTCCTTCCTTGCCCTCATTCTTCCTGAAGTTCTTCTTATCATAAACTCTGTCAGAGTTTCTGTCTTTCCTTGAGAAACTTTTGCCTTTGTTGAACTTTTTGTAAGCCAACTTCTTGAAGCTTTTCACCATCAATGCTGCTAACTGCATCATCTCATCATCACTTTCTTCAGAGTCTGAGGGAACATCAGAGTTTGAGTCATCAGAGTTTGATGACTCAATGTCAGACTTTGTGACATGAACTTTTCCTTTGCTCTTAGCAGCTTCCTCTTGAACTTTTAGAGCAACAGACTTTGATTTGCCTCCATGACGTTTGCTCCTCTGCTCCATCTCAAGTTCATGAGTCTTCAGTCTTCCAAAAACATCATCAAGAGACATTTCTCCAAGATCAAGATTGTCTCTTATTGTAGTGACTTTCAAATCCCATTTTTCAGGAAGAGCCAGAAGGAATTTGAGGTTTGAGTCTTCAAGATCATATTCCTTGTTCACCAGAGATAAGTCATTCAATAGTTTGACAAATCTGTCATACAGATCTGTCAAGGACTCACCAGATTTTGAGTCAAAGTGCTCATACTCCTGTGTAAGGATGGTTTTTCTGTTCTTCTTGAAGGCTTGAGTTCCCTGACATCTGGTTTCCAGAGCATCCCAGATTTGTTTAGCAGTTTTGCACCCAATCACCCTATTAGACATTGCATTATCAAGGGCACTGTGCAGAAGGTGTTTCACCTTTGAGTCTTTACCAATTGACAAGATGTCCTCAGGGGTATAATCTTTCTTGTCTTTTGGGACCATCTTCTGAGGTTCATCTGCAATCCCAACAGAGAGCTTGGTGGGCATATGTGGTCCATCATAGATCCTGTCAAGGTATTCTGGATCGACAGAGTCTAGAAATATAATCATTCTCTCTTTCCAGACTGGATATTCAGATGCCTTAAGGATTGGAACTCTAAAAGAAGAAGCTTGTGATTTTTCAGACATGATTGTGATTAAGATCTCACTGTAGTTATCTTAACAGAGCTGGCTCTGATACCACTTGTTAGGTCCTATAAACTCACTATATAAGTTAATATAGTGAACACAATCAATAACACAGAATGACAATATAAGAGATTGAAAGCAGTAAACTCTTATTCACAATGCTCAGTAGGTTACAAAAACTCTCTCAGTGATTTATATATTATCACTAAGAGCTGCTAGGGTTCTTCTAAGAATATACTCGATAACTTAACTCGTATAGAGTAACCCTAATCTGTGTTTATATATACACAGTTACAAAATCAATCTCTGATTTGATATCCTATAAATCAGCTATGTATTCTATCAATCAAAGATTACTACTGTTTTCTGTTTAGTTTCCATAGTCAGCAAATCACTCCTCCGCTTCTATCCTTCCTTGAAGTATATCCGCTTCTGAGCTCTTTCCACGTGTAAACTCTGACGAGCCTTGACTATGTAAACTCTGATCAGACTTTATCAAACTCTGGTCAGACTTTATTAAACTCTGATCAGCTTCCAGCTTAAACTCTGATCACTCCTGTTCTAAAACAAACTTTAAGAACATTAGTAATCATCAATTATATCTAACATAAAGTTTACTGGGGTTGTTAAAGAAAAGAAAAGTTTAAAGGTTTTTTGGCAAAAATTTGACAAGTTGATTGGGTTTTTTGGTTAATAATTCTAAACAAAGCATGGCCCTTACAAATAAAAAGCTATTTTGACTCTCGAAATTTTTGGAACACTAAAATATCTCCCAATTTTCTAAACAAAAGTTTTCTAAAATTTTTATATATCCCAAATATGCGAGATTTATAAAAATAATATTTTTAAAAGTCTTTTTCTATTTTCACAATTAATACTCAGAATCATTTTAAATTGAAAATAATTAAAATAATCATTTGAAATTTTTCAAATATTTTTAAATCCGAAACAAATATAAAAATACCAAAAATTGAATATTTTGGCAATTTAAATCAGATAAAATCTTTTGGGCTCAAATAAAACAAAATTATTAATTTTGAAATCAAAAGAAAATTTTGATTTATCAAAAACAATAAAATAACTGAAATTCTAATTAAACCTGTCAAACAGAAATAAACAATTAAAATTGCACATCTAACATGTAACACAACTAAATCAATTAATCACATAATTGTAGCAACTCAGAAAATTATTTTTGAAAATCCAACAAATTGGAATAAAATATAAAATTTTGTTCCTCCTCTTTTAAAAATCAATAACAAATAAATAAATAATTACAAAAAAAATTCCGGGTCATTACATGACCTATGTAATATGTATCATGGCCGAATGAATTAATTAAGGAATAAATTAGTGGATTAATTTTCCCTTCATTTTTCCTGTTTAGTTAATCTGAAAATGAGCTAGGATAGTTCTGGCTATACACCGAAATAAGAATCAGGCAGGGAGACGAGTGAGTATTTGAGTAGTGAGTGTACTAATCTGGCAATCTGCTGAAATTGCTCTCTATTGCGGTTAAGAAATGATCTCAAACTGAAACCATTTCAACTGGAAGAAGCGAAACCCTAGATACAAGATGTCATCTGATAGACACGCTTCTTCCTCCACTATCTCTCCTGCTGAAGAAAACGATCTGTAACATCTCTCTCTCTCTCTCTCTCTCTCTCTCCCTCTCTCTCTCCCTCTCTCTCCCCCCCTCCCTCTCTCTCTCTCCATCCCCACTCTTCCTCTCAAATTTCTAGAATATGTATGCAATATAATGATGATTATGTACTGTGAATAAGTTCAATGTGTCATTTGGGTATCATTTGTTTGTGTTTCTTTAGTATTAAGTCAGTTAGGTAGCTGTTGCTGGCTTTAATTTCCGCACTTATTTACCAATTTCAATGCCATTGAGTTCGGAGAGTAGTATTATATTATCTGCTAGACTTTGAGCTTCAAATAATTGATACGAGTTCCACAGTTTTATCCGGCAAAAAGAATTACAATTAGATAGTTTGTTAGCATCATATAGCTTAGTTTTGTAAATTGAGTAATAGAAGCTTCTATAATCAGTATAAAACCACGTTAATGCGGAATTCCTTGTTTATAGAAATGCTCTCTAAGCAGCTTGTGTAATCTTAGCTTACGCATAACCAATCAAAAAGTTTGTCTATAGTACACCTTTCATTAATTAAACGTAAACTATTTACCAAGATTCACAAATCCGACTGACATGTTCGGTTGTGTGATTGGGGTTTCACCTTCTCTACACTTTAAATTTATGACAATAGTCAGGCTACGTCTGATCATTAACTTGTAGCCAATAACAAATTTTGTGAATATACCATACCGACATTATTGGCGTACTCACAATTTGCCTCCGCCAATCATAGTTATGATGTAATCATACCAGAATATCACTACGGTTCGTGTCTACCAGTTACCAACAAGCGCTAAAACTTGGGAATAAGATATGATGCAATTCTTTTATGACATAATTTAAGAATATGTATTTGGTTAAAGTAATTTCATTACAAAACAAAAACCTGGTCTAAGGAATGAAGCTTTGTTACATGGTAATAGAGTTAAGTGTAAATATTTATTTATATATTTACGATTATATATATATATGTATGTATATATAGTAACTAACTTAATCTGACGTGAGATATGGGTACTGCAATAGCCAATAAGCAATTCTGGAAAATGAATATTTTTTTCCTTCAACTTGGCATTTATAACTAACTGCACCTATGTTTGTCTCCATGATAGTGGTATATGCTTCTAATGCTTCATGCTTGTATCTTCAGGTTCCTTGATATTCTTCATGAAGCCCCTTTATTTGGTCATCGCAAGCCTACAAACATTGTCGGAAGTGTTTTCTACTGTCTTGTTCTGGCAAGTACAATGCTTTTCCATATTTTTATTTTATTCTCCTCCAGGACGCAGTGCTCAAGATAAATTTTATCTGTACACACACACACACACACACACACACACACACACACACATTAAAATCCCTTTTGTTTGTAAATAAAATTGTTTCCTTTAATTCTAGGTAGGTTATGCTGCTTTGGCTGTGGGAGGACCGTGGATATTCCATCATATACAAGAACTTGAGTCACCGTTGCTTTCTAGTAGCAGTGTTGCGCTTTTATTCCTCACAGGTTTTCTTATAAATATTTTTACATGTTCAAATATGTTTGTTTTTTCTGCATATCTTAATTTTGTCCTGTGATTTAAATTCTGAATTTTGTATCTTTATCAAGTTAATGACAAGCATATGCTGTGTAACCAGGCATATTTAATCACCCCATATAGATTAGTTGATGATTTGATCGTTATGTAGTGTGCCCTTAATCATATTTATAATTAAATTAAGTTTTGTTACCTTGCGGACCAGATTTCTTGTGCTTTAAAATGACTATTATACTTAGATCACTTTTTTTGGAGAATACTTTTATTGTCTGTTTGGGAATTTGAATTTCATTTGAAATTCTTGATTTAATCAAATGACATGTTTGGATACACAAAGAAAGTTGAATTTGGATTTCATTTGAAATCCCAGACTTTCAAATACTAGTATTTCAAATATTAGTATAGACATGAGAATTTGAAATGACAACTCAAATTATGTCATTTGAAATTCAACATTCAAAATGAAATACATGTTCTGAAATGCAATCTTAATGAAATTGAGGAAATCGAATCGTGCCTCAAATTGCAAATTGGTGGCTGTCATCGATATGTCATTTTGTTTGCCTACTGCTTGAGAAACAAATTGAGCCGCTACTGGTGGGCTTTTAGTTACTACTAACTAGTCACCTTCAGTGATGGATTTTGGATTTTAAAACTGAAATTCTAATCAGAGCTACCATCTTGTTTTCAAGTAGTGTTTAAATTCTTCCAGGACCAAAAACTTGAGTTTTAACAGTATTTTGGAGGCCAGCAGGAGCTGATTCTTCCACTGTCAACAATGATAATATCGGTTAATGTTTTGTTCGCATGGCTTTGTAGAAAGAATACACTTTACACAATGCACAACCTCAGAAGAAAACTGAATTTTTAGTCTGCAGACGTTTATCATTATATGCATGTGAGGAATCTTAGTTTAAATTGTCATGTTGCAGCTTTCTCAGATATGTTTTTAAATCTTTGCACTAAAGCTGCAGCATAAAGGGGCAACCATGAAAAACATTCTTTTAATTCTTTTATTGGAAAAAAACAAAAAACACATTGATTTAGTTTGAACTTATAATACCTATGTTACTATGTCAATGTCGTGATAATGATCCACCCTAAGACTACCGTGGATGGAATTTTAGAGGGAACTGTTAATCCTACGATAATGTATATTCGAAGTTAAATGTCAACCTATACCTGAGATCTTGAACTTTTTATTTACTGATCATTGATGTTCATGTAAGATTAACTGTTTACAACTTATGCTCATTAATATTTCCTCAAGTTTGAGCTGACAAGTTTCGATTAGACTATAAGAGTCATCCTGATTTACTAATGATTGGCTTTAACCCAATTTTCAGGGATCTTCCAACAGTATATGGTTTACCAAGTCCAAAAGATAAGATTACAGGTTATTATAATCAGTTTCTTTACTTAATTTCTTATTGTTTGTAAACAAGTACTTACATAGGTGATAGGTCACTCTAGGTGTATTAGGGTTTTATTATGTATACAAGTTGCAGTCACATTTTGTCTCTAGTGTCTTGGTAATCAGCATGTTCATGGTGTCAGTAGGGGTGGTGGATATCTTGTCTAGTATCTTCTTCACAAAGTTGTAGAAAATTGAGTTTGTTGAGTGTCTGTAACTATTTTCTTAGTTTAATGACAAAATCTGAGATTGCTTGAGATGTTTTGTTGCTTGAGTTACTAATAGAGATGTTCTGTCGCTTGCCTTTGAAGCACAACATATATCAATCTAATATAAGGCGCAATAGGTACATAAGAGTTAAAATAAAAGATAGTTGCTTTGCAATGGCATTATTAAACCAATAGGAAATCTTAATTACTGACTGAAGCAAAAAAACATTCAAAATGGACAAATCTAGCCAATCATTATATATATAGAAAAAAAATCACGGGAATTGGGCAAACTCAATATTATGGAACTTTGTCAAGGGAGAGATAACAAAAACAATCTAATGCCCTCTATCAACACAACATGCTGGTAGCGAATGCCACAATACTGTACAACCATGCATCTACGACTATAAACAAGTGAGCTAATCTTGAATTTTTAAATCTATGTATAAGAATTTGTAGTGAACCACGATTTGGTACCCCATCAAGGGGTTTGGTGAACCAACAAGGTCAAGCAATCAATTGACACAATTGAATTTGAAGGCAAGAAAAGCTAATTTATGAAAACTTATTATTTGCCTAAACTAGTAAATGTTCATGATATCCTTGCAACTTATGTCACAGTATCTCAAACCTTCGCCTTCCATTAGATTGTATAGTCCTGACATCTGGTATGATTTGTAGGGTTACTATATGTTCAGCCAGAAGTTGAAGCATATAGTTCGCCTGCCTTTTGCATCTACGGCATATGGTATGAAAAAAATTGTTCTTTCATGATACTATTATACATTGTTGATATATATATATATGTATATATATATGTGTGTATATACATATATATACATATGTGTGTGTGTGTGTGGGTCATGTTCCTCTTAGAACCCTTAGCCTAAGAACTACAGCAGAACTGCACATGCAAAATTATTTTTGAACACACACAATAATGCAAAAAACATGTATTTAGATTTGATCCAGAAAATTTATTTAAAATTTAGGGTTGTATGGCTGAACCTTAGTGGTTTTATGGTTCTATTTTAAGGATGGGTTCTCTCTTGAGCGCGACCCTATATATATATATATATATATATATATATATATATATATATATATATATATATATATATATATATGGTGGTACTACTAGAAACCCACTTAAACTAGAAGCTAGAAACCTGTGATTAAAAAAATTATATTTAGTGATTATTCAACTTATTTTAATCAATTAATACATATATACAAATGGATCTTTGATCACCACCACCACAACCTATGATCACTGACCGACTACCACCATTAATTTTACCGACTTCCACCATTAATTTTAGCTATTATCAATGACCACTGATCAACACCTTACATAGAAATCATTACCTGTATATTGTATATTACTTGTATATTATATATTACTTATAATTGACGGTTCAAACTTCAGTCACCAATTTATGTTACAAAAATTACTACCATGTGTCATCATAATCATCGATTTATATTGTAGAAATCACTAAACAATGATATAGAGTTATTCATACGTATATACGCTATTATATCATCATCTCCTATGTCAACCTTAACATCACCTTTTATAAAGGACGATGCTGGAATTTACAGTGTTACTATGTGTAGAGAAAAGTGGGCAAAAGAGGGGAAGTTGCAGAAGGGAAAATTGGACGGGGCAGGGCGATGGCGGCGGCGGCGGGGAACGAATGATGGGCGGTAGAGGGAGGTGGCAGCTGTTAGTTGGGCGCGATCACGATGCTAGTGGGATGTACGGGATCGAGGGTGGGTGGCAATGATAGTGGGGTGTGTGGGTAGTACAAAATAGGTGTTTTTTAGATTCTATCTAGTGTTAGGATTTTATTGATCACTAGCTTATATACAATGGAACCCCTCTAAAGTGATATCCCAATATCCCAAGGAACACAAAAATTTATCACTTGAGAGAGGATATCATATAAGAGAGGTTTATATATTTCTAAGAAAAATAATCATAACCATTTTTCTACATAATAAAAATCATCATATACATCATTTTCAAGTATATATTTACATTGACGTGCATTAAACTTTCGAGAAAAAACAGCAAATATAAATTTGATAACATTACCTAAATTTATGAAATTTTGTCATAAATTTAATAAAACAAGATATCAGAAAAATGAATCAATGATAACATTGATGATAATACATGGTGTGGAAGTTATTCGACAAAAAATTGCACAAAGCAGTATTACAAAATATTTTTCATCTCCATGTAGTATATAAAAAACATGTATATAGTCAAAGAACCAAGATTTTTTTAATCAGTTTAGAGAGTTTATCACTTTGGAGAGTATCTATTTAGAGGGGTTCTACTATATACTCCCTCCTTCCCATTTTATTAGTCCACTTTGCACAAATCACACATATTAAGAAATATTAAATGTGATATGTTGTTATCATTGCCATGCATTGGTTATACAAAAATACTACTAAGTTTTCATTCATTTTGTTAAAAGTCAACATAGTTTGCATTGTAAATCATGAAAATTGTGTGGGCTAATAAATGTTAACATTGAAACTTGTATAAAATTTGTATTGGACAGAGAAGGAATAATAATATGGGAAATTTTTTCTTAACAAACAAGACAATTAAAATGGGAAGGAGGGAGTATGTACTAGGAAAATGATCAAATAAAAACTAGAAACCCCTTGTCTTATATCCACCTAACTCCTGCCCATCACCCTCGTCCACCCACTATTTTCACTGTCGTCTACCCCTAATCCTCCACATCACGCTGCTTTCTTCATCCACCCCGCTTGACTACCACCTGCCATCTTCCTCCGCCGCCTATATTATGTTCCCCACCACCGCGCCATCGCCCCCTCTTCCTTTGTGATAACTTTCCCTCTCCTTTGTCCACTTTTCTGTACACATAATAATCACTGTGAATTCTGATTGTAAATTCCAGCACCTACTTTATTAAAGATGGTGACGATGAGGGCGAGATAGGAGATGATGATATAATGGTGTACATATATATGTAATAACTCTGTATCATTATTTAGTGATTTCTACAATATAAATCGGTGATTATTACAACATGTTAGTGATTTTTGTAATAGAAATTGGTGATTGAAGTCTGAATCTGGCAGTGATAAGTAATATGTGAAAGTAATGATTTTTATTTGAGATGTTGATCAATAGTCATCGATAATAGTTAAAATTAATGGTGATAATCGGTTAGTGATCATAGGTGGCGGTGATGATCGAAGATCCATTTATATGTATGTATTTATTTAATTAATAAAACTGAATAATCACTAAATATAAATTTTATATTCATTGTTTCTATTCAAGTGGTTTTCTAGTGGAGTAAGATTTTTGTAATAGAAATTGGTGATTGAAGTCTGAATCTGGCAATGATAAGTAATATGTGAAAGTAATGATTTTTATTTGAGATGTTGATCAATAGTCATCGATAATAGTTAAAATTAATGGTGATAATCGGTTAGTGATCATAGGTGGCGGTGATGATCGAAGATCCATTTATATGTATGTATTTATTTAATTAATAAAACTGAATAATCACTAAATATAAATTTTATATTCATTGTTTCTATTCAAGTGGTTTTCTAGTGGAGTAAGCCCCCCCCCCTCCCCCCCCCCACACGTATATACATATATAGACGTATATACATGTACACATGTGTGTGTGTGTGTAAATATATATATAAAAGGTTCTAGTTTCTATTTTGATTTCAGTTTCCATTTTAGCCCTAGCCTATGCTAAACAGAAACTAGAATTAAAATAGAAACTAATTTAAACCCTTAGATCAATCTAATCTAATGGCCTTTATAGGCACCACACAATTAAAATACACCCTCCTATACATAATCTCTTCCATTTCTAATTTGATTTTTCCTGTTAATCGTGAGTTTTTTTGAAACCTCACTTAACTGTATTTTTCTGCATTTCCCATTGCACATGTGCTATATTCGAACGCGATTTATGAATTTTTTTATTTTAGTTTCTAGTTTTTGTTTTAAGGAGGTTTCCAGTGGAGTAAGACCCTGTATATATATGTCAGGTTTTTATTTGAAATACCTAAAAACATGATAACATGAAATATTTGAATCTTTTGTTGCATGTATATATACCATAAGCAGTAAGTTGTATATTCCAGATACCCCGTAACTTCTACTTCTTAGTGCAACCTTTTGACCAGTAACATAAAACACATATATTGAATTAATCGACCCCTGTGTCCTGCTTTCAAGAAACCTTAAATAGTGACTTCTGCTCATGTCTTAGGCTACAAATAAATAATAATACTTGCTAAGATTGTAGGTAATAATCTCTGGTTTTGTTTACTTGAAAGGAGCATTTGGAATGACTCTACCTGTCATCTCAGATTATCATCAGATTTTTTTTACTCGATAGAATCTTTGTTTATTTTGTTTCCATTTGTTTTTATGCTTATGTATCTATTGTCTATAATTGTAATAACATATATGTACTGGTTTGTTCTTTACAACAATTTGGCTTTTTTCTAGGAACTGCTGCAATGCTACTTGTTTTGGTTTGGAAACCATACATCGGCATTCTGTCCATGTCCACATTGCTCAGGTAAGTACTGAGCATGTAATTTTTATTATTGTTTGTTAATTTGACCCCCTTGATTGCTTACTTTGTCAAGTCATGGTGATTTTCAGTCTTGTTTTCCTTCACCACCCGATCTATTGTAAATTGATATGGTATTATTATATCCTCTTTGGATATCTAACAGTGAGTAATTTCAACAGTAACTCATAGATTTGTGAATAGGGAAGGCATATAAATATATAATAGATAGTAAGACATGTATATATATATGATTTCAGGAAATGTAGCTCTAATAGAAATTTGAAACTGAATAACAAGTTTTACTGAGCTTTCATCTAATTTTTATTTGGTTTTATAATTTAAAAACTGTCGATTATCTTCTATTCTTTCAAATATGTTTCAAAATCTGCCATGCGTTTCACATGAAATGTACTAGAAGCGGGATGACCACAGTTGGCAGATGATTGCTGCTGTCTGCCTGCGTGACTAAAATCATTTAGATTACTTCTTTTGTTGCAGTTGTGGTGGATTCTTGTAAAACATGGTATGTAAAAGGCATTCTGGTTGGATCAGTAATATAATCAGTGTTACGCAATTGCTCGACTCTGTTCATATAAAGGTTTATCTAGGATCTGAATGTGTGTATTTGATATGTTTTGACACTCCACTTGGGGACCCAGTCACCCAGCTTGCATGGGGAGTTCGTGCAGAAACTGTCATTATGGCACTCACTGATTACAATTCCACTAAGGTCATGACTAATTATTTGGAAAATCAAATGCAAAAACCTGTATTTAAGACCCTTAAGAGCCAAAATTTGAATATTATGTTTATAATTGTTGAAATTTAGGTGATAAATTTTGGACATAATAATATTTATTCCAGAGCTTGAAGGGTTTCACAGTAATTTGTTACCTAATTACCTTGTTTGTCCTGTCACTGATGTGTTGAACAATTTCAGCTCATCTTTCATGATTGTATATGTTTCTTCTTGGTAATTAATGACATTAAGCAACTGCTCTGTATTCTTCACTACATACATTGATTATTCATTTACTTCATCATTTGAACTTGCTATAATCTCGACTTTGCAGGATCATTATGCTTATTGAAGTAATTTTTGCTGGTTTTTTCATGAGTTTATACATTGGTGAGTCTGTATGCATACATTGGGGAAATGTACCACGCTCTGCATTTTATTCTGTGACAATCTTCTTCAGGTTATAATGTAAAAAATGTATTGTATGTTTGTCAAGACTAAGCACTAACACAGGTATATAGAGACGAGGTTGATAAGTCACACAGTCGAATTAAAATTCTCTTGACAGATCTCAATCCCTATGTGTTCAATCCCTATGTGTTAGAAAGAAAGGGAGGCAGAAAGAATTCTGACACGTGGGTTCTTTGTAATTGTGTGCTTAGTATGATCCTGGTAACTTTATAGGTGCTTTGTAGATTATTTTGGGAAATGGGAATTATGGATGGAGATAACACTGAAGTTCTGGTGATACGTTATAGCTGATCGGCTGATCCTTTCCATTATGACAGTGATATTCTTAGTTGGACCTAGAGTTTCTGCCTTTCTGGGTTTGGGATCTTTATTATATAAAAGAATTAAGATGTTTGCCTCCTTATGAAGTGATAGTCTCTTATTCTTTTATTTTATTTTTTGATAAAGGATAGTCAACTTATGTTTCTCCTAAATTGATTCTAATAAAACTGTATCTTTAACTTGCTGATTGAATTTATGAGGTGTCTTATGTAAGTTGTTTATGATACTGTGAGTCGGAGTTGTGGAGTATGAAGTTGTGACACACTTGTGGAATCACAGTCAATTGTCCCTAAAAGGCTAAAACACGTGATACATAGATTCTTTGACCCTTTCTGGAATTTTTACTGATCTTATCAACTGTTACAGTATTCAATAAATATTCCTCTTGTTTACATTTATTGGGTTCTTCTTTGCAGGTTATGTTCACCGGTATAATTCATTGGATTCTCAGCCTGATGTGTTGAAGTCATTGTATTCTCCACTTCAACCATCTAGTTCTTTGGAAGGATTGAGGTTTGTGACATATCAGTATCAGCCGTGTTACAACTTCTTTTTATTTATTTTAGTCATGAATGTTTGTCAATGATTCAATTTATTTCTTCCTCTTTTATTAGATCCTGTGAGTTGGTTGAGATCAGCATTGCCATAAATCAGCTCTTATTCATGTTTTTTTTGTCTCAATTTGTGCAGTGACAACTCATACCACACATGAATGATAGAGAAACTAATAGAATCATGGATATGAATCATCAATTATGAGAACTCTGATCGTGACTATAATATTTGAATCTTGAATAAGATAGTAGAAGAGAATTCATAGTACTTACATTTTCCCTCCATTTTTCTTATATGCTTTTCGTTTACCACTTTTTTTTTTCTCTCACAACTATGAAATGTAATGATTGTAGTCGTTGCTTGAGATGGTAGCACTTTGACTGAATGCTCCTCTTTTATCAGACGAAACCAACAAAATGTCTTTGTCCAATTAAATGGCTTTTGTGATTGTAACCAAAATTAGCAGTTTTTAGTTGAGTTCAGTGTAATATCATTTACCATGTTGAGAGATGGATGTGTTTTTCTTCTTGTCTTTCTTTCTTTAATGTCAATTAGATGCTTTGCTAATGTTTTTCTAGTGTTTAGTAGTGTTTGAATAGTGAATACTGATGTACAAAGAAAGTATATCACCATCAGTAAAAGATAATTAAGTAAATTTTGAAACATACCTGTTCTTCAAAATGTGTAGTCCTTGGCCATGTATTATATGATGAGGAGGTTCCTAATCTGGAATCAAGAGATTGTAGTTAGTAGATGGAGACTAAGGACTAATTCCTGTTGCAGGTACCATGATGGCAGCCGACTCTCTGATCAGCAGATGGCTCTGTTACAGTATCAGCGAGAAAACATTCACTTTCTTAGCGAGGAGGTATAATAGTGGAGTGGTGCTCTGCCAGCTGATCAATGAATTCATTGTTTAAGTCATTAATTCTTACATTATTAGGACGTTGATTAGTGGAAATTGATATATTGTGCTATATATGTTTATTATTTTTTTTTATGTTCATGTATGTATATTATTCTAGCCTCTTTTTGAACTTGTTATGCTCCATTAGAGGAATATGAAGTGCATCTTAATATATACGTATGCATATCCTTTGTGGCTGATTTTAATATGTTTTTCTTGCAGATTCTCCGACTGCAAGAATGCTTAAGCAAATATGAAAAGTCTAGCGATGGAATTACACCTCAGGTAGTTGACAGTCCTTGGCTGGTAGATTCAATATTAAGTTAAGATTCATCAATTGATTAAACCTTTGTTCTGTTAGTAAAATTTGAAATGAACTGCTTAGGCTGGTGCTTATCCATATGATCTCGAAAGTGGAATTTTCTTTCCTATCAAATACCTTCAGCAGTGTCTTATATTACAAATGTGTGTTCTTTTTCTCCCATCTGCAGGTTGATCTTGCTCATCTGTTAGCAGCTCGTGATCAAGAACTAAGAACACTTTCAGCTGAGGTAATACTACTTCTGATTCCTGGTACTTGTTAAATTGTTGCTAGTGCTCTTGAAAAAGTTTGTAGACATTAAATGATTATTGTGTTTTTTGCAAATTCAATGTTATTTTCCAACTATAGCAACTTTCTCCATTTCTGTTATCTTTTATACGTAGTATTGCTAAGGGCTGCTTTGGTTAAGGATTTAAGATCCATTTTAGATGTCACGGACTTGTATCAGTCTATCGACTGTTTGTACTCCTCTCTGCCACAGTGGAATGTTTTCACCAGTAGCATGACACTAAAATGTGGTTGGAATTTTAGAAGTCGGTAAGAGTATAATGTGGGGCAAGTGATTCAGGTTTCATAAAATTTAAAAACTGAAGGACAGACAGAATTTGTGTATCAATACACAGTGAATTTTTATTCTAACTGGACCTTTCTCTGTAATTAAATATTATAAGACTTTCTATACAGCAGACCTAATAAGAAAACTATCTCAGACTATATAGGTAGTGGGTGCTAAATGGCAATAATCTAAAAAAGACAGATAATTAAGGGATTTTCTGAGTCAACATTTTCTCAAATTAACTAGTGAACCATTGCTGATTCTGTATGAACACACTAAATGAAGTATAGTTACGGACCTCATATTCGGCAGCAATTAAAACAGTTTTCATATTGTTGGTGGACATAGGTCCTTGGCATCTCATGTTGATGTCCCAGCAGCATCATCTTTACAGATTATGATTTAGTCTAAACCTAAAAATTCAAAGCATTGGGCGGAACCTGTTTGAAACAAATAAAATCATAAAAGATCTCTCTAATTATGCAGCTGCTAGCACAAAATGATATAGTAATCAATATAAAACATATAACTGGAAGTCATAAGCTGTATTTGGCAAATACTTTCAAGACTTTCAGTAGGCCTACAGTGAATCTCCGTTTTGTGGGTTTGGGGTTATGTTTTCTGTTGACTTATGTATTTTCATTTTTCAGATGAATCAGTCACAGTCCGAGCTGACCCTTGCGCGATCCTTAATTGCTGAGAGAGACTCGGAGATCCAACGGTTTTACACAACCAACAACCAGGTATGTTTCTCATGGATCTCTTGTATACATGCTGGTCTGGGGTGCTATGTTGTTGAATAAAAAGTCTTGTTCTTTTTAAGTAAGAGAATATAACTTTTAACTGGATTCTTGAAATATGAACCCCATTTTTTGGCAAATGGGCTAGGTCTGTCGATAGTGGGTTTTATGGTGAATGGGGGTAGGGCTGTTAATTTCTGGTTAAGGGTCGTGTTCATGTTTTGTCGCATTATAAATGTTAAAATAGTGTATCGACTCAAACATGGCTGACAACCTTGACAATAGTGCAACCCACTTATTAAAAGGGTGACCCCAGCCCAACCTGTCTATCCAATGAGCTGTATAATTATTTGGGTATGTTTAATTGTATTATACTTTTTGAAGTTATGTAGTTAAGTTTATTTCGAAGTATGATACACAAGATAACAAAATTTAATTCTGGAATATTTGTTCCATGTAGCAAAATCGAACACTATTTACTCACCAATTTGACATAAATATTTAAATCCATACAAAATATATATATATATATATATATATATATATATATATTTGAAAGGTAGCTAGAGCAATTAATATTAGTTATAATTGAATGGTCTATTATGTTAGTATATTATGCATATTAGTAGCCATTATTTTTTTGAAAGAACTATTAAACAAGTTATGCCTGTCATTTTTGGGTTGAACTTATCAAATTGTTGAGTGTTAAAAGAATTACGATACTTATATTTATATGACAACCATACAAACTGCGGCAGTTGCACTAGCAGTAGACTTACGGATAATTTGACTCGGCCAGGATGCGTCCTTTTGTTTAATTTTCACATAAAACTTATATATATGTTATACTTGAATTTTTTAACTAGCTTTGCAAAATTGATTTTAATTGTCACAAAAACTTACATGTATGTTATACTTAAAAGTTAGCTAGTTACAAAATTGATTAACTTTTAGGTGATGCGGGAGTCTTTTAAATGATTGCATTTTATCATTAATCCATGTTTGCACTATATTTTTGTCACCGCATAAAATATTTTTTTGTATGTAAGTTCTAGTTATCCTCAACAGAAAAAAGGTCACTTTTTTTCAAAATTTTGATGAAAAGTTTAACCTTAATGCAAGGAAGACTATAAAAAGTCAGGGATATTGACCAATAATAATATCGTTGATGGTCTAAATAGTTTTGTCATTTATATAACATGACAACATCAACCAGAATTGCCGCAGTAGCACTTACAAATAATCCTTATTAGACTATCTCATTCAACTGAGTGTAAGGGGCCAGAGTCGTTTTAAACTTGTATTACGTGTAGTTTTAAGCTAGTTTCTAATTTTGTCCGAGTTTAAGGGGCAAGAGTCGCTTTAAAGATTGATTGATCAAAAATTTATATAGTCATGCATCACACAGTTCTATTCAATATGTATGATTTTTTTTATGTCAGATGGTCTAATTATCGTCAACGTGTAATTAAAGAAGTCACTCGACTCAAGTTTTTGCCGGAAAATCTGAATTTTAATATCCATAAAATATCTACTCCTTGTGACAGAGCAACATAATTCACGGATATTGACCCATATCGTTGAGTGTACACTTATGTTATATGACAACAACCATACAAACTGCCGCTGACAAATATCCTGATATGACAATTTGACTCACCCAGGGTCATAGTCCTATGTTACTTGGACTCTTCATTTTGCCTCAAAGTACCCGTGTCGTACACTTGACACTCAGACATGGACACTTGGACTTGGACACTTATTTTAGGCCAAGACATGTACATTTTTCAAAATATTACCGAGTCTGACACATGGACACGTATCCATGTCGGACACTTCTAGCCGAGTCCGAGTAACATATACTTCGGCTGTGTTTTAAAAAAATAAAATAAAATTTGACAAACTTTATGTATGTTATACTACAATTTTTTAGCTAGTGTTGCAAAATTAACCAACTTTTAGGTGGTGCAGAAGTCTTTTTAAAGATTGCATAATGCATATCATCATTAATCTACACAAAGATGCTCTATATTCTAGTCGCTGCATAAAATATCTTTTATGTAATCAACATGCAACAAAAAAATAAAGGTCATTTGATTTTAAGATTTTGAAGAATAATTTAACCTTCAATGTCTATAATGCGACGAAGACTGAAAAGTCATGAATATTGCCCTACATCGTCGATCGTATAAATAATTATGTCGTTTATATCACTTGTAACTGCCAACCTCAATTGCCACAGTAGCACTTACAAATAATCTTGATTAGACAATCTCATTGAACCAAGGTGTTAATTCTCGGCTGTGGCCCACATTTTTCCCCCAAATAAACTTACATTACTCGTAGTTTTAAGCTTGTTTCCAGTTTGGACTAAGTTTAAGAGGCAAAAGTCAATTTTGGGTTTTACTGTAAATGGGCCAGGGCTCTCAGTTTCTGGTTACTGTTCTTGTTCGTGTTGTATCACATTATTAATGTAAAACTAGTGGATCGACTCAAACACCCCTCACGAAACCTTGACACCAGTCCAACCAACTTTTTAAAAGGGTGACCCCACTGTAACCCGTTTATTCAGTGACTCATATAATGATATGGTATGTTTAGCTATATGTTATATTATTTTTGTCATATAACTACAGTTATTTGGTTTATGAGGTATGATGCACAATAGAAATAATTTAATTTTGGAATATTAAATTCATGTAGCAAATCCAACACTATTTATGGTCTAGTTTGACATATATATCTATTTATAATTTGAACATAGTCTGTATGTTAGTCTGGAAAAGCAAATCTACATTGTAATCAGTACAAAAATTCAGCCTCGCATGCATCTAACTTATGATGCGATTCTATTGTTTTCAATTTTCATAGATGGAGTTCTCTTTTGTTGTTAGTGGTGGTATTATCTCTCCTTTACAGGGGTGGGGTTTTCTTTTGTTTTAATAATGTTAACATTGCCTTCAAGATAATGCAGGAAACAATTTCTTGTATAGTTTTTGGTAGGAAGGATTAGTAGTGATAAGTTGTGAATTGTGATAATTCGGACCAGATCTTACTCGAAATATTACTCACACAGAATCATTTAATGGATTTTATACATAATGCAAATGTATCTGTATATACGTGTATGGTTTTAAGTATCCTGGTTAAGTTTTAAATATTAACTTGGCAATAATATGCTGAAGACTTGTAAGTTATTGCATTCATGCTCATAATTGCTGATGTTTCTGCATGTGAGTTAACATATCTAGTGTTTTCTTTGAATAGTATGTTGAAGAGAATGAAAGGCTGAGAGGTATTCTTGCAGAATGGAGTGCTAGGGCAGCTAAGGTATGCATGTTTCTCCTTATTGCTTACTCTATTCGTTAACGTTTTCCAATCTTCTTAGAAGTTACTTGTTCATATATACTACACGTGTAAAAGCTGGAGCGAGCACTGGAGGTTGAACGAATGTCCAACATGGAGCTCCAAAAGAAGATACTGAGGACGAAAAAGAAAACAAAGGATGAATTTGTGGAGCCGACGTAGCATATATGTAGTTGAATATTGTGACATGTTTGTTTCATGTAAAGTTCTCTGTTTCTTTTTATATTTACCCCTTTTCTTGTCATTGTAAGAGTTATTTGAAATTAGGTAAACAAACATCAACGTGAAAGAGAGGGGAAAAAAATGGTATGGTAAATACGTTTGTACAGTTTAATTAGGCACATATGGTGGAAATTTCATTTAATATCCTATCAGCAGATGCATGTTTTTTACAGCTCTAGTCCAGAGTCCAGACTCTAGCCTTATCTAACTGATGGACATGGGCGTCCGCTTGATAATAGAGCAATGGCCAGGGCAAAGCTTGATATCTGTATGTTCTCCCCAATCCTCATTCGCTATTGTAATTTACAAGACATTAGCAGTAGCTATGAAAGAAGAGTTTCAGACACCCACAGTTGTTAGCTATGTCCCCTGTGTAAGGGCCTTGTTGAGTTTTATATGCGGAAAGTATTTTCGTGAGAAATAATTTCCACGGAAGCCCAAATGAATAAAATTTATTGGTTGCAAGGTATTCATATTCACTTGTCCCACATCGCGTGCGGGTATCCCCAAATATTTGTTGTTTTTATAAATTTTTTAGAGCATCTTCAATAGTTTCTTAAATTGGCTCTTAAAACCAAAAATAAGGAAAAAAAATAGAGTTCCAATAGACTCCTGGTGGCTCTTAAAAATACTAGAAGCCTCTATTCTCTCCTCTCTTTTAAGAGCCAATACATGGCTCTTAACTTGTTTTTTATAATACAATATTCACTTCCATTGTTAACTTGTTTTTATAATATAATATTCACTCCCACTCATGTGACTTAACTTTTATCATAGTGGAGTATAAATAGTAATAAAATATAATGTTAGGAGTGAGTACAGAGAGTATTATTGGAGTTCAAACTCCTAGTAATATACTAACTTTCTAGGAGTTTAATATTTTATATTATATATAAGAATCTATTAGGAGACTATTGGAGATGTCTACGTGCCAAACATGCCCCATCATTGATTTGAGATATTGATAAGGTATATGTATATTCAATGCTAGGCATAATGAGTATACCTCAAAAAGAGATCTTTTCGCCCTATGAACTTTAAGGCGTAGGCGTATGAAGTTTCATATTTCATTTTTAAGCAGGGCAGTAGAGACTTCATGGCTCCCTTACAAAATCAATCAATCTAAACATAAAGTTTTCAAAACTAACCAGCCTCCGTTCGACTTTTCAAAACTAACCAGCCTAATTCTCCACAACTCGGGCGACCCAAGCTTGTTTTTCTCCATCCTACAGGTCACCATATACACGGGCGACCCTCATTGTGCTTAAAAAAGTGCAGGTCGCCCTATACAAGGGCGACCCCTGCATGTACCCTGTGACGTGGTCGTCCTTATCACGGGTGACCACGTGTCCCCCACCCCCTTAAATCTGCTCGCCAGCACACAAAAATCACACACAATTCACTCACAAAACGCAGCTACTTGAGTAAGAGAAAAAGAAGGGAGAAAAGAGGACAAAGAGGGAGAAGCGTTGCCCGAGTTTTAGCACCGATTAACACCGATTTGAAGGTACTATCTTGCATACCCTCTAAATATTAGTGTATATACATGCCTTGGTTTCTTGCTTAGACACGTAGATACATGGTAAACACCGCCTTTTGGATCACGTCGGAGGCTTTCCAGGGCACACAGGGTGCCACACAAGCACTGGTAAAATCCCTTGTAACTGATCTTCTAACTTCCTTCCATTATTATGCTAGCTTATTTCTATATGTTCTGCTGTAACTATTATTGGCTTATGTACCTTACCATGTACTCGTACGTTTTAATTTCTTGATCTGATTATGTCTTAACATGGTTGGTAAGAGGAGGAGCAGCTTGTAGATATGTAGAGTGCCATTGACCCTGTTGTCCTGGATGTTGGTCGGGCACAGACTATTCTACAGGGGTTGTTAGCACGTGTCAGGGGTGCAAGAAACCCTCCCAGACGCAGAGGACGACCACCAGTTACACCAGTTGAGCCGGAGCCAGACACATAATACACTCATGTGGGCAGTAGCTGTTCAAATAGGGGAGGCTGGTCACACCTAGTTGGCACCTCTTGTTCGCCAGTTAGGGATGTAGCGGGTACTTCTGAGGCGGGTGGATGGTCCCCCTGGGTGGGGTCGACGTTCCGGCCATCTATATATGCAGGGGATGACTACGAGGGTGGTCCACGTGGTTTTGTGGTCAGATTAGAGGATGACGAGGACCCGTCTGCTAAGGGTGAGCATACATCCGGAGGTCAGCCGCAGGAGTCATACAAGTTCCAAGATGTAGATGCTTATAATCCTGACACGTCTTTCCTGAGGGATCAGTACACCACACCTCCGCCACAGGCCCCGGTGCCGTCATTTGGTAGCCCGTCCTACATCTTCGGGGCACCCGCGTTTCCATTCGAAGCGCCACCAGTGAGGTCCACTCCTACTCCTATACCCATGTCTAGTTTTGCTACGTACATTGCTGAGAGTAGTCCATGGGAGCTCCATAACTTTGTTGATCGCATTCCAAACCACCACTAATAACCTAATCCAACGGCCAGGATTCGTCGATCGGATGCCGTTTAAACCGATCTGCGATCCGGCTGATTCCAGCAGGTTTACCGGCGATCGGGCGGTCAAGACGCTGGCGATTGCTGTTAATGTACGTTTTGCTACGTACATTGCTGAGAGTAGTCCGTGGGAGCCCCCCCCCCCACAGCAGTACCAGGGCATTCCGAGCCTGAGGAGCCACTTGAGGATGAGCAGCGACGCAAGCCACCTAGAGCTTCGAAGGGGAAGGATCGAAGATGTCACACTGGAAGCCACATCTTCGGGCATAAGAAGAAGTAGACTTTTCCTCGTATGTAGTTTGTTTATGCTTATGTACCTGACCATGTACTTGTACGTTTTTATTTCTTGATCTGATTATGTTAGGTCCAATCAGACGTAGAAGGGGGGGTTGAATACGTCTATACCAATTTCTTCGATTTAATTCAATTACGGAATATTACTGTTTAAGTCCAGTTAAATCAATCGTAAATAAACAACTCCAGCAAGTCGGGGAATATTCTTATATTTAAAAATAATCCTCGGATGCTACAAACTCCAACACGAATGTCAGCTGCAGAGACTACAAGCACTCCAATACAAACTCTCGACTAAAATGATATTCTAACTTTGCTCTCGAGAATGTGTATAGTGTGTGCACTTTACAAAGTGTGTAGTTGTTCTCAAATGAAAACATAAAGCTCTATTTATAGACTTTGGGGGACAAACTCAGCTTGTGCTTGCTCTTGGCGCAAGGAAGCTTTCAACCAATCAGAACAAAGCTTCCTCGTTCCTTGTATTGGCTTCCTTGCTCCAATCTAACTTGCTCCATCCTAGCTTGCTCCAATCCTTCCTTGTTCCTCCTTCAACTTGCGCCAAAACAATTCAGGTGAATTGTTTAATTGATTTAAATGGCGCAAGGAAGAAATTGGAAACAGTTTCCTTCCTCGTTCCATTCAAAACAATTCAAAGAATTGTTATTATACAAATTGGCGCAAGGAACAATTCTTTCCTTGTTCCATTTTGGCGCAAGGAGAAATGGTTGGCTGATGAATTTGGAGAAAGGAAGAATTATAATAAATAATTCTTTCCTTGTTCCACTCTTGGCGCAAGGAGGAATTATAAACAATAATTTCTTCCTTGTTCCATTCTTGGCGCAAGGAAATGAATTATAGTTATAACTTCCTTCCTTGTTCCATTTCTTCCTTGTTCTAACAAGGAACAGGCTAGCACACTTACATATATACATATAAGTGTCTACTAGTTAATTTGGAGGTCATTTTGCGACTTGATTAAGTTATTCTTGATTGAATCCTTCGAATTCAATTCACACGTACTGACGTCCTGTGCACTGGTCTGGTTCACGAACGACTAATACAGAATTGATTCTCTGTCTTCTTTTCTTGACAACGTACTTAATCAGTCTCACCAGACTTGAGTATTGCTTCAGTGATTCTGATTATGAATAATCAGAGAGGGTGTACTTGAATCCTTCAGAATTGGGAGTCTTGATCTTTGGACAACCTTGACACCAGAAACCACTTAGATTTTATTCTTCACCGAGGCTTGAACATCTTAATGAACTTCTATCAGTGATTTGTTGTACGTCTCAGATATCTTGATTGCCTTCAACTTCTTGGGTCGTATCTTCAACTCTGTAGATTCCTGTGCGATACTTAGTTATTGTTTCCTGTTCTTAATCTACTGTTGAGTTATCGACATTACATTACATATTACATTATGCTTTACAATCTCCCCCTATTTGTTTGTTAGAGTTCGACAAGCAAATCCTTTAGGAGGATAACTCAACTGATACAGAAAAAGCAATTAAACTTAAACAGGAAATAATACCAAGTACAATCTGGATTATATATTACAATTTCCAGAAATCAAAAAGTAAATACAAGTGGCCAATTGCTTCTCTAGACTGAGCTAATCTCTTCTTGCTTTCTTGGCTGTTGCATTTAGTAGGGCTTCTTCTGCTTTCTTCTTCGCTGCTTTCTCAGCTTTCAATTGAGCTAACTTAGCCTCAATTTCTTTGATCCTGGATGTGATGATGTTATAAGCTCCAACCTCTAAAGCATTTACTGGAGGAGTCGTTTCAAATCTTCTTTGCATTTTCTCCAGAGAGGTTAGGTGCCTCATTTTCTTAAGCCTTTTGAATGGAATATTCAAATTCATTCCTTCCACTTTCATCATTAGTCTTGAAGTATGAGCACGAACTCTTTCGGTGTCTTGAGCAGTCTCAGTGCATTTCTTTACTCTCAATATTTCAAGTAGAGGGATGAGTACAGCTTTGTCCTCTTTGATCACTGAGTACTTGACTTGTCGAATTGCACGAGAGATACACTTAGAGGTGCAATCACCAATTTCTTCAAGAGTTAGCTTTTCCGGCTCAGATTCCTTACTCTTTCTGAAAGTGATGGAAGTTGGATTGTATGACACAGAAGCTGGTTTCACAAACTCAGGGGTTTCAGGATCAAGAGGAGGCAATGGATATGGTTGTTCACGTTCAATGAATTCAAGACTTTTGTTCTTCAGAGCCGCATAGTTCAGAAGATAAGCATATAGAAGTTCTGCAGTAAGTCTTCCCTTTTTGGTATTCGAACACTTTCTTCTGATTTCTCCTTCCAGATAACTCAGTATTCTTGGATGATATCCTGATAATGCTTCATCTTTCAGACCAATGCTTTGGATCATCTTATCCTTGGAGTACTTGATCACTGGAGGATTATCATGAATCTCTACACTGATGTTAGTAAGCCATTCCACTACCTTATCTCTGAAGACTTCGTTGCATTTCTCGCCAGTGGCAATAATCTTGTTTTTCACTACGAACAGTTCTGTCAGAGATAAGTTCCTCAGCAACTCACAAGTCACATGTTTGAATCTTCTACTTTCACCATTCAGAATAAATGTTATATGTACGGACCATCCATGTGCAGGAATAACCATGATAGATACTGATGTGATTGCCTTGTCCAACGCTTCGTGAAACTCATGAAGATTCTCATAGTTGCTTTTGAAGACGTCGAAGATTTCTTGAACTTCTTTATCATGATTACCCTTTACCACTTCAGGAAATTCAAACACTGATCTTGCAATATCCCATTCAACTCCTTGTTTCAACCTTGTTGCTTCCAGTTTCTCCCTTCGTATCCGTCTTTGATTTTCATGCCTTTCCCTTACTTTGTTTCTCTCAAGCCTTTTCTGTCGGACAACAGGAATATCCTGAGGATTAGTAATTGAAATCTCTTCTTCTAGAAACATGTCATCATGATATGCAAGCTCGTCCACAAAGACTTCATCTACTTGCGGGATTTCTCCTTCTTCCAGATCTTCTTCATTCATCACATTTCCAGGAATGAAATCTGACTCTACGTGTTCAGGATTGTATGGTTCATCATTGAGTGGAACTCCGTCGAGTGCAGACTCAAACACTTCTTCAGTTAAGCCTTCCAGCACGGCCTTGCCTTTTCCTTTTACTGCTTTTTCTACCACTCTCTCCCCCTCAGTTGATTTATCCTCCTGAGATATTTGAGAAGCGATAGATCGAGCTTCCAAAGTTGCTAATCTCTGTTCAAGCTGGCTAGAAAATGTCTTGACTTCCAGTAACTCTTCCCTTAGCACAAGATTCTCAGCCTTTAAATGACTAACTTCAAATTCCAGGGCTTCAAATCGAGCAAGTGATACAGTTGGTGGAGGTGAAGATATGGCTTTTGAAGGGTCCTCACTTATTCGTTCTGTAGGTGTTTCTCTCGATTCACTCAAGTTTTGATCACTCGGTTGGGCTGTGGTGTGCTGTTTAACATGTTCTGTTGGTGTATCACTCACACTCACACTAGCTCCAGCTCCAAGTAATAAAGGTGTACCTGCAGAAGAAATCTCCCTAGCCCCTTTTAAAGAGGTCAGTGGAGGTGCAATGAGGATTCGTAAGGCCTCATCCTCGGTTTCCTCGTCAGATGAATCTGAGTCATTAGAAGCAAGTTGCCGACTACCCGAAGGCAGTGAGTCCTTTGTTGGATCTTGGATTGGAATTCCAAGATGGGTAGACACAGGGCTCGAAGGATGTGATCCTTGAGTTGGCGAAGCACCCTGGTTTCCCACAACTGCTGTTGACAGCGAATGACTTGTAGTCAAGTCCTCTACAATTGGCTCACTTCGTGATATGAGGGGCACAATTGCAGATTGCCGTTCACCTTCCAGGGGTGAAGGGTCTCGTGGAGGATCTGGGAATGTTCCTCCCAGGAGGGTAGACAAGGATGTAGAAGTTGGCAGAACATCCAAGTTTCCCTCATTTGCCTGTGAAGGCACTTGATCCTCGAAAGAATCAAAAACAGCAGTGTCTGACCGTGACATGGTCGACAAAGTGTTTGCAACCGTCAATTCATCAAGTGTGTGCACCTTACTGTGCGAAGTAGTGATATGAGTTGGTAGTGGTGATGAAAGTGCCGGTGTGACAGTTGCCTCATGGTCTACATCTCCTGAAGTGCTAAAAGATAAAGTGGTAGTGTCAGAAACAACACTTTTTAGTGGTGCACTTAGGAGATTGACTCCCTCTCTCTCAGAATTTGTAGCTGTATGGCTAGAGGGATGTGAGGTTTCTGCTTCAGAGGTGTGTGAAGTAATGCCTTGGTTATGAGTTTGTGGGATTGCAAACGCATTGGCATTTAGAAGAATATGATCATCTGTGTCTAGCAAACTTATCCACAAATCATCAGGATGAAAAGATATATCATCAGGATTGAGTTCAGAAGAACCTGTTGGTTGCTCCGGAGTGTAGTTGTCTGTGAATAGATCATCATAGTTTACAGTCCTTTCAGAAACGACATCAGACTCACGTGGAGGGACTACTGGATCAGCATCAACATCCATAGGAGCATGTCCCTCAGTGGCTTCAGTCACTGTCTCTGCAGCAGGATCAACTTCAGCAGCTTCTTCATTAATCACATCATCCTGGACGTCAGGAGCAGCCTGTCCTTGTGGTACCAGTACCTGTACATTCATATTCTCAAAGGAATTTCTTAGTACTTAGGTTAGTACCACAGGATTATTATTTGGATAATTGGCTTTGTTATGGAGAATCATCAGCTGTTTGAGAGAAAGAAAAGAATGATCAGAAGTTACACAAAGAGCATATGCAGCTTTCTCCGTTGTGGACAGTTCATGATTGAGGACCAGTTGGAAGAATCGTGGATACAACATTGAAGTACGAGGTCCTGACAGTGTCCTCTGGAACTCTTCCATGATCAGATGCCCAAAGTTGATTGGCCGGTTTTCAGCAATGGCAATGCCAATATTCTGATTGAAAGTTGTGAGACCATGAAATCCGCCAACCTTCGGAGCAAAGACATATGATACACAGGAGAAGAAGAAGTTCCATTCCTTTGGGAGATGAGTGACATATATCTTTTTGGGTAACCTCCCTTGATCATCAAGTGAACAGTGGATATGACGGAAAAATGCTGTTCGTTCCTCTTCAGTAGGTACTGGGACAAAATTCGGCAGTTGGAAGTCCCAATACTTCATTCAGCAATGTCTCGGTTATAGTGATGTCCCGACCTTGAATCACGCAACTTACACCTAAAACTTGATCAACATTGCTAACACGTGCTGTGTTCATAAAATCTCGAAGTAAATCATTAGTTAGCAGTGTATGTTCAGTCATGGCTGTACGTGCAAGTGAAACTTCACTCAAGAAACGAACCCATCTTTTAAAATTTTGCGGTTTGATTAAATCATTATTTGCAACAATAGTGTAATTTGTCTTTGGAATTACAAAATTTGCAGCCATTTTTAATTTAAATAAATTAAAAATGAAGGAAAATTTTGTTTGTTTAAAAACGAGACAAATGTATCACAATGGTACGAAAATAATAATTTAAACACGAGCCGAAAAACCCTAATTCTTATAATTTCGAAATTTGATGAAACTAAAGTGAGATGTTCCTTTCGAAATTCTAAGACTAATGGTATCGGAATCGCAAATTTTTAACACAAAAATCACGTAGAAACCAAGCCCGGAAGTTGTAAAGTCTTGAAAAACCCCAACGAAAAACGATAACGGATCGTAAAGATTTTTATATGAAAAGAACGGGCTTTGCGAGGGGAGTCCAAGACTACAATCGGTTTTAAAAATGGACAAGGTTTCGATATGATTTTGAGAAGAAGAAATGGCAGCAGTTCGTGAGTGTTATGCAAAAATGGCGATGGTGATATTTTGAAAAAGAAACTGTGTTTATGCATGCGAGTGGCTCAAGGAAGAGAGACACCGAACCGTTCTCTTGGCGCAAGGAGAAGAACGGCGCAAGGAGGAGAACGGCGAAAGGAACAAAAGAAAAATAAAATAAAAGAAAATAATAAAAAGAAAATTAGAGAAGCGCAAGGAACAAAAAAAACATGACTTCCTGGCGCAAGGAAAGATAAGGCGCAAGGAGGAAAAGCGCGAGGAAGAAAACAAAAAGAAAAGAAAATAAGAAAAATAAAATAAAAGGAATTTCCTGGCGCAAGGAGGAGTTGGCGCAAGGAAATAAGAAATAGAATAAAAAAAATAAAGAAAACATTCCACTGGTTCCTGGCGCAAGGAACGGAGAAGAGAGAAATAAAATTAAATACCTGGCGCAAGGAAGAATTAGCGCAAGGTAGAAATTTGAGTTTGTTTTAATCGAAAACATATTTAAGTTGAAAACTTAAACTAGATTGAGCTTCGATTAAAACCAAAAACAAATTCACAGTTAGTAATTTACATTGAATTAAACTATATTAACGATAGTCAATTCAAGTTAAATTTAACTATGCTACAAAAGAAAAATCACAGTTACTATTTAAATTAAATTAAACTAAATTGACTTTAGTAAACTTAATTTAAATATACTATGCTGCTTATTTTAGTTTAAATTTAATTAATGGAAACTAATACTCATTGAATTGCTTTAAGTCCATTAACTACTCTTAAACCAAAATAATTGAATCATTTAAATATTTATATTCATTAATTGAATAAAAACACTTAAACAATTTATGTAATTAATTTTAACAATCTACCATTTAAGCAATTAAAACACATAATCACATATATCATGGCAAATCAATTAGAATTAATTAGCAATTAAATACATAAAATACTGGATGCACTTGTAAATTCACAAGTCCTAGAAATATGACATTTAAATACTTGTGAACTTACGAACAAATTGCAGTTATTGATTGTCTAATTTAATTAGACAGATTTAACATCCCAAGTTCACCAACCAATCTAGAGAAAGTGGATTCGTCTAGTGGTTTAGTGAAGATGTCTGCAATTTGTTGATCAGTAGGTACAAAGTGTAAATCTACTGTTCCATTCATGACATGCTCACGAAGAAAATGATACCTGATATCAATATGCTTTGTCCTGGTGTGTTGAACAGGATTGTTGGCAATGGCAATGGCACTCGTGTTATAACACAGAATCGGAATTTTATCCAACATGAGTCCATAATCTTGTAGTTGATTCCTCATCCACAAAATTTGAGCGCAGCAACTTCCAGCAGCTATGTATTCAGCTTCCACTGTTGACGTAGACACGGAGTGTTGCTTCTTGTTGTACCATGACACCAACCTTCGTCCAAGAAACTGACAGCTTCCTGAAGTACTTTTCCTATCAATCTTACATCCTGCAAAGTCAGAATCTGTATAGCCAATCAGATCAAAACCTGTATCTTTAGGATACCATATCCCAAGATTGGGGGTTCCCTTAAGATACCTAAAAATACGCTTAACAGCTATAAGATGAGACTCTTTAGGATCAGCCTGGAATCTAGCACATAAACAAGTTGCGAACATGATATCTGGCCTACTAGCAGTTAAGTACAAGAGAGAGCCAATCATACCTCGATACCTCGTGATGTCAACTGACTTACCAGATTTGTCTTGATCAAGTTTGACAGCAGTCAGTTGGCATAGGGGTTTTGGCAGGAGATGCCTCTTCCATTCCATACTTCTTCAGAAGATCCTTGATGTACTTTGATTGACAGATAAAAATACCGTCAGGCTTCTGAAGTACTTGAAGTCCTAGGAAGAAGGACAATTCTCCCATCATGCTCATCTCGTACTTGCTCTGCATAAGCTTAGCAAATCTCTCGCACAAAAGATCATTAGTAGAACCAAATATAATATCATCGACATATACTTGTACCAGAATTACATCATTCTTATGCTTTTTATGGAAAAGAGTTTTATCGATGATACCTCTGGTGAAACCATTTTCAAGTAGAAACTTGGAAAGAGTGTCATACCAGGTTCGAGGGGCTTGCTTCAGACCATAAAGTGCTTTGAAGAGAAAATACACGAAGTCTTCAAATTCCTTGTCTTCGAACCCAGGGGGTTGTTCAACATAGACTTCCTCTTCGAGATCACCATTCAGGAATGCACTTTTCACATCCATCTGATATACTTTGAAGTTGGAGTGTGCAGCAAATGCTAAGAACATCCTGATTGCTTCAAGCCTAGCAACTGGAGCATAGGTTTCATCATAATCGATTCCTTCCTCTTGCGAGTAACCCTTTGCTACCAGTCTTGCCTTATTCCTAGTAACAGTACCATCTTCATCCAGCTTGTTTCTAAAAACTCATCTAGTGCCAACTATAGATTTTCCTTTAGGTCTTGGCACCAGCTTCCAAACTTTCTGCCTTTCAAATTGATTGAGTTCTTCCTGCATTGCAGATACCCAATCTGGATCATTTAGAGCCTCTTCAACTTTCTTTGGTTCTGTCTGAGACAAAAATCCAGCAAAGTTGCATTCATTTTGAGTTGCTCTTCTAGTCTGTACTCCTGTGTCAGGATCACCAATGATTTGTTCAATGGGATGGTCTCTGCTCCATACCCTTTGTCTTGGCAGATTCAATCTAGATGATTCACCATAATCATTGTTGTGTTGAGTGTGACGACTAGTAGATCCACTAATGTGACTTGCTCCCTCTGAACTGATGCTAACCCTATTTGATGATCCTCCACTTTGACCACTGTGATCATGATGATCATTTGTATTGTTACCAACACTTCCTCCAGATGGTTCAGGATCAGCAGTTCTTTCAGTTGCATTAGGTTCTCTAGTATCAGCTTCAGGTTCATCTTCTCCAATATAGATGTCATCTAAGTTCTCAAATTCTAGAGAATCAGATTCATTTTCCTTTTGAAGACTTGGGAGCTTGGTATCATCAAACCTTACATTGATGCTTTCAATCAGCTTGTCGTCATTGATCAGATAAACCCTGTAGGCCTTTGACTCTAAAGAATAACCCAGAAAGATGCCTTCTTCAGCTTTAGCATCAAACTTACCCAGATGCTCTTCTTTAAGAACATAGCATTTTGCACCAAACACATGAAAGTAACTCAGTGATGGTTTTCTGTTGGCCATTACTTCGTACGGAGTCTTATCCAAATCTTTGTTAATCAGGGTACGATTTTGAGTGTAGCAAGCAGTATTCACAGCTTCAGCCCAGAAATAGATTGGAAGTCTTGATTGACTAATCATTGTCCTCGCTGCTTCAATCAAGGTCCTGTTCTTCCTTTCTACGACACCATTTTGTTGTGGAGTCCTTGGAGCTGAATACTGACGAGAGATACCCTTATCAGTACAGAATTCATTAAGAACAACATTACGAAATTCTGTTCCATTATCTGATCTGATTGCCCTCACTGGCAAATCTGCTTCCTTTTCAATCTTCTTGATATGATCAATGATGACTTGTGCTGCTTCATCCTTTGTATGTAAGAATAATACCCATGTGTATTTTGAGTAGTCATCGACGATCACAAGAGCATATCTCTTTCTTGACATAGAAGGAATGTTGACTGGTCCAAATAGATCCATATGAATCAGTTGAAGGGGTGAACCAATGTCAGTCATGCCTTTGCTTCTGTGTGATGCTTTCTTTGACTTCCCTTTTTCACATGCATCGCAGAGTCCTTCTTGACAGAATTCTTTCTGCGGCAGTCCTCTCACAAGTTCTCTTTTGACTAAAGAATTCATAGTCTTAAAGTTCAAGTGTGAAAGCTTCCGATGCCATAACCAACTATCATAAGCAGAGGCCTTGCTATAGAAACACTTGACCTCCC
Source organism: Daucus carota subsp. sativus (assembly GCF_001625215.2). Classification (NCBI taxonomy): domain Eukaryota; kingdom Viridiplantae; phylum Streptophyta; class Magnoliopsida; order Apiales; family Apiaceae; genus Daucus; species Daucus carota. The sequence continues at coordinate 8,937,532 of NC_030388.2, forward strand.
CCTTACTTGCTGAATCTATGTCGGCTATAAACAAACTTGATTTTCTTACACCACGGAGTGTAAGATCCTTGTTCTTCCGGTTCTGGATCAAGCAAACCTCTTTCTGAAAGATTACGTCATATCCTTTGTCACAGAACTGACTGATACTCAGTAAATTGTGCTTGAGTCCTTCCACCAGAGAAATATCTTCAATGATGACATTTCCAGCTTTCAGCTTACCATATCCCATTGTGAATCCTTTGCTGTCATCTCCAAAGACTACAATCGGGCCGGTTCTCATAACCACATCTGTGAGCAGGGACTTTTCACCAGTCATGTGTCTTGAACAACCACTATCAAGAACCCACACAACTTTGCCTTTCTTTCCTGTGCCCTGCATTCACAAATGGATTAAATTTTCTTTGGTACCCAGACGTTCTTGGGTCCAGGTGGTTTAGTGGCAACAGGAGTATCAACAGAATCTGACTTAACATACTGGACTCTTCTCCTTTTTAGTCTTAGCAGAGGTGCTTTTAGACTTGGAGTTTGGAGTCTCCTTCTTCTTAGAAGGGCAAGCAGTCTTTGCCACATGGGCAGCAGAAGGTGCATGCATATTCATATTCATGGCAGGTGATGCAGAAAAAGATGCATTTAACATGGTAAAACATGCAGACATCATATTCATAGCACATTGCATACAACCTACTCTACCACATGGCAAGTGAACAGCATTCATGTTAACAGTATTAGGCATGCTAGTAACATGAGTATCTACTCTAGTCATTTTACATGCATGAGTAAGATGATTAGTAGAATTGCAATTATTACAAACCTTTCTAGCACTAGAAGTCCTAGAGTTGGTTTTCTTAGCATCTAGCTTGCCATTCCTGTTGTTCTTCTTTTTGTTGGAACTAGTACTTCCTAATCCAATTTTATCAGAATCTTCTCTAACTTGGGGATTAGAAGGTACGTCTTGTGTTTCCTGTTTTACTTGAGGCTCAACAACTTCCTCATTTTTCAACTCTTCCTCAATGACAAGGTCTTCTTCTATCAGAGGTTCTGTCTGTGCCTTTCTAAAGATAGGGGTCTTGGTGTTCTTCAGAATCTTAGGTACATTTGTTCCTTCAGGGGCATTCTCAGTACCCGCTGAAACAAATATACCTACATTTTCTTTTCTCTTCTTTCTTTTAGAACTTTCTAAAGAACTATAGTCAAGGCCAATAGCAACTTTCTTATCGACCCTTTGACTATCCAAGATCTCTTTCTGTAGAAAAGCAGAATTCTGATAGGCCTTAAGCTTAGTTTCTAGGTCAGCTACTTGGGACCTAAGGGATTCCTCAATTTCTGCATTACACTTTTCCTTATTCTCTAGATATTCAATTCTTTCTTTAAGGTTAGTGTTCAGGAGTTTCTCTAAAGCTAACTCGTCTATCCGTTCTTCATGTTTAGCTATCTTTAGAGAGAGACTACAGTTATCTGATTCTGAAGCTAATAAACTAGTGTGCAAGTTATACATCTCTTGACCTAGTTCATTTATAGTCTTTTTATAATCAGCAGTAGTCATGTCATCAACAGAAATTTCAGGAGATACCTGAGATGGAGATTCCTCGATTGTGTCAGCCATTAATGCAAATGCATAGTTGCTTTGAACAGGTTCATCATCCGAATCCGTGTCATCCCAGCTTTTTCCCTCAGCAATGTATGCCCTTCCTTTATGCTTGGCAACCATTGCTTCCAACTTAGCTTTCAGCTTTTCATTCTCTTTCTTCAGATCCTCATAAGAATTCTTCTTGTCATATGAGTTGCTTCTTTCTTTGACAGGAGCCGCTTTGGGTTTCCTGCACTCTGTTGCAAAGTGCCCTAAGTCATTGCAGTTGTAGCATCTGACTTTGCTTTTGTCGTACAGATTGGTTTTGTAACTGACAGTGCTTCTAGACCCTGATCCTGAGTATCCTCCTTTGTTTTGAAACTTGTTCCCTGAAGCTTTCTTGTACTGGGGGTTCTTCCTGAACTTGATGTGCTTAAACCTTGCAGCCATATAAGCCATAGACTTATCCTCCAGCTGCTCCAGCTCTTCCTGTGTATAAAACTCATTTTCCGATTCCACAGAGGCTTCATCAATCTCAACTTCTACAATTTCAGACTTGGTAGAAGGATAATCAATTTTGACAGAAGAACAATCACTCTGTGCAACAGTGCGATCATTAATGCCATATTCAACTAGTTACTGATAACCAAAGTACGGTTCATCAGCAATAAGTGCAATAGTCTTTTGTAAGGCCATACTCTTGGCTTCAGATGATCCACCACCATATATAATCTTCCTTTGTTCGAGTTCCATCTCAAACGTCTTCAGCTTTCCAAACAGTCTTTCCAGAGTCATGGTCCTGAAGTCGCTTCTTTCCCGGATGGTCTCAGTCTTCACAACCAAATGGGGTGGCATCACAAACGAGAACTTTCTGTTAATCTCTTTCTGTGGATAAGTCTTTCCATGCAGGGTGAGTTCATTTAACAGCAACATGAACCTTTCGTAGATTTGAGAAATGTTCTCTCCAGGTATTGCCTGAAATGCTTCATATCTGGCAATCAGCATATCGTATCTGTTTTCCCTGACTTCTTCAGATCCCTCCATCAATGCCTCGATAGCATCCCACATCTGCTTTGAAGTTTTCAGACTTAGAATAAGATGTGTCATAGTCTTGGTCATTGATTCAACAATTATAAGTTGCAGATTATGGTCATGTGCAATATATTCCTTGTCAGTCTCAGTGTATTCACTTTTCTCTTTGGGAACAGACTTTTGTGGAATGCGAACACCACTTTCAACAGATTCAGGAATAATCTTCATTGGCACAAACGGGCCATTCTCCAGAATCCCAATGTACATAGGATTAGCAACTCTAATGTACAGCAACATTTTCATTTTCCAGTTGTTGTAGTCATCCTTGTCGAATAGAGGTACCTTGATTCCTAACTTGTGTGTCGACATTGTTATCAGATAAAATTACGATTGTACGGACAGCTAGCTTCTCAGATTGGTAACGGATCTCAGATCTGTATATCGATCAGCGTCGCTCTGATACCAATTGTTAGGTCCAATCAGACGTAGAAGGGGGGGTTGAATACGTCTATACCAATTTCTTCGATTTAATTCAATTGCGGAATATTACTGTTTAAGTCCAGTTAAATCAATCGTAAATAAACAACTCCAGCAAGTTAGAGAATATTCTTATATTTAAAAATAATCCTCGGATGCTACAAACTCCAACACGAATGTCGGCTGCAGAGACTACAAGCACTCCAATACAAACTCTCGACTAAAATGATATTCTAACTTTGCTCTCGAGAATGTGTATAGTGTGTGCACTTTACAAAGTGTGTAGTTGTTCTCAAATGAAAACACAAAGCTCTATTTATAGACTTTGGGGGACAAACTCAGCTTGTGCTTGCTCTTGGCGCAAGGAAGCTTTCAACCAATCAGAACAAAGCTTCCTCGTTCCTTGTATTGGCTTCCTTGCTCCAATCTAACTTGCTCCATCCTAGCTTGCTCCAATCCTTCCTTGTTCCTCCTTCAACTTGCGCCAAAACAATTCAGGTGAATTGTTTAATTGATTTAAATGGCGCAAGGAAGAAATTGGAAACAGTTTCCTTCCTCGTTCCATTCAAAACAATTCAAAGAATTGTTATTATACAAATTGGCGCAAGGAACAATTCTTTCCTTGTTCCATTCTTGGCGCAAGGAAAAGAATTGTTTCCTTGTTCCATTTTGGCGCAAGGAGAAATGGCTGGCTGATGAATTTGGAGCAAGGAAGAATTATAATAAATAATTCTTTCCTTGTTCCACTCTTGGCGCAAGGAGGAATTATAAACAATAATTTCTTCCTTGTTCCATTCTTGGCGCAAGGAAATGAATTATAGTTATAACTTCCTTCCTTGTTCCATTTCTTCCTTGTTCTAACAAGGAACAGGCTAGCACACTTACATATATACATATATGTTTCACATATATACATATAAGTGTTTACTAGTTAATTTGGAGGTCGCTTTGCCTTGACTTGATTAAGTTATCCTTGATTGAATCCTTCGAATTCAATTCACACGTACTGACGTCCTGTGCACTGGTCTGGTTCACGAACGACTAATACAGAATTGATTCTCTGTCTTCTTTTCTTGACAACGTACTTAATCAGTCTCACCAGACTTGAGTATTGCTTCAGTGATTCTGATTATGAATAATCAGAGAGGGTGTACTTGAATCCTTCAGAATTGAGAGTCTTGATCTTTGGACAACCTTGACACCAGAAACCACTTAGATTTTATTCTTCACCGAGGCTTGAACATCTTAATGAACTTCTATCAGTGATTTGCTGTACGTCTCAGATATCTTGATTGCCTTCAACTTCTTGGGTCGTATCTTCAACTCTGTAGATTCCTGTGCGATACTTAGTTATTGTTTCCTGTTCTTAATCTACTGTTGAGTTATCGACATTACATTACATATTACATTATGCTTTACAGATTATGTACTCTTAGTCGGGTAGATCGGTTGTTACATTATTATGCAGTACTTGTGCTGAAATTTTTTGTTATCTCATAATGTTGTATAATGATTCCAGCATTCAAATTCATAAGGACAATAAAGGAAACCTAACATAACATAATAAATGACATAACACTAAAACACAAACAAACATTTTCATTTGAAACACAGAAATGAAAGAAAACCTAACATAACATAATAAATGACATAGACACTAAAACACAAACACATAACAAACACAGAAACACAAACACACAACATCAACAACATAAGAAATAACATCAATTTTTGTCATCCCATCTAGATCCCTGTCCCCTCATGGTCTTCTTCATCTTCTTCACTTTCTCAGCATGCTTAGTCTCCATGTTTGTAACTTCCACCGCCTGTGACCATTTCAGGTCACTAATTTCATTTGAAAGCTTGCTAATGACCTCCGCAGCACGGCTCTCATGACGGTCCTCTAGCCAAAATAAGTAACCGCAACCATTGTGTTATTTTACACCAACTATAAGAAAGATTGTACAAGGGGGGGAGTTGAATACAATCTTTTACAAATTTAAAAGATTCAAGAACAAACACTTTAAAACAATAAAACAGAAAACACCAAGTATTAAAAATACGGGTGGATTGAATGATCCACCCGTGAGATTTTATATAGAAGAATCTGTGGATTGATTACAATTCGCACAGCTGCTGGTTCATCACTCAAACAAGTTCTAACTCTCAGATTTTCTCTCAAGTAATTTGAACAAGTTCAACTGATGCTACTAACTTGGTTATATACTCCAAGTTTTACAAAGCTTTTAGCTAGATTACAAAATGCACTCTAATCTAAAAACGATGCTGCACATCTTTGTCTTATGCATGCTTTCTGAGATGTCTTCATCTTTGACCATCATCTTGATTTGATCCAGATTGCATTGCATGAGATAAGAAGGTTTCTGCTTCCTCTTTATTTTCCTAATCAGGCTTCCATGTCTATTTTAGTGTAATTCGATCCATGTGATTTGTCAGACTTAAGCTCTAGTCACTTTCAACTACTCTTTGCTTCATCAGTTGAAGGTTTTGGTTACTTTCAACTGCTCTTGACTTCATCAGTTGAATGTTGCGCTAGACTCATCAGTTGAATGAATTACAAGCTTCATCAGTTGAATGTTGTTCCAGTCTCATCAGTTGAATTCCTTAGCATCATCAGTTGAATACTTTGTCTTCAGTTGAATGCTTAGTTTTCATCAGTTGAAACATGATCCAGTCTTCATCAGTTGAATGAATTACAAGCTTCATCAGTTGAATGTTGTTCCAGTCTCATCAGTTGAATTCCTTAGCATCATCAGTTGAATACTTTGTCTTCAGTTGAATGCTTGTTTTCATCAGTTGAAACATGATCCAGTCTTTATCAGTTGAATAGTTACATCTCATCAGTTGAATATCCTTCACTTAGATAAAATTACATGGCATTGGATATTTACAATTAGCCATCATATTCTACCCATCCGTTGATAATTCCCAAAGACAAGAAATATAACAATTACAACTGAAATTTGATAAAGACTCCAAGTAAGACATGTTACAAAATGTTTATGTTATCATCAAAAATTATTGATTCCTAACACATTGGACCCGTCAGGACATTGCACCATCCGCCTCCCAGCGTCGGGACCGTTGTCCCGACAAACTCTTCTAACTAGGACTTTGTCACAATAGCACTTCTCTAAAGCAACAGGCTCCATAAGTTTGTAAAAAAATTTCAGTTGTGGATATAGGTGAGGTGTGGAGGTAGTTATTTATAGATAAAAAAATGAACACAGTGACAACAACTTTCATGTAGCATTAATTTCAAAGTTTGAGCCATACAGAACTTATTAAACTTAATAAGGAAAACAACAATAATTGCACATTGGTCAATCTAGCATTTTTTGCTTGAAGAACCCTCCCCCTTATTTTTTCCCTTAAGGCGTTCAAATTCTTTGTCATGCTTCTCTCTAATCTTTTCCTTTGCAAAATAATGCTCCCATATAAGATCACTCATCTCCTGAGTCATCTGAGTCAGCACAACCATTGAACGTGGTTCAAGTGGATCATCAATCCAAAACATGTAACCGCACTCGTCCGGCCAAAATGGACATCGTGACATCTTTCTTCCAGCGTTTGGCCCAGTCCCTCGATACGTACTATGAACGGCAAGCCTATCACAGTAGCACGTATCCCCCTCACTAACCGCATTTACTCGCTCCATGTAATTAAGAAATGTTTTGAGATGTGTAAACGAGCTTTCCACTATTTGTAACGAAGATTTCTTAACATGGCTATAGTGGACGAATCTGTATGCAGCATATTATCATTGCAAAAGCCAAAAAGACTTCACATGGCTACAGTGGACGAATATATATGCAGCATCTTATGATTGCAAAAGCCAAAAAAAGTTCACATGGCTACAGTGGATGAATCTGTATACAACATATTATCATTGCAAAAGCCAAAAAAACTTCACATGGCTACAATGGACGAATATATATGCAGCATCTTATCATTGCAAAAGCCAAAAAAAGTTCACATGGCTATAGTGGACGAATATATATGCAGCATCTTTTTTTGCAAAAGCCAAAAAAAGTTCACATGGCTACAGTGGACGAATCTATATGCTTTTTACTATCATTGTAAAAACCAAAGACACTTCACATGGCTACAGTCTCCGAATCTCTGCACCCCGACCATGCTATTTACTTTTCTCATGGGTAAAGTAAAGGAATCTTTGCCTTCCACCTCAACTGGTTCACATGCCTAGAGTGGATTATTAGTCTATATGTAATCCTGTTTTTTGAAGGTATGTACACTTGCAGCTTCAAACTTAATTCATCTTCTCAGAAAATGTACTCACCCACTAGAATTTGGTTGGTTCGACAAATGGATGACGACTACTATAGTTTGAGATACACCGATCACAAAGAGTATTTTGCTGGAGTGCGGCTCGAGTGGGCATTCTATCTTGAAGAATCCGATCAGTTGAGAAACGATCTGATTGGACTCGGTGCAAAGCTCCCCGTCCACGATTCTTTAGCCTTGTATTCGGCTCGTAACTTTAACGGTAGTTGGGGTGAATATCGCCGTTTGGTCATTAAAATTATGGAACTAATAAGGGAAGAGAACAACAGAATGTTGCTGCGTCTTTGTCATTTCTACATGCTTAAGTTGGCTAAAGATTCGGCAACTGCTAGTGGTAGGGAAATGAGTTTTGAAGAGGAATGTCAACTTTTTCAAAATCCACATTACATTTCCGATCGCCATATGTCCGATGAAGAGTCAACTGATGACGATGATTCCGATTAATAAATATGAGATTGCTTTTATTTTAATAAGTCTAGGTGTTCGTACTTCCATTATATTTATTTCAATGAAATTGCAATTACAAAGACCATAAACATAATATTACAATTACTTCAGAATGACTCACGTCTAACATATGACAAAATTCATCATCAGGTAACTAAAATCATCTTCACCCCATCACTGATACTTTGCATACTCGTCAAAACTCGATTTCTCAATATCTTTCACTTTTACATCATATCCTGCCCAGTTTTCTTCCAACAAGGCTATCCTTTGCTCGTCCGTGATCTGTCCTCTCAAGAAAGAATTATTTATATCTCTATCTTTTCAGTAGTGATATTCGCGCAACGGATAGCCTACTCCATATATTACTTCAGTGCGGGTTTCATCCTTAGTCGACACCCAATGTCTGCCCTTTCTTGCCTCTCGATAATGCAACAACCGCATCTCTGCAACAAACTTCATCTTTCTCGAAGCCCTTTCCGCAGCAATTGAAACCTCGCCTTCCGTTTCTTCAGAATCCCAATCTTCTATCCCCTCGTCTGGTTTTCTCGATCATTTATGCTTCCCCATTTAGAGCTTTGTTGTATTGGCCGATGTCAAATGTGTGTGTGTGTGTGTGTGTGTGTGTGGTTAATTCAGTAGACTAATTAACAAATACTAACACAGGGCCAAAAGAGAGAGTGTAAAATGTTGCGAACTCAGGCCAACCATTTTGCAACCAGACCTCGCCTTATTTTCAAATCACATGTAATTATATAACATTACATATATAGAATTTTGTTGATATATAACGAATATTCTTTTTTTACAAATATTATTGTTTAATATTTAAAAATATTAACTATTAGAATTATATTTGCAAATAGGGTTAACATAATAAACGAAAGCTAAAAAAATGAAGAAAATATTTTTTTTTAAAAAAAAATATCCGTAAGATAATATTATTATAATCGGTATTTAAAAATATTACAGTTATAATCAGAATTTACAAATATTATTATTATAATATTTATAAATAATATTACTATAATATTACTGTTATTATTTAACAAATATGTTGTTATTCTCAAATCCATTCAAAGATTACATAAAAAAAATCAAAAAACGTAACAGGCAAGCAGGCTTTACCATTCCATGTGCCTCCCCTTTTTGTAAAACCAGCAGTAAGGGTCGCCCTATACAAAGGCGACCCATGCTGCAAAAAAAACCACACAGGGGTCGTCCATGGCTGGGGCGACCCATGCTTTGGCCAAGATTCAGCTTGGGTCGCCCGAGTTGAATAGAATTAAACTAGTTAGTTTTAAAAAGTCGAACGGAGGCTGTTAGTTTTGAAAACTCTGCGTTTAAAATGGTTAGAAATGTAAGGGAGCCGAGACTTCATTTAACTTAATTTAGGCCGGAGGCAATGACTCAGAGCACATGGAGCCATCTTGCAGGCGGTTTTAAGGGTTAGGCCGTAATCCTGGCTTCGGCCTAAACGAAGACCCTTATCCTTCGTGGGGAGTTGGGACACACAGGGCCCAGTAACTGGATTCGTGGCAAAGTCCACAGACCTTCTTTCTCATCCTCATGGGATAAAGAAGGTAAACATGTGTTAAGCCCAATCAAAAGGTCTCCAAATCCAATAATCTATCTTTTTTTAAATGCAATTAGGAAATGTAAGATTGGGTAAAAAGATGTGAATATTATTAATTGGATTATATTGTTGAAACAAACCATATGCTGAAATAAAAATAATGTTAGCCAACAAATCTCTTAGGCACACGTGAAGATGTATTGGGGAGTTTGTTTCATGGTCAATGAGTCTGGTTAATGACGGTTAGAATATTAAACAATCTGTTGGTATTTGGATTCACCATTTTGTGGTATGGAGTGGGAATCCGATATCCACTTGGTAGGTAAATTATATTTTCCACGCTCTTTGGGATATCCATTCTCATACCCTCATTACCATTCTCGTCTAGCATCCGAACATCCCCGTAATATCTTTAAATTTTGATTCTGTACAAGTCACTTCTATTGAGTTGAAGAATTGGAGAGAAAGCTGGTCCTTCACTTTTCTCCCACATCATGTATTTTTAAAACATTAGTTGTCTTTATACTTTTTATTAGAAACAAATGCTGGGCTCAGTAGCGCCAGCCTATAACCAAAGTGTGTGAAGATTGGGTTGTGACCAAAAAGAGTTGGTTTTAATGAAACATAGACCTAGAGATCAATGGGGAGTTTGGATTTCAATAAAAAAAAAAAAGATAATCTGGCAAGTCTTTTTATTTTCAAATAAATTTGGGTTTATTTGTAATACTCTGTAATTAGTCAGTGATCAATGAGGACTTTGGATTTCAATAAAAAAAAAAATTAATCCGAGACTTAAAAAAGTTGAGAATAGTAACAAGTCGTTTTGTTTTCAAATAGATTTATAGTAAGCTCTCATAATTTTCAGTTATTTTCTAACTTTGACCACATTTTAGGGGCATGAGTCTTTTCAAAGACCGATTTTGATCATAAATTTACATAAATTTTGTCCCTCATCGTTGAGTTTAATAAGAATTATAATAATTATCGACAACAATTATATACACGATACCAGTAGTAGCATTTACAGATAAATACTTCCTTAACGGTCACTCTTAAGTTTTACACGTATTTGAGAGGTTAAGCTAGATTCCAAAGGAACAAATTAAAACTTGTCTCGAATATATGAGGTGCAAGAAAAAGTTATTGTTATATATAATTTTTTAAATTTTTTTATAAATAAAATTTCACAAAATTAAATTGACTATTATTTTGAAAGTGGACGATTATATGATTTGATTCAACCTGTTACTGCTTCTTCTTTTGTTTTGTTTTCAATATTTACATAATTTTTATGTGCTTTATATCCCATATTTCAAATGAACAAATTGAAATCTGAAAAGAATTTTTTAGATGACCTTTCTGATTCTCAAATATTTGAGGTGTAAGAAAAAAATATTGTTACATATTATTTTTCAAAACTTTTTTCTAAATAATATTTCACAAAACAATTTGACTAGTATTTTGAAATAGAACGATTATATAATTTGACTCGACCCGATGCATTATCGGTTACTGCTTCTTCTTTTCTTTTGTTTTCAATTTTTACATAAGTTTTATGTGCTTTATACTTAAATTCAGTGTTGTAAAAAGTGGGAATCGGACTTAATCGGTGAAGTAACAGAACAAGAATTAATCAGGGACTAATTGGATTGATTGGGGATTAATCGGATGATTAAATAAATAATCAGATGCTTAATCAGTTTCGTAATTTAAGGAACACTGATTAATCATGATTAATCACCTATTTTTAGAATAGAGCTTAAATCTTTTCACTAGTTTTACAAAACCGACTATCGGGTGGAACATTGTTTTTTAAAAGATGCACATCATTATTAATCTATGTATATAATAGTTTATGTTGTGTATTTGCAACAATAATTTCTCCCTCCTGAAATTTTACCCCTCATCTTGTGAAATATTACAAACCTATCATTCCTTTGTGTCCATTAAATTTTCAACATGTGTCTATCAAGTACCACGTGCATGTTGTTACAGCTTTTATGCTTTAAAAAAGAACTGAAACAGAGTCTTCTTCACGAAGCTGAAAATTTGCCGCCCCCAAGTACCTTACTCTTCTATTATCTTTAAAATATATACAGATTTTAAATTTCAAATTTGAAATCAAGAATTATCGATTTCTCTCTTTTTCCTCTCTTGCTCGTATCTCTATCAAATTTATATCACTTAGTTTTATTAATCATGATTGTTTACATGTATTGCAGGTTCACATAACAGTTTGATGGATTGAGATATAAGATGTTTATTCTAATACAATTTATCTTTTTCTTTTTCTATACTAATATTTTCAAGATTATGTAACTTCACTCATATTTTGTTCTTTATAAAACTCCGCACAAGCCCTGTTCGATTGATTGTTTGTGATAATAAGATAAATAAATACAACAAACCAACATGAGGTTAGATTTCTAATCTTAAAAAGTTGATGATTTCAATTTGTTTTTTATTTAGAAGTTTGCTGAGGATGTGTTTGATGATATGTCCAAGAGAAGAAGTTACTAAATTTATCATTTTTCCACTATATTTCTTCTGAGTGTTTTTAATAATCATAGTGTTTTTTTTACAAAGTGGATGTCGCAAGCAAACTGTTTTATACAATGCGTGTGAGAACAAAAGTGTTATAAACATCAACCAATTAATAAGGCTTCGATGTAAAGGTTTAAAATGATTATAATTTGTTTCTTATTATTTTTTGTATGTATACTTCCTTATATTTGAGATGGGTGCGCTATGATTCTATATGTCCCAGTTATGATTGTAATGACAAATATAAATTAGACTGCAATTTTCAGAGTGAATATAAGATACATGTGTGTATAATTTATTAATATACATGAAAAATTGTATTACTATGTTTCTTTTTGTTAAGTCGAATTTCAAATATTTCTCTCTCCTTTTACGAGTTTTACATTAATTTTGAGCTACTAAATTTGAGTTTTGCTGGTTTTTTCTAGGTTTTTGATAAATTATTGAAAAAGATTTTGTATCTATCCATCTACATTATAACTGTTGTTGCGTGTTTGGAACAGTACCACGCTCATGCTGAAAACCTGGCTCAAAATCATTAAATATTATTAGGGATGGGCATTCACCCCCACCCCGCTCAACCCCGATCCGATCCCCGCCCCGTTCGGGTCGGGGATTCGGGGAATTTTTCGGGGGCGGGGCGGGGATCGGGTACAGTTTTATAAAAAATTCGGGGATCGGGGCGGGGTCGGGGATTCGTGTCTCCCCGCCCCGATCCCCGACCCCGGTTTTATATATATATAAAAACAATAATATGTTTATATATATTATACTAAATAAACAATAAAAAATAGATACCTTTTATAATATTATGAAAATAATAAATAATCTTTGTTTTTATTGGTCGATTATAAGTATATTGTAATATAATATATTTTAAAATTATAAAATTATCTCTTATTTATATTATAAATCAATTTTAATATAATTTGATGTTGAAAATATGAGCTAATATCATTTTATTAGTATATTAGGACTTAGTATTTTGTTTTTTTATTAAAAAGTATATTATATATTATAAAGTCATTATTTTTTATTAAAAAATAAAATTCCCCGAATCCCCGCGGGGATACCCGTTCCCCGTTCAGGGCGGGGATCGGGGATGAAAAGAATCCCCGTTCGGGGTTCGGGGCGGGGTCGGGGATGGGGTTAGAATTCGGGGATCGGAGGCTGGAATAGCACTCCCCGACCCCGAAGTGCCCCCGCGCCCATCCCTAAATATTATAATCATGTCATCGACTTTCTTGCTTCCACCTGCCGGCACTTTACAAAGTGTTGCTAGTGACACAGGCACGTGTACACAGAAGTTTGATTTTGAAATCTCAATTATCAAGGATTCAAATTCAAAACTCAAATATTAAGATTTCAAATTCAAAACAAATATATATCAGCTTTAATCTCTCTTCACTTTTTCTTTATCATATCCTACCTTCTTCTCCATAATTTTTTTTATTTTTGTAGTTCATCAAATATTGGATTTGGGAAAAATTGATAGTTCAGATTGTTAGAAAATGGAGTTTTTGAGTTCATAATTTTATTATGTTCTTGTTGTTAATTCCATAATCTAATGATTGGAAGTTGTTTCTAGATATCGGAACTTAAACTTTCATGTATGGGTTTAAGAATTTTCTTAATGAAATCCATAAGAGAAATGAACTTGAAGTTAGTAGCTTGAAAGAGCTTGAAAGAGAATGTTGTTTGTCCCACATTGAAATGAAATAAAGGGGGTGTTGGCTTTATATGGTATGACACACATGGGTAGTGCACAACTACTAAGGTGTGTGATTGTGCATGGTGTTCTCACGAGCCCACGCGCGCGCCGCCGCTGCCGCCCCGCCACGCCTCGCCTCGGGTCGGGTCGAAGGGCGATTTGGGCGAATGTCTCGGCATCTCGCGTACGCGAGGCGACCTGCGCGAGGATTTTATTTCATATTGGTTTAATATAATATTTTAATTAGAATTTTTTTATCAGTTGGGCTGGGTTGTGTCTGTGGGGCTCAATTGGACTGGGTCGGATTGCATAATTGGGCTAAGTCAGATACAATGAACCTGGACTAGTAACTGATGATATATTCACAATTAAAAATATATATAAACGGCTGGTTTAATGTGTGGATTAATATATCAGCTGTTACATTATAATAAATCGTCAGTTTTGATTTATTTTAAATGTGCAGTTTAATTCAAATATTAATTCAGGGTGGTCAGTTACACTTAGCCTCTACTATAAATAGAGAACTAAGTTGCTGGGTTTTACACACCACACCTTACATTCTCATCTTCCTCTCTGCTCTCTCTCCCTCTCCCAAACACAAGTCAGTAGTGGTTTTTTCCGGCGAGTGAGGAGTCAGTCGTTGTTGAGCTTTGGAGGTGCTGCTTAGCCAAAGCTCGGAGCTGTTTTATCCTGAAAGAGGTGTTGCATAAGGCCTGATGACTCAGCTGTTCTTTCGTGTTCTTTGTTGTACCTATTGTTGGCTTCTGCTTCGTTATCAGTCTGCACAAGCTATGGTTACGGGTACAACTTCTATTCTTTCTCTCTTCTTGCAGTTACTAATATGCATGTTTTTTACCTTCGCGTTTTGTTTCGATTTGCTTGGCCTTGGCTTGTTTAATATGATATATAACTGCCTCTATGTTGCTATAATAGTCATATTTTCCAACAATCTTGAAGAGATAGTTTGTTATATAATATTTAACATAATGTCGAGCGAAACTGAGGTTCCCGTTGTTGGTGCTGGTAGTAGTTCTGGTGCATCTGCTGTGGCCATTGATTGGACCACTTACAGTTTTCCACAAGCCGTTGAATTAACTGGCTTGCTAGAGAAGTTCAATGGTGGCGTTGGCTTTTCTCGCTGGCAGAAAAGGATGAAATTGTGGTTGACTGTAAAAGGTCTATGGCCCGTTGTGGAGTTTGAGGAACCAGTGGTGGATCAAGAGAAGGCTGAAACGGTTAAGGGCTTTGCGAAGTGGGCTGAGAAGGATGGTGTGGCCAGGGCGGCCATTTTGGCTGCTCTCACTAACACATTGTTTGATGTGTATTCTTCTGATGCCTAGTCTGCAAAACTCTTATGGGAGAAGCTGGACCAGACACATAATACTAACTCTCTGGGTCTTGAGAAGTATTCTGTGGCTAAGTTCCTTGAATTCAAGCTGGTGGACAACAAGTCCATGACTGAGCAAGTGCATGAATTCGAGATGATAGTGCATGCTTTGAAGGAGTCCGGAATGGACCTCCCCGAAAAGTTCAAGGTTATGAGTGTGATTGAAAAACTTCCGAAGTCTTGGGAGGAGTTCTCTCTCTCCTTGAAAAGACAGAAAGGAGAGATCACCTGGACCAACCTTATGCTGGACATCTCGGTTCAAGAACAACACAAGTCCAAACAGGGACATGTGATGCCAACTGAGCCCGGGAGCTCGAAGGTAAATGTAGCAACTGTAGGACAGAAAAGGAAGGGTGTTGCTAAGAAAGTTAGCGGTAATAAACCTAAGAGTGACATGGACAAGGCCAAGAAACCAAAGGCAAACAAACCGTGTTGGTCTTGTGGGCAGGTTGGGCACTAGAGTAAGGACTGTCCTACAAAGAAAGCGAAGAAAGCTGAGGTGGTAGCGCAAGCGAATGCTGTGCTTGGAACTACAAGTGGGCCCGTAGTGAACATGGTTGTTGGTGAGGCTACGGCTTCTGAAACCAACGCAGGCCGGTATGTTTCCTACAACCCTATATTATTTTCTACCTATCTGTCAAATGAATGGTTGATAGATACTGGAGCTAATGTGCATATTTGTGCTGATATTAGTTTATTTGTATCTTATCAACAGAGTCATAGCTTGACGGTGACGATGGGGAATGCTAGTGCTGCTCAAGTACATGGAATAGGAAACATAGACCTGAAGTTCCCTTCTGGACGTATTCTATCCCTAACTAGAGTGCATTATGTTCCCGACATGCATAGAAATATAATAAGTGGAAGCTGTTTAGTTTCTAATGGCTTTGAAATCTCTTTCAAATGTAATAAAGTAGTTCTTATTCACACTGGTACATTTTTTGGCAAGGGTTACTTGTCAAATGGTTTGTTTGTAATAAATGCTGAACCCGTTTTGGGTACTTTGAATAATGTTATTCTTCCTTCTGTGAATTGTGTGGAATCCTCAAGTTTATGGCATGCTAGACTAGGTCACTTAAAATTTGGTGCTCTTAAGAATATGATGAACCTAGAGTTGATTCCAAAACATACCATAGAAAAGAATTCTAAATGTCAAGTATGTGTGTCAGCTAAACAAATAAGGAAACCTTTTCATAACATTGTTAGGGATTCAGACTTGTTAGATTTAGTACACACTGATATTTGTGAATTTGGTGGTGTGTTGACTAAGGACCAGTTTAGATACTTCATTACCTTTATAGATGATAGTAGTAGATATTGTTATGTTTATTTACTTAAACATAAGGATGAAGCACTTAGTAAATTCATTATACATAAAACTGAAGTAGAAAAACAAACTAGTAAGGTACTTAAACGTTTGAGATCTGACAGAGGTGGTGAGTATACAAGTAACTCCTTTAATGAATCTTGTGAAAACAATGGTATAGTTCATGAAGTTAATCCACCATACACACCTGAGTCTAATGGGGTCGCTGAGCGAAAGAACAGAACATTTAAAGATATGATTAATAGTATGCTTATTAACTCTGGGTTGCCTAAATACATGTGGGGAGAGGCTCTAAATACGGCTTGCCATATTTTGAATAGAGTTCCTCTGAAACACATGGATAAGACACCTTCAGAGTTATGGAGAGGCAGGATGACTAGTCTTAAGTATCTTCGTGTGTGGGGGTGCCTTGCTAAGGTGCTTGCCCCTGAACACAAGAGAAAGAAACTAGGTCCAAAGACTGTTGATTGTATCTTTCTGGGCTATCTTGAGACCACTACAGCTATGAGATTTTTAGTAATAAAAATCTGACATAGATGGTATAGTGTCTAACACGATAGTTGAATTTCGTGATGCTATATTCTTTGAGGATGTCTACCCTATGAAGACTGCTATACCTCAAGAGACCTATGATAAGGATCCTACTCACACATCAAGTTCTATTCCCGATCATGTGGAAAAGATGACAAATGTGCGGGCGGAACCTGGTAGTAGTTCTACTCCTAATGAAGTATAGGAACCAAGGAGAAGTAAGCGTGCAAAGGTAGTTAAGGATTTTGGAAGTGATTTTATCACTTACAATGTCGAGGACGAACCTTTAACTTTCCGACGGGCTATGGACTCTTCGGAGTCCAGGCATTGAAGAGGAGATTTATATTGATCAGCCTGAAGAGGAGATTTATATTGATCAGCCTGAGGGATTTGTTGCATCTGGCAATGAGAGGAAAGTATGTAAGTTAATCAAGTCCATCTATGGCTTGAAACAAGCTCCCAGGGATTGGCATAAAAAGTTTGATGATATTGTATTGCCATTCAGTTATATTGTTAATGAAAGTGATAAGTGTGTGTACACCAAAGTTAAAGGTAGTGAGTATGTCATCTTATGCCTTATGTGGATGACATCTTATTGTTTGGAACCAATATTGAGATTATTAACGAGACAAAAGTATTCTTAAAAAGGCACTTTGAAATGAAGGATATGGGGGAGGCTAGTGTGATTCTTGGAATCAAACTAATTCAGTCAACTGAAGGAATAACCTTGACTCAATCTCATTATATAGAGAAATCTATACTTGAGAAATATGGTTATTCACAGTGTAGAATCGCTAGTACACCCTATGATCCTAAAGTTGTCCTTGTCAAGAATACTACTGGAGTTCCTGTGTCTCAGTTAAGGTATTCTCAGATTATTGGGAGCTTGCAGTATCTTTCTAACTGTACTAGACCAGATATCTCATATTCTGTGTCTAAGTTGGCTAGATATACAAGCTGTCCAAACAGAACTCATTGGGATGCTCTTGATAGAGTACTTAGATATCTGAAAGGCACAATGTACCTTAGTTTACACTATAGGAGATTTCCTGGTGTACTTGAAGGGTACAGTGATGCAAGTTGGATAGCTAAGAAGTCTGGTTCCAATGGAGTGACTGGATATGTGTTCACCCTTGCGGGTGGAGCGGTATCCTGGAAGTCGAGTAGACAGACTATTGTGACTCGGTCGACATTTGAGGCTGAGTTGTGTGCACTTGATGCCATAGGGACGGAGGTTGAATGGCTACATGGGCTTATGTCCACGTTACTTGTAGTTAGCAGACCGCTTCCTGCGATTGCTATTCATTGTGATAGTCGAACAACTATTGACAAGATTAGCAGTAAAAAGCATAATGCTAAAACAAAGAGACACATCCAAGTTAGACTTAAGTCTATAAGGGATTTAGTGTCTGATAGGGTTATAGCTATAGAGTTCATAGGAACTCAGAATAATATAGCTGATCCTTTGACTAAAGGACTGGAACTTGTAGTAGTCCTCAAGTCAAGGTTGGGGATGGGACTGTCAACCCATCATAATTCATCAACAGTGGGAACCCAATACACATGAGAGGAGATCCCTCGAAGTGTATTCAATGTGGTAATAACAAGCTGTAAGGGTGAATTGGTAGTACCTTTGCTACATAGATGATACTCTTGTATCTGAGTCTATCCCCTGTAAACCTAGAAGGTACTGTGACTGCTAGAATAGTAAGAGTGTTATAACTCTGAATGGGATCAAGTCTTTAGACGAGATATTAGCAGTATATCTCTGGAGATGCCCAGCTAAGCGAATGTAATTGTGTGGTCGCAATTAGAGGAAAGGGTTATTCCTTGAAGCATTCGACGAACAGAATCGAGACAGGACCATTAATGTCTCAAACCCGTAGATTGGCACCATAGCCGTTGACTTGTCGTTGTCTATGGAAAATGGTTACACCAAACGGATTAAGATTCAAGGTGCAACATTCCATCTGAATCCGGTAGCCATCGAAGTAGAGAACTTAGGAGGGTTCAAACCCGGAAGGGTACCGACTCTGAAAAACAAGTCATGTTGAGAAACCTGTAACACATTTCTGTATGGATTTGTGGGGGATTGTTAGAAAATGGAGTTTTTGAGTTCATAATTTTATTATGTTCTTGTTGTTAATTCCATAATCTAATGATTGGAAGTTGTTTCTAGATATCGGAACTTAAACTTTCATGTATGGGTTTAAGAATTTTCTTAATGAAATCCATAAGACAAATGAAGTTGAAGTTAGTAGCTTGAAAGAGCTTGAAAGAGAATGTTGTTTGTCCCACATTGAAATGAAATAAAGGGGGTGTTGGCTTTATATAGTATGACACACATGGGTAATGCACAACTACTAAGGTGTGTGATGGTGCATGGTGTTCTCACGAGCACACGCGCGCGCCGCCACCGCCACCCCGCCACGCCTCGCCTCGGCACGTCACGTCACGTCACGACTCGGGTCGGGTCGAAGGGCGAATGTCTCGGCGTCTCGCGTACGCGAGGCGACCTGGGCGAGGATTTTATTTCGTATTGGTTTAATATAATATTTTAATTAGAATTTTTTTATCAGGTTGGGCTGGGTTGTGTCTGTTGGGCTCAATTGGACTGGGTCGGATTGCATAATTGGGCTAAGTCATATACAATGAACCTGGACTTGTAACAGATGATATATTCATAATTAAAAATATATATAAACGGCTGGTTTAATGTGTGGATTAATATATCAGCTGTTACATTATAATAAATCGTCAGTTTTGATTTATTTTAAATGTGCAGTTTAATTCAAATATTAATTCAGGGTGGTCAGTTACACTTAGCCTCTACTATAAATAGAGAATTAAGTTGCTGGGTTTTACACACCACACCTTACATTCTCATCTTCCTCTCTGCTCTCTCTCCCTCTCCCTCTCCCAAACACAAGTCAGTATTGGTTTTTCCGGCGAGTGAGGAGTCAGTCGTTGTTGAGCTTTGGAGGTGCTGCTTAGCCAAAGCTCGGAGCTGTTTTATCCTGAAGGAGGTGTTGCAAGCATCCCAACGCAGCAGGTGGGGGCAACTATCTCTTCAAGAGCAGTCAGGTCTTCGTATAAGGCCTGACGACTCAGTTGTTCTTTCGTGTTCTTTGTTGTACCTATTGTTGGCTTCTGCTTCATTATCAGTCTGCACAAGCTATGGTAACGGGTACAACTTCTATTCTTTCTCTCTTCTTGCAGTTACTAATATGCATGTTTTTTACCTTCGCGTTTTGTTTCGATTTGCTTGGCCTTGGCTTGTTTAATATGATATATAACTGCCTCTATGTTGCTATAATAGTCATATTTTCCAACACAGATGATGATTACACATTTCTTAGTTTTTTAAATGTTGACTACATGTATATATTTTTAATTTTATTAGCATTTTGGCAGTTTAAATTCTGATTTGCAAACTCTGTCTGATAGATATATGTTTATAACAATCTCTGATGCACTTCATTATTTGGATATATTTCGACAAGATCAGATATTGTTACGTTATAATGGAGTTGCAATATGAGAAGAAGAAAAGTGTCACTGATTGTTGAATTATTCTTTGATATGATTTTTTAATGCATTATTGTTAGATACATTTTGAGATCATTATTCTTGAGATCATTATAAAATAATGATTGTTGCAATTTCTTTGATTTGATTTTTTAATATATTATTGTTAGATACATATTGTTTGATGGTTTGTGCAAGAGAAACATCCCAAATATATAAGAGAAGACATATAGATATTCGAGTGTAGACATATATACTTAAACCCAACATATATATATATATATATATATATATATATATATATATATATATATATATATATATATATAGGGGCTGTTATACCGCCACCGTTGGATAGTGAACCACCAGATCTGAGCCGTTGGATGAGAAAGAATCCCCTCAATGAAACATTGCAACCCCGCAATGAAACATTGCGGGGTAATTAACTCCCGCAATGACACATTGCGGGGTAGTCAATACTCGCAATGTTTCATTGCTGGGTGTTAGTTACCCGCAATGATACATTGCGGGAAGCCTAGTGAAAAATTCATACCCTCAGTACCCTTCTGCCACATGCATCTATATTTTATTTAAATAATATTAACTACTTATTTATTTATTATATTGTTTATATTAATATGTATATTTTCTTTTAAATTTTAAATAATATAAATTACTTATTTATTATATTATTTATATTAAAATAAATAGTTTCATTTAAACTTTTAATATTATAAACTATTTATATAAAATAAATATTTTTAACATCTCGCAATACTTTGTAACTGAAGTGAATTTATTTTTTATAATATTTGTATTAAAAATATTTTTGTTTAAATTTTAAATAATTAAACTATTTATTTATTATATTATTTATATTATTGATTAAATTAAATTATTTTAATATAAAAATTGAATTTTATAGAGTATAAAATTAATTAAAATGCCTGAATATAAAATTAATTTAATTTAATTATTAATTAAATTAAATTATTTATATTATTAATTAAATAAGAAATAAAATTAAGTTACATTATCAATTTCAATATATAGTAAAATTTATTTATTATTGAATTTTATTTCAAAGGTTATATATCTCCTTCCTAATGGACGACTACCGATGAAAAACATCTATTGTCAAACTGGTGTCATTACTTGTCCTGAAACTGCAAGGTACAATGTTCGAATCCTTATTTGGTTGTTTTGGAGTAAAAAAATATCCCCCGCAATGATTCATTGTGGGTATCAAACTGGTGTAAATGAAGTAAAAAAATACCCCCCCCCCCCCGCAATGATTCATTGCGGGTATCTTTTAAAACAAAATACGCCCGCAATGAAACATGGCGGGTGTCTTTTTGCAATAAAAACTATCCACCTCATCCAACCACCTTTTTAATCAAATTTAACACCCCGCAATGATTCATTGCGGGGATGAAAATTATGTAAACTATCCCCGCAATGAAACATTGCGGGGATAATAATATTACTTGTTTTATTCAAAATATTTTAAAAAGTTCAATAAATTGTAAGAATGTATTCTCCTTTATCTAGAAAATATTAATATATGTGTTCTTACTAATATTTCACTAATTTAAGTAACATTTATTAATAATTTAGATATTTTTCTTTGATTTGTATTTGTTTGAGTATCATTGATTTGCATTTGTTCGAATATATTTCAAAACACTACTTGTACAAACGAGAATTGGAAAAAGTTAATAATTTGTCAAAAAATATTAAATTCTAGCAAAAATACTAATTATATGTGTTCTTACTAATATTCAACCAATTTAAGTGATGTTTATTCATAATTTTGATATTTATCTTTGATTTGAATATTTTCGAGTATATTTGAAAACACTACCAGTACAAAATA